>NC_080676.1:147925432-149175432 GCF_030445035.2 Dasypus novemcinctus | reverse complement strand
GCTGGTACTTCTCTCCTCCCTTATCTGGGACTTCTCTCCTCCCTTATCTGTCCCAAATCCTGAGTAAGGAACTCCAGAAATCAGAAAGGGTTCCAAGAGAGCAGGTCAACCAATTCTAGGATAAGTTTCCTGTGATGTAGGCTAAGTGGGTGAGTGTCTCATCTATTTCAGGAAGAAATGCAGTCGTCTTGCAAAGGGACACCAAATCCAATGTTAGAATGAGATAAAAGTGAGGTGAATAAAGAAAATAATATTGAGTTCATTGAGGACCGACATCAGTCTAAAGAGAGCGAATAGCCTACATGGGCATATTATATGGAGCATCCAAAAACAGAGAGCACAGAAATCCTGAGCCCACAGGAAGATTGGGTATCGAGAATCAGAAATGCCAAACCTAGAATCAAGACCAGAGGAATAGGAATTCAAGAGAAGTGTAAGAATAATAATAATGGAAAAATATATCTACTATTTGTCGAGTGCTAACTCAGGTCAATAACTCACTAAACAATTTAAATACATTATCTCATTAAACAACCACAAGAAAAATAAAGTAAGTTCTTATTCCTATTTTATACACTAGGAGATGGAGGACCATGATGGGGCTAGGGTATAGTGGAAGGGCTGCGATTCAAACCCTGGTCTATCCCAGTCCCAAGTCCATGCTCTTACCGACACTTTCATGTGGCCAGGGAGAAGGTGGTGGGCCAAGTAGAGAGAAATTAAGCAAGGAGTGAAGTAAAAAATGGGAGTGAGGAAAGCAGGTCCTCCACAATTTCTACAATTGCCTAATTTAACAGATGACCAGTTGAGAGGTGGAGAAGGCAATGTTTGGGGTATGAGCTGCTTTTCTAATAATTCTAATGGACTCCTTTATTACAGCAACCTCTTCCATTATCCCCATTACCATCATGACACATTCTTGAAAATATCTTCACTTCTGATAGTTTCCAAATGGTTCATTTCTTTCTGAGTACCTGGTCAGACTTTGATAGAAATTAATACGGTTGCCCAACCTAGGTTAGCAAAAATTATTGGTTATTGCTTTAAAATAGTTTTTCCTAAAAATTAATGATAACACTACCTGATTTTCCTAATGCTTCCCTCTTCTCAATCATTCAGTTATTTATTCAATCAACATAGATTGAGAATCTCCTATGGGAAAGGCCTCCAGTAAATCCAAAAGAACACAGTATGGTTCACAGTATAGCGAGAGAGGCCTATGTTAGTATACATGTAATATTGCATTTAAAATTTTATATAGGGGAGCGGCGTCTGCCTACCACATGGGAGGTCCGCAGTTCAAATCCCAGGCCTCCTTGACCCTTGTGGAGCTGACCCACACACAATGCTGATGCCAGGAGTGCCGTGCCATGCAGGGGAGTCCCCACGTAGGGGAGCCACACATGCAAGGAGTGCGCCCCATAAGGAAAGCCATCCAGCGCAAAAGAAAGTGCAGCCTGCCCAGGAATAGCACTGCACACGTGGAGAGCTGACACACAAGATGATGTAACAAAAAAGAAACACAGATTCCCGTGCCGCTGACAGCAAGAGAAGTGGGCAAAGAAGAACACACAGCAAATGGACACAGAGAACAGACAACGGGTTGGGGAGGAAGGGGATAGAAATAAATAAAACAAATTCATATAAATTATATATCAGATTATTTATAAACAAAAATGTAATTATATGTATGTATATAAAATTAGGGCTGCAGTAAATGCCATGGAGAAGAGCATGGTACTTGGAGACTACATAACTGGGATTCTCCATAATTGCGGCAGTGAAGGAATGGCTTCCAGGGAAAGTAGTGTTTGACATGATATGAAAGGTGAGTAGGAGGTCCCAGGTTGAAGGGAAGTAGGAGGGTAGAAAGGACATTTCAGGAAGGAGATATAGCATTTGCTAAGGCCCTTTCTTGGGTGGAGGCATAAAGCATTCAGAGGACAAAAGAAGGCCAATGGGGAGTAAGGACAGAGATAGTGGGAAAAAAAGCTAGAGAAACAGAGTAGTTAGACTATACAGGACCAGGGAGGTGTGAAAAGTATTTTGACCTTTATCCCATTCCTCATTTAAATAGGTTAAGCACAAAAACATTTGCCTCTAGCAAATATCGTGTGTTTCTATGAAATCTATAACCACCTCAACAGCCAATATATCAATGTATTTATCTTTTTGCTGGAAATTGCGCTAATAGAATATTATAACGCACTTCTTACAGGAGCAGATTTTCACCATCAGCCTTAATGCCCTGAGAAAAAAAAAAATGCAACACAGACAGACCCGTGGGAGCTTGCTCCTATTTGTGCTTTAGCTTACCCCTTTCAACTAAATGAAATGATAACTTTGCTTAGGATTTAGTTTCAAATGAACATCCTAAATATCTTTGCACCTCTGATGCATTATTTCATCACCTTGAATTCTTACATTTTTTAGCCCTATTGGAAGCTCTTTAATTACCTGACACATCACACAACAGCGTAAATCATCTTGTTTCTGTCAGTGTTACAAGCTTATAACATTCGGATTTTATGAACTTGAATTATTTCTAAGGCATAAAGTTTCCTGAATTTTCTTTTATTCATTCAATATATATTTGCTTTGAACTAATTTGCAAAAGTTATAGGGCTTTCTAAAATAAACTGCAAGGAGACACTTTAGGTTAACTGTAATCTGTGGTCAGGGAAACACGAAACGTCACGGGCAGACTCCACTCCCTCCCCAATACGTTGTAAAATATCTGACAAACAATTTTTCCCCAATAAACATTTACTTGTACAAACAGAAAGGAAATTAAAAAGAGAGATAAAATGTGTCCACATTTTCCTTAAATCTATGCTTCTTTTTGGATTTGATTTGCTCTCCTTTGCATTGTGTATGCATGGAAAAGATTAAACAAAATACACAAACTCACTCATACACATGATGAAAATTAATTCAGAACACTATTCTTGATTCATACATTTCCATGGTTGGAATCATTCCTTATGCAGATTTTGCAAGCCACTGCTTTCCAATCATTGCCAGCAAAATACCCTATTTTGGAACATGTGGCATCAGATTTCACAAATTGATTCATATTTCCTGGGCCTTGTGAAAGTAAGTGTTTCTATTTTGGAATTACTTCTTAAACAATGAATATTTTGACAAAGAGCAAGAAGCTCTTTCTTTCAGCATATCTCTTGCTTAGTTGGAAACTGGAGAGCCAATTACCAGTGTGGTTATCCTGAGTGTATGCTTGCATATTTTTCTTCTCTGTGAAAATGTTTCCGGTCTTTCCGATTATAAATGTTCCAGAGTATGATGTGTGAATCAATCCTATCTGTGCAGACACAGCAGAATGAAAGGTATAATGATGTAGGAGTGAAGTGTCAATGAATAATTCATATCTGACAGTGTGCAGTATTGAGTTCTACCAGGCAACATTCCATGGCAGAGAGGTCCTCAAAGGCTTCTTAAATTCATCTGCATCAGCTCATTGTGTTTCTGCTTGGGTGGCAGAATCAATCATTTAGAATGAGAGAAATGCCATTCAGTGGTGCTGCTGCTAACACAGATAGAAAAATACGTAGGTATTTGTCATCACCAAACATTCATTCAACAAATGTTCGTTGAGCTCCTACTTGTTCCTGCAGTGTTTGAGGTTGGAGGTTCTTAACAAAAGTATGAGAGTCTCTAACTCCATCTACCATTGGTAGAGATACAAAAAATAATAATAATTGCATCGTGCTGTGATGCATGTTGTAAAGTGACCTCAAGTTGGCTGAGATACTTTGCCTGCACTTCACAAAGGATTTGAGTATGTGATACATGGGGAATATTCCACCACATAATGGTCCAAAAATAAGCTCTTCTTGACACTAGTGAATAGAATGGCCAGGAGTTATTCTTATCAGGGGCTCAGTGAGTTCATTACAACATGGGTTGAGATATTTAGTAAACTATGCCTTTATTTTCCCCCAGGAAATTATCTATGAGACTTAAGCAGAGCTATGGAGTTTAAGCACATCTATCTTATATGAAGCAGCAAATTAGCCCTCTAAATGAGAATCAATTGACTTCATAGGGATGGATCCTGGATTTTTGGAAACAAGACTTCTAAGACTAGATTGCAGCCAGGGGAACTAGAGTAGGAGACTGGTTTGATTTGAATACTGGCTCTGCTGTCTAGCTGTGTGACCTTACGCAAACGTTTACATCATTAAGCCCCATTCCTTATCTATAATAATGAAAACCTACCTCATTAGGTGCAATAAGAACTAAAGAAAAAAATTGTATAAAATATTTTGCACCATTCCTGGCTACCAATGTTCCAAATAATGTCAAGATTATGAAAGTAAGTATTTTATTTTAAAATATTAAATTTAATTTAATAATATTTAAATCCATTTAAGCATAGACTCACCTATATCCAAACCACTTAATAAGATTTTCAGACATAAATGGCTTTGGGCTTGTGACAGTCTGCTACATTAGCAACCTCTAATGAACCATGTCTCTTGGAAGTCTCGTCTTTGGAAAGTATCTTTCTATTGAATCTGGGAAGGCTTTGTGCCTAGCTTTAATAAATTGATATGGGGGTGGGGGAAAGGCACTGTGCTAATTCCAAGACTAACCTTTATGAAGGTCTGGCAACTTCTGATTTTGCTCTTGAAATCCCTGAGACATCATGTGAGAAATCCAGCTATCTTGCTGAAGAGGCTATGTGAAGAGGGAGAGATCCAGAGATTAGATAGAGAAAGAGACAAACTCAACCATCTCAGTATGTCAGCTGAGGCAAGCCTTCAAATGACCCACCAACTAACTGCATACAGACCCACACGAAACCACTGGCACGGGTAACAGAAGAACCATCTGGGTGAGCCCAGCCCAAATTGAGAATTGTGAACAAATACTACAATTTTTGTTGTTGTTGTTGTTGTTTTAATATACTAAATTTTAGGGTAATTTTAAAGCAGCGATAACTGAAACAGATCTATTATCCCTCCCTTCATGGTCTCCTCCAGACATGCTCAGATTTTAAACTTATCCCCATATATACCCCATTCTCTAATCAATGGTTCGCAGATTCAGAAAAGCCCTTGTAAGCTGATCTGAAATATGACGCTTGAGTCATTTAGAGAATTTATGACACATGTTAATTTAAAGATAATAGGATTCAGGGAAACATCAGATATCTAACCCACTTGGCTGCCATGGCTGAACATATATCAAATAAAGTTTATGAGAGCCTTTCTATAAGGACAGCTTCATGAACACTTAATTGTCTAAAACTTTTCCTGATTTTGCAACTTGCTATGGCTCATTGTGGATTGGGCATCGTAAAATATTGTAATATATATTTGTATCCATAAAACCCTCATTGTCCATTAATTTCTCTGTCTGTTGGATATTCTTTAAAGTTGTAAAAATAATTTTCACCTAGAGCTTGAGTCCAAAATAAAACCTGCTTGAAAGTATGTGATTTCAGAATTAAAATAGCAACTTCAAACCTTAAATATAAGAATTTCAAGTGTTGAATTTTAGTATATCTATTCAAACTGATTCCAATTGCATTTCTTTATTGACTCAGCCTTTTCTGGTTAGGCTTACTGTTCTAGTCTGCTAGATTGCTGAAAGCAATATACCAGAAATGGATTGACTTTTACAATGGGGATTTGTTAGCTTACAAACTTATATTTCTAAGGTTGAAAAAAAATGTGCAAATCAAGGTGTCATTAGGCAATGCTTTGTCCCCAAGGACCAGCTACCAGAAATCCTGGACTCCTCTGCCACATGGAAAAGCACATGGCGTCATCTGCTGGTGTGGCGTTTAAGGCTTTTGTGGACCACAGAAAATTTTGTTCTGAAATAATCCATTCTTGTGGGTGTGAACTTATTGTAGGTGGGTCTTTTGATTAGATTCAATTCAGGGCCATTTGATTACATTACTTCAGTTAAGGTATGATGGTGACTCAGGTGGCTCTTAATCTTATTACTTGAGTCTTTAATTAATGGAAGAATCTCACGAGACTGAGAAATTCCCAGAAGCTGAGAGAAAAAGTCCTGGAAGCCAGAGTTGAAATTAACAAACTTGGGAGAGGGAAAGCTACAGACAGAGAGAGAAAGCCACAGAAGCAGTAAGAATGCCATGAGAGCAAGAAACTGAAATCAACAAAACCCAGGAAGTCAAAAACTGAAGTGATGAGACCCAGAGGAGAAGGAAGATGCTGCCATTTGCCAGTCTTTGGAGAGAAGGCATCTCCTAATATAGTCTTGATTTGGACACTTTCATGGCCTCAGAACTGTAAGGTTGCAATCTAATAAATCCCCATTGTAAAAGCCAACCCTTTTCTGGTATGTTGCTTTTGGCAGCTTATAGCAAACTAAAACAGCTAGTCTTTCCTTCTTTTCCAGTTTTTGTTGCTTGCAGCTTCTTACTTCCATGGCTTTCTCTTTCTTTATCTCTTTCTCTGTATTTATCCCATTTATAAAAGGACTCCAGTAGAAGGATTAAGACCCACTCTGGGTCATGTCTTAACTGAAGTAACTTAATCAAAACATCATACTTGAAATAGGTTCACACCCAAAGGAATAGATTAGCTTTAAGAACAGTATTTTCTGGAGTCCAAATAGCTTCAAACCATCTTACCAATGAACTGATCATAAAACATATCAAATATTGATTGAAGATAAGTTTTTGAAAATCAAAAAAATTATCAAAAGGGGTAATTCTTTAGTACCCTTAACACTGTTGTATAACTTTATCCCAACATAGTTTTGGGTAAAAGCTACTTCACTTGTTCTTGAAAGAAAAGCATGCATTCCCATAAGAATATTCCTAATTTCAGATTTGTTGGTACCATGAAGAAGACTTCAGGAGCCACTACTTAGGTCTACAGTGTGAGCAATTGATTCTTCCTGCATACTTTGAAAATATTGTCTATTAGGATTTGAGGAGTGATCATTATTTATGTCCCTCTACCCTACCTTTGATCTGAGTCAATTGAGAAGCAGTCTCAGTTATCAAGTACATGGAGTTGAACACTGATGGTGTTAGAGTAGAGGCCATGGCTTAGACAAATGACCAATTGGATTTCCTACTACTCAAACCTCCCCACATTAATGTACAGACCTTCATCCAGCAATATTAGCCCAAGGAAGAAAAGATACTCTACGTAGAGTATAGGAAAGAAGTCCTGGCCACATGCATTCATGCATACCCCAGTCTCACAAATTGGATGAGTCATTATACTCTGTTCTAGAGGAATAAGTATGGAGGCAGAGAAGGGGCAGCAAGTTATTTTTTTTTAATTATGAAGGAGTGGAAGTTCCTATTAAATAATATCAAGCTTGCTTAAAGAGAGAAGGAGAGGATCACTTTCTAACATAGAATTTAAATAAGATGTTTCACAATGACCCTGGTTTCAAATTTTCTAATTTAAATATAGTCTTGATCTGATTTCACACGCATTACTGACTTAATATTATGTACAAAGTGATGTAGGAAGTAATTTCAGGAAACCAAACACATTTCTTAAAGTTTTTCCTTTAGACCAGCCCTTCTTTTCTCTAAGAATAATTAAAGATTTGATCATTCTTACAGCTTTCATATTTTTCTTTTATGCAATCTCTTAAAATGATTTACAGAAATTTTAAATGGGATAGCAAAGCAGCCCATCATGATTAAACATAGCTCCATTAACTTTTTCAGCCAGAAAACTACTAAAATATCATTTGCTATCATGTTGCATGATATTAACACTGTTCCAAAGACATAATTTATCTTCTAAGAAATTATGCAAAAGCACAGAACAGTCTTCTCTCCAAAACCACAGATATCCAAGATTCTGTAAACATTTTTTACTTGCTTGATTCTTGTTGAGCAAAGCTATGTTTTGGCTTATCTGAAGTGAAAAATGATCTTGCTTTCTTATCATAACTTATTTCCTGCTCATCTTAGTGATACTCTCAATATCATAATCTACTCTTGTTTTAAAATTTAGAAATACAGCATAAAGTCTTCTTTCCCTTCTTTTTAAACCCCTTGTTCTTACAACTACAAATTTAGAACTTTTCTAATTTAGTTGTAACTTTTAATAAATCCCCAAGAAACATGCAATATCTTATTTTGCTTTTTGTAATAACTCTCCATTTAGGAACTGAATTATAACTTTAATAATCACCTAAATGATAAGACTCTCTAATCTTTAATGATTTATTTAAATAATTCACTCTTCCCACAAACACATTAAGTATTTTATTCTGTAATTGGATATACTAATTTCTGGTTGACTTCAATTTACAGCTAGCATGAAACCCCCCCTGACTGCCTCCACCATTACCACCCTACCTGCCATCACCCTTCATTTGAACAAATGCGTCATCCTCCCTGGTCCTTCCACCTCTGGGTTTACCCCAATTCAGTATTTTTTTCTCTACAGAGAGTCCAATTGGTCTTCTCATAATCCTCCAGAGGCTTCCCATCAAACTGAAAATAAAGGCCAAATCGTTCCTGTGATCCATAAAGATCTGCGTGCTCTTGCCCCTCTTCCTCTGAATTTATGAGCGATTACTTCTCTCCACGTTCACTTTGCCCTAGCCTGACTGGCTTGCTGGCAATTCTTTCAGCAGACCAGCAAGCTCTTGCAAAGCATCTCCTCCTTCATTTCTATCCACTACTTTTTTTTCCTTTTTCCCATCTGACATATTTACACATTTAACATTTATATATATTTTTGTTTCCCCCAGTGAAAAATATAAGCTTCAGTAAGGAAGGTTGTTGGTATATTTTGTTCATTATAGTATCCCCTGGATCTAGAAGAGTAGCTGATACTTGAGAGGTGCTCCAAAAATGTGGTGAATGAATAAATGATAAAAAGACGTATTAGAAATCCCACTTTTCTTGGAAATGAAAGCAAATATATATGAATGCTCTGATAAATATGTTTACAATGTATAGGAGAATTGCAAGAAAAAATGTATTTTTGGGAGAGCTGGAAAAGTTTTCATAAAGGAAGATGCATTTGAGCTCAAAGATGAACAAAGGTTTACTAGGATTAGGGCATTGAGTCCTCGTCCCTTGTTGGGTGGGGACTCACAAATAAAAGGCATGGCAAAGGACAAAGTTGAGGGTTCTTAATGTTGGAGTTTTGATGTTGAAGTTTGATGCTGAACTCTAAAGCTAGAACCTGGGGGAAAGAGACAGAGCCTTTTGCCTGATAGTCTACAGCTGACCTTGTGGAGAGAGCCAAAGCCTAGAGAGCATCATAGTCTACAGCTGAACTTGTGGAGAAAACAGAGACACTGAGCCCAGAGGAACCCAGAAAGCCTGAACCTTCACAGATGTCAGCAGCCTCTTGCTCCAACATGTGAAAATAGACTTTGGTGAGGGAAGTGACTTAGGCTTTATGGCCTGATATCTGTAAGCTCCTACCCCAAAAAAATACCCTTTCTAAAAACAAACAAAAAAGGTTTACTAGGCAGGATTGGCATGCAAGTTAGAGGCAACAGTGCGGATAAAGTACAGAGAACTAAGACATCCCAGCATATTCAGGACATTGTGGGTTCTACAGTGTGGCTGGAATATACTCAGGTGAGCCTTGCTTAGAAGAGTAGCCCTTGGCCAAGTTTCCTACTATTTCCTTCTTTTCACCTTCTTGCTTCCACTTATAAATTTAAAAAATCTTCATAATTCATGTTCTTTGTGTTTTATTATATTCAATTTCAGTAAACATGGACCCCATACATATCAGGTGCTCTTCTAGGCTATACACACACATACATGTACATACACACACACATATATGCCTATGATGATTTTACTTCTTTTTACTAAATTTTAATTTCTATATATTTTAATAATTATATAGATGTATAAAGATCAAATTAGAGACAACCAGCAAGATGGCGATGGAGTAAGGAGCTCCTAGAATCAGCTACTGCTACAGGGCAGTGAGTAAACACCCAGAGCAATCTGGAGCTAGCTGAAGCACCTGTTTGGGGGCTCCAGGAGACCAGAGGAATATCCTGCCACATCCTTGAAGGAAAAGGAGGAGGCTGCCCATCTGCAGAGATGACTCATAAATAGAGTGCTCCACTTCCCAGAGGCTGGTGCCCATCCTCCACCTGAGGCACAAGCCTCCTTGGGAGCTGTTCTGCAGCTGGATTGAAGGCTTCACTTTCCAAAAATGGGAGAGGAAGAGAGAGTCGGGCACCAACTTTTGCTACTGATGAGTAAATTCAGCAGTCTAAAGTATAATCCTGAGAACAGCTAGAGTTTGAGCCTGTTCAAGTCAGAAAGAGGCAAGTGGCTACCATCTTAACTCCACACTTGGCAGAAGGGGAAGCGGGGCGGACTGAGAATCCCAGTGCTGGTGGGGACCAGCTTCTTTCCATCCAGGTCAGATTGCAGCTCTAACCTAGGCCCCAGCCCTACCTCCAGCAGCGAGGAAGCTGCAGAGATCTGCACCAGCCTCTCCAGGAAATTACAGGCCACACTATGGAGGCTGGTGATTATCCTACTTTGGCAGCACAAGACACCCTAGGAGCTATTCTGTGGCTAGAATTTGAAACTCCATTTCCCAAAAATAGGGGAGGAGGAGATGGTTGGCCACCAATTTCAGCTACTGACTGGTGGTTTTGGCTGGCTAAAGTATAACCTTAAGAATAGCTAAATTTTGAAACTGTCCAAGGCAGAAAGAGGCCTGTAGCTGCCATTTTGACTCTACCCCCCAGCCTGAGGGGCAGCTAGGCAGACCAAACTTCACAGTGACAGTCGAGACATTTTCTTTCACCCAGATTAGCCTTCAGCCCTAGCCTAGGCTTCAGTCCCACCTCTGGCAGGGAAGAAGCTGGTGGGCCCTGCACCAGCCTATCCAGATAACTGCAGGTACCTTTGCCTGGCACAAACAAATAATTGGAAGTCTACTGGGGCAATTGCAGTCATCTTGGACCCACACTAAACAGATTGCTGCCCACACCTGCAGCTCCATCCCCGCACCAGGTGGAGGAGGAAGGGGTATGAAGTTTTGTCAGTCTCTCTAGGCAACTACAGTCTAGGCCTGCATGACTTGGATTATTCCACACAGCTCTGACTCTGTCCCTAATCCTGGCAAATAAGAAAATAGGGAGAAACTTCATCGGTCCCTGGGGCAATGAGGGCAGCTTGAGCCTCCACAGCTTATAGCACCGATTACATCCTTGTCACCTACTGCACAATCAGTAAGGGAGAAATGGGAGGAAGCCCTTAACTGAAAAGAAAAACTGCACCCAGAATAAATAGTCTAGTAAACCAGATGCCAAGACACCAACCAAAAATTACAATCCACACTAAGAAACAAGAAGACATGGCTCAGTTAAAGGAACAAGATAAGCCTCCAGATGACATAAAGGAGTTGAGATAACTAATCATTGGTTTTCAAACAAACCTCCTTAATAAATTAAATGAGATGGATAAGGAGATTAAGGATATTAAAAAGACATTGGATGAGCACAAAGAAGAATTTGAAAGCATATATAGAAAAATAGCAGATCTTATGGGAATGAAAGGTACAATAAATGAAATTTTACAAACACTGGAATCACATAATAGCAGATTTGAGGAGGCAAAAGAAAGGATTGGTGAGCTTGAAAAAATGGCCTCTGAAAGTGAAAATATAAAAGAACAGATGAAGAAAAGAATAGGAAAAGTTGAACAAGGTTCAGAGAACTAAATGACAGCAAAAGACATGCAAATATATGTGTCATGGGTGTCCCAGAAGGAGAAGAGAAGGGAAAAGAAACAGAAGGAATATTTGAAGAAATAACAGTAGAAAATTTCCCAACCATATTGAAGGACATATATATCCATGTCCAAGAAGCACAATGTACTCCCATCTGAAAAAATCCAAATAGACCAAATCTGAGACACATATTAATTAGAATGTCAAATGCCAAAGACAGAGAATTCTGAGAACAGCAAGAGAAAAGCAATGCATAACATATAAGGAATATTCAATAAGATTAAGTGCTGATTTCTCGCCATAAAACCATGGAGGCAAGAAGACAGTGGTATGATGTACTTAAGATACTTCAAGAGAAAAACTTACAGCCAAGAATCTTTTTTTTAAAGATTTATTTATTTATTTATTTCTCTCCCCTTCCCCCCCCCCCCCCCACCCTGGTTGTCTGTTCTCTGTGTCTATTTGCTGTGTCTTCTTTGTCCGCTTCTGTGGTTGTCAGCGTCACGGGAATCTGTGTTTCTTTTTGTTGCGTCATCTTGCTGTGTCAGCTCTCCGTGTGTGTGGCACCATTCCTGGGCAGGCTGCATTTTCTTTCACACTGGGCGGCTCTCCTTACAGGACACACTCCTTGCGTGTGGGGCTCCCCTATGCAGGGGACACCCCTGTGTGGCATGGCACTCCTTATATGCATCAGCACTGTACATGGGCCAGCTCCACATGGGTCAAGGAGGCCCGGGGTTTTAACCGCAGACCTCCCATGTGGTACACAGATGCCCTAACCACTGGGCCAAGTCTGCTGCTCCAAGAATCTTATATCCAGCAAGATTGTCTTTCAAAAATGAGGGTGAGTTTAGAATATTCACAGATAAACAGAAACTGAGAGAATTTCTAACCAAGAGACAATATTTTCAGGAAATACTAAAGGGTGTGCTAAAGGCTGAAAAAAAAAAAAAACAAACAGGAGAGAGCAGTCTAGAAAAGAGTCTAGAAATGAGGATTATATCAATAAAATTAACTGTCAAAAGAGTGGTGAAAATAAAGTATGATAGATAAAGCCCAAATAGTCAGGAATAAACTTAACCAATGAAGTAAAGCAATTGTATTCAAAAAACTGCAACTCAATGTTAAAAGAAATCAAAAAAGTCCTAAAGAGCTGGAAGAACATTCCATGCTCATGTACTGAAGACTAAATATCATTAGAATGTCAATTCTACTCAAATTGATATATAGATTCAATGCAATCTGATAAAAAATTCCACTAGCATTAAAAAAAAATTGAACACACAATTATCAAATTTATTTGGAAGGGTAAGTGGTCCTGAATAGCCAGAAACATCTTAAAAAGGAAAAGCAAACTCTCATCTCCAGACTTTAAATCATGTTACCTAGCTACAGTGGTAAAAACAGCATGGTGCTGGCATAAAGACAGATACATAGACCAATGGAATCAAACTGATGGTTCAGAAACAGACCCTCACATGTATGGTCAAGTGATTTCTGACTAGCCTGTCAAACCCACACAGCTCAGGCAGAACAGTCCATTCAACAAATGGTGCTGAAAGAACTGGATATCCATAGCCAAAAGAAGGAAGGAGTACCTCTATCTCACACCTTATCCAAAAATTAACTCAAAATGGATCAAAAACCTGAAAATAAAACCAAGAACCATAAAGCTTCTAGAATAAATTATAGGAAAATATCTACCTGGTGGTAGGTGGTAGATTCTTAAAGGAGATAAGAGGCAGACTGAGATGGACTACTGATATTGACAGAATGCTAGAGAATAACCTAGGAACTGAATAGCACAGTAAATCCAGAGGTAGATGAGAATTGTGGTTGGTAGTACAGATTCAAGAGTGTTCTTTGTTAGCTAGAGCAAATGAGCAACACTATTGCAGGGTGGTGGGAATGTGAAGAAGCATGGGAAAAATACAGCTATAGTGACCTATGGACTGTGATTATCAGTAAGAATGTAATATTCTTGCATCTATGCCAGAGATGTACCGTGTTGATAATGGGGCAATATGGAAAATGTGTGCCAAATGTATACTATGGATGTGGTAACAATCAGATGATATTATCTTATAATCTGTAAAAATATATTCCACCACAGTGTGTTATGTTGATAGAGAGGTGTTGTTTGGGAATTTTGCACATGCGTATGATTGTTTTATATGTTTACAACTTCTGTCATAAAAATACATTTAAATATAATAATAGTGTGGGTAGGAGAAAAATACTCCAAATGTAAGTTAAGGACTATTATTAGTAGTAAGATTTTGACAATATTCTTTCATAATTTGTAACAAACATCTCATGACAAGTGTTGGTGGAGGGTTGATGTATGGGACCCCTGTATGATGTTATGCACGTTTGCTTTGTAAGTTCACAACTTTTACTATATACTTATTGTTTATGTATGAACATATAATGATATAAATGATATAAAGATATTAATAATAGGGTGGATTGGGGGAAATTGGTTAGTAGTAATATTTTGACAATGCTCTTTAATCATTATTTTAAAATGTTTAACAACAATGCAAAGTATTGGTGGTAAGGTACGTTATGAGAGTCCTGTATGATGTTACATAGGTTTGTTTTGTAAGTTCACAACTATTATTATACACTTATTGTTTATGTATGTCTATATATGAGTGATATACTTGAATAAATTTTTTTAAATTGGAAAAAAAAGATCAAATTAAACATCTCCTCTCACCCTATCTTTAATCTCACCAAACTGAGGTAAGGAATGTCAATAAATTAGAGTGTGTCCTTCCATATATCCATACAAATCACACACATAGTTTTCAATATATTGCACATGGAATTTCTCTGAACACTTTTATATATTTTATTTCTTTTATCCTTACAACAATCCTGTGAATTAGGTAGAGCCAATCCTATTCTACAAATAAAAAAACTGGCATTTATATTAAAATACCTTTCCCAGAATCACACAGTAAGCAGCAGTTAAGTTGTATGACTCCAAGTTCAGTGCTTTTTTCTTATGTCACAGTGCCTTCCCATGTGGTCATTTCCTGATATTTTCATACACATGCATCTAATTGATATAGTTAAGAAAGACACGTGATTCTTGCATCAGATGAGATTAGATTTGTCTGGGTGAAGATGAAAACCCAAAGAGTATTAAGTTAATGAAGATAGAAACCAATCTCTCTTCCATAACAAAGAAGTCTGGTTACAGGATGCCTTGGTACACTGAGATTTGAAGCATCTAGGTTTCTTCTGTCTTTCTGCTCCACCATGTGTGATTTCACTGAAGGGTTACCTCCTGACCCGAGGCGGCTGCTGAAAGTCCAGATATTTCATCCATATACCAGTGCACAAGATGGAGTAGATTTTCTCCCTTTGTGGATAATTCCTGGAAGATATGCATGCCACATTTAATTACTTCCCAATAGCCAGAGTTTATCACATGACCAAAGCTGATTGGAAGAGGTGGGGGCAGGGAATTTCTATTCTGGACAGCCATATATGCACAGCTAAAATATAATAAGGTATTCTTATTTTCAAGAGAGGAAATAATAATGGGTACATTGAGAACAAGTAGCATTCTCTGCCATAGTAAGAAAACAAGGTTCTTAACTCAGGGGTCAAGAAACTGTGGGCCAAATCTAGTCTACCACTGGTTTTCATAAATAAAGTTTTATTGGAATAAGACGTGCCCATTTGTTTATGCCCTGTCTATGGATACTTTTAGCTCTACAGCAGCAGAGTTCAGTAGTCATGACAGAGACCATATGGCTCGCAAATCTTATAATATTTACCAAAAAACCCTTTACAGAAAAGTTTTGCTGATCCCTACTCTATATCAGTAGTTCAATAGGCTCAATTTTTAATATTACCCAACTCTGTTAAAAAAGAGATCCCTCTCAAAAAAGAGAGTCCCAATATATGCATATCTTCATTTATAAATAATACACATATAAAACAGTAATAAAGTACTATGTACCTGGATTTCAATGGAGCTCTGCACTAATTAGCTATGTGAATAGGGGGCAAATTGTTTGTGCTGCACTTTCCTCATCTGAAAATGGGGAATATAGCAGTACCTATACTTCATAAAGTTGTTGTGAGGATTAAGTTAGTACATTTGAAACACATAGAAAAGTGCCTAGAGTGTTTCCAATATAGTATAGTCTGATGCAGTAATGGAATCTGGTTTTTGGACATTTTCATGGTCCCAACTTTATAAGATGTTCCTCAAAAATTCCCAGATAAGTAGCTAAGTTAGTGGTTCCAAATGCTGTGGGCTTAGAGATGATGATTATCATTCTTCCATAGTTCAAATCCTGGTACATTCACATACTAGTAGTCGACCTTGGGTAAAGTTTTTAAATTCTCTGTGCCTCAGATTGTCACCTGTAAACTGGAGAAATAATCCTGATTTTCTAGAAATAATAGTCTTGATTTCCTGGGAATAAATTAGTTAATGTGGGAATGATGTACATTCAATAAATTTATATATTATTACTCACTTATTTTTAAAAAAATGTTTTATAGCTTTATTTTAATTAGCATCAGAGAACTACAGCCCACAGAGTCCAGAACTTTCCAGCAGGTACACTGGAATACATCCATCTAACAACCACCTTTGTTGATGTGTTACAGAGATTTTCGTTGGGTTCCCTGTCGTGTCTTTTCTTCTCCCCATTTCATCATCTATTTATGCCAGCATATCCTCTCCATTTCCCATAGAAAGGGAATTCTAATTACAAATTCTCAGGAAACATCTCCTCTAAGGTTTTCATTCCATTCTTCATTATCATTACAAAAGAAAGAGGGTACAAAAGCTGCTGATAGGTCAAGAAAGATAAATACTGAAAAATTTTTCAGTATTTACTATGATGGATACTGTTGATTTTACTATGATGGATACTGTTGGAGACCTTGATAAAAAAAAAAAAAGATTCAGTGAAATGAAATGATGGGAGTGAGAACTTGATTTGATTGGATGTGAAATTCGGAAGGGAAAAAATGGAAACTATATAGACAACTTTTTTCTAGGACTAACTGAATAACAAATAGTGTGTCCCACGGTGCGGCACACATGTGTGCCATCAATTTCTATGTAGCTAATGTCTATATCTGGGATGATGTGTGTAAAGACTGACATTCAGCATCTGTCATATGGTGAGGACTCTATGTGTCAGCTTGCAGTTGTTGTTAATGTCAAAGAAAGTTTCAGAAAATGGTAATTTCCTTTGATCATGTCTTATTTCAAAGGATTGTGTACTTAACGTTAAAGGAAAAAAAAAAAAATCTGCTGCCAATTAGCCAAGCCTCAATATGCAAGTTTTTTATTTTAACAAAGATCAGCAGTTCAATTTGACTGTTGGATGAGGTGAAATTACAGGAGGCAATTAGAGAGTTGCTGGAGGGCGGTCCCTGTCGTCAGGGTCAGGACCCCATATAGACCTTGATCTCTTGACCCACTTGCTTTATTGGATGTGTTCATTCTTCTTTTTGCTTTTATCTCAAGTACTGGGGACTGCTCCCTTCAAGCCTCTGTCCTCAAAATTACTGTCAGATTTTCTCTTGGGCAAGACAAATTATGTTGACCTTATGGAAGTTAGTTTTACATCCTACATTTAAATCTAGAGGACATGTGGCCTACAACGCACAAGTGTCCATGCTGACAACCTATACATAGTTCCAGGGTTGAATGCAGTTTGATTGGAAATAACCTCAACAGTGAACTCCAAATATCATGCTATGAAACAGAAACAGAAAGAAGAAAAAGAAACACTCTTTCTGTCTCTCTCTCTTACCACACACAAACACACAACCCATGGTGGCAGCCCTAGAATTTGTCTCCTGGTTTTTAATTTGACTCTATTTTTGAGCATACACTATTAAGATTGTGAACTTTAAGGGAGCATTTTTCTCCCCTGTAGCTCAAACTACAAGTGCTTTTAAGCAGCCAGTCTTTATGCATAAATTGCAGTGTGTGAGAGCTCAAGCTCATTCGAAATGGAAGTGTTTGGTGAGATGGGAAGAAGGGATGCATTTTCAACTAATAAATAATCATCCTCCATTCCTACTTGGAAAATAGCTTCCTTGTTGAATAATATTTCAATATATAATATCTTGAAATGAGACTGCCATTACTAATTTAAGTGTAGCTTGCCCTATAAATCCTGCAAATATGTACATACACGAGGCCGAAATTACTCTCTGGGGGTGTCGTTCCCTGCTTAAATGACCTTAAGGAGAAACCCATTTAGGTGATATTAGGGCTGGCTGAGGGGAGGGATAATGACCAAGCAGAGAAAGAAGCCTTCCCACTCCGTGGCTCTCCTCTTATGCCAGATGAGAGGGTGTGTTGAACAAACTTCCTTCTGTGTTCCACCTCCATAGGTCAGTTTTCTGAGTGACCAGTGAAGACCTAGGACTCAGATGAGGTCAGATTCAACCTAACTGTGACCCATGTCACATAGGAGGCTCCAAGACTAATCCACTGTGCCACTGTATCTGAATTTCAATCAGGGGGAACAAATCTCTCAGAATGCTTGTGTATGCCAATGGTATTATGCTGACCTTTGAATTACAAATAGATACTGAGAAAGAACTCCCAGGAGCAGGCAATATCCATTAAATAACAATTATGAAAAGCTGTTTGCCTTCTGGAATGGCTTTTTCCATGATGAGTATAGGACCACGTAGGGAGGGTGGGGAGTGGTGGGACTCCTGTTGTAGAGTTTCTAATTCTGAATTATTCATTTCTCCAATGGCAAGAAACCCTCAAATCTGGGCCAGGGAGAAAAAGTCAAGAAGGCCTGGGGGCCTAAAAAGCATGGAGACCGTGCTAAGGATTAAACTAAAACCTGGCTTTTCTCCATTAGAATTTAAATCATTTTGTACAATTCAGCATAGTTTCGGTGATGTGTCTGAGTCACCTACGTTAATCCAGCTTCATAAAATATTGGTGCTAGGATATTTTGAACGTTTCTCAATATTTACTTCTTCCTTATTTTTTCTGTCAAGGGACTGACAGTTCAAGAGAAGAGAAGAGTTAATAATTGTGTCATCTAATGAGTGAATCAAAATGTTATAAATCTCTGCTAAAAGTCTGTATAGTGCATAGTGGGGACACAGGCAATCAACAATTCTACTGGGGAATGTCTGAAATGTTTTATGGTGGAAGGATGAGTCATAAGAGATGGATAGGGTTTGCCAAACAAAGAGGGAGAAAAGACACTCCAACATTAATAATAGTAACTTCTACAACATCTCTTGAATGTGCAAATGTGACATAATTCTAAGAGATTTACATATATATTTTCCATTTCATGCTCACAAGCACACAATAGCCCTATGTGGTAAGTTTTCTTATTTTTTTATTTTTTTGTGTTGATGTGGGAGGAGTGGGGGGTGGGGTTGTATATGTGGGAACCACTTATATTTTTTAATGTAACATTTTTTGTGATCTATGTATCTTCAAAAAAATACAATAAAAAAACAAGAAGATCTGAAAAAAAATACATAAAGGAACTTTAAATTATGTAAAGGTAACATAAAAAATACAGGGATAGCCCAATCAAATCTAGTGTTGCCATACAGAAATATAATGAAAGTGACATATGTAAAATATATATATGTGTGTGTGTGTGTGTATATATATATATATGGGATTCCCATATGCTCCACTCCCTCCCCCTCCCACACTTTCCCAGATTACTCACATCCTTCATTAGTGTGGTACATTTGTTATAATTGATGAGTACATATTAAAGTGTGCTCCACTAACCATGGATTATAGTTTGCATTATACTGTACACTCTGTCCCATGCAATTTTGTAAGTTATGACAAAATATATAATGGCCTATATTTGTCATTGCAACATCATGCAGGACTTTTTCAATGTCCCGAAAATGCCCCCATATCACACCAATTTTCCCCTCTCCCTCCTTTCAGAACTCCAGTGGCCACTGTCTCCACATCAAAGATAAAAATTCTTCCATTGCTAGAATAACAATAAGTCTATAGTAGAATAATAGTAAATCTACTTTAGTCCATTGCTTCTTCCCCAGTCTTGAGGATTTTGTGATGGTGATACCCACTTTGCCTCTACTTGAGAGGGACCTTAGATCCCATGAGACAGACGGATGCAAGTACCTTGCTTGCAATTGCAGACATGGTCTGTTCCTTGGGATGGGCATCATCCATCATCATCACCATGTTAATTGTCCTGGGTGAGTCCAATGAACTAGAAAGTAGGTGTTGCAACATGGCTGAGATTCAGGGCTCAAATGGCACATGGACAGACCAAAGATTTAACCCTTTTGGACATACACCTATCAAGTACAGTAATCCATTCCTGTGGGTGTGAGACGCATTGACTGGACTACATCAGTGGGACGTGATTAATGTTGAGTCTCCACCGTTTTGCTGGGTCTGATATAAAAGGAGACATAGAGACTCAGACACAGGAAAAGGAAGTCATCATGTTTGGTCCTGCCATATAAGAGAAAGGATCACTCAAGCATGAAGCCCCAAGAGCCTGGGCCCATGGAGCAGCTTAAGAGGAAAAGGTAAACCCAGAGGGGATGGCTGAAACCTTGGCAGAACTCAACAGCCATCTTGCTTAACCACATGGCAACATGCCAGGATCAACAGTAGCTGACTTTGGTGAGAAAGCATCTCTGATGGTGCCTCAGGTTGGACTTTCCATGGCCTTGGAACTGTAAGCTTTTACCCCAAATAAATCCCCTTTCTAAAAGTCAACCCATTTCTGGTACTTTGAATTGGCACCCCTTTGGCAGGCTAAACCACAATGTATTTGTTATCTCATGGAATCCTCAAAATAAGCTTATAAGACCAGAAAGTTTAATGCACAACATTGCACAATTAGCTATAATACTAAGTAAAGATTCAAATAGATGGGGCAGAAGAGCCATGTATAGAGAAGTCACAAATGAATCCAACTTAACTCCATCACACTGGGGAGCATAAATTCCAAGGTAAAACCCACTGGCCGAGTGCCAAACTCCTGAGCCATTTGCCCTGCCTAAAGTGTCTGGATGTCTCTAGAGCACTCAGGAGCTCCATTATTGGAGGCAATATTTATTGTGGCAGTCAATGAGATCCTGCTGAGCCATGCATAAGCATACCTCTGGAATGTCCTCCTTACTCATTCTGAAATCTTCTAGCCATAAGAACTCATTTATATTTACCACTTCCCCCTTATGGTAAATGTCTTTTTCTAGGTGCATGGCTAGTTGGCACTTGGTAATAATCCCTCAGTGCCAGGATGATTCATGCCTGGGAGTCATGTCCCATGCTGGGGGGAAGGTAGTGCGCTTATATGCTGAGTTTTGCTTAGAGAGAGGCCACATTTGAGCAACAAGGAGGCCCTCAGGAGATATCTCTTAGGCAGCATGTAATACTAGGCTAAGTTTCAATTTCAGAAGAGGTTTGTAAGTGCAATCAGCAATATCAAGGGTCCAGCACAATGGTCCCTCCTCCTTAACTAAGGGCCGTCCCTGTACTCAAGGGATCCTTGCTGTCCCATTAGAGAACGTAGCAGAACTCCCCAAGATGGGAATTCTAATGCATATAAATGTGTTCAAGTATTCATGGGGAATTTTCATGGTAGGTTTTATTATTATCTCCCTTCTACCAATGAGAAACCTGGGACCAGAGTGATAAAGTAAGTTGCCTGAGGTCAGTTTAGAGAACCAAAGTGGACCTGGACTGGATGGACCTTAAATAATGAGGCCAGAGAGATGGGCAGGGACCAGGCCATGGAAGGTTTCAATGGCTTTGCTAAGCAATGTAGATTTCATCCTGTTGAGCAGTATAGAGGCTAAACTGGAGGCAAGGAGGCCAATTTAGGAGGAAATGTCAATGATCCAATATCCAACCTAAGGCAGTGACGGTAACAAGAGAGAAGACCTCAACCCCAAGAAGCTCCAAGGCTAGTGGACAATTATGCTGGAGAGTGAATAAAATTCAGTACGATCACCTCCTATGTAATTATGTCCATTTTACAGATGGACAAGACTCTGAAAAGGCAACTACCCTGCATCTGTTAGATGACATGACTATGACTCAAATTCAGGTCTGCATGACTCCAGGAGGCGTGTCTTTTCTCTTACAAGTGGTCAGTAACAATTACTGAATTTTTATTTACTTTTAAGTCAGGCCAGAAAATATTGTGTGGATTATATATATAAAGAATTCTTAGCTTTAACTATATGGAATGGCTGATATGTGACCATGTTTGAACTTCAGAACCAGCCATTTCATATCATTTGCCCTAAAAATTTAACTCCTTAGAATGCAGGACACCATGTTATCTAAGACTCCAGACTTTGAAGTCAGATGATCTTGCCTTGAATACCAGCTCGGTCCCTAATAAGTTCATAGCAAATTTTAAAACTTTTTTGACCCTCTTCTTCATCTGTAAAATAAGAACTATAAAGTCTAACTGACAGTGATAAGAAAGGATAAAAGGAGAGAATGTATTTAATGCTTACCCCAGGACTTGATAAATGGCTCTATATTTATTATTCAGCTTTTGCTGCAGCAACAAACAACCCTTAAATCCCGGTAGCTTACAAAAGCAAACATGTAATTTATTGTTCACATTACCTTATGTCCGTGGGTCTGCTGCAGTTTTGCTGGATTCTGTGCATCTTCTTTGAACGAGCCACCATTCTCTAGCTTATGCTGTTGGCATAGCGAGGGACAGAAACTCAAAGGGTTGTGCAAAAGCTGAGATGCCTGTGAAAGTATCTGCTCAGAATCGGTACTTTGTCACTTTCACCCACTTTCTATTAACCAAAATGTCATAGAGCCAAGCCCAAAATCATCAAGACAAGGAAGAGTGTTTTGCCTCCAGGGAAGGAATGAACAGTCAGGAACAATAACCCAATCTACACAGTCATAATTTATTATTATTAGGTAATAATCATGGCATCATAAAATTTCATTTTGCTTTCAATTTGGCTAGTAATTAGGAATTGAGGTATTGTATGTTAATCAATTTCTGTATCTGTAATCTTCATTCTAGGACTATTAACCAGTAATAGTTACTGGGTGTTTGTTATTGTGCTCATAGTAATAATAATAATAATTATTATTATTATTCAATATTTCCTATGATAAAGTGATGAGGATATTCTTTTTATAAATATACTCTTTTTATATGTACTTTAGAAGGACTTTTGTTACACTAGTGAGGAATGAATAATTCAGAGACTGTGTTTCTTTAGGCATTGGGAACTCTCATTCTAAAGGAAAAATGTTACTCCAAGCAGAACCCTGAATCTGATCATGCCACAGTGGTTTGGCAGCTAGGATTATCTGACTCCACTCCCAGTACCCTGTCATCTCTAGTCACAACATCTTCGACTAATAGCTCATATCAACTGAGGACTGACAGTATGACAAATGCTTTACTAAACTTTTTACAAAGATGTTCCCAATTTTTCCTGAAAAATACCTTATGAAATAACCACTACCAATATTTCCATTTCACAGGTGGGAAAGTTGAGACTTGGAGAGGTTAAGTGATTTGCCCAAGGTCATGAAGCGAGGAAGGGATGAAATAAAAATTTATACTCAGGCAGTCTGACTCTGAGTTTTCTTGCTACCCATGCACTCTACTACCTCCTGTGAAAATGTGGATTTATCATGATAGCCACAGTGCCCTGATGACTTATTAAGGGTAAAGCATTATTTCCATGCTTGACAGTATGAATGTGTGAATCCCAAAAAGCAAAGACTGTTTTAAACTAATCCACTCTTATGGGTGTGAGACCCATTGACTGGATTACATCAGTGGGCCATGATTCACATAGTCTCTACCCTTTTGCTGGGTCTGATATAAAAGGAGACACAGAGACTCAGACACAGGAAAAAGAAGCCACCATGTTTGGTCCTGCCATGTAAGAGAGGATCATTCAAGCATGAAGCCCCAAGAGGCTGGGCCCATGGAGCAGCTCAAGAAGAAAGGGTGAACTCAGAAGGGAAAGTTGAAATCTTGACAGACCTCAGCAGTCATCTTGCTTAACGACAAGCAAGATGCCAGGATCAACAGTAGCTGACTTTGGTGAGAAAGCATCTCTGACAGTGCCTTGGTTTGGACTTTTCACAGTCTTGGAACTGTAAGTTTTACCCCAAATAAATCCCCTTTATAAAAGTCAACCCATTTCTGGTACTTTGCATCAGTACCTCTTTGACAAACCGAAACACCATGTATTTGTTACATGGAATCCTCGAAATAAGCTTATAAAAATTATAAGACCAGAGGGTTTAAGACCCAACATTACATAATTAGCTAAGTCATGGAGGCTAGCTTTGAAATAAGGCATTCCAGTGTCAGAGCTTGAAATCTTAGGCTTTATACACTAGACACATTATTCAATGCCCGCATTCATTCTACACACAGGCCACCCAATATTTCAAACCTATCTCAATGTAGAGATATGAAGATGTGTTCCCCTCCACATTCTTTTCTCCCTTTGCCTCCCAACTTATTCTCCTCCAGTCACCATAACAACCCGCTACCATGATACACAGTTGGAATCCTTATCAAGAGAGGCAGAAGGGAGAAGCTTTTGATGTATCTCTTCAGGGGTCCTCTCCGACATCTTTATCTCCTCCTGGAGAACTTTGGGCATCCTGTGATCTACGACACTGCCAATTAGACTGTAAACGGCCCAGCTGTGTCTGTGCACTCCTGGCTTGTGGAAGCCCAGTAGGACATCTTGCATCCATATGTGTGCTCTCCCAATCCTCAGCATCCCAAAATGAGAACGGAAAGAGCATCGAAGTTACACAAAATCTATAGGCTGTAAATAAAGAGGAAAAAGCACCAACTGCATCCGTCTACCCCTCCTTTATTGCAAAGACGCCACAGACTGCTGCAAGAAAAAGAGGTATATACAATGCTTCCAGATGCCCTTCTTCTTTTTAAGGAAATGAGGAAGCCAGGAATCAGCACATTGCCGAAAGTAAGGAACAAAGAGGAGAAAACACCACTGAGCAAATGCAAACTGACCCTAAAAAGTTCTATCCCTAAATCAGGCAACCAAAATAGGAACCAAAATAGCTTTTTTCCCCAATTTGTATTGAACATGTCTCCTACATTTTCATCAATGTATGGGACAAAGAATTTTTCCTATTACAAAAGGGCATATGTGTTAGTTAGGTCTGCTTTTCAAAAAAAAAAACTATCTTACAAAAAGCTGGTGGAAAACATGCTGGCATCATTTGCTGAGCACTGTCTCTTCACGTATAAAGCACTTAGGGTCTGAGCAACCTCAGTGCCCCCTGCGTGATGGGCAGACCAGCCGCTTCCCTTCTCTGGGAATCAGTCTCTTTATCTAGAATTGAGGAAGATCCTGAATCTGGTTTGCATTGCAGCATTATGTGAGGATAACAAATCAAATAACAGAAGGAAAATCCAGGTGTAACTCATGAGATTTGTGCTTCAGGAAGGAATTATTAACTTGTAATATATAGACTATATGAATATACAGCCTGCACCGAACATTCCAGTCTTTAGACACAGCTGCTTAAGACACAATTCATGTGTGCGTTTAAAGTCACACACTCCTCTTTATTCCAAGGTCCATAATACTCAACAATACTGGATTTAGAAGTTTAACTTTCTATATTGATAATACAGAACATATTCTGGTGTGTGTTTGTGAAACCTGGATCTTCAGCAAAGCACGCAGACACTTTGTAGCAATGACCACATTTTCTCAGATATTTCTCATTTTCCATAATCTCTTGACTTCTTAATCTGAAGCACTCGTGTATTTAGCTAGTAATTTAACATACATTGTAAAAGTGCAAACATATGACTGAATCAACATATTAGTTTTAAGTGCAAAATGCCCTTTCATGTGGCAAGAATAAATTTGGGGGACCTATTACCATCTGTTTAGTAGCACCTTGGTCTAAATTGTTCTTAAGTAAATACTTATAACGCTTCAGGTATGTGATAGCAATTCCATGTTGCCTATTGTCATCAAATCTTGGCAACACACCTTTAGTAATGCTGTTTCCACATGCTTGCTCCAGGCATGTGAGCCAAAAAGAAACTATAGCATGCTTCGGAGAGGGCAGGCTACAGATGGGGAAACACTTCAGATGGGGTTGGCCCATCTCAAATAGCAGGTCCCTAGTGACCACAGAGTTGTACTCACTGCACTGACACAAATGCACAAAAAGGTTCTGACCTCTTCTGTTTCCAGAATATCTTATCTATCTTATTATGGATCTTTTATTTTCTTTTAGAATTCAAAACTGCTATCCAATATGTCCACACACTCAGTCACAAAGAATAAAATGCTTGACGGGGATGTCAAATGTATCACCCCAAATATTCCTGTTTCTCCTCTTGGGGAACTTCAGCACGCTGATCTGGGCAGGCCTTTAAATGACACACAAGGATCTGACACAAAGAACTGTTCCAAGCTGACCTGTCCTGGCCAAAATGTTTTAAAAGTAGAGTAGCAGATTCATTCACCTTCACCTGTGTTTTTCCCAGTGGCTTCACAAATGTGCTAGTGCTAGATGCTAAATGTTGGCCCTTTTATTTGTGAGAATCCAAAGGTAATTAAAGGGATCACAGAGGAAGAGAACACAAGTTCTTCACCCTGCATCCAGTCACAACTGCCTTCATGCCATGGGGTCTTTAAAACAGATGCTGGAACATGCTGTTATCACTGTTGGGAACAATTCATTACCAATGAAAGTTTGAAAATAAAGTTTAAGGGTGACGTAGGTTTTTTTTCTTTTAAGAATAAGTTATAAGAGATTCATAAATATGTTATTTGACATTTTCATTTATGAATGTTCTGATAGTTTCTTGAATGAAATAGTGAAGGACACCTTCAGAGGTATTTGGCCAGAAATTTGATAAGCATCATTCTAAATTCCCTGATACAGTCCCCTGCCTCTCTTTCCATTATTCACTCATTGGTTTGCAAAATACACACACACAAAAACTACTATGAGCTAGTTGCTCTTCCAAAGACTAGACTTAGAGTAGTGGATAAGGCAAGCAAAATTTCAGCTTTTTTTCTGTTGGGAGAGAGAGAAAATTTAAAAAGTAAATGAATACACATGCAGCGTTTTTACATGGAGATGTATGGCATGTCAAAAATAAATCAGGTTAAGAGGTAAACTGTGTTGATGAGGCAGTTAGAGAAGGCTCTCTGAGGAGGTGACATTTCAGCAAACACCCGATGAGAATAAGGATATGGTAAAAAGAGGTTTCCAAATAGAAGGGATGTCAGTAGAAATGTCCAGGGACAGGAATATGTTTGGGACTCCAGGGAAACAAGAAGGCCAGCATGGCATTAGCACAGAGTGAGAGGGAGTATCTAGGAAATGAAGGCAGGTGGTAAGCAGGCAGGTTATTCTGAGTGAGAATGGGAAGTCATTGGAGGACTTAGGGGAAGGCTGAGCAAGATGCAGGGTGACATTATGAGTGATTTTAGTGTTGGTATATAGAGGGGGCATCAAACTTAGGAATGGATTTCAGCAAGTGTGCTCTTAAGGGGAGTGAGGTTTGGAAACTCCTCACTGCTTTAAGAAACTTTATTGAACATATTCAAAGTTGGAGGGAGGATATGGTGGATGGAAAAAAAAATTATCCCACTTAGTATTTGCTAAAATACTTAAAATACCACTTACAGTTCAAGTAAAGAGAATAAAATGATTCACCAAATAGCGCTATACTGATAAACTCCAGATTGCACAATTTAATGAAAATGTGATTATAAATGTAAACAGACATGGTGTAAACATCAATATGCACATTAACTAGTTTTTATGAACAGGGCACACAGATATGAGTGAAAATATAATTTAAATTTTGGTTTTCTGACCTTGTCTAACGTCTTGAAAGATAGAGATAATTCGGCCAATTTCACATTACACTTCTCTTGTCCAACTTCCCCTCCATGAATCGAAAGCTTGATTTACTTTCCAAAAAATCTAATTCCACCAAGATTGCTCTGGAATGCCTCTAATGATGCCCTTTGCTTCCACTTCCACTCGGCACCAGCAGCAGCTTATACCACCAAATTAATGTGAAACTGAATGAGATAGAGTCATTCATCGGAGCTAAGTAAAAATAAACAGTCAAAATTGCCCGTCAGTCTCAGGGGGGAGATGAAGGGTCGGTTAAAGATATCTTCCCTTTTAATAAGAAATGTTATTACTTCGGGGGCACGTTGTGTTCCCATTCCCAGAGTAAGCAGCTGCCACATCGCCTTTATTGTTGTCTGAGCCTGTAACTTCAGCAGTCTGGGGTGTCCTCACACAGAACACTGGCAATAAATGCTTGATGAATACTGGTGGTGAATACAGCTCCCTGGTGGAGCTGAACCCGAGCATCACGGAAGAATTTTGAGTCAGCTGTTGCTACTCCTCTCTCTGTTTCCCTTGCTCTCTAAGCTCTCCTGATATTGTACTGATTCTTTATTAAATTTCCGCGATTATTAATTCCCACTGTTTTCCTCTCTCTGGAATCTAATAAATGGAAAAGAGAAGCATAAACTGAAATGCAGTGAATTAGTTATATGTCCACAGACGGGCATGCCTAGCAAAACAAGATCACCTGAGTGAAAGGAAACAAAATGGGGACTCTATTAGGGTAGTTATGTCTGATGGCACTGACTTACTTGTACCAGAATCATCGCTTTTAAATATCAGATAAAATTACAGTGCATTTCATCATGTTTCTTTCCACTTTCCGTTATGTTTCTGTAAAGTAGATTGAAAGGGAAATACCTAATGAGAAAAAACGCATTTGATAAATTAGGATAAAAAAGAAAAGTTTGGATTGAGGAAAAAAAAATTTTGGAAAGAAGAAAAAGAAATGATTATTTAAATGAGAATACAATTGAGAAGGTAATCCTTAACCAAACCCTTGAGAGTCAAAGGGTACTTCAGGCTCCTTGAACTTAATGAAACCTTGACTTTCTCTTTGTTTTCCATGTACACTGCTTTTCCACATTTTTGTTCTAACTTACCCATCTCATTGCAGGGTCAGGAGAATAGGGTTTTGAGGAAAATTACAAACTGCACCCTGGAAGGCAGGGGGCATTGGAGTGGCTGGCTAAATCTGAAAGATGAAAATCAGAAAGACCTATTTTCAAAAGGAATTATGGATAAGCAACATGCATTACAAGCACTGGATTCCCTTTAGTGCTTCTGGAAGGAGCCAAAACATGAGTGAGGTGCACTGCCGTTGAATGCTACCAAAACATCTCAAAGAAATAGCCTTGCGTTATGGGACTCCTATTGATCTGTTAAAATAAAAACAACCCATCTTCTGCTAACAGATCCCTTCTTTGAATGCCCCAGGAATTATTCTAATGTAAACAGCATATCAGATTGGTGGTAGAATAATCTCTTATAAAAGCTTGCCCACAGTGTCAAGTCGCAATCTTGATGCTGCCAGTTGTTATGTGTTAAGAAACTGTGTACTGGGCTCGTGAGCCAGAGGAAGCCCACTCACTTTTCAGCTCTTGCCAACTTCTGATTCTTTCCCAGCTCTTCTGTGTGGAAGCAGATCATTGGAATTCACCAATGAGTTCTACCCTTGTGCCTGAGCCCAAACCACAAGTGCTGAAGAGTAGAATTAAGCCATCTGTGGCTTTCCTTGAGGTCTCACAAATTCTTGTCAGTCACTTTGGCTCTGACTTGAAAACAAAACTTCCCTCCCTTATTCTGGAAATTTCTATGAAAATGGCAATTCAAGCACTTCTGCTTTCTCCTTTTTTATCCATTATTCCCAAAAGGACGACATTAACTCCAGCGGGGAAAAGGCCAATTCCAGGTGCTTAGTCACCCTTTATTTTCCTCATCCAAAGATTTTAATCTTTTTCCTTTGAGAGTTACCCTGTTCCTCACTAAGCCCCTCCATGAGAAGACCTCAGATCTGGAATTGTGCCCAATGCATCTCACCGTGGAAACTGGTTGAGCCTTCACAATGGAGGAAACCCATTTTCACAGACGAGGCAGTCCAGGATGTATACTCAGCCTGGACACTTCCTGTGCAAATTAATAAAAATTACCATTAGTGCTCTCACCTAGTCCAAACTGATGAGAAAAATAGTGGGTTGGTCTGGTTCTAGGAAGCATCTGAAGAGTTCACGTAATAAGGAACTCCTTGCCTTAAGGTGTGCAAATATTTACAAACAAACTGGTTCTTGAATCCTCTGCTTTGTTGCTATGCTTTGTTGTAATTGTAGATTTAGAAGCCAGTTTCTAAAAGGACAAGTTCTAAAAGGAACATCTACACTTGGGAGCCAATCTATGTTAGCTCTCTTTTTTTTCTTTCAGATTTTGATTATAAGACTGGGGCAGTACAAACTGTATTAGTTAAGGTAGCACTAGCTGCACTGTGATTAGAAGGAAGGCTGGCTCAACAGACAAACTGTCATGGTTGATTAATGATGTCTGCTGTGAGTGTCAGAATGTGGAAGGCTGGCACCCCATGAATTTGCCATCTCTGACCTATATTAACAAACCTTTAAAAAGCAAAAAGATAAGTTAGTGACACCTTACTGACCTGTATTAATGTAACTTTATAGAGTGTTAATTCTCATGGAGTTATTTATCTACTAGAAGAAAAAAAACTAATTTCTTCTTAGTCTTCAAAATGTAAAAGGCAGGAAAGTTAGACTGAATTTGGTCTACTCAAAAGAGCTTAAAACCTAAAAGAGAATTTATTGTCTTACAGAACTGGAATTCCATGTTAAGGCAGGCTTCAGAGTCTGCTGATTAGTGATTCAATGATGTCATGAGGGACCCACTGGTTTCTGCATCTCCCCTCTGCCTTCCATACTGTCAGCTTCATGTTAGTCCTGTTCACTCTTGGTGGCAAAGTGGCTGCAGCACTTCCAGGCTTCATAGCCACATACCACAGTGTGTGAGAGTGTGAGGGCCTGTTCTCACATTCTAACAAGTCCCAATTTGCCTTTTGTGCTTCTCCTGTGGCCCAAGAGAATTGTATAGGCTAATTGACTTTCACCCACTAGGTCCCACTCCTGTGTGTTGGAGTAGACACTTGTGAGAAAGCAAAAGGGGATAAATAGAGGCTGGTTAGTCAATCCAAATTATCTATTCCATTACCTAAGAGCCTGCCCTGGAAAGGCAAAATCACATGGTAATGAGAAACACAGGCTCTGGAGTTAGACTTTTGGCATCCAAAAATTGCCTTCTCCTCTTACCAGCAGCATAATCTTGGTCAAGTTCCTTAAACTCTATCTCAGTTTTCTAGTTGCAAAATGAGGATAAGGATAGTTCAAGTGGACAAATGAAAATATATAGATGACAAACTTAGAATAGTACCTGGCCTATGGTAAATACTAAGCTAGTCTTAGTTATGATTATTTTTTCACAGCCTTGATATATAATCAACTTCCCTCAGATGGCTTTACTTTTTACACTGTCAAAAGAAACATATTTACCAATGTAATCCAATATAATCAGAGCTGTGGGTATATTGAAAGAGAAACTGCTACAGTAGTGATATCTCAAACTGGAAAGTTAAACAAACTGGGATTTGTATGCTATGATGAGCACATAGAATTAGTACCAAACTACTGGGAGTTCATATTCCTATAACTTTTAGCATTAATTGATAATGTAGAAGGGTCATTTGTTTCTTTATGAAAAGACTCACAATTAAACTGAAAGAAATTTTCCCTACCACCATACAGTGCTGAACACATTAACCCCAATATCCTGATATTATTTGCTGATCTTACAGTGAGATTTGACTTCTATGCTCATTCTTTTAAAATAATATTACACTTTGTGAGGAAAGTGCTGTGTTTCCTTTTGCTGTTGTTGAAAATGGGCCCTATTCTTTTGTCTAATTGAAACCATCTCCCTTAAGCCCACAGGTTTTGCTTTTTTTTCCTCATGAAGCATTTTGGTACATGTGTTTTCAAACTACGTATGGAAACTACATATGCTGATGGGGAAGAATAAGTAGCAAATTTTTAGAATCCCTTTGTCTGATGAAAGTTTTGCTTTAGAAATTTCTCACTAGCCTTGGTTGGAGTTTTTGACAGTTTTCTTCAATGACAAATGATATGTAGGTCAAGCAGAAAATGGAGTGGTGGTTATTAAAAAGATAAAGTGGTAGACCCCAGTTTGAGAAGAACTGCTGAGCCACCAGGACTCAGGAAGACCAAAATGATGAAGATCAGCACTCTAATACCATCATAGCCTTTTCCAACTCTTTGCCTTCATGTAACAGCTTTGTCTCCCAGATCAGGTTTCACCACACAATGCCAGAGATATGACTACAACCAGCTCTTTTCCTTTTCCTTACATTCCATCATGGAGGAGGAAAGGATCCAGTCAGAAAAAATCCAAGGGAATGAGTCTTCTTGGACCAGCCTTTGTCATGAGCACATGCTTGTGATTGGGAATGAGGTCTGTTGTTTGGATAAAGGGGTGGGGAAGAAAGATGAGCAGCACAAAATAATAGATGTCATTTCCAGGAACTTGTAAGTGGGAAGATAAAAGACATTTTTTCCCTAACTTACCAATTCTCTGAGGCTTCTAGCCAAATGTGGCTTAAATGGAGCTGAACATCTTCACAGAGGCAGGGAGGGAGCTAACCTACCTCCACAGCTCTGTAGAGTTCTCATATGCTGGTATATTAAACCTAAAAGGGAATTTATTGGCTTACAAAGCTGGAAACTCATGGTGAGACAGCCTTCAGAGTCAGTTGACCATGGGAGCCAGATTCCTCCCAAAGGGCATACTCTCCAGAAGAATCACTGAGACCCCTCAGAGCAGTCTGCATCCAGCATCATCTGTGGGGTTCCTATAGCAGTACAGCCCCAGAAGAATGTCTCAACTCACAATGGGGCATTCCTCTCCAGTTTATAGACACTTTCCTGACTCCTGCCCTGAGTACCAGAGTTAAAAAAGGGAACAACTACTGTTGTGAGATGCTCTTTGGCTTATGTGGCGTGTATACTTGCTGATTAGTTTGGCACTTAGATGCATGCCTTGACATTTAGCTTATGAAAGATGAATAAATTAGCCCTGGAGGAACCATAACTTTTGCGGTTCCTGACATGTCAAAATGCCCTTTTTGTATTTTATGAAATCATTTAAGAAAATAAATAAAGGTGGAGTGATGGGCCACCTCTCACCTAAGAGACCGTGGAATAACTGGGAGGATGGAATTGTGGTTACTTCCTAACAAGGAAATTTGGATTCCTGCATTAGGCTTATTTTGCATCTGACTCCCACATTGTCTATTAAGGGATAGTTAGTCCATTCACCTGGCATAGCCTCTCAAATATCTACATCCCATCCAGCCTTAGAGTCTGAATAAGACTACAGCATTATGTGATGAAATTGTACTGCTTGGTAGAGGTCTTAGATAATTAATCAATTCAAAAGCAGTCTTCACATCTGTTGGACTATACTGGACATGGTGAATGAAAAACCCCTTCCTCAGGGAACATTCAGTCCATTTTGAGTCATGTAAAAATATTAAATCAAAATTAGGGATCAAATTCTAAGTGGTGATTGAGGAAAGAAGTCAGCATGTACTGAATATCGGTTAGATTGGTCAAGATGTATTTCTTGGAAAGCATAGGGCCTAAAATGGACCTTGGATGATGAACAGGCAAACAGGGATTCTTCAGAGTTTCTGTTTCTATGATTGGTATAGACATGGAGGATTGAAATTGCATTTCAGCAGTGTGTATAACCTAAATCTAACCACAAAGGTGATCTTAGAAGCCTGTGTGGAGTGTGTTGAGAGAATGGCAGGCAGTAAATCACATTGGGAGGGTAAAATGGAGAATGATGAAATCCAGACAAAAATATATTCAATTGGTACAGATAGTTTGCTGAGCAAGAAAACAATGAAAGCAATATTTTTTGGAAAATAAGCCATACCTCTGTCTATGTGTAAGTGTGTGAGTGTGTGTGTGTGTAAGAGAGAGAGAGAGAGGGAGGGAGGTAGGGCAAGGGAGAGAAAGAAAGAGAAAGAAAAAGAGTAAAGTCAACTGTTGAAAGACAAAAGTCTTTGAAGCCATTAAAGCCTTAATTTAAGATAATGACAGAGGCATAATGACTACAACAGGTCATAAAGATTTTTTTTTTTAAGGGAACAGCAGAGCTTGATGACATTTAGATATGAACAGTGAGGAACAGAGTTACTACTCCACAATTTTTGGACAGACATACAATTGAAAATTCTGAACTTGCTGTTCATGTTGAGGAACGTTACAGTTCCTCCAAAGTGCCTGAAAGTTAAAAGCTCATTCTTAGCATTTGTGAAAAAAAATTTTCCATTTCAAAAACTCTCCACCCATTTTTCCATTAGGGAGGAATGAATGCTGCAATGTTTGTGAAAAATAGTTTGTGCATTTGAATTTCTATCTCTTACCCTCTCTTTATTGCTGTATTGTTTTTATCATGAAGACTGAGAAAGTAGGACTTGAAGGAATACTACCTCAAGGGAAAAAATATGTGTAAAATGAAAAGGGTAGAACTGCTTTGTGAAATAAAGTCCAATAGAATCCTAAGTTATAGTATATCTGAGTTATAATTACTGGAAGAACACACTTGTCTCCATTAACCAATAATTTCTGAATTTAGAATTGTTTCTGGAAAAGTGTTTGTGTCTCTGCTTTCGATGTAGAGCTGTAAATACCTGCATACATGTATATTGAAAATCAATAAAAAATCTGTACAAAGAGTTTCAGATCTTCACATCCCTATATCTTCAAGCAGTCTTCTTGTACAAATCAGTTAATCTCAAGTTTATTAAAATTGCTATCAATTAGTACACACCAGTAATCAACCAAAATGGCAATCCAGGTGTCACCTTCCATTTAGGCTTCAGCAAAGTAATGACGTCTGAATTCAATTTGGCTACTTGATTCAAGCCCTTGATCAATAGCCTGACTAAAAAGAATTGCCTTTGACTTTTTCCGCTCTTTAGCCCAGGTCGGTTAATTTTAAAAAGATAAAAATAAAAGAACCTCTTTGAAGAATAAGTCAAAAACTAAGTGTGGATGAATTGGGGTAACAGTTACAGCTAAAAGCATTCCTGAAGGAGAGAGTATTCCTGGTTCCATTTTCATCACTAATATGCTATGTAATCTTGGATAAATTACTTAATCCCAGTCTGCCTTTGTTTCCTCACGTTTAAAATGTGAGATTTGGAGGTCCTCATTCCCACAGTTCTCTGAAGCTGGGTTTTTTATAAATTCTCAGGTTAATTGAAATCATGGCTCTCCTTTAGCAAACCACTCTTGGCATCAATGTTGTCGTGTGAGAAAAGAAAAGCAATTCTTTTTTTTTTTTTAATTAATTATTTATTTATTTTTTAAATTACATTAAAAAAAAATATGAGGTCCCATTCAACCCCACCGCCCCCGCCCCCCACTCCCCCCACATCAACACTCTCTCCCATCATCATGACACATCCATTGCACCTGGTAAGTTCATCTCTGAGCATCACTGCACCCCATAGTCAATGGTCCACATCATAGCCCAGACTCTCTCACGTTCCATCCAGTGGGCCCTGGGGGGATCTACAGTGTCCCGTAATTGTCCGTGAAGCACTATCCAGGACAACTCCACGTCCCAAAAATGCCTCCACATCTCATCTCTTCCTCCCGTTCCCCACACCCAGCAGCCCCCATGGCTACCGTTCCACACCCATTCCACATTTTCTCTGTGGACATTGGATTGGTTGTGTCCATTGCACACCTATGTCAAGTGAGGGCTTAGATTCCACATGGGTACTGGATGCACTCCTCCCGCTTCTAGTTGTAGACACTCTAGGCTCCATGTTGTGGTGGTTGACCTTCTTCAACTCCATGTTAGCTGAGTGGAGTAAGTCCAATAAATCAAAGTATAGGAGCTGAAGTCTGTTGAGGCTCTGGGCCTGGGTGTCATATTATCAGTCCAGAGAAATTCTTGTTCTTTGCTCTCTCAGACCAGCTTCTGACCCTTTTGTTCTCATGCAACATAGACCATTGCTTATCTCTCTCTTCTCCCAAGCTCCTGCCATCACTGTTACTCCTCCAAACTCTACAAGGCTTCTGACTCTACTTTAATTTGTCTGTGTACATTCTCATATTTTTGCTCACTCCCTTTGTAATAGCCTTTAAATATACTATAACATCTTTGTGGTATATATCTGGCATAAATATAGACCATGTCTTATATTTTCTTGTATTTTTCACACCTTCTACTATAATGTTAGGAACATAGCAGGCGTACAGCCAAAGCCTGATGAGTGGGAAGGCTGGTTTATTTAATTAACAGATACTTTATTTTCACTTGAAGAACTTTTGTTCTGAAGGACTAAACCAACAGGAATTCATCAAATATAAGATATTAATATGATGATTAAGAAAAGATAAGACATTATTCCCTTTTTAAAGTTGCAAGACCTTTTTAACATCCATACTATTGAGATGACCCATTTTGTCACATATATGAAATGTCAATAGCACTGACTTGTAGTGCTTGCATTACAAAGGTGACTTATTTTTAAAGATTTTAAACTAGAGTCAGGCAAGTTGGTAGGTGATGGGTCTATATGCATACACGCATATGTTGGAGAAATATTGTCTTCCTTTCTGTTTGTAAAATATCATTTCTGCTGTTCATAGAGATAGACCTTGACACATAAGAAAGAAAACAACCGGTAGTTTTGAATTATGTCAAGTCTAGAGGGATCCACAAAAGAGCCAGTGCTTTTGACTGTGGGCTTTAAAAAAGCCAGTTACATATTTCATTTTTGCAACCCAGATAACTTATAAGGGATTTAATTTCACATATCAACAATAACAAAAAGGGAACTGTGTAAATTCCCATGCCATGGAAAAAGAAAGTGATGCACTCCACAAACACAAGCTTGTGTGGACATGTGAGACTGTAGAGTGCAATGACCTCATTTGCAAGAGAAGTTTGAAAAACCCTCTTATGACTAAATAATTTAATTTTTTTCCATTTAACAAAACCCCTTCACACTTTATTGTAGAGCAACTAATTGCTTAACTTTAAAATGATCTCTTTATTAATCTCATAAAAAGAATTTCTACTCAAACATAAACATTAAATATAAATATATATATTTTAAAAATTAACCAATAAAAATTACAGAAAATCTGAGCCTCAGACTCTGGAGTCAGATACAAACCCTTGCTAGTCTTGTGCTAGCTGTGTGAGCCTGTACCTAATATCTTTAAACTTTTGTTCACTTTACCTGATAATTGGAAGATATTCTATTTTCTACTATAAATGAGATAATGGATGTTCAGCACAAAATAGTTCTGTACCTTTGGTAAGTTCTCATGACTGATTCAATAGCTTAAACAACTGCAGGTCAAGTTCTTCTAATTGTAGGATCACACAAGACCATAAAGCTATGATTAGATAGCACATTAAGTGCCAAAATGTCAGAGATAGGATAAGAGAAAAGAGAAATATTCCTATGTAATATAACTGAGGCAGGAAAAGAGTTTATAACTTTTATTGTCAATGATGACATTTACCCCAGGATTGCTGACATTCCCAAGCAATGCTCATAGTGTGCAGGTAACCAGGTCAACTCATTCTCTGGAGATAACCATTGTGTTGATTCTCAGAAAAAGGCAAATGGCACTGACAGAGCATCTTTCCCTCTCAGCCCCTTTCCAATCCTCATTCCCACCTCAGCCAAACACAGCATCTACCTGAACCAATCATCTTAAAGAAAGCCAGCCAATGATGGCTTCAGCCTGCACAATAGCAGTTTCAGCCTGTGAATGTTAAAAAAAAAAAAAAAAAAGAATAAACAGAGTGTCTAGAACCTGTTACAATATTAATGTTGTTTCAAACAACCAAACAGGCTTTGGAGATGCTGCAAGTATTGGGAAAGTGGAATTTAGAGGAAAGCAGACTTTGGAAAGTGTTTCAGTGAGTTGTTAAAAGTTACCCAAAATTTCCTCCAGAAATACAGAAAAATGAATGAAGAATTTTTAAAATTTCTTGTGGTGATTGTCCTGCTTTTGCTTTTATTTTAATGTGATATGACATCAAGACAGGGCCATGTGGAGTCCTCATATTTATTCAAGTTGCAGAATTTTAGAGGAAAAATTATAAACATCTAAATCACTTTTTACTCCAATCTATATAGCTGTTAGGAAAGGAACTAATCTATTTAAAGTTATACTAACCACTTAGAATCACTTATACTGAAGGAATGAAAGGTAACATTTGAGTATTTAATAGAGTTAAATTTTATCAAGGCTATTAATAGCTTTTTTATGTACTCACCAGGAAAACTTTAAATTGACAATCTAAATCATTTCTTTCCCTTCATCTAAAACTTCTAGCAAAAATATTCCTGAATGTTAAGGGGGGAGATATAATAAAGCTTATTATTAGGGTGGATCAATGCAAGACAGAGAGCCAGCTACATTTTAAAAGACAGAAGATAGAAAGAAAGAACATTTAACAAATGCAGTCAACCTCTTACAGTATCTATTCAGAACTCATTATGGTGAATAGACGAAATCTACTCTCCGCAATTCGCACTTTGCGGACTCATGAATACAAAAGCAAAAGAAGACAGAATTTTAGTTATTGGGACTAAAAAGCAAGAAACTGAAGAAAGAACTAAAAGGAAGACCTGGATTTCATGAAGACTATTAAAGGTTAAGAGTATACCAGAGGAGGAAATAATTTAGGGCAGAGCTGGGACATTGCAAGAGGAAATGCCATCCAATGGGAGAAAACCCTGTAATTTTTTTCTAGAAGAGAACCAGCCAGGGTATTGTTAAAGAAATAATGAAAACATGCTTAGAAATACAGTGTTGTCCTTCCTTAAAATCTCCACATCTTTTAAATGGAAGTATCCTTTTTAAACAGATCAAAAACCAGAAATTAATTTGGCGTAGTAGCCTTGCAAAGGCAACCATCTAATTTATTATATTGACACATGCAATGAATTACATATATGTCATAGTTTAACTTAAAAGAGTTCTGAGACTCTGTGAAAGAATTCCTTTGCCCAGGCAGGAATGTATCAATGAGTGAAAAATGAAAGTGTTCATACATAATGTACAGCTTCTTTGTGTACCTGGAATCAGTGTCATTCAATCTCTACACTCCAGAAATAGACTTGTAATATAATCGATGGGAGACAGAAGCCAAACATCACTGTTCATGGCACCCCATCAAATCACAAATTCAAAATACATATTACAAGCCCTCTACCTCAGAACCATTGGTTGAAAAGGCCTGACTGGCAGCATTGCTCTGTGGCCACTGATGCTTTCTGTGAAGTTTCTTCAAGCCCTCCTCCCTTGGACAAAGACATTAAGTGAATCAGAAACACTTTTCATAGAAAATGATTGCTGCCCTTCTCTAGACAGCACAAAGGGTTTGTGTATTTCTGGGTCCCATTCCATCTTTCTTCAAAGGTAAGTACACTGACTTGCTGTCAGCTTAATGGTAGACTACCTGACTTCCCAATCAGAAAGTATCACCTTCTACCTAGACTATTCATAACATTTATTTTTGTACTAGTATATCAGGTACTAACTAATTTGTGTTTTAATACTGGTTTAGATGTAGGTTTCTTTTTGACTGTATGTAAGAAAACGAACCAAAAAACAAACAAAACCGGTAACCTATATTCATTGTAATTGAGACTGATGAACAACTGAGTGCCTTAAATGATAACTGATGTATATAATATTTACATGATATACAGTAGAATAAATATATAGTATATTTACAAAATACATAATATTCTAATCTTCTCAAGGAAGAAAATTAACAATTTAAAATATAAGAATAAAATTGATCTGCATCCATTATTGCTAAATTAACCAAGGAATAGAGTCTTTTCTCCAAATTCTACTTTTCTCTCCATCAGTTAAATGGATATTAATCATAGGCTACAATGACCCAAGAACGACATTAGGCCCTAGGTATACAATGCAGATTAGGACATAGCGATGGCCCTCAGAGTTAAATTCTTCCAGGTTTTACCCACTGAGATTCAGACACAATTCCAAATTTCTGAAACTTGTAGCTGAGAGGGTACATGTTTGCATAAAAGGTCTTAATAAATGCAATTACAAAATCATATGAAAATTGATGAAAGTTAATATTGAACATTATTCTTTATTTCAAGAGACATAGCAGAGTCTCAGAAATATATACAACATATAGAAATGGATGAATTGTGTTTATCTTAAGAGCAAATTAATGTACACATTTGCCTACTTACACTCATCATGGAATAAGCAGGTGAATTGAAGGAAGAATGATTTGGGGGATCCTGGACAGATATTCTTTAATCATGAGAAAATTTAGGCAAAGAGAAGGAAGAAATGAATTCCCTGGCCATCAGAAAAGATTATTCATGATATGCAAATAATCTTGCTAGTAGATAAGAAAGAGAAAATAAAGTAAATAGTTGGGAAATTCAAGAGGCACTTAATTTAGATGTACCCACAGGTGATAAAAGTTATTATTATTCACAGAATGTGACAAAGTAGCATGGTTAAATAACATTTGGGAAATTTCATAGCTGTATTTTTGAAGCCTGTTGAAATTATTAGCAGCTGGGAAGCTATTATAAAAGAGCTTTACATTAACTGAAGTATTGGGCCAATGTGTGGAGAAGATGAGAAATCTTGGCAAATTCATCAAAGGTCACCCAGATATGTGAAAAATGGAGGCCGTGGCCAGTGGTGACATGGGCATGGGCAAAGAAGGAAGAGGACTGTGGGCTGGGACCAGTAGTGATGCAAGGACATGGGCAGTGGGGATGGCTCAGCAGGAGAAGGAATTTCATACTGATGCGAGTTGGTGGTAAGAGATCAGGGAAAAACAGAAATCATAGCCAATCACCCAGGTTCAGAGGTCTGCAGATTCAGGGAACTCATAAGTTTCTCAGGTGACAGGGTGACCTTATAATCTATTTGCTCAAGACAGCCCGGTTTATGTTTGTTTTACCAGCACTCAAAAGTGCCCTGGTTTGGATGATAAATTTTATGGTCACCCTTACAGGAGAGTAAGCATAGAAGTCTTTGTTCACTGGTTGTCTCTGGACAGTATTATTGCGAATCCTTAGGTTAATTAGTTACTCATTTCATTTCTTTATGTTCTACTTACCATAAAAAAAAGGTAGTTGTATAATAACCCAAAAGCCCAATAAAGCCAACTACATTTTCCTATCTCTGGAAAAATCAAATCGTCAAGAAGAATCAGTTCCTAATACATAATTTATTTTATCCACCAGCCCTGGTGCTGTTCAGAAAGCAGGTCCCTTAGTTAATCTAACTAACTAACTTAGTTAATCTAATCTAACTAAGCAGGTCCGTTAGTTAATCTTGGATCCACAATGAACCTGGTGCATTTGGGTTCAGTTTCCTCTTGACAGTGATGGTGCTGTTTCATAGCTTCGCAATTATATTTACAATAAGAGGGGAGAGTAAACCCAAAGAAGCTTCCTAAGACAGTGTTTCAAGTTTGTAAAAATATTTGCTGGCTTTAAAAATTAGATAAAGATTCTCCAGCATGGTACTTCTATAGAGTTGAATTATAATGTGATTTCTATTAAATCAGGTTTTAAAAGTGATCTTTAAAAAATACAAGTATTTTCTACAATTTAATAACTATTATTTTTATGCATTAAATTATTATCATGATTTATGGATGTTTTTAAAGAAATTACTTTCACATATATCATTTAATCTGTGCCTTAAAAAATCTCTGGAATTTTTTTTGAGGCAGATATAATCATCTCTATTTTAATAAACTAAAGTCTAATGCTTAGAAAGAGTAAATGCTTGGTCAAGGGATCAATTTGAAAGTAAAAATACATTTTTTATATTATTGTTGTTTTCCACTACACATCACAGCCCTTCTATTCTCATTAGATCTCTTTTACATGATGCATATAATCTTGCCTTCCAATAATTTTATAATTTGGATGGAGCCATACTAAAATCGACTTTGATATTCTCCATGGGGACAGAATTTTTGAACAAGATGAATGTAGTGTGTGGAATGTTTCAACTACCTAAAAATGTATCCGTTTGGCAGCCAAAGATTTAATATGATTATGCATGTATCTTTAAAGCAAGGACACTGAGGTTAGCTACACGTAAAATATTCTGAGCCTCTATTTAATGTACTTATTTAAAAGCAAAGTTTTTAATAGCTTATTTCATAATTCAACTAAATTACTGGTTTTCTAGTTAACTAGAATTATAGGTTTTATTTATTGTGCCATCCATTGAATGTCTAAATTCTTAGGCTCTTTCTAGTCAATAGGAGAAAGCTGCTTTCCTTCCTTCCTTCCTTCCTTCCTTCCTTCCTTCCTTCCTTCCTTCCTTCTTTCCTTCCTTCCTTCCTTCCTTCCTTCCTTCCTCTCTTTCTTCTTCTACCTCCCTCTTTATTTTAACACCTACTACCCCCTTTAGAAGGGGAAATTAATTAATGAAGAAGAAGATGATAAAGTCAAAGAAAAAGAAGACAAAAGAAGATGAGGGAAAAGAAGAGGAAAAAGAGGAAGAAGGAGGACTAAGAGAAGAATTAGAAGAATTGGAAGAATTAGAAGAAAGGTTGAGAGAGAAAAAGTGAGACAGAGGGAAAGAGAGAGAAAGAGAGGCCCCCACTGAAGATACATAAGAGCCATAACCCACAGTAGGGTTGTCATTATGACTGGAGGTTGTGCTGTAGAACTCCAGGAGGTGCCACTCATAAGACCGTGGAGCTGTCCAGGGCTGTGGCCCTACATAGTAATATGATTGTCATTCACATTGCACACACAAAAAAGTCCTGCTTAGGGCTATTCACAAGCAATAGCCTTTGCTTATGTAATCTGGTTAAACCCCATTAGTTTCATTCCATACTAAGTTCAATAACAATGATGTGAGGGTGGAATTTCCCTCTACCCTCACTTTTGTGTGTCTCTTTTCTGGGCCATTTCTGCAGGCCAGATTTCATTCACAAGTTGAGAGCCAGGGAGAGAATCTGATGTGCTAACATGTAACAGAGATGCATTAATTTATATCAAGGGGTAGAAATAGTGACATTAAATAGATTTGATTGTAGTAAGTGCTGCTGAGACAAAACTGGGAATTTTTCCACTCATATCCTGAGGAAACATTTCAAAACATTTTTAAAAATCACATGTTCTTCCTTTCCCCAATAAAACAATTACTCCTTACGCTATAAAGTTAAGTTTCTTAACTAATAAAGTTGCATACATTTGTACTTTCATTTTCATATTAAGACACATCATGAATAAAAGAAGGTATGTTTCACAATATGCAATATAATCAAGTAGTGAGTTTGCATGGACCTTTGAAAGTCCATGCATCATGTTGCATTGGAGCAAAGTGAAGGGAACATTTCAGAGCAGTATATTTAATTAACCATAATAGATGTTTTCATTATAGCTAATAGTATCATCATCACCACCAGCTGCTCAAATTGAATTAATTCAGTGTATATTTATGGATTGCCTACTGGGTACTTAGGACAAAACTTTTCTTTAGGGATGCTCTAGGATGTGACATGTTGGAAGGCTATACCTTTTAAGAAATTGCTTCATAATGATGGGAATGGCAAACCAGGGCCCTGAAATATCAAATGTTCCTTCAGGAAGTAATTTCCTCAACTTGTCCATAAGAAATTTCAAATAATGGTGGTCTTGAGCACTTACATAAGACTGGAGTCATAATACCACCATGTTTCATATATAACCATGGCAGTCATAGGGAACTCTTATTTTAATAAACTCAAAGATTTGGTTGATTCAAGCAAAAATATATATTATAGCTGGTTCCCAATTTACAAATGGGCCAAACTCTAAAATTTATATGTAAATTTTTGTATTAAAACCTAGAACCCATTTTTTCCTATCAACAATGTTATAAATTACAGTTTCAATTTACAAGACTTATGCTCTTAAATCAGAGTAGAAAGTGAAAATCATGTATTGTCAAGTTAAAAATCCTGCAAATAACCCCCCAAAATCTGGACTGTATCATTTTCCATACAAATCCAGTTCATTAATAATGTGTGTAAATATTAATTACATTTATAATATTGCAAATATACAGCTCCATGAAAGTGCTCATAATAAGAAACTAATTTACTTAAGAATTTTCCTGCTTAGAAAATTTCAACAACTATGTTAAGATTCTAACTTCCCCATTCTTCCTGATTACAGTCATCTTCTTCCTCTCCTTTAAGCTATTTTATGAGTCTAATATTCTTTAGTGGATATTTCTTTTGGACTTTCTTTTAGTAAACTTTTGAAGCCATCACTTACCAATTGTCTACTCACCTGAAGAATAAATTTCCCTCCTTTGTCAAGGCTGAGAATCCATGAAAATCTTTGAGGCTTTCTCTTTGTAAGTTTCAACATTATGCATGGCCTATATCAGGCCTCCTGAATACTGAACTTTTAAATTTGTCTCCCTTTCCCTGCCTTTTTTCCTCTCCCTCTCTCCCTCTCCTTCTCTCTTGTGTGCATATAGGTGAATCTGATCAGTTTGTGCTGAAATTCAATGGGTGTCATAGTGCTTACTATTCCATAGTAATTATTCCAAGCATGTAAAACAGGATTCCTTCTCCAGGCTTGGTCACCAAGATTTCCCTTTTTCATCTCTGCCTTTGGGAGTAGACAGAGGCAGAGAAAATTCTAGTAGGAAAGGAACCTCCGGCATCAGGGACTTGCAGAACATTCTGGCTTTCCATCACACTTAAAAGATAATTTGTGATCTTTTACATGCCCTACAAGGTCCTATGTGATTGGCCCCAGTTTCCCACTCTGAATGCATTTATACCCCACTTCCCTTCAAATCCAGGTACAATGACCTCTTTCTGTTTCTGGATCATGCCCAATGCTTGGTTCTTCATGACTTTGGCAAATTGATCAGACTGCTTCTCAGCTCCAGAGTCCTCAGAGAGGCCTTCCCAGATCACCCAATTTAAAACTGGTCCCCATCCTCCTCAGGCATTATCCTGTCACCCCATTTACTTTTTTGATGCCATAATCTGCACCTCTTTTAGACTGATGATTTATTTAGACCCCACACCCTCCAGCTATAATGCAAGGACTCTGAAGGCATGCTGTATCTGAGAACCTGGAATAGAATCTATAAAAGAGGCACTCACAAACCATTTGTTGAGTAAATTAATTGGTGAGTAAGATGAAATCTCCCAGGCCAAGCAGTCCTCATGATTTGCATGTTAAATTACATCATTGCCTGGGCCTTCTGATTGATAACGTCTATCTCAAACATGGCAAAAGGGGATTTATCCAAGCCTATCACTTTTTCTGCCATCAATCTTCATTTATCTATGAATTTTACAAAGATTTGACTTGCAGGGAATAAACCAAGCCTATGGGCAGGACCAATTCTTGCCAAAATAAATAGGTATTTTAAAAACATCCTTCCAAAGTACCCTAGCATGTTGTAGACATTAGTTTCTCTGCTACCTCTCTTGTTTCTCTGCACACTTCGATGTGCTTTCCTCCCTGCGCAGCCAGCGTGAACCTTTTCTTCCTAAACTTCCTCTGCTCAGGTCCTTCTTCAGTTCAAAACATTTTCAAATAAAAATCAAATATGGACTTAAGTTAGGAGAGACTTTACTTGAAAAACCATTGCAATAAAGGGAAGAATCTATTACAGTAGGGGCTGGTGGACTATTGCAATAGAAAGAAAGCGCTGATCATGAGATCTGCAAGCACCTCAAAGGTCACAAACACCTATAAAGGTCACCTTTATACTCCCCATAAAGGTCCTTTTATACGGAGGAGTCAGCCCGGCTGGCAAAAACCAGGTGTGGAGAACTGGATTGAACAGATTGAAAGTTGAGCAGGAGATGTGTTTCTTTGTGGGTGATTTTCAGGAGGTTCATTAAGGAGGGATTATTCCACATTCCAAAGTTTGTTTAAACTGAGCCTAAGTTCAGGATCCTGTGGGTGGGAAAAGCTTGGCCAAAGTTTGGTCAAGTCAAATTAAATGATCAATGGGGACAGTAGTTCAATTAACCATTTGTGAGAATTTGAAGGGTCTGTCTGGCCTTGCCCTAGGTAAATAAGGGGGCATCTGGAAATCATATAAGGAAAGGTGGGTAATCCCTTCTTGTCTAAGTCATGTGAGAAAGGGCAGTAATCCATTTCTTGGAACACAAAGGGTTGTGGGATTTCTTTCACCATCACTGATTTTCAGGAGCACAGGGCTCAGGTAAAGTTCAACATGGTCACCTCCAGTGGCTTTCCAGTTCAGTCCATGTAAAATGCATAATTGCTCAGTGTTCTACAGGGACCAACATGATCTAACACCCCATCAACTCTCTGAGTCATCTTCAGCTTGGCTCACCTACACTCACTGGCCTCCTTGTTGCTTCATAATAGGCATAATCCTGCTCCAAGGCTTCTGGGCTTCCTCATCCTTCCGCCGGGAATGCTCTTCTCCTAGATCCACATGGCTTTCTCTCTCATTGATTTGAAGTATCTGCTCAAATGTCATCTCTTCTCAAACCCTGTCCTAATGACCTTATATAATAAAACAACAACTCTTAATCCCAATACCTCACTCTTGGAATTCTCCAAGTTCCTCATCCTGCTTCACTTCCTTCTATGACTTTTACCATGATCTGACCAATCAAATAGTTTTTAACTTACTTATTTTGTCCTCTGTTTCCTTAACTAAATTGTAAGCTTTAGAAAAGTAGGGACTGTCTTTTTCATTCAGTGCTGTATCATTAGCCCTTACAACTATTTACTCTTTGTGAAAAGATCGAATGAAGGAAGGTATGAATGGAACTAATTATATTGTCAAAGGTTGAGAGACATTCCTGAGTCATCAAGTGTTCAGAAACTGGTTCCTTTTAGGAGTCCAGATGACACTAAAATGAGGGGTACTAAAATGAAGAAAGCCATAAAACCCGGCATTCAATTTCTAACCCTAGAAATCACCAAAGAAATGAATAATTTATTAAAATTTAAATGAAACCACAGATAAGGTTGATGCAAATTCCTGGTGCTCTACCAGACAATTGGTCAGTGGTATTGTTACCAACTATTGGAAAGGAGTTAGGCTACAGAGAAGTATAATGCTCCTGTAGGTTAAAGATGAAAATGTTAAGAGAATCTCTAAATATATTAAACAACTAAAAGAGGGAAACAGTAATTAATTATGTTGTTAGAATAACACATGATTTGTGTTTCAAATCTAAATAAATTGGATTAATCAAATGTCACACTGACATTTCTAATAATGATTGCACTGTGCAAATTCCATTAGTTAGCTATACTTGCCAAAAGAAAAGTTACAGAGGATCAATTAAATAAACAGGAAATTATCTTCCTCCAAGATAGTCCATGGATCTTACTGCTTTTGATGGTGTCTGTGTATCCTTTGAAAATTAGGTAATCATTTGCATAAGATTAATAACTCTTCTCTTTCTCCTCTGTGCCCTCACATCTCTCTTGTATGTTGCTTAACACTCTATAGTTATCTAATATCTTTGAAAAAGAAAGCCTTTGATGATAAGAGCAAATTAAAAATGGCTTAATATGTCAGAAAGGATCATGGCATTTGACCATGAAGACCTCTGTGTTAATAAATGCACCTGCAGTCTTCCCAAGATTAATGAGAAATATCTCTGCAGAATTCATTTGAGCAGTGAATTTGCCTGTTTATGCTTATAGATCATCTTAAAATCACCTACTTAAGCACGGACAATGTTATCATAAATATGTATTTGAAACTAAATTTAAATTTTAGGGAAGCAAATCCATTCATTAAAGAGGATGAAACAAATGCATTACAATGAATCTCCGATAAATAAAAAGGGCTGGATATAGAAATTTGAAAGGGTCTCTTACATGTGTATGTTTGAGGTTATCATTATCTATATATATCAGATTGCTTCAGAGGCACTCTTGTCTAAGGGCTAAGGGGATATGGGATCAATTCCTATAGACTAAGTCTCTTAGAACTGAAGAATCTGGGGTTAGAATTCCTGGATCAAAGTAGGATTTTACATAGGGTTCCGTGCATGGCAAGACTGGACTGGCAAGAGCTTCGCAGAAGCTACCTTACTTTCTCACCCATGTGCGGAGTCATCACTCTACACATCAGAGTGATGTCATCAGACCAGTAGGTCTCATAGGTAACTTGGTTAACCATGAAAATGCTCCCGGAAGATTTCTCTTTACAAAGCAAAACTATAAAAGAAGTCAGACACTGTATTAATCTGCCAAAGGGATGTAGATGCAAAGTACCAGAAATCTGTTGATTTTTTTAAAGGGTATCTATTTGGGGTAAAAGTTTACAGTTACAAAGCCCTAGAGTCTAACTCAAGGTTGCTTTCTCACTGAAGTCATTTGCCTCATGTTGAGACAAGAGGGTTGCTGATCTCTGCCTGGTCTCTCCTTCCTGGGCTTCCTCTTCCTGTTAAGGCTTCATGGGCCCAACTTCCTCCCAATCTCAGCTGTAGGCTGGCATAGGACTTGTTTCCAGGGCTTCCTCTCTCTCTTGGTGTAGGGCTCATGTCTTTCTGGGTTTTCTATATCAGCTGCAAACTATTTAATATCAGGTGAATGGCTCATCTCTCCCTGGGGCCCCAGGATCAAAAATGACAGGGCTCTCTCTCTTCCTAGGTGTCTTCTTGAGTGACTGTCCATTTATATCAGCCCACCAAGGGGGCAGGGACTCAACCTGAGTCACACCTTACTGACCTAGCCCAATCAGAAGCCCTAAATTGATTTTATCAAGTAAACTTAATCAAAGGTCCCTTATTGAACGCATTATAATCAAAGGTATCATACCCGAAGAATTCACAAACATAATCTCTTTTTGGGATACATAATTAATCTTAAACTACCACAGACACCAAGGAAGGACATACTCTGTGATTCCATTTACATGAAATTCAAGAACAGACAAACTTAACCAAGGCAATAAAATTCAGAATAGAAATGTGGTGGATAGACTAGTGGCTCCCCAAAAGATGTGTCCATGTCTTAACTGCCAGAACCCATGGATATGATTTGTTTAAAGGGGAAAAAAGTCTCTGCATATGCAATTAAGTCAAAGTCTCAAGATGAGGAGATCATTCTAGATTATGGAGGTGGGCCCTAAATCCAATGAGAGATGTCCTCATAAGAAATACACAGAGGGGAGACAGGGAGAAGGAGAAAGATATTGGAGTGATGCAGCCATGAGCCAAGCAGTGTTCGGAGCACCAGAAGTTGGAAGAGGCCAGGAAAGATTCTCTCCTAGAGCTCTGGAGGGAGCATATTTCTGATATCTTCATTTGGGACTTCTGGCCTACAGATCTGTGAGAGAGTAAATGTCTATTGCTTTGAGCCACCAAGTTGGTGATAATTTGTTACCACAGCCATGGAAAACTAATACAAGGAGTTCTCACTGGGGTAGCAGAGGGTGGATTAAGTTGGGAAGATACACAAGAAATAAAGGGGACTATGCATATGCTAATCTTGACTGGGAGTTGACTTTACAGGTTCAGAGAGCAGACACTTAAGGTAAGTGCATGATATCTCATAATACTAAACCAAGTTAAATAAAATAAAATGAAGTAATTCAAATGAAGTGATACAGATCCTCAAAACCCATTTTAAACTTTTTAATAGAGTATTATTTTCCGGTAGCAATGAGTATTCAGGCAAATCTTGTTTTATAAAATGGTTATGCTACTATTTTTTTAAGATTATTTTTTAAAATATGTATAATCAAGCATTTTAAAGTGCTCCAGGAAAAAAAACTAGGTGTTGGAAGGAACCATTTTTTAATCCTTTGTGGCATCCCTTAATCGTCCCAGTGTGATTTGCTTTTGTAACTTCAATAATCATTATTAAAACCATAATCCAAGTTATGATTTCCCTGAACAGGATTTATTTTAGGACTAGTCTGTTTTTATTCCACGTGGCCCTTCTTATATTATGCTTATCAACTACAAAGTAGCTTTTGAGAGAAAATCACACAACTTGGGAAGATCAGTGATTGGTTCATTACCTTTTTTTGCACTATACTCTAATTTATGAAAATATATCTAACCTTTATAATCTCAGAGTTCAAACCCACAAAATTTCAAACATCTATGGTTTCTTTCAGAAATAATACTTTAGATGAATGGAATAGTATTAATTAAGCAATGGCCAGTCTATATTTACTCTTTATATATATAAATAATTATTATATTAAAAGCAAGAAAAATAATTTCAAATACTATAATGAGAGCATACTTATTTTAAATTAAAAATAAAAAGATTTCCTATATCTGATATATTTATTAAAGAGAAATGAATTTTACCCCTAAATCTCCAAAATTTCAAAGAAAGATGCTATTATAATCAGATTATAAAATAGCCCAGGCAACAATTAAAACTACAAAATACACGTACTGTATATGTATGGGGGTATGGGAGGGTAGATATTCTCCCCAATTGTTGGTAGAACAAAAAATTAGTACAACTTCTATTGAGACTATTTTGTCATTTTCTGTGAAACACAAATATATTTATCCTTGATTTAGTAATCACACTTCTAGGAAATATTCTATACACTTACCCACACATGTGCAAAAGAAGTTTATACAATGCCATTGATTATAGTATTTTAACAGCAAATTTGATAAAACCTAAACATCCATCCATGTGAGATTGTTTAAATATATTATGCTCCATTCATTGCATTGGAATGACTGAAGAAATTCCTTTTGTACTGACATAGTATGAGTTATTGCCAAGTTCTTAAAAAAGGAGATAAAACAATCCCTACGATATACTTTTTTTTACAAAGAAAGGTGAGGTAGCAAGAACTGGTAAAGGTGATGGGCTGGTAAAGAGACGTTTCCTTGTATATTTTTTGATATCACTTGGTATTTTGAATTTTTAAACATGAGATTCTGTTATTTATTCAAAATAAATAAAATGAAAATTATAATAAAGATAATTCTTCTATTAAAATAACAAATTAGTGGAATTAACAAGAACATCTTTAAATGAACTCAAATTTACATAGCAAAAGATAAATATAGCAATATGAATAAAAGACTAACTCAACTAGTCAACAAAAGTGGGGGCGGAATGCAAACCCAGATCCCTATTTTACGCCTCCCACTAAAAAGTTAATTCCACAGGGATCAGGAAAATTTAGTGTTATTAAAAGTGAAAGTCCTATAATAAAATATGCGTCAATATGCTTGTGATCTTGGAAGTAAAGGGGAGGAATATATGATAGCCAAATATCACAGAGAAAAAGACTATTAGATTGATGACATGAAAATACAAAAAGTAAGCATTCATAGAGAAAATCAGCAAACAAATATCTTAAAACAAACAATAAAAATTGAAAAATATATGACAGGCAAAAAGCTAAATTTTTTTTACAAACATTAACTGGCTAGCTACTAAGTGCTAGAAGATGGGATCTAGAGGTTTACAGTACTGTCATAGCCTTTGTTTTCATGGAGATCTCACAAATAATAAGAAGAGGAAAATTCCAATAGAAATATTTGTAAAAGAGGTGGCTTAGTTTGCCACAGGGCTGCCAATGCAAGATTACCAGAAATGGGTAGGCTTTTATAAGGAAATTTATTTTGGGGTAAAAGCTTACTGTTCCTGGATTGTGAAAATGTCTAAACCTAGGCATCATCAGAGATACTTTCTCACCAAGGGTCAGCTGCTAGCAGATCCCGGAGTCCTGCCACATGGTGAGGCAAAATGGCAGGTCTACTGGTTTCTCCCTACTTTCTCCTCAAGCTCAGCTGTGGGCAATCAGGCATCTCTCCCTGGGCCTCATCTCCTTGAGCCTCTCAGGCTTTCTCTGTCTTCTTTCAGCTGTAAGTGAACCTGGAGTCCACTCTCTCTCACATGGTGGGGTCAAAATAGCAAAGCTCCTTTTCTCTGTCTCTCCTTTCTCTGTGTTCTCGGTTTACATAAGACCCCAGAAAGAGAGCAGAGACCTACTCTGGGTCACGCCTCACTGACATAGTCCAATCAAAAGGCCCCATACCCAGAGGAATGGATAAGTCCAAGAAGATAACCTTTTCTGGGATTCACAAAATTCAAACTGTGACAAGAGGCAAACAGAAAATTTATTAAAAAGGGACAAGAAATATATTTTAAGTATTCACCACTAAAATCAAAGAACAAATATAAAAACAACAATCTCAGATCAGATTCCTAGAAAGAGATACATTCAGAATTGCTAAGAATGGAGAAAATGGATACTGTCATGGACTGTGAGTGGGACAGTATATTGGTATGACCTTTTTTGTAGGGAAATCTGACAATATGTACAAGAATGTAAAATGCATATGGCCTTTGCTGAAGCAATTTCACATCTAAGATGTTATACCAAGGAATGAGCAAGTACCTAGCAATATATATGTGTAAAGATACTCATTGTAGCATTGTTTACAAGAGTGAAAAGCCAAAAAAAAACTTCAACATATGCCATTAAAGAGTTGATTAAATGAAATAAGATGGAACACAAGGGAATTCTATGGCGCCATTAAAAAGAACACAAGTTATATATATTAACTCAAAAAGATATCCATGCCATAGTGAGGAAAAAAGTTTCAAAAAAACTATGTTCCTTACCTATGGGGTTACCTACCCATTTTGTGAAAAATAATTCCCGTCCAAACCTTCAATGCAATTGTTCAATCAGTGACCCCAGCTTCTGTCTCCCAGCATACAGCAGGCACATGTTGAGTCAGTTTGATTAGCTTGTCTGTGGTCCCAGGTGGGAACAGACCACCCTTGCCCTGAAAAAATCAGAATGCTGACTGCATAACAAGGCTGGAATGTCCATGAGATCAACATCAGAATCACAATTGTTGACCATAAGCAATTTGGCACTTTTAGTCAAACTAAGTATAATTCCCCCCATCTCCCAGCAATTCTGCTCCTGATATATACACCAAAGAAATTTCTTCACAGTTCCACAAGGGAACATCTAAGAGAATATTTCTTTCAGTATTGTATATGGGACAAAAAGTTGGTAATAACTAAATGTGCATCATTGGGAGTGGATAGAGGATGCAACTTGTGGACCATTAGGCAGCTGTTAGAAGCACTATACTGATGCATATAGAGCAGCAAGAAGATGCTGAGTGAAAAAAGAAACAGAGAATATCTGTAAACCAATAACATTTATGAAAATTTTAAAACATATGGACAAAACAGCTATATACATTTTTCCAGATACAATGGGAAAGATATGCATTAAACCCATTGAGTGGTCAACAGCTTGGGGTGGGAAGACAAGTAATGAGGGTGGGAAATAGGGAAAAAATGGCATACACACATACAAACTTATGACGAGGGGTATTGCAAAGACTAATGACGACAATATACCATGCCATGAATAGAGGTATGTAGTTAACAAAACTCTCTGTACCTGCACAGAAAGTTTTAAAAAAAACAATAGAAAGGAGAGAAGGGAGACTGGAAAAGAGGGAGGAAGGATAATGGGAGAGTGGGAGGGAGGGAAGGAAGGAAGAAGAAAAGGAGGAAGGGAGGGAAGGAAGGAAAGGAGAAAGGGAGGACGAGGGCATGTTGCAAAGTTGCATATACAGTATGATCCCATGTACACATGGGGCAGGTATGTGTTTGTGTCCATATGTATACATACAAAGAGTATTCTAGAAGAATACTCACCAAAATGTCACCCCTGGAAAATTTTTAGATGATTTTAATTTTGTCTCTAATACATCTTTTGTGTTGCTTAACTGTTTCAGATGAAGATGTATTATGTCTATAATCCAGAGTGAAGGCAGTCGCAGGTTGCTGGGAGAAATAATACATGCAGGCATAGTTGATCACCCCTCCTGCTCCTCTGACATTACTTTCATATAAATATTGTCTCTAATCATTTCCGACATCCTCCTAGGTGTCAAATGTAAGGTAGATATGACAGAACAAATGGTGATTTAGATACAAAACACTGAAATGCACTACTAAGAGATAGGAAATCCATAAGATGCTTCTTCTGTAATTAAAAACAATATCTAACCATCAGAAACAGGTTACCTGGCTTGAAACCAAGCACCAAAATGATGCCAGGCCCACAAGGGACTCTTCCCTGAATTCCCCTGAAGCTCCTTGTACTACTGCCAGTTTTGATTGAGCTCCTCTATCTCCAATATTGCAGGCAGGGCTACTCTTGCAGAGTTTCTCCTATTTCAGACAGAGCTAACCTAACAAAGTGAAATGAAGCCTTAGGCAATCTCTGGAGCATTTGTCACCTGAATAATTCAGCTGATAGTACCCACTTTCTTTTCAGAATTCATGTGTTTCCTGAAATTTCTAATGCCCTGTTTTTCTGGCAATGTGCTTGTAAATATGCCAATAATGTGCAGGATGGATAAATTCAACCTAAATTCAAAATAAACCTTGGAGCTCCCTTGCAATCTCATGGAAATGGTTGAAAAGAGTGATGTAGCTAAAAATAGTGGTCCCCACAAGTAAGTTTCAGAAAATTCCAGCTGATATTTACTAATTTGAGTTTAAAAACTCAATAGATACTAGCTAGCACTTAAGAAAGTGTTCATGTTATCTGTCTCATTGCCTTATAAACAAGCAATATCTATTTATGAGACAAATATAATTAGCCCAGTGTTACAGACGAGGAGATTTGAGGTCATAGGAGTCAGATAACTTGTCCAAGAACACAAAGCTAATGAGTGCCAAAGCTGAAGTTCGAAGTCAGTTATTGCACAGTATTTAGAGTTCCAAAGAGAAAATCTAGGCATGGGCTTTTCTTTCTCTTTGCCTTTGCACTGTGTAGATGACAGCCATATAAGTAATTAACCTTCACCAATCAGGGTACCTACATTTTGTAAGCTAGATATCTCTTTCAAAAACTCTTCCATGCAGATGTAGCTTTTGATGAGGTCACTTCTTTAAAAACATATGATCATAATGAGTTAGTGAAACTGTCAGAGTCCACTTAATTTGACTTAGCCAGAGTCACTAAATAGTTGGAGTGAGAAGATATTGAGGAGAGAATGTCCATTCAGGTTCATCTTATATAGGTAAGACAATCAAGACTTCCCTAGTATGGTGTCTGAATACCTCTTGGATCTTCTTAAAGTCCACTCAGTATGGATGATAGAGATGATTATGTCAAAAGGGAAATACTTTAGTTGAGATTATATATATAATATATAATTACACTCACACACACATGAAAGGCCAAAACAGAACTAGTGCCGTAACTATAATAAAAGTAGAAATGAACCTGATGTTACTGAACATCAGAGCCCCCCCACCCACACACGTACACACACACACACACATATACACCCATAGTCATCCACTGATCCTAATAATACTTTTTGGAAAAAGAGAAAATGGTTTTTCTATTTTATTTATCACATGAATTTCATGAAGAGTCAAAGAAATTTGGCACATTTTTCTGAGGATGAAGTATCATTATGATTGTTGCTAGAATTGAAAGCAAATATGTCACCTTTGTGAATGTAATTCTTGATCACTTAGGAAAATCGAATATCTCTGCTTCTTTTCAAGGCTCATCCTTAGGCTGAACTTGTCCTGTGTTCTGCAGGGCAGTAAAATCACTAGAAATGCACTTATAAGTACTCAGACCAAATAAAAGGACTTATTTTCTTGGGACATTATCTCATAATTCAAATGGGATGTTTCAAGGCACCGGACCTCAAAATATTTTCCCAAATCATTTTGAATCTTTATAATTTCTTTTCCTTTGAAAAGCTCTCTGGCTTATTAATATAAGAAATAAGGATATTAGAGCAGCAAATGCTTCAGTGATGTTGCATCTCTAAGTCAATGCTTCCATCCGGGAAACCATATCTGGTTGTTAACAACTCATTCACCCACCAGTAGTTGATCTGAAAAACTAGTTTAATTTTTGCTGCACTTTTAGTGTGGAGGAAAAGCATCAATTGTCAACAGATGGCATTCATGGTAGAACATGTGTGCAGTAAAACCTTATTAAAACATTGTTGATTATTGGATGGATTTGTTCTATCCTAGGTCAAACCATTTCCTCTGAACTTTAAGTACATTCAGAAAAGTACTGATAAGGGGCAGCTTATAAAGCAGACATTAGTCCTGCCCATCAAATATCTTTCATAAAGAGGCCCCAGCATACACCCTAAATGGTAAACTGCCCTTATGAAGCAATGAGTCATGTCAAGGAACTGAATTTGAGTATTGCTTCAAACATTTCTTGAGAAACTACTTTTTAAAAAATGTTAATTTTGCTTAGCCAAATTTGGCAAAATGAGAAAACAAAAGATTAACCTTACATAGTGTTTTATCCAAGTGTGGTAATAATAACACCTTGATTATTAGGATTAAGTGCACATGTATACAAAATCCATCAATGAGTAATCATTGGCTGAAGGATGAAATGCAAACACCTTATTATGGTTTATAAGAACATCTAAGATCTGTTCCCTGTTTCCCACTTCAAATTTATCTCTAAGCACCTTTAACACTGCTTTCTGTGCCCAAGGGCTACTTGACTTCTTTTGATTTCTTGAGTGCTCTTTCTTGACCTGAGCATTTTCACCTGCCATTCTCCATGCCTAAAGCGCTCACTGTTCTCACAGTATTCCTGTGTTTCATTAAGCAGTGGTGATCAGCGTGTGGCCTCCTGACCTATAGCTTCAGCAACACCTGGAAACTTGTAAACGATGCGAATTCTGGGTCCTTACCCAGACCTACTGAATAAGAACCACTAGCAGTAAAGCCCAACAATGTCTGCTTTCCTAACTCTCTAGGTGATTCTGGTTGAAGTATGAGTACCACCGTCTGGTGGTTGAAACCTGAATCCTCCCCATAATCACCGGGGAGCTTGTAAAAGAACTGGTGCCTCAAGTCCATCTTTGGAGACTCTGGCTTATTTGGTCTAGAACTGTGCCGGAGAATTTGAATATTTTGTAGTTTATAAGTTCACCCACTTGGTTCTAATGTACAGTACGGGATGAGATCTTTTTTAGGCTAAGTTAGGTCCATGCTTGTTCCCTATTTTGACCCTCAGCACCCTCTGTCTGGTATCTTTGGTAGACAACATTCACAAGGGTAGGGACTGTATCTGACTGGTTAAAGTGGAATCCTTGCAAAATGACTCGGACCTCATAGTCACACAGTGAAAGTATATTGAAAGAATAAATGTTGAATAAATGAATTGGTGTTTGTCTAGGACTCTCAGCCAATGATTACTGGCTAACGTGACCTCAAACCAGGAAAAAGGCTTTTTGATTGAAAGAGTCATGTTAGCTTGTTTAGGCAATCTATGAAAAACTGTTCTGTAATTCAGGCTCATCTGTTTTTATCAATATGGAGTAAAAAGATTAAAAACTAGCTTCCTCATGGTAACCATAATATACTATCTACCTGTTCCATACTAGGAAATGGATGCATTTCCTATATTTCCAGTTTTTTCCTCTTAAGTGAGTGCTTCATAGCTATAAAGGTTTAAATTTTAACCTCATAAACAAAATTTGAAAAATCTTCCCTCTCCTAGGTTTTATTCTTTGGATATCACTTTGTTACATACCTTATTTTCATAACAACTCAAATCATATGCCTGTTACATGAGCAGTTCTTTGTTGATAGGAACCATGTTAATAGTCACCTTTATAATCCAAATATTCCACCACACTGTTATATTTTAGGGTACAATTTCCTAAGCAGATATGTGTCAGAGTTTAAAAAATTTTAAATCATATATAAACTGAGTTTTAAACTTCTAAGAAAGGGAGACTTAGCTCCTTTAAATGCAAAAATGAAGTCTGTTCATCTAGTGAGAAAACTAAGAATGGGATGCTAGGAAGAATGGCTTTCAAGAGTAAGTTATAAAATGTAAATTTCCTGTTGAAGAAGGGAATGGTAAAAAAAAATGGCATTACAGAAGAGCAACTGATCGCCATGGTAACAGGAGTAAACTTTAAGCTTATCTGGGAGAGAAATACCACACTGTGGGACAGAGTTTCCCATAGAACAGAGGCAGGAGACCTGGCCTTCTCTGTTTTCCTTTTTCTTTTTTTTTTCCTCTTCTGATTTGGAAGGAGGAAAGGTCAAGGGAAGAGGGCTGGCAGGGAAATACCACCAATAAGGTGAATCTCCCTGCACCTTGCCAGGAGTAAGAGAGGACAGTCCCTGATAAGCCAGCTGGGAGCTCTTCTTACCACCTCAGCTAACTGATTGAGCTAGCTGATGGGTGGAGAGAAAAGACGGGAGGAGGTGCTTCTCAGCAGGGATGGAGCAAGTCCACAGCTACTGTGGTATTAAGATTCCAAACATCTAAGTACCTAAAGAGGTTTAAACTTTCAATTTTCAAAGTAACTCTGGGTTGCAGTGGATTATTTAGCAATAAAGGCAAAGAATGACCTAACCCCAGAGTAGAATATCACGGGCAGGACCTGCTATATAATTTGTAGAGGCCCAGTGCAAAATTAAATTTGGAGCTCCTTGTTCAAAAACTATTAAACGAAATGTGGTGCTCCTTGTTCAAAAACTATTAAGAATTTCTCGACGGCAACAGCAGAACTTTAAGCCAAGCATACTCTTAGGCACAGAGCCTTGTGTGGCTGCACAAGTTGCATACCCAAGTAGGTGGACCTGGCCAAGGGCTCCAGCCGTCCAAAATAGAGATGTGAAGAAAGAGCATATGACTCTCTACATTAATCCCACTAGGTGTCTGGTTTCCTAAATTTCTGCCCCAATTAGGACCATCTATCATAACAAAATTGTGTCTGGGACTTATAAAAGTTCCATTTTCCTAAAGAAGAGTTTGCGTTGCCTAAGAAGTTGGATAATATTTTAAAGTTTTATTAATGTATTTAGCAAATGAGATACTGGTTGCTAGTTTAGGAAGTCAAGGGGACAAAATGTATTCCGTTGATGAACCAAGAAAACAGTGGCTATAAGGATGTTATAACTCATTGTGGAAGCCAAGGAGAGTTGGAAGGGAAAGAAGGAGAGAAAACGAATGCCCTGCTGGTAAAGCTTATATTCAGGAATATATCAATCCACTAAGCAATAGAAAATGTGACATCTTTACCTTTGTCTGCCTTATCTAGCATGGAGGCATAAAGCTTGGCTAAATCTGGCCTGACAATAAATATTAGATTGAATAAATGACTGATTTTTCAGATGGAATAAAAGGGAGTAGACTTGAGAAAGTATGTCACTCTATTATTATTAAAAGTTGATTGAATGCAATGCAAAGCACCTTAGTTGATAACAAAATTCTCTACCAGTGGATTCATGCCCCTGGAATATGTTACACATATGCTGAGATATTGACCAATGATGTTCTCATCCCTTTATCCCACTATGGTATTGTCTCAGTTTTCTAGGGCTGCTATAACAAAACACTACAAACTGGTTGACTGAAACAGCAGGAATGTGTTGGCTCAAAGTTTGGAGGCTAGAAGTCCAAAATCAAGGTACTGGTTGGTCATGCCTTCCCTGAAGTCTGTAGCCTTCTGGTGGTAACTGCTGGTGCTCAATCTCTGCCTCTACATGTTCATCTGTCTCTTTCTGTCTTTTCCTGTGGCTTGAAAGTACATGTCCAAATTTCCTCTGCTTACAAGGACTGCAAATATATTGGATTCAGTTTGACTTCAATTCAATAGGGTCATGCCCATGGGATCAGGTGTTATTATTTGAACATGTCTTTGTTGGGGAACTGATTCAATCTACCAAAATCTGCCCTCTAGATCTCCCAAAGGCATGTTCTTCCTATATGCAAAGTACATTCATCCCCTCCCAACATCCCACAAGCCTTAAGTCATTTTCTTTCTGTAATAACACTAAATCCAAGATCTCAGCAAAATTAATTATGGGTGTGGTCTGTCCTGGGGTAAAATTCTTCTCTGTCCCTAGACTTATGGAACATAAAAAAAAAGCAAAAACAAAAACAACAAGCTTTCTGTTTCCAAAAGTCAATAGTGACACAAACAAAGGATAGGCATTTCCATTCCAGAAAGAACAAAGTGGAAAGAAAACAGGCTTCCCAAGTCCCAAATAAGTCCAAAGTCCAGCAGAACAAACTCCATAAAATTCCATGGTTTAAAAGTCATCTCTGTTTGGATGCTTTCTCTCGGGGCCTGTTGGAGCAGCAGTCCCACCCTTTATGAGTGCTGGGACAATGATCATGCTCTCCTCCAAAACCAAAGTATAGCCCTACCCTCTCTGAGCACCGGGTGGGCCCAACATTTCCAAACACTGGAGTGGACACACTCTCTCCAAACGCTGCAATGACTGACATATCTCTCTCTTGGCCCAAGAAAGTCCTTTTAGCCCAGACATTTGCACCTCTGCTTCTGCCCTCGGGATGGTTCTTCTTACACTTTGTCCCATCTCTGTCCTTTTCCATCCAGGATGGCAGAGTTTATGCTGATAGAAAATCCTCAGAAAAACCTTGTCAATCTTCTATGCAGTTCTAGGAGGTCTAAGCCATCTGACCAATGGATCTTCCACAGATAATTGCAGCTCTTTTCCTGCCTTTCTCTAAAATGGCTGATTGGATCCATGAGTCAGAGGACTATTCTCTTTAGCAATTGGCTTTTCAGCCACACCTTCACGCAGGGCCCTGTTCTCTGAGAATTCACATCCTGAGAACTCAAGGAGGGTCCTGTAGGCCACTGCTGGGCCTACTCTGAGAGCAAGATATCTGGACAGGCTAAGAATTTTCCAAATCATCAATTTCTGGCTCCCTTGTGCTTAACTTTCAGTTCTCAGCTTATCACTTTTCTCTCACATCCTAATATAAGCAACAGGTAGAAACCAGGCCATACCTTCCATACATTGCTTGGAAATCCTCACAGGCAAATATACAAGTACATCACTTACAAGATTTGCCTTCTAACCAACGTCAGAACAAAATCTCCCCAAAGTTCTCTGCCACTTTATAACAAAGACTGCCTTCCTTCCAGTTTCTAATAATACATTCATCATTTTCTTCTGAGGCCTCACTAGATGCAGCTTTAATGCCCATATTTTTCTCAACATCCCATTCATGATGATATATGCATTCTCTAAAGTAATCAAAATTTTCTCTGCAGCTCTCCTCACATTTTTTGAGCCTGCTACTGAAGCACCTTTAATATCCACATTGCTACCAACAGTCTCTTGAGGGCAATCTAGGCATTTTTGCTGAGCGCCTCATAATTCTTCCAGCCTCTCTTCACTACCCATTTCCAAAACCACTTCCATGTCTTTGGGCATTTTCCATGGCAGCACCACATTTTACAGTACCAAAAACTGCCTTAGTTTTCCAGAGCTGCTATGAAAAAATACCACAAACTGGGTTGACTTAAACAACGGGAATTTATTAGCTAAGAGTTTGGAGGCTAGACATCCAAATCAAGGTATTGGTAGGCCATGCCTTCTCCAAAGTCTGTCATGTTCTGGCAGTGGCTTGTTGACAATCAATCTCTTCCTTAATCACATGACAATCTGTCTCTTTCTGTCCTCTCCTATAGCTTATACTTCCATGTTCAAATCCCCTTTGCTGATAAAGGACTTCAGTCTTACCTGATTAAGGCCCACCCAAATTCAGTTTAGTCTCAGCTTACTAGGGCCTTCAAAGCTCCTGTCTACAAATAAGTTCACACCCACAGGTCCAGGATTTAGGACTTGAACATGACTTTGGGGAAACATGATTCAATACTACGGGTGTGAAAATTTGTATCATTTGCTAGATGCCCTATGATATGTAAGAGATCAGAAAGCACTAGCTATGACTTACAGAGATAATATGAAATAATATAGCAACTCACATGGGATTATTTAGTTACTGCTTAAATTTGATCAAGTAGGGTGTGCTCTTTGTAGAGAATGATAAAGAAGGCAGAAGTAAGCATTTCTCATGACTCTACCTTGGCAAAAGATAGGAAGCCATATGTCAAAAAGAATTGCCAGTATAGCTACAGGAGACAAGGAGAAAGAAATTTGGGAATGCCAAAGGCTCATGTTGATCACTTAACACAGGTGAAGAAGTGAGGCCTATCCTGTCACTGAACATTTGCCAGTTCTCATTTTGAAACATTTTCAGGATTCACTGCCACAGGCCAGAAAAAGTGTTGAAACCTAGAGGAAAGAGGGCCCTCTGTGTCCTGCACATTTATCTTTTGCCAGTTCCCTTGCATGCAAAATGTTCAAAAACAGAACTTCTACTGATGCAGAGCAGATAAGAGTACAGTTCCTTACTGTTTTGTCTTAATATAACTAATGCCTAAAGGGATTTTTGCAAGAGGTTATAAGCCTCTGCTCCTCCAGACTCCCTGATGAGGAATTTAACTAAGTATCTACACCCATCTGTACTTCCTGTGGCTCCTTATGAGCCTCCTCCTCCTCAGCATCATTACCATCATCATCATTAACAATGTATGTAAATTGTCCCTGTATTCCTAAATGGAGACATACTGGTTAAAGGAAAGAGAGTGAGATTCAGTCATTGGCCCCTAGGAAATTGAAATATAGGGCACAGAGTTTGACGCAAAGCTACAGACAATACGTAGTGGCAAAAAAAAAAGCCCAGAACATAATATTTATAATATGTGTAATTAACAGGAGCAACTTAATACTACAGTGAAGAAGTAAATGGGCCCACCGACAGAGCAAGCTTCTTCTGCCTAATTTGTTTATGTCTCTTCCCACACTTTAATACTTGAACCTCCGAAGGATCTTCGTGGTTTTAACCAGTGCCCTTTTCTAGTGGGGAAAATGTTATGCCTGCAATTAGTTTTTATTAAACTTAAAAAATAAATGGGAATGACAAGTACTTAATTCTGTTTCTCCACAAAAGGATATGGACGATAAAGCTTTGCCCTTGGTTACATGGAAGACCATGTAGCTTGAAACATTTCACCACCGATTTTTGGTTCTGTTGAAATAGGATAAGGAGTTATTTATACCAGTTTATTGGACAATTATAGATAAACTCCAAGATAATACCTTGGAAAGATACATTCATATTTTAATGCTGCCACAGATCACTCATATACTTTTAAAAACAAGTTTTAACTGAAATCGCTGTTTCATAATTTAGATGCAAATGGTCAGCAAACACTTTTAAAATATGGCTGAAGGCCTTTTTCAGCAATGAACAAAAATTGTCTCAGATTGATTTTCTACTTTATGGACCAAGACCCACATTTCAATAGGAAACATCCAATGTTTAACATATTGCCATTTAAAAATATTTAATGGGGTGAAAGAAATATATGCCTGTGAGAAGAACTAGGACTTCCAAAATGAATTAAATTTTTATTTACCACAAGATGCACTGATCCTTTGAGAAAAGGTGAGTTTCAGTGAACAAACTATTAAGCTGACACCATGACTCCAGGGATGATATGTAAAATATTTAACAACTGGTAATTTTGCCATCAACCAAGAAGAATGGATCTGGCTGCCTCAGAGCTGTAGCAGGAGGGGCTCTGCTTGCAAGGTATTAATTCTTCACATTCTAGAATTCCAGGAATACAGGTGGCCCCATGGAAGGGACTGGGGAGACTGATTACTGGGGAAGAATGAAGTGATTGAAAAGTTATTTACTAACTAGTACAGAAGTATTTCAATAGTTTCAATTCCTGGTAGAGCCAAAGATGCTTACTGGCTGGTGTCAACCTGGCATGAGTCTCATCCAGGGGATTTTCTTTACTCAGCAATGAGGTTCTATCAACACGAGCTAGGGTGTGTGCAACCGAGAAGATCTGTGTTTTCCCCTACATGTGCCTTCAGGTGGTTATTAGTCAGCTAAAAGTTGTGCTGATGCAAAGTACTAGAAATCTGTTGGTTTTTACAAAGGATATTTATTTAGGGCCAAAGCTTAGTTACAAGAACCTAAAGAGACCAATTCAAGGTACCATAAGAAGTACTTTCTCACCCAAAGTCTGTTGCTACGTGTTGATGCAAGATGACTGCCATTATCTGCAAGGGCTTAGCTGTCCTCTTGCCTCTTAAGGCTGCATGGTTCCAACTTCTTCTGATCTCAGCTGTAGGCTGGCATAAGGCTTGTCTCTCTTCCCAGGGCCCATTTCTTTCTGGGCTTAGCTGCTCTGTTCTCTTCACAAGATGAGCTGTAAATCATCAGGCTCATTTCTCTTCATGGGGCTCCAGCATCAAAACTGAGTTCTCTCTTGTCCCGTGTCTTTTTCTGTCTATCTACTTTGTGTGTCTACTTCCATATAAGAGTCAGCAGCCCACCAAGGGGACTGGGGCTCAATGTCGAGTAGCACTCTAATGCCGTGATTGAATCAAAACCCTAATCTTAACATAATTTAATCAGACGGCTCAGCTGAATCTAATGCAATCAAAGGGTTATCATGCCCAGAGGAACAGACCAGTTTACAAACTTAATCAATATCTCTTTTTGGAATTCATTAATAATATCAAACTGCCACAGTGTGTATCACTTTTCCAAATGCATTCAAGTACCATTCGTTATTGGTGTTCATATGTTGAAAAAGGAAAAACTAAAGGCCAGGCATGCACTTCACAGACCGGTATGCACTCTGCTTCCACCAAGATCTCATCCTAAATGCAATCATTTGGTGACAACTCACCCTGTTGGACTTGAAATGAAAGTCAGTTGCCATTAAGCAAATAAATATTGTGTCTGAGTTTCCCAGCTGCTATGACAAATACCACACAATGGGTTGGCTTAACAACACTAAATTATTGGCTTCAGTTGCAGAGGCTAGAAGGTTTGATTTCCCAGGGGTTGGTAGTGTTCTGACTGGCCAGAAATCCTTGGGTCCCTTGCCTACCCTGTTACATGACCATTTCCTCTCCTTTCTCTTCCAGTTCCATTGATTCCAGCTTCTCTCCTGTCCCTCTGGTTTTCTCTTCATAAAGCCTCCAGTAGTAGGATTAATTGAAATACCTTAATTAAAAATAGCCTTTACTAGAAATAACATCCTCAAAAAGTCCTATTTACAATGAGTTCACACCCACAGGAATGGCTCAAGAACATACTTACCCAGCTAACAGGGAGGTTAGGATGGTCAACCATCACACCAGGGAACTGAGAGAGTCTATAACTGCAAGCAGGAGAATCCCATCCATCAGTCATGTGGGATCTAAGTCCTCTCTTGATTTAGAGGTGGAGTGGACATCACCATCCCAGCGTCCTCAAGATGGAGGAATAAAATATGAATTAGAGTGGACTAACAGGTATTCTACTATAGAACTACTGTGACTCTAGCAATGGAAGAAACGGTATCATTGATGTGGAGACAGTGCCCATGGGAGCTGCTGAGGGCAGAGAGAGGGAAGAAGAGGTGTAAAATGGGGGCATTTTTGGGACTTGGATTTGTCCTGTGTAATACTGCAGGGACAGATGCAGGACATCATATATCCTGCCATAACCCACTGAATGGACTGGGAGAGAGTGTAAACTACAATGTAAACTATAACCCATGAGGGGCAGCAGTGCTCCAAAATGTATTCATCAAATGCAATGAATGTGCCACACTGATGAAAGAGGTTGTTGATGTGGAAGGAGTGGGGTACTAGGGAGTGGGAGTATATGGGGACCTCTTTTATTTTTTAATGTAACATTTTGTGTCATCTATGTATCTTTAAAAAAAATAAAAAAATAAAAAAGAGAACATTACCACCTCCCTCTGGAGTACACCACTCAGCCTGTCACAAGTGAATATAATTAGCCTCTTAATAACTAAAATGTTCCCCAAACTTGTATTTTACTTCTTTCATGAATTAGACACTATGCTAGTCATGGGGACCCTTGTGAATGATTTGAAGGGGTACTTACTCTTCCAAATATATATTCAACGTTCTCTGGGGAAATGCTAGAATAAGTAACTTTTGGGGGAGGGGGTGAATTTTAGATTTTTAGAACACTTTATAGTGTTCTAAAAACTATATACAGTTTTATATTTATATATATACAGCCATATATAATTTAGATGGCAGAGAATATTGTTATTGTTTGTTATTTAAACACTTTATTGGAATTATTAAAATCTCTAATATTAAACACTTCTGGCATGATTGTATGCATATTTTGATGGAGTTACATGTGGGAACATATTAATAAAATATCAGACCAAATTGCAATATGAAACCATGGTTAATTAGAAATTTCCTAATACATCCATATTCATTAAATTATTTTACACTTTGGTGTCAGTAATTCCCTCCTGGCCCATCCCACTTACTAATTTAGAAGGCTTATTAAAAAAGAAAATAGCATTTTCATTTTTTCCTGGAATAAAGTGATACTAATTGTTCAATTCTGCAACAACCACTACCCAAGATCTAAGCCTTTAAGAATTTTGTCTCCATGAATTTCTCATGAAAGCTTTTTGAGACTACTATTCCAAAGACCACTCTTCCAAAGGCAATGTCTGTACAAACCATGGAAATAATAATGAAACACGACATCTTCATTAGTTGTTCTTAATGAGGCAAGTTGGGGCAAGGAATGGCAATGAAGGTACTAGTCTGTTTTTACAACAATGTACTAGATTCATTTAGGCCACATTTTAAAAGATCATATGGTGAATATACATGTGTCCATGTGTATTTGTGTGTTTCACAAATGGACATGTCTCTTTTCTGGCCAGCTGCCTTGTGGTCAACTCCCTGCCTAGAGTCAGTGATGGCTACATATGTATGTTCTATATAAGCATATAAACATATTGGAAGTTATTTGTCCCAGTACTTCACGTACTAATGAGGGTCGTAGAATATCTGGCACCCTTAGGGCTATCTCACTATAGACAGCAGAGCCTAGCATCTAGACACCAGCACATTTTGTATATGCCCTAGGGGAAAAAGCTGAATATTGTAAGTGAGAAAAAGTGTTTTTAATCTAGATGAAGATTTGCAGATACACATTGTGGTGGCTTGAATCTGTAGGTACCCCAGAATATCATAAAGTTACTCCATTTTTATAGGTGTAAACCTATTGTAAGTAGGTTTTCATGAGTTTCCTTCTATTACAGCATGGCCCAGGGTAGGTCTTAATCCCCTTACTGGAGTTCTTTAAAAGAGAATGAAATTCAGACAATTCAAATAATAAAGTCACAGATGCAGGAAGCTGAAATTAACAAAACCCACAAGAGAGGGGAGTGAACAACAGACACTGCCTGTGCTTTGTCATGTGGCAGGAGTCCAGGAATGCTGGCAGCCAGTCTTCAGGAAGAAAGTATCAGCTTAATGATGGCTTGATTTGAATATTCTCAAGGCCTCAAAATTGTGAGCTTGTAAACTAATAGATTCACATTGTTAAAAGCCAACCCATTTCTTGGTATGTTGCTTTCAGCAACCTAGCAAATTAAAATATACGGACTAAAAATTTTTAAATACGAGTTATCCAACAGTTCTAGAAATATCACAAAGCAGTGTTTGTATCAAGTGAAAGAAGAAGCACTATATATTTACAGATAGAAGAGATATCCTTGCATTAACAATATTAACTGACAGACTCAGAGGCATTTCACAAATGGTTAATACATAGTCACTGCCCTCACAGCATTGAATAATCTAGTAGATGTAATAAAATTCCAACAATAATTGAGTGACTGACTGCTACATCCATGCCTGTACAACTTAACTATCACCCCCATGCCTCCACACCTACTGCACCAAGAGCTTCATTAGTATGTTCTCATTTAATCCTCACAACAGCATCATAAGTAAGCATTTTTTAAAAATAGGTTTAGGAAAGACTTCATGGGGGGTTATATTTGACTAGACTTGAAGAATAGATTAGAAATTCTTTAGTTAAAGGAGAAATTAACATCAGGCAAACTTCATTAGTGAAGTTCCATTGGTGAGAACAGAAAGAATGCATATAGAGAAGAGAGAGTGTTTTAATTAACCTGGTGTTAGAGGACCAAGATGTGCAACTAGACAATTCTTCACCTTTCAGCTGTGCTGCACACTTCTCACTTAAAACACCGGGATTCTCTGATTTGCAGCCAGGAATTTTGGTGGGGGGAGGAGGACCTGCACACATGCCTGTGCAACTGAGATAGACACGGAAGTTAACACACCGCACCCACACGGTGGTGGGTGGACTGTACTGAGACACCATTCATAATGCTCTCAGAAGGTACTGGTGGAATCAAGCTGCAGTTATTAATATTTGTAGTGGTGCACTGTGCAATTCATTCTTGCATTGTTGTTTCCTTCTTCCCTGTTTTCCTCTTCCATCCTCTATCCCTGCTTCACAAAATCACAATCCCAAGTAAACTACCTGCATGTAAACCTTGGCCTTGGGTCCTACTTCAAGAAAACACAGACTAAGACAGTTTGTATACGATTTTATTAGCCCAGTTCCAAATATGGAAACTACTGACTCATAAATGACCTCTTCAAAGCCATACCGCTTTAGGTATTCCCAGAATCAGCAACCAAGGCTTTTGGTTTCCTGAAGAATACCTTCCCTATAAAAGCAGTCACCCAATCTAAAAACTCCCATTTGCCACTTCTCATGTTTAAGTCCCGTAAAGTATCTTGCATGCAAGAAAAGATTTTTCTCTCCTTTCCTGCATCCTCACCTCTGGCTTAGAAAAGAGGGAGCTGGGCCCAGCTACCAACAACACTACAGAACAATTTTCTCCAGAAGTTTAAGAATAATTTTATCTGAAGTGGTGATAAGAGCAAGTCATAGAAGTAAAAGTGCAAATTTTCTGTCTCTTAGGGTGTTCCCATTATACAAAAATAAGAATTCTAACTGAGGAGTAATTAACTAGAACCAGAAAGAATGGGAAGATGAATAGACATACACTCAAAGGCAAGCCTACTTGAATTGCCTGTATCACTACCCAATTAAATGTTGAAGCATAGAAGCCTTCTGAGAACTCTAAAATGATATTGTAGTGCTAGAGGCATTCTCCCTTAGAGGAATAAATATATTGATGAGGTTCATCCTTTCACAACGTCCTGAGCCCCATAATTTAAAAGATTATATTTCAGAGACTTTTGCTTTGGAGTTCTTGTGTTTGTGCACCTTTCTCCTGAACAAACTCTTTTTTTCTGTGAAAGTCATTCCAAGTTATATAATCCAGGAAAGGCTGTGTTCTTTCAAAAGCATTAAAAGCTGTATTCATACAAGAGAACAAGTAAATTTCCATCTAGATTAATTACAGTAGAAGGTATTCAAAAGAATTTCATTATCATTGCATGTTCCATTAAGATGCCATAATGATACTGTTAAATCACAATTAACATCTATATACATCCTAAAAGAATATGACAGGGTATTTGAAGAATACATCCCACTCCATTCTCCCCTCTTCCCTTGTCTGTCTTCTCACTGTTTGCACTCATTGTCTGCTCTTTGTTTTTGCTCTTTGTCTGCTTATTGATTTTTTTTCTTTAGGATGCACCAGGAACTGAACCTGGAACCTCCCATGTGGGAGGTGGTCCCTCAACTGCTTGAGCCACATGTGTTCCCTGCTCGTTTATTTTTGCTTGTTGTCTGCTTGTTGTTTGCTCATTGTCTTTGCTCTCTGTTTTTGCTCATGTCTGCTTGTGGTTTATCTTCTTTAGGAGGCATCAGAAACTGAACCCGGAACCTCCCATGTGAAAGACAGGAACTCAACTGCTTGAGCTACATCTGCTTCCCCTCACCTCTTTTTTTTATCTGACCATTTCCCTTGATTTTATGATTCATTAATACTCAATGGTTTTGTAGCTCTAGTACACCTTCTAATTCTCAAATTTTCTTTTTCCTTTCTCCATGGACTTCATGGAAAAGGATGAGGTATATGAGACTAGCACAGTCCCACTAAGAAAGGTCCTGTCCAGCCACCTTGGGATTCCTATAATTACACAGATCCAGTAAAGTGCAGGGTGGGCCTGAAAGTACAGTCCTATTTTATCATTGTAGTAGGGCTGGTCTAAGAATCTTCAGCCTTTGGGAAACACGGCAGTTATATAGACTTTTGCACAACTGGGGAGCTTTTTTCATAAAGAGAGGCAAATTGAAGAAAATACTCTGCAGTGTAGCATCAAGAAGATTTTGAAGGGGGAGAAAGCTATTTTCAAAGAGCCCATTTTCAAGCATGGCTTTCTGTTAGGGAGAAAAGAATTCATTTTATTGTTTTTTCCTATACATACAGGTTTTCAGAAGAGCCCCTGTGATAAAGCACATCATATTACACTCATGGACAGCTGTCTTGGTGCATTAGAAAGAATATTTAGAAACAGATTTAGAAGCAGGTAGCTATTTACTCTAGCAATGCTAGTGTGTGTTCTTAAGTCCGTGATGAACTGCTAGTTTTGATTTTGCCAGTGTAATAAAATCTAAACATTGATGTTATCAAAAATTTTGCATGCTTCCTTATCTTAAGAGATGGGAGTCATACCTCCATCTATGGGTTTCTCACCCTCAACACTGCTGACACTTGGGGCCACATAATTCTGTGTTGTAAGGAACTGCCTTATGCATCACAGGATGTTCAGCAGTATCCCTGAGTTCTGACTACTAAATGTCAGTAGTGTCCCCAAAATGTGACAATCAAAAATGCCCCCAGATATTGTCATATGTCCCCTGCAGGCAACAAGACATCCCAATTGAGAACCACAGACTCATGTTAATCACACTTCTTGGAATTTTGTTTTAAGATGTGTGTCTGGGCATCAGATATGCCGTGAGCCTGAGTTCTCTAAAGAACTATTTTCTTAGACCAAATTTAAAGCACTAAGGACAAAGAGTATTGAAGGCAGGTGGAGCGGCACTGTTCCTGGCTGATGCATGTGTGCAACCCCAGCTTACTGTAGTTGTGAACAGAATCCTTAGCTTGCTCTCCCTTCTCATCCTTAGTTACTATTCAAGTCACTGTTTACTGTCCCCAGGCTGACGGTGGTCCAGGGCACAGCTGAAGAGCTGCTTTTTCCCTGAAGTGCCTCTCAGTAACTACTGGGAAAAGCAATCTTAAATAGCCAATTTGGGCTAGAAGGAAGAATTTTACAGAGCTTGAAGTTAAACAATAGAGAGGCAAAGGAATGAGATACTTTAAATAAATCTCTAGCCAATGTTATGGGGAACTGAGTAGTCTATTCGGGTATGGGAGTACAAGGAGAACTCTGAAGGTAGAAACCTAAGGAAAGAAAGACTGGAGTGAAAATGTATAGTGGAGAAGTGAGATTTCTCCATTATCTAAAAGTGTGATCTCTACTTTCAAAAGGAGACAAAAAAGATGCATATTAGATTTTATTATAAAATAATAAAGTGGGGGGCAAACTATAGACTCAATTGCAGTACATGCAAGGTGTTCAAGTAACTTAAAAATAAACAGAGGTCTTTGACTTCTTAGAGCTACAGCAGCACATTCCTCTGTTTTTCTAGGAAAGTATGCCTTTGCCAGATGTGGGGGACATTAGAGGGGAGGCACGAGTGCAAAGAGGCCATTGTCTTCTAGAAGGAATATGTTTCAGTACTCCTTTCCCCGTTTTACAATATTGTTTTATTTCAACCTATTAGCTTTATATTTTAAAGCCAGTAATAAAGAAAAAACTGTCCAAAAGTGCTTGAACCACTTTGGAGTGGAAAAACCCAGATTTTCTAAGTACACAGTTTTAATATCTCTAGGTTCTGGTATTTAACCCATTGATGATAATAAAGTGGTTTATTTGAATTTGCACTGTTTCATTTCTGTGACCTAACTACCTAAAAGTGATTTCACAATTTCTTTATGCTGATGTTTTTCTGGAGGGCAGGCTTTTTCCTAACTTGCATTACTGTGTGGAAATCTAGAAACAGAGAGCCTTAGGACCTTTATGACAGAGGAACTTGCTCATGAGGATGTATAAACTATCAGCCTGGTTTGTGGGGCTTTGGTAGTGATCATGCTCAGGGAATTTGGACATCAAATTTTGGATTTAAAAATCATTTCTGTGAAAGTTAATTAGCTCTTTGTTGCTGGCATTCCCTTTGAATGACATTTAGGGGAAATCGGAGAATCGGAGAGGACACAAAATTTTAGATGACTTTGCAATAGGGAAATTACTTTTTAATGGATGAGAATACACTAATGCTGTTAACTAACATTAATTAACTCTGCCTAGAGAGAGTCCCAGCAGCTGTATGAAATTAGCATGGTGCCTTCCTGCGAAGTCCCTGAACTCTTGCCACACTGCTTAGGGAAGGGAGGAAAGAAATAAAGGTTTCTGAACGTCAATGGAAAATTAAAGTGTATTCTCTGGTGCTATTAAATTAGAAAGTAGTACTAAATCCTGGACAGTGTTGTTACCACTTGTGCTGCTTTCCTTATTCTGCCAACTCATGAAAAGATCGGAAGCCCGGATCCCTCAATTCCAGTGCGCACACACTCAACATGGCCCTCCCAGCCAGCTCCTATATCATCTTCTGACCTTGGCTGAGACCCCAGAGTTCCGTGTTTCCCCAGATTCTCCCTCCCTCCTAATTATGCACCTGATGATGTACACATCTGCTTGAAAGATTAGAAAAATATAAAAGAAATAGGTGACTTTCTTGGAAAACCAACTTTTTCTTTAGCACCCATTATATGTCCAGGAAATCCATAAGCTGTACAACATCTCTTTCCAAATTGGCTGCTTCCAAAACAACTGCCTATTCCAAACAGAAAGCAAACAACTGCCAGAGATTAAATTTAAATCAAATTGTGTATAAATTACTTACAAAATGAGGTGCTCTATGTACTCAATTGTGTGAGCAACCGTCATTCTAAGGCAATGGTTAGCTGTCCTGGGAGTCTCAAGCCCAGCAGGCCCTCCTGTTTCAGGCTTCTTATCCAGCCCTCTTAGTTTGGGGTCTTGGAAGCTCAGTCATGTAAAGGTCACGCCCGTACTGAAGTAGCAAGACCTCATTCGGCTCCTGTTCTACCATCAGACTCAGCCTACCCTCCTGGCTCTGACAATTTTAGAACAGGAGAAAGGTCAGGACAAAAGTACAATGATAAGGCCATGCTTGCAGTGAGCTCCATGACTAATCCCCAAGCCCGAGCTCCCTTCTAAATAATTTGACCATCAATGAACCAAGAGCTCTCCCATCTTGGAGGCTTCTGCTCTGGGATGCTGCTCAGTCCCCTTAGCAGAAACATGTCACTTTGGGAGGGAAAGTCAACTTATCTACAGAAGTGAAAGTTTAGGCTAGGAGCATAGGGGAAGTGAGAGAAGAAAAATTGGGTCTTATATTTTTCCTTATTAATCAGAACCTTATACAAAAGATAAGCTTAACTATCCATGTCATATCAAGTGACTTCCACACCAAGTACAACACTGAACATGCTGACCAGGACATGTTCAACTTGAAGTGAAATCAAATGGCTCAGAGAGAACATTAGGGCTGACTGGTTCAAAGAGAAAAGCATGGCAGTGCAGCCTAAACGTGGCTTTGCAGAGGCTCCAAATTTGAAGGCTGAGGCGCCTGTCCTCCTGGTGTGGCTGCTATTGAATTCTCACTTCACAGCCAGAAGTTACCAAAAGGGAAATAAAGGCAGAATTATATAGAATCTCCTTTTCTCTTATAAATCACATGAATGCAAGTATGTGCAAGTATGAATTAGACTTGTAATTATCACTTTAGTAGCTGTAATAATTGAAGACTAGAGATGGATAACTTGATAGTGACCTACTTACTTTCAAAGGTAATTCCTGGCCATTTTCAGAGTGAATGAGCAGACCCATTGTTTCCTTGATGATAAATTAATAATTGGAAAATGAAAGAAAAGCCATGTTTAAAAATTTACTCTGTTATATGTCTGATTTTTCTTTTAAATTAGCCTTTCAGGTGATATCAGAATGTTATGCACAGTGGCACCTTACAATGATGATTGCCTCTTGGAAAGATATGAAGACTGGCATTTAGATTAGTTATTTCCAAAGACAGAATATCTATTAACTAGAGAAACTGTGTATCTTTGACTGGGATAGAGTATTACATGCAGAAACTTTTGAACAGCTGGAAAAAATCTTTTTGCTGATAACACAGACTGTTTGAAAATTTCCGTGCGACAAAACGTTGGACTGCATAGCTTTACTTTATTTCATGTAATTGGAACTCTTCTAAATGTCTAACTGTAACTGTAAAGACATAAATGGGACTCTACTTTAAAGACTTTTAATTGAAGGTATCAAATAAGGAATTTTTGGAAGTGAATTTTTTTTTTTAATTTCAGCATTGGTTTTCTTGTTTAAAGTTATATAACCTAATAATATTTGATGTGTCCTCAACATATTAATTAGATCTTTAATAAAGTTTGAATGGTGGGCCTGTTTTTAGTATCCCAAAGGGATAAAGGGATAAAGGTACTCACCTTTCTAGATCAGCACCAAGCTGGAGCTGCAATCTTGCTATCCAGCTGATTATAACAGCCAAGAAATGATGAATGTCCAAGAGCCTGTATTCTGGATTCAAGGTCCACAGAAAGCATGCATTAAGTGCTAGGGTGATGGGTAAGAAGTTGAAGAAAAGGCCCAAATAAATGTACGTAACAGAGGATTGTGACCCCATGGCACAAGCGCCAGATAGACACAGTGCTTGCTTGGGAAAGCGCGCAGTTTCTGACACCTTGGGCAAGCCATAAGGCTCACAGTGGAGCTAATAATCGTCAACATCTAACTCACAGTACAGTGGATTCTCTAAGCCATGGCATTGCCCTTGTTATCACCAAATATCATACCAGAGCTATATAGGAAGGGCAAGTGTTGTTTAACTAAGAAAATAAGTCCCTGAAATTGTGCCGTCTCCTCCTTTAGAAGTTTTCCAAATAATGATCACTTGGAGTCAGTCTGGAATGTTTCCATAACTAATTTTGAGAGTCCCTTTCAACAGAAATTTGAATTTTGAGATTGTATGAACTGTGAATTGCTAACAGATATCTGCAGATGTATAGATTTCTATCTGTGCTTGTATTTACAGCTTTAGATATACAGAATGACTCAATCTATAGCTAGTAGGTTTTGATAAGCCTCCACAAGATGGTGTATAAACAAGACCAAATGGAATTACTCTCAATGACTTTCAAATTCAGGAACTGTTTTATTGTGAGAAGCTGTTAGAGAGAATTAAAATCTCTGAAGCATCTCTGTACACCATGGTGCCACCCCATGGAGTGCTGATTGCTCGTAAAGGCTAATTTGATTATGTGCCACTATTAATGGTGAAATGGGAGAGTTTCAAAACACTGTCAGACGCACATAAAACAACTTCCTTCTCCATCCCCCAAGCTCACTTTTATTTAAGTTGAAGAAAATACCCAGTGTCTCTTATTTTAAAAGCCTGGCATTCTTGTGTTTGTGTTTTAGGGGCCATGCTTGGGTCACACTGTGTTTCTGATATGCAATTAAGCCACCCCAGGAATTGCCACTTTTACCCACCTGCTACCTTAACTCCATTAGTAACGGTTTGCCAAAGCATGAAATCCAACAACCAGGCCACAAACATGGGCGTGTTTTGGGCAAAGGGAAGAGGCATTAGCAACACTGCACATGCCTGAAGTAGAGAGGCAATGTGTGTGTTTTTTTTTTTAAAGCCTGGATTCTAATCACAAGGCCTTGGCCTTGGACCAGTCACTTAATCACTGCAGGTCTCCAATTCCATACTTGTAAACAGGAGGACAAATCTGTCTAATTCAGGAGTTACAGGAATTGGGACAGACACATTTAAAAAAAGATTATTAGGGACACAAATGGTAGCCCTCTTTATTACTATCACTATGAAAGGGTTTTATGGTTTGGGGCTACTCAGAATTAAGAAATTCAGTAGTGAAAAGGTGCTCATTAAGATTTCCCATGACAAAGCAATTTTAGAATCCATCACTGCCTTTCTTCCAAGGGCAGAGGGACAGACAGAAGAGGGAATAGGTGCTGGCATCACACAGTGGAGAAAACAAAGACAAACCAGGTACAGTAAATGGTCTTTGTTTTTTTTTTTTCTTTCTTGGGCTTTAGGAATGCCTCTTATAATTAAGCCTTATGTTCCGTAACTTTATTAAAGCTGCATTGAACTCTACATGCCTGTTTTTATTCTCTATCTTTGTTCTGGTTTTGACTTCTGATCTCCCTCAGCTTCCTTTCTTTCTGTTCTCTGATTATGCCTGTTTGCCTGTTGGTCGGCCTGCAGGTGTGTAATTAATGATTCCCGAAGTAAGTAAATAAATACATTTTAAATTCTCTGGGTGCTTTGCATACATTAGGTCAACTTAACTTACGGCAACCTTGAAAGCATGACATCCTTCTTTTACAAACAAGGAAACTGAAGCTATTACTAGGTGAAGGAAATTCCTAGCAGTCTGAGGACAAGGAGCTCGTTGATATGAGAATGGCCCCTGGATTGTACACATTTGAGTCACGGAGTTAGATTTCAAGAGGCAAAGTGAAGGACACAAATATGATTGAATCTTCTTCTCGTTTCTTTTAAATAGCAGTTCCCCTAATAATAATTCCCCTAAATGTACTTTGAGGCATCAACAAGTCTTCAGGATGCTTTACTATAAATCAGGCAGCCTTAAATAACCATGGCCTCAATCACGCAGACAGTTGGAACATTTCTCTTCCAATCCCAATTTCTAGGCCAGTTCTTAGCAAATCTCATTCTGGCATTTTTGTTCAATTATTGATAGATACGTTGAGTCCGTAATACTTTTTTTTTTTTAAAGAAGTTGTAGGTTTAGAGAAAAAAACCTGCAAAAAATACAGAGTCATATATACTGCCCCCCAATTATTAAACCTATCAGTAGTGTGGTACATTTGTTAAAATTGATGGAAGAATATTATTTTAATTGTACTATTAACTATAGTCCATGGTTTACATTAGGGTTCCCTGTTTGTGTTCTACAGACCAATGTGTTTTTTTTTAAATGTTTATTCTGGGAAAATATGCACAACCTAAAATTTCCCCCTTTTTACGACATTCAAATATATAATTCGGTGCCATTAATTACATTCACAATCTTGTGTTATGCTGTGGTAGTGATAGGAGCACATATTACTTTCCAGTCGTGAGATTCCTGAGACCCCAAAAAGACCAAGATATGGTCCCTGTAATGATAAATTGTCTAGCACCCCTGTTTTCAGGATTCTTTCCTTTAGCTTTTCATTCCTCCTTCCACAATAGAGACCTCCTCTTTCTCCAAGTACATCTCAAAGCCTCACATCAGTTATTTTGGATTTTTCCTATTGCTTTGTACTACCCATATTTCTGTCTAAAATTCATTGAGACCAAGTAATCCCTGTGAACAAAGCATGTTCTTTCTAGACTTAATCTGGTGGCATAGTGCTTTGGTATGAGAAGGAATAATTCAGAATATTTTACTATAGAGACTAATTTACACAGGGAGAAGGCGCCATATCAAGACCAAGTTCTGAACACCTAGAACGTGTCTGCACGGTACAGTTGTGCCAATGGGTCTGCTTACCCAGCAAAATGTAGCTGATTTTGAGATATTTTCCCCTCAAGAAGCAAGATCTTAAGACCTCTCTCTGGTCCATCTAGATTTTATATGTCGAGATTCCAGTGAATTGTTTTTTCAATGTATGTATGATCTAAAAACATGCTCTATTACTCCTGAGGCACAAGGAAGTTTTCCCCAAATCTTTACCTTGTTCACCTCAAAAAGCCTATACACCTGTACATGAAATCAAAGATCCTCTTTTGTTTTTGACTCAAGAAAAGAAAACCAATAAAGCAGAGTAGTAATTTTTAAAGTACTTAAAAAAAAACAGTCTTCCAAACATATATGTTTTTATACTCTATACTCTAGAACAGAGTAAGAGACTTTTTTTTAATGTTTTATTACTGCTTCTGTTTCTTGCCCTGAAGCTATTTGGGAGTTGATAGAATAATTCTGCAGCTTCCCTGGGGCACTTTTTCTGATAACTGACAGCAAGAAGAAGCCCGTCCTTACAGAATGTCTCCTCTGTGCTGGCCCACTGTCTGTGGAGGATCTCCAGCATGGCCTTTCTATTGTAAGTGTACGGTTTGCCTCTAAGATATTTCAGTGCACGGAGAGTTAAGATGTTTTCTTGACAGGCAGCCAAACAAGCCCAAGTACATAATTCATTTTTCTAGGAGGGAAGGAAGTCTTCCTGTTAATTACCTATTACCTATTTCTGTAATAAGAAGGCCACTTTAAAAAACAACAGTATATTTGATCCTTTAAAGAGAAAAGTATATCCATTTCTTACGTTGCACTAGAAAATGTGTTTCATGCTCTTGCCATTCGTCCATACACCAGGCTAATATTTTTTTCCACTGAGAATGAATGGGATAAGATAAATTGAAAACATGCAACACACACACACATACACACCCATAAACATGCATGCGTGCAGCTTCCCAAAGAATGAATTCTTGCCTCTGGCATGTTATCATCTGACAAGACCATAGTGTGCTGCACATATTATTTCTCAGGTTCTCTAAATAGGAACTATTTATGTCAAATCTGAATTTCTCTGACAGTCTTGCACAGACTCCTCTACTCCTAACTTCACCAATAATTGTATTAACTTGCTTTCCTATTGGTACTCAACAATGAACTTATTGCACATACTTTGTTCTTGAATTCACTTTGTAGAATATTTTTAAAGTTCCCTTTCTCCATGCAAATTTTCATCCATCCTTCATGCTCACAGGTGACAACCAAGTAATAATAATAATAATAATAAGTACAATTTCCTGATTACATATCCCCAATAAAATTAAATTCTTCAATTTTATAAATAGTTAAATTAGAGGCAAAAATAACTAAAAAGGGAATGCTAGCAGAAAGGACATCACTCTAGGGTCAAGTGTTTCAATGCATGCTAATGAACGGATAGTAGCTGGCCACTCTAGCTGGGACTTTACTTTTGGATGTTACCAGGTCACTACTGAAAAATCAAAATCCTAAGGAGATCGAGAGGATAACAGAGCCAAGTATCCCTGCAAGAAAAGTCCTGCTACAATGATGTTGTCCAACATATTAGGGAAAAAATGATCATTTCTAGGTCTGGATCCTTGGTCATTGAAATCCAATTGCTACCTCTAGCCAGGGGAAGAAAAGTTAAAAAAAAAAAAATTCTTTCTGAAAATAACCTCAGAAAGGGGTTTTTAAAGGCAATGAGAACTGATGCTTGAATAGAAAGAATATCATGCTAGCAGAATTTAATTTGGGTTGGGACAAATGAGAGTCCTATAATAAGATGATATTATTGAGAAAACTTGCCATCTTCTTGACTTCAGAGACCTTAGAGATACTATGAATTTCTCAGGATAGCCCTAGATGCGTGTCTGTTATCTCTTTCTAGGACTATGAAAGCCAATAAAATGTTGCCATTCCTCTGCCATGTGAACAGACGTGAGAACATTCATTTTGTGAATGTGTTACGGGCATTTAATCTCCTCTAGTGAAAACCCCTTTATATGCATTGGGATTTGGAAGTCCCGGGAACAATCATAAGGCCAATATTCTGTTGAAAGGTCATTAAACAACCCGGTCACATTTGGTAAAATCAGTGCCCTCCACGTTACACATGGAGAGTCCTTCCCACTGTAGTAAAAACTCTCTTGTACACAACTGGATTGATAGGGTGTGTTAGGCTGAGAGGCCTTAGCAGAACTGCTGTGCTGGGGAAAGGGTGTAGGGAGCATGCGGTGGAAAGTTCTCTCTGGGCCCAGGGCCATTATTAAGAAATGCATACACAATGACATCTGCTGACTTCCCACTCCAGGTGATTAGAGATAAAGCCACAATATACCTTTAGCATCAAGAGCAAGCTGGACGGGGAAAGAAGCAAGAAGCAGTTTGAGGAAGGTGAACTGGAAGACAGGTCCATTCCCTCCCTCCTTGCTCTGATGACTAGATGAGAAGGACACAGAAAAAAGACTGGCTGTGTGCAAAACACTGAGATTGGGGTAGGGAGGTGGGAAGAAGCTCCCAGCCAACTGATGTTTATCTCTGTCATTATCACCAGGTGCTTCTTTTCCTCCTGGGAATCTTCAAGAGGGCCTGACTCTCCAACAGTCTCTTATTGCGCTGCCTCCCTATTTCACTACTGACTCTTCCCTTCCCTGGTTCAGAAAACAGGGAGAGCTTGAACCCTATTCCCTGGGATCCTAAATTTAGAAGAAAAACAGGCTCAGCAAGGACAAACACGATCCCTGAATGTCAGCCATGGTTCTGAGCCTCAAGTATTTATAATTCCAGGTAAAAGAGCCTCTTCCTTTGTCCCTACCAGATGCCTCTCACAGTTAATGTTTATACAAAGCGCTGACTCAGGGTGATTTTTACACGCTGCAATTGGCTTGCCTTTCCTTTAGAGTATGTCAATGGTTGGAGTCTGTCGATACTGAGTGAGCATATGTTAAAAAAGGAAATAAAAGACAAATTAAAAAAAACACTCAGAGTCATTAGTTTAGGTATTAACTACAAATGTTAGCACATATTTTAATTGTTCCAGAAAGTCTTTTCCTCACCCCCAAATGAGTCTTCTACCCTCCTTCCTTACTGTATGCAAAATTCTATCACTAACAAGCAATTCTGTAGTTCAAAATTTTACTACCACCACTAATATTCATGGCATATGTAAATAAATGTAAATAAATGGTAAATATAGTAAGGGCTCCACAATTTATATTATGCACTTCAGATAATATTACTGATTCAGTTGTGTCCCCTACGAAGACGTGTTCATATCCTAACTTGGGGCCCTGTGACTGTGATCCTATATGGAAATAGGATCTTTGAAGGTGTTATTATTCAAGTTTGGGCTCATCTTGAATCCAAACTGGATTAGGATAAGTCATAATCCAAACTGACTGTCTTTTGTCCTTGTAAGAAGACAGAGAGAGAAGACATGCTGGTGACAGAATTCTGCCACAAGCCAAGGAATGCCATGGCTCTCCTGCACGCCATCAGAACCCCACAGATTTCGGAGGAGCGTGGCCCTGCCACTGCCTTGATTTCAGCCTTCTGGCCACAAGACCTGGGAGACAATAAATTTTTGTTGTTCTAAGCCACCAAGTGTGTGGCCCTATGTTATGGCAGCCATAGGAAACAAAGACAGATAGCAAACATGAATTTCCACTTTTCATAAGCACTCTGTCCTTTTTACTTTATTGCAATGCTGCAGACTAGGTATTATTTTACAGTTAAGGAATTGAGACTCAAAGAAGTTAAATAACTTAATGAAATTCACACAGGTAATAAATTGCACTGTTGAAAGACATCATCAGTTTTCTGACTTTGAAATATGCTTCTCCCCCACCCCTGACATATAGTCACTTATTTTGATGGCTGCCTTTTTTGAAAGTAAAAGTACTTCTTGCAAGGCGCTACATCTGAATTCAAAATAAAAGGCCTACCCCTCCCCTGGTATAAAGACGCCAAAAGTGCCAGAAAGAGGAGGCAAGCAACACTGAGGACGAATTTCCGGACTTGGCAATCTTGCCAAGGGCCAGCCCTGGCAATAAATGAGTGTGTAGACTCAAATGAGGGGAGCAGATGTAGCTCAAGTGGTTGAACGCCTGCTTCCCATGTGCAAGATCCTGGGTTTGATTCCCCGTACTTCTTAAAAACAAACAAACAAACAAACAAAAAATGAAAAAACCAACTCTCTGTGGGGAGCAGATGTTTCTCAAGTTGTTGAGTGCCTACTTCCCATGTATGAGGTCCCGGGTTCAATCCCCGATACTGCCTTAAAAAAAATCAAAATGGGTCCTTCATTAGCAACTACATAACAAAGTATTAAAGAGAGGAACTAACTCAAGAGCCTCACCCAATTTTACCCAGGCAAATCCCATATCCAATCGGTGACAAAGCCAAGTCCCCTGATTTCTAGACTAGACTGTTTTCCATTCCCTACTATTGTCTATCTCTGTGTGATCAGCTGCATAAATTCCCAGTAAAGTAACTGAACACATCATTCATATCCACCAAGACAGGCAAGTTGCTAATTGGAGAGCTAAGGCTAACTTTGTCCCCATATGACAGCAAGAGAAGCAAAAACAAATCACGTTTTTCGTAATGAGGAGGTTCTCTAGAAGGACCCATTCACCTTAAAAATATGCTTAGAAATCATTAATATACTCTCAGCATTCTGGTGTTGCTGGTTTTCTGAAGCTAGGCTGTGTCAGCAGCGCCTTATTTGCTTTGCTCGCTGGCAATCAAAGGAGACTTTCTGTTGCTTCTGGGAAGACTCCGTTGCAGGTGAAGCCAGAGAGCTGTCATGCAGAAGAAAACCATTACAAAACTTCCTTGCGTTGCTAACTCCAGATCAAATCAGGATCAGAGGGCTGTTGTCAGACTCAGGAGCCTGTGGATTTAATTCTTCCTCCCTGTCCATTCCACACGGCTGTCACAAGAAATTTGAAAAAGGATATTCACTTGCTTGTTGATAGCTGTTTCTCACTTTCATGATCACAGCAAGGAAAAGAGCAATTGTTTCAATGGGTTGTTTCCAGGTTTTGTGTGGATGATCATCTTTGTGGGCCCCAGGTTACACTATCTTACCCACTTTTGAAATCTGGATTCAAAAGAATCAGGTAGATTCTTTCGTTATTGATTACTGGTGTCCATGCTACCCTGCGTAGGAGAGACTGGGTCATAAAAATCACTAAATGTGAAATATTGCAAAAAGGTGTCATTTCTCTGGCCAAATAAAAGAATTTGGGGTATAACTACAGTCTGGGAGCTTCAAATCTTACATTTCCTTAAACTACTCACATAGGTTCCAAACTCTAAAATTTCAGCAGCGTGGTGTGAACTGAAAGGTGGCTGGAAAAAAAAGGAGACTTCCCTAAAGACAAGCAGCAGCAAGTGGTATGCTGTGGAGCTAAGCCCATCCCTGGAAGTCTCCCATCCTGTAAGATTTCACTGACGGCTTTGGCCTCCATTTTGCTAAGATCCATACGGGTTGATATTCTTTAAACTGACTTGAACAAGTTTGGACAAACAACCCTGCACTAGAATCTACATAGCATAACTGAAATACTGCTGCAAAATTCCCAATAAGACATTACTTAAAGCTAGAGGGAAGCAATAGGTAAATAAGCCCAAGAAGTTAAGTGAATAGAATTAATAAACGTATAGCTTACTTTCAAAGTATCAGCTGGCACTTAGGAAGGGACCGTTATAGGAAAGGTGTTTTTTGTTGCTGTTTAAGGTGAGAGAGGATTAAGTATGTTTAAATTCTAATGGAGAAAAGTTAGTTGACCAAAAGCAAGGAATAAGACATAAAACGTTTCCTCTGAATGCTCCTGAAATTGATGTTGTCTATAATTGCGGTTCCGACTTCTACTCTTTCTTCAACTACCTGGTATTGAGTTTATTCCTTTTCCTCTTTGAAGGGTCTGCCTCACCATCCTTCCAACTATGATCCACACAAGGATCCAGAGCACAATAGAAAATTTCCTTGGTAAAAGTGAAAGAGAACAAAAATAAAGCACTTAGGAGACAGAGCCAATGTTTACATTACTCAAAAGGAAGTCTTTGCCTGTTGGATAAGACTGTATTTAAATGACTCAACTTCATTGCTTCTGAGGATTTCTTTTTCTTATCATCCCTTGATCTTTTGAGAGTATAGTATTTCCTTAGTACATTAATATATTTGGGCAGGTTACAGAAAGTTTTGCAGACCTGGTTGTTCTCTTGTCTATTTAAGGTAACTGAATCTCGAGGGTTTTTTTGTTTTGTCTTTGTGTTTTTTAAGGTGCCAGGGATTGAACCTTGGACATTATATTTGGGAAGTCGGCACTCAACCACTTGAGCCACGTTCGCTCCATCTAGTTGTATTTACTATTGACTTAAATCATAGTTTAATTCTGAAATTATAAGTTCTTGGGAGATATCTTACAGTTTCTCACATACTCTAATGAAGTACTATTATGAAATCTTTTATTGATATGCTGCAATGAAAATCCCTATAAGTCAACCTATGAAAAAGTAATTTTTGAACTAAATGGGGTATAGAAAATAATGAAGTGCACATAATAGTTTTTCTTTTTGATTTGTGTGTATGTGTGTGTGTAGCTGTATCTCAATAAATAGGAAAAAAATATTTTGTTTTGTGGGTGGAAAATTCATGAAAAGTTACTTTGAGCATGGCAATGACAACACTTTAAATTGCTTCTCCAGTTGTTCTTCTTCAGTTGGCAAGTCTTTTGTTTTAATTTTGTGTCATTTTCTCTAATGTCAAGTGCCTAACCTCTGTTGCCCAATGATTCATTAAAATCAATAGTCCTGTTTCAAATCTGCCAAGTAGTTTCATTTGAACATTTTCTCATAATCGCTTTGCAATTAAAACCATTGAGTAAAATCTTTACTGTCCTGAGTGTACATTTATGTTTTTCTGAATTAAAGAAAAATAGATCTATAAATATCTCTCTGTGTGAGTCTGTGTGGGTGTGTGGAACAGAGAGAGAGTGAAAGAGAGAAAAGAGAACCCATGGAAGGTCACCCCATTTGACTGTTGGTTTATCTTCTATTTCCTCGGTATTTTGTCAAACATCAACTAAATCATATATAAGGTCATGCAATAATGTCACTATTTGCAGTTTGGCTTTGTCCCCTATGCTGTTTTATCCACCTTTGTATTTCAAGGACTTCACCCAGAGGCAGAAATTTAGATGGTGTTTAACCTCAAATCAGGTTCCACTTGAGTTCCCCAAACTATATTCTAGGGTAGAAAGACATTGAAATTTATTTGCTGGTGTTGCAATAAGCATGCAGCAGTGCAAAATAGTTCTGAAACCTTCTACTATGTGTGTCTCTCCTCTTTACCCAAATTTTAAAAGTTGAAAAAATTGTGCTTCAACTGGCTAATTGACCAGAAAAGGCTTGATTTTTCATGCACCCACTTTTCATTCCATAATTATTAAGGACACACAAAATGTCTGATTCTTGGCTAAGTGCTAACAATAAAAGTGAGAATACATTTCAGTGGAGAAGAAACTGTTGATAAATAACCAGACAGAGTGATACAGGATTCATTAGAGTGCCAGACCCCTGATTTTTAACCCTGTAGTCAGTGTAACCTGCGAAACTTAAAACAAGTATATCAGTTATCTGTTGTTATATCTTACTAAGTTATCTATTGGTTAACTATCTATAATTAGCACATTTATTATCTACCAGTTTCTATGACTCAGGAATCTGGGCACTGCTGGGCTGGTTCTTGGGGGCCAAGGACTCTCACACGGTCACAATCATCCTTAAGTCTGTAGTCTCATCAGCAGATTCAACTGGGGAAAGACCTGCCTCCAACCTCACCAAGCACTGTTTGGCAGAATTCAATTGCTTGAGCACTGGGGGACAGAGGACCTCAGTTTCTCACTGGCAGTTAGCCCACATCCACCCTCAGCTCCTCTCTGTGGGCTCCTCTCCAACATATCATCTTGCTTCATTAAAGCTTGCAGGCTGGGAAGACAATAGAGAGATTCTGGTTGTAAGACAGACATCAAATCTTTTACAGTCTTTTTCTGTAGTCTGTTTTGTGCAAACCACTTACTAAGAAGCTCACATTCACGGGTAACAATCGACAGGGGAAGGATGAGAAGTAAGACCATGGGGTTCCAGGGAAGGCATGGTGCACGGAGGGTAATGGGGCCAGCTAGCTCCAGAATTGTGCAGGATTGATTATCCTCTCTTCCTCTCAGCATTCCTGCTTGCGAAGTGGGACATAGACAGCAGAAGAAATCGATGCTTAGGGTGCATATGTGTGCACACACATGCGCCACCAGGCTCAGACACAGTGGAGCTCCTGGCACGTGGCTCAGGCCAAAGAAGGTTGATTAAGAAACTTCTAAAGAGAGAAGAGGAATAGGAGAGTAGGGAGAGAAGGTTAGAAATCCCATCCCTAGGTCAAAAGAGCCTGATTTCCTGGGATACCTCTTCTGGGAGTGGGGCCCCACCTGCTCTCTAGCAGCTGCATGTGCTCCAGGGGAGCCAAAGCACTGCCAGGAGTGTCCTTGGCTGGTCTATGCTCGCGAATTTCATCATAGTGTTTAAATTTCCCAACTAAACACTCATGAAATTCAACAATAGCCTGAAATCCATTTCATAACTCCTCTATTTAGAGGGAATTATTTTAATTTAGGTCTTATTTATGATTCGTTCTGAATGGCTGGTTTATTTAGATTGTACAAAATAGAGTAAAATGTTACTTCAAGGTACATACTTAAGAGCCTCACTCGTCCATCCATCCCCAGCCACCCTCCCCCAAAGTGTTAATGGCAGCCACTTTGATTCCCTCCCAACTTAATTCCTTGATTTTCTCCAAACGTTTTCTTTTGAATATTTTCAAACTACAAGAAAAGTTGCAAGAATCCTCTATAGAATACCAGCATACCATTTGATGATAATGTTTTGCCACATTGGCCTCAACTCTGTTCTCCATATTTACACATATACATATGTTCATTTGAGCATTAGTTATAGAAATCTTGACACTTTACCCCTAAGTCCTCTTAAATAAGCAATACGGAATTATCTAGAATATTTTTTTTAGCTTGAAAAAGGAGAGGTGTCTAACCCAATCCGGTATTAAACCATATGATAAGGCCTCTAAATTGAAAGACTTTGGTACTAGAACATGACTAGACAGACCCACCAGTGTAACAGAATAGAAAGCCCAGCAAAACACTTAAGGACATATGGAAATTTAAAAGCAATAAAGGTGATATCACAAAGCAATGGGGAAAAGATGCAATTTGTAATAAATGCTGTGAGGAAAACTGGATAGCTATTAGGAAAAATGAAAAAAGAAACAACTTTGATTCCCTCCATACATAAAAATAAACTCCAAATGAATCAAATATCTCTACATTCAAAAAATGAAACTATGCAAGTATTAGAAGAAAATATGATTTCCTTACAACTGGCACATAAGAAAATCCAAGTACAGTTTTTAAAATTGATCAGTTTGACTGTATAAAATATTTTTAAACATCACTTGGCAAAAAAAAAAAAAAAAATTTGTATAAGAACATTTTCCACAGAACAATTTATAGCCTATATATTTGCTCCAATCAGTGTTGTTCATTATTCAGTGGCAACAAAAGTTCCATGTATTTTAACAACTAGACTTTTTTTCTGAGTTTGTTAATAAAAATTATTGTGTGACTCTCTGATAGATAATGTTGTCTTGGTCCCAGAGATGGAGGCTGTACTTGGAAATTCTGCTCACTGTATCTCCAAGCCAAGTATTGAATATTCATAAGTCAAATTCTCACTCTTCTTCTCTCTTCGTACTTAATTTTGTATTTAGTGCAATCTAATAAAAACACAGAACTCCATACTAAAGATGTTTGGTGTCAATTTGGAAGCATAAGAAGACAGAACCCCCTTTTTAAAAATTCCTTTTTAACAACAGAAGTAAATTAAACTCAATCATGTTTGCATGAATGACTCTACTTTCATTTAAGGAAATCATATGTCTAAACGTTTTGCAGAATTAGGTAAATTCCTTGTCAGAGTTTTCCTAACTCATTTATTTTTATTTGAGGGCATATGGTACAATTCTTTCCTTGACAGAATACCATGAAATTAATTTTGACATATTGCTGTAAATGAGGCCGTTGTACCACTTCCAAGATAAAATATTTGCAAACATCACCCAGAGCTTTTAAAAGGACTCTGTTTCTTTCTCCCAGCAAAGCTCTGGGAAATAACAGTCCATTTCCAAGTGCTAGGCAAATGCAAGAAAATATATCAGAATCCAAATATATCAGAAACAACAGCAATCAATTTTCCACCACTCTACCTGTGGAAACATGTGAAATGCCTAATGAGATTTTAGACTGAACAAGTAACTGTTAGAGAAGTTAAAATATGACAGTTTAATAAAAATGGTCATGTCTCAACAGATCATTTAACCAGCAAGCTCTGTAAACTTCTGGAGATAAAATTAATACATCAAGATGGATTCTGTACCCTTCAAGAAATATGTGTCTTTTAGTAGTACTGTAGCTTGTTTAAATGTAAATAAATTATTTTTTCTCATCAATACAACTTGACAATGATATGAGGATTCCAAGACTAGAAATCGACAGGCTTTTTCCCTTGTAGCAATGTTTTTAAAATGTGTTTCTTGGGCATGTGATACTTATTAGCAGCTGAATCCATAACATTTTCAGTGTCTCCTTCATCACCCTCATTTACTCACACTATGTACCATTTAAAATATCTTACTATTGCTGTTTAACAGTGGCAAAAAAGAAAAAAAAAAAAAGCATCAATATCCCAGTAAAACATGTATGACTCTCTCTTAGCACTGAACAACATAAAAGATCTGATCAACATAGTAAAACTCTGGTCTCTGATTGAGAGTCATAGTCAGAGAAAGCCAGGGCCTCAGCTGCCTAAATTGTGAAAAGTAGCCTTTTAAAAGACCAAGGACAAGTTTCTCAAAGACAAGAAAACTACTGAAAGCATTAAGGGAACAACGAGCATGTCCTGCAAGGGGGCCTTCCAGAATGACAGTGGCTGACATCGAGGTTAGCCAGCAGTCCCAGGATTGGAGGAGTACATGTGGCCAAGGTAGTACAGGAAGGCATTCCAAAGGAAACAAGAATATAACATGTTTAAGAGGTTTGGTTTCTAGATCTTCAGCTTCCATAGCAACCTTTCCTAAAACCAATCCATCTGAGGAAGTCAGCATGGTCAAGGGGTCTTTGTGAATTGCCTCTCTCCCCTTTAACAGAGAGAAGGTCAACCTCTTCTCTCTCCAAGTTGTGTTACCTGGACATGGGACCTCCCTGTAACTGGGTGGCCATGACCCCGTGACCAGCTGATGCATCCTTTCTCAGGTCAGTTGTTTTCAAAATTTTTGCAATCAAAAAATTTTTAAAGGACCTAATTGAGTTGTTCACAACTAGATGGTTTAAAATACCCTTTGCCGATGATTCACTACTTGGCTTTGGCATGTGACATGGAAGGAGTTCAAAGAATTGAGTATTACTGCTATAACAAAAGCCTTCCCAGTCCCACTTCCTTGCCTATCTGAACAAGATTTCTGAGCTACCTCATAGGGTGATTGTGAAGATTAAATTAAGGTAAAATACAAAGAACCCTGAGAACAGTGACTGGCATGTAATAAGCCTTATACGTGAGTTTGCTGCTATTATTACCAACTTATTTATGTTGTCTTAATGAATCATGTTCCAAAAAAAAAAAGATGTGCGCTCAAAAAGTGGCCAGAAGACATTTTCTTAAACACTAAAAACATTTTGGTTAAAGAAAACTAATATTACTATGTGTCATAAACATGTAATGTATGAGTATATGTTTGTTGCAGAAAATATGATAGGGTTATCCATAAAACATTTCCAAATCATAAAAATATATTATGTTATGGTAAAATTCTGTGGGAGTTGTTCAAGGAGAAAAAGTTATAATGTAAAAGCTGTTAAAAAAAACTTAAGCATTTTTAAATGGTTGAAGGTGAGAGTCAAATCATTTTGTTTATATTCTACTGGGCATTTTTAATGGAGTGAAATAACAGTCATTTTTAAATGCAACTTGGATTACATGTATACTCTTCCACCCCTATTGCTTCAACCAGGTCCTGGCACTTTATATTCACTAAATAGTTTAGGTGGGTGGGGACATGAATGACAAAAAAAAATATTGCAATAAATGTGTATTATTTTGAATAAATTAGAAGAGGCAATGTTTATTGTCCCCAAGGGCAATATCTAAATCTCCCTTTCTGAAGATTTTTTAATAGACAGTTTTGTCTCTGAAAAAAACAAAGTAAGGGAAACAACTTTACTAGATAATAGAGGCCTTTTTTTAAAATCTGTGACTTTGTTATAATATAAACTCAAATACATGCATTAAAAATGATCACCTTGTACATGCCATGAATTCTCGATCTCTAAACATAGCTTCTCTACAGAAACTACTTGCAGATGTTGTGAAATCTAAAATAAGAAGAAAAGGCCATTGCAATGGTTTTTCAAATTCATCTTTTATTGTTTCCACACAAGTTATTTTAAAAAATCTTTTAAGCACTAAGTATCATTTTCTGCTCTTTACTGACTCAGACTTCATTTCTGTGGATGGTTTAGGGATATACTTGATGTACAAAAGAGGTAAACTGTCTCCAAGGAGCTGCTAGATTTGATTCCTATCCTCCTGTGATGGTGGGGATCACACCTCAGAAATGTGTTCGCTTCTTCTGAATGTATAATTTGAAATCTTCTGACAGGTGCATTATAATTAGTAGAGATGACTTTAAAACATAAATGCATGCATGCACACACATATTCATACATACACACAAGATGGGGGATTAGGAACACAACTGAACTATTGTTGACAAAATTACCAATACCGGAACTTCAAAGAAATCAGTTCACCCAGGCCTCCCTTTCTGCCCAGTGCAGCCAACCTTCTCTGTTCGGCATTGCCTTCCCATTTGCCCTATCCGTTTGCCCTATCCGTTTGACTTACTGGGCTGCCCCTATGAGGGTCCACTGGCATTTTTAAATAACCCATTCAGGCAGTTTTGGGGGGATTGTCTTCACATCACCAAAAATACTGAGTTTTTCAGGTAGCAGAAGAGTTTACAGCAAAATCCACTTATAATTTGATATAAATAAGGTTATCCTGCCAGCAGATAAATGGGTAGATGCGCTCACTCTCTAAATCATGTTATGGGACTTAAAATACTCACCAGGCCTGGGCTGCAGATGATGAGTGGTTCTGACAGGAGTGTTTGTTCAGAACAGCTACTGTGTTCATTTCAGGAATGCTAAACTTGATTTCCAGGTTTGGAGGTAAAACACCTCTATGTGACCTCCAACCCCAGTGCCTCCCATGGAATGTAAATGCTAATTTGTATCAAAAGCATGGATTGTTCTAGAATCTAGAAGGATTAGCAATGCCTTCTTTAAATATAGTTGCATAGGAGTTTAAATGAAAATATGAGAAAAGCTAAAAACCGACTAATGAACTAGTTATTTCTAAGATTAGGGTATGGGTGTGGGACGGGGAGACTGTAAATGATGTGCTAAGAACAGTTTTCTCTTTCACTTCCCTTCTGGATGAGTCCCTTTTATTTTGTCATTCTTGGCCAGGCTCCCCACTTTCCAGCCTCCTCCGTCATTTCTGTCTGCCTGGGTATTTCCTTTCCAATATTTTGGCTGAATGTTCAGCTTTGTTAGCAGAAATGCAAAGTGAGTGCTTTGAAGCATTACCCAATAAAATTCAATTTTAAGCAGTTAGAGCTACAACTTCCTCCATCCTCTGGGAGATGAGCCTTCAGTTTCTTTGTGCTTAAGGCAGAAATGCTGGAGCCAAAATTACTGCCCAAGCCAGAGGCTTGCCAAGACTGTCAGATAAGCCACCTGGACAAGATCTGGCAAGTCATATTTATTTTTTTTTTTTTTTTTTTTTTTTTTTAATTTTTTTATTTTTTATTGACTTTGTAATAATATTACCTTAAAAATATATATGTGAGGTCCCATTCAACCCCACCCCCCCACCCCCCCTCTCCCCCCCCCCCAACAACACTCGTTCCCATCATCATGACACATCCATTGGATTTGGTTAAGTACATCTTTGGGCACCTCTGCACCTCATATACATTGGTTCACATCATGGCCCATACTCTCCTCTATTCCATCATGTAGGCCCTGTGAGGATTTACAATGTCCGGTGATTACCTCTGAAGCACCATCCAGGGTAGCTCCATGTCCCGAAGATGCCTCCACCTCTCATCTCTTCCTGCCTTTCCCCATACCCTTTGTCCATTATGTCCACTTTTCCCAATCCAATGCCACCTCTTCTATGTGGACACTGGATTGGTTGTGTCCATTGCACCTTTATGTCAAGAGGAGGCTCAGATTCCACCTGGATGCTGGATGCAATCCTCCCATTTTCAGTTGTAATCACTCTAGGCTCCATGGTGTGGTGGTTGTCCTTCTTCACCTCCATCTTAGCTGAGTGTGGTAAGTCCAATAAATCAGATTGTAGGTGCTGGAGTCTGTTGAGGCTCAGGATCTGGCTATCACATTGTCAGTCCAGAGATTCAAATCCCCTAAATATATCTTAAACCCCAACATTAACTGCACCTCCAGCACATTAGCATGAAAGTCTTATGAAGGGAGATCCCATCTGAGTCCAGATTCATCACACATAAACACCATTTCCAAAGAGGGGCCATCTGCCCTGGTAGTTAACCCCATCAGCCATGACCATAACTCCCATGGGTCTCTTTAGCCCTCAAAGGAACCAATATCTGGGGGTTGTATCTGCTTTATCTGTCTCTCTGACTCTGCTCAGTTGTGCATGAGGGCAAACCTTCTGCCAGCCTCCAGACTCTTTTTTAGAAACTCGTAGCCATATAAACTCATTTCTCCTTTCCATTTCCCCCTTACTTTAGGTCAAACAGCATTTTAAAGTCATGGTATTTTATGTAGACATGGATATTCTGCTGATCCGCATTGAACCTTCCGTATAAGGTCATTTTCCAGTTGCATCATCAGTTGGTAGTTGATAGTGGTCCCTCGTTGCCAGGGAGGCTCATCCCCGGGTGTCATGTCCCACGCTGGGGGGAAGGCATTGCATTTACATGCTGAGTTTGGCTTCGAGACTGGCCACATTTGAGTAACATGAAGGCTGACAGAAGGAAATTCCCAGGCACAAAGTTGCTCTAGGCCTTGTTATTATTTTGGGTTTATCAGCTCACAAGCATAGTCATTAGTATCAGGGGCTCACTGTTGAACCCTCACTCCCTCCCGGTCCCCACCACTGTACCTGGGAGACTGTCGCTGCTCCCCTAGGGACCACGACAGAGCACCACTGGCCGGGAACTCAGTACCCCCCCTACTGTGGTTTTTAATTGTTGCCACTATGAGTATATCCAAACATTACCATGCACCCTGGACATATGTTCTGTACAGCTCCCTGTCAGTCATATATCATCTGTCATTGGTATCCCATACCAGTATCCCTCCATTGCCATTGTTGAAACACTCTGTGATCCAGAACTCCCCGAAATTTGAAGCCCAATATAATGTCATGGTCCCTTACTAGGGAATGGCATATAGCGATGAGTTTAAAGGATAGATAAAGAACTTGGATAAAGTTATATAAAGAACTTAGATAAAGAATGTTGACTTGAAAAAATTCCACATCCTATTTTTTTCTTTTTTTTTTTTTTTTTCCCCCCCCCCCCCTAATTATTCAGCTTTTCTTCACAGGAGTCCTAGACCACAGCAATGTATATATATAATATACAGCACTCCCACACATCCACCAGAAAACCTTTTCCCTTCCACAGTGATACTCTTACGCCCTATTCATATCATATTTACTTAAAGTGATGAACAGAGTCTGAGACATTAGCTTTCTAACAAGGTGACATCTGTATTTACATTATGGTGCATACTTTAGGATACACAGTTCTTTACATTTTTAGTTATCCTATGTTTTACATTATGGTTTACATTATCAGTCTGTCATCTCCTATATGTTATGGTGTAATATTACATGTTTTATATCCATCCTTGTGTACTCTCAAGAAACTCCTCTCTTACCCCCCATTTACTTTGGTTCCACACATTTAACGTCCATTTTCCCTTCCACCTTAGTGCCCTCAGTGATAGCCAACCTCCGTTTCCTGAGGAGCCACTTCCAGAGATAGATGGAATAGTGTTCAGGGCCTAACTTGCTCAACTGCCCCAATGCCCTGGGAGCCACCCTTTCTCTCGAGGGATACAGTTCCCTCTATTGGATGGCATTAGTCCTCCCCAGGATGTGGGTCCACCCCCACTCTCACTACTTGGGTTTCTACCCCATGGTGTCACCCACTCTGGCAGAATGAGCATTTAGACATTCCCCAGGAGCCCGTCCTGCATCAGACCCTCCCCTCCGAGCATTCTAAACAGGTAACCCTCTTTATTATATTTTGATATGATTTTCTCGGCATTTTACTCTCCACCAACCCCTGACCCTCTCCTGGTTCGTATGCTACCCCTCCCTCCCCCCACTTTTGGGCAACGTTACCCACCCGTCCCTCCCCAGCCACCCTCAAACCCGCAAAGCCCCAAGCAAAGGCAACCCCTTGCCCCCCTTTTATCTCTTCTTTGTGTTCATACTTACCACCATCTCGTCTTAAATTCCACCCCTGCAGACATCGGCTCATATCCTTCCTCCACCCTCCGATTTCCTGCAAGCCTATCGTTCAGTCTCTTGCTATCTAGGGCAGCTTGTTTATTTCATATCATTGAGGTCATGTAGTATTTGTCCTTCAATGTCTGGGTTGCTTCACTCAACATAAGGTTCTCAAGATTCATCCATGTTATCACATGTGTTTGTAGTGTGTTTGTTCTTACAGCCGAGTAGTATTCCATTGTGTGTATATACCACATTTTATTGATCCACTCGTCTGTTGATGGGCATTTGGGTTGATTCCAACTTTTGGCAATAGTGAACAATGCTGCTATGAACATTGGTGTACATATATTGGTTTGTGTTCTTGTTTTCAGTTCTGCTGGGTATATTCCCAGCAGTGGTATTGCTGGGTCATATGGCAAATCTATGGCTAGTTTTTTGAGAAACCGCCATACTGTTCTCCAGAATGGTTGGATCCTTCTGCATTCCCACCAGCAGTGGATGAGTGTTCCCCTTCCTTCACATCCTCTCCAGCACTTGTATTCTTCTGTTTTTTTCATAGCTGCCAATCTTATGGGTGTAAGATGGTATCTCATTGTGGTTTTGATTTGCATTTCCCTGATAGCTAGAGATTTGGAACATTTTTTCATGTGCTTTCTTGCCATTTGTATTTCTTCTTCGGAGAAGTGTCTGTTTAAGTCTTTTTCCCATTTTTTAAATGGATTGTTTATCTTTTTATTTTCAAGATGTAGGAGTTCTTTATATATGCAAGTTATAAGTTTCTTATCAGATATCTGATTGCCAAATATTTTCTCCCACTGTGTGGGCTCCCTTTTTACTTTCTTGACAAACTCCTTTGAGGTGCAGAAGGCTTTAATTTTGAGGAAGTCCCATTTATCTATTAGTTCTTTTGCTGCTCGTGCTTTTGGTGAGATATTCATAAATCCATTACCTATTACAAGGTCCTGTAGATATTTCCCTACACTGCTTTCTAAGGTTTTTATGGTCTTGGCTTTTATATTTAGGTCTTTGATCCATCTTGAGTTGATCTTTGTATAAGGTGTGAGATGGTAATCCTCTTTCATTCTTCTACATATGGCTATCCAGTTCTCCAGACACCATTTGTTGAATAGGCCACTCTCTCCCAGTTGAGAGGGTTTGGTGGCTTTATCGAATATTATGTGGTTGTATATGTGAGGTTCTATATCAGAGCTTTCAATTCGATTCCATTGGTCTATGTGTCTCTCCTTATGCCAATACCATGCTGTTTTCACCACCGTAGCTTTATAGTATGTTTTGAAATCAGGTAGTGTGATTCCTCCAATTTCGTTTTTCTTTTTCAGTATGTCTTTGGCTATTCGGGGTCTCTTTCCATTCCAAATAAATTTCATAGTTAGTTTTTCTAGTTCCTTAAAGAAGGCTGCATTGATTTTTATTGGGATTGCATTGAATGTGTAGATCAGTTTTGGTAGGATAGACATCTTAATAATGTTCAGTCTTCCTATCCATGAACAAGGAATAGTCTTCCATTTATTCAGGTCTTCTTTGATTTCCTTGAACAATCTTGTATAGTTCTCGGTGTATAAGTTCTTTACCTCTTTAGTTAAATTTATTCCTAAGTATTTGATTTTTTTATTTACTATTGTGAATGGTATTTGTTTCTTGATTTCCTCCTGATCTTGCTCATTATTGGTGTACAGAAATGCTACTGATTTTTGCGCATTGATCTTATAACCTGCGACTTTACTAAACTCATTTATGAGTTCTAGAATCTTCGTTGTAGATCTCTCAGGGTTTTCTATGTATAGGATCATGTCATCTGCAAATAATGAAATTTTGACTTCTTCCTTTCCAATTTGAATGCCTTTTATTTCTGGTTCTTGCCTCAGTGCTCGAGCAAGTACTTCTAAGACAATGTTAAATAGGAGCGGCGACAGTGGGCATCCTTGTCTTGTTCCTGAGTTTAGAGGGAAGGAGTCTAGGATTTCTCCATTGTAAACAATATTGGCTTTAGGTTTTTCATATATACTCTTTATCATGTTCAAAAAATTTCCTTGTATTCCAATCATTTGGAGTGTTTTTATCAAGAAAGGGTGCTGTATTTTGTCAAATGCTTTTTCTGCATCAATAGATATAATCATGTGATTTTTTTCCTTCAATCTGTTTATATGGTGTATTACGTTGATTGATTTTCTTATGTTGAACCATCCTTGCATACCTGGGATGAATCCCACTTGGTCGTGGTGTATAATTCGTTTAATGTGTTGTTGAATACGATTAGCAAGTATTTTGTTAAGTATTTTTGCGTCTAGGTTCATTAGAGAAATTGGTCTGTAATTTTCCTTTCTTGTGATGTCTTTGTTTGGCTTTGGTACTAGGGTAATGTTGGCATCATAGAAGGAGTTGGGTAATGTTCTTTCTGTTTCGATGGTTTGGAATAGTTTCAGCAGGATTGGTGTCAGTTCTTTCCGGAATGTTTTATAGAATTCACCTGTGAAGCCATCTGGCCCTGGGCTCTTCTTAGTTGGGAGATTTTTAATAACTGATTCTATCTCTCTGCTTGTGATTGGTTTGTTAAAATCATCAATTTCTTCTTTTGTCAATATGGGCTGTTTATGTGTTTCTAGGAATTTGTCCATTTCCTCTAGATTGTCATTTTTGTTGGAATATAGTTTTTCAAAATATCCTCTTATGATAGTCTTTATTTCTGTGGGGTCAGTGGTGATATCGCCTTTCTCATTTCTTATTTTGTGTATTTGCATCTTCTCTCTTTTTTTCTTTGTTAGTGTTGCTAAAGGTTTGTCAATTTTGTTAATCTTCTCAAAAAACCAGCTCTTGGTCTTGTTTATCTGTTCAAGTGCTTTCTTATTTTCTATTTCATTTAGTTCTGCTCTTATCTTTGTTATTTCCTTCCTTCTTCTTCCTGTTGGGTTACTTTGTTGTTGTTTTTCTAATTCCTTCAAATGTGCAGTTAGTTCTTCAATTTTTGCTCTTTCTTCTTTTTTGATATATGAATTTATGGCTATAAACTTCCCTCTCAGTACTGCTTTTGCTGCATCCCATAAATTTTGGTATGTTGTGTTATCATTATCATTTGTTTCAAGGTAGTCATTGATTTCTTTTGAGATTTCCTCTTTGACCCACTGTTTTTCTAAGAGTGTGTTGTTTAATTTCCAAATCGTGGTGTGAAATCTGGGCTTCTTTCCCTTGCAAATCTCCAGCTTGACTCCACTGTGGTCAGAGATAATGTTTTGTATGATTTCAATCTTTCTGAATTCGTTCAGCCTTTCTTTGTGGCCTAGCATATGATCTATCTTGGAGAATGATCCATGTGCGCTTGAGAAAAATGTATATCCTGCTGTGTTTGGGTGTAGCGATCTATATATGTCTATTAGATCGAGCTCCTCTAATATACTATTCAGATGTTTTGTGTCTTTGGTGATTCTCTTTTGAGATGTTCTGTCCAGAATTGATAGTGGTGTATTAAAATCCCCCACTATAATTGTAGATGTATCTATTCTTTCACTTAGTTTTTCCAGCGTTTGCCTGACATATTTAGAGGCACCCTTGTTAGGGGCATAGATATTTATGATTGTTCGATCTTCTTGACAGATTTTCCCTTTGACTAAAATGTAGTATCCTTCTTTGTCTCTCACAATTGTTTCACATTTAAAGTCTATTTTGTCTGATATTAATATAGCTACTCCTGCCTTTTTTTGGTTATTGTTAGCTTGTATGATTGTTTTCCAGCCTTTCACTTTCAATCTCCATGCGTCTCTGGGTCTAAGATGTGTCTCTTGTAGACAGCATATGGATGGGTCATATTTCCTTATCCAGTGTCCCAGTCTGAATCTTTTGATAGGTGAGTTTAATCCATTGACATTCAGTGTTATTACTATCAAGGAATTATTTGTGTTAGCCATATTTTGATTGGATTTGTGTTTGTCATATTTTGTTTGTATATTTTTTTTTTTGTCTTTTTTGTTGTTGTTGTTGGTCTTATACTCTCCTCCAACTTTGCCTTTCCTGTTTTTTCCTTTCTTCCTGCAGAACTCCCTTTAGAATTTCTTGAAGGGGAGGTTTCTTGTTGGTATACTCTTTCAGTTTCTGTTTGTCTGCGAATATTTTGAACTCTCCATCATGTTTGAATGCTAGTTTAGCTGGATAGAGTATTCTTGGTTGGAAATTTTTTTCCTTTAGTACCTTGACTATATCATACCACTGTCTTCTTGCCTCCATGGTTTCAGAAGAGAAATCAGCACTTAATCTAATTGAGCTTCCCTTGTATGTGATGGTTTTCTTTTCTCTTGCTGCTTTTAGGATCTTCTCTTTGTCTTGAGCATTGGATAATTTGACAAGTATATGTCTTGGGGTGGGCCTGTTGGGGTTTATGACTTGTGGAGTGCGCTGTGCTTCTTGGATATGTACATCTGTCTCTTTCAGTAGATTTGGGAAGTTTTCAGCCATTATTTCCTGCAACACTCTTTCTGACCCCTTTCCCTTCTCTTCACCTTCTGGAATGCCTATAATACGTATGTTTGAGCGTTTTGCATTGTCATTCAGGTCCCTAAATCCTAATTGGATTTTTTCTATCTTCTTATTGACCCCTTCTACTATCTGTTTGATTTCTGATGTACTGTCTTCCACATCACTAATTCTCTGCTCTGTCTCTTCTAGTCTGCTGATATTTGCTGCAAGTGTATTTTTGATTTCTTGAACTGTGGTGTTCATTCCCATCATATCTGTTATGTTTTTGCGTATGTCTGCAATTTCCCCTCCAAGTGATGTCTTCATGTTGTTAACCTCTTTCATTACTGCATCAAATTTGTCGGTGATAAATGTTCTGAGATCTTTCATTGCTTGTGCCAAGTTTTGCTCCCCTTCGTGATTATTGGTTTGTTGATTGGATTCAGCCATGTTTTCCTGATTATTGGTTTGGTTCGTAGATTTTTGTTGCTTTCTGGTCATCTCTTTATTTTGACGAATTTAATCAGTTCCTTAGCTTCTTTGTCTGCTCTTGGAGGTTAATTAGTTGTTATTTTTGCACAGGTGTTATATCTTCTCTTTGTCACTTTTTTCTTCTTATTCTAGTTACTTGTTGTTGGTTAAGTTCACTTTAGAGGAAAGTATTAGTGTTGGGGAAAGGCAATTGTGTAAGCAAGGGAAAAGTGTAAAGTTGTATTGGTGATGTATGTTAATAAAGCAGGAATATGAGATCTGGAAGGATGGAGGTTAGATTCATGTAGATTGTATAGAGTTATAGCTGTAGGTAGAGTACCTTTTATGAAGTTGATGACTGAATTTGGGAGGAATATGGTATGAACTACACAGCTATTGTTTTCATGAGAGAGGGAAAAAGAAAAGAAAGGTAATAGTTTCAAGAGTGGATAATAGACAGAAAACAGAACATAGGTATTAGAAATTAAGAGTTAGACACTTTGTGGATCAAAGAACGGGAGGTGGGGGGTGGAATATAGGAGAGACAGTAGATGATAGTGGATATCAAGATGCAGGGGAAGGGGGATAGTGTAGGTAGCCTAAATCAGTTCACACAGAAATGAGGCAGTGGAGGATGGGAAAACCCAGCAAATGTGAGGTGTTCCCTGTAGCACCTATTGTATACTTGAATTAAAGTAAAAATAAGTGGAAGATGAGGGACAAGAGGGAAAGAGAAAACCGAAAAAAAAACAAACAAACAAAAAAAAACAAACCAAGAAGGGAATCCTCTGCAGGTAGCTGGGATCTCCGTGTATATTTCACAGACGAATCCTCTCTGTTACCTTCCCTCCAAATCGATGTCCAGACACCTCCGGACCAGCAAAAATCCCGAAACAATCCAGTCCCAAAGAGTCTCCAACGCCGCCCAGCCGATTCCCTGCAGAAGACTCTAACAGGGATGTTCACTCAGCCGCCATCTTGCCCCCTCTGGCAAGTCATATTTAAAAGGGACTTCTTGGAAAGATCAAACTGCCTTTTGAAATTGTTAAGCATCGGTGACTTTTATATCATATTGGATAAATCATAAATGGAGCACATCTGAAGTATGAACATAGGTATTCTGTGAAAGAGCTCACATCTCTGTAAGTGAGCGATAATGGATATTCATAACGAACACAAGCATCTCTAATGCCTTCAGAAAACTTCTCTTTTCATAAAAATGCCCACTTTGGAAACTTTTCAAACTAATTTATGAAACATATCCTTAAAGTTAACAATATCTGGTTCTCAGAAATCATCTGATTTTTATAAGTTCTTCTGAGGAGGTAGATACTACGCTCACTTAACAGACAAATACACCAAGATCTAAGAGAAATATTTAGATCAGCAATATAGAGTTTAAAGTTTGGATAAAATGACCCCTTTGCCATGTCACTATTATATAAATGTATGGAGTAGCTCTTTTCTTGTTCTCTTTTTATCTTTCTACTTGTTTTCCTTGTCATAGGTAAAATAAGGCCATGTTTAAAAAGAAAGAGAGAGAGACCATCTTGATGATAATTTTCCTTTGATAAAACTAAGAAACATGTACTATAAATATCTTAATTGTTGTCTGTTACAAAGATTCTATGAAAGTGCACCTCACAAAGAGATTTATTTGTTTTAATGGAACATTCTTGATATTGTAAGCGATCATGATGTTTCTTTGGCTCCTTCTGCTCACCCAATTTTCTTTGGTACTGGTGATGTATCAGTCTCCTCAGAGAAGTTCCAAATCTATAATTATCACAGACCCACTATCAATAAAAGGGTGAAATATTTTTGGCTTTTTAATCATATTCACATATACTCTTCTTTCAGAGACAGCAGACACAAGCTGTCTTAAGCCTTTAAAAGATTATGAGTGCAACGAGCAAAGGAAAGTTTTAAGAATTAAAGTACGTTTGAAATGCATTGAATACAGAAAAGTACAGTTTGGCAAAGGGATGAAGTTGAGCTACCATCAGCCCTTATGGTACCTTTGTGAAGGTTAGAAACAGGCCCTCTTCTGAATGCACACTGCCCCCACCTAGCTAGAGAGGTGACACACTTAACTAACTTCACCCCTCAGCCCAGTGAACAATCTTATTCTGGGAGAATTGACAGTGAACTTCACCCAGAAAGAATAAGTTTCAAAGTAAATTACAATTAAGATTCATGTATGCATTCAATGAGTATTTATCGTTGCTTATTATGTTTCAGATAGTGTAATAAAGCAAATTCTCTTTTTTCATAGAACATATGTCCTTGACAGGGAGATGAAAGATAAACATATAAATATGAAATATGGTTGCTACAGATCCATGCCATCAAGATCAGAGGTACAGGCTAAGGGAAGGGGCATGCTATCAGATGACTAAGGAAGGTCTCTTGGAGAAGGTAATATTAGATCAGAGATAAGGCATGTTAGGGAGTGAATGTGCAGGGTGGGGGTCCCTGAAGGCCAAGGAGGCAGAGTGCAAGGACTTGGGGGCAGAAGCTCCACGTGTGTGTGATGACCTGAAAGGAGGCCAATGAGGTGGGAGCAGAATGGTGGGGAATTGGTAGGAAATAGGGAGTAGCTGTCAGTGGGGCCAAGTCAAAGTGGCAATAGTGGTGAGAACATGGAGTTTCATTGTCAGTGAGGAAGAAAGTCATTGGAGAACTTTGAAAAGAGAAGTACCATGATCTAACATGCCCATTAAAAGGATCATACAGGCTGTAGTGCAGGAAATGTATTGATACAGCAAAAGGGGAGCAGGGAGGACAGAGTAGAGACCAAGCAGTGATTTTGAAAAGGGGGTGGCAGGGAAGCAGGCTTGGCCCAGTGGTTAGGGCATCCGACTACCACATGGGAGGTCCACAGTTCAAACCCCGGGCCTCCTTGACTCATGTGGAGCTGGCCCATGTGCAGTGCTGATGTGCGCAAGGAGTGCCCTGCCACGCAGGGGTGTCCCCGCGTAGGGGAGCCCCACGTGCAAGGAAGCGCCTGGTAAGGAGAGCTGCCCAGCGCGAAAGAAAGTCCAGCCTGCCCAAGAATGGCCCCGCACACACGGAGAGCTGACACAACAAAAAGAAACATAGATTCCCACGCGGCTGACAACAACAGAAGCAGACAAAGAAGATGCAACAAATAGACACAGAGAACAGACAACCGGGGTGGTGGGAAAGGGGAGAGAAATAAATAAATCTTTAAAAAAAAAAGGGGGGGTGGGTGGCAGTAACTTGCATGGAATAGCAGCTATGGAGGGCCTTAAAATTGGGGTATGTTGTTTTTTCTCATCCAATTAAGAGTCTTCATTTGTTAAATTTCAGGAATATTGTAAGCCCATTGTTAAACACAGCTATTAGAAACTGAATTATATAAACTTACAGCTAAAGAAATTCTATTAAAAGCAAAGGTAATAAATACTCAATATGCATCATACCTTAATTATTTTACTATATTTTACTATGACCTATGCCTTGAGGTTATGCTCATCTCTTGTACTGTAGGGTTAAAATACAATATAATGGCAAGCTGTTGTGCATCTCTCCCCACAACATGTTGATAGATTAAAATTGGCCATGGTGGGAATATTTACCCCATGGAAATCACATTTACAAACACTAAATGTCAGAGCTTGATTTAATGTTTTGCTGAGTGCCTAGATTTAAGAAAGTGGTGGAGAAAAATATTAATAATTTGGATCAAACTTAAAAGTATGTCACATCTAGTACTGAAGCTAAAAGAGGTTTCAGTTTAATAAAAATAATTTGAGCAAGGGTGGGGAATAGTTTAAAAGTAGATCACAGATTCAATTACAATAAATTTATTGGGAAAAGAGATGGTGGATTGGAAAAACCAATTGGTAAAACCACAGCTGAACAGCAATTATAAACTGGCTATGCATTTGAGTCCAGCAAAAATCATCCAAGTATTCTGCTAGAATCTACAAGCTATATGGAATTTATAATAAATAGTATTGTACACTTAATTATTATTTGTAAATGTTTTGCTATATACTCTTATGTCAGTATAATTTACAATAATCTTTTGTGCATGTGTGTACACATACATTTCTTTTTAGAGAACTGATGGTTAAATTCATCAGAACATCTCTGGATTAGGGTCTCCTTTGTAGGCATATAGAGCTGAAAATCATATACCCACCTATAAATGGAGAATCAAACTTCAGAAAAATCTCAAAGTGGAGCAAATGTCCACTCTTTTATAGTAGCAAGTGCCCAAGGAACAACATTGAGAAAGCATCTTCCCCAGCCAAATGTAACCTGCTGTCAAAGTGAAACATAACTTCACTTAACTCTTACACATGTTCCTTAGATGGAAAAACTTCTCAATCTATACTACTAAACAAATTCATATAGCGTCATCATCCATATTTTTTACACATGCATTCTTCAAGAAATCAACCAACAGATATCACCTCCTCTTAAATTGTTGTCATTTTGCTCTTTTGTGTCTTGTAGACACACAGAACTAGAACATAGTTAAAGGAATATATTGTTCCTGTGGTAAATCAGGCCACCAAGTGAGGCAAATGCACTAGCTCACCTCTTCTCTTTCTCTATTATCTATTAGTTCATCCACAAAGACTTTTCCAATGGATAGAATCCACTGTCTTCCAATCTACTGAGAACACTTGCTTATTTAAAACATATTTATGATATGCATGGGATAAAGTCAATGGTATAGCCTTCTATAGGTGGTGTTTCAGATATTTGACATTTTAACAATGAAAGCTTCACTGGCAAAGTCAAAGACAGACTGGTCGTGATTACAGTTCATTTAAACTGCAAACTTAAAACACACCACTCAGAGTGATGTGACAATGTATGATTCATTTTTGTGAACTACAAATTATGGTTGTCAACGTCAGTGGTCAGGAGAAAAAGTAGTTAAAGTAGTTATATAACAACTATGGAAGGTAGACAATCTATGTGGCATTCATTTGACAATATAAGCCATGTTCCTTTCAGCTCCTATTTTGGGACATTGTATTTATTTTGGACATTTTACCCAACCTTCCACACCCATCTCTAAAAACCTGGACTCTTTAGATCTAAGGGATGGATTTCCTGAAATGTAGGACTTTAGCACTTAAACTGGGACAGTTCAGGGCAAATAGGAATGGCTGATCATCCCTACTGTAAGTAAGTTCTAAAATTCAGCTTAATGTGCAGATTGTACAAAAGAATGAGAAAGACTAGAGATTCAATGACTGCCAAAACCACAACAGCAAATGAAATCACTCACAAAATGTGAACAGAAAAGGGAAAAGTATAAAAAACAAACAAGCAGAGGAAGAAAAGTCAATAAAATAAACTATAATAAGTTAAAGAGATAAAAAGAAAGCCAGGAAACAGAAATTCAAGATTATAACTCAGTTCTGTCTTGCCAGTAGCAATTCAAAGGTATGTCTGTGAGCAGATGACAACTTCTCTTTGGTTGGTATAATCAGCTAATCAGCTATTGGAAAGCCCAGATGGAATTCTAAGAAATTTTCACTTTGAAAAGTTCACTTACATTGAACAATATTCTTTAGAATATTGACACCAACAAACAGCTTTGTTTTAAGAAAATTCCTGTACCATTCCTCAAATATTTTGGGGTGGTTTTGAAAATATGCTCCGCCTGTTTGCAGTATTCTACATGGGTATTTTTAAACAACTGCCTCTCTCAAATGGACTCACATGATAAAATTTCCTTCAGAGCAGTGGTGAAAAACACAATAATCATCATAAGTGGTTCATTTGGGCTGTGGAAAGTGGAAAAATAAATTTAAACCCCAATTATGTACTTGCAGTATTGAATAGCTCCTTCAAATGTAGACTGGCTAACTAGGGATTTAGACTATGTTTACAAATTACTAGGTATACTGCCATAACTCTTATAAATTCAGCTTTCCTGGAAAAGGAAACCATACTTAAAGTAATAAAACCATTGGAGAAATGCAGTGATTATCATACATACTCAGTATAATGAGTTCAAAGTCATGCATCTTGGCGTTTACCTATTTTCTTCATTTCAGCAGGTGATTAAAGACTAAAAATAGGTTATTAAAGCATCCTAATTTTTTTCAGACATCCACAAGAATGTAAAAACAGCCAAAACAACTTTCTAGAACCCTTAGACACACAAAATCATTTTTAAAAGCTTTTAATGGAAAATTAATCCAAAATTACAGAACAAGCCCTCCTGTATATAGGTAAGATTTCAGAGAAACCTTATCTACAGCTACAGATACAGATATGAAAAATACCTCCAACTGATGAAAAATGAGGAAGCCCAGGTATTTTATTTCATAGGTGAGATTCTCAGGCCTCCTTATAATCACCTAATTCACAATTTTTCCATTGCAATCAATATAATTACTTGTTCAATCTGTCAATGGTTTACCATCCTATTTACCTTGCTAGAAGTAAGCTCCTATAACTGGGATCTTGAGCTTACTTTTTCACTGATTGTCCCAAGAGGAACCTATAGGTGTTCAGTCATTATTTGTTGAATGAATTTTATGACACATAACAAATACACAGCAAGATTGACGGTTGGCTTGTGTCCCTCCTACCTGAAAAACACCAAAAAGGGGACTTTGGGGGGAAACCAAGTGCAGGTACCCCACTTTCTGAACACCATGATCCTCTTCTTGCCCAGAAATTCTTTTCAAAATATCCATACAGAGTCACAGTCAGAGCCTCTGAGCTTCCCTCTAGCTATTATCCACACCCGCGAGCTCCAGGCACTGGACCTCCCACTTACCCACTTCTGACTTCTCTGCAAAGAGAGGATTCGCCCAACTTGAGACCTGCCAGCCTCAATCAGCCACCATATTCCCTTCTTTCCTCAACACTTGAGGAAACATCTAGACTTGATGACCAGAGACTTTAGGAATTTGAAGCTTTGGGTTACAAAGGGTGATATTTCCAACACATTATGGGCCAAAGATGCTTTAGGGTTAGGGGAGGGTTGCCTGGGTGTCTAATCACAACTAATCACCTCATTTCTTCTGAGACAGGAACTTTAATTTCCAACTAATCAAAATACAGTGGACAATTTGAAAAGTCACATAGTCAACCCTGCTGTAAGCCCACCATCACACCTGCCCTGGATTCTCTTCTTCCCCGTCATTCTAATCAAGCTTTTCTATGCTTGCAACTTAAAATTGCAAACCACCTCTCACCTCAACACTCCCTTTTCTTCTCCCTTCTCTCTTACCACCATCTGACATATGCCAGTTATCATTGGCAGGATTTGTCCCTGACATCCTGTGCCCTGTCCTCTATAATGGGGTAATCCCATATGTTTACACTTTCAAAACGTTCACATTTCCCTAGTAACCTTCACTTTTCCTTATGGAAAGGCCTAGTTTCATATTTTGAATAGGACATGGAAATGGTCAGGTATGAATTCCCTTAACTTTATACCTACCCACACTTACAACTTCTCTCTCCCCACACCCAACCTCTTAGCATTCTTTGCATTCCCAGTGTTCACTGGGTCACTGGCTCTTTCTTCAGGCACCGGCCAATGACCCATATTAGGGGTTGGATCCCACAGACCTAGAGCCAGGACAATGGCTGCTATTCTGCACAGCCTAGAGTGGCGATGATTCTAAAGTGATTGCCAACACAAGGTAACATTATATCGAGTTCTACAACTGAAGATAAGTCTAATGTTTTCTATTTCCAAATCATCTTCAACAACCCAAAATAATATATCAAACCTTAAATTTAGCAATTTAGATGAAGACCTGAAAATATGTTCCTATCTTTTTGTCCATTTCTAAAATTTGATACCAAAATAATAGAACAATAGACAGATTCAGGTTAAAACTATATTTGACTAATATATGATATTAGAAGCATGACATCTAATACTAGAAAATTACAAGCAACCTAAATTTTTGTCCAAAAGGAGGATTAAAGAAATTATAATAAATTATATAATAAAGTTTAATGCTACCATTGAATGATACATTTTACATTTTAATGACATGAAAATGATCATAATGTTAGGTTTTGTGAAAAACAAATTATGTAAAACTATATATAGGATTTAATGTTTTAAAATATATGCCCCCTTCCAAAAAAATACTCTAAAATATAAAGCAGGATTACCTCTTGATGATGGAATTATAAGTAATTTTCTTTTCTTAATGTACTGTACTACATTATTTCAACAATCATAATAATGAATGGCATGTTTTAAAACTGCCTTTTTAAGCTTATGTATTTTGACTTTCAGTTTTAGAGAAGCACTTCGGCTTGTTAATGTCAGGTAAACTGAATATCATTTATAACCATAATAAAAATGCAGGGATTGAAGAAACCCTAAAAATGGATAAGGAGTTAAATATTCTGGCATCAAGATTGCTTGTTTTCATAAAACATATTTTTAACCGATCACTTTACTGCCTTCACATAAGTGGCTGATAAACCTCAACCCAGTCCAAACTGCCATGGTTTGAGAAGTGAAACAGGCCTTTTCTCTTTCACATGACAGGAGGAGGATTTTTAAAGCCACCAAGCACAAAAGCCCCTCCTACTTTCCCCATTTTGACATGGGCGCATAATAACTCTCCTTCCCCACTGAACCAGATCTCATTCCCCTGGATATTCAAATCTCTTTTGAAAATGTATTAATGCTCCCCTTCTAAGATACCTTTGGGGAAGCCGTACAGTGTTGTCTGAAAAATCAGAAACCCACCCTTGTTTTGCATGTGGGAAGCAGAGGAGACAATCATTTATTGTGGAGAAAAAAGGTGTGCTCTACTGAGCCGACACAAAAGCCGTAATTTTATTTTGAAGTTCTCAAGTTTTGTTCTCCTGGTTTATGGTTTTTATGCTAAAATTATGGCTTTGTAATGGATTGTGAGGCATACTTTATGCACTCTCATAATTATAAGCTATTACAGTTCATTCTTTGTATCAGGATGGTTTTATGGACATTTAAATGAAGTTTCTGACAATGAAGTTAAGGCTCGAATACTGCCATATTATGGCTACACCTGGTGGTATGCAGTCTCTCAATTTTTCTATTATAAACCATTTGGGAGAGGACGGTGCGATTTAAAACCTTCAGTTGCTAGTCTCACAGTTGCTCAAGAGCAGCATGTAGATTTATCAATCCATTTGTATTTAAATAACGTATACGCTTTCTGCCTCACCGAACCACAAAACCATCAGAGAGAAACATCACTCTGGTGATTTCGGGTTCTCTTTACCAAGGAAGACACCTGAAAGTTTGATAACATCAAACAGCATGAGTCATCCGTCCTTGTCCCCCGTTCCCCGAGAGGCTGACGCTGAGTCTCCAGTGCTGGCATTTTAGAAATGATCCATTGGCACGTGCCCAGGCCATTTTTCACAGTATTTACCACATTAATGATGCTTTTGGTTCCTTATTTCTTATTTCTTATATTAAAGGCTGTTAGGGACGGTCACCTTATGTGAAGTCACCTACAGTTGGGCATCAGATGAGCCCATATTTTTCCACCTGGGGTGTTGGCTGAGCAGAGACTTGGATAAAGTGTAATTAATAATTTTAACCACCCCATGTAGCCGGAGAGTTTTGTTACAGGCGACTGAGTGGCCAAGGTGGCACTAGCCTCCAAAAGGAATTCCACTGTAGTTGTTGAAGAATCACATGATAATATGAAAATGAAATGAAGAGCTGAGTGCCAAATTTCCACTTTAAATGAACTTCAAGCAAAGCCAAGGAATCCAATTGAGAGAGAGAAAGAAAAGAATACACTAAAAAACCATTATGTGCTCTCACAAAGCAATAATATGAGAAGCAGCATTTACTTAGGGTTCCTGTAGTCCCTTAATTCAGGTCTCATTATGCATAGGAATTAGCATCCATATGGTCTTCTATCAAACAGTTCCACACTACTGGGGAAGTATTTATTTCATCAATGTGAGCAAAGTATTTTTAAATCATTACTGTGAAATTGCTGCCTTCTAAAAAATATAATGTATTCTTATAAAAAGAAGTGAACAGTATCATAAACCACCTCCTATATTTGGTTATAGAATCTATTTGGCTTCCCTCTAAAGGACTCCCAGTTCTTGCATATTTTAACGCTTCCATAAAGCTGTAAATGGGGGGGAAGGGGTGGTATTTGCAGTCTACTTTAGCTCAATGCTTTAGGATTCACTAATGAAGATAAGAATGAGGAATTTCAAATATGTAAACATCCCTTGGAGGATGAAGAAAGGAATCCTGCCAGATTGGTAATTGCCCAGCAAGATTCAAATCTCTGACACCTGACCTAATTCTCTCCTACAAAAGAAGAAGCATCAGTGGTGCAGGCTATTTTTCACAGGGAATTATTGCGTATGATTATCCAAATCTTAACAATGAATCAGTTGCAAAATGTTGGACATTGAAACAAGCATTTTGTCCGAGTATGTGCTAGGGAATAATCTGGTTAATTGTTTGGGCATAGCATCAATTTTGTGGTTGACATTATAGCCACATTAAAGCTATCTTCTGTCATATACAAAACTCAGGTGAATCTTAAAAAAATTACTTACGTACACCTCTAAGAGAGGACACAGCACTTCAAACCAATTAGGCATATTTTCTGGGCAATTATTCTTGTTGATTAAGTCAGTTCATGTGTGGCAAGTGAAGGAGAAGACCTGTGAATCATTTTGTGTTATTCTAATCTCTACTGAAACATACACAAGTGAAATTATGAGATTAAGAAGAAAAGGACAGTTTCTTTCCTCACAACTGCTCGCGTTAACTTTAAAAATTGTAGGCAGAGTGAAAATTAGTATTAGAGTTGAAACAAAAAAAGTAAAAATTGCAGGATTATGCTAATTCCACTACTCATTTCCAGGAATATTTATAAAGGACTGTTCATTTCTGCATAATTGTAAATATGCTTATAGAATTATCTAATGTTAGGCAATTTGTACTCTAAGATAGTGTTTCTCAACTTCTATGATGATAAAAATCACCTGGGTAGCTTATTAAAATGAAAACAAACTAACAGCAAATTTCTAGGTCCCTAGCTTGGAGATTATGGGAATATGTTTTTGTTTTAATAAACTCTCCTTCTCCCTCATGCCCTGTGATTCTTATCATCAAAGAAATTTGAGATCAGTTACTTCAAAACTACTGTTAAGGAGAATACAGGCCAACAGCTCACCAAATCTGTAAAACAATATGAAAAAGTGAATGAAAAAAAAAATCCAAAGAAAATGGTTGTAGTAAATATAATGGTTGGATACTGTACTAGATAACGTTATAATGGGGCTTAAGTTCCCTTAGCTAATATTTCAATTTATTTGCTAGAGTATACCTTAGCCAGCAAAAAAGAAAAAAAAAATCAAAATTATTTAAAGAAATGAATAGAATTTATTTATGTTTTTCATTAATGGATGAAAACTGCCAAATTATGCATTCAGCAGTAAATATTTTAAAATATCTTATTTCCAAGTAATCGGTGACACTTGAATAAAATTTTATGAGTAAGACATAGTGATGTGGGCTATGGGTGGAAGGCTCTTTGTCTCTTCAGAAATAACTAAGCTGTTTGACTTGTGTCTCTTCAGAAATAACTAAGTTGTTTGACTTGTGGGTATGAAACCGTAAGAGGCTGCAGTCCTGCTCTTAGGGACCAGCAGGCTCCAGTCCCGGGAAATGTTTAACAAAGCAAGGGCTATAAACTTTAAGTATTTAGGGGAAATGCAAAAACCAAGGCTTATCTAAAATGTCTGGAGTCCTTGCTAAAAGCTTACCTAAGATGTGGAAGAGATATATGCTAATTGAAGCCTATTGAGAACTGAAACAAAGGGACCTTTGGCCTTTCCTCTCTATACTCAATTAATTGAACTTCTCTTAAATTCCACAACATAAATGGCGACCGCGAAGGGACAAAAATGAAGGCCAGAGACGGTAGCATTTTGCTGCCCCTTCCAAATCCCCGAGGAAGCCGGGAGGACTCGGGTGAACCCCAAATCTGGGCGCCCCTGGATTAAATTTAATCCAGAAAAGATGTGGGCTCCACCAGAATCTTCCCGACAAAATCAAGGGGCAATGGAAGGTCTGAAGAGAAAGATTCTGGGAACGAAAAAGAGCTCCGAACAGGGAAGAAGGTAAGACTCCCCGGGTGAGCAGAGTCTGGAAGGCCCTAGCTTTAATTGCTAGGAAGGGGAGGCTGATCACCTCCCGAGAGAACCCTAGTAGCCCCAGAAGGCTGGGGGGAAGCCGTTCTCTCTAGGCTTGAGAAAAGGAGGAAAACCGGGGAAAAGCCCTGGTGTTTTGGGTTTGTCTAACTGCATGTTAGAATCTGGTACTTGTCTTATGTCCACTAAAGGAGTGGAGTCTCGATTTTAATAGGAAGGGCATTTATAGGTTCGAGTCCTAATGTCCTGGAAATTGGTCTAGATTAAGGAAAACAAAACTTGGTTACAGGAAAATGGATCGGTTTTTCTGGTGGAGCTTGGTCTGGGTGTAAAGTTTAAACAGTGGAAAAGTCTAGCTGAAATCTTTTGTTATGGTGCTAATTTGTGAATGAATTTGCTTTATACCAAATGTGAAGTGTTCTGAGGTTTGTGATGGCTGTGGGGGCAGCCGTGGTGAAAATAAATATATAAACTTGTGAGTCAGATTAGTGACCTTTGTGCTTCTGTCTGTGTCAGCTCAATGTTAGTGTTGGAGTTGTGTCCTTACATGAAGTAGAATTACAGCTGAGCTGGAGCCCTCCCTTGCCATTGGCAAGGGGGTGAAATGATTCTGGGGCAAAAGCTGAGGAGTCTAGATGTTTGTGCATGTTCTGGTGTCTTGTCTCTGGTCTGGCCCTTTGCCCCGGCTTGGAGGCCATCTGTGTCCGCGCCAAGCACCCAAGTCTGTTGGGAATGTCCCAGTCAGGGCGGCTGGGTCCCTGGGAGAGTTGCCAAATTTGAGTAGGTTCTGTCTGCCCATTTTGGCTGAAAGCTGGAAAGGGGGGAGCGGCTTGCCCCTTTCCAGTGAGTCCACCCTTCTATTCATAAGCCGCATTCCTGTTTGTTGTGCACCCGACTGCCTGGAAGGGGGGGAAGTGAAGGAGGTGAAAAGCAGAATCAGAATAAATGCAGTAAAGTTCCCTCCTTAGGGTGTCAAAGCCAAAATACGTTTGCATTCTGCTCAGGTTCTTAGAAGGTATTGTAGTAACCTTAAGTAAGAGAATGTGTTCTGTGAAGGTAAACTTTGTCTTAAGGGTATAAATATAAAGTTTTACAAAGCATTGTTTAAGGTATTTAAGTGGCTAATTGCAGAAAGTCATTATTTAACAAAACTGAATTGATAATAATAATAATAAAAGGCAATTTTATAACAAACTTATTCGGCAGCCAATCTCCCCTGCCAACTTGCTTCCAAAAAAACTGTTTCTGGTATTACATGCTACTAAGTATTTAAAGTGAAGAAAAGTTCATTATTTTAACAAACTTGGTTAGTATTAATGGCAATTATATGTTGTAAGAAGTTTGCCTGGTAACTTAGTATGTGGGATATATGGAGTGGGTTTTTATTGTTAAGGAAACAGAAGATGATTTTGTCCTAAGATAAAATGATTGATTATTGGAAAGAGTAGAGTGTGGGACAGAACCTGATTGAATACTGAAAGTGTAGAAGGTTTGTGGAAGGGAAATTTTTATGATTAAATTGAGTCAGATCAATATGCAAAGAAAATATTTTATCAATAGCTTCTTGTGCTTTAACCTCATCATATCCTCAATGTTTGAAGAAGAGTTCTTTTAAAAGAACATTTTATGTTCTAGAAATCAAATCCTGAAAAGTAGCCTTTTATTTCAAACTAACTGCAAGAGATTTATTCTTTCACTTTAAAGGAAAAATTAAAGTAATGGTTAAGTTCATTTAATATGTTATAAGTTGAATGAAAGGTATTTAAAGGTGTTATAAAATTAATAGGTTTTAAAAAATTAATAAAAACTGTAACTAAGAGTTAAAATCATTTATAAATGCATTTATATTGTAAAACAGTGGAAAGACAATAACTGAGATTATAGCTGGGTGAATTTAGCCTGAAACTATTATTTAAGTGTAAATTCTACACTAACCTTTCCTTTGTTTATGGTTGCTTCAGGCCTAACCTCGCCCTTTGCCTTTGCCTGTGGTTATTTCATAATTGAGAAGAGCTGGGACATCACTGTCTCCTCTTCTGGTATTAGTAACCCTTTCTCTCATGAATTCAAGTGTAAACTAAATAAATGGCTGCCTGATAGAATAAGGTTAAATGGCCACTGGAGTTTTATTATCTCCAAAATCAAAAGGGGGGTGGAGGGGGAGAAGTCTCCTGCCTTGACGGTCAGTGTTCCTAAGAGTGGCAATTCATGAGAGAAAGCAGTCTGTCTCCCTGAGGCTTCAAATAGCCTCAGTAAATATATATAAAATTAATCTTGTTACTTATCCAAAATTCTGCTAATTTCAAAGTAAAATATAAAGTTCTAAAACAAAATGGTGCTAAGGCATTGAGAACATTTTGGTTATTACAATCCATTAAGTAAGAAAGAAAATTCTTGTGGTAAACTGCATGGTCATAGTGCAAATTAAGAAGAGTTTCAAAAGTCTTTGAAAAGTTTAAAGTAACTAAAGTCATGTTGTTGTGCCAAACTATTCATGTCTGCCTATTTGCTCAAATTGTTGAGGTTAAATATGCAGTTATATTTATAAATATTCTTAAAGCCCAAATTGAACTAAGCAGGATGAGAAAGTCATAGAAATCTGATTATGGAAACAATTGGGAAAGGGCCTCCTCTTTGCAAGAGCTTTTAAGGCAAGACTAGGTGTGGCAGATTAAACCTATCTACTAGGCTAGGGAATTAAGAATCAGTTTGCCTGGTAATTTCCCAGTTTAAACCTTTGTCAGCCATAAATTGAAAAAAACAAAACAAAAAAAACAAAACAAAGATTAGGTTAATTTTCACAGAAGAAAAATGTTGATGTAACCCGGCGGCCTGCTGCCTCAGTCTCCCACTCCCGGCTTGGACAGCAGTGGAGGAGACCAGTTTAGGCCAGTCCTATGGGCAGTGGAAGGATGCCCAAGAAGGAGCTAACTAAGTCGGTGCCATTTCAGCACTAAATTCTATTCCTTATTTGACAAAAGGGGGGGAGCAGGTAAAAACTAAAATGGTTGGAATGTGATAGAAGAAGCAGTTAAATCAAACTTTTGCGTGGGAAAGTTAAATCTCAGATAAGCTGTAACTTCTGAAGTATCCAATCTATGGAAAAACAGGAAGAGCTTGCATGCTAGGCTTAGGGGTATAAATTGTGTCATTTTTCTTTGTTCGGGGCACCAGCCATATCTGGCTCTGCGCCCCTTCTTGCAAGATTGAGAATAAAGTATTTTCTTCTCCACAATCTGGTGAGCCTTATTTTCTTCCAGAAGATTTCTTTCCAACAAAATAAGGTAATTAGTGGCTCTATTAACAAATTTCAGTAAGTAAAGGAAAGTCCATAAAAACTATGGAGAGATCTTTCCTGGGTTATGATTTTAAAAAATTAAGTAATTGTGTAATGTGTTTTGAAACCTGGAAGTCAGTATGCATGTGTTTTAAAACCTGGTAGTCAGTTATGCTTTTAAATTAATAATTTTCATAACTTAAAGAAAAGAAGTTTTTAGCTTCCTGTAAGGGAAAAAGAGAACATTCCTTGCATAAACTATTATGGTTTCAATTTTATTTAACTTGAGTGTAATCTCCCATAGTTAATTTATAAACTAAATTAACATATGTACAAAATCTTTACAGTAATGAAAATTGTAAGTGAAAATTGTAAGTTCACATTGGTGAAATTAGGCTAAAGGGAAAAGATTGTAGATATGCTCTCTTAAATAGAGAGTAAATTTCTTTCATTGGTAATTGTAATTTAGTAAGTTTATTTAAACATGAGGTGGCTACTCAATGTGGTTATAGTCAATTATAAAGAGTTTGTAAAACATCTTCCAAACTGAAAATGTTTAAATAGTTCTAGTTGTAGAAGTTATTGTTAACTAAAGAAACTTAGATTGGTATTGGTAGCAGAAATAACTTCATGATAATAAACCTGTCTGAAGGCCACTGCAAAATACACATTTAAGTAAATGGTAATAAAAAGTTGTCTTGATTCTATTGGAAAAATTGTTTTCATTCTAACAATGAAAAATAATATTTTTCCTCTATTACTAAAGTAAAGCACCTACTGTTATCTTCATAGTAAAATTGTGTAAGTAAATAGTCATTTGATATATGTATTGCGTTAAGTTGTTTAAAATATATATAAAACAAGGAATAAACTTTAACATTGTCAAACTCTTGTGCATTCGAACCAGGCCTTGAATACATTACAGGTGGCCTCTCCATGTGAGTTATTGGCTAGGCTGGTCACTGACCCCTCAATTAAAAATATGTGCTATATCAGTCTCTGGTTCTGCTCCTGAAGTCGATGGAAACTATATTGCAGTTTCAAGCTCCTGCAGCCAATAATGACTCGGTACAGCCAAGTGTACAATGGATATCGCCTCCAGACTGGCACTGTTCCATGGTGCCAGAGAGCACTATGCACCAGGCTAGTAGAATACTGGAAAATCTCTGGAATACTGGAAGGATGCTGCAACTTGCTCACTGCGTTGAAGAACATGCTAAGTGGAGCCATGATACCAGGAGACTGTAAGTAAAACTTAAACACAATTGGCATTATGGCCTGCTCTCATGGAGAGATAACATGTAAAGTATTACAAACCTGAAACTCAAAACTAATAATGGCAACTCTGAATCCTTATGCATTAAGTAATACATTAGTTAATATTAAGTGCTGTACTTTTATCCTGTACTAAATATATGCCTAATAATTGTAATGTTATCTTTTCTATTTTGGATCAAGTGCAGAAGTATATTAGACATGTTAAATTCCTGGTAAAATCATTTTCTAAACAGTTAATAACATGTCTATAGAATAAGGTGGCAGTCTCAGCCAGTCTCAAGTTAGCAAAAGTGAGGCTTGCTTGCTGTTGGTGAGTCACCTATTGAACAAGTCAAAATTGCTAGAAATTGTACAATGAAAACCAAGGTGTAAAAATCTTTATTCTGTAGTTCTGATCACTCCCACAGGTGAAAACTAAGAGTATTTCCAAATTAGTGTTCTAATCCTGAGTGAAGCCAGTTGCCCAAGGAGTGCCAGTTCACCAGGAGCATCTGACAGAGCGAATGAGTGTCAATCATTGAACAGCTTGGAATGTGTCTTCAGACAAAGCTAAGTGTCTGTTGCAATTTCTCTCTAAAGATGGATAACTTAAAAAAGAATATATGCTGTTCCCACCAGCTTTTAAGGAGTGCCATCTTTATAAGCACCTAACCTTGTCTACCTCTGTAATCCAATGTGTCCTCTTTTAAAAAAACGGGTATTCCAAATTTTTAATTTTGTTTCTTTCAGAGTGAACATCTTATTAACCATATGAAAACTTCATCCAACTTCGTACAGAATGCCAGATCCATCTTCCTCCAGTTAGAATAAATTAAGAGTTTTACACCTTATTAGGCAATGACTACAGCCCATGGCCAGCAGGAAGCAGTTACAGAAAAGAGATCGTCTCCCTTCAGCACCCCTTTTAAATTAAAGGTGTAAACTCTTTGAGAGTAAAAGAAAAGTAATAGATGGATCTGGAACCTGACTGGAAATCCACGTGAGTGCCAGTGGCAGCAGAATAACTGCGGGAGGCCCCTGCCCAAGATTCTGCTGTCCAGAATGAAAAGCTCTAAACTTCTAAAAACAGTCCTGATGCTGTACTAAAGACTGATAAATAATCAATCAAAACAACAAACAGCCATCCACCTCATAGCTCCAACAATAATTATGCCAAAGCTTAGCAAGTTAATCTTTGGCAGAAAGGGGGGAATGATGTGGGCTATGGGTGGAAGGCTCTTTGTCTCTTCAGAAATAACTAAGCTGTTTGACTTGTGTCTCTTCAGAAATAACTAAGTTGTTTGACTTGTGGGTATGAAACCGTAAGAGGCTGCAGTCCTGCTCTTAGGGACCAGCAGGCTCCAGTCCCGGGAAATGTTTAACAAAGCAAGGGCTATAAACTTTAAGTATTTAGGGGAAATGCAAAAACCAAGGCTTATCTAAAATGTCTGGAGTCCTTGCTAAAAGCTTACCTAAGATGTGGAAGAGATATATGCTAATTGAAGCCTATTGAGAACTGAAACAAAGGGACCTTTGGCCTTTCCTCTCTATACTCAATTAATTGAACTTCTCTTAAATTCCACAACAATCGAATAAATTAAAAATCAGTTTTAACTCAATTTCCTAACATCAACTTCTATTAACATTTCATTGAATATATTTCTAGATATTTTTAGTCATAGAATCTTGACTATAATTAGTTAGCTTCTTAACAAATCTCAACTCAACAACCTTTTCTTCCTTCTCGTGTTTGGAGGGTGGCAAAGGGCACGTTGGCAACTGTAGAATAAGTTAGTGGGAAATAGAAAGGGAATTAGTAATATTTTTGTTGTATAGCTCTCCTTCAAATAAAATTCACACAATATGTATAATAACATGTGTTTTCAGTCTTTAAATTTTTGTTTCTACTACCAGATAATCTTAGCTTATCCTTATAATAGCTAAAATAGAATATAGAAGGATCAGTATTGCTTTTTTTTCTTGTTTCCTGATAATACCCTGCAACTGAGTTCATATTTGGAATAACAGCCACAAAGATACAGCTGGTCCTCTCTGCCCTTGACCTATGTCTTTGCTCTAATTAGAGCATCCTTTACCCATGACATCCCCAGGAAGAGCAGCACCTTGTACAAGGGGTAAGCATACCCAAGCTCTCCTAAGGGCAGAGATTTATTTTAGCATAACCTAATTATAAATGAACCTTCTGAGAGAGTTTCACTGCTTAGATAATAAAACTTCTCACCTTTCCGTAAGAAAGGATAACTATCTTTAAGAACTTTATCATGGAAAGACTCTTCCTTCAAAGAATGTCACCAGAACTGAGTGTGTCCATTGCATTCCAAGTGCAGGATGATACTCAGGAAGAATATATGGACATCTGGAAGGACTTTTCACAGATGGATAGAAGAGACAATAAGCCTACGCTGACACAATCCACATAGTGCTCGACATGACTGACAAGGAAGGTTTCTTTTTTATTCTAGTCAAAGATGTTGGCTTCTAGTATTACTCGCTGTTTAGTTTGGACACCCTGCTTCTAAGCCAGTTTTTTTTGGTTTTGTTTTGTTTTATGGGTTGTTTGCTTATTTGCTTGCTTTTATCCTTTTTCATTTGGGGAACATATGATCTGACATTTTTTCTCTTTCCTTCCTTTTTTCAGACTGAAAAATCTGCTACTCTCTTTTATTCTCTTTCTATCGTGCATGCGTATCTTTTTAAGTGGTTTCATCTTTTTGTCTTACCCATTGTCCTCAGGTTCCTAAAGGCCTTTGGGTGGAAAGACAGCTTGAAGATTTCCCTACAGGCTTCAACCACTGAGTGTAACCTCACTGAGTGAGCAATTTAAGAGAAAATGGCAGGTCTCCCTGCAGTCTTTCTCTGCCCTTTCCATTAACATTGTTCCTCCAAGTCTCGAATTTTTTCAAGTGTCCTGTCTTGTAAATGTCTGTAAATTTACATAAAAGTCTTAAAGTAAAGGCATGAAATCCTTGTAATATCTGGATATGCATGCTAATGATGGTTTTGGGACATTTGTGTCTATGTTTAGGAAGCAGGCTATAATCTCTCATTGAGGTGCTCCCATGCCAAATAAGAATGTTCTAGCAAAGAGAGTAGCTAGGGCAACTGTCCAGGGTTCCATCTTGCAGATGAGTACCAAACTCTTGCCCTTCAGAGGCCTCCCCCAAGTTTCGTGAACCTGTCAACTGTTCCAGAGGCTGCTTGGGAGTTCAGTCCATTCGTCATTGCTGCAGATATGTCCCCCATTGCTCTATCAACTTCAAATGAACAAGCCAAATAAGGAGCCTGGTGGGAAGGGACTGTACTCAAAAGACAATAAGGTAATTTATGGTATCAGGATTTTTTTGAATCAGAAATAAACTGGTGTCTTAGTTTACCAAAGTCTGCTAATGCAAAAATACTAGAAATGAGTCAGCTTTTATAAAGTGGATTTATTTGAGGTAAAAGCTTACAGTTCCAAGGCTATGAAAATGTCCCAATCAAGGCATCATCAGAGATTCTTCCTCACCAAAGATCAGCTGCTAGCAGATCCTGGATTCCTTCCACATAGTAAGGCAAGATGGCAATTCTGCTGATCTCTCTCCCTTTCTCCCGGAGCTCAGCTGTGGGCCATCGGGGATCCTTCCCTGGGCCTCTGCTCCTTGAGTTGATTGGGGCAACTCTGTCTTTCTATAACTATAGGCAAACCTAGCGTCCTCTTGCTCAAATAGTTGGGTCAAAATGGCAAAGCTCCCTTATCTTTGTGTCTCAGTGTTTTCTTAGGTTAAATAAGACCCAACAAAAGGGTGGAGACACAACCTGAGTCATGCCTCACTGAGGTAGTCCAATCAAAAGAGAACTAAGCCTGTGATCTAATCAACTTAATGGAATCTAATGCAATCAAAAGGATTAGTCCCACAGGAATGGATTAATTTAAAAACATAATTTTTTCTGGGATTCACCAAATTCAAACTGTCACAACTAACATGCTATAATTGACACCAGTTTGTAAATAAAGAAATATATCCTAAGCATCTTAAATAGTAAAATAATAATATAAAAAACAGGTATACACTATTTTAAAACACATAAACTATCTTTGTATTTAATGGTATAACAATAGCCATTAAAGTAGATTGTGGATTAGGGACCAGTAGCAGAAGTTCTATTTATTATCTGGATAAATAATAATTTTCCTTTCTACTTCTTGTGAAATGTAGATATATAATCAGAAGAAATTTCATTAGAAAACAGTATCTGGATTTTAATGAAGTCTTGGCTAGCTCAGGTCACTTTCCTACTTAAAAGTATTTTTAAAATGAAAGAGAAGAAAATTCAGACACAGCTTTCAGATATGATTAGTTTTTAACCTGTTTTTCTGAAATGAACTTAATCTATAACTCATTATATAAGTGAATCAAGACAAATAATCTTTTTTCTTTAAAAAAGATGAGAGAGACAAATTGCATAGAAATCTTGAAACATGAATTATGCCAATTGGTCCTTTGGGAAATAACTCTCAATTGGAAAGCTTAATTCCAGCTGATCCCCTTGGGAAATAGTGAATCTCATTGCTTAATAAACATAATGGGGTTCTTATATTATACAGAAGCTGTTGTCAAAGGGGATATGGATGTGCTGCAAAGATAAGTGAAGATTTCTGATAGGGAATGGAGACTGTGCTGGCTGCAGGGGAAAAAAAAAAACCTCCATGAACCCAGGTTCCTGTCTTTATTCTCTGAGGCTTAGCTGAGTATTTGAAACCTATGTATTTTGAGTCCTTATGAAAAAATACAGTCATATTTTACAAAAGTTATACTCTGACCAAAAAGTGTAAAAACCAATAAAGGCAGAGGTAGAACCACTGCTCTGGAAGGCTGAAAACATTTGCTTGATTGATGGAAAATCCCAGAAGTTTCAGGATCTTACCTTGTCAATCCACTCTTACAATAGACTCAGAAACTTTTCCTCAAGTCTTGGGTAAATGAAATCTGAAGCTGGAAGAAATTTAAAAGTAGGTGTATTAGTCAGCCAAAGGGGTGCTGATGCAAAATACCAGAAATTGGTTGGTTTTTAAAAAGGGTATTTATTTGGGATAGGAGCTTACTGATACCAGGCCATAAAGCATAAGTTACTTCCCTCACCAAAGTCTATTTTCACATGTTGGAGCAAGATGGCTGCTGGCATCTGCAAGGGTTCAGACTTCCCAGCCTCTTCTCTTCCAGGATTTTGCTTCTGTCTGGGTTCAGCATTCCTCTCTTCCCAGGGCTTGCTTCTTCCTGGGCTCAGGGTTCCTTTCTTCCTGGGATTGCTTCTCTTTCCTCTCTTTGCTTACTTCTCGGGGCTCCAGCTTAAGGCTTCAGCATCAAACTCCAACATCAAAACCCCCAACTCTATCCTTTGCCATGTCTTTTATCTGTGAGTCCCCAGACTCTCACCCTACTGACATGACCCAATCAAAGCCCTAATCATAATTTAATCACACCCAGGTACAGACCAGATTACAAACATAATCCAATATCTATTTTTGGAATTCATAACCATATCATAACTGCTACAGTAGGTATCTTCAAAAGAAAACATTCTATGCGGATGAAGTAAGAGCTTTTATGTCACTTTCTTCTATAAATACTAGCCCCAAGACATAAACACTTAATCTCCAAAGTCAAATAATTTTTACTTGAACAGAAGCTGGAACAAAGAGCAAAAGCAATAGAAATGTCACTGTGATTTTTGTACATTTTAGTTTTTGTTTTTTTTTTTTAAGATTTATTTTTATGTATTTCTCTTCCCTTTCCCCCATTGTCTGTTCTCTGTGTCCTTTTGCTATGTGTTCTCTGTCTGCTTGCTCCTCGGTGGCACCGGGAAACTGCATATCTTTTTTATTGCATTATCTTGCTGCATCAGCTCTCTGTGTGTGCAACACCTTTACTGGGTGGGCTGCACTTTTCTCGCACAGGGCAGCTCTCTTGCAGGGCACACTCCTTGCTCGTGGGGCACCCCCACGCGGGGGCGCCCCTGCGTGACACAGTTCTCCTTGCATGCGACAGCTCTGCCCATGGATCAGCTTTACCACATGGATCAGGAGGCCCTAGGTCTCGAACCCTGGACCCTCCTATATGGTAGGCAGACGCTCTACCAGTTGAACCACATCCGCTTCCCCATTTTAATTTTTTGAGAATGAAGTGTCACAATTTCTCTTTCACAACTTGCTGGAGATATCTAAAGGGTGTATCTGTTAGCAACAAGCAGCTTTAAGGAGCCCTAGGACCTCAGAGGGAACCAAGGCATTTCCTATCATGGTATCAGCTCATTTATTTTCAAAACTGAGTCTGACAACTCACCACGCTAGGTGTTTGTAATCATTAATAACACAGCTTTACCATTTTCAAACTCCAGTGAGCAACTCTTGCTTTTAAAACTCTCCCTAAGCATAACAAAGGTAGCATTTAAGTAAATTTTTGGCAAGGTCCAAGGTCCATGATGGTTCTTTGAGTCACTGCTGAATGAATCACAAACCTGGGAATGAAGCTGGAGCTTGAGCCATCTTGTCTTTGGCCATCACTTCATTAACAATTTCACTAAGCAACACCAATTCTATTTTTTGCCTTTTGATAACTTCTCAGGATATATTTTCCCAGGAAATCATGCTTCTGTGTATCTGTGATAACGTAGTTGTTTTCTTATTCAACCATCCATGTTTTAGATACAAAAGGTACTTGCTTGTAGGCTTTTAGTTACACTACATATTTCTCTCTATTTTTGTCAATGGTTGAGTAATAAATGAAAGCAAGGGCTTTGTAATCATACTGACCCCAATTCCTATCCACACCCTAATATATACCAGCTATATGATAGTGGAAAAGCTGCATCTCTAAACCTCAATTTCCTCTTTCTAGAAAATGGGAATGATAGCATCTACCTCATAAGTTAATTAACTATAGGAATTATAATAAGATAATAATGTTTGTGAAGCACTTACCATAGTTCCTGACACATGGACAGCATTTAAGGAAAGTGCTATTCTTACAACGTTTAGTGCCTAAGCAACACTTCCCGAGCAAGAGAGTAAATGGGGAAGCTGTGTGAACTTTTCAACTTTACAACTGAAGCACTAAACATTGAATTCCAGATGGACAAATGAAGTGACTGTGGCCCAGAACTTACCAAGTAAAGTCCTGAGCAGGGTCAGGAGTAGAGGGAGTATGATGAGATGAGTCACACAAGTACAGTGGATTTGTCTTTATTCACAATTTAAATATTTTGTCCATCATGGGGTTTTTTTTTGCACTGATTTTTCATCTTTATGTATTGTATTCAAATAGTATTTATCTTGATTTCCGAATTTTGTGGCACCCTTTTGACTTCAAGCGTGAGGTGAATGCACCTCAGCCTCAGCCCTGTTTCCTTATCCTAGTGCATTCAGAATGGTGTCAGCCCCTTTTCACTGAGGACTGACTTCCATCAGTTGATGATGGTGGACCCAGGGGCCAATGGAGACTCATTAGACCTCAACATGACATCTCAGCAATCGCCAGCATATCCTCCTGTACTACAAAATTGAAGGTGGCTTTTGCTCAAATTATGGCACTTAGTATGAACTGGTATCTTCAACAAACACTCATTCTTGAAAGCTACTGAGTTAAATAGCAATGAAAAGACCCACATTTATGTGAGATAAGGTGGTCAAAGATACTCAATTCCCCATATTATTTCAGAATTCATCCCCAGGTTTCCTCACTGATTCTTCATCCATGCCCACCCCCACCTAGTGCCCGGTTCCCCACCATCTTACTGACATCTCACCCTCTCCCCCAGTTTCTCTTAGCCACCCTTTTCTCCCTCTCATTTTTCTCAGGCAAACAAGCTTATCCATCTATTTCTTTTTTTTTATCCATCTATTTCTTTTTATTTAGAGAAGTTGTAGGTTTACAGAAAAATATAGAGTACCCTTATACCTCCCTATTACAAGTACCTTGCTTTAGTTTGGTACATTTGTTATAATTCATGAAAGAATATTTTTATAATGTTCCATTAACTGTAATCCACCATTTACAATAACACTGTTTGTGTTATATAGTCCTATTTTTTTTATTCTAATAACATATATATATATGTGGGTAATGCCCACTCCACCTCTCAGTTGAGAGGGGGCTTTGATCTCACATGGCTGATGGATGGCACTTTCCTGCCCACAGCTGTAGACTCTCTCAGTTCCCTGGTGTGGTGGTTGTACATCCTCACCTCCCTATCAGTTGACCTAGGTAAGTCCAATGAACTGAAGAGTAGATGCTGCAACTTCACTGAGGCTCAGGGCCCAGCTGGCACAAGGACAGCCCAGAGATTTAAGTCTCCTGTGCATACACCAACCCCAGCACCAACCACGGGTTCAATAAAAGGGACAGAAGAAGAATGTGAAGAGAAATCACTGTCACACTCAGGAGCACAAATTCCAAAGTAGGGTCCACTGGCAAGGCACCAAACTCTGCAGCCATCTGCCATGGCCATAGGACCTGAGTGTCTCCGTAGCCCTCAGAAGCACCACAACCTGGGGTATATCTACTTTGGCTGTCTCTGATATCCTGCTGAGATGGGCAAAAATGCAACCCCTCTGATGACCTCCCAACTCATTTTAAAGTCTCTTAGCCATTATCATCATTTAGTGCTAGAATCCCCATTGATAGGTTTAAAAATCAAGCAATGTAGAGATTGATGGATATGTGAAGAATCACTATGGAAATTAGAATCAAAGCTATAAAAAAATATTTGCAGCTGGTGAAAATTTTTACAGCTGAGATTTTTCCTCTTTTCTCCATTCCTTGTAATTATATTGTCTTCAGACAATTTTCATTTTAGGAAGGATAAAATGTATCAAGATACTTTCAGGTAGCATTACAGGTTATACTACCCAGTGCTGCCCTTGGACACCAATCTACTCTCTGTTTCACTTTCTTGGTTGCTAAAGCAAATATCATGCAATGAGTTAGCTAAAACAAGAGGAATTGATTGGCTCATAATTTTAAAGGAAGTCCAAAATCAGGCTGTCAGCAATCCTTGGTTGGCCCTTGGTTTTTCTGTCACAAGGCAATGTACATGGGTGGCTTCTCCTGGTTACTCCTTTCTCTTGACTTCCATCTTATGGCTGCTCCCTCCAGCTTTATCTCTCTCTCTGTTCATTTTCTGTAAGGCCTCCAGTAATAGGATTAAGACCCATCTTAATTCAGCTGGACCACGCTTTAACTGATGTAACCTATTCAAAAGATCGAATTTACAAGGATTCACATTAACAAGAATGAATTAAGATTTAAGAACATGTTTTTTCTTTACATTCTGTAAAGCAAAAAATACTCATGTTGGTCACTTACAGGATGACCAACTGTCCCTATTTAGCACTAAAAGTACTGCATCTTAGCAAACCCTTCACACTCAGGCAAACTGGTAGGATTGGTCAATCTAGTTGCCAACCAGAGATGCCTTCCACATTGCAAGTGTGCACTGATATCCTTTCTTGTTGTTCTTCCTGGCTAATATACCATCTTTTGTGATTTACACAAATTACACTTATTTAAATTTGGCATTTCATATTAAAATCCAATATTACATTTAGTTAGTATTGTGGACTTATGATGAGATGAGTATGAAAAACTAAAGGCAAACTTAGGAAGAAGTGTGTAAAAAGCAAATTGTACCTCACTTGTCTGAAAACAACCACAAAAAATAATTGAACATAAGTAAAAGGCACTATAACTACATGGCATAGAATTATGACTAAGAAGCTATTGTCTCAATATCTGTACATCAGTTTCAGTAAATATAATATGAATATGTAAAAAGATTATTGCTGTGGAAAGGAAAAAGGCTTAATATTGGATATGTGGGAGTATTGTATATTGTATATATGAATTACTGTGATCTAAAACTTTTGTGAAGATAAACTTAATAATTAGGAAAAGAAAAAAGAAAAAGATAGGATGTAGACACTGAGGAAAAGATGGAAGTAGTTGCCTTGCCAATTTGCATACAGGGCAACACTTACTGCAGTGATGGAAGGCAAAATATCAAAAACAAAGCTTTTGCATTTTTAAATTTTTTGTTACCCCAATTTATTTTTACCTTAATTTTTCTAAATTAATATGTATTCTATATCTAACCTTTAAACTCATCACTATATTCCATTTTACTATTAATGGAACCTGCCAATATATTGGGCTTCACTTTTGAAGAAGTTTTGGATCACAGAGAGGTTCAAGAATGGCAGGGGAGGAATACTGGTGTGGGATGTTATTGGCAGGGGACACATGGTTGGCAGGGAGCTCTCCAGGGCATATATCCAGGGTACATAAAAATGTTTGGATATTTTCATAGTGGTTACAATTAAAAACAACAACTGATGGAGTGCTGAGTTTCTAGCCAGGGGAGCTTTATCACAGTCCCTAAAGGAACAGCAACAATCCCCCAAGTGCAACGGCAAAGAGCAAAAAAGAAGGAAGGTCCAACAATGAGCCCTTGATACTAATGACTAGGCTTGTGAGCCTGAGCACCTAAAATAAGAACAAGTCCTAGAGCTGCAGGGTGCCTAAGAGTTACCTCCTGAGAGTCTCTGTGTTGCTTAAATGTGGCCAGTCTCAAAGCCAAACCCAACGTGTAAATGTGTTGCTTTCCCCACAGTGTGGGACATGACTCCCAGGGATGAGCCTCCTGGCACGGAGGGATTACTACCAAGTACCAGCTGATGCTGTAACTAGAAAATGACCTTGAATAAAAGGGTCAACTTGGACCAGCAGAATATCTCAATCTACATATAATACCAGGAGTTAAAAATGCTTTTTGACCTGAAGAAAAGGGGGAAATGGAAAGGACAAATGAGTTTATATGGCTATAAGTCTCCAAAAAGAGCCGGGAGTTATCAGAGGGGTTGCCCTTATGCACACTTCAGCAGAGTCCCAGAGACAGATAAAGTAGATATAACACCAGGTATTGGTTCTTCTGAGGGCTACAGAGACCCACAGGTTCTATGGTCATGGTAGATGGAGTTCAGTGTCATCTCAGTTGGCCCTACTTTGGAGTTTGTGTTTCTGTGTGATGGAGCTGGACTTTGATGTGATCTATGTCCACAAGCCTCTCCTGTCACTTTTACCAGAACTATAGTTCTTGCTGGGGTTTAATGTATATCCAAGGGATCTGAATCTGTGGACTGACCATGTGATAGTCAGGCCCTGAGCCTCAACAGACTTGCAACTCCTACACTCTGGTTTATTGGACTTACCCCACTCAGCTAACATGGAGGGGAAGAAGGTCAACCACCACACCAGGGAGCCAAGACTGCCTGCAACTGAAAGCAGGAGAATTGCATCCAGCATCCATGTGGAATCTAAGCCCCCTCTTGATATAGATGTGGAGTGGACACAACCATTCTAAGGTCCACAGGATGGAGGAATAGAGTATGGATTAGAGTGGACTTACTGATATTCTATTCATGAACTATTGTGATTAGTAATCAAAGAAAATGTGGCATTGGTGTGGAGAAAGTGGCCCTAGTGGCTGCTGGGGGTTGGGACTGGGAGGAAGAGAGGTAATGTGGGGGCATTTTTGGGGGGTGGAGTTGTCCTGGGTGGTGCTGCAGGGACAGTTACTGGACATTGTATGTCCTCCCATGGCCCACTGGGTGGAATGTGGGAGAGCGTGGGCTATGATGTGGACCATTGACCATGAGGTGCAGCGGTGCTCAGAGATGTATTCACCAAATGCAATGAATGTCTCATGATGATTGAGGAGGTTGTTATGGGGGAGGAGTGGGGTGAGGGGGTGGGGGTTATATGGGGACCTCATATTTTTTTTAATGTAACATTAAAAAAATAAAGACAAAAGAAAAAAAAGCTTAAAAAAAAGAAACAATACGCTTAAAGCACAAGTTAGATCATGTTAAAATTGTAGGAAATCTCAGGGCTCTCTCCCTATTGCTTCTCTTGCCAGTTAAAACTCACTCTCATATATTCATCCTTTTCACAAACATTAATTGACCTCAGTAGAATACACTGTTCAGTTGTATGTGCAACACTAAATGATGATATTAAGGCAGTACAGACTTAGAGTTCAGAAAAGGAGACTAATGTAAATAAATAAGTGCAAGAGAGATTAGGAGATGCTATGCCTGAAGCCTGTAAAACTGGAGCAAAAAAATAGGTAGGGAAAATCTTATCATACTTTCAGAAATATCAAATCCAAACTGACCAACACTTTCCAAATTTCAAAGTCTTTAATATTCCATCTAGAATGTACTCCCTCCATTTCTGCACATTTCAAAATTCCACACATCATTATTGTCAAGCTAAAATATTTAAGGAGCATATTGTAACCTACAATCAAGATTTACTATTCATTTGTCTAAAATTCCACAACAATTAGAACGTACTTTAGTAGAGCAAATTTAATAATGTATTTATGGTTGTTTATCAATTTCAGGAAAAAACGATGGTTACACCATATACCAAAATAAATTCTATATGCATTATGGCCCTAAGATGTAAAATATAAAAATCAACACAATAAAATATTAGGCATATTACATTAGAATAGAGAATATTTTCTAAGCATTAAAGCAGTGAAAAAATACAAAAATAAATATTTGGTGCAAACTATGGTTGCATTTAACAAAATTCCAATCCAAATAAGTTTCAGCTATATAGGAAATTTATTGTTATGTACATTGAGATGCAAAGAGAGAGATGTGACTGGGCCCCAAATACAACTGGAACCAGGGACCTGAACCCCATTAAGATGTTTTCTTTAGCCTCTGTTCCTTCTTGTGCATCTCCTCCATTCCCTTTATTGGACATGGCGTCTTCCATTTCTTTAGTCAATACGGGAAAGGCACTGTGCCCACAGTTGATTAGCTTTGAATCTTACAGCTCAGCTGGTACCTAAAGAGAGATGGGCTAACTATCTCTTGATTCAAGTAGGTTAGTCCAGCAAAAGAGACATTAGCACATGTTAAAACACAATTATCACCATACTGTATCATCACTGCCCTCAAACATAAGAATGTCCTGGAAATATGAGTATGAAGCAGTTTCCAAAAGAAAGAGATGGAGTAAAGATGTTCACTACAAAAAGATAGATTGGATTACATAGAAAGATAGAACTCCCATAATAAGAAAATGGTCATAAATAAAATTAAAAGACTTAGCAAACAAGAAAGAAAATCTGAAATATTCTTTTATGGGAAGATAGTTTCTTCCCTTAATAAAAAATACAACAGATAAATATGTATATTCCACTAAGAATGGACAAAGACAAGGACTTAAGAATTCACAAAAGAAGGCCTTTGGGGGAAAAATGTACAGCCTCATTAATTACCAAAGAAATGTGAATTTAAATAGCAATAAATTGCAAAGTTTTTGCTTAAGAAACGGATTTCTTTTTGTTTACAGTACCAGATATCTAGAGAAATGTGCACTTTCATACACTCATGGTAGGTACATAAATTCATATAACCTTTCTTGAGGACTATTAGGTAATAGGCATCAAGATCTTTAAAAATGAACATACCCTTCAGTCTTGAATTTCATTTAAGATAATTTAGGAAATAGAGAGACATACGAAGATTATTCTTTGCACAAAGGTGTTTCTCATAGAGTTATTTTCCGGGGAGGTGGGGTCCTAGAATTTACATGAAATGGAATATCGAACAGATTTAATGCACAAGCAAATATGAGAATCTAAGTCTGTACTATTAAGACAGACATAAAAGATATTTGTAAAAAATACAAACGACATTCTTTTCACTAATGATTATTGTTTTGGAAAATTTAGTTATTTTTCATAAACATGCTATTTATATTAACATGTAATAGGTTTATTAATGTTATTTTAAGGGAATAATAAATATCCACATAAATGATTTCATTTTAAAGTTCTAAGAGAAAATATTGATACATATAATTCATATAAACAAAAGCTCTTTGGAATCTTTAACAACTTTTAAGAGTGTAAAATTGTCTTCGGACCAAATTGTTTGAGAATCTCTGCTATATTCTATATTTCAATTTGACTCCAGTTCAGTAGTTTTAGAAAACATTAATTTATTATTCAAATTAGTTCATTATTTAAGCAAAAAATTTTGTTTAATTTAATGATTCAATGAAAAACTGATATATGAAATTGATTGGGTTTACAAAGTGGTTTGTATGTTTTAAATTCCTGATTATACTACAACATGTTTTTTATAGGGAATAGAAAAAATTAGTCATATTAGCTAAAAGACATTATGTCAATGAAAAAGGCTGGAATAAATAACACTAAGTGTTTTATTATAGTGCTGTCACCCAAAGTAAAGTTCACATCACTTAAAGGAAAAGAGATTTCTGGAGTTTAAGATTAAGCCTTTGCTAAATTTCTGAATTTTTAAATATTGTTTTATATGTGTGCTTTATTGTGGGTAGAATGAAAACTCTAAGGAAATGGGGTCTAAATCTTTGTATTTCCTTTTATTTTTCTGTTTATTTGGCTTTTATTTTATTTTGTTCCTATCTTTTGCCTCTTAATTATTTTTTAATTATTTTTTATTAGAGAAGTATTGGGTTATAGAACAATCAGGCATAATATAGAGGATCCCCATAAACCACCCTATGATTAACACCTTGCATTGGTGTGGAAAATTTGTTATAATTTATGAAAACATATTTTTATAATCATATTATTAACTATTAACTCTTAATTAACTATTAACATATTGTCCATGATTTAACTTATGGTTCCCTGTTTGTGTTGTGAAGTTCCATGGATTTTTAAAAAAATTTTTTATAGTGACATATATCCCCTTTTAACCACATTTAAATATATATAACTCAATGCTGTTAATTGCTTTCATAATGTTGTGCTAACATCATCACCATCCATCACCAAAACTTTCCATTGTCCCAAATAGAAACTGTACATTTAAAGCCTTAACTCCATATTCTCTACCTCACCCCATTGCCAGGTAACCTGTATTCTAGATTCTGACTGTGAATTTGCTTATTCTAATAATTTCATATCTAATGATATCTGACAATATTTCTCCTTTGTGTCTTGCTAACTTCATTCAACATGAGGTCTTCAAAGTTAATCCATGTTGTTGCATTTATCAGAACTTTATTCCTTTTTGTGGCTGAATAACATTCCAATGTGTGTATATACCACATTTGTTTCTTGATTCATTGATTGTGGACACTTGTGTTGCTTCCATCTTATGGCAATTGTGAATAATGTCACTATGAATGTTGGTGTGCAAATATCTGTTTGAGACCCTCCTTTCAATTAGTTTGAGTATGTACCTGGTAGTGGGATTGCTAGGTCATATGGTAATTCTATACTTCACTTTTTGAATAACTGCCAAACTATCTTCCACAACAGCTGCACTGTTTTACATTCACATCAACAATGAATGAATGTTCCTATATCTCCACATCTTCCCCAACACTTGTAATTTTCTGCTTTTTTAATAGCAGCAATTCTTGTGAGTGTGAAATGGTATCTCATTGTGAATTTCATTTGCATTTCCCTTTTGGCTGGGCCATGTCTTCCTGTTTCTTAATGTGGCTTATAATTTTTTGCTGGTATCTAGGCACCTGTTTATCTCGATGAGCTTACTCAGTTGGCTAGCTTCTCTTTCTAGTCTAGGGTTTTATTTCATTTTGTTTTGTGTTAAGCATCCTCTTTGACACTTATTCTATATCCTTGTAGTTGTCCATGTTCCTTTGAAAAGTAATATTAAATCCATAGAAAATTAAAGAAAGAAGAGAAAAAGAATATGAAAAAAAAAAAAGAATGTAAAAGGAACTATAAAAGAACCAGGGAAAAAAAGAGTAATAAAAATAGAAAATCATAAAAAAAATAAAAAGGAATTAGAATAAAAAGGTGGAAGAAAGAAAAGAAACCGGAAAAAATAAAATAAACCAAAAATTAGAAAGATTAGAAAGGAAGAAAGAAAATGAAGGCCAAATAAGAGAAGGTAGAATGAAAGAAATGACAAGAAAGTGAGATAAATGAAAGCAAGAAAAGAAATAAAGAAAATAAGGAGGAAAAAAGGAAGAAAGAAAGAAAGATTTTTAAAAAATCAAAAACAGGCCACTAGTGGCTCTCAGGACACTAGCAACCACCTCAGGCTGCCAGTGCTCACCAATCAATAACCCCATGGCCTGCCCTCACAGATAAGGGACAGGATGTAGAGGGAAAAATAAAGACTAAAGAATAATAAAAATTATAAAAAAACATAAAACCAAATCTCAATCTAAGATCCCTGACACAAGGCTGCTTGTCCTGCAGCTTCCCCCCTCCCCACCTCCATCCCCTGGGAGCTGGCTGAATGCCTGACAACCCACTGGATTTCTCTTCAGCTCCCTTCTATTCTGGACTGGTTAGGTGCCTGACAGCTAGCTGTGTTTCTCCACCCCCTTTCCCTCAGGCCAACTGAGTGTCTAATGGAGTGCAGGCTGCCTCTCCTGGTTCCGCTTTCTCTCAGGTTGGTTGGACATCTGACAGTCCTCCTGCTTCTTCTCCCAGCTCTTATTACCTGGGTTGTTGGGCACCTGTCAGCCCACCCCCTCACTAACTCAGTTCCTCTCTCTCCCAGGGCAACTGGGTGAGACAACCCACCTGATCAGCTTCCCCCTCCTCTCTCCCTGGATTTGTTTCAGTGCCAGCTGACATCTGTTTTCTAGAACCAGCTGAGATCTGGCCCACCTGCCCTATCTCCCCTCTCCCCACTCCTCTATCCCCCTGAGCTGGCTGGGTGCCAGTCCCCATAGCTATTTTCCCAGCAGTAACCCCACCTTGAAAGCCTGTTGGCACCAGGATGCACCCCTGGTCACCCAGTGGCTTTCTTCACTCTCAGAGTCTGCTGAGTATTCATCTTCTGGCAAAACCGCTTCCCCAGCCTTTCTCTCTCTTTCTCTGAGCTGGCTGGGTGCTGGATGGCCTACCCTATCTCCCACGGCTTATCTCTCCCCCAGCCAAGTGGGTCCCCCTTTTCTAGCTGCCCTCTCTGATTGTCCCCAAGGTCCCATGGCTTCCCTTCTGCCAGGTAAACCTGTCTACTTTCCTGCAGTTTCTGGAAGAGGAGTGTAGCCTGCCATTCCCTATTCTGCCTTCTTGGATCTCCTTTCCATTTGCATTTCCCTAATGGTTAATGGTGTTGAACATCTTTTCAGGTGTGTTTGTATGTTTGTTTGTTTGTCATTTGTAAATCTTCTTTGGAGAAATGTCTGTTGACTGTTTTGTAATTAGATTATTTGCCTTTTTATTGTTGTGTTGAAGGATTTCTTTTATTTTCTGGATCTTAAAACCTTACCAGGTTCATGGTTTCCAAATAATTCCTCCCATTGTGTAGGTTGTCATTTTAATTTCATGATAAATTCCTTTGAGGCTCAAAAGTTTTTCATTCTGATGGGGTCCCCTTTATTTTTTTCTTTGTTTCTTGTGATTTGGGTGTAAAATCTAAGAAACTGTTGCCTAACACAAGATCCTAAATCTACTTTCCTAAATTTTCCAGTAGAGGTTTTATAGTCTTATATTTAGATCTTTGTTCATTTTATGTTGATTTTTGTATATGCTGTGAGGTAGAAGTCCACAGTCATTATTTTGCAAATGAAGATCCAGTTTTCCCAGCACTGTTTGCTGAAGAGACTATTCTCTGCCCATTGAATGGTCTTTGCCGCCTTGTCAAAGATCAGTTGACCATAAATGTTATGGTTAATTTCTAAGCTCTAAATGCAATTTAATTTGTCTATATACCTGTCCTCATGCCAGTACCATGATTTTTTGATTGCTGTGTCTTGTAGTAAGTTTTAAGGTCAGAAAATGTGAGTCCTCTAACTTTGTTTTTCATTTTTAAGATGGCTTTGCTCTTCAGGGCCACTTACCCTTCTACATAAATTTGATGTTTGGTTTTTCCATTCTCACATCATTATTTCAGCAGCAAAGAAATGGAAATGATTCTATCTAACAATAGACTTATATAAACAAACTTTTGGCTTTTGAGGTGATAAACAGCACAACAATTATGTTTTTAGTAAATATTAAATAACATGGAAAATGTCATTAAGGAAAAAACTCATAGAAATACAAAATTGTATATACAATCTGACTCTAAAATATACCTATACATAGGAAAAAATGGGAAGAAAATTCATCAAAATCTTGATATTGTTAACTCTTTATATGGTAGAATTTTAAATGATTATTTTTGTGTCCTTTTTCCTGTTTTTTCCAAATTTTCAATAATGCATTTGTATCACTTTTTTTAATTAGGAAAAGTGAATATTTAAAGAACTTCCAAACTTTTGAAATTTAAAAATATAGTTTACTAACTTTTGAGTCAATGAGAATTAATGTTGGCATTTTAAAAATAATCTATAAAATAATGGATATGCAACCACACATGATAAAAAGTGTGAGTAACAACCAAAGTTTTACAGGGAAGTTAAAATGCAAACCTGAATGCTTTTAATCAGTAAGAAAGTATACATTTACTTACAAATTTTTCAGCTGCTTAAATGCAATGTTTGGATATAAAGCAAAATCCACAAAGATCACACTGATGTTATTTTCTGCTAAACTCTCAGAAAGACAAATAAACAAGCTGAATTCCTGGCATTTAACATGAGAGTAGGAGTTACTGCTTCATTTCACTATGTATTCATCATGTTTTTATCCCAGGAAATGATATGAATATTCATAATATTCTACCTCACATTTTAAAGAATCTTGGACTCAAAAGAACATTGAAACAATTATTTGATAGCTTAAATGTTTAATTCAAACAGTTATAAATATATAAAATGTTAAAAGGAAAGGAGAAAAATTCAAATCAAGGATCAAAATTAAAATAAATGAATTAAGAAGGTGGGCAGGGGTAGGAGAATCAATCTAAGAACAGGTTATTATTTAAACTTTAAAGTAGATAAAATCTCTAATGAAAAGAGAAATAAAGAAAATACAAATAAATAAAAGTCAAAATGAGAAAAATAGTATACAAGGGAGCATAAGGATTTAATTAAAATAATGCCTATTGTATAATAATATTTTTAAAATTTTATGAAAAGTAATTTCAATCCATTGAAACAGATGATGGTCTAAAATAAATTATTGAAATCTACTCAAGAATACCAATAACAAAGAAAAAAGTTTAAAAATTTATCAAAGAACAATTTATGGAAACATTCAAAGCCACATAATTTTACAGATGAGATCTTTTAAGCTTAAGGGAATTTCTATATTTTTCCAGGGCATAGAAATCATTAGAAAGCTATCCTTTGCATTTTATTAAGCTAACTCTAAGGACAAAATTTACAAGGGCAGCATGCAAAAGAGAAAGCTTATATACCAATCTTATTTATTAATAGAAATACAAAACTCTACATAAAATATCAACAAATCAAATTTAGCAACCTATTTAAAAAAAAAAGTCCTCAGTGATGAAATGTAATTTATTCTTGAATTGCAAGAATGGGTTAATATAAAGAAATTTGTTCATATAAAGCACACCATTATTGGGACAAATTGAACTCTGAAACAATGTTTATCAAAATTCATGGGGAGATGGGGAGTGGATGTAGTTCAAGCAGTGAGCACCTGCTTCCCACATATAAGATCCCAGGTTCGATCCCTGGTATCTCCTAAAAATAAGAAAACAAACAAATTAGAAAACCAGCTCTGGGGTGTCAATGTAGCCCAGTGATTGAGTGCTGACCTCCCACCTATGAGGCCCCAGGTTCAATTCCCAGGCCCAGTTCCTCAAAAAAAAATTTTTAATAGAGAAAAATCAGCACATTATTTGATGCATGACTATAAATAATATTTGTTTTAATTTTCATTTCTTTAATTTTATTTCTTATACTATAGTATCTATTTCAATTCAATGACAAAATAGTTAATGGTTTAAATAGCAAAGGCATTTCAATTAAAATTAGTGACAAAATAAAGATACCCACTCTCACATATTTAGTCTGAATTTTCAGCCAATACAATTTAAAACACAGAAATGATTGGCTACATAGAGATGATTATGTAAGGAGAATTGTCAAACAAAAAAAAAGGAAATGGAAAGTATTTAATAATAGTGCAGTAAAGCAAAGCAAGTAGATTTCAAATAAATACACAAGAAATAAAGTCAATAATAACAAAAGGAGAAATATAGAAATTTAAACTAACTCTCAAAAAAAAAAAACCTAAAATAGGGAAACAAAAGAGAAGTTTGGAGGTTCCACTGCTGTCAGTTAAGTACTCTGATCCTTGAGTGACTCAGGTGACTTCTGCTCACAAGTTCTGGGACATATCTAGTCAGGCCACCCCAGACGACCCCATTCAGAGGAAAGAGAACCCGAAATGTTAATGACTACCACAAACGTTTCTTGTTTCAGGAAACAAAATCAATATATTTCATATAAAATTATAAACATTTCTCTGCTTTAAAAAAAAAATCTAATCTCTACTAAGAGCTAAATAATAAACTGGGGAAATATTTGCAATAAAAATGCCTTATAAGTAAAAAGATACCTTATATTAATAATGAATAAAATGAGATATCAAGATATAAAAAGATAAAGGGCAGGAAGAGTAATTTTAAAATACAGACATGCAAATAAGTAGTAACTGAGTTAAAATATTAAAGTCGCCAGTATCCAAAGGAAATACAAATTAAAACGGTAGTAAATGCTTTCCAGCATAGTGAAATTGACCTAAAACTCATGGAGATTCTCAGCGAGGTTACAGTTCAATTGGCCAATTCTCCACAGTGGAAGTGAGTATGAATTAGCCAGCCTTTGCTCCTGCAGAACAATTTAGCATTACATAATGAAAGCCAAAACTCTTCACACCTTATTTATACTATATAATAAATGTAATAATCTAATAATTACATTCCAAGGAATTTTTGTTCTCCCAGTGAAATCATTGAAATTCCCAGATATCCATCACAATATTATTTAAAACAGTGAAGAATTGGCAACAATTTACTTACTCCCGAAAGAGGGATTAAGAAAATCAGGATATCCTGAAAATGAAGTACTAGACAACCATAGAAAATGAGGGTTGTTTTCAGGGAGATATGCCAATGGGATAACCGTACAAGAAAATGGCAGGAGATAGAAGGTGGAGTATCATCTTGATTCATTCGAACAAAATAATTCAGGTATGCACAAGAAAAGAATGGAAGGAAATTCACCGAAACGAGAATAGTGATTGTCTCCCAGAAGTACGCTTGTAATTTGGTGTATATTTTTTCCCTTACTTTCAAGTTTTTACCCAACTTACATGTATTATTAAAATAAAACTATTTAGGAAAAAAATTTTTTGAGTATGCACCAGACAATAACGTCCATTATTGGGAGTTCACAGATTGCAGCATATTTTAAAATATATGTAAGTAAGCATCAAAGAGACCGTCCAGATTTTAGTACCTTTTAAATAGAGTACATATTCCAAAAGTTCCTATTAGCAGCATTCTGCGTACACATCCCTTGGTGTCATAATATTTAACTGTGCTTTATTTTTGATCAACTTGTAGCTTTCCTGCACACATGCATTAGTCAAGCTTATCTCTCTTCATTTGGGACTTAAATGTTTCAGAGATTTTCTCTGAGAAATGACTTCCACGGAGCTTATTAATTATTCATGCCAATGCAACTCTCTGTTCATTTTACAGTGCTGGATCTTAGAATGGAACGGAAGGCAAATCTAGAGGGTAAGCTCAGCAGAAATACCTTCTGGACTCTTGGGTACTTGAGCAATAACAAAGGTGGAATTTCAATTCATGACTCTTTAAAGGAAGGGGCTTATAGTAAATACGTAAGCGTTTAAATCCAAGATTCTGTTACCTCTTTAAATGTTCTAAAATACTGCTGTATCCTAGTATACCATTTTACACAACTTTTAAAATCAGTGAATGAATTTTTTTATTTTAAAGGTTTTTTTAAAATTTCCGAATACATGAACACTTAAGAATGTACAGAGGTGTTAAAAAATAATGAAAGGAAAAATGTGGCAAAAGACTTCACACTTATAAATATGTACATGGAAAAAAGTCCTGCCCACAATGTCTTTGAGGTGATCGATTAAAAGATACCTTTTCCCACAGAAACCGATAATCTTCATGCTTGGGTTATTTTTTAAATGGAAAAGGAAGTAAACATTGATTATATAAGTCTAATACTAACTTCTTTAAAAAGCAGAGTTATAGCTTAGGAGTTTATATTTCTGATTAAGAACCTAATGTCTAACTCTTCATAAAATGAGCACAAAAACAGTATTTAGGAATGCAAATGATTTTAGGTGATCCCAAAGGCATTAAGTCTCTAGATCAGATTTCTCAAAAAGTGTTTCTCAGGACAATTCCGATGCATGTCATAGGTACAAGGAAAACTATCCTATCGTTTTATATAAGATGAGTACAAAGAACACTTAGTTAAATAAAGTCAACTTGTTTTTTCACCACAGAACTTCTAAGAGACTTTCATATGTTATTGTGCAGTGTGAATTTCCAAGAGGGGATGAGACTAGGTAGTGCTTCCCAAATATATTTGACACTGAATTCTATTTGTGAGTAGTGTGTCATAGATGACTTCTATGCACACACTTTGATAAATATTGCTCAGTCAGAGCCATAACCTTCCATTTTTTCTGGCTTCAGACATCAGATCTCATCTTTAATAACATTTCCTTCCCAGCAAGAAGAAAGTTCAGCCTAAGAAATAAAAATAGAGGGAAAGAAAACTAGAAAACTGGGATGAAGTGCATAGCACAGCTTCCTTGCAACTACAGGTTGTAAACTTGGCATAGTCCACTCATTTAATTAATAAGTAGGTAAAAGAATTGTGAGCCCTTTAACATGAATATGTGCCATTTCAATGAGACGTTAAAAGCTAAAAATCTAACTGCTCTCAAGAGACTTTAGAGAGATCACAGACTTCCACAAAAATAAAATCAGTGAGTGAATTTTTTTATTTTAAAGGTTTTTTACAATTTCCAAATACATGAACACTTAAGAATATACGAGGTATTAAAAAATAATAAAAGGAAAAATGTGGCAAAAGGTTTTGCACTTTTAAATATTTATATGAAAAATCAAGGACTTACATCCTTGATTGGCCTGAATCTGTTGGCAATATTCCTGATTCTTGGTAGAAATCTGCACTTGAATAGATGAGCCATTCCTCCAAGACTTTAAGGAGCTGGCAACCAGATAAATAGTGAGCATTTAGAGAAGATCAGAGCTTCAAAAGTGCTTGGGGATGATGGTCCATAATGGTTGAGAGAAAGTGAGCAATTACTGCTAAAAAGGAGGTGATGGAGAAAGCCAGGCAGTCTCTTTACAGGACTCCACAACCACTCTCCACTTTTCCTACCTTCCAGCCTACTTGTCTTGACAAAGCAAACTGCTTGTCCAGGAAGGTGTTAAGGTACAAGGGAGGTATCAATTCAACGGAATCATTGTTTATCAGGAACAATGTTCTGTGCTCAAATCACTGCATTCAGTGCTGGGAGAGGAGACAGACATTAATATAACTCTTTATTCCTGTCTTTGCCTTCCAGGAAACATCAGGCTCCAGGTTTAAGATTTTACACCAAAATCAATTTCCTAAATACGATAGATTTTATTTTATAAAAACAAAAGGAGAGGAAGAATTAGGAAAGATTCCATGTAGCAGGAGACAAAGAGAAGGCATCTTGTTTTGCTGATGAAATAATTACCACTTTACATAGTTCCTTTTCTATAATCTACCATCAATGGTACAACATATCTCAAAAGAAGCTATGTTGGGGGGAAGAATCTTGTGCTTTTCATCTTTGTATCCCCCATAGCTACTAGCATAATCATAGACATAAATTGATGTCCAATAATATTTGTGGGATTGTACTGAACAGAATATTTAACAACATTGGGTATGAGTACTTTTGGCTTTGGGTCAAAATGTTGTTTTTTTAATGTGTAACTTGAACAAATTTATTAAGAGAAATCACTAGTAGCATCTGCTAAACTGCCCATAACCCATAAACTTTCCTTTAGTAGGTACCCTCTGAAGTGCATCAAGAATTCCTTTCCCCATAGACATATTTTATTTCTCCTCAAAGTCTGTCTTTACTGAATTAGTGCAGTTCTCTTTGAAAAATCAAGGAGGAAGTATAGATGCTGTTACTGCTTCAGAGGTGATGCCAAACCGCATTCTGCCCCTTCAAAGAACACCAATATCTCTAACCTCTTATAAAAAGTTCTGGGCTCAGACTGACCATTGAAGTTGTCCTCGTCCTTACCCACAGCTCTGGTTAAAACCCAGAACTTCCTGAGAGGCAAAAAACAAACAAACTAATGACAAGAACAACAACAACAACAAAAAAACGATTCCTCTTACCTGTTATCTCCCCATTATGTCAGAGAACAATTGTTTCTCATCCAAATTCATCTAGCATGATGTCTTTACCAAGACTATATTGGTCTCCAGTAGTAAAACAAGAAGGGGGAAGCTGAGTGTAGAAGACAGCATTTATCTAAGGGAATCTAAGAATTTAAATGTGTAGCCTTGAAATTAAAGGTGCAGTAAATATAGGCTATAGCAAATGGCTTATGATGTAGTAAACTAAAATTATGGATGTGGCAATAAAGAGAGGCAATATAATATTGCATATTTAAGGAGCAGCTATAAGCAAAGAAATAGATCAAATTGCCATCTTGTTGTCTGTTGATAGCTTCTGGAATGGCTGTGATTCTACAGGAATGCAAAGCAGGAGTCAGTGCTACTGAAGCTTTCATTTCTTGATTATCAGCTAATGGCTTTGCCCTTCTTTCCTGGCTGACCTCACAATTTGTCACAATGGGGCACATGAAAACTAGTGAAAGGAGTAGTGGGGTTGGTTTGAATATTTACATTAATATTTTTACCACCCTGTCATATGCAAAATTAAATAAGAGAATGTATTAATAATTTAAAAAACAAAACAAAATGTGTGCTGTGTGGTAGAGCTACATGTTTTATGTTCAAAATCAAGTTAGAGATCTGGAGATTGCTATTTGAAGTACTGGATAAAATAACATTGGATAGAGTGAATAGAAATAAAGTAATTAAAAGCAGCCAATATTTAAACTTCTTAAGACAGTTGGGATGTTAAGTCTATTTGGCAGCAAACACACCTGAAAGGCCCTAGCATGCCAACATGAGAAAAACTCATTTGGTGGTCAGTGCTGTGCCTTCCTTGAAAATATACCTGCAAGTTCAGATTTCCTTTTTTTCTCTCACCAGGAAGTTTGGGGAAATTTAGGGGAAAATAAATCCTTTCCACAAGATCAGACTCTGGACTTGTTTTCTGTCTATACTTACTCACTTGATGATGTCATCCAGACCATGGCTTGAATGACCTGAATATCACCACTATGACAGCCACTCCCAAATTTATAGTTACAGAGCAGACCACTCCCTTGAAATCCAGACCAGTGTATCTAAATATCTAGTTGATCTCTCCTCTTGGAAATTTTCATAGTACCTCAGAGTAAGCATGCCTCAAACCAAGCACCTCCTGCACTATTCCCCATCATGGAAAATGGAGTTAACTTTGACTCTCTCTTTTTCTCACTTATGGTTCATCAGTAAATCCTTCCAGCTCTAAAATTTTATCTAGAACTCAACCACTTTTTGCCACATGCCAATATCTTTAGACTGAACCAAGCTACCATCATATCTCTCACCTGGATTACTAAAACAATCCAGACCTTGTGTCCTTGTCATATCATCTCACTTCTCTGCTCAAAATTCTCAGGGGCTTCCCATCTTCCTCAGAGTAAATCACAGGTGTTTTGTTGTCTCTTTGTTTATTGTTTGTTTTTTAATGACCTATAAAATTCTTTGTGATCCACCCCCCTCACTTCCTTCCAATCCAACCCTGGCTCACCCAACTTCATCCTAAAAATAAAAAAATAAAAAAAGAAGCTCTCCTACCTTAGAACATTTTCTTCCCTCTTCCTGGAATGTTTTCCCCCAATATTTTCAGTGCACTTTCCTCACTTTCTTCAGGTTTCATGACCAATCCCCCTTTTAGAATGTAAACTCCAAAGGGCAGAGATTTTTCGTCTATTTTTTTTTTTTTTACTGCTGTATCTCCAGTGCCTATAAAAGTATCTGACTCATACTAGGCTAGGCATTCAATAAATAAATGAGTAAATATCTGAATGAATAAATGAGTGTGTGCATATTGAACAATGAATGAGTTATTTAATAGAGTCATGGGCATGACAAATGCAACCAATAGTTGAAGTTATAAAAAACATATGTGTGGGATTTAATTTTATTGCATTTATGAAATGATTATTATTGGAATATGTTCACGATTACAAGGTAAGTTGAGTCCAAACAACATATTCTTTTTATAGGAACAAGACTGAATGTCATTATTTTCTTGTGTATTTTCTTATCATCAAAAGTAATGGGTTCCCAGTTTCTACTTACCAGCTGACACAGTGGGTTTTTTTCTTAAATTCCTTTTAGGAAGAAGGGCATAATTTTCCCATCCATCAGCCAGTGTGAGGCCCCATCTAAAAGGCACTGGGGTGGAGATGAAAGGCAATAGTGGTACAGTTTCTGTTTAAGATACGTGCCTGTGACAAGGACTTCAATTTCTAGTGTGGATTATACTTACACTGACTTTTGATTGAGACTCCTTCCTACTCCATGAAAAGCAAGGAGCTTTGCAGTTCTCTTTTGTCAGGGCTAAATACAGCTTTCTTCTGGAAAAACACATATATACCACCAACCCAAGACCAGTATGCACCACAGAGTGGTGCCTAATAGTTTCTTGTTTGTTGCATTAAATTGAACTGTACGTCATGAGTATAGGAAAAAAAAAAAGGTCTTTGGATAAATACAGTGACTTGGAAGCAGATTATTAAGCAATCTCAGTCAGCCAGACCCAGAGCCATAAAGAGATTTCTGGGCCCCATTCCTCAACATTATAATTCTGTATTTCTGGGTTGAGGTCTAGAAAAAATTAGAAACTACTGCTTTTGGTATACCTTAGGGATATTAGTGTCTTAGTTTGTCCAGAGTTGCTATAACAAAGGGCTTGGCTTTAAAAACAAGCATTTATTGGATCATAGTTTCGAAGCTAGAAGTCCAAAATCAAGATGTTAGTGTGACCATACTTTCTCCCAGAGCTTGTAGCATTCTGGTAATGGCAGTCCTCCATCACATAGCAATCTCTCTCTTCTTGATGGCTTTTTCTGACTTCTGACTTCTACTGACTGGCAGTATCTGATGTCCTTTTCTTTATAAGGCCTCCAGGTATATGGATTAAGATTCACCTGGATTCAATTCAACTATACCTTAGCATGTTCAAAATAATAATGTCTTCAAAAGGTCCTATTTACAAATAGATTCACACACACAAGAACAGAGACTAAGATTTGAATATGTCTTGTGGGGAGCATGATTCAATCCCCAATAACCAGCAAAGAGCACAGCATTCATTCTTTGCTTTCCCTAAGAGCTGTATTGTGCCTGCAATAATCATTTGTTAATCCAAGAGAAGAAGGATCTGTGCTTCTGAACAATTCTCTTGAAAGTCAAGTTGAAATTATGTGGTCGAAATCACAATCTCCCAGTTAACCCACTTTCCCCCCATTTAAGGTAACCAGCTATGTGTATCATGTCTTCATCTGTGTTTCCCACCTGTGGCCAAGGTAGTCATAAAACACAACTTCTTTTCACCTAGAATGACCTCATTGGTACAGAAGTCTACTCAACAGAGACAGAAATACTTCTGTGGTAATAAAACTCTGCTACCTAAATTCATTCAAGCCTGTTCCTCTCTGTTTATTTTAAACTATTATGCCATAGAGTCAGTATCTTGTTGGAAGAGACTGTCACTTGCATAGATGTGATTTCTACTAAAATTTATCCATTTTCAGTTTCAGAGTCTTGAGGGTGGGGGTGGGGAAATGTACAAAAAACATTGTATTGAGTTTGAAAACTCCAGAATATGGAAACACACCTGATGCATATGATACAAAAGAGGAAACCAAAAAAAAGCTTAACAATACTTCTAACACTTCTGGTACATATGATTTGTGACTGTAAGTAACAAGAGTGGACACAAAAAACCCAGGAAAATTAATTTTGAAGTTTCTCGCCCTTCTGCACTTCCTCTTCCATTCTCTACTTTCCAAAGTTACAGTTGAAAGAATAAACTTATTTTTCATCCTGGACTCTCATATTCCTACCTTCTTCCCTCACCTATTAACCTGGCTTTGTCAATTTTAGAAAACCAAATGGGAGCAGAAGGGAGCTGCTTTACCTTTCTCCTTTAAGCCTAAGCTAGTTTCTTGGTTTCACTTTTTCTATTCCTTCCGTGGCCCTTTGAATTTTCATGAATAGATGCCATGACTCATCTCAGCTTAAATGAGATAGGAGCGAGTTGGAGATAGAGACAGAGATAGGAAAGGGAGAGACCTTAAAAGAGAAAGAGAGTGGGGATCAGGTGTAGCTCCGTGTATGTTGGATGGAGTCAAAGCTTGTAAGCAATGAACTTAGATATTTAGCGGAAAAGATTGCCAAGAAAAGTGTGGAAGCACAGTCTGATTTCTCCTTGCTACTTATAGTAAAATGTGAGAGGAGATATATAAATTGAAGACTGAACTGTTAAGCACAAAGAAATTATGATTTGGAAAAGTCTCAGCCTATCCAGATAGTGTGCTCTGAGACTGGGATCAGAAATGCTCTATCAGAGCCCTCCCTAAGTTCTTAGGAGGTGAAATCCCAGAAAGCAGAACTTTGCACAAGGGGTGACTAAACAAATGTTTTCCAAAGAAAATTTGGCTGAATATGGATCTAGTCAACTACCTCAGAGGAAATCAGGATGAAAATTCAGCTATCCAGGAAGGATCTGTGGAACACCTTTTGGTCTGATGGCTTGGACCCCTTTGAACTGCATGCCAAACAGACAATGTTTTTGAGAATTTTGTATGAGCAGAAGCACTTGTCAGCCTTGACCAAAAGGGCCAGAGATGGGGCAAATTGAAGGAAAAATGACTTCAAGGGCAGAACTATGAACCAAAGAGTTATGGACCAATCCCTTTGGGCTAATAAAGAGGGCCTTCAGCCCTGATATGTAGGGAGTATGGAGTTATCACCCCAATGCTAGGAGATGGTGGAGCTCATTTCCCAGAATTTGGGGAGAGCCTAAACACTACCCTGGTGCTCAGAGATGGTGGGGCATATGCCCCAGCATTTTTTTTTTAAAGATTTATTTATTTATTTCTCTCCCCCCCCCCCCCCACCCCGGTTGTCTGTTCTCTGTGTCTATTTGCTTCCTCTTCTTTGTCTGCTTCTGTTGTTGTCAGCAGCATGGGAATCTGTGTCTCTTTTTTTGTTGCGTCGTCTTGTTGTGTCAGTTCTCTGTGTGTGCGGCACCATTCTTGGGCAGGCTGCCCTTTCTTTCCCACTGGGCAGCTCTCCTTACAGGGAGCGCTCCTTGCACATGAGGCTCCCCTATGTGGGAGACACCCTTGCATGGCAGGGCACTCCTGCGTGGCAGGGCACTCCTTGCGCGCATGAGCACTGCGCATGGGCCAGCTCCACACGGGTCAAGGAGGACCGGGGTTTGAACCGCGGACCTCCCATGTGGTAGACGGACACCCTAACCACTGGACCAAGTCCGCTGCTTGCCCCAGCATTTAGAGAGAGCATGACCACCTTCCCAGTGCTCGTAGAGGGTGGTGACTACACCTTGTGTTTCAGATGCCCTATGTAAACCCTTAGGAAGTGTGAGACTCTTGCTCCAGCAAGCACAAAGGACAAAAAAAGCATTGATCCATAGATGAGACTCAGACCTTGAAACCTAATAGAAGTTGCCCTGCTTGGTTTGGGATTTGCTTAGGACCTGTGACCTTTATTTAACTTCCAATTTCTCCCTATAATTTCTATCTTATACCTGCCCCACCACTGTTTTTGTTGTTGCTGTTTGAGATACCAGGGCCAGGGATTGAACCTGGGACCTCATATGTGGGAAAGCAGTGCTCAACCACTGAGTCACATTGGCTCTCCTCTCGCCACTATATTTTAAAACATTTGTTTTCAAGTTTTCACAGGTTCACAGATGAAAAGGAATTGACTACATCCATAACCGATTTTTTTTTTTTTTTAGGAGGTACCAAGGATTAAACCCGGGACCTCATATGTAGGAAGCAGTTGATCAACCACTGAGCTACATGTGCTCCTCTCCGTAACTACTTTTGATGAGACTTTGGACTTAAAGTTGTCACTGGAATGACTTTAAGCTTTGGGGATGATAGGATGGGGTGAATGCAGTTCACATGTAGGAATGACATTTTTGTTTTTGTTTTGTTGTGCTTTGTTTTGTTTTTGTCCAGATGTTGGGCTGTTGGGGATTGAATAATGTACCCACCAAAAGACCTGTTTAAGTGTTAATCCACGTACCTTTGGGTGTGGACCCATTTGAAAATAGTACCTTTGAATATGTTAAAGGAAATCAAGGTGTAGTTCCCATTTGTGAAAAGGATCTTTGAAGAATGTTTTGTTTTGGCCAAACTGAAACACGGTGGGCCTTAATCCATATGAGTGGAACCTTTTTAAGAGAGGAAATTCTGGAGTAAGAGAATCTAGAAGTCAGAGAAAGCCAAGGAGGAAACAAAGGGTGTCACCATGTGACAGGATTGCCATCACCAGAGTCCTTCCAACTCCAGGAGAAAGCAAGGTGTTGCTAACATCTTGATTATGGACTTCCAGGCTCTAAGCCATGGGGCAATAAGTCCTTGTTGTTTAAAATAACCCACTGTGTGGTATTTGTCATAGCCCTGGAAAACTAATATCCAAGTAGCTAAAGCCAGAAGTTCATTGGATGGAGTGCCCTAAAGTCTTTGAAATACCTCCTTAAGAAGCTCACACCCACAAGGCTCAAAAAATTCCTGCTAGCCTCCCTAGGTCTGTGTGACTCTACTCTTCCTATCAAAGACTCCACACTCAGTTTTGTCAAAGATGAAACTATGTAGAGGAAGAGGAAGTAGGAAGAAGCTAATGATTATGCAGTCAGCCCAAGTGTGAGTTATTGTTCTCACTCCTGTTAATAACTTTGTTCTGTTTTTACCAGATTTTACCTAAACACCTTTCACCTCTCCAGCCCTCTATATACTCCACATAACTGTACATTTTTTGATATTTATCAGAAACCCTCTCTGAGGAGAAAAGGGGAGGGGGTATAATGGGGTATTGAGCTAATGACACAATTTTTCATTGTGTTTGGTGATGGAACAAAAAAAAAATGCCCCCAAATGGAAAAACATAGTTCACATCACACTGCCTAAACACATAGTGAAAGCAATTATAATTCCCTTAAACCTAGGCACCTTCAGCTTTATGTAAAAGACAACTATGTACCAAAAGAAGTTTTCAGGTGAGCTACAATTTGTGCCAATTCCTCTTTGTAACCTCATTATCCATGTATGATCACATCAGTTTATGTGTGGAGTATGATTAAGTTCCCAGGGAACTTTCATTATATCATCTCATTTGCTTTCCAGGAAATCTTCTAAGGTGAGCAAGACAGCATTATTAGCCTATATTTAGAAATGAGGAACACAAGAAATGATGAAATATGAAAACATGTATATTGGTTGGGAAATCCAACAAATCTGTGTTTGAATTCCTTCTGTCACAAACAAAGCTTTGTGACTTTGAGTAAGTTACATAAAATGTGTAATCTCCATGTTCATTTTTTTTTTCATTTATAAAAACAGAAATAATGCCTCCTACCTCAAATATTATGAGGTTTAAGTGAAATATATGGGTAAGAAATTTTTCATAGTAACTTTTCTTCCTGGCACCTAAAAATGCTTCTCAGAGATGAAGCAGGTAGACCAAAGTCCAAAATTCAGAACATCTGATTCCTATTCACACGTGGTTTACCTCCTATCAGCCTGTCTCACAAGGATGGTGTTCTCATCTGGGCCAGTGGTTGACTTTCTTCTAAAAGTTTACAAGCTGAACATCATAGGAAACCTTGGTTTCCACAAGGATGACAATTCTGAATAAGGCACAGCCTTACTGTGTGGTTGGGGAGATAGACAAGTAAACATATTATTAATAATTTCTGTTGATATCCTAATATAAAATAGCTCCCTGATGTTAAATCATGGCTATTCCAATTGTGCGCCAGCTTGATTGTGGTGTGAAATCTTCCCGACATGTCTTTTTCTCGTGACCAAGAGATTGTTTGTAAATTTATCACTTCACTATTAAGTATCTACCGATGGCTCTAAAAGAAACTAAAGATCTACCCCAAAGGACCTGGTTTCACCAATTTCTGACAAAAGGAAAATATAAATCCACTTGAAGAATGAAATTTTTCCTAACATTGATTTCAGACTAAATTTCCAATATGTATCCTCACATAAATGTTCATCTGGTTACATAATTGAAAACATTTTTTGGCTATAGTTTCTCATTCTCAGAAGACAGGGAAATGACCTACACATAAATGTCTCTTATATAATCAATCTTTAAAAGCCAGAGACATTTCCAAAATGAGCTGAAATAGTTCTTAGCATACTGACACCTTAGCTGTCTATTTACTAGAGAAAGTTATTTAAGCAGGAAATTTTAAAAACAAATGTATTTTTAAATAAAAATTATAGATATGCATTTCTTTATTGTTCTTTCAAAGTACTGTAAACATCATTTCTTTAAATAAGAGTCTGCCAATTGGAATACACTTTCCAAGAAAAATGTATATAAATCATACCTGTGATGCATTGTTTATGACTTTCAGTTTCAGATTTTTCTTTTTATATCTTTTCATATACTTTTTTTTTGAGAAGAGAGAAAACTTAAAACAATTGCAAAGCAATCTGACTTAGACAAGTGTAGAAAAGAACTATAGTTCATTTTTGGTAACTAATAATGCAATGGTGAAAGTAGATGAATAGCAGCTTAAAAGTTAAAAGTATACAACATTCCATGGAGATGAGGTAATATATTCTTTTCAAAGATAATGAGAAGTGTTGGTCAATCAAGGAGTAGTTAAGTGGAATCCAGTTAAAAGAGCTTCTACTGTATGCCTTGCCTCTAGTGATATTCTCAGGACATCTCTTAAAGAATATACAGTTAAAAAGAACCCCGAGGCATGTTCAAGATGGTGAAGTGACATGCTGCAGGGCTCCATACTACAACAGAAGATTTGAACAACGAGCAAGATCTAGCAAAAATGTCTTTCTCAATGTTCCAGAAAACAGTAAGAGGACTGCAGTAGCAGGGAGAGGGCCAAATCAAGAAATAAGCTATTTATAAATAGGAGGATCTCCTGGTACCCTGACTGGTCCTTTTCTCACGCCTCACCAGCTCGGTGTGGAGCTGCTCATGCTCTCAGTGTGGATCCCCAGTTCCTAAGGGAGCAGAGAAACCCTCTTATACATAATAGGAACATGCACGTTTGGCCCAATCTGCCTGGTGGTGGCCTGAGGGATTTGTTATAATAGAGCCATGTGTATAGAATGCTGTGAGAGGATAATTAAGTCATGCTGCCTGGGACAAGGGATTGCTGGCTGTTGGACATATAGTACATTGCCTGGGACCACAAGGAAACTATATGAGGGGCAATTCAGAGTGGTATAAATGGGGAAATTCCTAGAGCCACACATGCATGCACAGAAAGGATTAGGGAGGCCCCTGTACTTTGATCTGGAGCTACTCTCTAAATTAATTGTATGGGTAAGCCCTTAGGAAGAGCACTCACATAGGTCAATCTTCAATGACTGGGAAAAGGGTTTTCTTTTTTCCTCTTATTTTGTTTTTTGTTACCTCCTAGCAATAAAGGAAAGCTCTGTCATAAAACTAGCTGGATATAAGCTTAAGGAATGTCTGCCTCAGAATCTAAATTCTAATAATAACACTAAATATTCCAGCAATAACATTAAAATATCAAAGTATCAAATTGTCCAGGTTTCAACAAAAGATCATAAAACATACAAAGAAACAGGAAGCAATGGCCTAGGCAAAGGAGAATATCAGAGCAATAGAAACCATCAATGAGGAGAAACAGACCTAGTACATACTAGACAAAGATTTTTTAAAAAGATCTTAAATATGCTCAGAGTTCAAGGAAAACATGAACAAAGAACTAAAGGAAGTAAGAAAAATGATCGATGAACACAAAGAGAATATCAATAGAGAGATAGAAATTATGTAAAAGAACCAAAGAGAAATGAAGATTACAATAACAAAAATTAAAAGTTCCCTAGGGAGGATCAACAGCAGATTGGAGCTGGTAGAAGAAAAAATCAGTGAACTTGAAGACAAGATGATTGAAATCAATCACTCTGAGGATCAGAAAGAAGAAAGAATGAAAAAAAGTGAACAGAGCCTGAGGAAATTATGGGACAACATCAAGCATACCAATATACACATTGTGAGAGTTCTGGAAGGAGAAGAAAGACGGAAAGAATCAGAGAGAATATTCAAAGAAATAATGGCTGAAAACTCCCCAAATTTAAAAAAGAAGACATGAAGAGACACATTCAAGATTCTCAGTGAATTCCAAGGAAGGTAAACGCAAATAGATCTATGCCACAGTATATTATAATCAAACCATTTGAATACCTAAGATAAAGAATTCTGAAAGCCTCAAGAAAGAAGCAATACATCATATACAAGAGAGCTTCAATGAGATGGTGTTAATTTCTCCTTGGAAACCATGGAGGCAAGAAAGCAGTGGAATGTCGTATTTAAAGCAGAAAGCAAAAAACTGACAACCAAGAAGACATAACTATTTCAAAAATGAGGAGGGATTAAGGGATTATGGCATTCCCATGTAAACAAAAACTGAGGGAGTTCATCACCACTAGACTGGCCCTACAAGAAATGCAGATTGAAAGGAAAGGACAATAGATAATAGATCAAAGCCATATGAAGAAATAAAGCTTTTCATTGAGGGCAATAACATGGGTAAATATAAATGCTAGCACTATAGTATTTTTGGATTTTAACTTCACTTTATTTAATGTTTTATTAGAGAATTTATGAGTTTATAAGATAATCATGTATAACATGCAGAATTCCCACACGTCACCCTCCACCAACACCTTGCAATGCTGTGGAAAATTTGTTACAAATGATTAAAAAAAAAATCATCAAAATATTACTCCTAACTATGGTTCAAATCTTATGTTTAGTGTAGTTTTTCCATAAACCACCCTATTATTAAAACCATGACTTAGTATTGTATATTTGTCATGGTTCATGAGAGATCGTCTTAGATAAATCAGTAGTTTTGGACCTACAGTATATAAATATGTAATTTGTGACAAGAAATACATAAAGTTAGGGGGTGGAATGGCATAGCAGCATAGTTTTGTGCACTATTGAAGCTAAATTGGTATCAAAGGAAAGAAGATTGTTCTAGATTTAGAATATTACATTTAAGCCCCATGGTAACTATAAAGAAAATATCAGAGAATATACAAGGTCATAGAGACAGAAATTAAAGTACAGGTTGCCAAGAGGCAGGGGACAGAGGGAATGGAGTTTAATGCATAATAGGTACAGGATTTCTACTAGAGGACATGGGAAAGTTTTAGTATTATAAAGTAGTGAAGGTACTGAAATATTGTAAATGTGATTAATCCCATTGAATGGTATGCATAGGAGTGGTTGAAATGGGAAAATTATGTTGAATATATGTTCCCACAATTAAAAAGGGAGAAAGAGCAACTAAAGAGACAATGACAAGTAAAGGTAATACATGATCCTGAATGGGGTCTAGCAAGGGAGGAGAAAAGGGACATTATTGGGGAATATGAAAAAACTGGAATATAAAATGCTAAAATTGGTAGACCTTTTACCAGGTGTTAAGAATATGGTGATGCAGGGGAAAATAAAATTAACTATAGTTAATAATATTGTAATATTTTTGTATCAGTGACAAAGAAGGTACTATATTAATCTAAGGGTCAACAATAGGGGGCAGAAGAGGATATGGGATTTTTGCTTTTGGAGTAATGGAAATTGACTGGGGTGATGACAGCTCAATGCTGTGATGAGACAGAGAGCTACTGAGTGTACACTTTGGATGGATTATACAAGGCACAGGATCGTATAATACGGTGGTGGATGATGGACTGTGGTAAGAGCATAAATATGAAAACATTTTCTTATGAACTATAACAAATATACAAAATTGGTACATGGTATTAACAATAGGGTAATTTATGGGGAAAATATGCCAAATGTAAGCTATGAACTATTAACATTAATAGTATGGGAATCCTGTATTTTATGCATGATCATTTTATAAACTCACAACTCAGATAAAAAAATAATTGTTGGATCTTGGTATTTAGGAATTCCCTGTATGGAATTTATTATTTTTGTAACTGTCGTATAAATTTGAAAGAATTTCAAAATAAGAAGTTAAAAAAAAGGAATGTGCAGGCGATCGGCTTGGCCCAGTGGTTAGGGCATCCATCTACCACATGTGAGGTCCATGGTTTAACCCCGGAGCTGGCCCATGCGCAGTGCTGATGCACACAAGGAGTACCGTGCCATGCAGCAGTGTCCCCCACGTAGGGGAACCCCCCACGCAAGGAGTGCACCCCATAAGGAGAGCCGCCCAGTGCGAAAGAAAGTGCAGCCTGCCCAGGAATGGCACCGCACACACGGAGAGCTGACACAACAAGATGACCCAACAAAAAGAAACACAGATTCCCGTGCCGCTGACAACAGAAGTGGACAAAGAAGACGCAGAAAATAGACACAGAGAACAGACAACTGAGGTGCAGGGGGAAGGGGAGAGAAATAAATAGATAAATAAATCTTTAAAAAAAAGAAAGGAATGTACAGTTAACAATGTTTGGATTATTTGAATTGTTGTTTGATTGTTAAAACAAGTGTTTTGATTGCTTCTATCAAACATCACTGTCACAGGCAAAGTCAGAGCTGAATTCTCTAATGAGGCCTTAAACCCTGATATTTGGTATTGTTGTTCATGATGAGCACGTCAAGCTCAAAATATCAGAGCCTGAATGTGTATGTTCTTGTTTGGTGGAAGAACATGTCATTTCTCTAGGGATGGGCTGCTGGTTAGCTTTAGGACAAAACCAAACAGTTGCTCAAACAAAAAAAAACAAAACGAAACAGTATTTTAACTGTCCGTGCTCTTTGGAAAGTACTAGGTTATGAGCCCAGATTTCTGAGTCACAAAACACAGAGACGTTTTGTTCTGAAAAATCTAAATGTCTCTGTGTCCCTTCTTGACCCCACTCAACTCTACATGATCCCTCTAGAGTCTAGGATGTATCCTTCTTAATAGAAAGATTGGTCATCTTAATGAAGGATGGTCCTACCAGAATTCAGTTCATATTATGTTTCGATCAAGATGAACAGTGTGAGTCATGTTCAAACTGAAGAAAATTGCTCTCCACCGTATTATCAGTTATGTTTTTGATGTACTGGATATTTTGAATATCTTTACCAACTCAAAGGTATTATACAGTCCATCCTTGGATTTGAAATCTTAAACATACATACACAGTTAAACCTATTTATCCGCATATGAAACCTACTGATGAAGTTAACTTTTAACACCAGGTTTGGGGTCTGCTCTGACAATCCCTGCATTTATTGCTTGAGGTCTTTCATTTGTACAGGTTGTATTCTTAAAAAACGAACAAACAACAAAAAAAACACGCATGTGAATACTATGACTAATCCTTCTCATGCATCTCTTTCCTTCCACAGGAGGGATTTTTGAAACCATGGAAAACGAACCTGTTAACGTTGAAGAATTAGCTTTCAAGTTTGCAGTCACCAATATTAACAGAAACCGAACGCTGCTGCCCAATACCACATTAACCTATGACATCCAGAGAATTAACCTTTTTGATAGTTTTGAAGCCTCACGGAGAGGTAACTATTTTCTCACTATTAAAAGCTCCTTCGGGTGATGTGTCTGCTTTACAAGTCACCTTATTTTTGCTACTTGCCCTTTTTCCAAGTGGACATCTTCGTGCAAATGGGTTGTGGGAAATCTCGATCCTCAATGTCATTGACTGGTGCAATCTGAACTAAACTAATGGATGTTGCCTGGCACTCTTTTTCTGGGCCTTTCTGATTAGTTTACCCTTCAGTGCCCTCCACTCTATGATTAACTGGTTCAGCTGTGAAAGGGAAATGTCAAGCTTGATCTGTTTTGCCTTCCTGAAGCCCAGATACCTCCATGAAATTGTACAGTGCAGTCAAATAAAACTTTGGGAAAGGTCACATCCACCTAGCATGGGAAAACACCCCCCGCACATATAACACGCGCCCTCCATTTAAACAGGACGTAAACTATCGGGTTTAACTCCCACCTTCTCCACTTGTTCTGTGGTTTTGTTTTTAACTTCTTTCCACGAGATCATGTAGATTAAACTTGTGAGAACCGTCTCTGCATTTGATTTTCTTTTCATCCTGAAAAGAAGACAAAACAAATCTAATACATAAGCAGGCTTCAAGATTTTTTTACATGGAAAGATTCATTTGGAATTGTGGCACTTGTTTAGATATCCCCTGGGTACTTCAAGGACAGCTCTTTGAGGCACAATCACATTTGATATCCTTGAAGCCTGGCCTCTAGCAAGAGGGCTGTCCAGACATTAGATGCAGGTGTTTGTGAAGAAACAAAAGCTGTTCATCATGTCAAAACAGAAGGGGCTTTTCACATCATAGAGAAGTGCCTTGCTCATTAAAAACACGTAAATAGATGGAATGCAATGAAAGCTATGTTCACACTGACTTCCAAGTAACTACATACTTAGGATACATTCTTCTGCAAGAATTCTAGTGCTCTTTACAAACAAAATACACTCTTGTTCCTACAAGCACAGATGAAAAGTGAATTATGTAATGATTTTTTTCTATGACTGACCTTACATAAGAAGTATTTTTTTTAAGATGGGTGGAGTTAGAGATTCTACATAGGTCAAAGATTTCTATTTACAAACAAAAACATTATATTTCAATCCAATTTTAAGGCATCTTTACTTACACTGTCTCTGTGAGTTAGATAACTGTCTCTCCCTCTCTTTCTCCCTCTCCCTCTCCCCCACCCCATCCCAAATACACATGCGTTGAGCAAATACCTTAGAAAGCCAACCACATTAACAATGATATTTCAACCTACCTAATGACTGAAAGCTTTCTTACAATCTGAAGCATTTGCCATACTTGTAAATTAAACCCCACTAAAGCTTCTTAAAAATTGTAGTTTGCTAGCAAACGGAATTTAAAAGGATTGATTTTCTGTCAGGAAATATTAGCATCTCAGAGCTAATATTAACAGGAATCTTAGTCCAATGCTCACGCTGGATAAAACAGCAATTCACATACCCTCATTTGCTCGTTTTTTTCCTTGCTAACCAAAGAAAACATATCCAGAAAATGAATTTTGGAAGGCAATGACAATTTATATTACAGCACTTAATGCAGAAAACTCTAAGTCTTTATATCTCATGTAGTTAGTACCAAAGAGCACAGTATAAGAAAGTTTCATTGTAAATGACTGTTAACATTTTCAGTTCCATAAAGATTTAGAACATAGTTACCAAAATTTTATTTATTATTTATTCTTGCTAAATCAAGTCAGATATATTTTACAAAGCCATATAATTTCATTTGTAGAATGGCTTTATTGTAAACACGAACACAATTCCATTTATAAATTTAGCTATTCTTTAATTCTGTTTATCTCACAGAAGTTCCAAATTCCTTTACAATAGTAATAATATATAAATTTGAAAATTCTTTTAAACTTATATTTAACACCTTCCAGAATAAGATGAATAAACACTATTTTATATAGTTGTAAAGGATTAACTGTTCCAACATTTCTGGAAAGAAATTTATTTATATATATCAAGAAACTTAAAAATATCAGCACCCTTTCATTATAGCTGGTAAATAAACCCCTAGGAATCTGATCTAAAAAGTAATCTGAAATTCAGATTAAAATATAAGAACAAAGATAACTCTTATAATAGTATTTATAATAGCCAAAACATAGCTACTTAAATGTTCAGAATCATAGAAATGGTTAAATAAATGATGCTATATCCATGAAATGGTATGTTTTGGAGAGATTTTGTAATGACAAAGAGCATGTTATCAGGTTAAATGAAGAAAGCAATGCATCAAATGGTACCTATATAATGATTCCATTTTTTAAAATAATTTGAACATCAGAATATTAATAGTTATTATCCCAAAATGATGGAATTAAAGGGTCTTTTTCCTTCCTTAAACTTTTAAGTACTCAATTCTTTTATGAGTATATATAGTCAGATAGTGAGAAAAATAAACTTTTATAAATGTATTTTTAAATGCAAAACTAGGATCCACATCACCTGGTAATGAGTCAGGGAGAGGTCTGATCTTGAGGTGGGGTTTCTGGGCCAGGTTCATCAGCTCTGTCTTTGTTGAGTGGCCACAACTCATGCCATTGTCTGTGAAATTAATGGGTTGGATCAAATAGCACTTTGCAGTCACCCACTTTCTTCTGAATTCTGCAACCACATTAATATCTTCATTTCCACCCTTCCATATGACAGAACTCAATTCATATGACATTCATTTGGCAAGTGGCTTGTCCAGCAAGAGATTGAGAGCCCAAGGTAATGGAGTGAGACCAGCAACTCATTTACATTTGCAAGGAGTTGGCCCTATGATATATTGCTAATCAGTTCTGCATCTATGTCTACCACTAGCTTAGTAACTATTGAATGTTGGAAGTTGTACCTAGTATATTTCCTCAACATACAGATGAGGAATTGGACGGTAGTTTCCAATAGCGGGAATAAAAAGAGATCTTGTGCAAGGGATTACTACCAAGCAGCAACTAGCAAGGCAGCTAAAAAAAGACCTTGACCAAAAGGGGGAAAAGGGTAAAGACAAATGAGTTTATTTGACTAAGAGACTTCAAAGTGAGTTGGGAGGTCATTCCAGAGGTTACACTTATGCACATCCTAGGAGGATCTCATTGATAGCCAAAGTAAATATTGCCGCAAACAGCTCAGGAGTTTGGTGCCCTGCCAGTGGGCCCTACTTGGGAATTTATGCTTTCCAGTGTGAGAGTTAGACTTGGTTGTGATTTCCCTACACACGACTCTTCTGCTCCTTCTATTTGAACCTATAGTTAGTACTAGAGTTAATAGGTTTATGTCCAAGAGACTTAAATCTTTGGGCTGTCCATGTGCCAGCTGGGCCCTGAATCTCAACAAGTTGCAACACCTACTCTCCAGTTCATTGGATTCTCCCAGGACAACTAACAAGGAGATGATGATGGACAATGACCATACCAAGGAACAGAGAGATTCTGCAACTGCCAGCAAGAGAGTCCCATCCATCTGCCCCATGGGATCTAAGTCCCCTCTCAATTAGAGGTGGTTGGTCATCATCATCCAAGAATCCTCAGGATTGGGGAATGAACAATGGACAAGAGTAGACTTACTGTTATTCTACTATAGACTTAACTGTGCTTCTAGAAATAGAAGAACTTTTATCATTGATGTGGAGTCAGGGGCCACTGGAGGTTCTTAGGGAAGAGAGAGGGAAAAATAGGCATGGTATGGGGGCATTTTTGGGACTTGGGAATTGTCCTGAATGACAGTACAATGACAGATACAGACCATTAGGTATCTTGTCATAATTTACAAAATTGTGTGGAAGAGAGTGTATGGTACAATGTAAACTATAATCCACGCTTAGTGGCAATGCTCCAAAATGTGTTTCTCAATTGTAACAAATGTACCACACTAATGAAGGATGTTGTAAATGTGGGAAAGTGTGGGAGGGCTAGGGAGCAGGGCAAATGGGAATCCCCTATATTTCTTAATGTAATATTTATGTAATCTAAATATCTTTTTAAAAAATTAAAAGTTTGTATATTAAAAAAAGAGATCTTGTGAAAGGAAAAATAAATTCACAGAATTCTCTCTTTCTCTCCCCCTTCTCTGCTCTCCCTCTCCTTCTCCTCCTTGTCCCTGGACGTCAGCATGTGACCAGCTGGCTCTCGGTGTGGCTGCTCTGTTTGGTCCTTCTCATAGCTCCTCTGTCAGTGCTGTGCAGTCTATTTGCAATGCTCTCGAAGTTCCACACATACAGACCCGCTGGAAACACCCCTCAGTGGACAACAAAGATCTGTTTTACATCAACCTCTACCCAGATTATGCAGCGATCAGCAGAGCAGTCCTGGACCTGGTCCTCTACTATAACTGGAAAACAGTGACTGTGGTGTATGAAGACAGCACAGGTATGGGGCTTGCACTGGACCTCACCTGGCCAAGTTTGGTTAGAACTAAGAAAACCACAGTGCTTTAGGCATTATAATCATCAGGTGGAGTGCATGAGATGTTCTCTGACATAGTGCTAATTGAATATTCTGAAATAAGTTAGGAATGCCCTAAGTAGCTAATTTGAATTCCTTATGGCTAGCTAATCCTTTCTCATGATCCTTTCATCATCAACCTTAGGGGAATATTTTTTTAAAAATATCACTTTATTGATATATGTGGCTATCCAATCAGAATATTGAATATGTAATGTATTAATAGATGTATCCAAATATATTATGATTGTGGCCATGATTCCAGTCCCTAAATAATACAGAGAAATTTGGAAAATGACCATGGACTCTGATTCCAACTTGATAAATAGCTGTGTAAATGTCTAGAAGAGTTTCTAAAGTAGATTAAAAAATAGGAATTCAGCTAGAGATTTTATCAATAAAGCTGACCATCTCATGGAAATAGGACTAAGAACCCCCAGTGATGAGCCCTTAAACAGCTTGCATTGTTTCACTTGCTTGTTTTGCCCTCATTAGGCACTTTCTCTGGCTTCTCTTAATTCTCCGACCCACCACCCTTTGAAGTCACTTTTGCCTGGCACTGCCTTTTATGCCTTCTGCTGGCATTTTAGGATTTCTCAGAGTTCAGGCACCCTTTTCTTCAGTTGAAAGTCTGCTGATGACTCTCCATTATCTGCATAATAAAGCCCAAATCTTTATTTGGCCACAAACCTGCATTTTCATCTTCATTCACCCAAACTCTGCCGCTCTACCCCCACATACCATCACATCAGCTATGAATGAAGAGTTCATGTTACTTAAATATGCCCAAATTCTTTCCAGCTCTATTTCTTTTCTGAGGCTAATCCCTCACTTGGAAGATCCTCCATACAAACCCCAAGTTGGTGAGGGTTCACTCATTCATTTCCCACCATCCCACTCAAATGTTACCTCTTGTTTAAATCTGAGATGACAATAAGGCTCATTAATACTTTGTAAACATAACTGTGATATCACAGGTCATATACCAATGACCTGTTTATATGTCCACGAGACTAGGAATTCCTAAAAATTGGAATTTTATCTTTTTCTTCTCCATAACTGCTACCTAACAGAGTGACTGATAAATAGGAAGGTGTTAATAAATACACATTGAAGAAATACTGCCGTTAGCTTTCTGAGTAATTTTTCTCCAAAAATTAAAATTAGTTTCTTTCTTTGTTCTACACATTTGGTAATAAGACTAATAAAATTTTCAGTGAAAATTAGTGCAGCAAAGAACTTTCAAACTTTTTAGTACTATTTCAATGTCTACTGCCCCTTTCACCAATCAGTAGCCCTTACTAAACCCCAGAGGATGAATAGTTTGCCTCCTTATTTGTCATTCAACCCCAGGCCTATTTAATACTGTGAGGTAAAGTGAACAGTATGGTTAGAAATATGCATTTATGTATTTTCTTATACCTTGCCTCATTTTATTTTATTTTATTTTATTTTTTTATTTTTTTATTTTTTTTAAGCTTGTGAGCTGTAACTCCAAGTCAGATCTTTATTTAGAATGTAATTGTTTGTGATCAGGTTTCTTTTTTTTTTTTTTTTTTTTTTTTAATTTTTTAATTTTTTATTGACTTTGTAATAATATTACATTAAAAATATATATGTGAGGTCCCATTCAATCCCACCCCCCCCACCCCACTCTCCCCCCCCCCCAACAACACTCGTTCCCATCATCATGACACATCCATTGGATTTGGTAAGTACATCTTTGGGCACCTCTGCACCTCATATACATTGGTTCACATCATGGCCCATACTCTCCTCTATTCCATCATGTAGGCCCTGTGAGGATTTACAATGTCCGGTGATTACCTCTGAAGCACCGTCCAGGGCAGCTCCATGTCCCGAAGACGCCTCCACCTCTCATCTCTTCCTGCCTTTCCCCATATCCTTTGTCCATTATGTCCACTTTTCCCAATCCAATGCCACCTCTTCTATGTGGACACTGGATTGGTTGTGTCCATTGCACCTTTATGTCAAGAGGAGGCTCAGATTCCACCTGGATGCTGGATGCAATCCTCCCATTTTCAGTTGTAATCACTCTAGGCTCCATGGTGTGGTGGTTGTCCTTCTTCACCTCCATCTTAGCTGAGTGTGGTAAGTCCAATAAATCAGATTGTAGGTGCTGGAGTCTGTTGAGGCTCAGGATCTGGCTATCACATTGTCAGTCCAGAGATTCAAATCCCCTAAATATATCTTAAACCCCAACATTAACTGCACCTCCAGCACATTAGCATGAAAGTCTTATGAAGGGAGATCCCATCTGAGTCCAGATTCATCACACATAAACACCATTTCCAAAGAGGGGCCATCTGCCCTGGTAGTTAACCCCATCGGCCATGACCATAACTCCCATGGGTCTCTTTAGCCCTCAAAGGAACCAATATCTGGGGGTTGTATCTGCTTTATCTGTCTCTCTGACTCTGCTCAGTTGTGCATGAGGGCAAACCTTCTGCCAGCCTCCAGACTCTTTTTTAGAAACTCGTAGCCATATAAACTCATTTCTCCTTTCCATTTCCCCCTTACTTTAGGTCAAACAGCATTTTAAAGTCATGGTATTTTATGTAGACATGGATATTCTGCTGATCCGCATACCTTGCCTCATTTTAGAAAGAAGAGAATATAAGTGATTGGATGTATAATTCATAAATATTATATTCAAAAGGGTCTTATTTGTAAGGATAAGTCATAGGCAGTCATATGTCTTTAGATAAAATATAATCTGTAAAAAGAAGTCACAAAAATGATGTCCTAAACCAACCTTCTGATTTCAGGTGAGTCTCCCGTAAGTGATGGCCATTTAGTACAGCATAAAAATCAAACTATCATTTCTACTATCTTTTACCAGAATGTCCTTTTATCCCTATAAAGTTTACTGAGCTCAGTTGCTCAATAAATACTTGTTGAAATTGAAAATCCAGAATGATTTTGGATGTTGCCCATTAAATTAGAGAGGATGCATGTTAAAATGATTTTGCCCACAAAGACATTAAAAATGTGAATGAATAATCAATTGAGCCATTAAGTTGGAAACCAGAGAAGTAAATGGGTCAACTGAGATCAATAAAAGTAGACCTCTTTGAGTGGATTTAACACTGCTTGACTCAGGGTTCCTGGTTACTGTAATTATCCAGCTATAAAATGGAGGAAACTTACTAAACCTGCAGGAAAAGACAAGACTTAGGTGTTCTCAACACATACCCCCACACCAGGATTAAGTATCCATTAAAGAGCACTTTATTGGGATTTGTTCAGGAGTTTGTTAAATAGCCTGAAGCCAGCACAGATGTCATGGGACCAAATGGCCCATTACTTCCCTTGAAATCAATGGGAACAGCATGTATGTCTCTAAGGACAAAATTTAATTCCCTAAATTCTAGCAGACAGAATTCTGTCCTCTAGAAGTTAAAATGTGGGAAGATTCTAGAGACCTCTTAAGACAGGTAGAGTTTTCTCTTACCTCCCCTTTCTTCTCTGTCTCTCTGTTTCCTGGGTGTCCTTGCCATCAATTATCTACTTGTCTCTGATTGTCAGAGGTGACCCTGGGCAACTAGAAATTGCTGCATATTGGTCACCCTCTCTGCTTCATTAGTCTTCTGGTGGAAGCCTGGCTTCTATCACTCCCAGGAATAAAGAGCTAAGAAGCTGAGCACCAAGAGCAGTGTGGAGTATAATCAGCAGTTTCTGCTTTCCCAAGGCCACTCTTGGTAAAAGGAAGCCCCAGCCGTTTCTGTAGAACAGGAGTCAGCAAACTTTTTCTGTCAAGGGCCAGAGAGTAAATAGTTGAGGCTTTGCGGGCTAGGTGGTCTCTATCACAACTACTCAAATCTGCTTATGCAAGGAGAAACAGTTTGTAAATAGACAGTTTGTAAATGGATATGTATGTTCCAATAAAGCTTTATTGACAAAAATAAGGGATGGGCCATATTTGACTCCAGGGCTCTAGTTTGCCAACCACTGCTATAGAGCCTTTAAGAAAGCAAACAAATTTACCTAAAAGCTAAATCTTGTAACTTTGTAAAATCTAGGCCAGCCAGAGCTGTGAAGTGGGTTGTTCATATTCATGATCCCCCTTCATTTTGGTGTCTGGTTCTCACACTACCCTCCTCCCTCCTCACCACTCTTTCCTGGCTTCCTCATCAATACCTGTCAATCCTTTGTGCATTCCCTCTGGCCTTTGCCAGGTAACAGTTGATATGCAGATTTTCAAAAAGTGTTAATGGATAATGACGTAGAACTTTGCTTCTTTCATTAAACTGATCACATCTTTAAGACAGGCTTTCCTTGCTTTTACTGAAGGGCAATGGAAACACTGCAGGCCACAAAGGGTGACATTTCAAACTGGTTATACTTGATCAAGCAATCACTGACAAAATCAGCATAAAGTATCAGATAAAAGGCATGACGGAGGACAGAGCTGAGGGTTCTTAACGTTGGAGTTTTGATGTTGGAGTTTGACGCTGGTCTTAAACTGGGGCCCCAGGGAGAGAGACAGAGCAGTTCACCTAACAGTCTACAGCTGACCGTGTGGAGAGAGGCAAAGCCTAGGGAGCCTCATGGTCCACAGCTGACCTTGTGGAGAAAACAGAGGAGCTGAGCCCAGAGGAATCCAGGAAGTCTAAACCCTCACAGACGCTGGCAGCCTCTTGCTCCAACACGTGGAAATAGACTTTGGAGGGAAGTAACTTAGGCTTTATGGCCTGGTATCTGTAAGCTCCTACCCCAAATAAAGACCCTTTATAAAAACCAACCAATGTCTGGTTTTGCATCAGCACCCCTTTGGCTAACTAATACACTCATATTGTGGCTGCCCTTTCTAAGGGCTAAAGGGCTTTCTTCCCAAAGTGTTTTTTAAAGTTTCTTTATATATATATGTAGTTATAAGAAGTCTGCTTTCTTTAGAAAATGTTAAAATGTAATAAAGTATAAAGACATAAAAACATCCAGGAAAGCAATTGCACATAACGTTTTCATATATATTCTTCCAGACTTTAGACTGCAGATAAGTAGAGCTTTGAAATCAGTAGTTCTCAACCTGTCCCCCTGTGGACATTTGATAGATAGATAGATAGATAGATAGATAGACAGACAGACAGGCAGATAGGCAGATAGAACTAGAGCTAGACTAAGAGCAAGAGTAAGAGATAGATTGAGATTGAGAGGGAGATGGAGATAGATGATATTCAGAATCAGAATATATAAGTAAATACATAGCCTGTTCAATGGTAGTAAATGTTATAAAGAAAAATAAAGCAGCATAAGAACATTTGGGAGACCAGGGATGGGAATGGGTGTTGTGTTTTAAATAAGGAGACCATGGAAGATCTCAATAGAAAGTAACATTTGAGTAAAAACTTAAAGAGAAGACCATGTGGGTTCCTCTGAGATTTTAGGCAGAGGGAAAAATCAATGCAATGATCCTGAGCAGAATCTCCTTCTACTGACTGAACTCTGCTGAAAGCACCATTAAAGTCTTCTTTACCTTGAATCATTTGTGTATGTAAATATCTAAAAGCAAGCAGTATCTTGAGCCTTCTTAAGCTATCTATTTAGGCAAAACCTCTGTAAGCTAAAGAAAGGAAGGATGTTTCGGAAACACATTTCTGTTCTACAATGTACCTTGTACATTGTGGATAGGCCTGCCTCCTCCAATTGAGAACTATCCCAGTGCTTACTTCAGTATAAATATGTAGACATTGAAAGGATTCACCTGCAGAATATTTTAGTAAGGTTTGAAATAACCAAAATGCTGAGGCTGCAAAGAAAAAAATTAAAGACTCAGGAGCTAGGTGGCTACTGTGTCAACAAATATCGGAAGGGCCGTGAAGAGACGATGCCTTGGCCAAATCCGCTGAGCTTTCATAGGACAACAATGGGTGGAGGATTGAACAGAGCAGCTTTGGCATCAGTAAAAGAAAAACTTCTAGGCCCTTAAGCTCTCTGGGGATTGAACCAACTTCTTTTCAAAGGATTAAGCTCTCTGAACCCAGAAAAGTTCCTTGCTTTCTTTCCCCAGTTCCTCAAGGGACCTTGCAGTTACTTTTTTCATTTTATGCCCAAAACACTCTGAAATGCTTCTGGGTATTACATTTACCTGTTCAGAATACCAAGATCTCATTCCCTATTCTAGGTTCCATGTCAAGTAAAGCTGGGTTAGGTTGTCCAAATAAGCTAACCAGACAGGTTAAATCTGATATTGTGCCATAGAAAATTTAAAATTTGGACATATTAAATCTGTCCTCTTTTGGTCTCACACATAAACCTAAGTCCAAAAATATAGGCAATATCACCCTCTACCCTGTTCTAATTCACCTTAATCCTAATCAGATCAGCCCCATTCACATCCCCAGTTGAAGTCTGATCCCATCCTCACCTTCTTCAATAATTGCTGAATGGAGTCATCTTCTAGAATGAATGCCGCTTCTTCAGGTTCTCAACAGCTGTAGAATTCCCCCTCTGCTTCTCAGCTGTCACAAAGACATCCAGAGTTCCAGGAAACTACCAGGTCACACACAAAGAGCGAAGAATCTCAAAATTTAGAAATAACAACCAAAGCCTAGGAACAAATATGACTGCTGCAAGAGCTTATGATCTAATTCCCTTGTATGTGAGCATTTTCCAAATGAAATAAAAATATTTGACAGTTAACTTATATTGAGGTCATTAACCACAGACCATAGCAGAAGTTTTTTTTTCTGTCTCACCTTTCCACTATTACCAGGACTATGTTAATTAATAGGTAGAACATAATTTATATAATTGCTTTGTGTCTCTTTTAAAGTCCTTCTTTGTTGAAGATGATGCTCTGACCTTTAGCTGACTGTATGCACTTTTAGAGAAACATCAGAGTAAAATAATGTAACTGACAAGGAACTCTGGTTATTTCTGTAGTGTTTTTCTAAGAATAACTAAAATTATGATAAATAACACTATACTGCTATCTAATATCATGCAGAGCAGTATCAGGGCATAACATGGACCATGAGAATATTGTCAAATCTCTAGGGATTTTATGCAATCTCAAAATAACATTCTACCCATACAAATTCAACCAACAGAAGGTTACAAAATGTCTTTTAATTTTTATAACATTTTCTATGTATCGCATAACATATTATATGAACTTAATATTTCTGGCACTTCATTTTGACAAAATGAAAGAATAAATTCTTTGCAACACTTTAAGATAAAAATATATCCTTTAGGGTTTTTGATTTGGGAAGGCAAAACATCAGAAGTTATCAGATTTGGACATGATGCTAAGTAAGACTGTGGGTCTCTGTGAAACAATATTTGGTACCCTATTTAACTAAAGTGATAATAAAAGAGTAAAATAGGAGTTAATGTGGTTGTAAGGAAAAGACTGGATCCTTTAAAAGTGAAATTTGTTCTCTAAAATAATAAAGGATGATGTTCTCATTTGCCGAAGTGCTAGCAATGTAAAGTACCAGAAATGGGTTGACTTTTAATAAAGGAGATTTATTTGGTGTAAAAGCGTTCAGTTCCAAGGCCATGAAAGGTCCAAATCAAGGCACCATCAGAGGTGTTTCCTCACACAAAGTCAGGTACTATTGATTGTGTTGCCCAGTCACATGGCAAAGCAAGATAACCGCTCATCTCTGCTGAGGTCTCTGCCTTCCCCTCCAGGATCTCCCACTTCCTGGAGCTCAGCTGTGGCTAACCAGGCACAGGGCTTGTCTCTTTTGGGGCCTTCTCTATCAGTCTCAGCTTCTTCAGCTTAAGGCTCATCTCTCCCTGGGTCTCAGCTCTTTGAGCCTCTCAGGGACTTCTCTCCTTGCAGCTCAGCTGTAGAGGAAACTAGAGTCCTTTCTCTCATGTTGCAGGATCAAATATGGCGGCTCCCATTCCCAATGTATCTCCATTTTTATCAGACCAGCAAGAGGGCAGAGACTCTACCTGAGTCACATCTCATAGTCCAACCTAAAGAGTTTCACACCCACTGGAATTGATTAGTTTAAAAACAATCCTTTTTGGGGATTCATAAAAGAATTTAAGACTCACAGATCATAATGTCATTATAAACGTCAAGGAGACTATTATTCTGATATGATATAGAACTATATTTTTAGGCAGAAATAGGCAAAATACTCAGGTGGTTTAAAGAAAACTCTTCATAACCTCTTCTTAAGAGTAGACCAATAATCTGAGAAAATTTCATTATTTTAACAAGGAGAATTCATTTCCAGAAATCCTCCACAGCTTTCCATACTCACCCAGGCTTTGTGCTTTTCATTCTGTGAAAAACTGTTCATTTTACTTTAAGACAAAATTACACTCTTCCTTAAGAAAGCATGTCCTGCATCCTTTATATACTTGCATAGCTTAGGTTACCAAAAAGATCTTGGAAATGTTGCCGATTTTGTCTAGGTTCTCGGCTAAATTGCAAGAAATGAATTTCAAGAGCAAACCACATTGATTAGGACAGTAATTTATTAAGGTAGGGAGGGAAGAGAAACAGGAGGGAAAAAAAATCTTGGGTCCCAGGTAAAAAGGAAAGGACTGAAAAGTGATACAGAGGCCCAATTTACAGACTACAATTGCCCGTTATAGATCATAAATGCCCAGGTTTTACTTGTGTATTAATCAAGGCAGGGGCAAAGAAGGCTGGAATAGGGCATGAATAGGTAAAGGGACAGGGCGAAGGCAAGAGAGAGCAAAAGGCCTTTGTACTTGTTTTTTTAAACAATTAATTATGCTGCCCCTTTGCTAATGGCACAGGAGCAGTTCCAGCTGTTTGCTGTTTTGATTGATTACCCCACCCATCAATCCCTAAGGAGGGCCCAATGATAATGTCCCTGGAGAATATCTGGGTCTTCTCCTAACTTCCATAGGAAACCTCTTTCCATAGGGCAGAATCTCATGAGGGTCTTCCAGCAACCATCTTGGGGGTACCAAATGACACATGGACTTCTTGCCAGGTTGCAGATCTGTCCATTGATTCCATATTTAGCCTGCTTCAGAAACAGTCTTCAAATATCCTATAAAACATAATTGTTCTTAAAGTTTGTCAAAATAGTAATCATCTTGAAGATCTAATAGGTATAATGCTAGCTTATCAGTAAACCTGCATAAATTTAGGAAGGATATACCCAAGTAGAGTAAATTGTATGCTTGTATTGTACTTAACATTGAGAGCTCAGAGGACATAGCTATTTTAGGAGATGGTTTCCACAAATACTGCTTTCTTTGGTTTACCATTTGATCAGTATTCCAGTGAGCTATATTATGAATAATTTCCTAAACAGCCTTCTGGAGGCAAGTAGGGAAGACTGGTTTAAAGCCATGGTTTAATTACAGGCTTATAAAATCAGCTAATGCTTTTCCCTTTTTTTCCCTTTTTTCTTTCATTGAAGGTTAAAAAACCTTTTTGCTGCCATAACATCCCCAAACTACAAACAACTTTAAAAGTATATTGACTATCAGTCTATGGAAAACATATCGTAAGTGTTTAATTTGTCCCAAACATAATCCAGGAAAACTTCTTCATAGTTCTCAAGGACATTTTTCTTTTACTTACTGGTACTTTTTAAAATTTGGTAATTGGATTTTATTTAATTACCTTCATCCCAAGGCCATAAATATGTTTTAATAATGATTTGTTTAGGGCAGCTACTGCTGCAAAGGTATTATTAGAAAAAAATAATTTTAAATTGGGAATTCACTCAAAACTCCACAGCAACAGAGGTACCCACCTCACAGGATAAATCACACAAAACATGGCCTATTCCCCAACATACCCCCTGTGCCTTTCACCCCTAATCACCAGGCCCAGTTGAATTCTAAACCACACCCACACCTCCCCCATTTTCCCTAGCCCAACCCTCCCACCACAGCTGCCTTAACTGGCTCATTCATATTTGGCCAAGGTTGAAGAGACCCTGGGGGTAGGGAGAGGTGTGACAGAATGAATGTGGTCTGATCTGTTGACTCTGGTTTTATGGGTTCCAAATGAAGGCCATGGGATTTAAGATGGAGAAGGTGGCCCTAGTAATGATTAGAATCCATATGCCTTCATTTTAATTGTTTCCCATTTATCAGATCTATTTCACTTAAAGGTGTGACCTGGTCAACTGGGGGGAGGTAAGAGAGGAGGTTGCTGCTGGTTTTTTTTTGCATTTGGGGGAAGTATTTGGGCAGTCTCTTTTCTAATGACAAGTATCAGTGCCGTTAACCTTTGTGCCTTGAGAGTTTATTGGGGTTTATTTAGAAGCTGCTTTCTTTCGCTTGGGAGGAATTACCTTTCTCAGATTCTTCCCAAATATTTTGTCTATTCAGATTTCAGCATGACCCTCACCAGCAGTTCTGTAAATTAATTGGTAAAGGTCTGAGTATTCCGGCTCATAAGTCTGAAAAAGAGGAATTCTTCTGAAAAACCCATTGAGTCTTCAGTAGGATTTGGAAAATCTTATAACTATAGAGGGAAAGTTAGACTAGCCAAGACATAGGGGAGGAAGACAGGAGGATAAAGAGTGTGAGAAGTTCAACTTCTTTAATTCCCGGGACCCCAGCAGTACTAATTTGTGTATAAGGGAATATCATTGAGCAATTTGAATACAGCTCTTCTAAGAATTTTTTGTTTGTTAATTTGGTATCACCATCTGAGGATAGGAAAATATACATTAAAAAAGTAGACAGACACAAATAGAAAGCTGACAGATTCAATTAAAAATCTTTAGCCATGAGTTAAGAGTTAGACACAAAAGCACAGAAACATAAAATTTACTAGTTTAAACCATAATTTTTTACTTTTACAGTAAATTATTTTTTAAATAAATAAAATCATATCTATTTAACATAGTGGTTAAGGTAATTAGAAAAATAACATCTGTGTAGATTTCAGTCCTACCATCAATAATAAACAATATCCATTAATTTCTGTGCCTGAACATCTATTATATTCCTGAATATATGCTGTCCTCCAAAATTTGACTATTCCAAATTTTCCAATGAGAGATAAAACGAAAACTTCAATAAAATACATTTTCTGAGCTGTAGATGAAATAAGAAAAAAATCTGTTCACAATGATACCACTTTGTAATACTTTCAGACTGATTCTTTTACAAACATCCCCAACTGGAATCACTTGAAGTTGTTTCTGTTTAAGGCATACACCCTGTATCATTGTGAAGCAAACTACAGTCCATGGACCAAGTCTGAACTTGCCACTTGTTGTTTTGGAAATGAGTTTATTGACACATAGTCATGACCATTTGATTATATATTGTTTATGACTACTTTTTTTTTTTTTTTAAAGATTTATTTATTTATTTAATTCCCCCCCCCCCCCCTTTGGTTGTCTGTTCTTGGTGTCTATTTGCTGCGTCTTGTTTCTTTGTCCGCTTCTGTTGTCGTCAGCGGCACGGGAAGTGTGGGCGGTTGCATTCCTCGGCAGGCTGCACTTTCTTTTCACGCTGGGCGGCTCTCCTCACGGGCGCACTCCTTGCGCGTGGGGCTCCCCCACGCGGGGGACACCCTTGCGTGGCGCGGCACTCCTTGCGCGCATCAGCACTGCGCATGGCCAGCTCCACACGGGTCAAGGAGGCCCGGGGTTTGAACCGCGGACCTCCCATATGGTAGACGGACGCCCTAACCACTGGGCCAAAGTCCGTTTCCCTATGACTACTTTTGTACTACAACTGCCACAGTGAATGCTTGTGGCAGGGACCATATTTTCCACAGAGTCTAAAATACTTACTCTCTGGTCCTGTATGAAAAAATTGCCTAAATCATTTTTTATTGTTCAAAGAAAAACAACAATCCATAAAATATAGTGGGTGTAAGAATTCAAATATAAGCTGATTCCCTCTTTCCTGAGGAAATATATTGGCACATATAGTAAAGAATATTCATTTTTCAAAGCTATCATTATTTAGGGGAGCTAAAAATAATCCAGTTTGTATCACCAGTTGTTCAGTCTATTTTAATATTTTTAATGTGATTTTATATTATTTGCTGTAATGTTTTCAAGTATTAAAACACTGTGGGCAATATTATCTATCATAATAATTGTTACACTTTCATGAAATGGAAAAAAATAGAAAAACAGTATGAGTAACAAACTGAATTTTTATTCTGATACAAAGCATAAAAGATTGTACATATGGGATTTAATTATATTTCTCTTCCCTTTTACAATACAAATCTAATTGTAATATGGTATTATAATTAAGAGACCCACTTTCTGGCTGTCGTTTCCCAGTGTCTAGTTTATATTGGGGCCTGGCTGTGTTAAGAAAATAATCTTTTTTTTTTTCATTGATTCATAATTAAACATAGACCAATTATCCTAAATATATTTCATAGGACTCCAGTCAGATGTACTGTTCACATTTCCCCTTGTTAAAATTATCTGGAGCCAGCTGGAGAATTCCTGTGCTTAGATTTGCCTAGCAGGACTCAAACCTGAATTCTAACTCTTGTAAGCTTACCCAGAACCACAGTCAGAAACTGTGAGTACTTTCAATGGCTCTTTCTCATAAGTCTTGAGGCTTGTTCCCAATAACAGACTCTAGGGTGGGACTCAAACCCACAATCCTAGCAGGCAGGAACTTGAACCCCACAAGGCAGACCTGACACCAGCTTTGGAGGTAAAGCCTCAATCCTAGCAAACACGTTTTGACAAGAGAATAAGTGTTCATATGAAGTTACTCACTGAGAAGATGTCTGTTCCTAGAACTGTTTCTTTCCTCAAAACAGCAGGAAGCACCAAAGGGCTTCACATACTGGATAGAGCAGAGGGGACCCAGATTATTGAGCTTCTAAGACAAAACCCTGGTGACCACTTAGACTTAGGACTGGTGAGAGACCCCACCAGGGCTGCAGTACCTTGGGCAGGCTGTCCTGAGACCAGAAATGTCCTTTCATGGTTGCCAAAGTATTACTGATGTGCACAGGCATCAAAACTACAACATCAGGATTTTGAGAAAAGAAAGATGTAATGCAAGGTTTACTGGCATGGAGACAGGAGACAAGGCGCAAATCTGTCTCATTAATCTGTGCACTAAGGGAGATTTTATGGGAATGGGAGGTGAGAGTGGGAGTGGGAGGTTTGACTTGGTATAGTCTAATTGATTAATTATAGAGTTGTCCATATGTGCTAGAGTTGATGTTAAGGTAGATCTTCCTTATTGAAGGACCTTTTAAATTTGATCTGCTTGGGGGTTGGAGGTATATGAGGACCTCATATTTTTGAATGAAACATTAAAAAAATAAATAAATAAATAAATAAATAAATAAATAAATAAATTTGATCTACTTCAGATGTCCCTGTCCTTGTAACCTTGATTCCAAGGAAGGTGATCTCCGTCCCTGATATCTCAAAAATCATCTAAAGGACAAGAGTCAGTGTTTTCTGCACATATTCAGATTACATGACCTGCAGTTAAACAAGTTCAGAAGAAAAGTTTACAGGAACAGAGGACATCCCCTGACAAACTGGTTTTGGTCTGCCCATGGTTTCAGCATCACCTGAAATGAAGAAGCCTATTGGTGGAGGATAAGAATGAGATAAGGAGTTATCATGAACATACTGAGTTTGAGTTTGAGATGCCTCCTGCTAAGATATCCAAATGGAAGTAGTGAGTTGGTAGTTACTACAGGAGTCTGGAAATCAGGAGAGTAGTCTAGGCTGCAGGTATGCTTTTGAGAGTCCTCAGCATATAGATGGAACTGGATGAGGTCATCAAGGGAATAAGTTGCAGGCACAGGCCTCTAGATCTGGGTCTATAACACACAGCCCTTGAAAGTTTTGTGTTGCTGCTAAATCCATGGTTGTCCTACGTCTCTTTTCTCAATACAGCAGAACTATGAGATTCCTAAAATGCAGCCTACCATAAAGAGATTTTAGTCATCACTTGAAATATAGCCTCAAAACTTTACAGTGAGAATTAATTTGAAATGAGAATGACATACATAACCATGTCAGTGACTGAAAGAAACAATGAATACAGCAGGAAAATGTGGGGAAAAAAATGAAAACCACAACTTGTTATACCTATTATATTTCCTTCCATTTTCCCATAGAAAAGTGTACCAATTGATTGTCCAGAACCTGTAATTTTGACAAGCCTAAAATTTGGACTTGCAGAAAATTAACATTATGGCATGGGTAACCAAGCCAAAATGAAAGATTTTCTGTACACAATCAATGCCAAATAAAAGAATAAGTGACTCATTTCACCTTCAGCAATCACAAGTCACCCTTCCATGTTATTACGACCAGCAGGGCTAGCTGAAACATGTCTGCTGTGTGCCCTCCCACAACTCTACTTGGATGAAATGGAGAATGGAAAGTCTGGCACTCAGTACCAACCTGGCAATAATTTATACTTCCTTTATTCTCTCCCTCATTCTTTCCTGTCTTTTATATCCATAAACCCCAGCTGCTGGGCAGAACCCTGTTTAAATCATCAGGCTTCTGCCCAGAAAACTAATCTTTGGTTATTACATGCCAGTTATGTTATTTAGTTACCATGGATATCAGTCAGAATTCAGGCACAAAATACATGGATAGAGCTAATTGCCACACAATTACTCTCAAATACATAGACTAAATTCTTCTATGAGATCCTTTGCGCTCAAAGAGATAGCTGTTCCTTTGGCCAGACTCCCAGCTAGGCTTCGTACATGTTCTGCTTTTGAAAAATGATATGTATGAAAATTTGCACTCATTAGTGCCATATTTCCCCAGGTAAGTCACTCACTCACCCATTCCCATTTCTCAGTTCTGATTTTTCCTTCCTTCTCGAGGGTACATATTTTGCTTAGATCACCCTAAGGATCCTTTTGGATTTGGATATATTAATATACCAACAAGTTTGTGCAGCACCATTTTGCATGTTCTGAAGTTCAGATGAAGACAGAATTAACATTTAAAAAGTGTAATCTCATCTTTAGGCCCCAAGGGTTTATTACATTCATTGTTATGGCATCAAACCCACTGATGTGACTTGATGAATGGGGAAGTGGATTAAGATTCAAGAAAAACTACGTACTTTCCTTTGATCTGGAAATCATTAAATCATTAAATATAACTATGGCTGCCTAGGAATTGATCGAACTGCCTCTGGAGGTGCAGAATTTTCCAAACTGAGAGGTGTTCAGCAACTGCTGTGTAGAGGGGATTCATGCCTCAGGTAGGGGTTTGACCTTTAAGGTCCCTTCCAATTCCCGAAGTCTGTGACTCATTTTCAGGGCCGATCCAAACAATTAACCTCGCTGAGCCTCACTTTCCACACTATAAAATACTATTGGCACCTATTCGCCTCAGAGGTGTATTCTAAGGTTCATTGAGCTATTTATAAGGCATGTAGCAGACTTCATAAAAAAGGGGGCAATGTAAATAGCAAAGTTTATTATTATTTAAGAAGGTGTGGGAAATTTTAATCATCCACTGGAAAGAGCATTCTTTTTTTCTCCTCCCTATACTTCACCTGTTCCCAGAATACCTTAATACACATACAAATAAGCATTTTTCTGTGTCACATCTGAGCCTACAGGCATTATGTGACCCAAGCAAGTGTTTAGAATTTGGCGATGGGATGATTTTGAAAGTTATCTTTATTTGCACAGCCTAACTCCAGTTCCTCCGAAATTAACAGACTCCTTTCTCTAAAACACTTTTCAAATCAAAAGCACTTTTTCAAATTGCATTCCTGGAAATGGGAGTTGGAGGAGAATGCTCTTAGGATATTATTTTATAGCTGCATTATTTTTTTGTCTTTTTATTATGAAAGATTTAAGAGAACATTTAACATTTCGAGAAATGTTGCAAGACAATGAACCCCTGCACACCCTTCACTGAAGTTTAGCAGTTCTGACCCTTTTGCCATATTTGCTTTAAGCGTGTATCATTCTCTCAAGATAAAAACAAATACAATGACAGCAGCAGTAATAGTAGGACTTAGAAACATTGTTGAGCAATTCAGTTGCAGACTACATAACTTCTACCCCTAAATCCATTAACATGCATTTCTAAGCAAAAGGACCTACATTTATACCCACACTGCAATGATCAAACACAGGAAACTTCCCATTGATAAAATACTTTTATCTAACATATATTCCAATTTCATCATTTGTCCCAACGATCATCCTTACAGCATTTTCTGGACCCAGGATTCAATCCATGACCATTCATTGCATTTAGTTACCTTGTCTCTTTAAGTTTCCTTTGATCTAGAACAGTTCAGCTTTCCTTTGTATTATAATATTTACATTTTTGAAGAGTTGTTGCCTTAAATGCATTTTATTTTTAAAGTCCCTCCAATGCAGTGGGCTGGAAAAATCATCACCTTTCCTACATCATGCAAGTACCTCTGTATTCTCTGCAGCTGGAGATGAGTTTGGACAGAGTTGGGTCTCACATCCAAACAGAGGTTTCACATCCAAACACTGGAGGACTAATGGCAAAGTTAGAAGTTGCCCTAAATCAATTTCGTTTCTCTGAAAAAGAATTATTTGTTTAGCAAATAAATAATTTTTCAAAGATTCATTACTATGGAATGTAGATGATTGATGAATGCAAAATGCAAATATAATGAAAAGCTTTATCTAAATTTTGTCTCCTGTGAATTTAAAGAAAAACAACTTTTGAATTGTAAATTTGACATCATTTGCGAATGAAAGCAGGAAGACTTTTCCTAAGCAAATTATTACTTGGGGAAGAAAAATGGAAACTTCACTGTTTCTTTACTTCTCCTACAACTCTGGTCTTTATTTAATCTTTGAATCTGCTGGTCCTCTGCCTTCAGGAAGCCCTTTTATGCACGCAGGCAAAATAAGAAAAGCAAGGACTGAGTAGTGAGTTTTTTAATAAAGATAAACTTATTCCAATTAGAAATTAATCTTTTATACTCAGGTGCTCTCCTTTCTACTCTGTTCATATTTGGATATGCTTTCTTTTATGAAACAATGTGGAAGTAGATGGTAGTTTTTGGTTGATTAGTTGGTAGGGGGTTGCTTTTTAATGGTCTCATGGCAAATAATAAAAGATTAACATTTTTATTTTTTTCTCTAGTTTGTTCCTTCATCCATTCACTTCCTTGCTCTTTGTTTTTGTAGTTTGTTTTTGTTAGTTAGCAAATGAGATGATAAGAAATCTAAAGTAGAGGTGGGAGAGCACAGATTTGGTGGATTTAGGGTCAGAAGATGAATCAGGCTTCAAGCCCCAGCTCCATCACTTATTTGCTGCTTGACTCTGTTCTCCCTCAGCAGCACCTCATAATCTAAGTAGTAATGGCTGCCCCACTCACCTCACAAGAGTTACTGGGGCAAAATCTTCCTATAGTTGCAGGATCTTGAAGCAGGATGTTCATCTCACATTCCAAGTGTTTAGCATGAAGCTCTGCGCATAATGAGCATCCAATGAAATGTTTCCCTGTAGAAATAATGAATGAAGTGAGAAAGTGAATGTCAACTTTAAATGCCATACACATGTATGTAAGTCACATGATAAGGAGATGGATTGACACTCCATTCAGCAAAGAACAAAAGAGCAAGTTCATTGCACAATATGAAATGCATTTTTAAAATGCTTTTCTTTTCCCATTTTATTTAAAGGCCACATCAAGCCCTCCCTTGTGGGCTATGCTCAAGGAAGTATGTGGTTGCAAAGAAGAGAAGAGAGAGATGCAGGCAGCCTGGGGAAAAGGAGAAAGGGGGAAAAAGGAAAATGGGTCCCTGTTTCTGTTTCCCCCCCCCCCCATCTTATCAAGCAATCCTTCTAAGCTATATCTGTTCCCTCAGCACAAACCACTTGTATTTGTAAGAAAGATTGGTGAAATGGAAAGACTGAACACTGGACTCACAGACATCAGTTTTTTTTTTCATATAACAAAATTCATTTGTAATGAGGTTTTAGATTACAGAAAATTTACATCAAAAGTATAAGAAATTCCCATATACCCCAACCTTTCCCCCTTCACATCTTCCCTATTAATAACATCTTATGATTGTGTGATACATTTGTTACAATCGATTAATAAATATTAAAGCATTGTACTAACCAAGGTCTATAGTTTACATTGTAGTTTACCCTTAATTCCAATGCCCTAAAAATGCCCTATGTTCCATCTATCCATCTATTATTCCCTCCCTCTCCCCTCAGAATCTCTGGTAACTACTATCTTTATAACAATGTTACATGTTCTTCCATTACTACAATATTAATAAGTTTACTTTATCCATGGTTGCACTCCCCGCCCCCTTAGGTTTGTTTATTCTGCAACCTTGAGGATTTGGGGATGATGATGCCTGCTCTGCCTCAGATGGAGAGGGGGCTTAGATCTTATGGTGCAGTAATAGTAGGATAGAAGGAATGTTTTGCTTGCACTTATAGATACTCTCTGTTTTGGGGGGATGAGGGTTGGCCATCATCATCATTTTGTTAGACGTCCTGGGTGAGTCTGAAGATCTGGAGATTAGGTGTTGGCCACAACTCTTCTGAGATTCAGGGCTCAACCAGCATATGAAGAGACTAAAGATTTAAGTCTCTGAGGCATATATTTAACAAGTATAGTGCTAATTATAGAAGAATAAAAGAATAAAATAAGCAGAAGAATCATATGTAGGGAATTTATAAATGAGTCTAACTCTGTTACTTTGCGGAAATAGGTTGCCATATACTTCAAGGTATGGCCCACCAATGGGGTACTGATTTCAAGGGATTGTGTATCTTGCTTATAGTGTCCAGATGGCTCCAGACCCCTCAGGAGCACCCCTATATGAGGCTTTGTTCACAGTGGCAGTCAGTGAGATCTACCTGAGATGTGCTAAGGGTAACCTCTGGAATGACTTCCTGATTCATTTGGATATCTTTTTCCCTTAAAATCTTTTTTGTATTTGATGTTTCCTCCTTTTGGTCAAGGTCTTTTTCCAAAGATGTCACTGGTTGGTGCTTGGTTGTAATCCCTTGGTGCCAGGGACACTCATCCCCGGGAGTAATGTTCTGTGCCGGCAGGAAGATAGTGCATTTATTTTTTCAGTGTGGCTTAGAGAGAGACTACATTTGAGTAACTAGGAGATTTTCAGGAGGTAACTCTTAGGCAATAGTTATTATTAGGGTAAGTTTCAATTTTACAAGAATAAGGTTCATAGTAACATGAATATTGACGACTTGACATATTGGTCTGTTTTCTTTTTATTAGGCACTGCCTATGTACTCAGGAGATTCTTGCCACTCCATTTGAGAATGTAGCAGGACTCCCCAGGATGGGAGTTAAATTTAGTTTTATTGTTTATTGTCTGAGTCTCCACCCACTGAGAGAATACCCTTCCTGCAGTTTCTGGAGAAGTGTAGCCTGCTGTTCCCAATTCACCATCTTGAATCTATTTCAGACATCAGTATTAATACCACTACTCCTATTTGTATAATTGTGAGTAAATGACCTAATTGCTCTGAACCTCAGCTCCCTTGTTCATAAAATTTAGATAGTAATGTTTTCCCCTAGAATTATTGTGAGGATTAACAAATACAATAAATATTCACTTCAACATGCTCAGTTTCCTTCCTCTTTTAGTACTCATCAATGACTCAGGAGAAGTGACTCTGTAAGTAAGAGAACAAGTGGCTCATTATTGGTAATTGAGAGCCTTCAACAATATTGACTGACTTGAACTTGAAAAGAATCAAGAGTCCAGAAAGGTTATCCTCCTAATAATTTCTATTTTTATTTTTAAAAAGGAAAATAAGCTCTAAGTCTTGCTATGGTTCTACAACTCTCCCACCTGTCATTCATTTGACTCTGAAGAATAGCATCAGCACAAATTTATTGTACATCAGAACCAAAGCTACCCATGGTGTTTGAGATACATTTGAGCCACAAAAAAAGTGGCTTCTAGAAAAAAAATTAGTAAATAAATTGAACAAGAAAAAGAAAGAAGTGCATTCAGTCTGGAAGCAGCTGGCATTCATGCTGTATCTTGCAAAAATGCATAACACACTATCCATGTGAATAGTCATAAAGTTTAAAATTTCCTATTGTTTACTTGCAGCAGACAAATCCTAATGGCACAGAACTGTGTATGAAAAAAGAAAACTAAGTCAATTTTCCAATGTTCTGGAAGCCCTTGAGTGAGAGCCAATGTCACGCAGTTGACATTAGGAGAAATAAGATGGAGGCTTTATATACCTGTTTGTCTGGCCCTAATAAAGCAGCTTGGTAGATTCACATGTGTGGTGAATCAAACATTCTCCATAAAGTTGACAACAGTATACCCTTTCTTACAGTTACCAATGATGAACTTTTTTCTCAAACTTTATTTCAAATTCAGGAAATAAAATATCAGACAAAAAGCAGCTTAGCAGGATATGAAGCATTACTCCAAAAAAGGACTATCCAGGCATTTTATCTCATCAAATCCTAAAAACGAACTCAATTGTTCTTCCAGTATTCAGGAAGATACACAGATGATCACAGATTGATTAAACTATATGGTCAAGTTCTCCTTGTTAATGAAGAAAATGAATAAGAGGGGAAAAAATGCCTCATCACATTCGTGTCTCATAAAACTAACCCCTTTTTTTACCTTTAAGATTGATGTAGTACCTTCTTTGCTTTTGCTACAAAAATATTACACTATAATTATTAACTGTGGTCAATAAGTTACATTAGTTACCAATGATGAATTTTTAAAACCTTTTATTTCTGCTTTTTATCATAATTTGTAGACATTCTATGTTCTCCATTTTAAAGCAAGATATTCCATTTCAACATTCAATCATAATTAGAAACAGAGCGCAATGAGCCATTTAAAAATAGTTTATATAGCAGGAACTGGGAGATTATATAAAGCAACCAAACTAATTAGCTGGTAAACAGAATATTATATATGAATACTTGATGAGAAAGGCCTACAGGAGTTTATAGCCCCAAGAAATTCTATTGGCTTCTTAAGTGAGCACATGTTACCCATTTCTTTAGGTTCCTTTGGAAACATGAACTTTTTTGTTAATAAGAGTTTCACAGCTGCAGGCTTGATTTGTTGGAGAGTTGAGGATTTGCAAAGGACAATTGCATTCTAGATAAATTCACAATGCACTCGGGAAATAGTATTTCCAAGCCACACATATCCGAAAAGGAAACATAGTATAATGCACCACAGAAAGAGGGAGGAGAAATGGGAAGTCAATAGTGTAACCTTTAGGTATTGGCCTCTTGATATATTTTGGAAATGACATGAGTTTGGCTGTAAATGGCAATAAGCAATACTCTTGACAGAACGGTCTCTGTTGCATGATTGGATGTCATTTTCTAGGTCTAATTCGTCTGCAAGAGCTCATCAAAGCTCCCTCCAGATATAACATTAAAATCAAAATCCGCCAGCTGCCCTCTGGGAATAAAGATGCCAAGCCTTTACTCAAGGAGATGAAAAAGGGCAAAGAGTTCTATGTGATATTTGATTGTTCACATGAAACAGCCGCTGAAATCCTTAAGCAGGTAAGAGGGGTAGAGGGGGATGTGGAAACGTGGGAGAAGTGTTCATAACTCTTTCCAGAAATGCTGCCTGGTTTCCCCTTAGGGCAGCATGTTAAAACTGCTGCAGTCCAGTTTAAGCTGCAGATTGCTGTGTTCAGAGTCATTTTAAAGAGCCGAGTTGTTCAGGGAGTTCATATGACTTCACTGAAACCACTTGTAGGTATGTGGTTGTAGACTGTGTGGTCCAGTGTATGTATTAGGATACCTCCCAATGGAGGATCCCACCAGCAAAGGCTGAGAAAAGAGGGGTATCAAAGTGATTAAGCACCTCTTTTTTTTTTTTTTAATATCTCTTGGAAAGACTGAGCCAGATTTCATTTAAACAATGCCTGACTTGTTCTAAATATAACTTCCTCCTGGCAAGACCTCTATTGTCAAGTATTCACAATTCCAAACAGAGTAAAAAGGGGCACAGGGGGAATCACTGAAAGATGCCTCTCTCATCTGTTATAAACAATGAGCGGCCATGCGTTAATCTCCACAGAAAATGTGGGTAGAAACACCTGGCAATTTGTGAAGTCCAATATAAATGAAAGATGTAAGCAATATCAAACAACAACAATGGAGTAATGATTTCTGAGCATTTCAGGATATAGCATGGGTCTATGTTTGAGAAAGAAAGTCCAAAATTAGACAAGTATTCAGCATCAACTAACTGCATCTAAATCCAGAGTGATTTTTGCCCCCACTCCCACTGCCAACATTTTCAGTGGGCACTGTGGAGGCAGGGACACTCTACTGGTGACTGGTGAATAGAAGATGCTGCCAAATATCCTATAATACCCAGGACAACCCTTCTTCACACACACAACACAGGCACACACACACACAACAACTAAGAACTACCTAGCCTAAAATGTCAATATCGCTGAGGCTGAGAAACCCTGGCATAGATAGGAAATTTGTTTAAAATACAAGCATTAATAAATGGTCAGGGAGACTGAACTTAGGGGAAAGTTGGAAAAAATAGCCAGGTTACATTTACATGTAATAATGGGCATCTTGTGCTGTTTGTCTAAGTGGTCATCCATGGCATAAGGCGATGTCACCTAAAGTGACATAAGCTGTCGTTGCGTTTACTAGTTTAAAAGTTCTGGCATGTGCTCTGTGGTTGATTGGTAATGGGTAATAATTTCATAAGTAGATCAGCTCTTCCACATTAATGCAAAACTATGGACTCCTGACACACCTGAAAGAGTTCTCTGAAAACAGCCATACAGCTTTACTCTCCAGTATTTCATTCTTGCCGAGCCTCTCTTTGAAGCCTTTGAGTTCAGAGTTAACTTCTTAATTGCACTGAAAGTGGACAATCAAGAAAGTCAGTGAGATGTCTCTATTAGCCGCTAGATAAGTACTCTTAAACAATCTATTCAGAATCATAGAGCATATTTAAAGTTGCAGTTTGAAGCAGTCACAGACATCCTGAAGTCTAATCATCGCACTTTACAGGAGGTAAAATGACTTTCTCAGAACCACGTAACCAGGTACTAGAGCTCAGTCCCTTTATTCCACCCAGTGTTTACTATGACATGTTGCTTCTCCATTAGGTAGAGAGTATCTTTTATTTATTTCTAGACCATAGTTCCATTAACGAGTCCTAAGATATTGTAATTATGCCTCAGTAAGGAAAACAAGCATGTTACAGTGATTTCAACAGCTAAAGAACTTAAAAGGTAAAATAAATACAATCAGTAGCCCTTTATTTTAAGGCTTCATTTGAAAATTTTCATACAGTTCATTAAAGTGTGTAATGGAGTGTGGACCAGAACCAAAAAAAACACCCAGATTTTATGTGTAGCCCTCAAAACGCAAAGAAGCATCCCTTCCCAGGAGCCTGTTATAACCGAGCTGGGGACGTCTGTTCCATTTAGGAGAATGATTTGCTGATGAGGCTTCTCTTTGTTAGATGCCTATTTGGCTCACATAACTAGCCAAGTCTCCCAAAGGGCAGACCTAAAACTGGCAACAGAAGATGTACACAGTGGGCATGGGAAGAGTTGCTAGATCTTCTCCTCTTATTTGGATAAATTTAAACATGACGTTCCTTTGATATAAGCTGCTCTTTCCTGGCAGCCTAGTAATTACCTTATCAAAGGGCAATTATAGCAAAGAAACAAACGAAGAAGCCCTCTAAGAGAAGCCCACCCTGGAAATGTCTGGATGAAGCGTGGATATGGCATCCGTTCAGCTTTACTCCAGCCATTGACACAACACCTCTGTTTTTTCATGTTTTAGTGTACGTTAATTTCTCTAATCATGTTAGTGCTGACATTGGCTGATACACTCCCCAGTGACCCTGAGATTGCTGCCTTGCTTCTTCTACCCTATTCTTCTCAGGCTCTTAGAAGGACTTCCAGTTCCTAAAAGCCCCATGTCTCCAAGCCTGGTCTCATGTGTACCACATTTGTACCCCAATGATCTGAAGTTTCCATGTGCTATTTTATGTATACATATATATGAATAAATAAACGTGAACATTTTAAATAATTGGATAAAGTCTTTGTAATCACCACAAATGAACAAAAAAAAAAAGATTGACTGTAAGGCTTGGGGGAAGTTTTTGTTCTAGCTTAATGATCTGCAAAATTTGACAGGGAGTGGGGGTGAGATGTTGGAGAGAGCCCTTTCTAAAGGTTCCAGCATGAAATCCCTATTTTATGGCATTGAAAGCATAATTGCTCCTTCCAAAATGGCAGCAAAGGGCCCAGGTCATGTCACTGGGGTTCCTTTTGGATCTTGAAGTGGCTGCTATGATGTGAAAAGTCATACTGGGGACTGAGTTCCAAATGAGGTCTGTGTATTCTTGACCCATTTTAACTTAGCCCTGGACAATAACCTTTAGAAACAAAGTCTACAGTCCATTGAGTACTTGCCCAGGAATGCCAAGGATTCAGGAGCTCAGGTTCCTGATTCTGGCCACCACTCCATCAATCTCTATCTATGAGAAAAAAGGATGGAAGATGGAAGGAAGGAGATCAAACTGTTTCCTGAATGTCCAACCAGGTACTTGTCACACAGGTTGGCATCCTATTTACTATGTGATGTGGTCCTCATACTGTCCCAGGAGAAAAGTTTGGTATTCTTGTTTCAGAATTAAGGACACCAAAGCTCAGGTAGGTTAAGTGACCCAGGCGAGGTAACTCTCTGAGTAGTCAGGCTGCCACATGGTCTCCAGACCATCGAATCTTAGAGCCCAAGCAGTGAAACAGAGCAGTGCTCTCATTCAGGATAGATAACCACTCTCTAGGCTTCTAGAAATGTCTGGAAAAAAAGGCAACCCGTTGCTGCTGGTCTCCTTTAGGCAAACATTGCATTAACAGTTTTGCCTTTTTCTCAGGACTAAAATTACCGCTGAGAAAATTTTCTCTGCCAAGACAACTTGGCTTTCTTCTCATGTGCATTTTATGTCATTTTCCTGCACTTCTCTTCATCATACTTTCCCACTTTTTAATAACTCTTAAGAAAAAAAATCAAATGCACTTTAAAGAAGATATTTGACATTTATCTGAAAGTAAAAAATTGGGAAAACATCTATAGTTATTCTTGGGCATGCTAATCACTCCAGCAAGGCAATTATTTCCATTCATATTGAACAAGTGCTATATGATGAGAATCTAAAAAGTTATTTCCCAAAAATTAGTTAGAAATTCAAATGTCAAGACTTAATTAGGCTACAGAGGAGCAGGGCCTTTGGTATGAACATACTGTCTTCATGAGTTTCCAAGGTCTGAAATTTCCAAAACAACCAGCAGTCTGCACATGGTTTTATGGTGTCCTCTTGCCTTCTTGTCCACCCACCACTGCCCAGCCCAGCAAGCGTCCTGCTGCTCTGCAAGGATGCTGCTCTCTCCTTAATCTGCCTTCCTTGTGGAAACCCTGGTTCCCCAGCTCTTCCTTGTTCCTACTTCCCACCCAAATGAGAACAAGCACAGATAATTTACTCAGAGTTCCTATATACAGCAAGGAAGTCAGCCACCATCACTTGAGTTCAGCAGGCAGTCCAAGGTGAGTAGAGGAATGGAAAAGCTTTATGCTGGATGAAAATGAAAGCTTCAGATGGGCCCTGGTGATTGCCCTAGGTGATTGGTTCAGGAAGCACACTTGCCTTTCTCTACTTGGTCCTAAATTGGGAGATGGGGGGCAAAAATCAGTGAAGCTGTCTGTCGAATCCTTACCATTTGGGTCAGGGTCAGTTGCTGCAGAGATTGGAGTTTGACTTCACAGCTGGTTGCTGCAGAGGTTGTGGGTCAGAGTTCTATTTTGATACATGGTCTGGCCATTTATCCTTTTGTATATTCAGTCTTAATAGCTGAGCTCTTTTGCCGTGGAAAATTGAAGCTGAGAGATAATAATAGCATTTACTATGTACTGAGCATGTTCCCTTGTCTCCCCTGTATCTTAATGCAAAATCCATGGACTGTCTGAGCTGATCCTGCCTCTCTCCAGCCTCCTTGCTGGCCTCTGCCCTCTGATACTCTGATCCCAGGGGCTTTCTGCCTGGCCATGTGGCATGCCACTCCTTTCCCGCTTCACAGCCTTAGCACTTGCAGTTGCCAAAGACTCGAACACTCTTCCCAAAGCAGGTTTCACCTAAGCCTTTAGGATTCCCCTTGAGCAGTGAAAGAGAATACCTTTCTCATTCCTTAGGACAGCACTCTATTTAGCGCTTGGTTACCCCAATAAAAATCTGTAATTCGTTAAGGACATTGACTCATTTGTTGCCCATATCTCTTGCTAGACTAAACTCCAAGAGGACAGAATCCCCTTTACCTTGTTCTCCCAAATCTCCAGCACCTAGTATGTTACTTGTCACATAGTGAGTGCTCAATATAGCTCTGTTGAGTGAATGAATAAACTGAATGAATGAATGAGCCAAAAACATGCTAGATGTTTTAATTAGTAAACTCCAAAATCACCTTCCTTCTACCCTGCTCAGTATGCTGTATGCGCACCCTCTGCCAAGCATTATTTGGGTTAGTCACTCCTCTGTGCCTCAGTTTCCTCAAAAGGGAGATTTCTTTCTATCCCTGAAGTCCTATATTATTAAGAACTGAAATGCTGTGAAGTTTACTATTCTATTTCCTGAAAATAAATTTGGCTCGGAGCTGCAGTCATTTTCAAATCCTGTAGTCAGATTGAGAAAACAAATGAGGTTTCAGTGCAGAAGCCTGAATCTTAATGTATTCTCTAATGTGAAAGGAGAAAGACACTGTGATTCTCCCTCCATCTGGAAGCTGCAGTGGGGCTGGGCCCACTGAGTCCCTGAGCAGCCAGGCCAGTGGGTGAGCAAGAACACACTGTATGTACCTTGGGGAAATTTGCTCCCTCATTTACATGAACAAGTGCACGAGAGGAGGTGACATCCCACCACACCACCACACACACACACACAAACTTGTGGCAATGAGTCTTAAGGTCTAACTGAGCCATTAGTCTCCATAAAATATTTTAGTACCAAAATATTTTGTAGATTTATATTGCATTTTCTCTTGTCAATATATGTACACTCTTGCTTCCCGCCGCGCCCCCCCCCCATTCAATTAACAGAAAAACAAGGCCAGAGAGAAAATGTACTTTTTAATGACCTGCTTCCCTCTGCTAGGAAGTAAAGTGGCAATGCTAATTAATCAAATAATTTTGTGCATTGATTATTTCCTCATTTAAGTTATGAAGCAAATGACTATGACAGGGGCAAGAAGAGATGGTTAGGTGGGTTGTATTCCATGTTTCCACATCATCAGTCTTCATCTCCAAGGACAGAAATCACCAAGTCCAGCAGTGCTATGCTAAGAGGCTGCAAGCATGTGTTTGGAAATTGTCCACTAAGTCATATCTTCAAGTGGATAAATTCCAGTCATAAATATCTACAACAGACCAAAGACCCCAAGATGTACTTTTTACTGAACATTTTCTGTCTGCCAGTCATTGTGCTTAGCAGGTGAAATGCATCATTAATTTTATTTTTATAAGAAAGGTATGTATAGAAGAAACTGGCAGAGCCAGAGAGATTTTATAACTTGCCCAAGTTCACATAAGCTAGCAAATGGCAGAGTTGGGATTTGAAAGGGTTTTTTTTTTAGAATTTAAAAGGAAAAGAAAGTGTCCTATTCCACCACTGTAAGATACCTTCTCAAAGGAAAGGAACCTGGAATAACTTTTAGTTAGACTTCTTGAATGCAGTCATTTCATTTTAAATTCAAATATCCAATCATTTCTAGCTAAAATAAGTCCTCAGGAAATGCTGATTATATCACACATCCCATGGCCAAGTATAGAATGCAGTAGAGGTACGGCAGAGAAATTCACTCTTTGATTCAACCACTATATTTTATGAGTACTCATGAAGGTGATGGAGATACAACAGTGAAAAGAAAAAAAAAAACTACCTACTTTGGGCAAAAAGAGACCTTGAAAACAACTCTCACAAAAGGATAACTATACAATGCCTACAAGCTGGTCTGAGATCATATTACTTCCTGCAGCAGTAAGGGGCTGAAAGTTCAAAGTTGCTCTGAGGAATTGATGTTCCTATGGCCTGAGTTGCTCTTGAGTGTTTGAGCAAGTCCAATACTCCCACTTCATCTCAATCACCTCCTCCGTAAAATTGGATCTCAGATTCGAAACTTGCTAAGGTTCCCTTCAGTTCTTTGCATTCATGAATACAAGTGATCAAGAATTCTCTTACTCTGTCTAGATACAATGAGCTTGCATGTAGCCTTAGACTTAGTTTTTCAAAGAAATTGGGAATTAATTAGGAAGTTCATTCTTTTTTAAAGTTCCTAGGCTCTTTCGGTAGTCTTTGAGTCAGTTAATTGATGATAAGTTGATTACTTAGGATAAATTCTAACAGTATAATAGTGATGAATCTCCATTTATACTAACTGGATGGTAATTTGTTGTATATTGTATAATTATTTTGGCAATGCACTCTCATCCTGATTATGTTTCTCTCAGGCTGATATTAAAATCTATTTACATTCCCAGAGCACATTGTTGTTGTGGTAAGAAGCAGTTCATAGATATGAGTATATCATTAAATATACACAATAATTAATTGACCTCCATGCGTAACTAACAACTTATTAAAAATGCATGCAATTTTTCAATATTCTTCAGTGTCCAGGATGTCCTTTTGAGGATTCTCAAAAGCCTTCAAAGAGTAGATTTGGTAAAGGGGTTAGATTTGCTCAAACTGAATTGGAAGGCAGTAAAAATCATATAAATGATCTAAAGGTTAATGCAAGCTATATGAAAATTTGGCTTTAATAGAAGTTAAGAGAAATTATCTTTTCAATGAAAGGGGGTTACTTTGGAAGGAAATATGTAAAGAATTAGGATATGTGTATTGGAACATGCCTTAAACCTATAGCAGAACCACTGAACTCCAGCTTTATTCAAAATTGTGGGGAGATGTGTGTCCCTGAATGAGCTTTTGGGGGTGGAGGAGATTCATAGCTTGTATTAGAGTCTCTGAAAACTCTGAAGAATGAAGCAGCTTAAACTTCACTTTATTATGTTAACCACATCTGCTTCCTCAACCCTTTGTAAATGCAAGGTAAGGATCATTTCTCCTTACCTTCCACATGTTAGCCAAATCCTCTTGTACCATTAAGGTGATCCTGTGATGTAAGTATCACTCATTTATTCAGCTAACATTTATTATTTTCTATGTGCCAAAGACTGTGCCAGGGGTGAAATGGAAATAAAATGCTATTGAAAACGCCAACATGTTGTAAGAGGTCATCTTATATTAGAGGATCTGGTGATTTGTTATTTTCCACATCTGAAGAATGGATATGTAATAGTCCACACTGCACATTGCTTTGAGAAAAGTTAACTGAGAAAATGTGTACAGAACATTAAACCCAGAACTGATACATAAAACATTCTACATGTTAGATATTACTACTACTACTACTACTACTACTACTACTACTACTACTACTACTATTATTATTATTATTAGTGGTATCAAGTCTGGGCAAAACCATACGAGTAATACTTAGAGTTCATAGCTCAAAGGATACCTTGTTAAACCTGGCCAGTGTTTCCCAAAACTCTCCACCTTACTGAACAAGTCTCTGCATCTTATAAAATTTTCTCTTGATCTTAAGTATCTATACAACAGATGTAAGAAAACAGAGCATGTGACATATTCTTTCTTGTTCACTTTTTAACAAACCATTTTCTCCTCATCTAACCCCTTTTTTGCTAACTAGAAACATCATCCAATTCTCAAACCACCTAGTAATCCACTTGACTCTCCCTCATCTTTCCTGATTATTAGTTGCCAAATGTTGTAGATTCTACCTTATGAAGATGTTTCAGATTCAACATCCTTTTCTCCATCTTATCATCTTCCTCCTGTACTTGTGTAATCGATATCTCTGCAACAAGTCCCCTCTCCCTCCTTCCCTCCATTCAGCATCTCTGTAGCCTCAGAATCTGCTCATTCTAAATAAAATTTCTGCCCATTTCCTCCCCATGTTTGAAATTCCTCAGTGCCCACCCCACCTCCCCCTATTGTCTTACATGTAAAATATGCATTGCTTAGCATGGCATGCAAAGCTCTCCCACTGCCCATTTACCCACTGCCATTATAACATCTATTACAAGATAATATCGATAATGTTATCTATTACACAATTGTAGCAAAAAATATCTGTTGCAATTTGTTACACGACTGTCCTTTCTTGACGCAAGGCAACTTCTTTAAAAGGAAATTAACGTGCTTCCCAAATCACCACCCAAAGGATTCAAAATCACAAGAAAAGCTGGGGTCTAATTAACCCTGACATCTGAAGAAGTGTCATAATAGAGGAGCCATGAAAGTCTGAATTTCTGCTAAGAGTAAGAACAGTGAGTGAGTACCTTATAGCACTGAACATTGTCCAAGGGAGAACATTTTATAGGTAGGTCTAGCTACTGGATAGGAGGTTCCTTTGAAAGTAAGCAATTCATCAAGTTTTCTGCACTTAATCGATGCATTCTTTAAGATAAATTCCCAACTCCTGAGAAGATAATTTTGCTTTCATCAGACAACCACATGCTTTTACTTGGGTTCTCAAAGACCAGAAAGACTTTGTGCAAGTGATTGATTTTTCTGATATTTCCTGATATTTCTATTATCAATTAATAAATTAACATAATGCAACGAGTCTAGGATTGAAATCAAACCTGGGTTCAAATACTGGAACTAGGCTTTATTTTTTGTAATAAATTTTATCTATAAAATGAGACTAGCATATTTCTTTCCCAATAGTCTGTAAAGCTTGGCAGACTCAGCAAATGGTACTACGATCATTACTGTTCTGGCTTAAAGATACGTGTTTGCTTAATATAAATCAGTGATTCTCAACCCTGGCTGCACATCAGAATCATTTGGAGAGCTTTTAATAGATATCAATGCCTAGAACTTAACCCAGACCAAATAAATCAGAATAGATGGGACTGGGGATGAGGAATTGGTTTTTTTTTTTTTAAAGTTCCTCAGGTGATTCCAATGCATTCAGACAGAAATGTGTTCCAAACCTGGTAGCTATGGAGTAAATTGACAAAATAAAGGTGTAAGCCACAAAAGCTGAGGAATGGGTCTTAGTTTCCTGGTCACCTTACTGAGCAACAGATACCTCACGCAACCAGCAAAACAACCACTGAACACCTGTACCATTCACTCTCAAAAATTTACCTTCAGGCAAATTTGAGGTCTGGTTTTTATTATCACCATCATGAGAGAAGCTTATTGCAAAAAGCTTACACTTTATTCAGTACAATCTCTCTTAACTTTCCAGCTTCTAGAATTTCTTCAATACTTTGCTGTTAAAACTTTTCTTCCACTCTGTTCTTTCCTACACATCATCTTTCCACCAATTTTCCCTGGATGCTGCAGAGAGTTTATATTTTAGGTTCATGTAATCCTTCAAAAGCTCTGCTTTCTCTTATTTGCCAGATTGCCTATTTCATTCTGCCACTGGAAATCTTTTTTTCCTGCTCTGTTCTCAACAGCATGTACTCCATAAATAGCATAATCTCCTCTGTTGTGCACCTGGGTGATGAAATCTGGCTCTTCAGGTAGGATTATCTTCTGAAACTAAACTAAACCCCTTTTGTTTCCACCCAGGTTTAAAAAAAAAAACACTGTTAGTATCAACTTCTCTTCTCCTCCCAACCATACCTCTAGAGAGAGATGCTTATAGAGGAGTTAAGACCGAAAGGCACTTCCAAGTAGTGCAGCTACTCCTTTCAGCAACACTTTGCAAAGAATCCTTTAATTTAACTTTAATTTAACTTGGAAGCAGGAGGAAAGTAGGCTGGGTTTGTCAATGGTATAACCCTGGCTTCCAATGGAAGGAAAAACCCTATAGGCTCTTTGTGACTAGCTTACATTTGTGTACATACATGTGGTGTGTATATGTATGTTATGTGTATGTGTATGTGAATATGTGGGGGAGGTCAAAAAGAAATTTAGAAAGTTGTCAACCTTAGGTAAGTCATGTTTCCTCTTGATATATGCACTTGATGTTACTACACCAAAAGTAGGCAGTATCATGCACCATAATCATGAAAAAAATGAGAAAATGAGGTATATTGGTTTCCTATTGCTGCTGTAACAAATTACCACAAACTTAGAGGCTTAAAACCACATCGTTTTAATCTTTTCCAGTTCTGGAAGTCAAAAGTCTAAAATCCAGGTCCTATCAAGGCTGCTTTCCTTTGGGAGGCTTCAGGAGAGGACCCACTCCCTTGCCTTTCCCAGCTTCTAGAAGCTCGCCTCATTCCCTGCACTGTGCTCCCACATGACATTGCCCATTTTTTCCCCCTCTCTTCATCTTTTCTACCTTATAACCCTCCTGCTTTCCTTTTATGAGCACCCTTGTGATTACATTCAGCCCACCCCAATAACCCAGGATAATCTCCCCATCTCAAAACCCTTAATTTAATCACATCTGTAAAGTCTTGTTACCATGTAAGTTACTTATTCACAGGCTCTGGCAGTTGGGATTTTGTCATCTTCAGGGGACCATTATTCAGCCTACCTCATGAGGAGATGGGCATTTTCTGTACATTAGGGTTTTGTGGGGTTCAGTGCCAATTTGTATACATTCTGTTGTTACTTCTGTAGATGAAAGCTATAAACATTCGAGTGTTATTTTTGTTTTGTTTTGTTTTATAGCAATAGAGACTGTTTTAAAGGCTTTCTTATATCTAGCTTGTTCTCCTGACAACAAACACTAAAACTTGTATGGCAAAAGGAGCATTCTGCTCAGAGGTTAGTGTAGAGACAGCTAGTACAGTTGGCAAGTGAGAAAGGACTACACCCTGGGACTCTAAGCCTTTTCTTAAAATTGCTGCTTTGAGTAGTACAGAAATTGATATCAATCAACTGGCTTCCTGAAGATTCACAAGCTGAAATAACTTATTTCTATTTGAGATAAAACCATTATTTGAGCCACATTACATGTCACACATTTGGAAGTTGTTCACTTGAAATTATTGACTAGAAACCATGTCTGATGGTTTAGAATTTATCCTGATATTGAGAAGGCTATAAAAAGAGAAATATGCTTCAGGTTAGTCAATATAAACTTCTGAAAACACCTATTTTTCAATGGAAAGGAGCAGTAATAAAAATCCTTATCAGTATTACAGGAACTCCTCAAAATTTAGGAGCACTCCAGGTTCCATTTCAAGTTTCCACTATAACAATAGCAGCATTATGCCAATTATTTGTGACATATAGATTGCTTAAGCAATGGATTCTGCGGATTTGTGAAGACTATTTCATGCTGTTTCCATACTGCTGCATTGCCATCTGGGAAACGATCAGGTTGAAATATTGTGCAGGATTCTTAGGACTCCCAGATATGTGTTGGGAGACTTTGGCCAAATGACTTGCCATGTATCTTATAGACCACCTCTGTCACCTACCTCAGGCATCAGATGCCACAAACTATGCCTCTGTTGTCTTCATCTAGACCTGAATGAGGAGCGGCAAGACAAATTAAAATAAGTCTTGGTGTTGCTCAGTCTCTTCTTTATCTTTACCCACCTAAATCTAAGAGACAGTCTTTGCCAAGAACAACAGAGATAGACTAAGGAGGGTCAGTGCTACTGTGGACAAGGTTATGAGGTGTTGCCATATAAACTACTGAAAGCAGAGAGACCACCATTGTTAATAAGCAATAACTATGCCCTGGGGTAAACTGTTAACAGTGAGATCGCTGAGTTCTTTATTCTGCCATCTGAAGTTTCATTCTAGCTACAAATAAAACAGGAGCTATTTTCTAGCCACTGAAACGACAGAAGAGTCAGCTGGCTATTCCATGCTCAGCAGTACCAGACAGAGCAAGCCTCAAGGTCCCAGTCACCCTCCCCATTGATGGCTTAAGGGTTATGCTATCCAGATGCAAGGGAATGTTACAAGAATGCGAGTTTTGGTCTTTTGGTATTGACCTCTTTTGGGTCCTGATCATTGATTCTGCAGTGCTGGAGAGTATGATTAACTAGGAATGGGGATCACTGGAGTTGGGAAAAAAAGTACTGTTTTGTTGGAGGCTTTTTTTTTCTTTTACTCTAACCCAACCCAGCTACATCAGCTCTGAAGAGTTCATCTCTCTTTATGGTTAAAAATTAGTCAGCTTGTCCCAACCATGATTATTTATTTATTTGTACCCATCTTTATTCAACAAAGAATTGGAGCAGCCTAGAAAAATGCATTTGGAAAGAAAGTAGATAAATATTGTTTTAAAACAGAAGGAGACAGAAGTTGGCACCCAGGACACAAAGGGGAAAATTCAGTAGAAAAAGCATAAAGCTGGATGAAATTAGCACACATAGAATATATACAATATGTTCCTGACTAGTTGCTAGTGGAAGATCCACAACATCAACCCTAAACTTCCTAGCAATCAAAACAAAGATGTAAATGAGTATTCATGAAACAGAAAAATTCACTTATTCGGAAAAGGACAGTTTGTCCTGGCACTGACAACCATGCTAGCCACATGTCAAGGGGAATGAGATCTTTGGCAGGTGACCCAAGTTGCTTCCTTTCTGACCTCCTTGGCCAGAAACGGCATAGGGCCCCACCCAAGCACCAGGGACGAGGAAAGGCAATCCCATCGCATGCCCTTCGTAGCAGTTTGATATGGTTATGAATTCCAAAGATAGATATTGGATTATGTTTGTAATCTGATCTGTACCCGGGTCTGATTGAGTTATGATTAGGGCTTTAATTGAGCCACGTCATTAGGGCATTGAGTCCCCACCCAACAAGGGGTGGGGACTCACAGATAAAAGGCATGACAAAGGACAGAGTTGAGGGTTCTTAATTTTGGAGTTTTGATTTGGAGTTTGATGCTGAAGCCTTAAGTTGAAGCCCCAGGGAAAGAGACAGAGCCATTTGTCTAATAGTCTACAGCTGTCCTTGTGGAGAAAACAGGAGCTGAGCCCAGAGGAACCCAGGAAGCCTGAACCCTCGCAGATGGCAGCAGCCATCTTGCTCCAACATGTGAAAATACTCTGGCGAGGGAAGTAACTTATGCTTCATGTCCTGGTATCTGTAATCTCCAAACTTAAATAAATACCCTTTATAAGAACCAAACAATTTCTGGTATTTTGCATCAGCACCTCTTTACCTGACTAATACACCCTTCAAGATGGCAATTTGGCAGTCAGCACTAATGACTTCCACAGGACTTGTCTTCCAAACTGCATCCCTGTTATATCTACAAAATATTATTGAAGGGACTGGGTTTTTGCTCTGTATCAATCTAAGCCAATGATATAATATCAAAGGGTAATTTAATAAGAATAATTCTTTGAGGAAACAACCACTATGAAAAGAATATATTAGTGGAAGCAATTAAAGGTAGCATGTGATCACTAGGAAGAGCATTGATAGACTTATTATTCAGTGTTTGTGATGTCATATGTCTTGAACAATTAAAAATGACTTAAATAAGTTAGAGCTAGTTCCTAGTAATACTTCCCTGGTAAAGCATATGCACTGCCAAGGTCAGCACTGCCTGGTCAGTCTAGCAGACAAGTACAATATAAAAATTCAAAGCAGGTAGTGTTTCTTGAGTGGGAATGGGGCCAATTTTGCCAGCAACTATTAGAAAACTCCCCATACCATGATTATATTTTTTACATTAAAAATGGGAAGCAACTGTAGCTCAATCAGTTGGGCTCCCATCTACCATATGGAAGGCCCTGGGTTCACTTCCCAGGGCCTCCTTGTGAAGTCAGGCTCGCCTGCATGCTGCAGAGAGCCACCCGGCCCGCAAGTGTCATGGAGAGACAACTGAGCAAGGTGACGCAACAAAAAGGGAGACAAGCAAAAACACAGAAGAGCATGCAGCAAATGGACACAGAGAACAGAGCACACAAAAGGCCACAAGGAGGGGATAAAAAAAATTATTAACAAAATAAAAAATGATATTTATTCTGATGTATCATTTTCTTAATCCCTTAATGAGTTTTAATTGAAATACCAACATTCAAAGAGAAATCATAGCCCAAATGAAACACTGTTATTTATAAAACAGTCTATGAGAAGGCAGGGCTCCCAGTCCCAATCAGTTATACACCATTACAAGGACTATTGTTTAAGAAGGACCACCTTTTGTGCTTTATCTTCATTGTTCTCCTCCAGAAGTTTCTCATTTGCCTGGGTCCTGGAGTGTCCACAGATTTGACCACAGATGTTATTAAATTTTCACTTCTAGGAAAGTCAAGGAAAGAACCAGGAGCACTGACCTAGGCAATCACTTAGGAAAGGGAACAGGGATTTTTCTAAGAAAGTATACCATAATAAAATGTATACATTTCTTATACATTTTCATAATAAAATGCCCAAGGGTTCTTTGTGCAATAAAAGCAGGCCCTCTGGTTGTTTACACATTCCATATTCACATCTCTTTTCTAACCTTAAATAAGAAGCATATCAAATGAATATTTGCCTCCAGGAATTACTCCTCCTCCTCCTACTGAAAATAACACTAATCACTTAAAATTGTTGCTTTAAAAAACAAAAGCCTCAGTTGGGATGTTCAGTTCTCTACGTTGACATAAAACTTTCCCAGTTCCCTTTCAAAAGGTAGTCTTGGCTGCAATTACAGTATCTAATGACCAAAGTGAAAAAACTGAATTCTTTACTGACCCCAGCAGGTTAGCGCTTTATGCTTAAATGATGTAAGAGACCAGCTAACTCGACCTCTCCATTCTTGGCTTTAAATGTTATTAATGGCCCTAAAGCAATCCTACCCTTTAAAAATCCTTTTGTGTACCTGGTCTTGTTATCACCATAGGACTGACTTACACACTGTGGACTCATGATTCACAGAGAGTTTCCCATCATTTGTCTAACCTTCGTGACATTACAATTTCCTAAATATTTCTCTGCCTTTCATGTTAGCAGACAGGGCGTAGGAAGTGTCAGATTGGTGTTCACTGCATGTTTGGTGCTGTCACCAATACCCTCTTCATTTTTTATTTCCTTTCATGTAAAATCATTCCGGTTTACATATCTCTTAGGCACCTTCCGGGGCCTCTGATAACTTGCATCACCTTTCCCCAGACCTTTTCAATCCATCTCTTCAACTAAAGCTATGAAAGTCTTTAATGCAAATGGTCTTGTGGATACAGATATTCAGGCTCCACTCTCAGAGATTCTAATTCATGACATCACTCTGATGAAGCCCAAGATAACTTCCATAGGGAATTATCATTTGCATCCAGAATCGGTCAACATTATGGGATAACTGCCTTGGAACTTTGATTTCTGAATCTTTCCTCTTCGTTTCTACACAAAGGTCAAAAAGAGAACCCAAATAGTAGTCTGGTAACCTCTGCCAAGGAAGGATACCCTCAATTTAGAAGAGTTAGAAACTATCCGTTGTCTCTAAATCACTAGCAACTTTTTCTTCTCAGTTGACACCATTTTGCAGAGACCCAAAAGTAAGACCATGGTTTCATAAGCTCTATGTCTACTAGAACCCCTGTCATTTCTGCCCACTTGCATCTCTCCCCTCCTACACAAAGTAAAAACAAAACACACTTACAAAATGTCTGGAATTACCAATATCCCAAGTTGGTAACTGAGAATCAAAATTATGAGACAGTAAGAAATTTGTATAATAGTCTCCATGGTTCTGTCTGTACCTAAATCTCCTTTTCCTATATTCTTTCTGTGGTATAAAATATATATATGCCTGAGATTACTGAGAAACTTAGGCAATGGGTAAGACAAAATCATATGCCATTATGGACAACTTCAAATATAAAATGTGTTGAGCAAAAACTATATTTATATTTGATAATCAGAGCCATTATTTCTATGTAATGGCAAGAATATTGGATGGAGATCTGTGTTCTGAGCCCTGCCTCTACATCAGCCCATAATTGACCTTGGGGTTCTCATCTAGTGAGTCTGTATTTCTAAAACCCTGTCCTGTTTTAAGCCCCCAAACTTGCACAGTCACCCTACTAATTATCTATGTTTTATTTTAATTCTACTTCTTATTCTTACTCACTTTTTCTCTTTTGCAGATTCTGTTCATGGGCATGATGACTGAGTACTATCACTACTTTTTTACAACCCTGGTAAGAACATCCAGTGCAAACATAATGCACACAATAGGAAACATCACACAAGGTTATTTCGCAGCCAATCCCACCAGCATCAAAAGCAGGATATTGTCATGGAGATTTGCCTTACTTTCCTAAGACTCCTCTAAATCCAGTAATGCTGAACAGCAGAGATTCATTTTTTTCCCCCTTTATTTTCTTACTTTCTTTTTAAACTAGCATCAATGTGTGCACATCCGGAATGATTAAAATGAAAATTCCATTAAATAGAAACTGTCAAAATGCAAACTATTCATAAAGAAGTGCCATCTATAATTTCTATGTGCATTAGAAGGCACACCAAAGTGTGTCTTTGCATGCTTTGATAAGACAAGGCTTACCCGCCTGTGTCCAGTAGATAGCTGGGTTAACCAAGGGTCATCTGTCAGATGTTTTGAAGACCATGAAGAAAAGGAGCTTGGGAGATGCCCTGCACATTGAACATCTCACATGATTAAGAAAAATTATGGCTCAAACCTTTAGAATTCCAAAAGGAACTCCAGAAGAGACCTAAAAATTTTTTGAGAGCTTATCAGAATCAAGAGAGAATGATTTATGGCATTTAACATACCAAATAATGTAATATCTCTCTTTCAAATAGTTTCAAAACTCAGTTAACACTCCCCACACACACACACATAATTCTTATCTGAGAAGAAAGCACAGAACAAACCTCACCTTTCTAATGTATAAAAATGTGTTGGTAAGAGCACCATTTTACCAAATAAAACAGACAAGGTAGCCTGGTGAGTAGGAAAATCAAAGAATTTGGAACAAGGACCAGGCGGCTGCCCTGATACAGACTCATACCCTCCAAAGAAGCAATAAATTACATTCCTGACTCAAATTTCTCTGAGAGCATTGAAGGATACCGAAGACATCATGAGACAAATGCTATGGGGCAGTTCCTGAAATCATTACTGCTAGTAACCATGGAGTGGGGAGAGTGGGCAACGAGAACAGAACTTTTTAATCTATGGTTCAGGGGTCTCGCCACACCACACCTTTCTCTTGACTTCCTGATCAGATCCTCTGTCAGAACAGTCTAGGAAAAATCTTGCAAACTGGAAAATGTGCCTCACAAATACATCTTCTCACCCTTCACCATGAACATCTGGGTATTACTGAGTCAATGTGACCATCTGCCTCAGACCTTTCCACCAGGACCAGCTATACACATCCCTAAGATCTGGTTTCTGAGATATTTGAAAAAGAGTATGGACAGCAGAAGCTAAGAAGACTGGCCTTCAATGGAAAATCCTTGAGGGATGATCAAATTGCTGCACTTTTTTATTCCTTTTCACTCCTCCCTGTCTTGCTGGCCTTATCCAGCATTTAGACCTTGGACTTCATATTCTATATTGCATAAAAACTTCAAACTGTTGACCAACCTAATTTTGCACATTTAATTTATTCATTTTAGTGTATTGAATTCATGTACTACTGAATTCACATTCTGGAAGTTTCTTCCTTCTCTCTTGTAGCTTGTCTAACTTCCCTTCTTCAAGCATTTTTCTTTGGTCTTATCTTCATTCTGCCTTGCTTTGCTTTTATAGTCTTACCAGTCTTGCTCATGAGTATTAATACAACTTAAAGAAAACAGAAAATTAGTTGCTTAGTACGAAGAAATTAAAATTATAATACTCTAAAAGGCAGCACACCTTTTCTGATACTGACCTAAGAGCAGAGCTGTCCTCTTATTGTTCTGCCCAGTCCAAAGTTATCTTGGGAAAAGGTTGTGATGGAGAGAAATGTTATTCAACAAGATACATTTGTATGCAGCTTCTGCAAATACGAACAGTAAAAAGTTTCCAAGGTTCTTTCTCTTTAGTAACCACTACCATCACTGACCCTGTACTATCTTGTATCACACATTTCATAAAGAAGCTACATTTTTAGGAAGTTTGTATGAAAGCTTTTTCTCTGTTAAATGTTACTTTGAAAGCTTGGTTTATTCTTAAATGTAATTTATTTTTAATTATATCTTTTAGAGTCTAATCTTTTTACATAAGAAAAAAATTGAAATCATTGAATTCTCTCTCAAATGTGAATCTACTTATACACTTCTAGTTTACTCCCTGCCTCATCTTCTGTGATGGAAAACACATAAAGTAAATTAAACTTTTTCCTGAAACATCGTGTGAAATGGAATGAGTTCTATTGTTAAGATACTCACACCCACACAGCCATATGCTCTGGTTTATTCTCTGAGGAGAACCCTTTGGTTCCTATTTGGGTCCTATTTGAGCATGTGTCCAGTGGGTATTCTTCAGGTTTTCATTTTGTAGGACATGAGTTATTTTTGGTGAGATGGGGGGTGGTACTTTTTCCTGCTCAGAGTTCTCTTCTTTTTCCTGTCAAAAGAATGTGCAATTTTCTAATTTCACCTCCGGGATGAAAGACGTGGGACAGCCTAAGGTAGCAAGATGTGATGGAGGGAGGTGAGACTGCCACTGACACACTCTCCATTCTTGGGCCAGTTTTGTCACCACGTAGAGCCTCGGTTTTCCTCACCTATAAAATGAAAGCATTGGACCAAATGAACACAAAATCTCTTCCGACTCCCCTGGGATTATATACAAAGAAGAGCAATCTCTAGAAATTCCATTCTGTCCTAGGGCAAACTATTTGTCTTAGTTTCTTAGAGCTGTTGTAACAAAGAACCATAAACTGTGTGGCTCAAAACAAGAGATATTTATTCTCACACAGTTTGGGAGGCCAGACTCCAAAATCAACAGGTGTGAGGAACCATGTTCTCTCTGAAACCTGGAGAGGAGAATCTGCCCCACGTTCTGGCTTCTGTTGGCAGTGAGCCATCCTTGGCACTCCGTGGTTTCTGGCAGCATAACTCCAATCTCTTCCTCTGTATTCACATGACCAGCTTCTCTTTTCTCTGACTTTGTGTCCAAATTTCCCTCTTCTTACAAAGGCACCAATCAGTGGATTAGGCCCCCCTCTAATCTATTTGGGCTCCATCTTATCTAATCACATCTTCAAAGACCTTATTTCCAAAAAAGGCCACATTTGTTGTGATTGAGACTTGAATATGTCTTTTTGGGGGACACACTTAAACCTGTAAACAATTATTGGCAACCAAGCTCTTCTTCTTGGTTTATCAAAACTCTAACAGTATTGCAAAACAATGGATGAAAATGAAGATTACTCTCTACTGTGGGGGTTCTTCAGCAGTGCTCAAATGAAAAGCAAGGGGAAATGTTCTTTTATGGAAATGATGTAATAATGGCTGCCATTTTTGTTTTGCTCTATTTGTTGCTTCTGGACTCGTTAATTCTCTTTTGTATAAAGAGCATTGTAAGTGTTAACTCTTTTCTATTTTTGTCATTTTGACTACTGCACAGGACTTATTTGCTTTAGATCTGGAACTCTATAGGTACAGTGGTGTAAATATGACTGGGTTTAGGCTGCTCAATATTGACAACCCTCACGTGTCATCCATCATTGAGAAGTGGTCCATGGAGAGACTGCAGGCCCCACCCAGGCCCGAGACTGGCCTTTTGGATGGCATGATGACAGTAAGTAGCTGGAAAATTTAAAATCATTGGAAATAATATTTGAATTCCTTCAGAATATGGGTTAAGAATTTCATATCCTTTCTGTAATGTGAGGACAAAAGTGCTATAATGTATACTTTGGCTTGTGCCAGGGAAGGAGTAAGCTTTTCAGGTATTACGAAAGCCTGTGCTTGACTATCATGGAAAACTGCTATTTTTAGCTTCCTGACCATACTTGACTCAGATAAAGAAGGTAATGAGAGTACCACACTGTCAGCCTAACGAAGACAAAGCAGGAACCGAAGCAAGGACAAGTCAAGAGGGTCTTCATCACTTGAATGGAAGGGAGAGGCAAAGGAAGAATAACCTGCCTATGGAGATTGCATGGGGCCAATTTGTTCCCTTGCTTCTGCCATATCTCAGCAAGGGAAGCCCACATGAGAAAATACCAGATTTACATACGCCGAGTGCATACATGCTCTTCATGTCAGGGATGTGGACACGCACACCTCTGCAGACATTGATAGTGCCTAACATAAGCCATATGTCGCTCTTGAAGCTGATGCCAAACCTGCCTCCTGACAAGTCAGAGGTATTCTGCTGAACAGATAAATTGCAAATTGCCTCACTGGAGAGCTTCTTGCTAACATCATTTGTCTTTTGTTGTCAAATGTACCTATCCTCACTTTATTTCTCTAATGAAGCTCCCAGTGTGATGAAAAAAATAGCAGGAAATAAAAAGAAAATTCTATGTAGGAATAGTGTCATCTAAGGGGAAAGATATTGGGTATGTGAGCAGGTAATAACATTTTAAATTGGCATAGTATTTCATTCTCTGTTCCCATGATCGGGAGAAGCACTCTTGCTTTTAAGATGCAATTTACTGATAACTGAAAGGTATCATCGCCCAGAGAAATGAACCTGGGATTTCTTTTCATTTCCTACTTTTTTTTTAAAGTGAGGAACAAATGAAAAGAAGAAGTGAATGAATGAAGTGGCTCTGGATGATTTCTTGTTCAAGGCTCCTGACTGTTTTTCAAACCACAAATGACTCTTAAAATACACAGAGTGAGCTGAGAGATAATGATGGAAAGCATTTGGTACAAAAGAGCCTTGGTGTTATTTGAAACATTGGTTTAAATAAGAACAAGTAGAGAATATCAAGGAAAATACTAGACTTCTGAAAGGGAGGAGGAAAGCCAGAGAGAAATAGAGAGAAAGAGAAGACCCACCTCCCTGTTCCACAACAAGATTTCTATCATAGGACAAGATCTCAAATAATTTTTACTGGTGCTCAGGACATACCACAAAGAGATTCATGGTTTGAAGCTATGCTAACCCAAACTGTGGACTCATGCCAAACCTTAAATATTCATCACACGTATGGCTTAATTTTCCAAAAAGCGTCTGTTGTGTTTAATTATGCTGAGCTGACAGGACAGTTTGTACATAAAGACTGAGTGGGGAAGACCACCGAAGAAAGGAGAGAGCTGTGCAATCCGTACTGGGCGTGAGGCACCACTGCTCCTCCAGGACTCTTGCCAGTGGCCAGGGCAAATGGTGGTCCCATGGATAGGAACGGAGCTGAGTCCCAATGGACGAAAGAGACCCCATTCTGCCTAGGGTTTATTATTGTGTTCCCACCTAAGAAAGAGGTTTCTAAGCTTTGTTATTGTTATTGTTGTGGTAGTTATTATTTTTGCAAATTATTAAATGGCAAATGGAGATTTATCAGCCCAGAAGAGGGTGGCACATCAGGCTGTTGTAAAAGGGGCTGGAGGAGCTGTGTCAGGTCATGTCAATACTAGTCAAATAAAGTGGTAGAATGCACTAGAAACTGGATCTAATAGTCATGCAGGTATAGCTTTGAAGCTGATCATGTGAAGCATAATATTCATCTTATTTTATCTGAAACATGCACTTTGCAGTTCACTCATTTCTCCCTGTTTCTCCTGGAAGTGGCTAATTTGTCACAGTAGAAAGTGAGCCATGGGGAGGTTAAAGGGCTTACATATGGGCCTCAGTGGACCAATCCCTGAGCCAAGAGAACACACGGCATGTCCCCAGACTCAGGCCCAATGTTAGCCCCTCTCTGCTCTCAGGTTGCCTCTGTATTCAAACTGTTTCTCTAAAGAGAGCTCCTATATATAAGAGATACAATGGTTAGTGAAGATAGGTGTTCTAATGTAATAATATTATTCCAAAAACTGGTCATAGACTACTAATATTTAAGTAATGTCATAACTATAATACAAGATGAATTTTCCAAAATTATATGCATTTTTCCACTATTCTCCAAGATGAATTTTTTGTAGCCCCTTATATCCATATTTTTGTGCCCTGTTCATACATAGATATTCATATGAATAGACAATATAAGAATTTTTTAAAAAGAAACTCCATGTACTTAAAATTTTTACCTACTTATCTATTTTCCTCTTTAATATTTCTATTAGGTATATTTTAGAATTTCATACACTAAAAACATCTTCAAGGATATATATGTCAAAATACATCAAATCTGAAAATAGAAGTAAAAAACTTGACTTCAGACTTAAGAATGATTGATTTAATAAGATATTGACTTCCAGAATAGAGTTAAAATTGAGTTAATTAAAAAACTTTTGCTGAATCAGAGTTCAAAAACAGTGAATCTCATTCTTTTTAAAAATCCTAAGATTAATAAAAGAAAACATTTAATCAACTGAGGTCTGAAAAATAGAACTGTTGAGTGATTTGTAAAAAATCAACTTTATCCCTTTTAGTACCTTTAAGTTTTTCCCAACACTTAGACTGATTCAATCTACTGGCTTTTGGGTAGATTGGAGTGATAGGATGGCTCATTCTCAGATGGATCTCCCCTGACTGTGGGTCAAAATTGTGTATGATTCAATACTTGACATAACTCATGGAAACAACAAAATATTGATCCATCTCCTGTCCTCCCAATTCTTCAAATGCATTCATAATAGAAGTTAAGTCTGTAGCCTTACCCTTTTGACTTATATCTGAAGATTTCCCATCATCATGATCCACAGAGGAGATGTCCTTCAGTATCCACTTTGAGTGTCCTGTGTTAGTCGTTGATGAAACACAATGGGCAGCTGAATTAAGTGGACAAGCAAGATCTCTCTGGATAAGGAAAACCTGGATTAAGTCCTGGCTACATCCCCTAACTAAATGACCTGAGCAAGTTATTTAACCTCTCAGAGCCTCAGTTTGCTCATTTGTAAATGTGGATAATGATACTTTTCACTGTTACTCTGCTGATTAAATTAGGTAACGTGCATAAAGTTTCTAAGACGTAGAATTGAATTTACTTGATATATCTGCTGTTTCTCCAATACATGGTTAATAAAAGAACAAACAACACTCCAAGATACCAAGCAGATCTTTATTCAAGGGAGAGTCAGAGTCCACAACTTGAACAAGTTAGCCCAAGATGGCACAGGACTTGTGCAATCTGCTATGTCCCGTGGAATCACTCAAGTGTGTTTGCCAACTTCACATATCATCTACTTTCCCTGTTCCTCTCTGTCTCTCTCAAAAGTTGGCCAGCATTCATTGAGACTCACAGTGTACCAGCCTCTATGCCAGGACTTGTTGGGTTTTCTGGAGTTGCCTCCTAATTATTGAATTTCTGGATTGGGAGTGCATCAGAGTAACTTTGCTATCTCCCCCAAACCATGTGCAAACCAAACTCCAGTTTACCTGCAGCGGCTACCCTCCCCTCGGTGCTCAGGAAACTCAACACCCCCCAACACTTTGGCTCCCTCAGCAGCACCCACTACGCCCCTTCCTCCTTCCCCAAACTTAGGCTCCTGAGCAGGCCTCCTCTAGGAAAATCCCATCCTTACCAATATTCTCATCACTTCAACAAAGCACCACACAGGATTGAGGAAATTTAGCCAGTTCTTACTAAGTGGTAATTCCTATTAGCTCTATGCCTTAAGTGAGATAATTGGATTAACAAAGAAACTTGTTGACACCAACCATGGGAAAGGGAGGGTATTATTTGGGAGGGCTTCCCTCCTGGAAAACTCCCTTGTCCAGCCAGGTCAGGAAGGTGAGCATTTCCAATGTGGAGAGAAGTTGGAAAATCTAAACTTTTTGCTCATCTGCCCTCCAAGGACTAGGTCTCACTTCAGAACCTCTAGCTTTTAACAACAGTTGGAGACCAGAGAGGGAGCAAAGTTCAAGGACTTGATTAGACCATGTCATGCTGTTCTTGTCCCTACAGGGTAAGGTGGCATCTCACTGCTGCACATTGATTGTGTCAGGAGTCTCCAAGACCACCCCCAGTTTTGACAATTTACCAGGATTCACAGAACTCAGAAAAACAGCCATACTCACGGTTATGGTTTATTACAGAGAAAGGACACATCTTTAAATTAGCAAAGGAAAATGGCACAAAGAGCAGAGTCCAGGAGTCCAATCTTCTAGCTGTCCTCTCCCAGTGAGTTGCCCAGAAAGTGGTTAATTCTCCCAGCAACCAGTGTAACAACAAGTGAGAAGGACTGCCAGCTGAGGAAGCTCACCGGAGCCTTGGTGCCCAGGGAGGGTTTTGACTGTGGGTCACTCACATAGGCATGGCTTTCTTTAGCTACTCAGTCTCCAGCCTCTCCAGATGTCAAATTGATATAGCACAGTCCAGAAGCTATCTCCCAGGAGCAGGTCATGGCCAGTCCTTTCTTTGTAATGTGCAGGGTTTGAGTACAACAAGTCTACTCAGTTAACCCTTTACAGATCACTGTAATATCTACCGCACCACATATTGGAGAGAAGCTCAATATGTTTGTTTCATGGTCCATTTTGTGGCAAAATATACCAGGTTTAGATAAGCAAAGATTTTTTAAAAGACTTTTTAGAGGCGTTGAGCAATGTGGTTTCATCCGGGCTTTAGATATAAATAAAACATGAACATAAACCCATTTAGGAAAAAAAACATTAAAACACAGGCCAAGTTTCTTTTACATTTCCCTAGAATGACTTGAGGGTTGCTTTCTGTTGCGCACAAAGCTCAAAAGGGAGGAAATTCAGGAGCAGTGAATTGATGGTTTGGAATAGTTATAGCAAATGCTTTCTCCATCTGAGAAAACATTTTATTTCAAGGGGAAGCATATTTTAAAAATATATGGTCTTCTTCTTTGGATTTGGAAAGCATTGAGCAGGCCCGTAGTTTTGAACGTTTTTATTGTGGGAAGCCTTGACAAAGGAAATTAAAATCTTTCCTAAGCTGAGGTTATGGAAAGGTCAGATGATTGAAATTCTACCCTTCACCCTTCTCAATCAAATATGTCAATCATTTAACTTATAAATACAAATACCAATGTTTTAAAATTGTATGCTATTCCTAAAAAGATTCAGGTTTCCATAGCATAGTGACTAAGTGGGTGAGCTCTGATATTTGAGTTTTCATTTTGAATTGGAAGCCTAACTCCCTGTTGCCTACATAAACTCAGGCAAGTTGTTTGACAGCTCCAAGCTTCCATTTACCCATCTGTAAAATGGGGACAATAATACCTATTTCAAAGATTTTGTTTCAAGAATTGCATGAAATAACACATGTAAAACGCATGCTTATAGTGCCTGCACCTAATCGTTGAATATTAAACATCATTAATAAATCAGTGGACAAATCTCTGGTTTACAGGCAGCACAACTTCATGTATTAGAATGTGAACCTCAGCTCCAGGTTTGAATCTTGGTTTTGACATTCACTAGCTTAGAGACATCATTTAACTTCTCTGGGTCTTCATTTTTGAATCCATGAAAAAGTGAAGATTATGATAACTATTAAATGTTTGCAAGGTATTTAGGACAGTACCTGACATATTAATAAGTGCTCAATAAATGTCAGATATTATTATTGGCAGCATTTAGAAAAGCCTCATTCTGCCAAAAAAATTACTTTCCACCGAACAGTCCAAATTACTATAGCAGAGTGGTGAAGAACATTGGTGTTAGCACTAGGTAGACATGGGATCAATCCCTGGCCATGCAACTAGTTAGCTTAATGGTCTTGGACCCATCGTTTAATTTCCCTGAACCTACTTTCTCATCTATAAAAGGGTTGTTATCCATCTGGAATCGAACGATCAAAATATGTTTCAGCTTTAGCAACCCACACCACCACCACCACTGCTGCCACCAGTCTAACTTCTATATGTCAAGCATATGAGTGAAATAATTTATCTTAGATTCATCTTAAAAATATAGGATTGTTCAGTTCCCCCTTGCAGAATGGATTTTATTTTAAGGCATTTTATGTGCTGGGAACTGTGCTAGTCACTAAAAATTTAAGTTGAACAGTTTCTGCCTTTAGGAAACCCACATTCCTATGAAGAAACAGATATAAACAGATATAAAAACAAATGATTATAAATATATGTAGTAAATGCAATGATAGATATTGCCCAAGGAAAGAGGTTTACTCTAGCTTCACAGACTAATAGAATGCAAGATGTAGTAACTTCTATCTACTTTTTTTATCACCACCAAGAGATGGCCAAATAAATGCAATGTAAATGTTGAATGAATCAAGTAATTTCAGAAACCATATGATAGTCCTCTGTCTGTGACTTGGATTCTAGATTTAGCTCTGCCAATTACTATCTACATGTATGACCCTACACAAATCAACATCCTTTCTGGAGGTCAGTTTCCCTACATAATAAATAGGTTTATCTATGTGTTCTGTTATTTGGGGAGGTTGCTGAGAATTTCAAATGGGCAAACATATTTGAAGTTACAATGAAAAGCCTCAGGTAAAACGCAAAGGTATTATAAGATTTTATCCCCAAAGAAAACCACAGGACAGTATTTTATAAAATGCTGGAAGGATTATATGAAAGTTTGCAAATGAAGAAGAGAAAAATGAGATGCCTAAACCCAAAAAGGAACCACTGCTTTCAAACTTCACCGGGAAAGCAAATTCTGAGCAAGTTGCTTGTCTGTTCTTCAGACAGTCCCCCCAAATCCACTGTTGACTTTGATTCCATGGCTAAGATGTTCTTGAGTCTGGTAAATGTAAGTGACTCTGCACAAGTGTGCTTATCTGGAAGCCACCTGTTAATGTTCCTTGCAGCAATGTCTAACAAATATAAATAAGTAAATAGATACATATAAATAGTAAGAATCAAAATCTGATATTGAAATATTGAGCTTAAGTAGCATCTAAATCAATGTAATTGCTACAATTTCTTCCATTACTAATCACAGTAGTTCCATAGTAGAATATCATTAAGTCCACTCTAATCCATACTCTATTCCTCCATCCTGTGGACCGTGGGATGGTTATGTCCACTCCATCTCTATATCAAGAGGGGACTTAGATTCCATATAGATGCCATTCTTCTGCTTGCAGTTGTAGGCACGCTTGGCTCCCTGGTGTGGTGGTTGACCTTCTTTACCTCCCTGTTAGCTGGCTGGGGTAAGTCCAATAATCCAGAGGGTAGGAGTTACAAGTCTGCTGAGGCTCACAGCCTAGCTCTGACAAGGTCAGTCCAGAGATTCAGGTCTCCTGAGTATACACCAACCCCAGCACCAACCAACCACAGGTTCAGTAAAAGTGACAGAAGAAGCATGTGTAGAAAGATCACATCTGAGTTCAACTCCATCACACTCAGGAACACAAACTCCAAAGTAGGGTCAACTGACATGACACTGAACTCCAGAGCCATCTGCCATGATCATAGAACCTGTGGGTCTCTGAGGCCTCAGGGCAACCCACACCTGGGGTTTTTTCTACTTTGGCTATCTCTGGGACCCTGCTGAGGCATGCATAAGCGCAACCCTTTTGATGACCTCCTGACTCCTTTTTGGAGACTAATAGCCATATAAACTCATTTGTCCTTTCCATTTCCCCCTTTTATTCAAAGTCAAAAAGCAGTTTTTAACACCTGATATTACATGTAGGCCATGGTAGCTGCTGAGGGTAGGGAGAGGGAAGAAGAGATATGATGTGGAGGCATTTTCAGGACTTGGAGTTGTCCTGGGTGGTATTGCAGGGACAGATGCTGAACATTGTATGTCCTCCCATGGCCCACTGGGTGAACTGTGAGAGAGTGTAAACTACAATGTAAACCACTATCCATGTGGTGCAGCAGTGCTCCAAAATGTATTCACCAAATGCAATGAATGTGCCATGATGATGAAAGAGGTTGTTGATGTGGGAGGAGTGGGGTGAGGGGGGTGGGGGCTATATGGGGACCGCATATATTTTGAATGTAACATTTTAAAAAAATAAGGAGAGAAAAAATAGAATAAATAAATAAATGTAATTGATCTTAGCACTGCTTAACATAAATGATTCTCAAAACATATTTGTTTCCTGAAATTGAGTCTCTGGTGGCTGAGTTGCTTTCTTATTTTCTTAAAGAACTCAAAACAAAACATAGCTATGATCCCAATTTACTACGGAATGTGAAGTATTATTTTGGAGAAAAAAAAATAGCTATTGGAGAGTGAAAAATGTTCAGTTGAAACATAAATGCCGATTTAGATGAGATAAGCATGAGATAAGGAAGCAGGGAGAGTGAGAGGGCAGGTAAAGGAAAGTAAGCAGAGGTAGAACTGAAGATGCGGAATGTGTTTCCCTCCACAGACCGAAGCAGCTCTGATGTATGACGCTGTGTACATGGTGGCCATCGCCTCTCACCGAGCCTCACAGCTGACCGTTAGCTCCCTGCAGTGCCATCGACACAAGCCGTGGCGCCTTGGACCCAGATTTATGAACCTGATCAAAGAGGCAAGTGCTGTTCCCTCACAGCTCAGTTCTACCTTTGTCTCAGTCCCATTCGGATGGCCTATTTGGTGTGGTCCCTCCCACAGGGTTCTGTTGACATGATGACTGTAAGGGAGGAGAAGTCATCACCAACCAGTCTACTGAAACTTCAGTGGCAAACGTTTTCATAAAAGAATTACCGGGAATTTTCCTGTGTCATCTTGAGAAATTCAAAGAAGCTACCATATTGTAACACTAATCCTCCTTTGTCCTAACTGTGGCACCACCTAGTTCTGGCCCTCCACACATGCTCATGGCCACTTGGTGCATAGTCCATTGAGTCAAGGGTTGGGCTGTTCATCACTGAAAGGCAACAGAGCTATATTCCACATTGCCAGCCCCCAATCCACGTGGCCTCCTAAGGCTTGGGTTGTACCTGACTAAATGGAAGGACTTCTTTATCTTAATGATATAGTGATTATTAGGTCATTTGTCAGCTCACTTGAAAAGTCTAGTCCCATTAAAAACCTAACAAGTGTACCCCTAAAGGAATTTTAGGAGTACAAAGTGTTTAGGTGGGTGTTGGAGAGGGTCTCCTCAATATTGCCCCAAGATCCTGGACTGTGCCCCCACCCACCCTTTCCTCTTCTCTGAGGATCACTTCTCTTCACAAGCTTCTGTTCTAGGAACCCGAGACTCCTGATAGATATGTATCCTTGAACTACCTTTGGCTCCAACATTCACCTCAGGGTGTGTCTGGACTTTTTCAGGAGCAGCCAGTCCTGAGTATCCACCCACTGTAGTCTATGAAGCTGCTCTAATGTTTTTGCTACGGGATACACACAGGAGAGTGTCTTTTTTCCTTCCCCTCTCTCTGTACCTCAGAAGGTTGGGTGAGAGGAAGCCACGGAAGAGAGGGATGTGAGGGAGCACAGTACAGAAGACAAATGCCCAGCTGAGAGAGAGGGAGGCATTCAAAGGCAGGATGCCTGCCCTGGGCTCTGTCTCCACTGGTCCCTCCAGCACCTAAGACCTTTTCCTCTTCACTCCACTTTCCTACTGAAGGCTAACTCTGACCTAGAAGGCAAGAACCAGAGAGGCAGAATGCCTATGAGTTAATCACTCAGGCTCTAAAGCCAGGCTGCTTTCCAGGCTGGGACTGGGGTGTGGCAAGCTGCAAGGGCAGCTCTCTGGGTCACCATTTAAAGAGGCACCCACTCTCAGGTGAGGATTCCATACTCTCAGGACCCTGACAGTGAGCGCCTTCTTAAAATGTTACATACTGGGTACCACTCTTGCCTCATCCTCGTCCTGACACTGGCTGCTTGGGTTTAAATGCCCTCGCCACTGACATTTAAAACCTTTATAGCCTGGGCAAGTTACTTAATCTCCCAGAGTCTCAGTTTTCCTATCTGTAAAATGGGGATAACAGCAACAGTATCGACCTCAACGTGTGAAGGAAAGTGCCAGCACATAATAAGAACTCTGAAATGTGAGCTGTTCTCTTACCTGTGGAACAGACTGCTACTAACAGCCTCATTCAGTTTCCTGAGGATGGTGCCAGGAATTTAAAACCACCCAACACAACAATAACAGCAAATAGAAAACAAATAGGTCTGTAATGAAATACTTCTTCTGATAGTTATTTAAATCTGACGTGCTATGCCTAATAGAAAAACATGGCACTGCCTCCTCCTCTCCCTGTAGCCATCTTGGTGATGTCCGGAAGCACCATCCCAATTACTTTGATCTTTAAAAGGAAAACAGTTGGTTTCCTTTTATCTCCTACCAGTGCAAGGAGAGGCATGAAAGCCTGGGATCAAACACTCAGAGCACCCCAAGCATCTTTTGGCTTGTACTTAAGTTGCATGAGATGGTGAAATTACCAAACCACATTTAGACGTGTTGAAAGAAATAATGAGCTTCAAAAGGAAGGACCGCATTGGAAGCAAGACAGTATTTTACATTCACTCATTCCATGGAGCAATTTGCCCATCTTGGGCTCCACGGTTGCTGGGGAAGATGCATCAAAAAGCTTTATCATCCCTGAACTTGTACTTTCTTTTGTGTCCTGAGTCACGATGCCATATGCTGCCTTTGGCAGGGTTAGCTACCTGCTGAGAAGATGGAACAGGGTTGGAAGGGTTGCCAGGGGCAAAACAATCACCTGTCAGAAGATGGGCTTAGAGGAAATTCTGAGACAAACCAAAACATGCAAAAGTGGGAAAATGTAGGAATTTCTTTAGATGAATACATAATTCAACAAAACTTTGCAGGCATCAGGTTATTAGGGACCATGAAACAAGGCACACAGTCCTAAAAATTCTGCTGGTCTTTTCTTTCAGTAATTCTCACTTCATCTCACTTTATAAAGGATCTCACAGCCTATGATCAGAAATAACATAAAGGAGCAAGTCAGTGGGTTGAATTTATGGGGTAAAGATCAAATTCAGCACAGGAAGTGAACTGTCCCAATGTAGAGGTGGTTGCATGTGAACTAATCCCTGGTAACTCCAATCATTCAGAATCAATAAGAGTTTTAGACATGCCTTTCAAGCCAGCTTTACCTTTCAGTGTTTCTGGCTACCCCAAAAAAGGGAGAAAAACACATGCATATTAGGAAATTACAAAGCCCCACCTCAACAAGCATTATCTGGACTCTATTGTGTAAGCAGCGTTAATTTGGCTCTGTAGGGACACCTCTTAAAAAAAAAGGAGATGTAGCTTCTACCACCTACTAATATAAATTTGCCTTGGTGGAGGACTGGCATGTTTCATTTGAAGCTTTCCTGTGTCTGCAGGATAAAACCTATCCTCCTCAGTCAGATGCACAGATAACCTACCTACCCATCCCATCTGCCCCATCTCCTGTCCCCTCTTCACCATCTCCCAGCACTTGCTGAACTTCTTGTGGCCCTGGAATACACCATTATCTCTTGCTTCACCTCTGATTGAAATGCTGTCCTGCTCTGGGTCAGTCATCCTTCATGTCTTAACTTACCCATCTGCTCCTATCGCCTGCCTCTGATTTGCAAATGTAGGCCCCTTACCTCCGCTACTGCTGTTAGTATACCTTCATATTTCTTTGCACATCTCTAAGCTGTGTTTTCTTAGTCTCAATACCTTAGTTCTTGCACAATGCCTGGCATGGAATAAACACCCAATAAACATATGCTCAACAAACGAATGAATGAACAAAGAAACTGAAAAACACATGCTTTCAATTTATAAGCAAGTGCATGGTACTATAAGACAAATTCAGTACATGAGTATCTTGTCTAGAAGTGATTTAATAAAGCAGGGCCAGGGCAGAGAGAAGGCTTGGTACTCGGCCTGTCCACTAGCTCTGGTGGGTTCTGGTGGCAGAATGAGGTTGAGGGGCTCAGGAATATAGTAGCCTATTAAATCTGGCAGTGAGTCGACAGACCCTGCAATTTAATCTCAGTTTACTATCAGTATGAACCTAGCCAAGTTATTTAAACACTTTGTTTCTCAGGTCACTCTGCTATAAAATGGGGATAATAACGCCAACTTCATATCATTGTGGGGATTAGGTATGTTATATCTATAGTCAAACAAAATGTCTTGCATGTAGTGGTAGTTCAATAAAGAGAAGCTACCATTAAATGATAGGTTCTGTACAAAAGGTATAATAATAATACCTACCATGTTAGGTGGTTGTCAGGAAGAAATGAGACAATGTATATAAAATATTAAGAACAGTGTCTAGCATATAGTAAGTATGAAATGTTTGCTATTATTTTTATTGTCATCATCATTATTATTTTGGAGCCCAAGAAGGAGTGTTAGCCTTTACACAAAGGTGGACAGAACTGAGCAGTGGGAAATCAAGGAAATCCACATAGACAGGCATGGAATTTGATCATACGCCTCTCAAATAAATCTGGGATTTTAGGTTGTTGGTAAAGTTTTTCTGAGCACAAAAATTTGTCTGCAATCTCAGGGGCTTTATAGGTAGGTATCCTGGGCTCCCTGAAACTCATGTTAAGAGTGACTAGTTGGTGTTTTGAAGGTAGAATTTGAATGAAAGGGCATTCCAGGAATAGCAGCAGTGTAAATGAAGCATATGGAATCCCACTGGGCCCGGACGGAGTAGTCTCACGTGGAAGTGGTAAGGAAGGAGTTTAAGTAAATGAGCATGTGGTGAAAATTCACTGCTGAGCTGAGAAATTCACATTTGATTGATAATTGATAAGAAGTCACTGTTCTTGATGCAGAGACAAAAATATTTAAGATATTTTGTCTTGGTAGCTATATGTAAGGTTGACTGAAGGAAATAAACCCACAAAATTATTGAAGAAGGAATTGTTGACATCTTGGTTTGGAAGTAGTCATTGCCCACAAAGAACTGGAAAGGAAAGGGTATGTTCAAGAGAAATATAAGTATTTCTTGAGTACAACTGTAACTTCTCCTTTAGGTTTAGACTCATCCAGTCACCTCTCTACTAGAAAAATATACTTGGAAACGCTGCTCCTACCCACAAATCAACAAATTCCAAAACAGGACCCATATTTTATAAATTAATTTTTTTATCGCTACAATAGGCCCAAGTGTCAATCAATGACAGTGTAAATGGTACGACAAACACAGCTACTGAAATAACAAAACCAATTTATTTGTGGTCCCACTATGCATTTAAAATTCTTCAGTGAAAATCTGGGCAGGTTCTATAAATTTTCTATTTATTTGAGATAATGATAGTACTAGAATCCCTTTAAGTTAAGGAACAACATCAATTTAATAATTAGAAAAACTAGTCCAAGATATTAATCAAAACTCCAATTCGGTTTAGCATCACATTTCTCCCCTTGCCTGGGCTTGAACCTGCTGCAAGTCCCTAGTGAAATGGAGGGCATGGTCGCCTTCTCCTCTTTTTACATTCCTTGAGTACTTCCTCCTCGCTTTCCTAGTTTTTCATTTCCCAATAGGGTCAAAAAATAGATAGGACAGTTTTTACTTGGATGTGCTGTTCTGTGCTCCCTGGACTTGGAAGATAGTTTAAGCTGGTGTCCCTGGATGGTCTGGGAAAATTTTTAATCTAACTTTTTTTCTTGGAGGCACATTTTTTTTGTCTCTTTACAGTTCTGGTTTTATCATCTCTCCAGATATTTCTTTGACCTAGGCTAATGGGCTTCTTTTTCAGTTGGAAACTTGCATATCTTCTTCAATCCCTTGATATCTTGTCTCTTTCTGCTAAAGCTTCCTAGACCCTTTGGCAGTCCTATCAAGTACAACCCAGTGCAAACCCATTGAGGAGCTCTGGGTCCAAATTTGGTCCATAGGAAACATCCACTTATCCCTTCCCTGGAAATCCTAGGCATGAATTCTCATCAGGACAAAGCTGACTTCTCCAGGTCAGCTCACCAAAACATTTGATCAGTTTTCCTCTACTCCTCTTTCGTTACTTGGGAGTCATACCAAAGTTTATTGTCTACTGTAGCTTCCTCACATTTGAGTCAGCCTTGGTCCTCTGTGTTCCCAACTGCAGTGAACCCATTTCACATCTCTCTGGGTCACCCCTGGTAGCTCTCCTCTCCAGGAGTAGGGTTAGAAAGTGTCATCCCAAAATCAGAGCAGCGTGAACTCACAGAGAAACAACAGCTGTCCCCAAAGAAATATTTTCACTTGTCCTTCTACCACTCATGCAACCCCTTTTATATAGGTTTGATCCCATGGATAGGTCCAAAAATCCTAGAACAATCTCTGAAGAGCAGTCCCTTTGTACATAGATCTTCCTTGTGCATAGGTTTTCCTTGCACAAATGTCTGTCTACACATTTTGGTATCCTGAATCTATCCTGAGTTGAAACATTACAGTAAGATAAAAGAAGTCAATCAAACCAGACTTCTACAGCTTGTCCAAGACTTCACCCCCTCAGCATGCTCATCTAGTTCATTGTTAAGCCCTTTCAACTTTTAGTCTTAAATATACCTTAGGTCCCTACCTTCCCCCCGTCCTCATAATTTCTCACCTGAACTATTGAAATAGCTTCTAATTAAGCTCTGTATCTAAAAGTCTCAGCCTTCTCATAACTATTGTCCACAGAACATGATCCATATAAATGTATAGTGCGTATTGTAGCATTTAGAGGCTACTCCATCCTCTAGAAACACAAATCTGCTTATAGTTGTCTGCCTCTACCATGCTGCTCCACATACAGTGGAGGGGTCAATTTTTCTTTTCCTTACTAAAATCTATCTGATATACATTCATTTGGTCATACTCCTCTCTACCTAGAAAGCCCTACGTCTTATTTTTCCTTTGGAATCAGTCTTAATCAGAATTTCCTTTCTCTAGCATGCTTATCCTTAATGTCTATTTGGGGATCATTCCTCCATTGGGCTCCATAGCGCCTGTCTATCTGTTAACACTTAACATGCTTCATTCAGACACCAGAAGCCCCCTGGGACTTGGGCAAAGTTGATTTATTTTGTGTCCTGAGACCACTGTGCCTGTACATGGCAAGCATTCAAAAGATGCTCATTGAACTGCACCCAGAATGTAAAAATCTAGCAACCCTTAATAAATATTTGCTGAACTAGAACGTAATTTTAAACTATATAAATAGTTCCTAATTTGTCTGCTCCAAAATAAATTTACTACATAGGAATGAAAAATTATTTCCAAACTAAAATGAATATGAGATGACACTGAGAGCTATATAAAACATGGGCAGCTTTTCTGCCAGTGTTTTGCTATGAAAATGTATTTTATTGTTTCTATTTTGATGGAAAGATTATAAATTTAAGTATATAAACCTAATATTTAAATTCAAGCTTTTAAAAGCCAAAGAGTAAAACATAAAATTTTCCACCTCTAATTGCCTTGATATTTATATGAACTTTTACTTATTAGGTCAGTATTGAGCGATTTTTTTTTTTTATTTGGGATCTGGGTGAAAAAGCACAGAATTGAAAAAAATAACATCTCTAGAGAAACATAAGCCCTGACATATTTTTATCCTACTGTGACTCCACGGAGTAACACTTCCCATTATTGCATGCCATTTGATTTTGATTGCCAGGACAAGCTGTCCCCTGGATTAATTAGATGACATTGGATCTGGTAGCAAATTCAGTCAAATTTCTACACTTTGGGAAAACTTCCATTTATACTGATCATTCCACACCTCTTAAACAAAATGTACCTGCATTCTGACTCTTCATTCTTTAGCATTACCACCTAATTTATACTGTGAAAAAGAAAACTATTTATCCAAGTACCCTCTCACACTTAGTATATAGACCAGAAGGAGAAAAGAATTTTTCAGGTCCTTCCCTTAATTCCCTATGCAACCCATGGAGAAGGAGGAGGGAAGAATAGGTGGAACATGGAGCATTTTTAGGCATTGGAACTGTTCTGCATGATGTTGCAATGGCAGATACAGGCCATTATACATTTTATCAAAACCTATAAAAATGTACAGTGCGAAGTATAAACCATAATGGAAATTATAGACCTTGGCTAGTAAAAATGCTTCAATATTTGTTCATCAATTGTAACAAATGTACCACAATAATGTAAGATGTTATTAATAGGAGAAAATGTGGGAGGGGAAGAGGTGGCTTATATGGGATTCCCCTATACTTTCAATGTAATTTTTCTATGATTTAAATCTTCTCTAAAAATTAAGTTTATATATAAGAAAAAGGAGGCTGGGGCATGTAGGGGGGTTTAGAAAAGGGAAAAGGAATTTTACAGCGTAGTTAGGAAAGTTCTCACAAATAATGTGACACTTGAGTAAAACCCTGAAAGAGAAGAGAGAATGGGATATGCAGATATTAAAGGGTCCAAATTGAGAGAACAACTTGTGCATTGCCTATTTTGGCTTTCTCCTTATTTTTTGCATATCCATACAATGCTGTGATGAAAATCTAAATAATTTTCTTCTGATATACAACTGCAGGATTGCCTCTAGAGCAGCACTATCCAATAGAACTATAAAGTGAGTCATATGTAATACTAGTTTTTCTAATAGTAGTAGCTACACTAAAAAAGTAAAAAGAATAACTGAAATTAATTTTCAGGAAGTATTTTGTTTAACCTGATCCATCCCAAATATAATCATTTCAACATGCATTCAATAGGAAAAAATTAATGGGTTATTTTACATGTTTTCAAAATACCTTTTTTTCATTCTAGTGTGTATTTTACACTTATAGTACATCTCAGTTCAGACTAGCCACATTTCAGGTGCTCAGATGTGGCTTGTAGCTACTATTCTGGACAGCACAGCTTTAGACTATACACCTAGAAGTAGAATTGCTGGCTTATGCACATTTTCAGCTTTACCAGTATATTAGATTTCTATTGCTGCATACCAAATTACAATACACTAAGGGGCTTAATCAATTCTCTTCCTGTAGGCCAAAAGTCTGGGCAAGGCTTAGCTGGATCTTCTGTTCTGAGAAACACAAGACTGAAATGAAGATTTTGCTGGAAAAGAGGCTTCTTTGGAAGGGTCCTCTTCCAAGTTCCTGTGGTCATTCATTTGCAGAATATCTTTAGTTTGTCTCATCGTAAATCCATGATCTCCCTCAGTACCTAGGCCCCAGGGTTACCTTTCAATCCTTTTACTTGCCTGAACTCCACTTATCTCTTCCAAACTCCTCAGTAATTATTCCACATCCTTCTTACTCTCAACACCCCGCAATGTACCATTTACTGCCCTCATTCACAGTTTCCCCTAACTTGTTTGAGAAAATAGAATCCAGCAGGTGTGAACACCTCCAATTTCCTATACCCCCACTAGCAAACTTTTCTCACATTCTCTTATTCTCCAAAATCAGAAGATGAGGCATTATGTCTTTTCATTAGCATTTACCCAGGCTGCTGTTTATCTTGTCCTTCCTACCAAGATTGCCTTTGCAATCTTATCTTGTGACTATACTTGACTAAACTTAACAACTCAACTCAGGCATCATTTTCCAGAATGCTTTCCCAAACACATTTCCCTACCCACATTTTCTCCCTCTTTTATTCTCCCAAAATATTCTGTGCATATCTGTGCATGTCTCTACATATATCTACATTGCGCTTATGCTTATGTTATTGACTTACAAATAGGTTTCTATGTGTCTCTCTCCCCAGGACACACTGCAATTCTTGGAAAGAACTGCCATATTCATCTCAGTAACTAAGTGCTTGGTTCTTTTCCTGCATATACTAGGTGCTCAATAAATGTTGACAAATTAATTAATTAATTAGTGCATAAATAAATATTTCTTTGCATGCAATGCCACCTAAACAGACAAACTAAGACAAGATGTGACTTCAACCCATGTGGGATCTATATTTTTATCTTTGTAGACAAATACCATGTTGATTAGTCATAATTATAAGTTTCTATCCAACCAAGGCTAACTGGTTAGTTAGGATTTAAGTAATTTGTAAAGGTCAAGATCAAAGTATCTAATTTCTGGACTTTGACACATTATATACATAATTAGACAAGTGCCATAATCCCACCCACTTCACACTATGTGGATGTTTCAGATTTGTGATCATTCCCATCGAGTTGATTTGTATGTGGAGAAGTCAGTTTACTTCATTTCAGAAAATAAGCCACCACATGAACCAGAGCCAGGGAAACTTGGTGTATGAAAAAGAAAATCCACATGCATATGCAATGAAAATTCCTTAGGGAATAAAGACAGTTTCCCCAGAGTTTGTGGCATGGATATAGTTAAAGTCCACAGATTTAGTTTTGGATATCAAATATTGGCACAAAAAGCCATTATATTTTTAAATTATGCAGTGATCCATGTAAGCAGTTATTGCAAGATAATGGGTTATAAACAACACACATAATAGTTAAAATAATTATATATTGAACAAATGCGACTATGATAAATACATCATTTCAATTCCTGAAATAGCTGACATTCAAGCAAGTTATTTGGTCTAAAGGTTATATTTACCATTTCCTTCTTTGCTTAATGTTTATTTTCATCACTGTTATTATGTATACTTCAGATTTGTTTTTAAATAGCTTTTCTGGAAGCTGGTTTAAAATTGTGGGTGACAGGACATAAGATCATGTTGCTTAGACTGAGGATGAATTTCTGATATGTCACTGTCTCATACTCTGGAGACCTGAGTAAGACAGTAATTGTACGGTTACATCAGGGCTGTGTTTATACAATAGATATGCAATGAGCCTCCTTTAATTAAAAACAAATAAAATAACACCACCATGAATTTCACTTGTTAACTCTTCTCCTCAGGAGACAATGCCAAATATAGACCTAATTTTGAGATGTGAAAAATTCCTTTTCCTTGCACCGTCTCCTAGACATGTACGCTACCTCTTGATCTCACCCTCGGTAATTCCATGTTAAAATGTTAGCGAAAAAGAATGTTTCTAGATGAATGAATGACTGTCTTAATTAATGAGTTGATGAATAACATTAAAGGTGTCACTCCCCTCATGCACATTTGCAGACCCACAGGGAATTCTTAAACTTGTAAAGCATTCAAAATTCAAAGAAAAATCTCCTTGATTGGAAATAGATGCGAGAGTAAATTAGCCTGTGGGGGCATTGGGGTTGGGGGGGGAGGGGGAAGGGAGGGGAGGGAACCAAGCCTGAAAGCCATGGTCTAGAGGAGGTCACATGATTTCACTTCTTTGACCTGCCGGTTATAGAATCCACTTGCCCAAATCTCCAGGTGAGGACAAGAAAGAGGACAGAGGAAGGGTATTTGGGTACAAAGGTTGAAGTCTTCTACATTGCAGAAGAATCCTGCAGCCTCACCAAAGAGTAATGGCAAGCAGGAAGCAGATTGCTCAGGTCTTGCTACCATCCTTCTATCTTTCTCCTACAACTTAAAATGTGTAACTTTTTTGAGAGTGCTACTTTATTCAATCATATATTCCACAAATATTTTGGATACCTACTAAATGCCTGTGATGGACTTTAAAGATAAGTCAAACATTTCTTGCCATCCAGGAATTAATAGTTGTATTAGTCGGGGTTCTCTAGGGAAATAGAATCAAGAGGAGAGCTCTGTAAATAGTATAAGATTTTATGAAATTCTCTCACATGACCAAATTTCACAGGCAGGATCTGATGGAGGTCCTTGAGGAGGTCCCAGGAGATGTTAGCTGAGCAAAATCCAGCTGGAAAATTCTTCTGAATGCTGAAATCACTTCTCCTTTTAAGTATTCAAATGATTGGATAAAACATTACTCATTGTTGATGGCAATCTCCCTGTTTGATTGTAGATGTAATCAGACATCTATGCAGTAAACTCACTGATGACTAAAGTCCATAAATGTCCTTGTATTACAACTAGCCCAGTGCTTGCTTGACCAAACAACCGGGCACAATTACCTAGCCAAGTTGACACATTAGCCTAACCATCACAACAGTCAATTGGAGAAGTGTCTTATTTGCTGAAGGCTGCCAATACAATATACTAGAAATGTGTGGCTTTTATAATAGGGATTTATTAGTGATAAAAGCTTACAGTTCTGAGACTGTGAAATGTCCAAATCAATGCACTATCAGTGAGGCTTTCTCACCAGAGATTCACATGGCGGGGCAAGATGGCAGATCTGCCAATTTCTCTCTCCTTTTCCTGCAGCTAGCTGTAGGCAATCAGACACTTCTCCTGAGCATCATCTCCCTGAGCCTTTTAGGGCTTCTCTGACTTTCTGCAGCTGTAGGAGAACCTGGAATCCTCTCTCTCACATGGCAGGGTCAAAATGGCAGAACTCCCTTCCTCTGTGTCTGTTCTTCCAGTTTGCAGTTTATATGAGACCCAACCTGGGCCATGCCTCACTGGCATAGTTCAATCAGAGGCCCTAAAGTGATCTAATCAAAAGTGATCTAATTAAAGTTCCCATAACTGAATTTAATCAAAAGGCTCCATCTACACTGCGTTTACAGGAGCAGGAATGGTTTAGCTTAAGAACATAATTTTCTGGGATCCACAAAAGACAAACCAGGGCAAGAAGAGATTATTAACATAAAGAACATAACTTAATACATAGTCATTATGCATGAATACATAATATATAGTGTAATACAAATAATTTACAAATAGTTAACATAGTACAGGATCAAATGAAGTTTGCAAAAGCGAGTTAACAAGTAACTCCCAAGAACACAGAGGATTTATTTAAACTATTATTTTCTCTCCTCAAAACATTTGAGTCACATACTCTAACTTTTTCCCCTTCGCCCTGAGCAAGAAGTTTGGAATAAACCTTCTTATAGCTATAAAACATCTGAAATGTGACTCAATAGTCATTTCAATATGCAGCTTCAGTTTCAAATGCTGCGGCTAATGGTACCCATTCTTCAGACACTCTGGTAAAAACAGAGACTCTGCCAATGACTCATATTGAAAATGTGCCATGTGATTTGTTAAGTGTAATTAAGTGTTCTTCAGGATTCCCAGACTAGAAATAGTAGGATCACTAACTCATAAAAAGATTGATCGTGCTAAACATTGATATCCACCAGTAAGATTATAATTAGAGTATATAACTCAATTAACAAGAACTAGAATGGGAATTGTCAAACACTACCCTAATAAAAATTTAATTTGAAATACAAACAAAAGGAATGATGAAGTTTTTCAACTGTGTTCAAACCTGCCCAGAACGGAGTATTGATACCTAAAACTCAGTAGTCAGTCTAAGGCTGCAGTAGTTTAAAGCTAGAAGATTCTGGCAATAGAATTTAAATCCACATTCAGTAACACAGACAAGCAGAAGCCAGGAACACTATTTTATTTTGTTATTTTTGTGAAATTGACTTAGCAGGTCACTTGTATTCCATTACTTGGGGATGGACCAACCCATTTAAAGGAGAAAAAGCTCAACAGTGTCCATTGGTAAATATGTACAACTTTTCACAAAACAGTACTTATAATGTTTATCAATGTGTTGTGCTTCTCATCTCTCATGATTGAATGAGCTGAGGATTATCGCTTTCATAATGTGTCTGTGCACATACACATACCCATATGCACACTCACATACACATATATGCACATATATACACATACATACACTTGGGTCTTGGGAGTCAGGAAACAGTATGGCCTTTTCTTTGTCCTATCACTGATGAGCAATCTAACTTTCAGCAAGTTGCATCAACTCTTTGGTTCTCTTCTATGAGTCTGTGTCACAGTAAATGTTTTAAAAAGTGGGAGGGAGGCTGATCAAATTCTTTTCCACCCTAATAATCTCACCAACTCCCTGGGTAACTTCTTCCATGCCTCGTGTCAGACCACCCTGTGTCAAAGAATAAACTGTACCAGTTAATGTTAAACAGGCAAAGATGACTTCATTCAGGGGCTTCTAGGGCAAGGAAGAGAGAGTAGAAGCCAACTCCATCAAAACAAGGGACAGCCAGCTTTTTAAGGGCTGAGAGTGGGTAGGTGGAAAAGCACAGCAAGATAGTAAAGGGTGGGATTGAGTGATTTCCTGAGGTCGCAGTTGGGATCCCTAAGTTCAGAATGCTTTTCTGTGCAGTAATTAGACAACCTGGAGTCTGTGAGCTATGAGAGGGAAGAAATGAGAGAGAAGGAACTACCTATTTAGGAGCCTCTCAGACACCCGAATAAATTAAGGGCCACAGCGAGAGAGAAGCCAGGGGCCTGGAGGCAGGGATAAGCCTGACTACTGTTCAGTCCTCCTAAAGGGAAGTCAAGGCCACCTTGGTCACTAGGAACATTTTATTAGAGAGAAGTTCTATATGTATGAAGCCCAATAAAACAAAGTCTATATAATCCTGGTGATCAGATTTATCCCACAGTATTTAACTCTACTTGCAAAAGCTGCCCTATTTGCTCAGCTCACAACTGGAGATCTAGATTAAGTTTCTCTTCTCTGCTAACTAGTGGTTGAATATGCTTGCCTTGTATGGGGGGGGGGGGGGGGGTGCAAAGATTAGTGTGGCTCCTGCCAGCAAGGATTATAGAGACTAGGAGAACCTCCTTGAATGTTTCATTAAGGGTCAGGACAGGGACATGGCAGAGAAATATTGAGGATCTGAAGCCAATCAAATTGATAGCTCTATGTCCACTCCAAACTGTGTTCAGTTCAAGACATAAGGTGCAAATAAACCACAGAAGTGCAATGGAAGGAAATATGAAGAAGGGAGAAGGGCAGGATCCAACATCTCTCCTCTTCCCTTGTGATGGTGGTGGTGACTGGGAGATAGATCTTCTTAAATAAAATTTTATTGGAGTATATCATTCATATAGCCACATACATAGACAATAACTGTACAGTAAAGATTGTGAACATATAAAACAAACATGCACATCATCATACAGAGCTCCCATACTGGGAGATACATCTTAATATGAGCCCGGGATCCTATTCAATGGCAGGTGGCATCTAGGTATTCCTTCCAGGTGCCAAAGGCTGACTTTTCTAAGAGAGCTCATGTACTGATCAGAAGAAGGAAATCATTGCCAAAATTTAGTGCTGGGTAGAGGCGCACATCTTTTCGAGTTACTCTGAAGATCAGTGTTAGAGAACATTCAGAAGCTTAACAGAGAAATAATAATTATTGGACAAGAATATTTAGGAACTTACAATATTTGGAGTGCATGTGTATTTGCACATTTGACCCTCACAATAACCCTATGAAGTGTGTACTATTCTTGTCTCCACATTATAAGAGGAAATTGAGGCTTCAGTTGGGATAATTGGCCTAACGTTACAAGCTAGAATGTGATCCAGCTAGAACTCTGAAACTGCAAAGCCAAGGTGCTAAATGTCTTTTCTCTACTGTCTCCTATCTAAGATTCCAGAATATATTTTTTTTTGGTTAACATACAAAAACATGTCATATATTACCTTCGACCTTGGATAGAAGCTCAGCTGTGGTAGAGCCAGGAGCACTATCAGGTCACAGCCTTTTGGGGGGATCACTTATAAGCCCTCCCTTCTGCAATGATCAGATGACCTTTTCTCCAGAGCTGATTAAAGTATTAGTAACCATGAGCTGTGTTCTAGGGCATAGGTGGGAGCTCAGCAGTCATCCTCTTCTCCCACCATCATGACACAAGCCTGGATACCATATCCTGAGCCTGTGTCCTGGGAAAAGAGCGGCCACAGCATCCCAAGGGAAGAGCAACTGTGCACACCCCACAAGCATTCTGCTTGATGGTAGTTCAATAACCAAGCTTGGAGACACCCCACCACTGATTTTTCCAAGTTGGGCCAACTCAGCAGGGCAGTGTAAAGGCAAGGTATAGGTACAAATGTTTATTATTGAATGGGTAGCTGATTGGCTGATTACCATTCTCTCTGAGACTGTCCATTCCAGTCTCTCGCCCAGTGCTTCTTGCTCTGAGTGACCTCCAGGCATTCATTTCTGCCCATAGTATAACATACCAGGTTAAAAATGAGTGGCAGAGTCTCGACACCAAAGGCAAAAAGACAAATGAGTGGCCTTTGGTTTTGTTTTATTGATCTCAGGACACCCTTTAGATCAGGGGTTCTTAACCAGGGGTCTGTGAGCTTGAATTGAAATTTAAAAAAAAAAAGAAAATCCTATTCTTGTGGGGACATGTTGGTGCAGGTGTGATATATTTATTAAATAATACATGATATAGTGTGGACTTGGTAAGGGGCCCATGGTTTTCACCTGACTGACAAAGGCGTTCAAGGAACAAAAAAGGTTAAGAACTCCTGCTCTAGATACAGTTGAAAAAAAACAGACATACACACAAAATGGGAACTGGAACTGGATGTAGGCTGGTGCCACCTGACCCAAGAGAATTCACTAACCAAAATGGATTTGTATAAAATGTTACAGGAAAGGATGAGGCAATCTGATGCTGAGTCCAGCGGTGGCCAACTGGCAGAGGAGCAGTCAGTGATGGAGCAGGCAAGTGCCTACCACCCTGCCATGAGTGTCAGGAAGAGTTTCCCATCATTTAGTTCCCACACAAGTGTCATCTCTTGCCTGTCCCACTTCTTGAAAGGACTTGACTTTCCTGTCACCAGCTGTTGTCTCATCAAACTCTACCCCTAGCTTGAAGCTGATCTCCATACTCTTGAACGTGCTCTGTGTCTTTGGGATGAGAGTGTCCTCGTTCTTTTCGATGACTATGGTGGGCTTTGTCAGGCGGTCACTTGCCTAGGTAGAGAAGCCCACACAGACAGATTTCATGTAGTCATCAAAGCTGTTGCTCTCCATTAGCCTTAGGTGTCCAGGATGGCATCCACCATGGTGAGGATGTGTCAGGAGGGGAGAGAAGCAGTGGGAGAGAGTAATCATGCCAGGACACTGGGACCTCAATTCCAAAAGTTTGGGATGAATATGTAGAGCTTAAATCTCTCTCCAGTGCTACCCAGTTAATATGCTCTCAAATACTAGGCTATATGTAGATCTTCAGGTATGTGCTATTACTTATTTTAAAAGTATTTCTGAGACCCTGGTAAAATTTAAATCATTCAGTAGATCTCTTCAGTCACCCCTGTTATGGCTCTGCTTCCTACCCCTTGACAGCCCAAAAGGGCACAGGATCTTCTGGCCCAGAGTTTTGTTCTGCCTTGAAGAATGAAATGATCAACTGCTTAACTGCATCTGGGTCCCTCTGGCCAGTGTATATTCAGATTTCCTTGTTTCAAAATATGGTTGTGTCAGCTACACTTCCTATTACACTTATTTGCACTTAGAGAATTCAACAAGCATTAAAAAGTTTTCGATTATAAATACAGTATGGCAGAGTTCCTTGTTACTCCCTAAATGGCATCATAGAATGGCAGATTGCTAAAACTAACAGGAACTTGGCAAATTCTCCAATTAGCTCATACTTCAGTTGGGGAAACTGAAATCAAGAATCAAGCAAAAACAGTCTCTGGATATCAAAAACAATGAGAGAGATTGAGGGAGAGAGAGAAGGAGAGAGAGAGAGAAAGGCTCTTTGTGTGGCCCTGCATCAGGGTGTATGTTCTTCAGGTATTACTCTAATGCACTTAGTCATCTTATCGGCTAAGTGCTATCTTTGGAGTCAGAAAATCTGGATCTGAATCCATGCCTTGCTCCTTAGTAGCTGTATGTGCCACCCACCCTGATCTGATGACACAAGGGAAATGATTCCTACTTCACACCATTGTGACAATTAAAGGAAATTGTTTGTGAAAATGCCAGTGTATTTGACATGAGATTGAGAGTGTTTTCCAAAGATGACATATATTGCAGTACATCTGTCTGCTGATTGGAATGATTCATAGACAAGCCCATAATGAAAGAGAGAGAGAAATTGCTGGATCAAGTTCCTTGTGCAGGTGAGAAGGGGTGGTGTCTGGCGGTCAGCTTGCTGACATCGATCATGATAATTAAGTCAAGGCATTGGTAGAAATGTGATTCTTTTACTTTCTTAGTAAAATAGAGAGCAAGATCAAAAGCTAAGACTTGGGACAAATACAATCAGGATTCTTTAGAGTGGATGTCAGCCACATCACCCGAATTCAAAAACCACTTAGTGAAGGGATGAATATTCACGCAGACCACTTACCAAAAGGTAGATGGTCTGCTAGGGCCAGATCATGGCATGCGTCCATTGTGTGCTAGAGTCTGAGCAAAATTTTGTCGGCTACAGAAAACAGTAAAATAAACAAAGAAATAAATTCTCATACTCTCAACCCCTAGAGACACAGAGAATTCTTATGCCACTTTAGGAAACACTGCACTTTAGGCATTACGATAAAGTTAAATTATATTGCTGAGCCACTATCCCCCGTAAATTATATAATTCATCACTCACCAATGATAAAAGGCATAGCAATGCTTTATATTATAGGATTACACATAAACTTTCACAAGCATTCCTGATATGGAAGATACTAATGGAGACCCAAACTAATTATGGCTTCTTCCCCAAAGATGTCAAATCTAAGGGAAAATCAAACAGAGCATCTCAGAGCAAGGGAGAAGAACTTTTCTTTCTCCCTAATTTTCAGACCATCAGGAGAATCAGGGACATGAGCAGAGGAGTGGACCTTGCAGAGGAGAAAGGAAGCTCCCATTTCTATCCTTCCATTTTTTACTCTTGGTCCCAAGCAAACTGGTTCAGTCCATGTTCTGGGATTTAGTCACCTACATTTTTGAAATTACAAAGCAGTGATCTGAACTTAAAGCTAATTAGGACTTGAAAACAACATTTGACTAGTGACTTCCATTATGTACAACGTAGGAAGGGACTGTGGGAAAAATAGATGAAAATATTTATTGTTGAATTTTATGTAAATAGGTGATCTTAACGTCAGCCTGGGGAATTCAGATTTCTACCCCAATAAATTGAACTGACCTTCCTTTCACTAATTCCATGGTAAATACGGATTTAAAATTTATGTGGTACGAAAAATGAGAGTAAAGATGAGGCTTTTTAAGAGAGCCTCTTTTTTCCCCTTCTAAATATCCAATGTCCTTTAAAAATAAATATTCTGGACCAATAGAAAGCACACTAATACCAACATTGCCTAATTACCCAAATAATCTAGGCATAATATATGACTATAAAAAAGATCTAATCACAAATACAGTCGTATTTGTGGTTGGATTTTGTCTGAGTGAAGAGTTGAAAATAAGCATTTTCCTGAATCAATAAAATATGATGTGGGACACTGTCAAATATTTTAAAAGGCAATTCCAACAACTGCAAGGGTTTTAGTTTCAAAGAAATAAAGATCTGTGAATGTGATAAACTGTTGACCTAATTTTGAACCTCCACTAAGTTTGCTCCATTTAACAACTTAGATATTTTCTTTCTTTTTTTTATTAGAGAAATTATAGGTTTACAGAAAAATCTTGCAGGAAATACAGAGTTCCTATATACCTCCCTATTTTTTTTTCTCTTTGGCACAGTTTATTTTACTTTTTTTTAAAAGATACTTAGATAACATAAAATGTTACATAAAAAAATATAAGGGATTCCCATATGCCCCACTCCCCACAACTCACAATTTCCCCCACATTAACAACATTAGTGTGGTACATTCATTGCAATTCATGAACGCATTTGGAGCATTGCCACTAAGCATGGATTATAGTTTAAATTGTAGTTTACACTCTCTCCCACTCAATTCTGTAGGTTATGGCAGGATATATAATGGCTTGTGTCTGTCCTTGCAATGTCATTCAGTACAATTCCAAATCCTGAAAATGCCCCCATATTACACCTCTTTTTCCCTCTCCCTGACTTCAGCACATCCAGCCACTGTCTGCATCAATGATATAATTTCTTCCATTGCTAGAATCACAATAAGTCTATAGTAGAATACCAGTAAGTCCACTCTAGTCCATATTTTATTCCCCAATCCTGAGGATTTTGCGATGGTGATACCCACTCCACCTCTAATTGAGAGGGGGCTTTGATCCCATAAGGCTGATGGATGGGACTCTCTTACTTGCAGTTGTAGACTCTTTGTTCCTTGTTGTGATGGTTGTCCATCATCAACACCTTGTTACTAGTCCTCGGTGAGTCCAGTGAACTGGAGAGTAGGTGTTGCAACTCCACTGATCCTCAGGGTCCAGCTGGCATATGAACAGCCCAGAGATTCAAATCTCTTGGATGTACACCTACCAACTCTGGCACCAACTACAGGTTCAAATAAAAGGACAGAAGAGAGATTTGTAGAGAAGTCACATCTGAGTACAACTCTGTCACACTCAGGAGCACAAACTTCAAAATAGAGTCCACTGACAGGGCACCAAACTCTGGAGTTATCTGTCATGACTGTAGGACCTCAGGAGCCCCATTACTTGGGGGTAGTATCTACTTTGGCAGTCTATGAGATCATGCTGAGACGTGCATTACCTCTCTGATGACCTCCTGACTTACTTTGAAGTCTCTTAGCTATATGAACTTTTCTGTCTTTACCTTTTTTTCCCTTTTATTCAAGGTTTTTTTTCAGTTGTATCACTAGCCGGTGCTTAATAGTAATCCCTCGGTGCCAGGGAGGCTCATCCCCTGGAATCATGTCCCATGCTGGGGGGAAGGTAATGCATTTATAAACACTTTTATAAATTTTTAATGAAATTTAACATGGCCTGTATCCATCATTGGAAGATTAGACAGAACACTTTCATTGCCCCCTAAATATATCTTCTTCCAACTATTTTATTCCTCCCTCCCCCTCCCCTTGGGGCCTATGGTGACCATCAGGCTTCACTCCTTGAAGGACAAGATTCATAGATAGATACTTGCAACAGTGCTGGAGGCTTGACACACTAGTCTGTCCTCCTTATTAGGAACTGCCCATGCTCTCCAGAGACACCCTCCCCTCTGTTTGAGGTCTCCCCAGAGTGGGCAACTCCTTCTGGCTCATTATATGGGTCTCCACCCACTGATACAACACACTATGACAAATGATCACTCTTCCATTCTCTAGAAGACTGCTCCAGGTGTGCCCTGTCCCAAACCTCCCCACCCCCATCAAACACCCTAAACCAATAACGCTTCCTTGTCATATTGCCAAAAGAGCCTTCTCAACATTGTAATTTCAACTATTGAAATTACAACCCTTCTCCCAGTTCCATGGACCGTCCAACCCATCCTCCTCCCAACCCCTCTGTCAAGCTTGCACCACCCAACCCAAGTAACCCTACACCTCTGTCAAATCCCTTCACTGCACAACTACTCACTTCCACTTTAGCGTAGATTTTGCCTGTATGGGCAATGGCTCACAACCTTTCTATTTCCTGTAAACCTATCATCCAAACTCTAGCTCTCTGAGTCTGCTCAATTTGCTCAATTCGTATCAGAGAAGTCATGTAGTATTTGTCTTTCAATGCCTGGCTTGCTTCACTCAACATAAGGTCCTCAAGATTCATCCATGTTATCCCTAGTGTTAACACCTTGTTTCTACTTACAGCTGAGTAATATTTCACTGTATGAATATACCACATTTTGTTTATCTGTTCATCTGTTGATGGGCATTTGGGTTGATTCCAACTTTTGGGAACAGTGAATAATGCCGCTGTGAACATTGGTGTGTATATATCTGTTCATGTCCTTGCTTTCAATTCTTCTGGGTATATACTCAGCAGTGGAATTGCTGGCAGATCTATAATTAGTTTTTTGAGGAACCGCCAAACTGTCCTCCACATTGGGTGGACCAGCCGACATTCCTACCAGCAGTGGATGAGGGTTCCCATTCTTCCACATCCTCTTCAACATTTGTAGTCTTCTGTTTTTTTTAATGGCTGCTAGTCTAAAGGGTATAAGATGGTATCTCATTGTAGTTTTGATTTGCATTTCCCTATTAGCTGGTGTTGTTGAGAATCTTTTCATGTACTTTTCAGCCATTTGTATTTCTTCTTTGGAGAATTGTCTGTTCAAGTCACTTGCCCATTTTTTAAATGGGTTGTTTTTTTATTTTACCCCCCTATTATTAACAACATGCATAAATGTGGTATATTTGTTTCAATTGATGAAAGAATGCTGTTAGAATTCTACTATTAACTATAGTCCACAGTTTACCTTAAGGTTCATTTTTTGTGTTGGCAGTGCTGTTTTTTTAATTATTATTTTTATTCTAGTAATACATATGTATAAAGCCTAAAATTTCTCCTCTTAATCACATTCAAATATATATTTCAGTACTGCTAATTACGTTTACAAAAAAAAGTTTAGGCAATGGATGAGATGATGGTGATGGTAACACAGCATAACATATATTCTTTTCATCTTGCAATTATTAGGAATAGAAACAGAGTGTTTTTATGTAAAAAAACACTTCCAGCCAATGATTGCAATTACACACACAGCCCTCACATTTTAACAAGATTTGCCAATAAACATTTCAAAATTAAAACAACACGTGAAATTCTCTCTGCAAAAGGCTGCCAGAGTATTAGGCAATTAGTCTAACTATGTTTAGTTTGCTAGAATACATACCTCAGACTGTAGTGCATAATATATTGACTATTACATAGTGTCAAACTTAGTGACTAAATTGCACAGGAGGTGTTAATTCATTTTATTTTAATTATTTCTGATATGAACATTTAACATTAACTTTAGCTTACAAAAAACAATTTTTACTTTGATTATTTATGAGATGCATTCATATTTTAAAAAAATAATACAGTCTTTGGAATGAGACAGTTCAAGGTTATGTTGGGTTCTCCAGTGACCTGAGACTCAGTTTACTTATGGATAAAAAAGGAGATAAAAACACCTACTCTGGCAGGGTCATGATTAATGAGCTGATATATATCACCTTATAGGCAGTCAATTGCTAGTCCCCATTCCACCCCCCACCATCTTGGGGAAAGTTTCCACGTTGTATTGAAGATATTATAATTATTAACTTGAATAGCTAAATAAATAGTAGTGCACGTGCTAATTTTGACTAAAATTTTAGTAAATTATGAATTCATGCATCATAAGACATCCTAGAAGTCAAGTTTCTTACAGGCACAGACTGAGATGAGGCCTCTTGTGAAAGTGATTTTCCTGAGGGTGCCTTCTCAGGACAAACCAGTGATGGAGTGAGGGAAGTTGGGTAGAACAAAGGGAGAAGCAAAGAGAAAAATCAAGCCTCAGCCTGAGACCCCAGGGACATCAAGAGCATGAATTTCACTGCAGAGGGGTTTCCTCTGGGAGGTTAACACATCCCAGTATATTATTCATTGGCTAAACCATGGGGCATCAACCATTCTTAGTTTCCTATGGCTATCTTAATTTCCTTTGGCTGCCATAATAAATTACCACAAACTAGATGGCATAAAATAACAAATTTGGTTTAAAATTTCTGTGAAAAATATTACAAAAATTTACAGTTCTGGAAGCTAGAAGTCCAAAATCAAGGTGCTGACATGACCATTCCCCATCTGAAAATTATAGCGGAGAATCCCTCCTTGCCTCTTTAGCTTCTGTTGTTTCCTGGCAATCCTAGGCATTCTTGGCTTGTAGATGCTTTGCTCTGCCTCCATCATCTTCACTTGGCCTTCTGCCTGGTTTCCATCTGTGTCTGTGCCCGAATGCCCACTTCTTATAAGAACACTGGTCATATTGGATAAGGGTCCACACTAATGCAGTTTGGCCTCATCTTAACTAATCACATCTTCAAAGACTCTGTTTCTAAATAAGGTCACATTCATGGCAACAGGGGTTAGGACTTGACCATTTCTTTCTGGGGGATAAAATTCAACCAAAACACTTTCCAAGCAACTCCAAACTAGCAGGCTCCTGCAGGCTGAGAGCAATCTTCCAAAGAAGTGTGTAAGCCAGCTCACCCAGTAGTAGGGGCAAGAGTGTACCAGGCTAATGATGGGGAATTGAGTAGAGGCATAAACAGTAACTGTCACAGGTAGGAGGAGGAAGACCAGTTTCAACCACACAGATTCTATTCTTTTATGCACATTGACAAAGGGTACCCCAGATTTAAACAAAACAACTTAACAATTCAGTTTTTAAAAACCATATATGAGAATGATTGTTCACTCTTTTTTTTTTTTTTTTGTGATTAAAAATATATATATATTAAGAAAAAGCAGATAGGCATTAAGAAGACAATACAGTGCATTTGATAACATCATCCCAAATGACACCATAGATGCTCAAATCATGAGTCAACACAATACTGTCACTGAGAAATAAGAACTCAGGAACATCATCATTCTTAACCTGGTTTCTAAAACCCTTCTTGAAACATTCTTTTTTTTTTTTTTTTTTTTCCTCAAAGAATTTTTTTTTTATTGACTTTGTAATAATATTACATTAAAAATATATATGTGAGGTCCCATTCAACCCCACCCCCCACCCCCCCCTCTCCCCCCCCCAACAACACTCGTTCCCATCATCATGACACATCCATTGGATTTGGTAAGTACATCTTTGGGCACCTCTGCACCTCATAGACAATGGTCCACATCATGGCCCATACTCTCCTCCATTCCATCCAGTGGGCCCTGTGAGGATCCACGATGTCTTAAAAATGTTTACTACCATATTCTTTGAACAGGAATTATCCTTAGAACATTTCACATTGAATTTAATTTGCAAATATTTGATTGGCTGACAAATTTTAGAAATTAGATATTCCTTGAAGTACACAGAGTAGCTTTTGCAGCTATATTATGGGACTCAATACTGGACTGATTAAAATTTGGACACTTTGATATTTTGAGGCTACCTACTGAGAAAAGGAATCATTCAAGAATCGTCCTAGGGAAACAGATGTGGCTCAAACAACTGAGATCCCATCTACCATATGGGAGGTACAGGGTTCGATGTCCAGGGCCTCCTGGTAAGGATAAGCTGGCCCACATGGCAAGATGGCCCACACGGAGTACTGGCCCATGTGTGAATGCAGCACCGTGCAGGAGGGCCACCCTGCATGGGAATGCCACCCTCATGGGAATGCCACCCACGTGGGAAAGCCACCCCATGCAGCAGTGCCAGCCATCATGGAGAGCTGGTGCAGCAAGATGACCCAACAAGAGACACAGAGGAAAAAGAATAAGAAGACATAGCAAAACAGGGAGCTGAGGTGGCACAAGAGAGTAATCACCTCTCTCCCACTTCAGAAGGTCCCAGGATCAATTCCCAGAGCCATCTAATCAGAATACAAGCAGACACAGAAGAACACACAGCAAATGGACACAGAGAGCAGATGACGGGGGAATGGGGGGGGGGGGAGGGAGGAGATAAATAAAATAAATCTTTAAAAAAAAAAAAAGAATCATCCTGGAATTAGAATGACCACTTTTCTACTTTGTCTGGCATAAGGGGGTTACAGGACTGTTACCAGTTTCAAAACCCAAATAGTCCTGGGCAAATCGGGGCTACTTGGTTAGCAAACGTGGAATTTTTAGCCAGAAGTTTTCTGCTTTGGTTTCCTGGCCACTCAAGAAAATACCATGCAATGGGTTGGTTTAAACAATGAGAATTTTATTCATTAGCTCACAGTTGTGAGGCTAAGAGAAAGTCAAATTGTGGTGTCATCAAGGCAATGCTTTCTTCTCAAAGACTGGCATTTTGGGGCTGGCTGCTGGTTATCCTTGCCCTGAGCTCCTCTGTCACATGACAATGAACAACGGCAGCCTCTCCTGGCCTCTCCATTATGTTCCAGCTTCTGGTAATGTTCAGCTTCTGACTTCTCTCTTTAGGGCTTTCTCTTTCTCTGTCTGAATTTCATTCTGCTTATACAGGATTCCAATGATAGGATTAAGGCCCCTCCTAATTGAGGTAGGTGATATCCTAACTGAAGTAACTTCATCAAAAGGTCCTACTTACAATGGGTTCACAACCAGAGGAATGGGTTAAGTTTAAGAACATATTTTTCTGAGGTGCATACAGCTCCAAACCATCCCAATTACCTACTCCTTTAGCAAATTTGGCCTTTTAATTTTGGATTATGTAGATACATAATTTGCCTTCTCTATATTTTGACCTGAGAATAAAATAACGGTAGTAGCTTTCAGAACCTGCCTGCCTCCCCTACCCCATGCCCAATCTTTGAAAAGTTATTTTTATATAAAGTTCCTAATTACATGACAGGATTTCCATCTGGTGCCACATTTGATTGTACTTAAGAAGAAACTGAAAATTCTTACCATTTTCTCTAGTTCAATCCTGAATTCCCTCAGCAGGTGCCTGAGCCAAGACAGTCTTGATTCAGAGGTGATTTTTTAAAATTGATTGATGTTACTTTCTGTTTCTGGCCACTGGAAGATTAGAATTTTGTCCTCTCTCAATTTGAAACCTTTCAAAATTCAGGAAGGTGAGTTGTTGGCTAAATTAGTTAACAGTTTGATTTCATTACTGTATTAAAAACTTCCCGTCATGTGGTACCAAGAAAGAATACTTAGCACTGAAAATGATTTGTTAGAGCAATGAAAAGGTTTGTGTGTCTAAGTGTATTAAGTAACTGATACACCTTCTAAACAACATTCTTAGACTACAGATCGAGGTGAAAAACATCTTGGAGATATCTCAACATCAGCATCTTTCCCTAGAACATTGCCAACTTCTACCCCAGCCAGAACATGCTGCGAGGTTCCTGATTCACAGTTTTTTCCAGATCTAAGGCATACTTCTGGCATATGAGCCTCAAAAGTAAAACACAAGAGACATTTAAATTGAGAAAAGGCCAGACTATCCCCCAGAGAATGAAAATAGGTGAGTGACGATTCCTTTAGAAAAGTGAAAGTAGAGCATGTCCTCTCTTTCGAGGAAGTTTACAGAAAGGCCATGGTGGAAACAAGCCATTTCTTTTGACAATTTGCTTGATTGAGTTTCAATTTCCTTTTTTTTGCCTTGTAACATTTTCACATATGATACCTCCAGACATATTAAAAACTGCTGTAAACCTTGCATGAAATCACTTAGTAATTTGCTGCAAGAAAAAGTCTACTCAGAACAGAAATACCTGCTACATCCCAGTTAATACTCAACACCGAAAACCACATAGCTGATGCTTGTTTTTACATGCTGGCCTGTGAAATATTGTTGGAATCTCTATCAACATCCAAGTTAGCAGGTATGCAGATGGGCATACCTAAATAAATTGGCAAATAACTTCTCTTAAAATCAGCTGCTTTAAACTAGCTTCATATCTCCATGTCTTCATAAGCGGCTTTACTTTATGATGGCAAAGCATCACTGAGAATAGAGATTGAATTCAATTCCTGCACTTAGTGCTAATCTCTAAGGATGTAAAAGAAACAGGGCCATCTTTGGTCTTCCTTTGATGTCCAGAGCTGAAGAATATTTTAGTTCCTATCCTTCATATCATTTTTTTTTTTTACTAGAAAAGTTGTTGGTTTACAGAAGAATTACACATAAAATACAGAATTTCCATATACCACCTCATTATTGACACCTTTCATTGGTTTGATACATTTGTTACCATTGCTGAAAGCACATTTTTTAATTGTACTATTAACTCTACTTCGTAGTTTAACATAGAGTTCACTGAATTTTTTAAAATTGTATTCTCTTACCATATATACAATGAAACACTTCCCTTTAACCACATTTATTTATTTGTTTGTTTGCTTGTTTATTTATTTCTTTTATTTCTCCCCCCTTCCTCCATTGTCTGCTCTCTGTGTCCATTCGCTGTGTGTGCTTCTGTGTCTGCTTGTATTCTCATTAGGCAGCTCCAGGAACTGATCCCAGGTTTTTCCATATTGACGCATTTATCAGAACTTTATTCCTTTTTATGGCTGAATAATATTCCATTGTATATTGGTTTATCCATTCATCTTTTGATTAATATTTGGGTTTCTTCCATCTTTTAGAAATTGTTAATAATGCTGCCGTTGAACATTGGTGTGCAAATATCTGTTCGAGTCCCTGTTTTTAATTCTTTTGGGTATATACCTTGTAGTGCAATTGTCCAGTCATATGGTAATTTTATATTTTCTGGGGAACTGCCAAACTATCTTCCACAGCAGCTATACCATTGTCACCAGCAATGAATGAGTATTCCTATTTCTCTGCATCCTCTTCAACACTTGTAATTTTTCACTTTTCTAATAGTATCCATTCTAACGGGTGTGAAGTGGTAACTCATTGTGGTTTTGATTTGCATTTCCCTTATGGCTAATGATGTTGAAACTGAAAACACTCTTGCAAGGTAGATTTTTGTATTTCCATTTGGCAAATGAGGAAAATGGAACTCAGTTCATTTGATCAACTTGCCCCACTGGTAAAGGGGTGCAAGAAGGATTTGAATCCTGGACTGTTTGATACCACACTGCTTCCATCAAAGAAATTTCTGTTTAGCACATTTAACTGACAAATGCAGCAAGTGGCACAATAAGAACATTTGAGAGAAGTTTTATGAAGCACTGAGAACCTGCCCTCAATTAATTAATTGTCAGATAGGAGAAGCAGACAAATAAACCATCAATCTAATACAGAGTAATTTGTGCTTTGGGAGGGAAAATTACAGGATGTTATGGGAACCATTTGTAAGTATACCTATCCAACTCAGTCTTGGAGGTTTAAAAGAGGCTTCTCAAAGCATTCCCAAAGATGAAATCTGAAGGGCAATTATAGATTAACATGCTGACACTGGAATGCTGGATTACCCCAAACATTCCAGGCAGGATATATGTGATAAAGTGAGAGACTGGTGAATCTATGTAGAATCAAGCCAAACCATTGTATAATGAAAAGGAAGTATGAATGGAAATACGCATGGAGCAATAAAGAATAAACAGTCTTTGAATAAACATATTCTAAAACAAATAAGCTACTACAAATTCTGAAACACCGGACAGTGTGATTTCAGCTTCAAAATTTCCTCTGTATGTACTTGCCCTGAGGGGCATTAAGGGTCCAGGGAAAATATTTGAATCTGATGGCACTCATCAGGCCTCTGTCAACATGTGATTTCTTTTTTTAATACTAAGTAAAAAATATTCATGGCTGATGTAAGATGATCTTTTATTCTTTATGCTGGGTGAATTTATAGTAAATGGAAATAGCAGCCTGTCTTAATAACCAGAGTTCGACCTTTTGCAAGCAGCTTTTGACAATGTCTCTCTCCAGAAGCAATTGTAAGGCTATTGCCCCAGGGTAACTGTGCGATGTACAGCAGTTGGGTAGAAGTTGTGTCAGAGGTGAGATTATCAGAATGTGGTTTGCATCTTTTAATGCATCTTTTTGTTAACTATTTGGTTGTGCAGCTCTTGTTCCATGCTACTATCAAAATCATTCAGATTCAGGACCAATTGCTCAAACTTGCCGAGGGGTACAAACAGTGACAAGAACTTAAAGGGCACCAATATTGGTGTCTCAAATGTCAGACAAGGCAAAGAAACAGACCCTCAGCAACCACATAAATGAAGAATGAGACTTAATACTGCAAAAGCACCAAATTCACCTGCTGAGTTCTTAGTGCGAAGCAGCAGAGACAGTTCTATAGCTCCTATGAGGGTGTGAACCCTTCTCAGGAAGTGTTTTATGTGTTCTCGTTTATTTGTTAGGGAGGTACTGGTAATTGAATCCAGGACCTTCTACATGGAAGCAGGTGCTCAACCAGCTGAGCTACACCCACTCCCCGTTTTGTTTTGTTTTTAAGAATTATTTCTATTCATTTATTTCCCTGTTCTTGTTGTTTGCACTCCTTGTCTGCCCTCTGTGTCTGTTGCATGCTTGTCTTCTTTTTAGGGGCACCAGGAACCAAACCAGTGACCTCCCATGTGGGAGGAAGGTGTCTAATCTCTTCAGCCACTTCCGCTCCCTGCTTGTTGTATTTCTCATTGTATTTCATTAGTGTCTCCTTGTTGCATCATCTTGTTGCATCAGCTCGCTGTCTTGTTCATCCTCTTTAGGAGGTACCAGGAACTGAACCTGGGACCTTCCATGTGGTAGGCGGGCACCCAAATGCTTGAGCCACATCCATTTCCCTGTTTTATATGTTTTTAATACAGGGGTGATAACATTATAAAAAATTAAATTGGAGGTGTTACTTTCATCAATATACCTTCAAGGTAGTTTGCTAATTAGCGATCTTGAAAGCCAACTTTGTAAATTGGTTTTTCTTATTTTAAAAGATTTTACTCAATGATGGCTGATAGTAAATTTTGCTCCATACTCAGGCAGAGAGAATGAAACTGTGCAGATCTAAATGAGAACATATCTAATTAACATGATTCAATTGAACTGCACTGATATCGAAACAATTGACTTTTGCCATTCCAACTTAATTATTCTACAATAGGCAGACTAATGTATGTTGCTTACAGCTTAAAGCAATTTTGAAAGCAAAGTCTTTGAAGTATGGCACCAAGCAATTTTTTTCTCACCAACAATTTGTGAATATTGTTTTAAAACAGCATTAAGTCAAGTAACTATATTCTAATTAAATCTTTTTTAGTTCTGAGGTGATTTCTTGAAATGTCACACGATTTATGTGACTCTTTTCTTCACTTGACTGAAGGTTCTTGAGAGGCTGAGTGAACTCAAACCTTAGAAGCTGGTGCTAAGGAATTAAATGCTGGAGAGTATTTGGGTTAAAATAGTGTTGCTTAAATGTGATGGTAGAAAACAAAACAAAACAAAACAAAACTGAAGGGCTTGTTCAATGAATCTGCCAAAATATCATGATATTTGTTTAGATTCCTTCATTCTCTGGGGGTTGGTTAAGAAACTATTGGTAGATGAGCGTTTGGGAACTTAGGATGCAAACCATAAGACCTGTTAAGAAGAAAAGACTAAGGAAGTGGACTTGGCCCAGTGGTTAGGGTGTCTGTCTACCACATGGGAGGTCCACAGTTCAAACCCCGGGCCTCCTTGACCCATGTGGAGCTGGCTCATGCGCAGTGCTGATGTGCACAAGGAGTGCCCTGCCACACAGGGGTGTCCCCCACATAGGGGAGCCCCGCACACAAGGAGTGTGCCCCCTAAGGAGAGCCACCCAGCACGAAAGAAAGTGCAGCCTGCCCAGGAATGGTGCCGCACATGCAGAGAGCTCACACACCAAGATGACGCAACAAAAAGAAACACAGATTCCCATGCCACTGACATCAACAGAAGCGGACAAAGAAGAACACACAGCAAATAGACACAGGGAACAGACAACTGGGGTGGGGGGAGGGGAGAGAAATAAATAAAAAATCTTTAAAAAAAAAGAAGAAAAGACTCATAGAGCTTTTAAAAAAGAAAACTTAGTTTATTTGCATGACAGATAAGGAAGAGCTATGCATCCATGTGGAATCTGAGCCTCCTCTTGACATAGAGGTGCAATGGACACAACCAATCCAATGTCCACATAGAAGAGGTGGCATTGGATTGGGAAAAGTGGACATGGTGGACGATGGGTATGGGGAAAGGCAGGAAGAGATGAGAGGTGGAGGCGTCTTTGGGACATGGAGCTGCCCTGGATGGTGCTTCAGAGGTAATCATCGGACATTGCAAATCCTCACAGGGCCCACTGGATGGAATGGAGGAGAGTATGGGCCATGATGTGGACCATTGTCTATGAGGTGCAGAGGTGCCCAAAGATGTACTTACCAAATCCAATGGATGTGTCATGATGATGGGAACGAGTGTTGTTGGGGGGGGAGAGGGGGGGTGGGGGGGTGGGGTTGAATGGGACCTCACATATATATTTTTAATGTAATATTATTACCAAGTCAATAAAAAAAATAAATAAATAAAAATGCTCTGAAAAAATAAAAAAAATAAAATAAAATAAAATGAGAATCTTATGTAAACCAAAAAAAAAAAAAAAAGAAAAGAAATGAGTTCAGCAAGTATCTTGGAGTTGAAAGCAGTAGGGAGAGTACAGAAGCAAAAGGGGAGAGCTTGTTCCTTATTAGAAGGAATTCTAAGGATTATATTCTGACTAATTCATTTGGGGAGTAGAAAGCCCTCCTTAGGTTAGCTATTTTTCTGATTTAACTTACAAAAATGCAGTCTCAGTTTTCAAAAAGAGCCAAGGTGGCTCTTTTTTTTTTAATGTAACATTTATGTAATCTAAAGCTTCTTTAAAAAAATAATAATAATTTAAAAATAATTTTTTAAAAAAAGAGCCAAGGTGGGTTGTTTAAGACACTGTTGGGCTCTGGACCCAAGCAGCAGATACTTGTATAAGCACACGCTGGGACTTTGGCAGATTTCCAAACCACATAGACAAAGGAATAGATTTGTGGACCTTTTTTAGCAATTGTTCTGTTCAGCATCTTCATATTACAGAAAAAGACACCCAAGACACCAGGTGATAAGATTTTCCCAAAGTCACAGAAGTCTTGCTTCTTGCAAGGAATCCAAAGTTACAGGCAACTAAGGTTGAAGCAAAATAGGTCTGTCGTAGGGTATTACAAATAAAACCACAACTGTCTCTGAAGTTAGAAGCTTTAACAGAGAAGGGCTCATGTTGTTTCACAAAACTTTCTGATTAAAGTATGTCATTTGGGTATCTTCTGAACTTATAGCATTAGATGTAACTCTTTGTAGAAGATCTTACTATGAAATTCAACCGTATTAACTTGTACTGGATATAGTCTATGTCTGTAGCACTCTTGGTTGCTACAAAAGAGGCAAGTAATAGCGGTAAATTGTTCCTTCCCTGCCTCAAAAGAAGGCACAACTTGCAGGATATAGACACAACTACATGTAACACAGCACTGCTACTGTGGCCTACAATAGAATATAAATAAAATACTATTAAAACCCAAAAGAAAAAGCTACACATTCTGATTGCAGGGATTGTGAACAGTTTCAGAGGGGAGGTGATAAGTGAACTGGACCTGAATTAATTCTTCTGCTCATTTAACAAATATTTAGTGAGAACTTGCTATGTCCAGGCACAGTCCTTGGTGGTTGTGATACAGCAGTGAACAAAAAAGATAACTAACCCTGCCCTTGTGAGCCTTACATTCTGACAAAAGACAGGATTTCTAAGAACCCATGTGGGGACAGATAATTCCAGGTAGAGGAGGGTGTGGCTAAACAATATCATGAAGTATGAGCACGTAGTCTTGGGAGGCATCCATATGGTTGGAATGCAAGTTTCATGTGGAGCCAATGGGACAGAACATGGCAACAGATGGAGGCAGAAAGGACAATGGGGAACAGCCTTAAATAGAATGTTGGGAGGTGGGATTTTATTTTCTAGGCAATTGAAAATTTTCTCTGAGCAAGTTCTCTAATGAGGTACCTGAAACACCAGGGTACATTATTGTAAATCTATGTGATTGTTGCTTTTCAGCAGCACTGGGTAAAGCCTGGAGATCAGTGTAAATAGTCCCTGGCACTTCCAAGCCTCCTTTGGAGCCACACTAATTCTTTGAACTGATGTGATCATGCCATGGAATGTAACTTATCACAAGAATAGCTTCCCATCTAGGAAGGGAACACAGGAGAAAACTTGGTTTGGAACCATGCTAGGGGTTGACTCCTAGATCCCCAAAGTGGGACCTGTGAGTTTTTATGACCCCAAGGGTTAATTATAACAACCAGGATTATTTGGGAGCAAGCCTATTTTTTCAGATCAAACATAGGGTTTGAAAAGACTCAATAGGTCTTGCTTGCCCACAATACATTAAAAAAAAAATCTCCTGGAGTGGTCTGAATTATTTCAAAAAGTTTCCTAGAATATAGGGTAAAGGGCCCAACCAATCTGTGATAACAATGTTTCTCTGACCTAATACTGTTTATCTTCAATAACAAGCTCAAGCCCCATTTTCTCCTAAAAGTTGCACTGACCATACCACTCACAGCTGACTTCTCCCAACTCTGTAAAACATTTATCAGTGTTACTCATTTGATTTCTAACAACACACTCCCTTGGACTGTTAAGTAAATGCATAGATGATAGATAGATAGATAAGTAGATACAAGATAATTTGAATATAGATAGATATATGAAATGTGGATAGGTAGGTAGGTAGATACAGATGATGGGTTAGGTAGGTAGATAGATAAATAGAAAGATAAATGACAGATAGATGGATAGATAAACAGAGACAGATTGATGATGGATGATAGTTAAATAGACACATAGATGATAGATACCTTAATCATTCAATTGTGAACTTCAAAGCTAAAATCAGACTCCACGCTTGAGAGCTGACAGATAATTGTCTGGTGGGATTGTTCAGCAAACACAGGTACTAAACTTGTATGGTCTATGAAGATGACAAACTTTAAGCCACTGTAATGATTCTATAGAGTGTTGTGTGAGGAACTCATGCATCAGAACCAACTGTGGTGCTTATAAAAAAATACAGATTCCTGGCTCCCACCTCAAACAAGTGCAGTGATTTTGTGCTCATTAAAATGCAAGAAACACTGCAGCATAAAGGAAGACTCTGAGATAGAGCAAGCTTCTTCTAAAATGATCTATGAGTAATCATGTAACTGTGAGGACAGTTAAGGAAATTGTATTATAATTAGGTCAAGATAATAAGGGAACTGGATTTTTATTGAGCTTCCACTCTAACAGCACTCTGTTAAATGCTTTGAAGCATTATCTCTTTTAATCTTTACAACAACTATGTGAATACAGTATTAATTTTTGCAAATGGAGCTCCAGGAGGTTAAGTAACTTGCCCAAAGTCATACAGCTAATCAACGACAGTACCAAGATTCAAGCCCTTATTGCTTGATTTCAAAGCCATGTACTTTCTAGTACACCATACTCAGAAGTTAAAACTTGGTAACAATTAAAATGAACTACCATTATGATGAAAAGCATCTTATTTACAATGCCAGGTTTATGACAAAAATTTGTTTTTTGAGCAATATGTGAAAGCCAATGAATTATCTGTTAACAGTATCTTTGTTTATTTTTAAATGCAATATGTGATATTTTTAAAGTTGCCTGATAGAAGTAAATAAATTTACTCTTTTATTAAGTCCTCCTCTTTTCCCTGCAAACTTCCTATTTTCCATACAGTTTTCTGAACCATAAATAGGTTCTGTTGTATATTGCCATTTGATGTCCTTTATAAAATCAAGGCATAGCTGGTATCTCAAAATAACAAGAAAGGAGATATTTTTAGCCTGGTGAAAAATGAGATGACAATACACTAAAGGAAAGAAATTCAGGGGATATTGAAGAAGACATTTCAATAGGAAACCCGTGTGACTGGAGAGAAAGGACTTTCATGTGGCCTCCACAGTCTTTACAATAATATTTCAAGTCATCTAAATTGTCAATATTTATGGTAAAAATTCAAAATGGAAGTAAATCCAGAAAAGAAATCTTAGAAAGTAAGACTATCAACCCATTTAATCCCCTGCTAGCGGGAAAATTAGAGGTGTTTTAAACACATTAGCAAAAAGTCAAGAGTTCGAACATGCTAGCTAGATGTTCCCCTTGCTCTAAACTCAGATAACAATTAGAATTTTGTGTATAAATTCCGGTTGCTCCAAGACCGTTCTGGAGGTGACTGCACAAAAGAGGCAATGGCCTGTTTTGTTTCACCTCATGTTGACAGTACTCTCCAGTCACACGATATTGATTTTCAGGAGAGGCTGCTTTGTGCTAGATAAAATGCAGAAACTGAGAAATTGGGATACTGGAAGCCAGAAAAGATGCTTTTGTGATTTTTAATTGAACCCAACAAATCCAAGTTAGGTCAATTCGGGCAACTGAGGCTTCAAACATGCCACGGAGTTAGTGGAATATTGGAACTTTAGTGCTGATTTAAAAGTTTTCATTTACCTTTCCTCTTTTTTTCTTGACAATGGTCTCTCCTCATAACCCATGCAGAGTCTTTTGTTAGGGTATAAAATGGGAAAAATTAACCCAAATCTATTCATTTTCTTTCTCATGACCTTTTCCATGGGGATGCAGAGAAAATATAAGGCAGACCTGGTTCTGAATTCCTCCACACTGTACTTCATTAACTGTAGCATCTCTTTCCTCTACGGGGATAATCACACTTACTTTATTTCCTTACCTGACTGCTGTAAGAATCAAATGAGACTATATATATACATTGAGAGAAAGTAGGACCATATATAAATGAGCTATATATAGCTCACATAACATCTTTCATTGTCTAATTTTACAAAGTTAACCCACATGACTCTCATACAAACATAAAGTAAGCAGTGCCAAAAATACACTTAACTTCTTATGAAAGAACCAGCAGGATCATAAAGCTAATTCAAAAACTTAGGGAACAGTAATTACGTAGTCCATTAGGAGAGACTAACCGAAATAAATTTGTTGAGTTATAGACAAAACTGATTAACATCCTACAGGACAATAAAGCCATAACCTTTGAGGTTGTCTTTTGTACCATATATAAATTATGTATTTTTTTATTGGGAAAAAATCTACACGTTAACATATAATCTCATAGTCTTGACCCTAAACAATAGAAATTAGTAAAACAAACAAATGTACCGTGGCTTGGAGAATTAAATCATCCTCTAATGGGCCTGTTGCTATACAGTGATCAGGTTTGACCTTGAAAAGACATGCATCATCAACTTGCTAGATTTCCAATTTTTAACAATTTTTCTAAATGGTTCCCTCTTCTATCATAAATAATCTCTGATGATTATTCATAGCTCTCAAAGTCTGGTCTCAATGTTTTGGACCTGATTAATTTACATGGGTACAGAAAGAGGTATCAATTAACCAGAGAAGTCTCATTGAGTTTGGCCGATAAATCCAGAACTACAGTTTTGAGCAGCTACTATAGCCAGAGAATTAACTTCTATATGGAGATTTCAAAAGGAATCTCAGACTACATTTTCAAAAGCCTCCCTTTTTCCAGAAATGCTTTTGTTGCTCCTGTTGACTCTTTTATTCATTTCCTATTTCTGTTATAACAAATTACCACCAACTTGGTAAGTGAAAAAGACACAAATTTATTCTTACAGTTCTAAAGGTCAGAAGTCTGACATGGATCTCCAGAGGCTAATGCCAGGTGTCAGCAGGGCTAGTTCCTTCCAGAGGCTCTGATGAGAGAATCCATTTTCTTCCCTTTTTTAACTCTAGAAGCTGCCTGTAACCCTTGGTTTATGGCCCCTTCCTTGGTCTTCAAAGCCAGAAGTATGGCATCTTCAATCTCATTCTCTCTCTCGCTCTCTGTGTGTATGTGTGTTCTTTTGCACCCATCATCACATCACCTGTCCGTCTCTGAAATCCTCCTACATCCATCCTTCTTATAAGCACCCATTTGATTATATTGGCTCTGCCCAGATAATCCAGGATGATCTCATTTTAATATCCTTAACTTGACCACATCTGCAAAGTCTCATCTGCAATATAAGGCAACATTCCCATGTCCAGGGATTAGGACAAAGACATTGGGGGAGGGAATGGATCAAGGGTGGCGAGAAACCAGGGACATTGTTCATCCTACCACCCAAGGGTAGCAAAATAAATTTAAAAAATTCATCTGCACATTATTCCTTTAGCAACTATACCTTTGGGGGAATTTCTCTCTGCGAGGTGCTTAACATCTGGTACATTTTTTGGGCTTGCCAGGAAATGACCTTTTTTAGTACCTATAATTCTGGGATTCTGTAAACTGTAGAACAAGTAACAGACCTGTTCCTGGGACAGTTCTTCTCTGGCCTTGGTTACACATCCAATTTGTCCTTCTGTGTCCTGGTAAAAAGAAGAAAAGGTTCTTATTGATCTTATGCAAATACCCACATTGTCATTAAAATGAGTGAGCTGTTTCTGCAAAATATAAAAAGAAAATGCCATTAATAGGCTACTAAATTGAGGGTTAAACATAGATCAAGACAAAAAAGGATCTACTCTTACTCTTACTAGAACATTTAAACACTTATCAGTAACACTGAGAGTCAAATAAACACAATTACAGTTGCCTCATCTGTTCATTTAATCTGGCTTAAGTGTTGCACCATTGGATGTTCGGTCAGTCCTCTGCTTTCATGAGGTCTTCTGCTCTGGCACCTCTTAAAATTATTTCTGTAATTCCTGATTTAGTTCTCTTAGTAGAATATCTAAGTAGTTTGTGTGATGACTCCTTAAGCTCCAAAGTCAGTACCAATGGCTGTTTATTAAAGTACTAATAGCTCAAATTATCTGGCAGTCTTTCCATGAGGCTCTGAGATTGCTATTCTCTGACAAAGATCTAATTCCTCGCTTGTAGCTTAGAGCAGTGTTTTCAAGGAAACTTGAAAGGAAAGCAGAAACCATTTGATGACTGGATTAAAGGCTATCTGGCTCCGAGGGATGCACCTCTCTGGCACCGAGGGATTACTACCAAGCACTGGCTGGTGATGCAACTAGAAAAAGATCTTGAATAAAAGGGGGAAATGGTAAAGACAAATGAGTTTATATGGCTAAGAGACTTCAAAATGAGTCAGGAGGACATCAGAGGGGTAGCGCTTATGCATGTCTCAGCAGAAGTGGCCAATCTACTTTGGCTGTATCTACAAAGTAGATACAATCCCAGAGAGTAGTGTTCCTGAGGGCTATGAAGACCCCCAGGTCCTATGGTCATGGCAGATGGCTCTGGAATTCAGTGCCTTGCCAGTGGGCCCTAGTTTGGAATTTCTCTTCCTGAGTGTGATGGAGTTGGACTCAGATGTGACTTCTCTACACATGCCTCTTCTGTCGCTTTTACTGAACCTATGTTTGGCACTGGGGTTGGTATATGCCCAGGAGACTTGAATCTCTGTCCATGTGCCAGCTGGGCCCTAAGCCTCAGCAGAGTTGCAACACCTACTTGTTTAGATTGTTGGACTTACCCATGTAAGGATGGTCAACCACCACACCAAGGAACCAAGAGAGTCTACAACTGCACGCAGGAGAAGCCCATCCATCAGCCATGTGGGATCAAAGTCCCCTCTCAGTTTAGAGGTGGAGTGGGTATTGCCATCCCAGGATCCTTAGGATGGAAGAATAAAATATGGATTAGAGTACTGGTATTCTACTATAGAACAATTGTGACTCTAGCAACAGAAAAAATTATATCGTTGATGGGGAGACAGTGGCCATGGGAGTTGCTAAAGGCAGGGAGAGGGTAAAAGAGGTGTGATATGGGAGAATTTTTAGGACTTAGAGTTGTCCTGAATGATATTGCAGGGACAGATGCCGGACATTATATATCCTGCCATAACCCTCTGAGTGGAATGGGAGAGAGTGTAAACTACAGCATAAACTATTATCCATGTGGTGTAGCAGTGCTCCAAAGTGTATTCCCCAAATGCAATGAATGTATCACACCAATGAAAGAAGTTGTTGATGTGGGAGGAGTGGGGGCTATGGGGAATGGGGTATATGGGAACTTCTTATATTCTTTAATGTAACATTTTATGTGATCTATGTATCTTTAAAAAAAAAAGACTATCTGTGAAGATTACACAGACAGTAACTTATAAACATATATACTTTTTCTTGTTGAAATCAGAGTAAATACTCTAAGACTAGTTGCCCATTTAAGAGTGAAAACAAAAATCTTGTTTCTCATGAATATAGTATTTTGAAGAAAAGGGATTCAGAAAAATTTTAAAGTATATAGTATATTAATAAGCCCATCGAAATTGAGCATTACAAAATTTTAACATACTTCATTGTTTTTATTCAGACTCATCATTTGAAGATATTATATTTGGAAAAATACAGTTCCCTCTAACCTTCTGTAGTATACACAATCATGTTTTTCTCTCCACTACTCTTGACTTAATGTTAACTCTAAGTCTTAAACTTAACTAACAAAATTACTGTTTATTAGAAACTTTTTTCAGAATGCTAATTCAATAGACACATAATTTTCATCTTAATTTTAAATATTATGTGGCAATGGAAGCTTATCTAATCAGTAAACCAATAAAGAGGTTTAGGGAATTCAAATTAATTAGACTTTTCATCAGAAAACAAAAACAAATATTATTTAAAATGTATACTTGGTTCACATTGAAAAAATTAAGGGAAAGACATATAATGGATTTTTAAAAATCAATAAGATGAAACCAAAGATATAAAAATCAATTAGATGTGACCAAAGATATATCTTGATTAATAAATTTGGGGCTTTATATAAAAATGCTGCTAAACTAGCAGCTTCTGTAAATTTTGTTTTCTAAGGGTTACACTTAAAAATATTAAAACTTCATTTTCTTTATTTCATGGAAATCCTGAGAATATTAATTTATATAAGCAATCAAACCTATAAGCCAATTAAACAAACTCCTTTAATTTGTAAGATTTTATTATTTTATTTATTAGTATCTTCTGGAGGTAGGAATATATTTCACACACACAATGAGGTGAAAAGGTTTTTCTCATTTATGGACACACAGACACACTGAGGGCTGCAGCTTCAGTTCTACAACCTTAGCCATGAGTTGAAAATAAACATTGACCACAATAACTCATGTGTACAGAATTCAAATGGACTTCTCCTTCCTGGAGAAACTAAGCAAACTGTGGCTCCAACAGACAAAAGAAAAGAGCTAACCAACAGATTTTGTTAGCTTTCACCCTTAAAGCAGAGAATTAGATTCCCATTATCTACCAGACACATCACCTAATAATTAGAAAAAGAATATATCATTGGGTAGTAAATTACTGGTCATATACAAATCAGAGTCACATATTTACCAAGTACTGTCTTGAGATTGACTGAGCAGTCAAATGCCCACATGTCCCTAGCCTCTCTTGACTACACAGTGGAGGCATCCTAGTGGTCTGACATAAAGACATAGCTCTGTTAGTACCTGCACCCAGTTTTGGAAGAAAAATGGCCCAAGCTGTGAGTTAAGCAAGATGCTTTATAGCCAAGACTGACAGACATGTCTAAAAATCAGAAAAGAAAGAAGAAAAGAAAGAAAGTAAGAATAAAAGAGAGAGAGAGAGAGAGAGAGAGAGAGAGAGAGAGAGAGAGAGAAAGAAAGAATCAGAAGGAAGATAAGAGAAGGGAAAGAGAAGGCAAGGGAAGAGAAAGAGAAAGAATAAAAAGGAAAAGATGGGGAAAGAAAAAAAGGAAAAGTAAGTTGGTGAAGGTAAATGCTATTATTGTTTGAGATTCACCCCAGAACAAAAAAATAATAATAATGTTGCTCCTGAGCTTACATAATTCATATACCTAGCTTTGGCAGGTGAGTCTACTTGGGCATCTTGGTAGAATAACCTCAAAAACAAAGTAAAATATTAAAACAAATATACTAATAGAAATATAAAGTGAGCACGTGTCAAAGATGTATTTCACTCTGGAACCAGCAGGGTAATAACAGCTTGTTCAAAGAAAAACTAGAGAAACAGCAGATATAGAGGCCCCCAGCAAAGACAAAACTGGTTAATATCCTACAGGGCTATACAGTTATAACCTTTGTGGTTATTTTTTCTATTGGACAGAAACCATTTGCCTCATTATCAGATATAAAATCTATAAATTAGCAGGTAATTTCATGATGCCTGGACCCTAAACAATTGAAAATTGAAAAATAAAGTTGCATTTCCCTAGAGAATCAAATCATCCTTGGAGAAGCCTCTTAGACAATCATCCTCTATGACAGATAAAGGCCATGCAGTCTTATTTTTTCTTTATTTTCTATTTTGTATTTTATTTAATACAGATAGTAGTCGTTTCAATAAAATTTCTTCCCTTCTCTTTAACTAACCCTAAGGGAACCTAAAGTTTAAATTTGCCATGAGCCTCCTATTCACAATATTCTTAAAAGAAAGCATAGTTTCAAATACATAAATGAAAAATTGCTAGAAACTATTTTTCTTAAAAGATTGTGTTTACAAGAAAAACATGTTCTTTCCTACTCTAAAACAAAAAGTTTCCATATTTCAATAGGAAACTATTTATTGTCTACAATATACAAGAATGATTATGTCAGAGAAAATTCAAGGAAAAAAATACTTCCATTCCTTTACATATTTAAGTTCCCTTTAGGGAAAAATATGAATAAAAGCAATTATTTTACCTAATTAAAGTTAAAAGTTGGCTATTAAATATTTTAGCTAATGTAAATAGTTTGGGATTTCTTCATGGTTAAATGCGTGATTCTTTCTTAGATTTGACAGCAGCAAAAAGTATTTGAAAATGTACATATACTTATGCATACAAATATACAAGATCCCATTTTACTGCAAGAGTCAAGGTGCTAGTCATTAATTTCCTCGATATTAAAGTACGTACATTTTATCTGAACAATAACTATCATCTCAAGGAAGAGCATATAAATAAGACATTAGCAAAAAATTTTGTTTTTCTTCCTTTATGTGCTGATTCCCTTCTCTTGGCCATCAGATAAGGGGTCATGATAGGAAAAAAAGGGAAAATTCATGCCATTTATTTAGTTTCTCTTAAATAGTTGTTGTCAAAGGTTTAATGTAGGGTAGAAATTAAGGCTATTTTCTACAATAAAGACAATAGTTTAAATATTGTTTTCAGTTAAGTATACTATAATTGTCTCCTGTGCAAATGCTTTTCCATAAGGCAAGCAAATTGTAATTATGAATAATATAATTATATATCATTATCTAAATTGTATAGGTTTCATTCTTGTCCCAGAAAATAGATTCTTTATGTATCTTATTCATCAAATCCAGGAATAGTCATTGGATTTCCACCCAACCAGTAGTGCAGTTGGTGATTAATAAATGCTTAGCAACAATTAGTTGGCAGAAACAAACAAACAAACACAAAAATCCATACAGAAATGAAACTCATCTAGCAAAAGGAGGCAAGAAGGCAGGGGTAATTATGGTAATAAGGGAAACTTAACTTTGAAGGTCAAAAGATATTTCAGTTCAGTGAAGAGCCAGGCAGGGAGTGTTTGTAGATATGTCAGGCGAAGAAGGGAACATTGTTAGAATGTGAAAAGAGAACTTTTTTCCCACTTGGATGAACTGGAAAGAGAAGCAAAAAGTGGGAATTACCCTGCACCAGTGACTGGAACACTAAGTTCAAGAATAAAACCAATGCAACAGAATCCAAACAAAAGAACACAATAGACACACTTAATGGAAATGAAATTGGATTTCTGAACTGGGTTTTAAGACCCTGCTATGAGCTGTAGGCTACACCAAGAGATAAATGCTACCAATTCTGTGCATTTTCAGAGAACCCTATAAACCCTGGACAATGTGCTAAATTGACTCACAGCATGATCCCCATGAAGGAAAAGTTGCTTTTAGGAAAAACCTTTCTGAAAATCCTGTAGAACTTAACGAAGACAACTACGTCCATCCAAACAGATCAGGAGGAGGGGGTTAGAAATGTGAATTTCAGAAGTACAAAGAGGCCTGAAAACTGCTTGCTCCAAAGCCATAACACAGTGGAGATTTCTATTGAATCAAATCCTGAGACAAAATGTTCTCAGCTATCAGGCAAATGCTTTAACCCTAATGCAGCAGCTTTTTCACAGTTCTCATTTAACTCATTGTTTTAGTTTGCTGAAAGCTGCTGAAACCTTGTGTATTAGTCAGGATTATCTAGGGAAACAGAATCAACAGGAGATATTTGTCAACAGTATGAGATCTTTTAAGAGTCTCACATGACCATGAGAATGCACAAGTCCAGGTTCTGCAGGCAGGCTGCAAACCAGAGGCTCTGATGAAGGTCCAATGAAGGTCCTTGATAAGTTTCTGGAAGACGTTAGACTGTCCAAAGACAAGCTGGGAAATTCTCTCTGAATGCTGAAATCACTTCCCCTTTTAAAACATTCAACTGATTTGATAAAATGTCACTCATTGCTGATGCAACCTCCCTGGTTGATATAGATGTAATTAGCCATTGATGTAGTAAAGTCACCGATGAATAAATCCATAAATGTCCTTGTATTGCCATTAGTCCAGTGCTTGCTTTACCAAACAACTGGGCACAATTACCTGGCCAAGTTGACATGCTAGCCTAAATATCACAGCTTATATACCAGAAATGGGTTGGCTTTTACAGTTGCAAGCTTACAGTTCTGAGGCTGTGAAGTGTCCAAATGCTTCCTCACCGAAGACCGGCACATGGAGGCATCTGCTGGTGTCTCCCTTCTCTTCCTGGTGTCTTTGCTTTGCTTCTGGCTTCCTCTCGGGTTCCACTGATTCCAGCTCCTTGTTCTCTTGACTTTCTCTCTGCTCTGTGGCATTTTCTCTGTCTCTGTCTCTCTCTCTCTGTATTCATCCGCTTAATAAGGACTCCAGTAAAAGGATTAAGACCACCCTGAGTCACACTCTAAAGAAGTAACCTAATCAAAAGAAGGTCCCACCGACAAAAGGTTCGCATCCACAGGAATGGATTAACCCGAAGGACATGATTTTCTGGGGTCCATAAAAGCCTCAAACTACCATATCCATCAATCCACAAAGCCAGTCTTTGGCTTGCAAAATAGGAAAGGGTGATCAGAGAACAAAATGTACGATTAGGATAATGGGGAAGAAAAGGAGATCATGAAAACAGGAGATGTGCCTCAATATATATATATAAGAGGAAGCTCCCTATTTGTATCCTATCGAAATTGTTTTTGTCTCAGTGCTGATATATGATTACCTACTTCTCAGCCAGTATAACAAACAGGTGTTACTATTGATCATAAAAATATGCCATCTCTTTTTTAAAGCCTGTGCTAGTATTTGGCTTTATGGTCTTCCTTAGAGATAAATTCTGGTGGCTAGGATCTGAAGAAGCATTTTCTTTTCATGTGTTATAGTGCTTGAGCAACTGATGACTAGTTTGACCATATAGCAACTTAGGTGAGGGAGTTGGAGCCTTCTCCTGCCCATATATCATTTCCTGACACTAATTTGATTAACTTCCAGGATGATCAAATGATAAGATGTGCTTCTGTCATGATAGCCATTCCATCTGAAGCTTAAACAGAAAGTATGTTTGTCTAATTATGTTTATTCCTGACATTTAAGTTGATTTTTAAACATATTCTTTATGTAAGGACTTCAAAGACAATACTTTCTTCAGAAAATCCTGTTTATCCTGCTATGAAACCATTCCCATTAACAGTTAATGGTATGCAAGTTGGTGGGACAGGGAGATAAAGGAATTGTCATGTTCAGATGTTCCTGTGTGGGCATATGAATATGATTCAGTAAATTTTGTTCTATGAGAACTACTTGCTAGCCAATTCCCTGCTTACAATCTTGACTTTCTATGACTCATCCTCCCCAGTTCTTCCAGAATGATCTTTCTATAATGCACATCTGACCATGACACTCCAATTCTTAAAACACACTAACGATTCCCAAATGCCTGCCAGGTAAACCTGTGTGATTTACAACACCTTTATGAACAGGATCCTACCTGGCTCCCCAGGCTCATTTCCCATCATTCCTTACCTTGAATTATAGATCCATGGCAAACCCATAATTTACCTCTGTATTTGATGCCTTTTCCCAGGCTGTGAAGTTTGCTTGCCAACTTCTCATCTTGCCAGAAATGAGGCATGCTTTCTTCCTCTTACCTTTGCTGCCGCTTTCACTCCTTATAGTTGTGATGTGTGTGCCATTTCTCCACACTCGTGTGCAAACCTTTTTTCTCACAAGTGTGGGGCTTTATCAAAATCCATTACTGCTCTTATTTCCACTAAATTATGAACTGCTAGGTGTTATATTCCCAGCTTAGGTTCTGGCACAGAGAAGATGCTCAATAAATGAATATTTTCCAAATGATTGAATTGGGAAGGAAAGAAATAAACCAAATTCTATAGAAGCCTTTTCTCCCTAGCCAGATAGGAATATACTTTACATTAAAACTTGAGGATGGCAACTATATCCTATGCTTTATATAGCCCAGCTTGCACACCACAGGTGCTTACTAAATGATTGTCAACTTGCATTAAGCCCTCCCTCTACTCCATCTTCCCTAGCACTGTAAATTCCAGAGCTAAGTCATTTTAGTCAACGCCCTCATGTTACATAACACTCCCCTGCGGCCTAAAGGGAGGCACAGCTAGATAGTAGCTTGAGAGTAAACTTGGTTTCTTTTTTTTTTTTTTTTTTTTTTTTAAAGATTTATTTATTTATTTAATTCCTTCCCCCCCCCCCCCCCCCCCCCCCCCGTTTGTCTGTTCTTGGTGTCTGTTTGCTGCATCTTGTTTCTTTGTCCGCTTCTGTTGTCGTCAGCGGCACGGGAAGTGTGGGCGGCGCCATTCCTGGGCAGGCTGCTCTTTCTTTTCACGCTGGGCGGCTCTCCTCACGGGCGCACTCCTTGCACGTGGGGCTCCCCCACGCGGGGGACACCCTTGCGTGGCACAGCACTCCTTGCGCGCATCAGCACTGCGCATGGCCAGCTCCACACGGGTCAAGGAGGCCGGGGTTTGAACCGCGGACCTCCCATATGGTAGACGGACGCCCTAACCACTGGGCCAAAGTCCGTTTCCCTAAACTTGGTTTCTTGTCTCCCAATCAAGGGTATTGTCACCATTTTTAGACTGGGACTATGAGCTGAAAAATTGAAAGTTAAAAAATGAGGGAAAATTGAAGATAGAGTAAAATATGCAAATTAATAAAATTTTGTTTTGGAGAAATTTAGAGCAAGAAAAACTTTGAGGTACCTAAGGTCTGTGTCATGTTGTTAGACACTAGTGGGAATATAATTTGTAAGAAAACTGGACTTTGTTGTTCATCTTATGATCCATTTGATGACTTAAGGCTTTCCAAGTGGAATAGTGTAAAGTAATCGTAATTGTGAAGCTACAAGCAAAATCACAAGGCAATACCAGTAACAGTGAAAAGATAGTGAGCTTTGTGCCTATGAAACAGCACAGCGATGTGAACTTGAAGGTTGGGTAGGAATTGGTTAGGCTAAATGAAGGCTGGAGGATGAACAAACACAATGTGCCTGGACAGTTTGGGTCTGTTCTAGTTGGGACTGTGCTTAGGGAGTAGGAGGGGGAAAATTCTGGAAAGGTAGGTTAGGCAAGATTTGGAAAGACCCCAAATGCAAAGTCAAAGTTTAGATTAATTTAAAGGTGGCAAGAATCCATTATGTATTTTAGGTAATGTTCATATTCTTTTGCATGAATATGAAAATTATATTTGGGGACAATGAATCTGGTGTTGATTTATAAAATGAAATACAGAAACAAGTGTACATGTGTGTCATGACATATGAGGTAATAAAAGTCAAAGTCTAGGATTATACAGTTGGGGGTAGAAAGGTTAAGACGGACATTCAAAAAATAATTATCACCAAAATTGTAAATGCTTTCTATATGTTAAGAATTTTTCAAGTGTTATTTAGTCCTCACAAAAAGCCAGCATGGCTCAAACATAGGCGTCTGAGATAAGCCAGCCTCTGCAAGGTTAGGTAACTTGCCTGAAGTCCCACTTCAGAGATTCAAACCCAGTTCTGTAGAAAACTCAAGCTCTTTCCGCTACATTGCTCTGCTTCTTGGCCAAATGTGTAAATTATGCAACAAACACACATGGCCCAAACAACTGCATTTATCTTATAACTCCTCAAGATCTTTTTCAAGCATGCATGCCCCTGTTGAATCTAGTAGAGTCAGGAGGGAGAAACACAGCTAAATGAGTACAAAAGTTTGAGTTCTCTTTTCTCTCCATTTGTAAGCCAATTCAAACTAAACGATGTTGTCAAAAATCACCTGAAGCTCAAGAGAGCCAAGAGCCGCTCTATTCTATTTACACTAAAGATGTCCCCTGTGAGTTCTGTCTAGGACAGGCCACTGTGAATTTTATTTCCTAAAATGATGTTGATCCCTGGAGGAGGCTGGATAACAGACCCCTAAAAGATATCCACATCCTCATCACTGGAACCTGTGAATGCTACTTTATTTGGCAGAAAATTCTTTGCACGTATTATTTCATCACAGATCTTGAGAAAGGGAGATGATCCTGGATCACCTGAGTGTGCCTTCAATGCAATGACAGGTGACTTTCTAAGAGAAAGGCAGAGAGATTCCACACAATAGAAAAGGAGAAGGCAAAGGGACCACGGAGGCGGAGACTGGAGTGATGTGACCATGAGCAGAAGAATGCTTGCAGCTACCAGAGGCTGGAAGAGGCAAAGAACAGGTTCTCCCCTAAGCCTCCAGTGCAGTCCTGCCAGCACCTTGATGTCAGTGGTTTTGAAGTTCTGACTTCAGAACTCTAAGAGAATAAATTGCTATTGTTTAAGTCACCAAGTTTTGGTCATTTCTTACAGTAGCTACAGGAAACTAATAAGATGTCCAAATGACATTCGATTACCAAAAACACAAACACCTTGAAAATTTGATAGTACATCATTGGATGATGCCTTCTTAAAGAGAAAACAAGGGCCTGTAGCGTTCCCCTTCTTGGCAGTATCTTAAAGGGGATTTGCATTGACGTGGTAAACTTAGAATTGTTTACTCCACATGCAGACTATTTTGCAGTAATTTCTCCCTATAATGCCTATATTCTCCCTTTGCCTCTATTTTGGTTGCCACAATTACAAGTTTGATTGGTATTAAGATGTTAGAACTGACAAAATAAAGGAGTGCTAATAAAATGGTGAAATGTTCTGCTATCGAGTTACTGAACCAATGCAAGAGTTTATAACAGCATGATGAAACAGAATAATTGAATCCTGTGATGAATCTGTGGTATTAAAATGTTGATGGTTTTAGAAATATAAATTATGTGGGAGTTATACAGTAATGCCATGGTCCTTTCACCCACAGGCTCGGTGGGATGGCTTAACTGGGCGTATCACCTTCAATAAAACCGATGGCTTAAGGAAAGATTTTGATCTGGACATTATTAGCCTCAAAGAAGAAGGAACTGAAAAGGTAACTTCCTGGAAAATGAATAAATAAAATAAATAGCAATACTCAAACATTTTAGCAAAATTTCACATGCAGGTTAAAAATGATTCTTTTAGTTGTACGTATTTACATCTTGTTTTTGAGATCTCTCTCTCTCACCTTCAAATAGATATTGAAATATCAATTCTTGAATTGTAATTGCTATTGATAGCAATACTAACAAATGTTTACATAATTGTGCTTGGTTGAGAGGGCAAGCTTGCATATATTAGTACATGTATAATCTTATGAGTGGAAGTCATTAACCCCATTTCTCAAAGGATTTAAGAAGTTGAGTGTAAACTGGAGAAATCAGAAGCTTTAACAGTTTTTTGATGGAATGGCATACAATGGTTACTGATAAATTAATTTCACTTGCACACCATTTTGATACTGGTGATGGTGGAAAGAATAGTGTAGGATGGAAAAGGCTTACTACAGCAAATTAACTTTTCACCCTTAATTTTAGAAGGACAACTGCTTTTAAAAGTATATTGGAATGTTGGATTCATTTTTAGGATAATTTTAGATGTAATTCTAAATCTTTCAAAGCTTAGTTATTATATAGAGCAATACAAATGTAAACTATTTACTTAAATGATAACAATAATGACAGTAAAATAAGTTTGCTTCTTAGTATATCATATTATACCAATTTTAGTATTCACAAGTCTAAAAGAGCATCAACATTTAGAGTTTTAAGATTTTGACCATTAGAATCTTAAAGAAAAAATATTTGAAATCCCCAACACCAGTGTACAAATGACCGGATATTACATCTCTATAATCCCACAGTTTATCCCACTGTAATGGAGAAGACAGTGTGCTTAATGCAAAAGAGTAGCTTTAGGAACACTCAATTGTTGACTTAATTTGAAAAGGTTGAATTAATTTTTTAAATATGGTAAGGTTTTCATTTCTGTTTTGTTGCTTTTGTTAACTGGAACACATGTTTTTCTTTAAAAACGGATCCTACCTACCTCCCCTCTCAAACTGCATTAATTGAAACAAACAAAATTAATTAGACTGAATGTAGTAGAAGGTAACAACTGATTTTGAAATGTTGGAGGAAAATAATTAGTTTTCAGCTTTGAGAGTACACAGTATTCATACAGGTTTCCCATTTCAAAATGCCCCCTTTCTCTCTCACTGGGGCTGCATCTTCACTCTGATTTGCCTGTCTATTGAATTAACATGCTCTGACAGAGCACAAAGCGTCCACCTGGCCTCCATAATGGGATATGGGATCTGGGCTGGAAGGGACAAAAGAAAAGAAAATCATCCTTATTATGGACTAAAAGCCTATAATGTGTGTTTTTTTTTTATTATTTTTATAAAGAAAACGTCTGCTTCTCAACGCAGGCCCCTTTCTCCCCCTTCTGCTCTGCTTAATGTACAGAATTGAAGTGGGAAGAAAAGCCGTTAAGGAAACATCTTTTTGGCTCAGATGGGTGATGAAATAGACAGAGCTATTGTTATGCTTTCATAGCTATTTATACGCTGCAATATTATGCACACTCTATTGGCGTTTTTCCATCAAAGGCAAAATCAAATTAGATGAAAGTGTTTTGTCGGTTTGTTTCTTATCTCTTCATTGTTTGCAATAACTTTTCTTTCTCCAGGTGACTGGGGCCCAATTCCAGAGAAGGCTGATTGGGCCTTAGGGCAAGGGGGAAGACAACCCACCTCTCTCAGGAGCCAAGGGAGAGAATGCCCCATCTTTTCAAGTCAGCCTCTCAGGCTGTCTTCGGGGAAAATTGCTAGCAAAGGCCCATTTTCTCACTTTTACTCAAGTTTCTTCTGCCTGGAAGTCCATAACCAAAGAAAAAGTCATTGAACATGCTTTCTTCTTCTAGATGAAAAGATATGTATATTATTGTATACATATATTACATATATGCATCTGTATATATATATACATACATATCTTTAATTTTAGTTATGAATGACTTGAAAAGATCTTAAGGGGCATGGTGGAAACCCTTTAATTTTGTGGCACAGCTGTGTATATTCAAAAGAATTTTAAGTCATCTTTTTGGTGGTATGAAAGAAAAAGTGAAAATCACATTTTACTACCAAGTTGAAGCAACTTATGCCTGCCCCAAGTGTTTGGTTCATCTCTGTACTGTACCTATGTCAGGCTTTATTTCAAATTAAAATCCAAGATCGCAAATAATGGGCGGGGAGTGTCACACTGTTAGCACTAACACCATGGTACTTGTGGGGTTCTATGCTTTGTTTTAATTAAGTGCTATTTTTATTTTTCCCTCTGAAAACCAAGGCTGCTGGCGAAGTATCTAAACACTTAGATAAAGTGTGGAAGAAGGTTTGTACTCGGACAAAAACTGCAGGAACCCAGAGGGTGGGATGGGGAATGTCAAAGAAAAAGCTTGCAACCTTTCAGTTTTGCTGGACCAGTAGATCTCCATTTGCAGTTTAGAGGTGATTTTCTATGTAAAGGGAGAAGGGGGGTGATTGAATATGTTCTCTCTCCACAACATTACCAGTGAATTGAAAACAGGCTTGCAATGGATTAAATAATGATGGATTAAGCATTTCCCCCTGGATTATTTTTGTTTCTCCCAGACAGAATCAGTCCCTGTTAGGACTGAAAGCCGGCAACTGCCACAAAAGCAGATACTGGCCCATTTATATTCCTTCCCAAATCACTAAATATGTCCCCTAAGGGGAAGGAGAACAGCAATAGGTTTGATCCATCAGACTAGTCAGAGGGGCTAAGGCCTCGTAAGGCTAGGACATCTCCTTCAAGGCTAAGACCAAAAAATATGAGCCATTTTCAGAAATTCCCTTTCCTTATGAGCTATCTTTGTTTTGCATGAAATCTTTATCAGGGCATAATGTCTCACAATTTGTTTTAGAACCAGTTTCCTGAGGACAAAAACATTAAAGACCTTGGAAGGGAAATAAAGTGATCTTGTAAATTACAGCACCCACTATTTCATAGTTTATTGTACAGTATCATGTTGCCAACGAATTTGCACCCATTTATATAAGCAAAAACATTTGGATCAGGAAAGCAGCCCAGCAATAGGTAAACATTGTTTTTCATTCTTCTTCCCTCCCTCTTTCTTTTTCTCTCTCTCAAAATAGTTGCTAAAATATCTACTGACTGATGGATGGACTTGCAATAGCTTCAGGTTGTTCAACTTGAACAATTTCGTCAGGTTCCCTTTCATCTTTCAAATTATCAGTTAAGTCACAGAAAGTATAAACAGTTTCTCCCTGTGGCCAAAAATCTTTTCTCCCTCTTGGTAGGACTCAGTAGGCAGGCTCACAATTTTCCTCCTTCTACGTCTAAAAGATGCAGATTTAATAACCTTGATTTAATTTGCAAGGAACCAGGCTACCAAAGGCACATAGAGGGCGATTCCAGTCTCCTCATTGCTGGTAAATAGATGAAGAGAACTGACACCCAGAAGGAAGCTCATTACACGAATCTAGCTTGAGACTCGCGGCACTTTATACAAAGTTGAATTAATGCAAACCAAATATCCTAAGGAAGGAAACCCAAGCTCTGAAGTTACACCAAAGGGAAGGGAATGGCCTCCATTTGTCCCTCACCCGCACTCATTCACCCTTGCTTCCCACAGATGTAACTTCTTGGCCTCTGTCCTTCATACCTTTATGCGTCTACCTGTCTCCTTCCTGATAACCCACCAACCCCCACGTTGTAGTTTGACCATGCCATGGTGTGCTGCTCCGTGTCATGGCTCTGCCTCACAGCAGGCTGTGTGCTAGCTCACGAGGCCTATTCAGGCCCAAAAAACACAATAGACTTCTCCTAAAATTCACTATCTAAAAATAGAAGGATTCACACTCATCACATTTCATTTCCAAAACCCCTCCTCAGCTCTCTGAAGTTTCTTAATTCAGAATAATTCACCAGAAATCCCTTCCAAAAGAGGGCTGTGGCCATCTTTACGAAGCCCCTCACTAAAATATGTGCTAATACGGCTCCTGATAATGGGAACAGATACACCTTTAGTTTTCTTCCTACATACTTGTGTTATTTCACTCAGCAACTTTGGATATTGAATTTATGTGACTTGTTCTTTAGATCTGGAAGACAGATTCAAGTCACTTTCTGAACATCCTTCTGCCGCATGTCGTGTTTTTAAAAGTTTGCTTAATGTCATTTGGACACTCGTTTTCAAATGCTTCCATCATCCTAGATAATAAATAGCTGCCCCTTCTTACAGGCTTACAAAGTAAAAGAAGGCAGGATCAGACAATTTAGTTTTTGAGTGCTTCTCCCCACAAATAATTGATCTACCCCACACTAGTCCTCCCTGGTAAATTACTGCTGTCTGCTCTCACTACGCAGTTTGAAAATTGAGGTTCTGCTCCCTGGAGGCACTCTTTCAAGGTCATAGAACAGGACTGAAATGTTAACCGTCTAAGCATCTGGTTGACTGCTCCCTTCCTCCCAATACACGTGAATGTAAAGATCTCACTTCTTCAGAGGCAGAGATTCATTTGCTGACAATATGTTCATTTACTTCAATTAATAGGCAAAACTAGTCAACTCTCTAAGTTAAAAAAAAATAAAAAACACTATCATTTTGCTGATTAAGAGGTTTGACAATAGAAGGCTGAGATGATTCAAATTGAGTATGTACTTTATCCACTTCTGAGGAATAGATTTACTTTATTTCATTTTGACATTTTTTTAGGCCAGCATTAAAAGAACTTCTGCTATGCAGATAGTAGTAAAAAATATTCTCCCTTTTCTCATTTTAAGGAGAAAAATTCACATTGAATGGGACCCTGTGACTCAGCTGACTGGAAATGCAGCAGCACTGCTTTCTTACCTTCTGCCCTTTGAGTGGTGACAGTAAAAGAAATAAAAGCCAGGCGTCAAGCTGTAGGTTATATTTGTTTACACTTTCAAGTTTGTATCTTAGAAGGGAATGATACTGAGAGGTCATTCAACAGTGCCACTTCCAAATATTAGTACAGTTCATTTAAACATGCACACAAGCTTAACATTAACAGATAGGAGTTAAAGAGAACACATTCCATTATTTAATGAATTGGCTAAAAACACAGTTATTTTCTTCACCTTTCAATATTTAATTAAAAATTAGGTTCTACTCTCCCCAGTGCAAGGTCTGATTAGAAGTACAGCCAGCACTTAGTTTATACTTGGCCTTCATAGAGTTAGGAGTAAATTATTCAAACTAAAGTATAACATTGAATGAAAACCAATAAGGTCTCTGGTGTGTTTGGCCTAGCTTATGTTTTCTAAGAGCAAGGGTCCCTACCTCTAAAAACTGTAAGAGAAGGGTTGGGGGTTGAGAAGAGAGAGAGATTGAAATGTCCCCTTTCCTGGGTTTAAAGTCAGCCAAAGAAAACTGAAGCATCTTCAACCACCAGATATATATTGCATGCATTCTAAATGATAGGAATTATGCTAGATCCTGGAAATTCTACAAGATTGTTTAGGGCACTGTCCTGCACCACAATTCCTACCTTTGGTACCCTCTCTTCAGACAGGATCACAATACTTTTAAATGCATAAACTATCTCCATTCCCCAACCCCAGGAATAAAATATTCTACCCAGACTAATCTCCTTTATTTCTCCCATCCATTTTCTCAACTAAATTTCATTAAGGAAGGGGGGAGAAAAAAAATAAACAACAGAAAACAGTGACATTGAATTAGTTTGCACAGATATGTGAATGTGGGATAGACCTTGAAATTTCCTCAAAGCACTCAAGTTTCTAAAGGGTACTTGTCAACCTAAATGGATTTCCAGCTGGTGAATTTTTGCAGTAAATCAAAGTAAAGAACTAGAAAAGGAAAAAAGAAAACTAATAATCTACTTGATCACCAGAAGAGCCCTAGTCTCCATTTTGTTGATGAGGAAATTGAGGCACAGCAGGCTTAATTAAGTTGCTGAAGGTCACACTGCTGGTACCCTGGAAAGCTAGAATCTGGATAAAAGTCTATCTGCAGAGCTCATGCTCTATTCAGCTCACCAGACATCTTCCAATCTGTGGGAGAATGTATTTAAGGATCAAACAGAGGCCCATTCTGTCCTTGCCAGAGTATGTCCAAGTATTAGTGTCCCTATATTGCCCCTGCTTTCCATGTCTTCTGTCCCTTATCAGCTTCTGAATTTAAAAAATAATCATTAATGACTTCAAGTTCTTTTACAACAACGCAAGCTTCTTGAAGAAGACAATTACTCTGGCAGGCATTTGGATGTCCTTTATTATCACTGATCATTTGGGCAGCTCTTAAAATCTGCATTTTTGCAAACATCACCATCATTCCATCTTCTCAATACCCCTCCTTATACAGTGCTTCACTGTTAGAGAAGAAAAGCCCAGAAAGGTTAGCATCTTGTCCAAGGTTCCACAGCACCCAAATCTGCCTAGCACCAAAGAACACCCACAGTCCACCTCACCAGGCCAGCAAGTAAACACCTACAGGAATGCTTCAGACAAACAGCTCGATTTCCCAAGATTCTTCTCCTGGGTCTTGCCAGAGGCTAAGCAAATCATTATACTTCTGTGGCACCTAATAACCCAGGAGTGATGTGACCACTAGGGAAAATTATGGATCATTATTTTACAAAGAGCTATGGGTTCACTAAATAGCAATCACCGTGGCTGGTCCTATGATAGAAAGATCAATAATTAATAACAGAGAGTACCCTCACAGAAGGAGGTCATGGTCAATTAGATGGACAGGACTGGTAAATAGATGACAGTAGCAGAGGATGCTAGGTATTATGACAGAGGAATGAACAGAGGCCAATAAGAGGCCAGTATTAGCTCCCTAATTGAGAGAGCACCAAAATTTAGTCTACTGCTTATTGCACTTTTTAGTCCATTTATCTTTCCTTTTTCTACGCCCAGTCCTCCACAATCCACCCTGATCAAGCCATCCCATTCTTAATATGTTTTAAAGGCACTGATGATTTAACTTGGACAGTATAAAGTTCATGTCAGTAGAATGTAAGCTCCACAAGGGCAGGGATTTTTGTCTGTTTTGCTCATTGCTGGGTCCATCAATGACTAGTTTCTGGCACATAAATAGATGTTCAAAAAATATATGTTGGGGAAAAAAATCTGATACTCAATGAGGAATTTTTAATTTAGAAAAGAACAATGAGCTTAAGAAGTTAAAAACAAAATGACCTACCCCATGCCTAGCCCCAACTAGCATAAACTTTTCATGTTCTGTGAACTCATTTCTCCATTGTTTCATTTTCCCGTATTTAGTAGCTTCCTCTGTGGTGCCCTGGTGGCCTCTTCCCAGACTTTGAGCTTTGGTGCCCATTCCTGGTGTAGAAGGAAGCCTCTCTTTAGAGTAAATGCTGGTACTGACAGCCAGCAGCCTCTGATGTACTGTGTTCTGTGTAGATTGGGATTTGGAATTCCAACAGTGGGCTTAACATGACAGACGGCAACAAAGACAGGTCCAACAATATCACCGATTCCCTGGCCAACCGTACACTCATCGTCACCACCATCCTGGTAAGTCAGCTGCATGAAATCCTGGCATCCTCTCCAAACTCCTACCTTGACTCTCTTTTTCATGCCAGTAACTCTGTCTGCAAATGTCTATTTTTAAATGTGACATGAAAAGCATTGATAGGGGTATACGTATAAGAGGACTGAAGAAAAAGTTTCCCAACATTTTTCTGGAGATGCCCCACCTCCAGTCCATTCTCAGCTCTGCTCTGTTCCACTCTCCCCACCCAGCTGGTCCCTCTTGCATTCTGGCTGCTGGATGGTTTCGCCCTAGGGGAGACCCTGGCAAGAGACCAGGGAAGTGAGAAAAAAGAGGTGAGGGTGTGTCTTTCCCTGACCCCCTCCCTACTGTGACCCAATAGTTCTGTCAGAGCCACTGTCCTTCTAGGACCACAGCTCCTGTCCTGTCGACCCCACTTCCAGGATCCAGCTCCTGGGATCTCGGAGGATTCTTTCTTTCCTTCCAGCTTCATCTCTGGGTGTTAGCAGCTTCCTGATGATAACTGCTCTCCCCTCTCCTCCCACCCCCCTTTGTCCTGCTAACACCTCTATAAATAGCCCCTTTACTGATACCTCTCCAAAAACCCAGGTAAGGGTGCCTGCTGCTTCCTGCTGGAACCCTAATTCATACACCCAGCCAGAATTATATATCTGCACGATGAATATTCTACTACTTTCTCTGTTACTGTCTAAGGGAAATGCAGGGCTTTCTATTGTAATTGCATGACCTAACTAGTCCTTTATTTGAGGACAAACCTAAAAATATAAAGGACATATCAGTAGTATAGTAACTATTATAATTTTATAAAATATAATGAACTTTCATTTGGCCACACTGAGAATTAATTTTAAAAGGTTAATTATTCATATAGGGACATTTAAATGTAAGTTTTTCATAAATACACTTATGTAATAAATAAGTTACATAAATAAATAATACAGGTTTTATTTTGTAAGTGGATGAGGAGAAAATGAACAGATATGAGATTTGAGGTAATATCAAATAAGGAGACCAACAAACAAAGCAAGCATAGAACTGGTCACTGGAATAAGATAACAAGAAGGAATGAGAATATATAGATAATAAGTGAATAATGAAATTGTGATGAAATTTAGCTGGGAGATGAGAAAATAATAGTATACAGTAGATAGGACATTTGAAGAATAAGAGAATATATTTGCTAAATTGCAAGCAAGAGAGTCTCTTTCAGAAAAGCTGGGAAGGAGGAGCTCCCAAAGAGGCAGAGGGGAGATGAAGAAAAAATAATATTTGAAGTGGTCTATATTTGTATTGGGCATAGAGAAGATGAGTTTAGCACAGAGATGTGAATGACTGACATCAGTCCTCTCAAACCTTAACAATCATTTTCAAATATCTTATATCTTCAGGCAGCTGATAGAGCTTGTCTTAGTAAATTCTGCTTTTCATTATAACATGGTTTTCATATTTGGTTTGTCTCATATAGGAAGAGCCCTATGTGATGTACAGGAAATCTGATAAGCCCCTGTATGGAAATGACAGATTTGAAGGATATTGTCTGGATCTGTTGAAAGAATTGTCAAACATCCTGGGTTTCCTTTATGATGTTAAACTAGTCCCTGATGGCAAATATGGAGCACAGAATGACAAAGGAGAGTGGAATGGGATGGTCAGAGAACTTATAGATCACGTAAGCAAAATACATCTCCTAAATATGGGTCTCATTTGTCAGAAAAAAAATGTATAACACAAGGAAGGAAAACAAAAGAGAAAAAAATGGTTGAGTTGGTATCAGGAGAAATGTTTATTATTTATTGAATCATAGAATGGGCTAAAAAATAGGTAAAAAACAATCTAGAAATGGAGTTGGCCTACTTTGAAAGGAAATTGAAGCTAAAAATTTATGAGCCTAATCCTTCTCACTGAAGAACAAACATGAGTGATTCTTCAATTAGATAAAGAATTCTTAAGTTTTCAGCTCAGAGCACAATCTCATCTTCTCAACTAATATTATGAACAGGCTTCTTATTCCTTGCTTTTCCCTCTTTTAAAAGACATTTTTCCTTCATTTAGTTCTAGAATGTATACGCATGGGTGTGGATGTGGATGCATCCATACCTTCTGGTGTCTCTTTGCTAATAAATATTGATGTCATAAACAACAACTATGTAAATCAATGATTTTTATGTTAAAGCCAATCATCACCAGAAGCTTCTTATGTGAGAAGCCTGAGAAGACAAAAATCGGGAACGAGACATTTGCAGAGAAGCTAGACAAGCAAGGTAACGATTTCCAACTTGCTTTTGCAGAAGGCTGACCTGGCGGTGGCTCCCCTTACTATCACTTACGTGCGAGAGAAAGTCATTGACTTCTCAAAGCCCTTCATGACCCTTGGCATCAGTATTCTCTACCGGAAGCCCAATGGTACCAACCCAGGCGTCTTCTCCTTCCTCAATCCTTTGTCTCCTGACATTTGGATGTATGTGCTCTTGGCCTGCTTGGGAGTCAGCTGTGTACTCTTTGTGATTGCAAGGTAACTTCAAGAACTTACTCCAACAGACCAGGGTCACTTTCAGATCAACCTGTATGAACCTTAAAATGTTCATTTTAGATTGGCCCAGTTTGGTGTTCTGCCACAGTTTCTTACATCAAAGAAAGTCTCTAAATGAATGTTTTCCAATTATTTATACAGGTAGTTGAAAAATAGTTAGATAATTTTTTAATTAGCTTAATTTACCAATACTTCAAGCAACATAAAATGGTTGTTTATCCATTTCCCTTCAATTATATTATAACTAAAGCAATGTCTCAAGTACTTAATCTAAAATGCTTTAATAAGAATAATAAAATGGTGCCAAAACACTTGATCTCTGGAACATTTGGTTAAGCAAAACTGAGAAAAAGTTAGCTAAGAATTATTATAGTATAATAAATAAGAAAATTGGGAAAAAAAGATTGTGACTCCTCAGAAATCAAGAAAAATACATTGCAATGTTTATAAAATTTAGTTTTAAAAACATTAGAGAGTTAACAAGAGAATCCTAGAAAAAAATCAATGAAAGGAAAGATTACTAACAGAGCCTGGAGGCATGAATTCTTAAGGCCACCACCAAGATTATTCAGTTTAGGTTTTACTTCTGAGATTTAACTCTATATTTAACCATTCTATACTATACAATTCTTCAAAGGATTTTTACCTTTCAGTAGATCATATTTTCTAAATACCTTTGTTGCTGAATTTGAAACACAGGTATTTTATCTTTCTGCTGGCTTAAAACATTTGACATCCCTAGATAAACCAGATAAAACTGATTTGCTTTTATAAGTCCCCTACTTGTATTCAATCTTTTTCCCCTTTCAACAAAATTCACTAAACTTTTTCCCTAATCAATTTTTATTTTCCCTCCAGGAATTTCTAAGAGAAATATTTCTTCATCCTAGCCCTTTGTCATTGTCCACTGTCTGGTTTTGATTAATGTCAAGCTGTCAAGTAACTCTTTTCCTGGCATAATTGTTAAAAAACCAAAAAAAAACCTTGGAAAAATAATCCAGGTGGGAAAGGTCTTAAAGATCAAAGTCAAATTGAATAAATTTGTGTTCTTGTTGCCATGATCATGGCTATTTCCAATAGACAAGCCCACCCAATACCGTACTACAGAGGACAAACATGTCTTTTAGTGAGATGGTGATTTATTGCTAGTACACAAGCAAGGAACTAGGGAAATCTTCCCAAAACCAGTTCAAAGTGAAAATGAGAGCTAAGGTTTTTAAAGGGGGGAAAAAAACAGAGAAAATGGGTAGTTGAAAAGAAAAACAAGTTAAAAAAACAAGTAATGTGTGAGGAGGGTACATTCAGTTTCTCAGTCCTGTGTTGTCTCAAGCACATACAATTTGCCTAGATTTCAGCGGTTAAAAAAGCACAGTTTAGATACAGTTATGCAGGTGCAAGACAACTGCTCTAGGATATCAAACTTTTGTCTCCGAGAAGAGTTACAGATTTACACCATACCGTCTGGTTTTGCTTTGAGACATTATCTTATTCCTGTAAGCAGAACTGAGAAAGTCTGGTTAATATCTTTCAGGGAACTAAATGCAAAGAGTAAACTTCTAAAATCAGATTAATTGAAAACCAGTTCAATTAGTTGTAGAATTTTCCAAACTGCTTAAGTGGAGAAATTTCAATAAGCACATTTTCCTCACATGTGGATATTCAATACGAAATTAAAATTTTGTAGTTTTGTGTACATTATGAAGTGTACCATTACCAAATCCCGTAATGTTTCCTAAATTTTGGTCACATATTAAACTATCTTTAAATCGCTATTTAAGGCTCTATTTCCATATGAATTCAGAAAATAAAATATTAACAGTGTATATAATATATTATCCTTTGATACCTTTAAAATTTTGATCAAATTTTTTAAAGTAAATAATTTACCTTTGGGGGGTGTACCTTTCTCATTATTGGCTCATAGATAAAGTTAATACTGCCCTAGAATGGTAGGTAGTTTAATCTAGTAATACCTTAAGGTGATGTACCCTCTAACAATAAGAAATCTTATGATCCCTAGTTGTTCCAGTCCTCTGCTTTTTGGATGCTTTAGAGCTAATAGAACAATCCAAGCAGTAGAGAGCAAGAGAAGAGTGAGCTTCCATATTCGCTATTCCATGGTTCCCTCTCAGCAGTGATACTGATGAGTAGATCAGGCAAGCCAATGTTGGTGATCAAGTTCATTATTTATTATGCTGACTTGACCAAAACCAGTGATAGTAAAAACATGCCAGCAGCATCTGAAAGTTCTCACAAGAATAGCAGACTCAAAGTACCCTTTTACACTTGACCTTGACTCTGTCCATAAACCACCATATTTTTGTCACCAGATAGACACAGTAGTATAATGTTTAGTTTACTCCTTATTTTGTCTGTTCCTCCATGCTCTTGACGACCTAGACCCCTATCTATTCTTACTCTATACATTCTATTTCTGTTAAGATGTCCTCACCCCAATCAACACTATCCATTCAGCAACCCTCCTCTCTGACAGCACCATTTATAAACCAGCCCTTCCTTATTTGGCATATGCTCCTTGTCTTCCTCTCACACTGGATCTTAGGAAAATGGAAAGCTGGATGCTAGATGTCAAATACAAACTTGCAAACACACACAGTGGTGAAGTACAGAAAACACAGAAATACGGAAAATAATTCGCTGCAGTGCCCACCTGCATTGCAATAGGGTCTATGCTCTCAGGTACATTCATCTTCTCTACAACTATGAATGCATTTCTGGTTCTACTTTAGAAAGCCACAAAATGTATTTTAGGGGTGATTCTGAAAAACAAAATCCTGGTTGACTAGGTGTGAGAATTTACATTGACCTTTCACCAACATAGTTTGAGACAATTAACTCCGTTCCTGTGCTCCAATGAACTAAGATGTAAAATGGCTTTTAGTTGCCACCTTAGTGGTTTGCATTCAAAGCTAGCGAAGTATAAATGCAAAACAGTTAATCTCAGAATCTTCTTTCGTTTCAGAGAGGCTTTTAAATTTATGTTTGGAAATATATCTTTATAAGTTCTTTTAAAGTCCCCACAAGAGAGATGCTTAATAATTTGCTGAACTGAATTGAATTGACCAAGTTATAGACCTGGAGGAGGCAAACTAAGGAAATGATTCAAAAATTTCAGTTACTGTGCTTGTAACAAGTATGCATGGCAGTGCTTTTGTTGACATTTTTTCTAATTACTTTCTGAAAAATATTTAAGCCCACGTCATTATGTCCAACCCATACACTCAATTTCCATAGACCACATATCCAGATATGATGTCTGCTTACAATTTTTTAGATTTGGTAAACATTGTTTACTATTAGTTTTACTTAAAACACCTTTTCCATTTTCTTCTCTGAAATAATAAACTCTTTTTCAGAGAAGTTTCAGATTTACACTTACAATAAAAATCACAACAAAAGTGTAGGGAATTCCTACATAGCCCTCCCACACACACCCACACACAGTTTCACCTATTATTAACCTCCTATATCAGTGTGGCACATCTGTTGCAGTTGATGAACCAATATTGAAGCATTGCTACTAACGAAAGTCTTTAGCTTACTTTATGGTTTTACACTTTGGGCTGTACAGTTCCACAGGCCTTGACAAATGCATAATGTCACGTGTCCATCATTACAGTGTCGTACGGAAGAATCTCACTGCCCCAACTATGCCCTGCTTACATTTTATTATTTATGTTTACCTTCCTAGAAAAGAACTCTTTTTCAGTTAATATTTGGCAGAAGGAATCATGAAAACCTTTGAAAAATAAGCCCTAAAGTTATAATACAAATCAATGGTCAGTGGTTTGGAAGATAAATGGATCTCCCTCTCCTCAATGAAGCCCAATGTCCGTTCTCAGCCACAAAAATTAGTGCCTTGATTAAAAACCCTCACCATGAGTATCTTTTTATAACTTCCATTCAAGTATAAGCCTAGCATATATAAATGTAAAACAAAAATGAGCCTTCAAATTTCAACATAATGCTACTCTTCTATATGCAAGTTTGACACAGATTCTAAGCACATCTGCCCCTTTTACTTGACTAAAGGTGACTATTGATTTCTTGATGGTCATTTGAGGATAGCAGCTTCAGATTATCATTGGCACAGGTCATATTTATTAATCTTTCTCTTAGACTTCCCAGTGCTGATACTGCTGTCAAATTGGCTATCTTAAGCAGGTGTTAGGAATTTAAAGCCAAAATGTTTGTATTCAGGCAATAGGTAGATCTTACCTTATGAAAAGCCCGAGTCTCACAACGTCACATCAAGTTGTCACTTAATATTCCTCAGTCCACATCGCCCTCTCAAGTCACTCATGTTCTGGAAAAAAGAATCTAAAATATCTCTATAGAGCAGGCAGATTCATTGCTATTTAGACAGTTTTCCTTTTCACCAAAGGAAATTAAATAACTGCTCACTTATAAATGAAAAGTATGAAACATTGAAACAAGAGGGAGGTGGTGAGAATATTTGGGGGTAAAATGCTGGACTATCAGGGGGCTTGGGGTTGCCAGGTTCTATGGTCTGTTTTAGAAGAATCCTTCCCCTGAATGCATAAGTCTCATAATTCATTGCAATTAATATTTTAAACTATTGTACAAATGACAATGATATCGTGTAAGAAATGCCATCTTTTCCCTGCATACGCTTTTAATTAGTGGGCTCATTAATATTGGCAGTCATTTCTTCAGCTCGGCAAACTATTGTGTTATAAAGGTGTATGAATTACAAACTTAATTGCATTGTTGAAACAGTAATTAAAACGTATTGGCATGGCATTGTCAATTAAAGCTATATTCATAAGAGTCACAAAAAGCTTCACTGTGCACCCTGCAGCTGTGAAGAAACTGCAGCAATGAATCGGATATCATTATTGTGGATAAACTACAAGGCTGTTATTTCAGGCTCCCCAAGATTCGAGGAGAAGAACCTGTATGCTTTACAGCAGTTGTCCAGGAGTTTAGAGAACGGCTTTTCATTAAGAGGAACTCTCTGCCCAGTGCCTTGCACATAGTTCAAAGTGTGCCCTGCTTTTCTCTATAGATAATGTATTCACCTTAATCCCAGTTCTCCCCAACGTGTTAGCAATCTGCTATTGTTTACTGCCGAAGCCTTATGTCTGGAGAGCATTCCGTATGTTCTCATTGGCTTTATGGTGTTTTAACATTACTCTAACACTCCCACTTGCATTATAAGGACCCAATGGCAAATGGCAAAGCTCCCCGTGCTAAGAACTACTGCATTTTAAATCATTTCCAGATCACTTTGCTGAGCATCTGCTAACAGTTCTCTGGAAAAATAATTGCCCCTTGGCAAGGTAATGCCAAAAAATAGCTACATAGGTCAGACAGATGTTAGAAAATAGCTAAAAATAAACGAAATATATTCGGTCTCCCAGGTTTTTATTTTAAGCACAGTCCCAGAGATCACTAGATGCTCTCCTCATTGTAACCAAGGAACTGAAGCCAGAGAAGTTGAGCGACGTGTTCAGAATCCTTTTTCTAGACTACCACTTATTTTTCTAGAACTTTTTGCTGCCTATAAATCTGCCGCCCAGCCAAGAGAGCTATGGTGGTGCTGTAGGAAACATACATGTTAACTAACTAGAATGAGTGATTAGCTGAGAGCCTATACGTCTGACAAAAATTATGCTATGGAGTTAATACTAATATTTCCCTATGCCTGGGCCAGGAGTCTTCTGATCTTAAGCTTGGTGTCTTCATTTGAGGATTGTGGTTTTGTTTCCATTTACTCTCCTGAGAAGATCTTATGCACCCCAAATACCCATCCCTTCTTCTGTTCACTAATCGTTTTCAGCCTTGGAGCGATTTTAAGGTGTTATGAAATTGGTAATTGGTAGACCACATAGATTCCTTCTAAGACTCTGTCCATAGAAGTCACTTGAAGGCAAGTCACCCCTCCTCTTTGTGTCTCCTGCAGCACCTACCAACACAGTATCTTGTTCTCATCGTTGGTATCCAACAAGCGTGTGTCACTGTCTTTGCTACTTGGGGGGCAGCGAGCAAAGCTTGGGATAAGTGAACCTTTCTTTACAGTCCATCTAATTGCTCAGTCAAATGGAATGGAATAAAACCTCAGAAGAATTTGGCAGATGCAGATCTAAGGAGTACAATAGCAGCTGGCCCCAGGGTCTGACCTAGAAATAAAAGTCTGGTAAACACCCATGTCATAAGGCACCTTGGTACTTTGCCTGCCAAAGCTGTAAGTTTATGGACATGACCTTTAATGCTTGGGTGTGATGCTTTCTTCATCAACTGTTGGGTTCTCTGTATTGTTGAGCAGGTTTTGCTGGTGCCACATGTATTTATCTGATGTTTACAGGCTGTTTCTGTTAACTACCGCAGGTTTACACCTTACGAGTGGTATAACCCCCACCCATGCAACCCTGCCTCAGACGTTGTGGAAAACAATTTTACTTTACTAAATAGTTTCTGGTTTGGAGTTGGAGCTCTCATGCAGCAAGGTACACCGGTTGCCCTTCTTTGTCACACGTCCCACAGTCTGCTGATGGGCTTTTGTGCTGGTAAACTCCACCATGAAGCTAGAGTGTAGGCTGAAAAACAGTCCCAGGCATTTGAGAAAAATAAAAGCAATGGATTGCCTAGCCAGTTCTGAAGACAGAGACAAAAATATGAACTAAATGAGACTCCTTTGCTATTGTTATATCCAAAATCACACTTTTATCAAGCAATGAGCACAAACTTTCTTGTGGGCAGCAAAGGATAAAGTACCTCGGAAATTGTGTACAAATATGCATAGATGGAGATGCTAATCTTTTGCCTTCCCAGGTCTACCTCCACAAGTCAGAATTTTAAAAGGAGTGGAATTAAGTTCACTTGAATTCTTTCATTAGCTGGCAGTGCCTAAAACTTCTACCTAAGTACCTTTCTAAGAAACCCTACTGGGATTCTATTTACAGCTCCCAGGAACTTTTCGCCATCTCCTACTATTGATAACCATAGCAACAGTAAACTGTAGGGGATGGGGAAATAAACTTCAAACCACGGAAATGTAATATATTTTGTATATTTTCTATGATTTGGAGACTTTTGTTTCTGTTGGGAGGGTGAGTTGGATTTGGAAGAAATCCATCTTTTGGTGGATTTTCTTCAGCTTTTTATTCTAGATATATGGTCTAGAAAATACCTGCAAGATTATATGCATTAATTTAAGATAAACCATAAGTCACAGAGGCTGTTGTGTTTCAAATAGCTGCTCATTTAACAATAAGCTGTAAAGGAAAGTTCAGTGGGGGTATACATAAAGCATGTTTGTTATTTGGAGGGGAGCATTAAGAGATTCCATTAGTATGTTACAATCCTACTACTTGAAATATTTGTATTCTCTGCTTCAAAATTAGAGGGAGAGAGAGCCAGGGTGTTTAGTGTGAAAATTCCAAATATTTGAAGATAGTAGGCAAAGCTTCTCATCATGTAATTAAGCATAGTTTATTTGGATACTGCTAAATAGGTGTAGACACAGCACCTGGCTTACTAGAAATCACTTGTATTCATTTAGACCACAGGCCAGAACTACATATCCTCAAGAAAAACCCATGAGAAGCCATATACTGCTTTACCAGTGTGTTTAATTTTCAGGGCATGTGTCCTGTAAGCAATTGAAAGGGAAGGAGACCTCTCCCCTTCCCAATTGCTTGTTTCTCCCAGCCATGAGAATGGAGAAATAACCACTCGGTTTTGCAGAGCAGGCAGCAGGGACGGGCAGGTAAGGGACGGAGACTACCTTCTGTTGCCTCCAAAAGTTGTCTTGACTATTTTACCTGTTTGGAGTTTACCACCATCCACAGCAAACTGTGGGATGCAGTGCCCGCTACTACCACTACCTTGGGTACATGACAGTCAGCCCCAACCAGACTCTGCTTGTCTTTCAGGAAGCTTCAAACATTTGTCAGGTGAAACACATGTTTCCATGTACAAACTTGCGGTACGTGTGACTGTTAGTGAATCTGTCATTAGCATGTGGCTCTGGACCTGGTAGCTAATCTCTGCATCCACTGTTATCCTCTCTCTTGTTAGCAGAAGCGTGTCACTGTTCTCAATTGGAAATCCAGTTTGTTTAATTTCTTTTTTAACGTGATGATCAGGCTTTCTCTTTTCTACAGAGCGTGAGCAAAGTCTGGATCAGGATTGGCTGTCATGTCTGCCGTAAAAGGCACTAAAGAGACTTCAGCAAGTATTGTCTCTCATCCCGAATTTTTGCTAATGATGTCATAACTCTGCTTTTATTGCTTTCATAACTTCATCCTCTAGAGTTCTGAACTGAGACAAATCATCTCTATTTGAGGAAAGCCCATTCTAGGCAGATAAGTAAAAGTTGAGAATCATGAAATTCACAAAATTGTGTGAAAATTAAAAACACAATGTAACATTGAGAAATTTAATTCATACCAACTACCAAGGTTTTAAAATGTAATCTTAATAGATGAAAAACCCATGTTTCTGTTAAGGTTTCTCTTATTGTTGGAGAAAAAACAACAACAAAAAACTTCATCCACAAATATAAAGATATATCTTAAAGTCTTAAAGATGTGAATTTATAAATATTTATTCTTTACTACATGTCAGCATCTTCTGTCCATCCAGTTTTATTAATTACTGCTGTTTAGTATACAATAAATAATAAGTTAAAATCTTATTTTTTCATAAATGCATCCAAATAACAAATAATATAAGGATAAATTTACCGTAGAAAATCTGCACCTGCAAGTAAAGAAAAATATATCTATTAAGTGTTATCTACTTCCTATAGCTATTTTATGAAATAAGTGGTATTTTAAAGATAACCAAATAAAGATCTAAAATAATATCACACTGCCACAAGGATGCTAGATCAATTAAGTATAGGGATATGAAACAACCTTGGGCATTAAACACACACACCCACAGGCAAATAAATTCTATTAAACTATAAGATGAAAATAACGACAACAAACTACTCCACTAAATCCTTGGAGGCAATTTAACGGAAACTATTATAAATCTGTGTAACACTACACACTAAATTGAAACAAACAAAAGAAGGCAATACAAACTGCAGTCAACCCATTTACCTCATTAAAAGGGAGTAAAGCACAAAAATACCTAATAGCATTAGGAGAATATATCTGTTAATTCCGAGCCTAAAAATTCTGCCAACCCTAATCGGTTTATCACTAGCCTTGAGCCAGCTTTGAATTTAAGAGGAATCTGTGTGTCTATTCATAGATTAAACCTAAGCATAAACTCACTTATTGGTAGACTGGTACAACTCTGATTTTCCTTTCCATCTTAAAGCCATAACTACAAAATTTCAAAACACTGACTATAAGGAAATCATCTTTTACACCAGATGTTTGGCCCCTTGGATTTTTAAATTTAGAGTGTTTTTCTTCCGTTTTTAACCAGTCAGATAAAATGCCCTGGGTTCATGAAGGAAACTCCAAGTACAGAACCAATGGTGAATTTCAGGCAAATAGATTATTCAAAATCCATCCATGCATAAACACAATTGAGGGGAACTCTGCTTATACCCTTCCTGTGCCTTCCAGTTCTGCTGCTGGGTTTTTGTACTTCCCCAGCTAAGTATGACCAAAGGTATGAGCTAGCCAGTTCTCACAGCAGTTTGTCCTTTGTGTAAATAGATTTAACTCATAGGCCTTCTTTTAGAGAAGAAGGCTTTCTTGGTTAGCATATTAGATGTCCTCTGTGCAATTTTTTAAAAAATCCTAAGTCCAAATATCTATGTGAATGACATCTAAAATGTACATTCTTACCAGAAAGGGCCTCTCTCTACCCAAGATACAACCAGCATTTGAAGAGCAATTAAGAAACAGCGTTTTATTTAAGGACAAAATTATGCTTTTGCAGAACATGTTTTTTTAGCCAAAGTAAAAGTCTACATTAGAAAAAAGAACTGTGATTTTAAAAGCAGCATAAAACAATTGAAAAAATCACTTATGCACTGTCAAGTATGGTTGCATCTTTTTTCATTTGATTTGTATAATCCAATGTTTTGTTCAACTGCATGTGATAAATTGGCATATGTTCATCTCTTGAAAGTTTCTCACCTTAAATAAGTTAGCATTTAAAAGCTATTCATAGCTATACAAAGACCTAGAACATTTTCTTTCACATAAGAAGATGCCATTTTAGTCAGTAATAAAAGTCCAGAAGACTTGGTATCATCTTTTCAATAAAAACAAGCAAATAAACCCAAATCTAAACACTTAAAGTAATTCTGTAAATTCTAAACACAGACTATCTCGGGATTAAAACAATTTTAATACCATTATATAGTGATAAATGACATTGTATGCAGAAGAGTGATTCATGATTAAAATTGCTCAATTATATTTTTGCTCCATTTAAAGAAGATTCATTTATTTCATCTCCACACAAGATAGTATGTCCTTGAGAGACTACATTCCTAGAATAGTGTTGAGACTTAAGCCTTCCCTTCTCTTCTGACTCTGTGTAACAATCTTATTCTGATGATATTATCACAGGATCAGAGCTGATGCCCAAAGCTCTATCGACCAGAATAGTTGGAGGGATATGGTGGTTTTTCACCTTAATCATCATTTCATCCTACACTGCCAATCTGGCTGCCTTCTTGACAGTAGAAAGAATGGAATCCCCCATAGACTCAGCAGATGATTTGGCAAAGCAAACCAAGATAGAATATGGGGCAGTCAGAGATGGATCGACAATGACCTTCTTCAAGGTAAGAATCTAACGAAATGTTCTCAGCAGTTATCTCATTCTCAGGGGGAGGGGGAAAGGTTGCAAAAGAAAAGTAGGTCAAAAAAATATTGGGCAATTTTTTGTTTTTATTTTAAGAAAATAAAATTAATGGTGACAATATCATTAAAATGAATCCTTGTGCCTGCCTTCAGCAATCCAAATAAAGCAATTTCTTTGGTAACTACATATGTCATTCTCTCTGTGCCCAATTTCGTACCATCAGATCCATAGATTAGTATTCGCTCTTGCCTTTACATTAAAAAAAAAAAAAAAAAAAAAAAAGCTGTTTTCTGAAGACAGCTGAATACTCATGAACTGAGCATTCATTTATGGAACCCACAAAATAAGGATTACTGAATCTGAAATCCTGACAGCCGCAAAACTTGGATATCATTATTTTGTTCTTTCTGTTCTATACTTTATGAGCTAGGAGCAGATGAAAAGTAGATGTGTTGATTTTGGGATTTATTGGGAGAATTAAGAATAAAAATTTCCAGGAGGCTATAGTCAAATATTGAATCTGCACCATCAAAGAACATTACTCGAGATTTCCCAAAAGCCAGGAAGTGCCTTCTCCTGGCTCAATAGGAGAATTCAGTCAGAGTTGGCACAGGTTTAGTATTAAGTGAATTTCACTGTTGAAATCTTTTTATTCACTTACCCAGAGTAATTAAACTGATTTCTGTGTTGCTTATTGAATCACCTTGGAACTGCAATGATCAAATCTCAACTACTGTAACTCCTATGGGAAATGCGACCTTATCAGGGGAACAAGACCTTCAGAAGTTAAATAACCTGCTCAAAGTCACACACCTGGTCCATGACAGAGACAGAGCCAGAACCCTCTTTTAAGAAAGTCTGTTGGAGGTAAACGTGTCTGTGAACAAGAGAAAAAAAAAATTGTAACCAAAACAAATTAAAAACAAAAAAAAATCCCTTTGTCAAGGTTTCCCACCCAGATTACCAAAAATGAAGTTGTCACCCCAGGATTGGGAGGACTATTTTGACTTGTGAAGAATATTACATTAGAAGCAAGAAAACAAAGTGTGGTGGTTTGGGACTGTATGCACCCCCAGAAAAGCATGTTTTAAAAATGAATCCATCCCTGTTAGGGGCAGGGGGGATCCACTGTAGGCAGGATCATGTGATGGGGCTACTTCAGGTAAAGTGTGACCCACCACATTCAGGCTGGGTCATAATCCTCTTTATTGGAGCCTTTTATAAACTGGATGGATACAGAGAGAGGGAGAGAAAGCTATAGACGCAAGAAACTGATAGCAACAAAACCCAGAAGAGAAGGGAGAGAGCAGCAGACGCTGCCATGTGCCTTGCCATGTGACAGAGTTGCCAAGGATCGCCGGCAGCCAGTCTGTAGGAAGAAAGCATCACCTTAATGATGCCTTTATTTGGACCTTGTCATGGCCTCAAACTGTAAGCAAATAAACTTCCATTGTTTAAATCCAAACCTTTTCATGGTATGTTACTTTAAGCAGCTTAGCAAACTAAAACATACGGGGAAGAAAAAGTGGACATTTCTTTAAATAACAGTATTGGTTCACCAAATAGCATTGCCTACGTAATAATGTTCTTCTAACAATTAATGATAATCATTATTAATAATAATAAATATATATACTTACATGTGTTGAGTAAACTATACCTATGGTTTCACCAACAGGCAGAATAATGTAAAAAGTAGGATCTGCTTTTATTCTATGTATATAAAAAAGGTGATTTTAAAATTTCTCTTCATTTTAAGAAACATGCCATTAATTTAAGGGATATATAAATAATGGGGATTGTTTCTTTCTTGGACAAATGGTGTTTTAAGGACAAATGGCATTTAAATGCATGGCTCTCCAAATTTCTGAAAGTGTTTTCCTAAAATCAATAGGGTGAAGAGACACGAGTCACTCCAAGCTAGTGATTCATCATGGTTCTTGTCAGGAACCAGGAAAGTCACCTGCAAGGCACCCAGGACAGAGGGACAATGCCAAACTAGAATTTGGTACACCTGAAAAAATATGCAAAGTGATTTACCTCCCTCGCTATTATCTTATAGCGTTTTAAAGTACCAGGAAATGGACCAGTATAGGCAGAGAAAATTCAACCACCTTCCAGAGGTACAGCTACAAATATAGAAAGGGAAAGTCTGCCTTTCGAAAAAGCAATAGGCCTGACTTTGCCACTGGGCAAAGGATCTATGTATTTACAGAGTATCCCTTAAACTCGTTTTTGTTTTAGCTCACATGCCTTCTGAAGGTCAAGGTTGCTGTTTCCATTCTACTGGCAGGACACTGAGGTTATTGCCCAAAGGCACATTTGGATAGTGCAATTCTGCAGAGCTGGCACGTGCTACTGTCACAACTGCTGCTCCTGGGCATTTTCAATTCCTGGTCCTGAAAATAAAGCACCCATGCAAGTGGTCTCTCAGGTCTCCAGACACAGGAGATGAGGCAATAAGCACCTCAGAAAGAAAGAATGTGGTGATAGGAGGACCACAACAGTGAAGATAGCAGCATGGGCTGAGCACTGAGAAATACAGGATGTTTCTAAATATCTTCCATGTATCTTCTCATTTACCCTTATAAAGGTCATCTCTATGTGACTCAAGCCATTGAGCAACTGCTTCCCACATGGAAGGTCAATGTTATCCCCATTAGATAATGAGGAAATGAGGCACAAAGAGGTTAAATTACTTGCTGCAGGGTCACTCAGCTAGGGAGTGGAAGAGCATTGGTTCAGTTGACCTGTGGAGAGTTCTAGAAGCTAAGCTCCTTCAGAGCAGGTCTTGGCCTATTTTCTTTGTCATTACATCCCAGACCTAAAACAGTGCCAGGCACACAGTAGGCACTCAGAAAATATGTGTTCAATTAGTGTATTCCATCAGAACAAGAGAGAAAGAGAGGGAGGTGAATAAATACATAGAGACACACACTAGGAAAGACTGTTGCCAAGTTCCTCATTTTACAAGTTAGCTTGTGGCCCAGCCACACTACTTATCAAGAAGGAATTTATCTGCCAAAAAGAGAACAAGGACTAAATCCGATTTAGTTTCCCCCTTGAGAGAGGCAAGCTGTCAGTAAGCTTTTGAGGGAAACGCTCTCAGGTTCTTAAGCTGGATTATTCTGCAAGGGAAAGAAATGCTCCAGCCTTTTAGCTCTCAAGGTGGTTCTATCATAAGACATGAGTGACCACAGCAAGGGTCTGTATTCAGTATAGACTCAGAGCTGACCTGACCCCGTGTTAGTGTTTCACCTCCATTCCCCCCTGGGGTTTCTCTCTCTCTCTCTTTTTTTTTTTCTTTTCCCTTTCTCTCTTAATCAAAGACAGTAATCTGTCTTGGGCTATTGAATGAATAATTAAAAGCTACATTTTTCTAGTCTAGCCTAGTACATTCTTTTTTTTTAATTCATAAATACTTTATTTTTAGAGAAGTTTTAGATTACAGAAAAGTTACATCAAAAGTATAGGGGAGGAAAGCAGATGTGGCTCAACCAGTTGGTTGCCCACCTACCACATGGGAGGTCCTGGGTTTGGGTCCCTGTGCCTCCTAAAGAAGATAAGCAGATGCCGCACCTGCTGCAACAAACTAGATGCTGCACCTGCCACACCACCACAAAGAGCAGACGCCTAAAAGCAAACAGATGCCTAAATGAGCAGATGCCACAAGTCAACAGACACCAAAGCCCCCAGGGAGCAGATGTGGCTCAGGCTGTTGGGCACTTGCCTCCCATGTGGGAGGTCCCAGGTTTGTTTCCCAGTGCCTCCTGGAGAAGGTGAGCAAACAATGAGAAAAAGAGAAGAGAACCACCTGGTGGAGGGGGAGATAAATAAATAAAGTGAATAAATAAATCTTAAAAAAAAAAAAAAACATATAGGGGATTTCCATATAACTTTCCCCCACCCACATACACAGATTCCCCTGGTATTAACATCTTAGTGAGGTACATTTGTTACAACTGATGAATCAAACTGAAGCACTGCTACTAATCCAGATCTATAGTTTATGGTTTACACTTTGTACTGTACAGTTTTACAGACTTTGACAAACATGTAATGTTATGTATCCTTCACTGCAGTATCATACAGAGCAATTCCAATGCCCTAAAAATGCCTCGGTTTCCAACCATTCATCTGTCCTCCTCCCCTCTGAACCTCTGGTAACCACTATCTTGGTATTCATGTTACAAGTCCTTCCATTACCACAAGAAAATAACTTAAGTAACAACAAATCTGTATTGGTCCATCGTTACCCACTCCCCTTATGTTTGCTCATCCCTCAGTCTTAAGGAATTTTGAAAGATACCCTTTCTGACAGCTTTGTATTGAGAGGTGGCTTAGATACTATGGGGCAGATGAAAGGCAGTGTTTTGCTTGCAGTTGGAGATTCTCCTTGTTTGTTGGGGAAGCAGCCTGGTACATTCTGATCACTTGTTGGGACATAATCCATTTGTTCAGACAGAGTCCATCTCTACTCAATCACAAGGAAATAAGAAACATTTTCTCATCATACACAGTGGAACTTAAAGTGTTTTCCATTCCCAGGTGAGAAGAAAAACTCCCTGGTAGCACCCAAATGGTAGAAAACTGTGCCATTATTTTCATTTACATAAGTTGATTTAAAATTGTTTTAAAGCTAACGAATCATCAATTTTAGCAACGAAAGGGCTGTAGAAATCACCAAAATGTGTGACCAAACAAAATACCCCTATCCCTGACATTTGGTCCCCATGCCACAGGCAAGGGATGTTTTTAGTGAATTTTCTCCTATAAAGTATGGCCAGAAGTTTCTCACTAAAATTTCAGTGAAAATCCATCCACAGACTTTTATCTTCCTAGACATTTGCTATTCCTGCAGACAGTATGATGCCCTAGATTTCAGATTTGGGATATTAGATTCTCATAATTTAAAAAAGAAACAAAAGTTAATATTTTTAAATAGTCAGGTGAGGATCCACTATCCACCATCTGAATTCAGAGAAAGCTGAGGGAATGAGCTGGCATTTATGAAGCAAGTGGTTGGTCAAGGTAATACAAGTCTGAGATGGTAGAGGCTGTAGCAGTTTCCTTTCATTGAGTCATTTGTATGTGAAACAACCACATTTATCATCAAAGACTTTATTTACACAAGAGAACTAAGATTAAATCAGAAATTCAATTCCACATTCTTTCACAAAGCTTTAGATGGACAAGGTTAAAGAATATTTCATCTAGACTCTCAGAGACTGTGGAAGAAGTGGTTTTAGGAAATTCTTCTCTGAATATCAGGGGACCATTTCTTTCTCCTTGTCAGGCCTTCAATTACTTAATGAATTCCTTTTCTTATAAGGCAGGGTATTAATAATTCAGAACTTCAAGGAGTTTCATTTTAGAGAGTTTTTCAACAAATTCTCTTTTATTTTCTATTCAGGATAATATTAATTAATAATCTGGCATTATATATTGGTTTCACAGCTCTCTGCTGGTAAAATGCTTGGTCCTTCAATTGTTTTAAAAGTATGAGCAGTAAAGGATTTTTCTGACAATTTAGCAACTCACATTATTTTTTCCCAGATGAAGAAAGGATTGTCACCAAAATATCTAAGAATCATCTGAGGCCTGAAAGCAGAATTCCCCAATGCCCCTTGGGAACCTTGATTCAGACAGGATGATGGTTGTAGTCCACTGATCAAACACTGGAAATACTGGCCAGTCTTTTCGGGAAATATGACTAACATCCCATGACGAGATCTAGGGTAAAATGTGCAGTATAATGCTTCAGATTTCAAGCTCTGGAGCCAGAGAGCCTGGGTTCAAATTCTGACTGTATTGCTTATTAGCTATGCAGATCTTGCCAGGTTACTTAAAGTCTCCATTCCCCAATTTCCCCATCTGTAAATTGAAGATAATACCTAACTTGTAGTATTACTTTGAGGACTAAATGACTTAATAGATTTAATATGCTTAGAATAGTACTTAGCAAATTTCAAACATTAAAAAAAATGTTAGGCATTATTATAGCAATCATCACCACCAAAAGCAGTATCATCATTTCATCCTTTACCCCTAGCTATTAGCCCTATTTGTCAATCCATGAAGATTTAAAATGCCTGGTTTGATCTTTGTTCAGCTTCCTCACTGTCAGTAACTCCTGGAATGTAAGGACTGCCAATGCCCCAAGACCTCAATGAGTTTTGAGGCCAGTCCAGACAGAGATACTGGTGCTTGGAAGCCTCTCCTGAGCACATATATTGCATCTGAAAAAGAACCATTTCCCATATGGTAGGGCAGGCAGCAGATGGCAAGGCTGACCTTAGAATTTAGATGACAAGCAAAATGAGGCAGTTCAACTTAATTCAGCTCAAATTATTCTTTTTCCAGAATCTACAATAAGGCCGGCACTGAGGTTGTCACATACAGAAGGTAGGGGAAGAAAAGGTATAAAATCTTGTGCAGAACTTGAATCTGAAACAGCCTGAGAGAGACAAGATACACACATAACTCTTAAATCCAACGTAAAATACAGATGCACGGTGCGTTGTGTGGAAAAGAAGTAGTGTGGACATCAGAAAAATTCGTTGTGCCAGATTGATTAGGTGACTCATGCAAGAAATACTTCTAAGTAGAAGCCTGCTTTGTAACAAATCACTCTTCTCCAAGACCCAAGCCAGAGGATTACACAGATTAGATCACAATTCAGTCTAAAATGACTCAGATAAAAGAGGTTTAAAAAATCCTAAGAGACTTGTCATTTCTGGCTTTCATAGTCCAGGGACGTAGGCCCAGTTGTGGGAATAAGGGGCTCTCTAACCTTTATAATTTCCTTCCAGGGAGTGGTTAGATACTGTCATCATCCCAGAAGACATTTCAGAAAGGTTACTGAGCACTGCACCAGTGGAACTGAAGAAATGAGATGTTGTGAGTAGACAGGCTTCAGACAGAAGTAATCATTTAAGGAAGAGCAGGATGAAAAACATTTCTCAAACTTCACTGCATAGGAAGGCATTCTTCACAAAAGACACCTAAGAGCTATTAGCTTGCATTAGAAAGATCCGGCTAATTTCACTGGTGTCAGAAATGTTAAGTTTCTATAGGTTAAAAATGTATTTATTTGGGAAGAATTCCATGAGGTCAATTTAATTGAACCTTTTTCAGAGCCTAGAACAGTGTGCTTGTAATAGACCCATCTTTAGCTCCAGACTGGAGAAAAACATGAAATATATTTTAGTAAAGGTGTTTAAGTCCCACTGAGGGAACATATGAATTTTTAAAACCTTGGAGATTCTGCAAATATCATAACTTTCTATCAATTCAAGATAAAAAGTGTAATCAACAGCAATGATCACATTATGTACACTTGAAGGACAGAGGTCCCTCACTTATCCTGTAGATGTTTTAAGCTTTCTTCAGTGACTTTTGAAAATTAAACCATATTTTTAAAGCACCCCCATAATATGTTTAATGAAAAAAATATTGCATGCTTTATTAAAAAGAAATAGCTGTTCTAAAACAACTAATCACCTCTTCTTTTATCTGCCTCACAAGTTGGGAGTTCTATGTAGCTGATTTCCACTCCTTTGGATGATTTTTAAGCTATTTCTTAAATCAGAATATACCTGAAGTAAAAGTAAATTGAAGATTTAAAAGTTTAAATTTTTTCAAGTATTTCATTTGGCCAGTATGCCATATTTAACACATTTATAAAATCACTTTTATAAGGTAAAAAAGATCTAATATCAATAATTTATCCATAATGTGCATATATGTTTGTAGTGTTATAAATATATATATAAATAAACATATAAGCAAGGCTTTATATAGATAATATCCTGCTATTTTGGTCTAAACTAGAATGTCAGAGTTTTTTATTCTACTTAATAGGATTATACATCTTCACCATAGAAGTCCTATAACCTGGTTTAAGAAATGATGTGACAAGCGGATGTGGCTCAAGTGCCTGCTTCCCACACAGGAGGTCCTGGCTTTGGTTCCCAGTGCCTCCTAAAAACAAACAAACAAACAAATAAGCAAGAAAAAACAACTCAGGAAAGCTGATGTGGCTCAGTGGTTAAATGCCAGCTTCCAAGGCCCCAGGTTCAATTCCCAAGCCCAGTACCTCAAAAAAAAAAAAAAAGAAAGAAAGAAAAGAAATAATAATAATGTGACATGTAATGCTTATCTCAGTAAAAATGAAACATCAGAGGGATATTTCTGTAAAGTGGATGTTCTTTCAGTCTTAAGACCAATTTACTTCCCCTAAATGTGCACATACTTTACTTCTTATAGCAGACATACTACAACTGAAAACAGTGGAACTATTAATATATGGAAGACAAAATGCTATTCAAGCAAAGGGGAACATGTGAACAATATCCACATTTTCTTCCAGGTTTCAACTGTTTCACTTCCTAAAACACTGTTCACATTTTCATCTAAACAAATGTGAGCTGCCTGAAATCCAAGTAAATAGCTTTCATGTATTCTCTGATAGGTATAAGCATTGAAATAGCTCCGGCTCTAACCAGAAGATGCCCGAGCTATGTACAACAATGATTTCTTAGAATAATGTATTGATTCTGTTGAAACATTAGCTCAGTCATGAGTTTGATGATCTGTGGATTAAAACAAATAGCTGATTCCTTATAGGTTAAGAACATTGAGTTCAAATCTAGGTCTCATCACTTACTACCTGTGGTAATCCTCTCTTGGCCTCCGTTTCCTCATCTGTAAAACAAAAAGATGATGGTTCATCTCTCATATGATGATCATGAATATTAAATGAGTTAATATATGAAAAGTGTTTAGAAAAGTACATGGCGGATGGTAAACACTCATGTGCTGTCTGTTATGACTATTTTCAATAAGTTTTTAATTGTCCACAGACATATTGTAAATCATGCACCCATGAGAGTTTAACTTACATACATTAGAAGGGAAGAAAGAGAGAAATAAATGATGGTCATCAAGTGGTGATAAAGTAATACTCCCTTATAATGGCTTTTAGATGAAAAATGCTTATTCTTTGCCAATGAAGTTTCTTCACCATCAGCCACATAATCAGGTTGAAATAGAGAAAATGAATTTTATCTAAATCTGATGCCTCTCTGGGATTAAAAAAAAAAGCCCTTAATGATTTCAGATTTAATAAATGAGGTTTTTTTCAGGATTAGAAACTTTTGCTTAGAAACTCAGAGTACTTTACAAATATTCTAATTAACCTTGGGCACATACAATGAAAGAAGCAGCATTGTTTCCATTTTTAAAAATATATTAGAGTGATTTAGCGGGGTGAGAGAAAACTGTTTTCTTGGACTTTCAGAGTTTGTGATAATTTTCCATGAGTATCACCCTATTTGTTAAGAATTATAAAGATTAAAAGATTTGTCTTAAAAATGGAAATTCTGTCCTGGAGAATGTTTCATGTGCACTTGAGGAGAATGCATATCCTGCTATTTATAGGTGGAGAGATCTGTCTATGTCAGTTAGATCTGATTGGTTTATAGTATTTTTCAAGTTCTCTACTCCCATGCTTGCTTTGGCAGCACATATACGAAAATTGGAACAATACAGAGAAGGTTAGCATGGCCCACTGCAAGGATAACACACAAATTTTTGAAGTGTTCTATATTTTTTATTATATACTGCCTAAGAGTTACCTCCTGAAAGTTTCTTTGTTGCTCAAATATGGCCTCTCTCTAAGCCAAACTCAGCATATAAATGTACTACATTTTCCCCAGCATGGACATGACTCCTGGGGATGAGCTTCCTTGGCACCAAGGTATTACTACCAAGAATCAACTAGCAATGCATCTGGAAAAAGACCTTGACCAGAAGGGGGAAATGGTACATAAAAATGAGTTCTTATGGCTAAGATTTCAAAGTGAATTGGGAGGTCATTTCAAAGGTTATGCTTATACAAGTCTCAGTAAGATTTCATTGACTGCCACAGTAAACAGCACCTCCAATAACAGCGGCTCCTGAGATCTCTAGAGACAGCCAGTAAATATAAACAGGACAGACAGCTCAGGAAATTAGCATCCTGTCAGTGGGCCTTACTTTGGAATTTATGCTCACCAGTATAACAGAGTTAGACTTATTTATAGGTTCTCTATATATGGCTCATCTGCCCCTTTTATTTGATCCTATAATTAGCACTATACTTGACAAATATATGTCCCAGAGGCTTAAATCTTTGGTCCATCCATGTGCCAGTTGAGCCCTGAATTTCAGCAGAGTTGAAACACCTACTACCCAGTTCATTAGACTCATGCAGGACAACTAGCAAGGAGGTGACAATAGACAACACCCATCCCAAGGAACAGAGAGTGTCTACAACTGCAAGAAAGATAGTTTCAGCCATCTGCCCCATGGGACCTAAGCCCCCTCTCAATTAGAAGCAGAGTGGACATTATCATCCCCAAATCCTCAAGATTGGGGAATGAACAATGGACTAAAGTAGACTTACTGTTATTCTACAATAGACTTACTATTATTCTAGCAATGGAAAAACTCTTATCATTGATTTAAGGGCAGTGTTAACCAGACATTCTGAGGGATGGGAGAGGGAAGAACTGATGTAATATGGGGGCATTTTAGGGACATTGGATTTGTTCTACATGACACTGCAGTGACAGATACAGGCCACTGTATATTTTATCATAACTTACAAAATTGTGCAGGACAGAGTATAAAGTGTAATGTAAAATGTAGTCCATGGTTAGTAGTAATCCTTCAATATGGGTTTATCAATTGTAACAAATGTACAATACTAATGAAGGACGTTATTAATGTGGGAAAGTGGGGGAAGGGGAGTTGGGCATATGGGGATCCCTTATATTTTTTACGTAGCATTTATGTAATCTAAATCTTTTTTTAAAAATTTTAAAAAAATTTAAAAAGTTTTCCGTTTGCTTATTATTCATAGGTTTGGTTGTTCTATCAATTATTGAAAGTGGGGTATTGACCTCTTCAACTATAATATATATATTGGCAAATAATATTATATTATATAATGGCAAATAATATTAATAGCAATAAATATTTTAAAAATGAAAGTATGTGGAAATTTGGTTGAAAAAGGATATCTAATTTAATTGTTCCCAACTAATAATCTATTAAAAACTAAATATTACAGAGCTCAGGACTAAGGACAAAAGACACCTGAATTCTATCTTGGCTCTTTCACTAACCAAATGTGACCTTATGTATGTCAACTGCATACCACTGACCTCAGGCACCACAAAAGGAACATGAAGGGGTGCGTCTAGATAGGAGAACCTGGGGGTTGAAGGATCCTTAAATTAAACTGTTACAACCATGAAGTTCTTCTTTTAGGTCTCCATCTATAGATTTTCTAACTTAAAAAAAATTATTTCTACTCAGGACTAATGACCTTTCAAACAAATTTGATAATTGGCTTTTCCATTTCTGTAAAGTAGACTGATGGAATTTTGATGGGGATTGCATGAATCTGTAAATCAATTTGGGTAGAACTGACATCTTAACAATATTTATTCTTCCAATCCATGAACACAAAATGGCCTTCCATTTATTTAAGTCTTCTTTAGTTTCTTTGTTGTTTTCTGTGTACAAGTCCTTTACATCCTTTGTTAAATTTATTCCTAGACATTTGATTTTTTTAGTTGCTATTGTAAAAGGAATATTTTTCTTGATTTTCTTCTCAGTGTTCTTTCCTCGTGAAACATTCTGATTTTTGCGTGTTGATCTTGTATCTCACCACTTTGCTGAATTCATTTATTTATTTTATTTTATTTTTTTAAAGATTTATTTATTTAATTCCCCCCCTCCCCCGGTTGTCTGTTCTGTTTCTATTTGCTGTGTCTTGTTTCTTTGTCCGCTTCTGTTGTCGGCATGGGAAGTGTGGGCGGCGCCATTCCTGGGCAGGCTGCACTTTCTTTCACGCTGGGCAGCTCTCCTTACGGGGTGCACTCCTTGCGCGTGGGGCTCCCCTATGCAGGGGACACCCCTGCATGGCACAGCACTCCTGGCGCACATCAGCACTGCGCATGGGCCAGCTCCACACGGGTCAAGGAGGCCTGGGGTTTTAACCGAGGACCTCCCATGTGGTAGACGGATGCCCTAACCACTGGGCCAAGTCCGTTTCCCTGAATTCATTTATTAACTCTAGTAGCTTTCTTGTAGATTTTTCAGGACTTTCTATAAATAAGATCATGTCATCAGTGAAAAGTAAGAGTTTTACTTCTTCTTTTCCTATTTGGGTGCTTTTGATTTCTTGACCTAACCTTATTGTTCCAGCTAGAATTTATAGCACAATATTGAGTAACAGTGGTGACAGTGGGCATGCTGGTCCTGTTCCCAATCCCAGTGGGAAAAATTTCAGTCTTTCACCATTGAGTACAATGCTAGTTATAGGTTTTTCATATATGTACTTTATCATATTGAAAAAGTTTCCTTCTATTCTTATCTTTTGGATTGTGCTGTATTTTCTCATATACCTTTTCTGCACCAATGGAGAGGATCATGTGATTTTTCTTCTTCAAATTTATTAATGTGGTTTATTACACTAATTGATTTTCCTGTGTTGAACCACCCTTGCATACCTGGGAAAGAACTCATTTGATCATGGTACATAATTCCTTTAATGTGCTTTTGGATTCAGTTTGCAAATATTTTGTTGAGGATTTTTGCATCTATATTCATTAGAAAATTGGTCTGCAATTTTCTTTTTTCACAGTATCTTTATCTGGTTTTGGTAGTTGGGTAGTATTGGCTTCATAGAATGAGTTGGGTAGCATTCCTTCCTGTTCAATTTTTTGGAAAAGCTTGAACAAGATTAGTATTAAATCATTTTTTAATGATTAGTAGAAGTCACCTGTGAAGCTGTCTGGTCCCCAACATTTCTTTTTGGAGAGGTTTTTGATAACTGATTCAATCTCTTTATGTGTAACTGGTCTGTTGAAGCCTTCTATTTCTTCTAAAATCAGTGTAGGTTGTTCATGTGTGTGGCAGTTTGAAATTATTTTATGAATCCAAAAAAGAGAACTATTAGGTTTTAAACAAATCTATTCCTGTGGGTGCAAGACCCATTTGACTAGATTATGTCAGTGAGGTATGACTCAGGGTTGAGCAGAGGCTCCCTTGCTGTGTATGATATAAATAGACTTACACAGACAGACAGACTGGAAGAGAAAACTGGCATATTGGATTCTACATGAGAGAGAGAACTGTAGGAAAACAGAAGCCCCAAGAGAACCAGAGGGAAAGGCAGAGACCAGGCAGAGACTGCCCACTATCTTGTTTCAACACATGGCAGCTGATTTACTTGACAAAGCACCTCTTATGGTGCCTTGATTCAGACTTTTCAAGCCCTTGAAACTGTAAGCTTTTACCCCAAATAAATACTCTTTATAAAAGCCAACATATTTCTGGCTTTTATATATTCTGTCTGCAGTCCTTTGGCAAACTATAACAGAAACTGGTACCAAATGAGTGAGGTTTTGCTGCTGCAATTACCAAAACTGCTAGAGCAGTTTTGTAAGTGGAGAAGGGGTATTTTTGGGAGGAACTGTGAGATGCTTCATAGAAAAAGGCCTAGATTGCTTTGAAGAGACAGTTGGTAGGAATACAGATCCTTAACCTATGAGGAACAGGTCCATTCCCCTCAGAAAAATGGGCCGTCACATTTATGGTCAAGTGAGTTTTTACAATGCTGCCAAGTTCATTCAACTGGGAAAGAATGGTTTCTTCAACAAATTGTTGAATGAAAGAGGGCTCCTATTGTGGCAATTTGAGATTATTTATGAATTCCAAATGGAGAGATTATGGTTATGAACTGGTCTGTTCCTCTGGGCTTGATAATCCTTTGATTATATTAGATTCAGCTGAGATGTCTGATTAAATTATGTTAAGATTAGGGCTTTGATTCAGCACCCCTTTTGGCTGATCCTATCTTATACCATATACAAAAATTAACACAAAATGGATTAAAAACCTAAATATAAGAACCAGGACTATAAAATTCTCAGAAGACAATGTAGGGAAGTGTTTTCAAGATCTTGTTACAGGAAATGATTTCTTTGACTTAACCCAAAGTACAAGCAATGAAAGAAAAAATAGATAAAAGGGAATTCCTCAAAATTAAAAACTTTCATGCATCAAAGGACTCTGTCAATAAAGTGAAAGCCAACCTACTCAATGGGAAAAAATATTTGGAAACCACATATCTGATAAGCACTTAATATCCAGAATACTTAAGGAAATAAAAAGACAAAAAAATTTAAAAGATGGGCAAAAGATTTGAACACACATTTCTCCAAAGAGGAAATACAAATGGCTAAAAAGTGTGAAAAAATACCATCACAAGCTATTAGGAAAATGCAAATCAAAACTACAATGAGATATCATATCACACCTATTAGAATGCCAATATTTTTTTAAAATATCAAAAAACAAAACAGAAAACTACAAGTTTGGATAGGACATGAAGAAACAGGAGCACTCATTCATTCCTAGTGAAGCCACTGTGGAAGACAGTTTGGCAGTTCCTTAGGAAGCTATATATAGAATTACCACAATATCTGACAATATTGCTACTATTAATAGGTACATACCCAGAAGAATTGAAAGCAGGAATGGGAACAGGTATTAGCACACTAATGTTCATAGTGGTTTTTTTTTGTCTTTTTTTTTTTTAAGTTACATTAAAAAAATATGAGGTCCCCATATACCCACCACCCCCCCTCACCCCACTCCTCCCCCATAACAACAACCTCTTCCATCATCATGAGACATTCATTGCATTTGGTGAATACATCTCTGAGCACCGCTGCACCTCAAGGTCATTGGTCCACATCATAGCCCACACTCTCCCACAGTCCACCCAGTGGGCCATGGGAGGACATACAATGTCCGGTAACTGTCCCTGCAGAACCACCCAGGACAACTCCAAGTCCCCGAAACACCCCCACATCTCATCTCTTCCTCCTACTCCCTACACCCAGCAGCCTCCATGGCCACTTTCTCCACACCAATGCCACATTTTCTTCGATTACTAACACAATAGTTCATGAATACAATATCAGTAAGTCCACTCTAATCCTTACTCTATTCCTCCATCCTGTGGACCTTAGAATGGTTGTGTCCACTTCATATCTATATGAAGAGGGGGCTTAGATTCCACATGGATGCTGGATGCAATCCTCCTGCTTTTCAGTTGTAGGCACTCTTGGCTCCCTGGTGTGGTGGTTGACCTTCTTCCCCTCCATGTTAGCTGAGTGGGGTAAGTCCAATAAACCAGAGTGTAGGAGTTGCAAGTCTGTTGAGGCTCAGGGCCTGGCTATCACATGGCCAGTCCAGATATTCAGGTCCCCTGGGTATACATTAAACCCCAGCACCAACTACAGTTCTGGTAGAAGTAACAGGAGAGGCTTGTGAACAAAGATCACATCTAAGTCCAGCTCCATCACACAGAAACACAAACTCCAAAGTAGAGCCAACTGACATGGCACTGAACTCCATCTGCCATGACCATAGAACCTGTGGGTCTCTGTAGCCCTCAGAAAAACCAATACCTGGGGTTATATCTACTTTATCTGTCTCTGGGACTCTGCTGAGGTGTGCATAAGGGCAACCCCTCTGATAACTTCCTGGCTTTTTTTGGAGACTCATAGCCATATAAGCTCATTTGTCCATTCCATTTCCCCCTTTGATTCAGATCAAAAAGCATTTTTAACTCCTGGTATTATATGTAGATTGAGATATTCTGCTGGTCCGAGTTGACCCTTTTATTCAAGGTCTTTTTCTAGTTACATCATCAGCTGGTACTTGGTAGTAATCCCTCAGCACCAGGGAGGCTCAACCCTGGGAGTCATGTCCCACACTGGGGGGAAGGCAACACATTTACATACTGAGTTTGGCTTCGAGACTGGCCACATTTGAGCAACATGGAGGCTCTCAGGAGGCAACTCTTAGGCACCCTGCAGCTCTAGACCTTGTTCTTATTTCAGGTGCACAGGCTCACAAGCATAATCATTAGTATCAAGGGTTCATTGTTGGACCTTCCTTCTTTTTTGGTCTTTGCCATTGCACTTGAGGAGTTGTTGCTGTTCCTTTAGGGACATAGTGTTATTATTCACAATTGTCAAAAGATGGAAGCAACCCAAATATCCAACTGATGGATGAATAAACAAAATGCAGCATGCCTCTATGGTGGGATATTATTCAGCTATAAAAAGGAATGAAGTCCTGAGGCATGCAAAAGCGTGGATGAACCTTGAAGGCATTAGATTGAGTAAAATAAGCCACACACAAAAGAACAAATATTGTATGATTTCATAGGCATGACCTAATTATACTAAGTAAACTCAAAGAGCTAGAATATAGATTATGTGGAGATAGATTGGGACTAGAGAATGGGAGTAGGTGTTTAACTTACAGGGAATTTCTATTTAGGCTGATGGTAAAGGTTTGGAAATAGATGGTGGTGGTGGTAGCGCATTATTAATATAATTTGCAGCACTGAGCTATATGGGTGAATGGAGTTAAACGAGCAAACTTCAGGGCATATATATTGCTAGAATAAAAATTAAAAATAAAGCTAAGACTGTACAATACAGTGAACCCTATTGTAGATGATGAACTATAGTTAATACTGCAAGTATAAGAATATTTTTTTCATGAATTATAGAAAATGTTCATTACTAATACAAGTGGAAATAATAGAGTGGTGTATGGGGAAAAATATTCCTAAGGTAGATAATGGATGATAGAACTATTTTAATAATTTTTTTATCAATTGTAACAAAAAATTGTACAATTATTTTAAAAAGTGCTATCTCAAAAGTAACAAATGTTCCACACCAATGCAAGGTATTGGTGGTAGGGTGGTATATGTGAATCATGTATTTTATGCATGACTATTTTGTAAACTCACAACTTCTCTAATAAAAAAAAAAATTACTTCTTAATCACATTTTGGATCTGCCTGTGAACTCTAATCTCCTTAGCATCTCAGACTGTCTACAATTCTCGATGTGGGAAAAGATGGAACCCCATAGCAGCAAACTTTCCAAATGATGACAAAGAACTTTAAGTGAGAGCAAAGGGTGTCTTTCTCTGTCCATTGTCTACCATTATTATGCTGGAGAAGATCTGGGAATAAAAGGCACTTAGGGGAAGTGACTGTGGCTCAATCAGTTGGGTTCCCATCTACCACATGAAAGGCCCTGGATTCCTATCCCCAGGCCTCCTTGTGAAGTCAGGCTCACCCACAAGTGCCATGGAGTGCTGCCCAGCCCACAGGTGCCACAGAGAGTCGACTCAGCAAGGTGACACAACAAAAAAGGGAAACAAGCAAAACACAGAAGAGCACACAGTAAAGAGACACAGAGAGCAGACAACAAGCAAGCCTCAAGGGGGGGGGCAGAAAATAAATAAAATGCAGACACAGAAGAACTCACAGCAAATAGACACAGAGAGCAGACAGCAAACAAACAAACAAACAAAAAAACAAACCAAAAAAACAAGCCACAAGGGGGGGAGGAACACAGAATGGTTCTCATACCTATGACCTGACCAAGTTCTCTAGCAAGTGATTATTTTCTTACAGAAAGTTTGTACCTTCAGTGTTCCACAGAGATCCATGCTATTTGGACTTGCACTCTAACTTCTCCAGGAGCTCTGGCAAAGGACTACCTTCTTCTACCCAAAGAAGAAGTAGAAGTGGTTGGATTTAAATCCGTAACTACTGGCTCCATAGAGCAGGGCTACTTAAAGTGTGTAGACCTGCTGGCTCAAGGAACTATTACCAAACTGTGAAGTGATAAAGAAAGAAAATGAGAGTAAGAGATTAGAAACTTTGTAGCTATTTGATATTGTGGCAGCATCAAGCACATGATCGGAATTCTTCTCATAGAACAATTTAGATCCCCTTTGAGTGCTCTTGAAAACTCACATGGTGAGTTCGTATGATAAGAGCTGTATCTAGTCATGTGCAGTGGGGCCACAAATATGTCTGCCATGGGTGAAAAAATTAATTTGAAAAGAACACTGGGTAGGGGCTTAATAACAGCTGTGAAAGTTTTGGGTTGAATCATTTTATTCCCTCCCATGTTCTTCAATTCCCACGATGACTTAAAGGATTCCTGACCTTTGTCTGTTAACTTTGGATAAATTGACCATCTTTTTTTTATTGTCCTGAACTACTATAGAGCAATACTTCAGTTTTCTAACTATTTACATCTTCATTCTAATAAAGTATAACTATGGTGAAAAAATTAGTTGTTCCATGGAATTCTTTATACCGAAGCTATCTCTTACTTTGTATTAACATGCGGCCAAATAGTAAACTGTCTCAGAGGACTATGTAAGTCCGTCAACATAAGCTATAGTTTAACAGGAAGATTAGATGGTATTAAAATCATTCAGGGAAATGGACTTTGGCCCAGTGGTTAGGGCGTCCGTCTACCATATGGGAGGTCCGCGGTTCAAACCCCGGGCCTCCTTGACCCGTGTGGAGCTGGCCATGTGCAGCGCTGATGCGCGCAAGGAGTGCCGTGCCACGCAAGGGTGTCCCCCGCGTAAGGGAGCCCCACGCGCAAGGAGTGCGCCCCGTAAGGAGAGCCGCCCAGCGTGAAAAGAAAGAGCAGCCTGCCCAGGAATGGCGCCACCCACACTTCCCGTGCCGCTGACGACAACAGAAGCGGACAAAGAAACAAGACGCAGCAAATAGACACCAAGAACAGACAACCAGGGGAGGGGGGGAAATTAAATAAATAAATAAATCTTTAAAAAAAAAAAAAAATCATTCACAGTAGACTTTTGGCAATATAGATATCCACCTCCCCCAAAACATCAAGGTACAATGGAAAGAGCATTGAACTAGATGTCGGGATTCTGATTACTAACTCATTTGTGAATTTGTAAAGTCTCCAGACTTTCTGGACCAAAATTTCTTCCTCTGTGAAAGCTGCAATTTGAATTAACCAATCTCTAAAGTCTCTGGCAACTTTAAAATTTCATAATTCTAAGAAAATTTTTTTCTCTTAAAGAAGTTCCCTGAAAGGAGAAATTGTTTTCCCAGCTATGAATTTACTGCCATTAAGACCGAATGGCTTTCCTGCATTTGTGAGAATAGCTCTTTATTATAAGTTTAGCATTATCAGATTTTTGAGGCTGAAATCACAGAATAAATGAGGGATTGACCTTGATCTCAAAAACAGGCCTTTGTCATAATGACAGGAGCTACAAGTTTTAGATGTCTCTGTGATTGAGGAGTAACTCACAGGGGCCTAATTGTGAAATAATAGCTCCCATGAAATACCAATATCTATAAGGTACTGTTTATTGAATTGTTGTTTGTTTCACAAGACCTTTCTCAGGGGGCTCTTCAAATGCCTAACAATCCAAAATAAAACCATCTGTCCTCTCCTAACTCAAAAGTCTACAGCATTAACCTAGGTCTTAAACAGACTTAGGAATTGAATGAGCCCCTGGGAACACTTGAACATGAATAAGCACGCTAGAGTTGACTCAACAGGTAGGCCATTTATTTCTTATGGCCCAAAGCTTGTTTTAAGCTTCTCTGTACTCCTAAGGTGATAGACCCTGTACCTGCCAAAGAAACTGTCTAATATGTCTGGGCTCCATATATGTGAGAGTTGGGGTTATTGAAAATATCAGTAATTCTTGTTATTTTTTTTATCTTTGAAATAAATGGGCTAATGCAAATGAAAACAAATTCAGGAAAAATTTAGAATTATGGAAATTGTAGAGTAAAAGGTAACATGTCTAATCATAGTCCACTATTCCAAGGAGTAGAAAATTCCTATCTAGGCATTATGAAAAATTGGTACATTTTTTAGCAAAAACAGTAAGATAATGAGGTAACGGTGTGTATATATATATAGAGAGAGAGAGAGGAGATGCACAGATAACATGAATCAAATATACATCCACATGGCTCATTGGTCAAAATCTCTCAAAAATATGAAGAATAAGGGAAAAGACAAAAGTCATAGAACACTTTGAAATGAGATGTGCAGTGTTCATTATCTAAAATGATTCCAATTGAAAAACTGAATATATGCATAAAGGCATATAAATACAGTATGAAGAGTTTTCTAATCCAAATTATAAATTTGAGAAGAGCATTTATATTCTAGTTTTTCTAGAAAAGATAATAATGGATGGCAGTTCTTTCAAAACTTATACAAAGACAGCAGTGATTTATCCAGGACTGTACCTAGCAAAGAAAGGCTGAATGGGATATTGAAACCTACATACCAGAAAACAATAAAACAATGCCTGTTGAAGTTGAGTGACTGAAGGGCAATGAGTAAATGAGTAAGCTAGTTGCCTCTTGGCCCAGTGGGCCATAATGCTTTGTTCTTAAGTGGTTGCAGCTCATTACACAAATGCTGTTGCTGATACCAATGATATTTCTTCTTTAACTGAAATCAATGAAAGGCACTTGAGCTGATGAAGATAAGGACTCCTTTTTCTCACTAGCCACCTCAATACCTCCAAGTACTTTGATGTAGAACGAGATCTTTTCAATTAACAAACTCCTGTTCCAGGACCCTGGATCTAGGTTTCCCACTTGCAGAGTTTTTCTTCCCTATACTTTAATCCACTGGGATATTTAGTTTTAAGACATTATTTTTTCAGTACCCTTCTGCCTGGGTTTGCTTTCTTTCTCTGCAGAAATCAAAGATATCTACCTATGAGAAAATGTGGGCTTTCATGAGCAGCAGGCAGCAGACTGCCCTGGTGAGAAACAGTGACGAGGGGATCCAACGAGTACTCACAACTGACTATGCGCTCCTGATGGAATCCACCAGCATTGAGTATGTGACTCAGAGAAACTGCAACCTCACTCAGATTGGGGGCCTCATTGACTCCAAAGGTTATGGAGTGGGAACGCCTATTGGTAAGAAGGGCAAGGAATTAGCCGGGACTGACATGGACAATGTTAATTACAAAATACAGAAAAGGGAATAGAATTAGAATTCTTCACTCCACATTGAGATGCTCTGCAACATCTTTAGGAGACTAATAAATGTGGGAGGCTTGGTCTGAATTGAAAAGTCTCATATATTTAACCCAATAAATGTCAAGCCAGGGTTTCTTTCAAGCTCTTCCACTATAAAACCATTTAAGAGAACACAGATTTATTTTACTCCAAATATCTTATAAAGATGATCTTCCTATTTACCACCCTTCACATTTTTTTCAATACCTATAAATGGCCCATGTAGTTTTCTATTTTATACTAGAATAAGAGAAAATTAATTGGCATATAGACGATAAAAGTTAGAGGGCAAGTGTTCCATGTCAATAGATAGAAAAACAAGACTATATCTTTTGAAAGGAGATAAAGATTAAATTATATTATATTTTGATGAGACAATATACTAGATTCAATCAACAATAACTATCAAAAACCTCTGATTAATTCTATATCTTGATTCTGTAACACTCTTCTCCCTAGGGATTTTGTTGCCTTCTAGGTATATAGACCCATGTAGGAATATCTCACCTGTAAGTAATTGCTCCTTGCCTATAGAACTGTCTTATACTGTTTCCTTCTCTATAGAAAACTATGTTGTATAAGGTTATGGTGTGGTGACAATCTGCTCATCTCAAGTGGGACACTGGTAATTAGTTGGTCAGCACTCCAGAAGAGAGGAATCCTGGGCCTTCTTAAACCACTGGGCTAGTCCAATAAGCAGAAATTGTAGTTGCAGTCAAGCCAGGACCTAAGGTAGATTGGGTTGGTTTGTATTATTATATTTGTGTTGTCTGAAAGAGAGTAGGCAGTTTGACCATCAACATCATCAGGCAGGGATCAGAAACTCAAAAGCTTACAGGGATCTTAATTGAGTAAAGCTTATTTGCTTGAGGAAATAATAGGGAACTGTGGCAGCCATGGAGTATTGGAGACCACATGACTTACCGAAAGGGGGAAGCTGTCATTCATATTAGTCAACAGCAGACATGTGGGAATTTGGGCAAACGGTTGTCAGATATTCCATTTTTCATGAACCAATCCAAATCCAGAGTTTAGGTGAGCTTTCTTGACGTTTTAATTTGGCAATTAATTCATTTTCTCATAGTTCTGTGTAACCCAAATTCAACTTTTGATCAATACTAGTTTTACCAACCAGACAAGGATCAATTCTCTTCACTTCTCATCATGAAGACACAACCAATTAGACTCGCTACTATCTGGTATTAGAAATATTTGCTATGGAGGAATTTACTTTTTGTAGTATTTTTATCATTCATGACCTATAATTAAATGTGCTGCGAAATGATTGACTAGTGGGCCTGTAGCTACCTTCTTGCCCTTTAATTTCTAATAACTTTTCTTGATGAAGATATAAACACTACTGTTGAAATATACTCTTCCCCACATGGTAGGGTTTCATAATTTAGTCAACAAGTTCTGTAGGAACTTGGAGGGAATGTTAGACACTAACTGAAAGAATACCATATCTCTTTTTTATTTTAAAACAATACTGTATCTCCCTAACCAAACTTTTTCACCTTCTTTTAGAGAACAGGGATGGGGAGAGTTAAACAGATGCAATTATTTATATCCCACCAGTGTTCACTTTAGTTAAATGGGCCAGAAGTCAGAAAAGAACACCAGGAGTAGGAGCCTTTGTCTAAATCTTTTCAGAATCAAGATCTCAGGATTTGTTGTATTATACTCTCCTGTATCTTCTCAAGGGAAAAACTGCAGTTGCTTATTAGGATAGAACCATCTTTAGAATAAATTATAAAGTCAAAAGACTGAAACTTTGGCATTCCATCCACCCCCAAGCCTACCTCCTTTCAACACCTTTCAATACCCCTTTTCCCCCACAAAATTTCCTATCTGGTGATAAGGCTAGAAAACAACAATATGTATCCCACTCCTCCTCAGAGTATTTGGACTTTAACTTAAGGCTTCTAATGGGGTTTCTTTTACAGAATGGAATGTAACTCTAAAGTTAAACATTTCTGCTAGTAGCATGGGTAGGTACTTGGGAAGCAAGGGGTACCTTTCAGCAAAGCATTTAAATCAATGTAACACTTTGAAAACCACTTGATCTTCATCTGAATGGGGCTGAACCTGTGAAGAGTATCACTACATTTTATATAATATGATTTAGAAAGATATAAATATACCAGTTCCCTCTACATTTTACAAACTCACGGATACTCTGACATAAAAGCTCCGAAGCTGAAGAGCCTTACCCACTCCCTAGAAGAAAAGAAATATACTCCAGGAATTTTTCATAGTGGTTATAAACCTGTCATGCTTTTAAACCAAAAACAATGAAGGAATAATTGGAACAGATGGCAGGCCTCAGAAAGAATACATCCCTTGGGAATACAGCTGTTGGATAAATTTGTGAGATGTTTCTTCTATGATGAATTGACTCTTTAAGAAAGATCAGTTGCTATTCAGGAAGATCTGTGTGTACACATATATATTTTTTTCAAGTGACTTGAAATAAATCACTTCCAATGTCATTCAGTCCATTTAAGAAACAACAACAAGGATTGGAGCTAAAATATACTCAGATTATTAAAAAAAAAATTCTGTACACATTCCTGTGTTTGCCACTGGCTTCCTCAGGGGTCTAAACTCTTTCCCATTGTAGAAGGTTGACAAAGTCAGCTCGGCAACTACTCAAAATTGAAGATGATTCTTCTTAGAAATTCTCAGGACAGAAGCCCTGGAAATGCACGTCCTGAGGGATTTAAAATAAAACTTTAAGAGAATGAGAGCTGCTAAGGCTTAAACAGGTTACAGGGAGGCTGGAAATTACCTTCCTCAGAGACCAACTTTAAACAGAGATCGGATTCCCATCTGTCTGAAATGTTTTCAGTATTGTGCACAAGGAGAACATCAGTCAACATTTGTTGAACGCCCATAGTGTCTACCTGCTCTGATTACTACTGTAACCACTATCGTAAGAATCATTCTTAAGCACTTTGAAGCACTTTCATGTATATTAAAGCAGAGTTCTCCTGGTTCACTTAATTGCCCACAAACTATGAGTATATTAATGTGAGCTAATTTTGACACTATTTTTCTGGTGTGCTTAACAAGCAGTCAGTACCTTTTCATTTGGCCTAAAGAGCCATGATCTCACCAAAAATCCATATTCTTAATTGACAAACCACAAACTAATTCCAAAGCGTTTTGCTCTGTTTAAACTTGATTTCGCATGCTGACAATTACTTGAAGAAATCTTCGAAGGGGGCCAAAAAGAAAAGAAACACAGACATAAAGGCCACCGATGTTAACCTTCTGCTTTTGTTAAAAGTCTTCTGCTTTTTACCATTAGCCATGTAGTAAAATATAAGTCAGGTGAGGAAGGAGAAATGCTTTCATGGAAATAATTCTGGGACAGAAGTAAGGAAAACTGAATTTGATGCTTAGTTCTGCCAAAAGCTATTAGTCTCACTTGTACTTTCAGGGCCTAAGTCTCTTCAATTCTAAAATAAGTGGACTGGATTATATTTTTCCTGAAATCTCTTCCAGGTCTAAGATGCCACATTTTAAAATTTGCTTTCATGAAAAAGGATGGTGGAAGCAAACAGAAGGAGCCAAGGGTTTATAGCTTTCCTACTAAGCAGACGAATTGCTAACAAAATTCTTAGCATCCAAGAAGAAAATGATAGAAAGAATCTTACCATCTATTTGACTCTTCCTTTGCGTTGATCAACACAAGAACCCAATATTGAGAGAGGATATATATCGGTGCTTTCTAATCCTAACAAATTTGCAAGTTCAATGACATTATTAGAAGACAAAGTATAAATCACATCAGTGACTTCCTTGCAAATTTTACAAGCCTAACTGAATTTTGTATTCACTACTATTCACACTATTCAAAAACTAATCTTAAGTTTATCTTAATAAAGTGTATTGGTCAGGGTAAACTACTGCTATAACCAACATCAGCAGATTTTCTCTGGCTTACACAGTAGAAGTTCAGTTTTTGCTCTTGTCACAGTCTGATATGGTTTGTTAGAGAGGCTCCGCTTCACAGTCTCCTGGCATCCAGTCTCCTTCTATTTGGAGGTACCACCATCCTTAGTGACCTGGAATCGTTTCCTTTCAGCTGTGTATTTGAGGACAAGTAGAGAGAGAGAGTAGAGGATCATGTTGGCGGATATATGAGCCAACCTTGGAATTCATACATCACTTCAGCTCCCAATAGATTGACTAGAAATCAGTCACATGACCACATTGAGGGGGGTGGGAAATGTCTATCTACTCACCTACGAAAAAGAAAAATGGCACTGGTGAGTATCTCTCCAGGCTCTGGCACAATGTGAAACAATCCAGAAAACAGAATCTAAATGACGAAACCCCTTAAAATAAAATTTAAAAAAGCTCATAAAGAACCTATCAGAAGGCAGAGGAATGACACTGATTTACTAGCTTAGCTTTTCCTTATTCAAAAGGAACTGATATCCAGGGCCAGTATTAATAGCAAAATGTCAGCTACCCCTATTCCAATTATGCAGAGACTTCAAAATATAGGATTGAACTTTTCTGTCCTTGGCTAGATGACTTTTGGATTGGGGTTTCATAGCAACCATAAAATAGTTACCTACAAGACAACAATACTTCTTGACACCTTCTCTGTCCATATGGTGACCAATATCCAAATGCCCCTCTTTACAGGCTCTCCTTACCGGGATAAGATTACTATTGCAATCCTTCAATTGCAAGAGGAGGGAAAGCTCCATATGATGAAGGAAAAGTGGTGGAGAGGAAATGGCTGCCCTGAGGAAGAAAGCAAAGAGGCCAGTGCTCTGGGAGTTGAAAATATTGGGGGTATCTTCATTGTTCTGGCTGCTGGACTGGTCCTTTCAGTTTTTGTAGCCATTGGAGAATTTATATACAAATCAAGGAAGAACAATGATGTTGAACAGGTGAGTCATCTCTTTCTAGGCCTGAGTAGATTTTAGTTTGTTTCTGTTTTAAATTTGTTTTATTTTTAAGGATATTTGCCATTTTTGCAACAGTCTATTGAATTAGATGCCCAAAAGAGCCATTTCTGAGTTCAAGCAAAGAGCTGTTGAATCCCTGCCAGGTGCTGCTGGCATTGTGGCTTCATCATTTATTAATGAGAAGAAGGAAGTGCCTGATACACTAAATCCAATTAGCACTATTTGGAATGACTTTGCAGAAATTCCTAACTCAGTTAATTTCTTGAACATTTATTTGCTCTTAAGATAGAAACCCTAGGCTGATGAAAGAAATAAATCCAAAATTGGAAAAGATATAAAAAGAACTTTGAGAGAAATGATCCATCCCTTAAGTGTAGATGCTGAACTCATGTAGTAACACAAAACAATTTATAGAAAGATACAGAAGTATTTTAAAATTGAGCATTTACTTCTAACAAAGCACTATTTTAAAAAGATTATTCACTCAAAAATAGTCTATAATTTAACAGAAATATAAGAAACAATACAAAATGACAATGGAATATTTTAGAGATTTTGTTTTCCAATATTGTATTTAAGATATAGAATGATTTCAACAGTTAACCATTTGTTTGCCTACTGATTTAATTTTTTTAAGGCAATCATACCAGGATTTACAGTCTTCTGAATAAGATGATTCTAATTTAAGATAATTCCTTCCAAAACATATTACAATAAACATAACACAAAGCTCCTACCACTGTAAGAGCACCATTCAATTAGCATTAGAGTTTCAAGATCATACCCTTTGAATATCATACCCAACTCTGCTGACACTCTCGTGAAATTCTTAATTTTTTTTAAGAAAAGACTCCATATTTTCATATTGCACTGGACCCCACCAATTATGTAGATGGTTCTGATTAATAATCTGATACTAGTCCCACTTTCTTTAAGTAGAAATACTCCTTAATTTCCAAATCTGGGGATGACTGACTATAACCTGGTTTCCTACCATCATGGAAGTCTTCTCCAGAATTACAGGGCAGCTGTGAGAACACTGAGCACTCCTTTCCTAGACCTTGTTAGAGAAAACTGTCTTCAGTTAAAAGGGAGAGTGGGCCGATCTGCTTTAACTTTCAACATTCTCTTGAGGTGTCTTGTTGTATGCAACTAATTTGAAAAATAAAAGCTTGTATATGTTCTGCTTTAATGTGCTTCTCATAATTACCAGCTTCATTTGATTTAAAGTTTTATTTAAACATTCATTTTATCTACCGATTTACCCATTTTTCCATATTTTTTCTCATTTCTTTTGCTTGCAAGACTCTGTTTCTTTTATGGACTGCATGTAAGCCAACCCATCCAACCAACTCTACCTTTGAAGCCACTTTATCTACAGATTTAGAAGGTGGAAAATTAATTTGAGAGGAGAGAGAGATTTGAACACAGTCCTTAGTTCATATGTGTAATCAGTTTTTTTAAAGGAGAAATTATTTCTGCTAATGGGTGTTATTGATGATATCTGTATCTACTACACATAAATAACCATAATTCCCAATCCCTTAAGAAGAGCAAAATTCATGTACTCTATACATTGGATTCAATGCATTGGTACAGGCATACTGTGTGTTGAAACAGGATCATTAGGGGTACATAGACTTCTGTATTTGTATATTTGCAGGATTCTGTAGTTCCATTAAGAGAATGATCAGTCCTATGCAGGTATCTTAATTCCATCTTTCTGCATTAAAAATAAGCAATTCTTTTCCTATGAAAAAGGAGATTCTGATTTTTAACTGTGTGAAGCATGGATGTGGAATTTCCGTCTTCTGAATCTTTGTTTCCTCCTCTTTTCTTCTCCCTATCCCATACATTCTGCACATCCACACACTTTCCAATGTAACTCCATAAGTGTTTGTTTTTAATTCAAATTGAGCCCACTATTTAAAATGCATTATGTAGACATAGATGGAAAGATATCTTTGATTTTAAAAATTCAGATAAAGATGTGATCCAGAGAAAGAAAACTAAACTTGAAGCTTTAGAGGCTCAGCTAAGTCAAATATCACTCATGGAGACACGCGCAGTCAAGAAGGGATCCCGGAGTATAGATTCATTAACTTCAGGCAGTCAAATCACATTTACTCACAGAGCTTAACAATCTTCTGTAGGTTCAGATGCATAGCATGCCCAGAGTCACTAAGGAACTGTGATCTTTTTTTCAAATTATATATCATTTTCTTCCAGCCCCGAGCCAAGTCCTGAGCTATGAACTGAAATCCACAGCATCTTCTATTCACCAGTCACTCGCCCTCACTCTTTGCATTGATGAACATCTTTTCACAAGATGTTATTTCATTCCCTTCCCACTCATTCAGGATAGAGTAGTTGTTCTTGGAGCAATCTTTCCTGAGAATTGCCACTTTGACACTCATTTCTCTGGATCCTTCACCATTACTAATCATTCCAAGTGTGTGGGGAGAGAAGGGCAAGGAGAAGAAAATAGAGGAAAGAATTTCCATACACATTAGTTACAGATCCCTATAGATTTATTTTCTACCTTTATTCAAAGTGCTGTGAATAATTCCCACTCTAACTCAGCTCGCTGACAGGGAGAGCCAACTGCATACATAATTTGTTGTGACAGTGGATGTGTGCTCGTCTCTCCTGGCTTATTTCCCCTTCACGGTGACTAGAGGAATAGAAGATGCCTTTCATCTTACCTCAGCATGGGATCAGTTGATCTTTGCTCTCCTCATTGGGATTACCGTTTGACACATTAAGTAATCCCCCAAAACACATTCCTCAGAAGTAGCGATATGCCATCTGTGCAAACATGTAGTATCTTGCCTTCTCTTTGCTTAGCTTAAAATGAGTTCCAATTTTTGAAACATGGGTCTCCCCAATGAATTCTGTTTCCCCAGTAAATTATGTTCAAGAAAGTTGGCTCTGCCTTGCTTTCTTCTTTTAATAAATGTACTTCTAAGAAAATATATCTATAAATTACACTAATATGTATTTACTGCTATTGAAGTAAAAGCAACATACCGTTTGTCTTAGGTCAGAATTCATATCTTCATAATCAATGGAATGAGATGTTGGGATAAATACTATAATAGTCTTACTTTCATATTTTGTTGATTTAATATAGAGAAACCAAAAATTACATAAGTGTACTCTCCCATAGACTATTTAATAAATTTTACTTACCACTACCAAAAAAAATTCAAGGGTAAGGAATGATGTATAGACAATGTATACCATTAACACCAACTCACAAAACTTTCCTTACTACAGTGAACATACTTTTAAAATGAAATTCAGAAAAAAAAATAAAATTCAAAGATTTGGAAAAAATTATCTCTTAAAAAAAATATATATGCTACTTTCTACAATATACTACCTAATTCTGATATCTATATACTATTTTATGGTTTTCAAAATGTTTTCACATACAATATTACATTTGATCTTCTAAACAAGTTTATTTCAGATTTACTTACAAAGAAGTAGATATCAGAAAGCCAATGACTTAGAATAACAGATTCTAGAATCAGAAGAAAATTTTCTCTATCCAGCCAAGCTTAAGTGCAAATTCTAGTATAGCCACGTGCTAAATGACTTAGGCAAGTTACTGAATTTCCCAACACCTTCATTTCCCAATATATAATATTGGACATAATTTCTAGAGCATAAGTTCATTTTGATTTCATATTTTTCAAATTGAGTCCCATTGACAAGTGTTACTCAAAGATTTTCATGGTTAAATAAACCAGGTGGTACCCTGTTAAACATTTTTTTAGTATACAACATCTCACTATTTTTATCATTCACTGAGAAATTGTGACAAGATGTAAAAGTATCCAGAATTTCCCAAACCTACTAAATCACAGAACCTTTTTTCCCCCAGGACATATTGACAGTATGAATTTTATAACTAGTTGTATACATTAGTATTCATAAAAATGAACTTAAATATAGCAATTTTCTGCCAAATTAGGTCATATATATAAGTGTTTATTTGAACTAACTTCAATATAAAAGTTTAAAAAAATAGCTTTCTATACATGAGTTTTCCTTATAGCAATTCTAAATACAGTAGTTTTACTTAAAAGTAGATGGTAAACATGAGTTTTCACTAAAGTCAGTTTGAATATAGCAGTTTTACTTCAAATTAGATAGTAAATGTGAGTATTTATTAACTCTAGCAGTTTTTCTGTGGATCACACTTTGAAAAACACTGTTAAAGTTTAGGAAGAAAGCAGGGAGGTATTAAAAGATTGGACAAGTGCATACACAGCTATGAATCGGATATAGTTTTCTAATTTGTTTCCGAACAAGTTTCTCTTTAACCTAATTCAATAGGGAGAAAAAATAAATCTTTCTATTTTATTTTGTCTTAGACTAAAATGATAAATTATTTTAGAGGTTTTCTAGCAAAATTTGAATTACCTAAGGAATACATGGAAGTAGCAATCTTGCCCTTAGGAAAATCAGCTGACTCATATGATTATAAATTTAGCCAATGAAAGTTATTTCCAAATAACCTCACTGCTTTTGTCTAGCATTATATTATGCTTTATGTAAGCCATCTGTGGCAAAGCAGCAATACAATGAATCTGAATTAGTTTTTCCAAGTGTATGACCCTTATACTATAAGGCTGTTTCCTAGTAAGCAATTAAAAAGTAGCCCAAACAGCCTTGAAAAGCTAAAGGAAAGGAAAGCATTCTTACTTATTGTGCTATTTTTTTCTGCACATCTAACTGTGCCAAATGGCATTATTAATTAACTCATAGATAATGAAAAATTTCTGCTCCATGCTGCAGTTTTAACTTGCCTTTAGGAGCCATCTCATTATGCTCCTCATAGTTATGGAATTTTATGTCCAGATGCACAAGCATATTAAAATCATTTTTACTTTCACAATCCTCTCCACAGAGACAGATATCACAGAAAATGGGATTCTTCCTTAAATTGTCAAGGAAATCCCATTTGCAAAGATAAAGGCATTAATGTGGTAGAAACCAACATATGATGGGCTGTGTTATTTCACACCTTGCAGAATCTGAGCTTTGTAGCTGTCGGACCAAATACAGCTAATTAGCCAAACTGTTCAACAATGTGTATCCAAATCACAATGTACACATTAAGATGTACACAAAAATGATTACTGTGTTACCACCTATCAATTAAAAGATATTAACATGGCTTGACCAAAATTGTCTTTCAGCCCAAGTTTTCAACCGAATTGAATGTTCAGACTTAAAATACTAAAATACTGATATTTTTCAACTTCAAAACAGAAAGTTTCCCTGATTACTTAGTTTTTATCTAGAACCAAAGAAACTTCCATTTATAGATAATAGCCATAACTTATATTTCCTCAATGTCACTTGGCACATTATACAGATACATTCAAGTATCTGTGGCTTCATTTCTTCTACAGCCTTAACAACTTATTCAGCAGGTGTTTGGGGAAATCTCTTGACCAAGCCATCATTTTAATTGTGCAAAGAAGTTTTCCTTTGAATGGAAACCCAAACATTTATTAAGTATCAGAAAAGCTGGGAAGCAATTAGCATCCATTTAGAAATAACTTTCCCAGTGTTCAAGTTGGCACTGTCTTATAAACCAAACAAACTCTGAAAGATGTGTGTGGCTTGATGGAAAGATGATTGGTAATCACAAGCCAAGAATTCAGGTACCCTCACTGTCACTAAATGGCTAGAAAGTGGGAAGGAAATAAAAATACAGAATCAGTAGCTACCCTGAATACATTAAATTCTTATTGCAATAAGCAGAATCATCTTGCTCTGCCAGTACTTCAGGGTGGAAAGTCCTGCTCTGCATACAGAAAAAGCAGCCCAACCAGCCATCATACCTTCAAGGAGAGAAAGGGTTCCCATTTAGTCAATTATAAACAAATCATTGTAACCACAGCTAAGGTCACAGAAGTAAAATTGTTTTTGATTTTCATGAGCTACAGATTAACTAGGAAGCTATCCAAAGCTATGGAACTGATTACATGCTGAATCATGGTTCAGGAAAGGAAGAGATAAATGGAGCTGGAGTACACAGACTATTCTGTAAGTGGGATTTAAGTATCTCTGCTAAGAAAAGTCAAAGGAAAAGGATGCTTTTATATATTTTTTTCCATTGTTTTTAACCCTATACTTCCCCACCATCCAGCATCCATAGGGGTTTTCATGATGCACTGCTTCCAAGCCAGAGATGAATCAAACTCTTAGATTTTGAGATTTAGGTAAACTTTACCAATTTTTAGCAAAGACAGCAAATTTGTAAACCATCGCTTTAGTTTCAAGAATCCAGGGGTTTCATTGAATAAGTCAGTTGTTTTAATTCAAGAAAATTTTCACCAATTAACAAGAGCCAAAGCCTAGAAGACTAAGGTAAGGGAAATGCATATGAAAGCTGTGTTCCTACCCCATATTCCTACTCGAGATGAGTTTCTGATAAGGAAGGAAGGACTGGAGGTCTTCACATGTGACTGGATCCCTGAGAGGACAAAAACTAGAAACCCCCAGAAAAGTTCAAAGGGAATTCTGAACAGAAAAAAAATATCATTGTTGGCTTTACAGGGTGCATCCCAGAAGACTACAAACTTATAAAGAAATCTTGTACTCAACTACATTCAGAACAGCACAATCGCTCTATCTAGTCAATGAACCTAAGAATGGGTTAAAAGAGTCCTTCTCACCCTAGAGTGTTCCAAAAATCTCTGGCCCTTCTTAACCAGGAACCTTTTGGAATTTCTGTGAGACCACTGAACTCAAAGACTTGAGGTTGTGATAGAAAAGTCCCAGAGCATGAAACTAACATGGAGACCATGGTAGAACCACAGGTATCTCAAAGGCTGATCATCACAGAGATCAATGTCCATGACCTAGTAGGCTGCTCACCACTGTGGCAGCCAAAAGGACTGAATATTTTTCCAGTTGCTCCCACTATCACCATTGTCAGGCTCTTGATAAGCCTCCCTTAAGCCCTGATGCCCCTAAGAAGAAGAAAAGGAGAAAGAAGGTAGGAGAGGCCTGGACTAACTGAGCCATTAACCAAGAGAAAATTAAAATTTAAAACAAAAATGAGTTACCTTGAGTTGAAAAGATCCTTTAGCAGGTTAAGAACCTCTAAGCTATGGTGACTTCAGTTATAAAGGAAAAAAAGACTTCAAATAGATTTTGCACTTGTGAATTTATAGCTTGAGAAATATTTATACCCCCTATATGTGAGCATAACTGCTATCCCAAAGACTGCATGCACAGAGTATATGTGTACTGTGAGCAACTCAAAACCTAGGTCAAGGTCAATTTAGCTCAAGGGCTGGGTCATTCCCTTCATTGAAAAGAAGCATGCAAAGAATTTCACAGAAGGTTATTTTATGTGCCTAGCTCAGCTTCTGAGTTGCTGAAAGGATCTATCAGGTGAGAGGAATCCAGTCACCCCGGTTTTAAGTTCTGGGTCCTAGTCACATATAAAGGAGGTCAATATTTGGAGGAAGAAGGCAGGTGTTGAGCTTGCAAGTGGAGTTGAGTCAGGTTTTGGAGATGGAGTGAAGCCAGACGGCCAGAGAAGGAAGCCACACTGGCCTCCGACAGTGACCACAGAAAAGAAAAAGGCACTGTGGGTGATTTGGGTGCAAACTCACATTTCTGCCACCTTTAAGCAAGTGGAGCAGCTAAACTCTGCATTGTAGGACCAACTCACCTCAGAAATATCTCTCTGCTCTCTAGTTCTAAGTCTTGGGTGGGTCATTTTTCGCATCATTCTCTCCATGTCCATCATCCCATACACAGCCACATCTGTGTCCCTTTCTGGATCAGAAGAATATTTCAGCTATTTTTGAGTGCTCTTCAGGGACCACAGGAGACTCAGAGGACAGTCTCAGGCAGGCTGATGACATATCCCAATGACATTCCTTCTCTTCAGTGACTGCCTCTTCTGAGAGTCCAAGACAGAGTGGGACCCAATTTCCCTGTGTTTTCAGGTTCCCAAACCTATCAGGCTGCTTTTTTACCCCACCCCATGGAAATTAGACCCCAGCAGTGGCAGGTGAGGCCTCTTCTGGTGTATTCTTCAATATCTGGGCTCTGAGCAAGATTGTTCCATCACCTGGTTGGACTTTTTTTTTTTAAGAACAGATACAGAACAATTGTGTTATCACACTCCATCCCCAGTTCTATAAACTGAATCTCAAAAGGCTCAAAGTCAAACTTTGACATTCAAAATAACTTCTATCTTTCTGCCAAACACCTGGTTATTGCAATTAATAGCTTCAAAGACAGTAGTGTCTTCTATAGATCCACAAGAGTCTATTGAAGAGCTCAAAGCTGCAAATTTGAATCCATCTTTCTCTCTGTATCACCCCTACCCTGAAGGCAATGCATATAAAAGCTCTTGCTTCGGTTTTAAAGGTAGGGTTTCAGAATTGGAGAAGACACATGGAAATATATTACCATGTTACATTGCCTCAGAACTAACCTTACATGTCAAAGTTTTCCATGAAAGTATCCCTATTGTCAGAGGACAATGAATTTATATCACACCTGTCCCCCATCCCAAAATTTGGAGAGTAGAGCCCAGAACATCCACCCCAAGTGCAAAATTTCTTTAAGAATTAAATATATATATATCTCTCTCCATGTGAACTGTGAATGTCATTCCACAATATGCCTATATTTATTTTAATGGAAGAATAAGTTTTTCTAAACAAAATCATCATTTAGAGGGAAAACTCCATAAAGATGATGCATGTGTATCCAGTGTCTTTGAGTAACCATGGCACATACTGTGACCTTATGGGCATAATCTCATGGATGGAGGAGTTCGGATGGGAGAACACGGCATTCTAGGGCATGCATTCATGCAAACGGAGAAGCGAGGTCTAGGATCTGAGAGGGCAAAAATGTTGGCTTCAGGTCCTAGTTGTAGTAGGGAAGATGAAATAGGGGGCAAGAGAGGTAAAAAGGACATAGAGATGGACAAAAACATGACATTAGAAGGAGCCAGGCAAAATGAATTAATAAATCCACATGCAATAGCCAGTGGCAGAGAAGTAGGCTGTATGGAGTGATTACCTACAGGGAGCCAGTTTGAAGCATCCAAGTTTGCACGGACATGAGCTAGTCACAGAGTGGCAGCTGGGATGTGTGGATAAGTGTAGAGTTACAACACTTTGAAGTTTTAGTTCCAAGTTTACATTTCCTTCACCCAAGATTTCTGATGCAGACCCACAAGAGGAGAATCAGCCCCCTCATTAGCTCTTGGAAGTTAATTTGGCGACTACCTTTTACTCTTTCTGATCTCCTCTTTACAAATTTGTGGGAGCATGAAAGTTGGCCTGTGGATTCCCAATGAATGCAGGAAATGGATAAAATTAGAGTAAATGTGAACCAATCCTGGGCTTTGGAACATAAGAATCTGGGCCAAGGATGGTGTACACAGCTACTCCAAGAAGCCTCCTCCCCTACCTTCATATAATTAGTGGGGATGATTAAAGATGCATCTCTGCTCTCAGAAGATCATCAGTTTTCCTGTAAAGAAGGGAAATCTTCATCCAGATTCTTCCGCCCCTATTCCTAAAAAAGCTCTCCGACTCAAGACCTAAAACATATTGAACACTCTAGGTCTGCTTCTACTTCCAGGCTTTAGAGTTTAAAATATGTTAAGAATCTTAATGTTCTGTCTTTCTTGTGAAAAAAAAAATTCCTTTTAGATGCTGCCTTTAATAATTTGAACAAGGCAAGAAAATAATAAGTAATGATAATCCAATTATTTCTCAGTAACCTCTTCCTTTAATATTCTAAATTTTACTGAAATGACCTTCACAAAAAGACTTCAATTCATAATTTGCCTTCAAGTTATAGCAGGTTTCTACATAGCAGGTCTTTACATCTATAAAATGACAATAATATTATATACATCCTTCTTTTCTCCTGGCACTTCAAGTGTCTTTGAATAAGAAACCTAATAAATTAAAGAGAGAAAACTATACAAAATGTAAAATTTGTATTATAGTATTGGCTAGGTCAGAGCTTCTAAAAAATAACTCATCAGAAAGATTTCTAAGTGTATACATCCAGAATCATTCTCCAAATGCACCAAGGAATGGAAGCACTGAATGCATAAATGGTAAATATACAAGACATCAGGCAGATATTCACCGCATATGACACCAAGTTTGCAATTGGTATGAAATACAGCTGTGCCTGGGTTCTTATGATATTGCAAATTCAAATCAAATTCCAGCACAGAGCTTTACCTACACCTAAAAAAAAATCACTCTCTTCCCTAGACCATTTTTTTCTGAGTCAATTCTTTTTAAGTACAAAACAAAAAGAGCTTGATTAGCTCCTCCTAGTTGTTCCAGGGCAACATTTATATAAGGATAAAGGTATAAAGAGAGACAGAAAATTTATATTCAGGCTCACACTGGCTCAAGAAACCAAATATTTGGAGTTAATCCAAAGGAGGTGCCATGCAGTCTACGAGTACAAAGAGAAACACACGCAAGGGGAAGTAAAGGAAAGCCAAGGAGGGCAGGAGAAGGGAAGGGGAGAGGGTCTCAGGACACACACCGCAGACCTGGCAGAAGTGGAGAAGAGGAATACTTTCTGCAAAACCAGAATAAACAGGCAACTCTTTCTCCCTTTAAAGCCAGGAGAGCTAGTTTAAGCTGGAGTTGCAGTCTCTAGTAGCCTAACCACTGCTTCTCAGATTCTTTTCTTCTTAAAGGGAAGGAGATCAGCTCCTTCTTGACATGCACATGCACACACACACCTTTGGGTAGTGTAAGGAACAGCACAAGTAAGAGTAATGTACTTTTATTATTATAAATTTATTTATAAGTGAATTGCCCACTCAAAATTGTCACCATAGAGATACATTATAAATAGGTTCATAAACACAGGGATGTTAATTTTTTTAATGGTAAGGATTTACAGTTAGGCTTCATTTCCTTCTGATGCTGAGTACTTATCCTTTATGGGGCATGATGCAAGCCCCATAAGGCCTGTTACTACATAAACCCTGAAACATGTTGTGGGCTGGCTAAAACAAGTAGCAAAAGGCATTGAAAATTTTATGTTTTAAACATGTGTAGACTGTACTTTAACTCAAACACTGGTATAAACCATTCAAAGGAATTGCTCCACTGAAAACCATAAGATAGTTGTAACTCCTCCTTGTCCCCCCCCTCCCACACACACAAATATCAACATGCAATATACAGTTCAAACATTTTCACTGTGATATACACGTAATATTTTAAAGAGAAAGAGCAATTGCCATGTGCCACACACTAACTATTTTAAGTGTATTATCTCATATTAGCCCTATGAAAGAATTCTATTGTTCTCATGTTATAGATAAGGAAACCAGGTCAACAAAAAAATAAATAGCTTGCCAAGTGTAACCCAGCTACTAAGCACCCTAGCTTAAATTGGAATGCCATATTCTGACACCAGCAGTCAATGTCCAACTTTAATTAATCTACATATATGGATCCATTAACCATGTGAACTCCATCCATGAGAGGAAAGTGTGAGAACCGAGGTCCCAAGTTACTGGGGAATTTCCAGCCTGCAAAGCCCTGGAGGATACCACTGGGATAAGCCACCCCCAAGTGCCCTGCCTCTACAGCCAGGCAGCTAGCTGAACATTATCATAGCTGATACTTCTGATGAAATTAGAGTTTAGGAATTTAAATCTTTAAGCTTAAGCATCCGTTTCCTACGGCTGTGCATATGGGGAAGTTCAGGAAAACCTGGACCAGCAGAAGCTTTGTAAACCCACCCTAATTTTGATCCCAAGTCAGAAGGTCAGTCTGGATTAGTTGTACATATCTTTAATTCTGAGATTATAAAAAGCAACTTAATCAACACATATTAGCCCCATCCTAGTCAGCCTGTGCTGAGGCATGACCTTCACACTTTTCATTTCCTGGGGATTCCAGAGTGTGGGGGTCACTTCAGCTCGGGCTGGCAGGTGCCCAAAAGGTCATCTTACCTTGTGACTACAGCAAACACTTGGAAGCAGAAAGGTCAGACTTCATTTCCTTCTGGTATTATCTTGCCATTATCTTTTTGACTGTTGGAGACAAAGTGAAAATCAAAAAAGAAATCATAGTTTGTGACCAAAAGACTGAGAAGCCAGACAATGGATAAAATAGCTATACTCACTCTCACCCTGGCAGCAGAAAATAAATACTTGAGGTTAAACCAAATAATAAAGATGTTTATTGTATTTTAGAGCAACATAAAATTTGGGAGAGAGTTTCCTTTTTAATTGAAGTATATTGTCAAGAAAAGATCTGTGACTGCCCTTCTCCCCAAAATAGTGAAAGGAAGACTTCAGGCGGTCCTTTCCTCATGGTGTCTCCTAAGGGAGTCACACTTGGATACTCTTTGACAGTTTCAATGTAAAGTGGAATGAAGTGGCAAAATTAAATGCCTGAGACTTCAAGCCAAGCACAAATATTGGGATTTTGTAAGATATTTTACGGGAAAAAGTTCACAAAAAGCTATTTACAGGGATAAAAAAAAAAGAATTGAGATTCAAGGTTTCTTGGTTTGCCAGGGCTGCTGTAACAAAGGGCCAGTGTAGTTACCTGTAAACAACAGAAATGTATTGTCTTACTATGCTGAGGGCTAGAAGTATGAAATCAAGATATCTGCTTCCTCTTAAAGCCATTCTGTGTCTCCCTCTTTGCTTCTGATGGGTGGCCAGCAATCCATAGTGCTCTTTGGCGGGTGGTGGCATAACTCCATGTCTCTTTGTGTCCATATTTCCTCTCCTTATAAGGACTCCAGTCAAGGTGGATTAGGACTCACCTTAATGCAGCTTGGCCTCATCTTAACTAATAGCTTCTTCAAAGACTATTCACAAATAAGGTCACAGTCATAAGAACAAGGGTTTAGAACTTGAACATGCCTTTGGGAGGACACAATTCAATCCATAACACAAGTAAATGGGTTTGGAAAGTCAGATGAACTGAGTTTACTTGCACACCTTTCCCCTTATTATCTGTATTTCTTGGGCAAGTTACTTACTATCTCCAATAGTATAATAATGCCTTCTTTCTAAGGTTGTTGTGAGGTTTAAATATAATAGTGTTTGTAAAATACTTGATAGCTTTTCCCTCTTTCCTTTTCCTCTCCTTTCCTTCCATTTTAAAGATCTCCCAGAAATGAGAAATGTCTTGTGACAAAACCTCTTACATTGAAATAATTCTCCAAACAGAGTTTGCAAAACCTAAATGCAACACTACCTATCACAAGGATATTATAAAATATTCATGTGATCATAGCAGCAGCACATAAACTTTACAGCACACAATGTGGCACAAATGATTACATTTCATTTGTGACATGCTTGCAGCTACAGTTTTCAAAACATAACTCACAGAAAATGTTTCTGAATCTTTTCTTTGTGAAACATGACACACCTCCCAATTCTCTGAAGCCACAACTTGCCATTTGAAAGAGAATTAACATGCATGAACTGGGTTTTCATTTTTAATATCACAGAACAATGGAAATGTCATTCAAATCCCATAAAAACCTATGCTTAAAAGAGATAGAAAGTAAAATGCAAACTAGATTTTAATGAGCTGTTTGTGTGGAAGACCAATAATTTAAATCTCAAGCCTAAAGGTTTTATATATGGTTTTCAAATCAAGTTAAATAAACCCTCAAACATACAAGCTATATCAAGTTCTTTTGGGGACAAAATGGAGTATAGTATTTTTCAAAAATAAATGCTGTACATTGATATGCAAAGTCCACACTGAATAATAGGTACTTTGCATACAGAGGACACCCACTTCTTCCTATAAAGTACTAGTAATCTAGATAAATTATCTAGTGGCATGTTGTCATTTTGACTGTCAACTATATCCATTTTGTGAGCCAATAGTAAAGGAGTAATACTTGCATTTTCAAATACTTTCCCAAAGGCTTTGGGATGTTTTCAAATTAACCTCATCATAAGCAATACCACTTCTTCATAGAAATCCCTACAGAGAGGAATTTATCACTCAAAGATCTTACCTTGGCTGGAAGAAATGACAGCAAATTATCTTTTCTTATGCCAGTTATATACTATGCATGTGAATAGAGTGTAATTGTAATGGATCTATATGTATACATATATATATGCCATCTGTATATGTATAACATCTTACAAACATAATTCCATTTTCTTTTTGTATTTTTTCACTATTTTTGCTGTGCAATGCAATGCCATGTTATTTTTCATTTCAATCACAGTTGCATCATTGCTGCTGCCAGAATCTGTTTTTGGTTTTTTTTTTTTTTGAGAAAATATACAATTTAAAATTGTTTTTTTTTTTCTTTTTTTTATCAGAAAGGAAAGTCATCAAGAATTAGATTTTATTTTAGGAACAAAGTAAGGTTTCATGGGAGAAAAAAGCAAAGCCTTGGTGTAGAGAAGGTTTGTTCATTTTCTATAGCATTACTGAAGTGAACGTATGCCTTGATAAATCTATCAATGTTTGGATCAATCTAAATGGGAAAATGACTTAATTTAACTCTCTTTTGGTGTCTCAGCAAAGGTAAGTTATCTGTTTTGAAAGCCTTGAGGTTTTTTTAATGGGTAGTTTTATACTACTGCATCTGTGAATGAAACCCCAGATTTGCCCAGTTAACTTTCCTGTTTTCCCAAGTAGAAAAGGTGGGAGGCCAGAGGGTGGAGGAGGAGGTAAGGGGACTGGTGGGAACTTTTCATGGAATGAATTGCCTTAAAACCAATATCTTATATTCATAAAAACCTAGGCAAGGGACAGATCAATGGCAGGCTGGAGGTAGATTCCATTAAACTGATGCTCTACTATTTCATATTCCCTAGTGTCTGTCCTTCAATGCCATAATGGAAGAACTGGGAATCTCACTCAAGAATCAGAAAAAGTTAAAGAAAAAGTCAAGAACTAGGGGTAAATCTTCCTTTACCAGTATCCTCACTTGTCATCAGAGACGAACTCAAAGAAAAGAGACCGTGGCATGATCCAAGAAAACACCTGTAGGATCCTTTCAGAGAAAAGGATACACTCACAACAGATTTCTGGTGAAAGGATTTCTGACAAGAGTGTGGTGTCTTGCCATATATCTATATACATAACTCAGCTTATGTATACAGATATAAGAAATTCAAAAGTTTTAAAAGATCACATGGACGTTACTTGGGAAGTGTCACCAGTTCTTTACAAATGAAATTTGTATACTCACTTATTTTGCATTTTCTCTTTCTCCCCCAATAAATGACTGTGTGTGCTTTCTAAATAATAAAAAACAACAGGGTGTTTTTTTTTCCTAGAACAAATTTGAGTATCAATTTATTCCCCATTACTTGCCCCCATTTACAATGTGCCAAACCACAGCTGAGCAGCCTCAGTTGTTAAGCTTGCTATTTTGACACATCATCTTACCTGCTCAGAAAGACAGTTATTTCCGGATGAGTTAAAAAATAATAACAAAGTACTTAGATATTATAGTAAAGTGAATCATACATCTGTTTCAAATTCTAACATTATATATAGTTGAAAGGGTATCCAGAGCCTCAGTAAATATATGATAAAAGATACAAAAAAGGGAAAATTCATTCATAAAAGAAAAGTGCCCACTGCTTTCCAGACACCTTTCTAGGTTCTGGAGATACCATGGTGAGAAGAAAGACACAGTCCCTGCTCTCACAGTTTATTGTAAAAATGAAGAAGAAAAACCTAGTATTATTCAAAGCAGAATTAGAACTCACTTGAGCAAAATCAGATGCTAAAGTATTTAACCTAAAATGAGGACAAGGTAGGTTTCCTGGAGGAAGAAACAGCTAAATTAAGATCAGAAAGATGACCTGCAGTTCATCGTGTCAAGGGAGGAAGATAAGATGGGGAATTCAGCATGTTGGCAGGTATGGAAATTAGAGAGAACAGGGCCCAGATGTTAAAGAAACCAAAAGGACTTTGGTGCAGCCAAAATGTAAAATGTAAAGTGGTCTAACTCCTGGCAGGTAAGAAGCACTCTGGCTGAAGGAAGAGAAAGAACTGATGGAAGCCTAAAAAGAGGAAGGGAGGCCACCTGAAGACTCTTTTGATAGCCCAGGGGGAAGATATTGTGGCCTAGTTCAGGGTAGTGACAGAGAGACCGTCGGATGGCAGAAAAAAATTTGAGGCACAATCCAGATGGCCAGGAATTCAGAAAGTGGGGTGAGGGAAGAGTGGAGTCAAGGGAAATGCTCAGATTTGGGCTGTAACTTAACTGGGGAGATGGAAGTTCATTCATTGTTGGGAAATAATGGAAAAGGAGCAGGCAATGGTTTACTATTTCATAGAATTAAATCTCTTTGAGTTCTTTAGGATTATTCTAAAACTACAAGAAACATTTTATACAATCTCTTCCAAGTTTTAGTACAAAAATATTACAGATACGAAAAGAAAAAGTAATCTTTAAAATGGCAATAACAGATTTGGGATTTTGCTGTGATCATAATCAATACCCAGATTTAGGATCAACAGAATTTTCATTACCAATGACTAGAAGAAAATGTGGTTCGCAAGGAATGCATTAAGATGCCTACATTAAAAACTTACAGATAGAAATATGAAGTATACAATAAGCTAAATATGGACCAGAATGGTAATATATTCAGCGGGGGAACAATACAAAGTTTATTGACTTCACTGAAAATTGTACCAAAGGCATTGTACTTTATATTTTATAATGGAAATATGGTTTTTAAAATTTCATTTCAGAAAACGTTACTGTATATTTGTTGTGGAAAAAGAATTATGCCAACTTAAGATAGCTAAAATACATTAGGTACCAATCTGGTTTATAGATATTTTAAGGCCCATTAACTTCTTCTTTCTTTTTCATTCTTCCATAATTGATTTTTTTATTAGAGAAATTTTGGGTTTACAGAGCAATCATGTATAAAACACAGGGATCTCCTATACCCTCCCATTATTAATATCTTGCATTGGTGTGGTACATTTGTTACCAATGATGAAAGCACATTGTTAAAATTATACTATTAACATGGTTTAACTTAGGGTTCACTGTGTCATGCAATTTTATGCATTTTTAAAAATTTTTTATTCTACTACCATTTTGTCTTTTAACCACATTCAGATATATATTTCAATGCTATTAATTACATTCACAATGTTGTGATACCATCACCACCATCTATTACCAAAAAATTACCATCATTCCAAAGAGGAACTCTATACATTTTAAGCCTTAACTCAGTAACTGAGTTTTCAGTCAAGGTATATAATATTTGCTGTGAGCAACTTTGTTGAAAATATATTGAATTAGGTAAAACTGCAAAACAGTACTTTTTATATCAACTACTAAACACAGTTGCATACTCACCTCCTTTCCCCCCAGTATTTTCAACCTGAAAGCACATTTGGCACATACACATGTGCCCATGTTTCTATGTGTATTTGTGGGCTTTGGGGTAAAGAACAGAGAAAGCAAATAAGTTCAGAGGAGGGAAAAATAAATTGCAGAATATGTGGAACATGGTCCAGAAAATTCCTTGGGAACAACCATTAATCTTTGAGATTTTCATCCTATTCACTAAGGAACAGTGACTCATACAGAGTTATGTAGAAATCAATAGGAAAGTTAATTAAAACCTAGATCTAACATTTCTTCCTTCAGCAATTTCTTGATGCTAAAAGAAAAAAGATTGCTCAGGTGAGATTTTCAGGAAGAAAGAGGGACGTAAGTGTTGATTGAAAGAAGATCTTCATATTTAAGATTTATTTTTCTTGCCTTCAGTGTAGAAGAAAGGAATGAGATACCGTTCATTATTTGCATTAACCCCATGGAGTTGAAGATGAATCTAAGGGCTCAAAATTTTTTCACTGTTAGCCTGGAAGAAGCTGGAAGGAGACAGAAATATGGAAAAAGTAGGTTAAAGAAAACTAGATGAAAATGAAGTCGATTTGAGCAGCATTTTTTTCTCTCAGCAGCTACTGCATTGATTTAACTATTTCTCTGGCCTGAAAGGATTAAATCAGTTCTTAATCAAGAACCCCCATGATTGCTGTTTCAAAGGAGGAATAACGAATGAGGCAATAGGGTCTGCTTAGGGGAAGGTGTCCCTAGAAACTATCCATGTGGCATGATTCTTAAAGAAATATAAAATCCCCAAGTTCCCTATTGTATGCCCCACCAGATTCTCCCCAACATCAGAGGAGCAAGAAATTGAAATATTGGCTACAAGAATCCCAAGTACAATCTTCATTCCAGGTTGTGGCATGAGCCCATTTGCTCAAGTCATTTCTTATTTAATTCCTCCAACCTAGAGCAAGACAAGGACAGGTACTAACTGGTCATCGGTGTCAAGGAGTATCAAAGCGTATAGGGCCAGAGTGAGCAGTCATTTCATCTAAGGCAATGCAGTGTTTGGAGAAAGTTCCTATCAGGGTGGGGAGAGGGCAAAGGAAGTCAAGGCTAAAACTCAAAAGCACACTGTTTCTTGTTCTCAGTTTTGTTCATGTGTAGTACCCAAAGGGAAACTTTCTCTAGTTATATTTCTTAAAAAAAAAAAAAAAAAAAAAAAAAGTGTAGAGGAAAGCAAGAGAAGAAAATAGGATCAGTAAATTTAACAGAGGAGAGGCTTACATACAATATTTACAAGTACTAACTCAAAGACCCATAAGCCTTGGGAGTGAATGGTCAACATTAAACCATCCTGACATGTCAACATTTAAAAACCCAGCAGTATGTAGGGCTGGATTTGTAGGTGAACACCCGCATAGTTATGTCACTGGTGCACCATGGAGACTTCTTTTTTAAGCTTTCCCCATGAAATACACAAAAAATAAGAGAGGTTTCTTTGTTTTTAGACAGCCTAGTCCATTAACTGGGACCCCAAAATGGATTCATGGGCATGTATTATCTGCTTCGTTAATTTATGATCCCAGTCTTCATTTCCATCTCGCCCCTCATTTCCCATTCCTTTTTCCTCACTGTTGGAACAAGTCATCCTCACTTGCCTTGGATAGTTCTGCATTAAGCCTGCAAACCCAGAGTCCTATTGGCTAAGTATCTCCTTTCCCTCACCAGATTTCCCCAGTTTGGACAATAAATGATGGGATAGTTTATTTGTTGGTCCTCCACCATCCACCACAGCTGCAGATTTCTACTACTAAAGTGGAAACCTCTACTGATAATAAAAGAGGACCCATCCAAAGGAGCCAATGGAAGCCAAGGGATCCCTATCCTCCATCAAAGTAATCCAGGACAATCAGGAAGCATGTTAACTTTGACATTTCATTTGGACATTTTGAGAAATGGGTTATGCCTTAGTAAATATCAAGGTCACATCACTAGATGTTAATAATAGGACTTGCAGCTATAACTTAATGAAGATGTGCTAAATCCATGTATTTGTAGGTACTTCCCAACCTTTGCTCATATACTAATCATCATAACTTCCAGATAGACGTTTTTTACAGAAGAAAAAGCCTGAAGTTCAGAGAGGTTAGGTAACCTGCCCAAGGTCACTTGCTTATAAAGTGGCAAATATTGCAACACTTCCCCTCCCGCACCATCACAACCACGTCCAGCTTCTTCCTAACTATCAGACCTTTCACTATCATCCAAAGCCATGCTCAGTCCCTGGCATATGTGATCTCATAACGTTCTCTCAGCAGCTTTATGAGACTGGCACTCTGCAATATTATCTCCATTACAGAAAAGGAAACACAGTAAGGGAAATTAAGTACCTGCCCTAAAATCAGACTGCTTATTGGTTAAAGAACCAAGATTCTCCCTTTGATCCATCAGATTTCAGATCTTAGGTTCCTAATCACAGCACTATTTTATCTTATCTTTTTGTTTTAGTGCAGATCCTAACCTAATTTTAAAACAGGGGTTCCTAATCTTTTTTGTTCCACAGACCCCTTTACCTGTCAGGCGAAAACAACAGACCCCTTACTATTTCCATACTCTACTATGTATTATTTAATAAACACATCACACTTGCACCAACATGTCCTCAAAAGAGCAATGTTTTCTTGAATTATCAATTCAAGCTGATGGATCCCCTGAAATCTTTCCACATGTCTGTGGACCCCTTGGTTAAGTACCCCTGTTTTAAAAGAACCAGCCTTGGGGTAATTAGTTATCTTTCACCATCATTTAGCTATCATTGTTTCAGGGAAGCTACATTTAAACATACAGTGCATTGCTAGGGCACTTAAAGAAAAAAATGTCATTTTCTAAACTTTAATATTTAATAAAATGAGTTCTACCCCAAATCTATGAACCAGTTTTATTACTGATTTAAAATTACTCTTTGATCATTTTTTAAGGCAAATCTTTCAAGTTATATTACTTAAAATGTATAAATGGCATGATATTAGAGATCCTGTGAGCTACACAAGCCCCCTCATGTTTACCACAGTCTCACAGGGGACCATTAGATTGTGAACTCCCTGTGAATTTTAAATTTCCACAGGAATTAATCTAAATATTTACTTTAAATTTTGATGACTTTAGGTAACTTGTTCAGTTCTTGTATATAGTGGGTAGTAAGCAAAGACTTGTTGAAATAGAATTCAGGGAAGCAAACTTGGCCAAGTGGTCAGGGCGTCCGTCTACCACATGGGAGGTCCGCGGTTCAAACCCCGGGCCTCCTTGACCCGTGTGGAGCTGGCCACGCGCAGTGCTGATGCACGCAAGGAGTGCCCTGCCATGCAGGGGTGTCCCCCACATAGGGGAGGCCCACGCACAAGGAGTGCGCCCCGTAAGGAGAGCTGCCCAGCGTGAAAGAAAAGTGCAGCCTGCCCAGGGATGGCGCGACCCACACGGAGAGCTGACACAGCAAGATGACGTAACAAAAAAAGAGACACAGATTTCCATGCCGCTGACAACAACAGAAGCAGACAAAGAACACACAGCAAATGGACACAGAAAACCGAGGGGGGGGTGTGTGTGAAATAAATAAATAAAAAAGAAATAGAATTGAATAGGTCAAATTTCATATGTGACGACTTGTTGAGATATTTGATAATTGCAAACGTCACTGCGTTTTCCTTAGACTTGCATCTCTACCTGTCCACAAGGAGCACTTGCTGGTAGATTCTTCAGAAAGAGAACAGCAAAGCATAGTATCCTTAGAAAAAGGAAATACATGTACAAAGTAATCATTTTCAAGTAACTAACATTAGGGAGAATTTTAAATGCACTCATAATGTCTTCCATCTTGTAAATCTGTCATTAAACTCCTTCCAGAACATCTCTGAATAGACAAGCTTCTTTTTCTTGTCTTCATGATAAATTCTGTACCTAGAGCAGCAAATTAAAATGAGGCCATTTTTAATAAAATCATGCCAAGATTTAAAAGTAATTTAGTGGCATTAAGCATAATAAACCAAATTACTGTGATGAAAGAAACATATTCATTAAAACTTAAAAAAAAAAAAGGTACTCGAAACTCCGATGTAGGGATGGAATTGAATCCTCATTGTCTCAAGGGAACCAAGCTAACAAATGGCAGCTAGAATTTTAAGCTCATCATAATAAATACATAATTACTTTTGACCTTTTCAGAACATCCCAACAAATATAAATGACTCAAAAGCATGCAGGTTGCAAATGAAATTAATTGCAAGGGTATCCTTCACAAAATGTTTAATGATCTCATCATACAGATTTCCTGAATGATTTCCTTCTGACTTCCCCTAGAAAATAACGCTATTAGATGCACACACCAGTTTAATTTCATCAAACTAAAACCAATCAACATCTATAATTTGTGACTGGTTCATGATTTCCTAGTTTTTGTGGAAACTTTTTCTTTCCCTTTTTCTCTTTTCATCTCCATTTCTCTAAGTCAAGTCAAATGCCAATAATTATAAGGAACTTCTTTAATTCCTTCCATCTCTCTCCAATGACCTTTATCTGTACCTAGCCAAACATTCACTAATCCAAACACTTAGCCAAAGTTATGTGGTCTATGCCTCATAACTTGTATAAGCATTGGTTTCACATCTAAATCAGCCTTTCCATCACCACTTCCAGGTGCTGGTTCATAAATGCAGGATGCTATACTTGTTGAATGTGCAAATGAGTCCCACCAATGCCATAAAGTCACCCTACGGATACTCAGATTCCCATTTTCCCTCACTCCCTCTATTTCTATTTTCCAGAGATTCTTTTCCTCGAATATATTACAAACCCTTAAAAGTTCACAGAAACTCACAAAGTACATCAGATCTTTCAAACATGGGTCCGTGTTTGAGGAGATTCTTACTGGATGTATTGGTATTTGCTTTAACAATCTCAGAGCTCAATTGTGAAATTAAAAAATATATACATATGCACATATATATATATATAAAACACTTGTTAGCACAGTAATGCAGCTTACTAAAAAATTCAAGACTAATAAACTAAAAGAAGGGAGAGCAGGCAGAATAGTAGGAGGGAAGGAAGGAGGAAGGGAAGAAGGAAGGGAGGGAGGGAAACCCTGGAATTGGTTAAAGAGGAGAAAAGTAAAACTGAAGCCATTGTCACATTTATAAGAGGGATAGCCAAGGATATAGAAATGAGAAATTCTATTCCTCCACTGAGGAAAAAAGAGAGAGGGCTAATGCTGTAATCTGAAGGAGGTAGGTTGGAAATTCCTTATACTGATAAAATGCTAGCATCCATCAGCAAAGGAGACACATGCCAAATCTTTGAAAAAATTACAGGGATTCTGTTTTGTCTTGGTTTAGATATTGTGTTTCTTTAAAGCAGAAAAATGATCCAGAAGAGCTCCTAAACACCCAGTCAATTTTATTACTTTATTAGCATTAAAAGTCACTTAATTTCATAAAATATGATTGTTCCTTTCACCCCTGAATTTTTTTTTTTTTTTGAGGTACCAAGGAATGAACCTGGGACCTTGTATGTGGGAAGCAGATGCTCAACCATGAACTACATCAGCTTCTGAGTTGTTTTTTTTGTTTGTTCTGCCTGTTGTTAGTCATTTTTGTTTTTGTTTTTTCAGGAGACACTGGCAAGCCAACCAAGGACCTCCAGAGTGGGAGATGGGTGCTTCCCCAACCCCTGAATTTTTCTCAGATAAACAAGAACAATGAAGCATCAAGTACCCAATGTCTAAAAATAGTCACAAAACAAACAATTGCCTACATCTTTTAGGGCTTATTACTCATCATCCCAGCCATGCCTTGGTGCCCTTTCCTACTCCCTAACCCATGGAAGCAAAGATCTACAAAGGGCAAAGCAGGAGAACTCTTCCAAGTATCTGCTTATTAGAGAGTGGTACTTTAACTGAATGGGGAAGAGAAAAGGGACGTTCCCCACCGCCACCTCCAATCACATAAAGGGGGCGCCAAGAAAATCCAAAAGAGGGAACGAACGGGAGACCTTCAAGCAGGGAAGATTGGTATTCCATGCCCTAGTTGATGCGCCTGCAGGTGACTAGCTGAATGACACCCTGCCTGTCTGAATCGGTAAAGTAGAATCCTGCAGAGGGGGTGGCCCTGGAACTGCCCGCACTGCCACTCTTTAACATAAGGACACACCTGAGTAATTGAGTTATATGCAAAGGAGGAACAGCTTAATCAGAGAAAGGTGCTGGAACTTGTCATGCATATATTCCTTCAATCTATCATTTTTACAACATTATTCCTCACTTCAGATATTTCAAAGGACCCATTATTACCTTTAATCATAGCATCAATGGTATTCAGAAAGGGCTGGACACACTTGCACTAAAATTTTCATTCCAAAGCACCTTGCTTTTGAAGTCAAAATATCAGAAAAAAATTATTTATGTAGCTATGAATCATGAAAAGGTGGTAATTTTGCTAAGTGGAAGGTAAATAGATGCTTTCTTTTACTGAGAGTATAATCTGAATATCAGAGAGTTATATAGTGAGAACAGGGATCACCAATTTATGATCAGGATATTGCTATAACTGTTTCCCAATGGGTAAGATTTGGTGAGGCAATTTTATAAGTGACATTTAGAAGAGGTCTAAGATAATCAGCTTCGCTTATATCAGTTCTCTGAGTATCTTTAGACAAACTGGACATGAGATGTGTCACAAGATGGTTGGGGTACCACAGAAGGGCCCCTGGATCTCAGGTGGAGTTCTGCCTTTAGGCCTCCTGATAGGATTCTTTCTAAGGTTAGCGTAAGGACACACCTGAGTAATTGAGTTATATGCAAAGAAGGAACAGCTTAAACAGAGAAAGGTGCTGGAACTTGTCGTGCGTATATTCCTTCAACCTATCAACCCCTATAGCTCTCTTGATTCTTCTTGAATCAGGGTTTGATTCTGTCCTTTACTCATTTTTATCTTTGGGCAAGTTTTAAAATTTTCTCACTTGAGGGTCATAGCAGGAACCAGCTGGCACAGTCAAATGGGGTAATGGAGGCACGTTTCCTAAGGATCTGTTTCTGAAGCAGTGGGCAGGGTTAAAGTTATAAAGAATGGAAAGCTGGCACTGCCCCTAAGCCTGAAGGGGAAAGAGTAGTTGCCAGAATCTGTAGACTTCCCTCATAAAAGAAGGCCAGCCAACAGCAGCTGTGGCCTTCAGTGCAATCCTGAAGTCCAGATGAGATGGAACCAGGGGGCCATGGGTTTTACTTTTTTCCTAGGCCCCAATCTTCTGGCCAAGCTTCATATCAGCTGAACCCAATCAGACCCTAAGAGGCAAAAGAGTTTGCCAATTCTGATTGTAAATGTCACTCTCCCAGGGTATAGAACAAGTTGAAAAATGGGCCTGGAGGTGCAAACTGAGAAAACCCAGCACAATAGCAGGATTTATGTGTATCAATAAGTGAAAAATACCATACAAAACTAGAGTATTAGCATTAGGTATTTCCAGGTGAAATCCACTTTGTGAATTCTGCTTCAACTTGTGCAGAGTCCCTGATGTTATAAGTTGCTTCTGGGAGAAAGCAGCAAGAGTAGAATAGGAATCAATATATTGAATTCTAGAAGTAGGACACAGGACCATGTTCAAGACTCAGGATTTGGAATCTGGTTAACCAGGGTGAGTCTCTGTTCATTCACTTACTATGTATATGAATTTGAATAAGTGATTTCACTTCTAGATCTCAGTTTCCTCACATTGGAAATTAGAGTAATAACTCTACCCACCTCATGCAGAACACAACTCATTATTATTATTATTATTATTACTATTATTATTATTCCTAATGTTAAAATGGAGAGAAAGAAACTCTATCTGGTGTCAAAATAAAAATCACAGACAAACACAATGGGCATCCATGAGGTTCCATGTATAATTAATTCACTATTAAACTGCAGGTCTCATGCCCAAAAGGGCCTGTAGTCTTCCAGAATCATGAAGTGGTGGTTCCACAAGCTCACAAAGGGGTTCCTCAAGTTCACTGTCATCTTTAAAATGTAACATTCCTTTCTGGGAAACCTCAAAGCCAAATGTGATGGTGAGACTACTGTGTCACTCAGCCAGGTAATTGTACCTAGTTGTTTGTTCAAGCAAGCACTGGGCTCATTGTAATACAAGACTGTTTATGGACTTTAGTCACCAGTGAGTTTACCGCATAGATAGTTGATTACATCTACAACAATCAGAAAGATTGCTGTCAGCAATGAGTGATGGTTTATCCAACCAGCTGAATGCCTTAAAAGGGGAAGTGATTTTAGCATTCAGAGAGAATTTCCCAGCCTGTCTTTGGATATCCAGCATCTCCCAGAAACTCATCAAGGACTTCACTGCACTTTCATCAGAGCGTCTGGTTTGCAACCTGCCTGCAAAACCTGGATTTGTTCATCCCCATGGGCACGTGAGAGACTCATAAAATTTCACACTATTTACAGGTATTTCCTGCTGATTCTGTTTCCCTAGAGAGCCCTGACTAATAGACCAAATAAGCTCTACCTTGGCTCTAATGAGTAGGAAGGTTCTAAGCACATAAGAGCCAAAAAGTCCCAAATATACCCATAGAAGATGGCAGGGCCTCTCAGTAAGCATCTCAGTCCAAGTCCTGGCATGAAATAGATGGCACACTCTAGAAATTAATGAAAGGGGATTTATTGAAGGAACTGTTACAAAGGTGAAGGCAAGGTTGAGAACAACCAAAAAGGGCTGGCATCATTATGCATAAATCTGAAGGAGACAGGGAACGATGGTGTAGCAGTTTGATATAATTGATGAATTCCAAAAAGGAATATTGGATTATGCTTGTAAGCTGATCTGTACCTGGGCATGACTGAGTTATGATTAGGTAGGTGGAGACTTACAGATAAAAGCCATGGCAAAGAATAGAGTCAGGGATTTCTGATGTTAGAGTTTGATGCTGAAGACCTGGGAAGTCAACACGCAGAGGAAAGAGAAGCCAGCCCCAGGAAGGAAGGAACCCTGAAGCCAGAGTAAAGTAAGCCCAGGAACATAGGAACCCAGGAAGTCTGAACCCTCGCAGATGTAGGCAGCCATCTTGCTCCAAACAGACTTCGGTGAGAGGAAGTAACGTATGCTTTATGGCCTGGTATCTTTAATCCCCTACCTCAAATAAATACCCTTTATAAAAACCAACCAATTTCTGGTATTTTGCATCAGCACCCCTTTGACTGACTAATACAAATGGTGTTACCAGAACCTTGTGGGAGCTAAAGAGAGGAGTCACCCAATAGGAGGTGTGGTTATAGGTAGAACAACGCAGTCTCTTTCAACACCACAGGTCACTGGGATGGTGTGGAAGTTGGCCGGGAACAGTTTATTATGGAAAAGCATGCCACACGGACTCCCATTGGCCAAACCCCACTAGAGGCCACAGGGCCAGAGGGCTTGAGTGGTACAGTCTGGAGAGACCAGCCTCCTCCTAGCAAATGAAGCAGGGTTGAGAAAGGCACAGAGTGGATCTGTACAGATGATGGAGAATAACCAGCACAAGCTCTGCAAAAAGAAATAAAAACTAAGAACTCTTGTCAAATCATTCATAAGAAGAAGATGATGGCCATTTTCAAACCCAAAGAATTATCGCCTATTCTTCAGAGACTCTTAAAGAATGAAGGATGCCCAACATTTTTTAACAGAGCTGGACAAGCAAGGGAAATGTGCTGTCTCTTTAAAAGATATTTTAAAATATTCTGAGTCCAACTTCAATGACCATTCCAGAGCCCCATCTCACTCCATGCCTCACCAGCTGGTCAATGTCTCTTTCATTCCCTACTAAAATACTTAAATATGTGACCAAAGCTGAGTTCAGGCCCTCTCCAACCACTTGGCATAACTGGAAGGACTGCTCACTGCTTATGTTTTGCAATTTTAGATGCAAAACTAATATTCACTGTTTCTTCAGGATTTTACAAAACAGCTCATTCCCAGCAGTGCTGAAGGTAGAGGGTTCATCCATGCAGGAGTGTTGGATTCTGGCTGGTCTTCCTAATCTGCCCACCTCGCATCTGAATGAGGTTCTTCTGGAAAAGCATCTCATCGCTGTAGCTATCTGAATTGAGATGTCAGTAGTAGTTGTCTCTGGGTTATAGTACTTTAAGTGATTGTTTCTCTTTCTACTTGTTTAGATTTTCCAAAAATTCCAAAACTCAAGAAAGGAAAAACAAGTAATTTTTTTTTTTCAACTGAGCCCTGGTGTTTCAAAAAGTTTCTAAATGCCAAAGACAGTTTACTTAAGGGTCTAGAAAGTGAAACATAACTTTGTATGGAGAGAGACATTAAAGATACAAAAGGCCAGGATTACCTCTTCTTGTAGGTCTGACTTTCAGTGGTCCTGCCTACAGCAGCAACAAAATTTGTTTTTTTATCTTTGAGGTTTACAATATATCATGATCAAGTTGGGCTTATCTCAGGAAAGCAGGGAATTTTCAAATACAATTTTCAATACACTTGTATAATTTATCACATTAATAGACTAGAGAAGACAAAGTTTATTATCTCAAGCAATGCAAAATAAAAGAAAAAACAATGGACAAAATTATCTTTCCATTGTATTTTAAAAAGCCTCGAATAAGAGAAGTAGAAGGAAATTCTCCTAACATAATAAAGAGTAAATACCAAAATCTAATGGCATTAAACATTAGCTTTTGATGCATTTCCTATAAGAAAGAGAACAACAAAAAAGTACATACCTGGCAGGGGAGATACGGTGATTATGGAGGTGGTTTTCCCAGGGCAAGTCATATGCACTGCACTCTGGATGTGCTGACTCTTGCAACTTCCCCAAATATGGGAAACTTGACCGTATGATTTGTGGTAGTGGGGGACTACACTCGCACTCTCCTTCTCAAAAAAAAAAAAAAAGGAGTTTACTACTATAGTTAATACTTAACCGAGTAATAGATAGCAAAAATTATTTAGTGAGCAAAGAGAGAGACTGGGTATGATGTATGTAAAAATATTAGGGAGAGAAATAAAATGTTATTATTTGTAGATGTTATGGTCATCTATTTAGAAAAACCAACAGTCTCAACAAGCAAACTACTAAAACAAATGGGATTTTATCATGGCTGCCAGAAAATCAATAACATTGCTCTACATCAGCATAACTACTTAGAAAATATAATACAAATGGGATCCAATTCATTAGAAGAATGAAAATGATAAAGTGTTTTGAAACTAAATTAACCAAAAAGTCACAAGAAGACACCAGATACAAGTTTTAATGCTAATAAAGACCTTAGAATGTGAGCTGAATAGATGGAGAGGCAGCCTGGGTCAGATAACTTAATATTATAAAGATGTTAATATACCCCAAAGTAATCTATAAAACCAGTGACACCCCATTCAAAATTATAGTGGTAATTTTTTTTAAAGAAGTGAATAAATGTTCTCCAATATTTATATAGAAGAATAAAGTCCCATTTTATATAAAAGCTAAATCACTTTTATAAAGAAGAGGAAAGACAGAAAATGTAACACACCTGATATTTATTGACATACCTCAGAGTCACAAGAATATCCAGAATGGCATTGGCAGAAAATTATATTGACCAATAGAGCAAAACTAGAGCTCAGAGACAGATTCATATACATGTGGACATTAATATATGATAAGTCTGCACCATAAGTCAATGGGCAAAAGTTTATAAAAATAGATGATGTAGCCAAAGATAATTCATTCTATGAGAAAAATAAAAGTGAATCCCTGCTAATCAATGCTTCAAGGGTGGACTCTAAATGTGAAAGGGGGCAGTAAGACTCTTTAATAAGAATTTTTTAAGTCTAAAAAGATAAATTCAATGTCGACAATATTCGAGTCAAGAAAAATACAAGAAACACAATGGAAAAATGAGTAAAGAACACAGGCAATTTACAGAGATGAAAACCCAAGGATAACAAGAATATGAAGAGGTGCTCAAAACCAATAGCCATTAGAAAAAATGCAAATTAAAACGATAATGAGATATTCCTTTATATAGATATATTAGCCTCCCAAAACTGGAAATCCAAAGAACAGCATGTATGGATGGAAATGTAGAGATAAAGGCATCCATACCCATTTATGGTGAGAGTAGAGCGGTGTGCTAGTCCAGAGAGCAAGCTGACATGGATAAAATGGGTAAATGACCTATGGCCCAGCAATTCCATGCCTAGGTTTACAGCCCAAAATACTTTCACACAGGTCTGTAAAGTACACAAAAATTTTAGTGGTAAGGAACTAGAGAAAATTCCTGAAAGAGGGAATACTTGTCATGAAACTACTGGTTCATCATCAAGCCTTTGCCCTCTTTTTCCAGGGTACAAAGAAAAGCACATTTTTAGCATCCCCCTTGAGATTCAGGGTAGCCATATATCTAAATTCCAGGCAGAGGATTGTTTGGCTAAAATTTACTAGATGACTTCCAGGCCTGGCCATACAATATATCCCTTGTGCAGTTCACCCTATGCCTTCCAACACCATCTGGCTTGCATGGAGATACTTTCTAGAGCAACCTTGGATTTCTGTGTTGAAGATGCAGAAGCTACAAGACAGGAGGAGGCCACCACCACCCAACTGGAAGCACCCATTTTATACCATTAATTTGGTTTTCACTAAATTAACTAATACGATACTTAGTTAATCCCCTGAAATTTGAGGAGTTTGCCAGTTATAATTCTGTTCCCTTAAATGATATAATACGTAAAATGTGGTAGATGCACACCTTGAAGTATTATGCTGCAGTTAAAAACAGTGGATTATGGGGAGCGGGTATACCTCAAGTAGTTGAGCTTCCTAAGTACAAAGTCCCAAGTTCAATCCCCAGTACCTCTTAAAAACAATAACAAATGAATGAAAAGAAAAAACTCTCATTGGGGAAAGGATGTAGCTCTGTGGTTGAGTGACTGCTTCCCATCCCTGGTACCTCCTAAAAAAAAGAAAGAGAAAAAGAAAAAGTAATGGATTAGATATATGCATAGCATCATGGATGGATCTTAAATACATAGTGCTTAGAAAAAAAAGTAAGAAATAATAATAGCTCTGCAATCCAATACTATTTATGTTCATTAAAATATATACGTACACCACCCCATTATTCCCCTTTCTCCTTCACACTTCCTGAAATGCAAATGTGAAGCCTAGGATTCAAGCAGCACTCTTGGACCTTGAGGTGACCTTGAGACTGGAAGCATGGCTGGAGGTGGCAGTGTGCATCCTGATAATGGATCCCTATTGACAAGACAGAGACACCTGGTTATACCAGGTTATGTGCAAACTTCCTTTACAAGAAAGAAAAATAAACTATCTTGTTTTGAATAATTACCTGCACATGAAACAATGCATATACTTTCAGTAAGACAAAATTAAAGTTTACACATTAAATATGTAATAATGTTGGTCTATAGAGGGAGAAAAGGGAGAATGAAAATAGATATAGGGTGAAAGGGAATAAATAAATGTGTGACTTAATGAGTATATGATTAAATTAGAGTGTACCAGGCACAGACCAATAATGATAATATTACATTGGGACTATGATCAATGCAATACTAAAAGGATGAAAGAAAAGCCTGTTAAACGTTGATTGCAACAATAACCATCCCCAATTTCCTCGTTCCGATTTTTCATCTCCTTTATTCAGATGTGTGTCTCAAAACAAATTTGAAGCATTTGTCATTGCCCTGCAATCCGTCCTTCTCGAAAGCTGTTAAACTCTACAGAAGTTAGGGCAACAGGCAGGACTTCCCAGAAGGTCTCAACAGGAAGGCCACTCAGGAGTCAAGGAGGAGTGAGAATCAGAGAGCTGCTACCTGGGTAAATTCCCCTGAATGTGGTTGCAGAGGAAATGCTAGCCAGTCCATAATCACCCTGAAACAAGCCACCCATTCCTGAAAAGGAGCATGGCAGTTCTTTGCCCAGGAGCTAAGCCCCATTGTGTCATGAATGAGGAAGAGTACAGGGGCAGTGCTGAACTAATGGGTGCTGTTGTCTGAATAGATCTTGCACATTGTAAGAAAACAAGCTGAACTAGAGGCCACAGCATATACACTCACACCCGCCTAGTCTTAAGCAGTACTGAATTACCTGAAAGTGTCTCCATTAAAGAGAATTTCCACACCCTTTAAGCCACAATCATAGCTATTATGTATCATCGGGCTTAAATCAGTTCCCTGGGAAATGTCCCAACTAATTGGATTTCCCAATTAAGCCTGTCCCAGTTGAGTGGAAAGTACCATTCTGATTAGATTCCTAATTTATATGGGAGGTTTTGTATTTTGTAGAAAGGGAAAGGGGGAGTTGAAGAAAGTCACCAGCCTCTGAAATGTCTCCCTCCAACAAGCCTTCCCCCATCTCTGATGAATGGAGGCACACTAGTCAAAGTAGCTCTAAACCTCTTCAATAAAATATGAATTGGTCCACCTGGAACCACAACTGTCCTTCAAGAACTGTCAGAAGCATTATACTCATCCCTTTTGAGGACAGACTGATGGGTCAGCAGCAAAGAGAGGAGCACAAAGGAAAAAATGGCCACAGTGTTCAGAACGAGGCACACAGCATCTTTTGTGCCTTTAAAAAAAATCCTTTGCAGTGTACTTTCTAATAAAAGCAAGCAAATAAATAAATTCATGAAGAATGAATGAATGAGTGAATGACATGCCTGACCATTAGGAAAGAAATTAAATCTTATCATTTTTGTACTCACTGGCATCACAAAACCACAGAGTAATGGGAAAGTGTTGCACAAAATTAGGGGAAATGTTGGCATCAAAGCTACATTGAAAACCTGACAACATATTTGGCTTGTTCACTGGCCAAATCACTGGAACACAGTGTCAAGCAAAATTACAAATTTTCTCACGAGTACTCCTTCAGAATTGTGTTATACAGAATTTGATGGAGAGTTTCAAAGTCCTAGCAGGAGACTTCAAAAGTGTGTCTCAAGCTCTTTATTTATCAGTTTCTTTATCTTCAAAAGATATCATAAGGCTTAAATAAGTTCTCTGGAAGATACTGGCACCAAATAATTTCAGATGTCATGGTCAACCTTCAAATCCTGCAAAAAGAAGCTGATCATAAAGCAAAGAGCATGGGTGTGTGGAGTTTGTATTCTATCCCTCCCATTGTCTTAGTTTCCTAGGCTGCACAATAAAACACCATGAAAGGTAATGACTTAAACAATGGGAATTTATGAGCTCAGGTAAGAGGCTAATATAGAAGTCCAGATCAAGGCATCAAGGCAAAGCTTTCTCCCCGAAGACCATGACATTCTGGGGCCAGCTGCCAGCAATCCTTGGTCCTAGGCTTGTCACAGGTGGGCGTCTCCTGGTCTCTCTCTTCTCTTCAGGTTTCCATTGAGGTTCAGCTTCTGTGTCTTTTTCTGTCTGAATTTCAATCTCTGATAAAGAAATTCAGTATAAAACAAAGATCCATCCTAACTGAGGTAGGCCACATTTTAACTGAAGTAACCCATTGAAAGGGGCCTATTTACAATGGCTATATACCCAAAGGACCAGATTAAGTTTAAGAACATGTATTTCTGCGATACCTTCAGCTCCAAACCACCACACTTCATTCTCTGGACCTCTAAAAGGCATGTTTTTTCTACATGCAAAACACATTTATTCTATCACAACATCCCAAAATCCTTAAGTCATTTTGGTCTTATAAAAATTAGTTATAGGCATGGATCTGTGAAATCTGGAAAATAAGTTATCTGCTTCCAATATACAATGGAGGGACAGGCATAGGATAGACATTCCCATCCCAGTAGATAGAAATTGGAAGGAAAACAGGGGTTTCAGCTCCTAAACAATTACAAAACCCAGCAGAGAAAATCCCATTGGATTTCAAGGTCTCAAAGTCATCTATAGATCAATGGTTTTTTCTCTGGGCCTGATGGGCCTGATGGAGTAAGCCAACCTCTTCTAAGTACTTGTACAATGACTGCTCTCCTTAAACATTGGTGGAAAGGTCCCACCTTCTCCAAACATTGGGATGGGGCCAGGCTCTCTACAAAATCTAGAACATCCTCTCCAAGCTTTAGGATGGTGGTCAGGCTCTCCACAAATACTGGGACACAAACTCCACACTTCCTGAGCACTGAGATGGCAGCATTCCTCCTGAACAATAGGGCGGAAGGTCTACCTCCTTCACGCACAAGGGTGGACTCATCATTTCCACAGACATGGGTGGGCCTGCTCACTTGGACCAAAGCGATCTCTTCCACAGGACTGCCCCTAAAGTGATTCTTCCTTCAATTTTTCCCTTCTCTGTCCCTTTTAGTCCAAGCTGGAAATGGTTCTGTTCATATAAATTTCACAAAAGACTTGTTGGTTTTTGTGACAGTTTGGTATTATTTAGGAATTCCAAAAATAGATATTGGATTATGTTTGTGAACTGGTCTTTTCCTCTGGGCAGAGGTTTACTGGGTAAAAAATGATTAAGGCTTTGATTGGACCATGGGGTGAGGACTCACAGAGAAAATGTACTGCAGAGAAGGGATGTTGAAGTCTTGAGCTGGAGCCCTGGGAAGGAAGCACACAGAGGAACTTGGTCATGAGGAAAGAGAAAAGGTCCTGGATAGAGAAATAAGCCATTGGCCTAATAGTCTACATCTGGCCTTGTGGAGCTAACAGAGCAGCTGAGACCCGGGAAGGGCAAACCCCAGGAAGAACCCAGGACGCCTGAACCCTTACAGACACCGGCATGCCTTTTTGCTCTGACATGTGGTAACAAACTTTGATGAGGAAAGTAACTTATGCTTTATGGCCTGGTAACTTTAAGCTTCTACCCCAAACAAATACCCTTTATAAAAACCAACACATTTCTGGTATTTTGCATCAGCACTCCTTTGGCTGACTAATACAGTGTTGCATGTAGTTCACAGGGGTCCAAACCATCAGACAAAAGGACATTCCATAGATCCTTCCTGGATAATTGCATTTCCAACCCTGACTTCTATAGAAATTACTGACTTGTTCAATGTTCAGTTAAACCCTCACATGGGGTCCTGTTTGAGATAGGCTCAGAATTTTCCAAACCAGAAACTTCTGGTTTCTTTGTGCCCAGGAGTATAGTTCTTAGCTTATCCCTTTCCTCTCTCATTTCTGTATAAGTTGCAAGAAGAAATCTGCCTGTATTTTCCACTCTTAGCTTGGAAATTTCCCCAACTAAATATCCAAGTTATGCCTTCTACCTGACATCAGAACTCAATTTTGCCAAGTTCTCTGCCACTTTAAAAGATTCACCTTTCTTCCAGTTTCCAATAACACATTCATCATTTCCTTCTAACACTTCTTTGGAAATACCTTTAACATCAATATTTCTACCAACAGTCTACTGAAAGCAATCAAGGCTTGTTCTACAAAGTCCACAATTCTTCCAACCTATAACCATTACCCAATTCCAAGGCTGTTTCCACATTTTTTTTATATTTGTACACTCCCCTTGTACAAAATCTGTTTTAACTTCCTAGGCTGCTCAAGCAAACACCATGCAAAGTGATGGCTTAAACAATGGGAATTTATTAGCTCATGGTTTTGAAGATAAGATAATACTCCAAATCAAAGCATCATCAAGGCAATGTTTTCTCCCTGAAGATGATGGCATTCTAGGGCTCGTTGCTGGTGATCTTTGGTCCTTAGCTTGTCACATGATAAGGTACATGGCAGCTCCTGGTCTCTTCTTTCTCTTTCAGATTCTGTTTCAGCTTCTTGCTTCCTATGGCTTTCTCTCTTCTCATTTTTGAGTTCATTCCACTTCTAAGGACTCAGGTAGTAGGATTAAGGCCTACCCTGATTCCATCAAAAGCTGCTCCTTACAATGGGTTCACATCCAAAGGAACGAATTAAATTTAAGTACACTTTTTTCTGAGGTACATACAGCTTCAAACCACCTCATCCATGTGCTAGTTATTAGATTTGAATAAGTCACTTGAATTCTATGAGGTGCTGCTTTATACATAAAATTCAGAGAAAATACTATATAGCTCTTAGAGCTAAGATGATTATGTAAAGAAACATGCATAAATGGTGGCGTACTCAGAGACTCATCTCTGAATCTGTTTGCTCATCCATCAGATTAGAAAATTACATCCAGTCCACAGAGGTCTTATGAAGATTTAATTCAGTAACCTAAGTATAACTGGTGTTTTATTGTACTACATTCAGTGGGGGGTAAGCAGAAAATAACTCTAGTCCTTCTTACAATTAAATGGAAAAGTGCTATTTGCTCCTCATTTCCTATCCCTGAATGGTAACTTAGGCAGATTCCAAACTTGTTCCAGCTATTTCTGGGCATTAGAATAGTTTGGTTTCACACCAACATTCCTCTTTTGCCCAATAAAGAAAAAACTTCCCTTTCTCCAGTTTGAGCTTCAAATACTGCAGAGAAACAGTAGGGAAGGAAGAAGGAGAATATCTTCTATTCTTCACCTGACTCTGCCTGTATCTTCCACTCTTCTTTTGCCATTCATTACACTGCTTCTTGAGACCCCAAGTGAGATGCAGCATAGAGAGGTGGGCAGGAGACTGCTAAGAGACCAAGATGTTCTTGGACCAGTGCTCTTACCATCAGACACAGGTGCACTCAGATGCCCACAGGCTGACTTTTTCTAGTGAGAAAATTGTCATGGGTTCTTTAGAACACCCTCTACAGACACCTCCTATACCCTGATTTTGGGCTGACTGTTTATGATTCCTCCTAAGTCCCTGTTCCAATGGCATATACAAGCATGTTTGTCTCTTAGGCTTCCCTTACTCTGGCAGAAAATCCTAACCTAGCTACCGAACACTGCATCTATAGTGGATACTGTAAGGCATTCCCTACACTCTTCTTTCAAGACTGAAAGATTTATTCCCTCAGCTGCTGCACATACCTCTAGACCTCAGCTATCAGTAATTCTTCAAGAATTGCATGAAGAGACATGTTTTGCCTGTGGTCACCTGGGCATCCTGCATCCAATCACCAATAAAGGTGAGTATATTAGCACCCCTCATCTCAATCCAGGACAACTCTGAAAGGCCATCCCAGCTTTAGAAATCCTTGTGAGAGCAGCTGAAGGCTTCACTCAGACTGCATCACAGCCCAGATTCTCTCTATTCTGCTTCTGTCCTTTGCTACCGTAAGAATTGATTCCCAAAAGCATTCCTGATAAACTTCCTGCACACTATTTTCTATCTGTAGTATGCGTCCCAGGGAACATGACCTACAACAGCATCCATTTATACAATGGGATACCTTGAAATCCTTTCTCCACTACATATACCCTTGTAGCCCCAATAAACGTCTCTCCTTTGACTTTTCCAGAAAAAGTTAAGGACTAATGCCTGCTTTTCTAAAACTTCAGGGTATACAAGCAAATTTTCTCAAGCACTAACTGACCAATCTGTTTGAGTAGCATCATGAAACAGATGCCCCAAAGTTCTTATAAATCAGAGCATGATGGCCCATGCACAGTGCTGATCCATGCAAGGAGTGCCATGCCATGCAGGGGTGTCGCCGCGCAGGGGAGCCCCACACGCAAGGAGTGCGCCCCGTAAGGAGAGCCGCCCAGCGCAAAAGAAAGTGCAGCCTGCCCAGGAATGGCATCGCACACACAAAGAGCTGACACAACAAGATGACGCAATAAAAAGAAACACAGATTCCCATGACGCTGACAACAACAGAAGCGGACAAAGAACATGCAGCAAATAGACACAGAGATCAGACAACTGGGGTGGGGACAGGGAGAAGGGGAAATTAATTAATTAATTAAATCTTTGAAGAAAAAGATAAATAAATAAATAAGAGCATGAGGAGCAGGGTGGCTCTAAGTAGAAATATAATCCTATTCCACTGCCAACTCTCTACATATGGTCACTTTCTTAGGTTGGGTCCCAAGGGATCCCAGCCTGAAGACCTGAAATAGAGGAGTTACAAGCTATAATGTTATCCAATATCATAAAACAGGACTATGAGGGAGGAAGAGTGAAGAAAGTAAGAAAGGTGTGGCAATAAAAAGACGGGTAACCGAGTGGGCTATCACCAAGTATGACTGATTGCACACTTTGTTGGTATTGTGCCTTTTCCTATACCTACTGCTTTTTGGTGAATGACCCCTTCAAGGGGACTAATACAGGCTTTTCAAAGTAAAGTCCCCTCAGCAAAGGTGGAAGCTTCGGATGATATCCAAGTGTCTACTGTTGAATGTAAATCACCCCAAAACAGTTGATAAAAATACTGAGTCCTTTTTCCCCCCAAAATATCTGGAGGTTTGTTAAGTTCAGCTAGGCAACTCTCACTTAGGGTACTCCATGAGGTTGCAGTCAGATAGTGACGGAGGCTTAGGTCATGCTGAAACCACTCACATATCTGGTACTTAAGCTGCAAAGTCTTGAATAATTGGGATCAGAACAAACTAGAGCTCTTCGGGTCTCTCTGTCTCTCTCTCTCTCTGTCTCTCTCTCTCTCTCTCACACACACACACACACACACACAGAGGCCTCAGGATAGCTGGGCTTCTTACATGGCAGCCAAAGGCTCCTCTACAAGTGTCCTAAGATAAGCCACATGACTTTTCTACCTTTAGATGTAAGAGTATCAAAGAATTTGTGGACAAGATTTAATACCATCAGTCTGCCTTCTGATCACAAATTATTTAAATCCTCCTCATATGCAAAATACACTCACCTCCCCCTAAGGCTCCACCATCATCTCCACCAAAATCTCATCTGCCCTGACCCCATCTTAATCAGCTCCAGGTGTAGATGGGGCTTTTGGGGGTGTATTTCCTTAGGAACAGAGCACTGAGTACTGCTTCTCTCAACATAAAGCTCTACAAACTAAAGAGACAAATTATCAGTTGCTCCTCACATTTATAACAGAGTGATGACACATGTATATGATATCCCAATAGATACATTCAAAAAGAGGGAAAATAAAAGTACACAGCAATCACTGGTACATAGCAATTTTGAAATCCAATTGGGCACCCATTGCCAATTTCTTGATTACAATGCACTCCCACTGCCATGGAATGATTTTGTACTGCTCTTTGCTTTGTCTTCTATACTCTGGATTGGGCACCCTAGTTCATCCTTCGTTCTGCATGAGAAATAGTTCAGTCTACTTTCTGCTCATTGTAATTTAAAATTGCAAAGCTTCTTTATATTTTGCAATGTTCCTGTCCCTTTTAGTCTAAATTTGTGATATTTCTACCATTAAAACTCTTTTTAAAATCTTGTGGGTTTTCTATGATCAGAATGATTTCATGTCATTAGACAAAAGCCACAAACACAAATGAGTCTTTTTCTTCCCTGTACTGCCTGTGAGACTGGGAACAATGCCATTAAGATTCTTTGAAACCATATTTTTAATAGAGAATATCTGAAAGACATAGTTTTAAGATTTTAAAAGATCTTTTGTTGGCTGACACATTCTCTGAGGCACTCCCTTAGACAGAATTTACAGTCTCAACCTGGAAGTGATCTTTGGTCTCACTCCCTTTCTTTACTTTAGAATCCTCTGCCATATGGTCAGGATGAGAATGAAAAGCATTTTAATTTTCAAATCCATAAGCCCTAGCTCCTCTAAATGTCCTCTAATTTTTTATTGAAAATTAAACATCTTTTATTAACTCATCTCTCTTTATCTTCATCTTATCAAACACAGCTAAAAAAAAACAAGTTGACATTTCAATAATCTACCTAGAAATCTACTTAGCCAAATCTATCAGTTCATTAGATTCATTAGGCAAATGTGTTTCTAAACTTTCCATCACTATATAATAAGGGACCCCTTTCCTCCAGCTTCCAATAACATTTTTAACAATTTCCTTTAAGCCATTACTAAAAGCCACCTTGAGGGCTATCAAGCTTCTGCTAATAGACTCTTCGCGGATGCTATCATAGCATCCCTCTTCTGGTACCAAAACATGTTCTGGTTATCAACTGCTGACTAACAAATTATTCCAAAATAGTAGCCAAAAAGAATACCATTGATTTGACTCTCAAATCTGGGAATTGACTGGGCTAGCTAAGCAGCCCTCACTCAACATTTCACATGTCTTTGAAATCAGATAGTGACTGAGGCTGGGCTCATCTCAAAGGTTTCTTCACTCACACATCTTGCACAGGGACTGGGAACTGGGAGGACTTGAACAGCTAGGAGCTGGAACAGCTGGCATCCTTGGTTATCTCTTCTTCTCTCTCTCTCTCTCTTTGTTCACAAGTCCCCAAGATCATCCTCAGGTTCAGAGTCACAGACCTCAGCAAAGCTGTTATACACAGAGTTAAGGATACAGATTAAAATCAGCAACAGTAAAAGGTGCACAGGGAAGAATTCAGGAGACAGCAAGCACTAACTTCCAATTGTCCTTTCCCAGTGAAGTCATGTGGACAGCACTTAATTCTCCTAGCAACTATGTTTGACTGCATGCATAGAGTCTTGCCAACCAGGGAAGCTCAGGCAAGCATTGGTGTCCAGAGTTTTTACTGAGGATTGCCCATGACTGTCCATGTGTCTCCAGAGGTCAAGCTAATACCATGGCCCAAAGCCCCTTCCGTAAGTCTTATTGTTAGCATAAACTCTGGCATGGCCCAAGGTCTCAGGAAAACAGTGACACTTTAAGCAAGTAGGATATTCTGAGTGTTTAGAGGTTGTCTCCCAATATATGGGCAATAGTCAAACATATCTTTGCAATGTGCCAGATTTGAAAAATGCAGACATGCTGAATTAATCACTTACAGCACAATATCCATCCACATTGTCTCAAGGTAACCAGACTTCATATATGGTGACTGAAGACTCCCAAAGCAAGTGCCCCAAGAGAAACCTAACCATGGGAGTCATGTAGCAAAACTTCTGTTCTATTCTATTCATCAAGTAAGCACAAACTCATACCCAGGTTCAGGCAGTGCAGACATAGACTCCATCTCATGAGGAAAGACTGTTAAAGAATTTAAAAATAGACTTTAAAAACACCACAGATGGTGACCAATACTCAGCTGCAAACTCAAAGCAGCTGAGTATTGGAAAGTTCTTCCTGTCTCCCCTGACTGCTAATAAGAATTCTGCTTCTTTTTGCCTTAGTCTAAGAAAAAAGCACTTTCAAGTCAAAAGAAACAGAATTCTTACAAGGCAAAAATGCCAACTCTAGTGTCAGACAAAGAAACTTCTCTTAGCCCAAAGATAAGCTTTATTTGGGTGACTCAGCACTGCTGCCTGTTGTGAGCAAGGCAACCAGGAGACCCCAGGATTGCCCCGAAGGCCCCAAAACCACCCTGGTCCCTTTTACCAAATTTGCCAGAAGGTACTGCATCTGTTTGTAAAACCTGCTAAATAGACGTGCTTCTTTCCTTTTTCCTGTTTTTCTTTTCCACTCCAAACCCGGGTATAGAATTTTGCTTGAGTACCTTTCTTAAATATCATCAATTCTCTTAAAGAATCTTATCTATGTAGCAAAACAGATCAATGTCATTGAAAGAAAAATCTTATTCTTACACAAATTGCAGGGGCAGCTTGGGACTTAACTTTAAAGTCCATGGTATTTATGACCTGGATATTTCCTTCCACGAGAAATTGATTTTTTTTTTGTCTTTATTTTTTTAATGTTACATTCAAAAAATATGAGATCCCCATATACCCCCTACCCCCCCCCACTCCTCCCCCCATAACAACAACCTCCTCAAACATCATGAGACATTCATTGCATTTGGTGAATACATCTCTGAGCACCACTGCACCTCATGGTCAATGGTCCACATCATAGCCCACACTCTCCCACATTCCACCCAGTGGGCCATGGGAGAACATACAATGTCTGGTAACTGTCCCTGCAGCACCACCCAGGACAACTCCAAGTCCCGAAAATGCCCCCATATCACATCTCTTCCTCCCACTCCCTACCCCCAGCAGCCACCATGGCCACTTTCTCCACACCAATGTCACATTTTCTTCGATTACTAATCACAATAGTTCATGAACAGAATATCAGTAAGTCCACTCTAATCCATACTCTATTCCTCCATCCTGTGGACCTTAGAATGGTTGTGTCCACTCCACATCTATATCAAGAGGGGGCTTAGATTCCACATGGATGCTGGATGCGATTCTCCTGCTTTCAGTTGTAGGCACTCTTGACTCCCTGGAGTGGTGGTTGACCTTCTTCCCCTCTGTGTAAGATGAGTGGGGTAAGTTCAATTGAGCTGCAAGTCTGTTGAGGCTCAGGGCCTGGCTATCACATGGTCAGTCCAGAGATTCAGGTCCCCTGGGTATACATTAAACCCCAGCACCAACTACAGTTCCGGTAAAAGTAACAGGAGAGATTTGTGGACAAAGATCACATCTACGTCCAGCTCCATCATACAGAAACATAAACTCCAAATTAGGGCCAACTGAGATGGCACTGAACTCCATCTGCCATGACCATAGAACCTGTGGGTCTCTGTAGCCCTCAGAAGAACCAATACCTGGGTTTGTATCTACTTTATCTGTCTCTGAGACTCTGCTGAGGTGTGCATAAGGGCAACCCCTCTGATAACCTCCTGGCTCTTTTTGGAGACTCATAGCCATATAAACTCATTTGTCCTTTGCATTTCCCCCTTTTCTTCAGGTCAAAAAGCATTTTTAACTCCTGGTATTATATGTAGACTGAGATATTCTGCTGGTCTGAGTTGACTCTTTTATTCAAGGTTATGAGAAATTGATTTTTAACCCATTCTAAAATCATTTTAGATTGAGTTCACCATCTTTATTTTGGACTTAGAGAAATGGAATTTTCTTTTGGGAATGACCCCAAACCTTTCAGAAGATGGAAGAATCTTGGCCTTGGAGAGCAAACATGTAGTTCCCAAACTAGTAAGCCTCTTGCCTACCTGGGTCCCAACTGCCTTTAACAGAGGGGAATTTCTGCAGGTGATTTATGTCTCAAAAAATAAAAGCTCAACTGTTTAGAGAAACATCCTGCCCTTTCACATCCATCTCCTCCTGGTGGGTAGTAGCACAACTGTGCCAAGGAGAAAACAGTCTATAGAAACACTTACTTAATATACAAATCTAGAAAGCAGAGAAGAGGATTCCTAATGAATCATTTGTGCAGTGGTTTGTAGCTGTGTAGAACTCAGAAAAGTATATCTTAAAGTTAATCCACACCTATGTGTGGGTGCACTGTAAGTAAGATCTTTTGGTGAGTACCATCTTAAGATGTAACCCACCTCATTCAGGGTGAGTCTTAAACCTCTTCCTGGAGTCGCTTATAAAAGAATGAAATTCAGACAGAGAGAAAGAAAGCCATGGAAGAAACTGAAAGCAACAAAAGCCAGCAGAGGAGAGAGAGACAAGCAGATGCCGCCATATGCCTTGCAATGTGACAGAGGAGTCTAGGATCCCTGACAGCCTGTCTTCAGCAAGAAAGCATTACCTGATAATGCCTTGATTTTGACGTTTTTCTCAACCTCAAAACTGTAAGTTTGTAAGCTAATACATCCTCGTTGTTTAAAGCTAACCCATTTATGGTATCTGCTTCTGGCAGTCTAGGAAACTAAAACAATTAGAAATCCTTTGCCTGTGTCCATTTTGCAAGGCAATTCTAAAGGCAACCACCTAAGAAAGGCACTGCATCTTGACCAGAAATTCTGCCACAAATCAAATTATTTTGGAGAACACCATTGATAATGATCATCGTGGCTTAGAAATTTCTCTAGGCTTTCCCTTTGACTTCAGTCAAGCTTTTGTTTCAAAATGAACATGTACCAAGCATGTAAAGGGTAAAGATAGAGGCAAGGGTGTTTTTTGTATTGAGTTATTTTTTCTAGGTTTCCAAAGAAAGTGTCCTTATTTGCAGTGCTGAGAACACCGTAGATGGTTAAAACACAAAATGATTTTGAAGTTTAATTTAAATTTCCCCCTCCTGGCTATTTGTGTTTGTATTTCACTTCACTTGAACAATAAAGTAGCTTGGACAGGTTTTAGGCATGTGGTCAAGCCTTTTAATTTCCTGGCCCTCATGCACTACTGCTCACACTGCAGGGTGACTGCCCTTAGCTCAGGAGCTAAATTTTTTAATTGTTCATTGATATCTCTGACCTGATATCAACTATTTTGCACACATGTCATATAGCCACATTCACACAAACCAAATTTTGATAACATCTAGGTCCCTCAACACTGTAGCAACTACTCTTAATACTGTTAACAACCCTATGATGATCTTTAGACAGCAATTCTTAAAAGACATGGCCACATCTTAAGCAAAATGAAAGGAGACTGGAGAAATTCCAAATCTTTTTAGAGTTTTGGAAAAATTCTCTTTTCTGATGCTAGGATGAGCACCCCAAGAAAATATTTTCCAAATAATAGGGATATCATGTTTAGTATTCTGAGACACCTTCTTTTCAGTAAACTGGGGATCTTTTATCATCAAGAGCAGTTTCTTGGAAGCAGATCTTTGTAATCAAAAGTATAATGATGTCATTAATTTATGAGTGTATGAATCAGGTTGAGTGGGTTCATCTTTTCTTTACCATCTGATTGTGTTTTCTTGCATGCTCTGGTTTCTCTCCAGTCCAGGCTGTTTTGTTTTGTTTTCAGATTAGCAGCATGTAAAGCCAGCATGAAGGATGATTTAGTGCTGAGATAAGGAAGATCCATTTCCCAAAAGTAGTATCTTCAAATGCAGACATCCTGCTGTTGCTTTTCAGCATTAATTGGGTCAAAAGTGTGTGTCATATGGAAACACAACAAAGGACATGCTACTCTACAGTTTTTGATGGCACTCAACTTCAATATGTCATTCTGAGGAAGAATTTGTGTGTAAGAAACTTTTATGACACTCCTACTAGAACTGTGATAAGTTCACTAGACAGGCAAAGATTAATAAGTCCTTGTTCCCACTCTTCAAGGAACTTTATTCTTCTGGGGAAGGTGGAGGAAACAGAAATGCACACAAGTAATAAAGGGGGCTCATTATAAAGGGAAAGGGTCAGGGAAAAGGCTGGGAACAGAGAGGATGTTAGAGAGTCTAACCAGGGGCTAGTGGCAGGAGGATAAATAAAATGGAAGAGGAGCTATTTTAAAATTCCATCTCAGCAGTTTATGTTAGAGTCAATGATAGATTTTACAGTAGGAAGTAAGACAAAATGGGAGAGAGTCTTTATACATACATGGCCCTCCAAGTTCAATAATGTCATGCCAGCCTTTTCATTTTACCATTAAAATATTGGCTAGGAATAAGTTACAAAATTGGAGGGTTGCCAGGTCAAGGATTGGCAAACCATAGCCTGCCACATGCTTTTGTAGAGCCCCATGCTAAGGATGGTTTTTATGTTTTACATTTTTACATTCATACATTACTGAAAAAAATCAAAAGAATAATAGCTCACAACACTTGAAAACTATATGAAATTCAAAGTACAATGGCCATCAGTAAAGTTTTATTGGAACATAGCCATGCTGATTTGTTTACACATTGTTTATAGCTGCTTGTGCAATACAACCACAGAGCTGAGTAGTTACAACAGACTTTATGACATGCAAAGCCTAAAATATTTACCATCTCACCCTTTAAAGAAGTGTGCCCACCTCTGCCCTAAACAGTGCAGTCCTCAGATATTCTTGCATAACTTACCAAGAGTTGCTGGCAGAAAATAAAGGTCATCCTCATTATATATGTTGAAATCCCATAGCAAAAAATCACAGTGTCTCTCCCATATTTCCAGTACATTTTTACTGTGCAGTAAAGCACAATTTCACTAGTCACTGGAATCATAAATGCTATCATTCAGAATATTAGTGATTACTTTCCAGCTTCCCAAGAAGAGAATCAAAGAAAATGAGACTTAAATCAGTAAAGATTTGGGCTACATCAACAAAAGGATTTTCTAACATACAGAAAAGAAAGTTAAAAGTTGGGCATCCATTCTCTCTGTTAATAAATATTTCTGACTCTTCAGCTCGAGGAAGAAAACAAGGTCTCATTGCCTTGAAGGGTCAAATATATATGGTTCCCGACACTGAATAGGGGGCTTCCTTCTGCCTCTACATTCTAAAGGATGGAAGAGAAGGACCCCTGGATATCTTGCCCCTAAATGCTGACTGCACTACTAGGCAAGCCCCTGAAAGAGACTGAAATTGGTGCCTATTTACGCAGCCCACATGCCCCTTCTCCCTTGCCCACCTCTTGGGTCCAAGTACACATTAGTTTCCTCCAGCAAAGGGGCACAGAGCTAGTCTGTCTCAATTTGATCTTGATACTGCCACTTACTATCCAGCTGACCTGGGACAGATTACCTTCTTGGATGCTAAATAATGGCTTTCAAGATAGCCATATCCTAATCCCCAGAATTTGTGAATGTTCCCTTATGTGGTAAAAGAGACTCTGCACATGCAATTAAGGGGACAGATCCTGAAATGGAGGAAGATGATCCTGAATTCTCCAGATAGGCCCTAAATTTAATTAGACATATCCTAATAAGGAAGGAACAAAGGGAGATTTGACCATACCAGAAAAAGAAGGCAAGTAACAACTAAGAGAAGAATTGACACTACTGTATCTGCTGAGGGAGGAGGTCACAAGCCACAGAATGCAATGAATGCAGCTGGAAAAAGGCGAAGAAACAGATTCTCCCCTGGAGTCTCTAGAAGGAATTCAGCCCTGCTGCTACATTGATTTCAACCCAGTGAAGCCGATTTGGGATTTTTGACCTCCAGAATTGTAAAAGAATAAATGTGTGTTGTTTTAAGCTACTTAGTTTGCAGCAAGTTGTTTCAGCAGCCCTAGAAAACTAAACATACCTCTCTATGTCTTGGTTTATTCACATGTCAAAATGGGGGCAATAAAGGGACCTGCCACACTGACTTTGGAAGGGATTAAGTGAATTCTTAATCCATAAAGTGGCAGGAGGGGTGGGGGAATGAGAAACTTGCCTTGAGCATAAAATTTAAGGGGCTGTCCAATACTCAGTAATCAAGATAATATAATATTTTAATGAACTACTTTTAAAAATCACCATTAATTCAAAAAATCTTAGTGCACAAATATAAATATTTTAAATAAAAACAGAGCTTGTATTACTGATATTTCCTTTTGTTTCATAGCTTGGCACAGCACCAATAGTGATCCAAGCCCACTCTGAAGACTTAGAACAGTGCCTGGTAAATACCTAGTACTTCAACAAATTTTAGCTATCAATATTCTCCACCTCTGCCAACTCCTCCACCAGGCCATCCAAAAAGTCCAGCCTTACAATCACATAACAGAGATGAAAACAGGCTTCTCTGTCCAAAAGAGCCCACCCCAATCTATTCTGTTTTCATAACGGGGAGTTTAATTAATTGAGTATTTGGTGCAATGCCAGGAACCATGCAAAATGCTTTACATGAATCCAAGACTCTGGGAGTACAGTGCTATTATTTTCTACACTTTAAGGACAATGAGAGCGAGCCCTAAAAAGGTTCAGTAATTCATTGCTACAGAGTGAAAAAGCAAGTCTGGCTTTTATCTATGTCTGTATCTCCTTCACATGTGCCCATCTATAAGAATGCTTATTTTGTCCACATTTCTGTTCATTCCATTTTGCCCAGTGGTGTAGCTTTTTTCCTTTGTTTCTCCTGGACCATGCTAAGGTCCTCAATTTTCCATCAAATCCTTAATTTACAGTAAGCACAAAAGATCTAGCTTTCATCTCAGTAACCCCTTCTAATTAACTCAAGCCACCCACCTCCTCCTCCTCCGCCTTTGGTCATATTCTGTATTATTGGAAGAATCCGGGAAACTTGGGCACCTTGATCTACTGCTCTGTTTTCTTCCATATTCAGCGCATTGCCTTTAGCCTGAATGCAAAAGCAGACACTTTGGAACCCACTCAATGAAAAATAGTAAGAAACTCTCAGCACTCCCTCATGGTCCCTCCACACTTTGTAAATACCTGAACACAGCATGAGAAGCACCATTCACCTTGAAAGTACAAATTGCTTCAAACAAACATGGTGCCTTGAGACCCTTCATGAACCTTCTTCTCTTCCAGTTGGTACTCATTGCTCTTGCCCTACTGTGATAATCTGCCTCAGTGAGGGTCTGGTCTTTTAAAGGTAGGATAACATTCTCAGTTTTGGATATTTCATTATTTCCACTATAGGATGAACAGCTTTCTGCATGATTTGCCACAACATATCAACCTATGGAGACACCTTCAGACTTGGGACCATAATACTTTTCTCATGCCTAAGGAAATTGATCACTTCAGACTCTCCATTCTTACTGCTCCAGAGGCCCAGATAAGGGGCTTAAACATCCCTTTCCACGTCTTGCCTTTTCTTGATATCTTAATGGAATGATCAAATAATTAAAAACTCTTAGGAAGTTTTATTTGCATTCTTCTAATTTCTCTAGGGAAATGAGAAGAATCTCAACCCCCAAATTCAACCATTATATATATATATATTTTTTTTTTAAATTTTTCTATAACTAAGTTATTTTTTTGAGCTACTATTCTTCTGGGTTGGCAGGAACATAATCTCAGGATAGGTTTCCTCCTTTATCTGTGGATACGCTTACTTGGTATTAAGGTGTTGGGGTGGACAATGAGAGGGAGGTCTCTCCATTCTTAGTCATAAGTCTACCTGGAAGCTGCCAAGATCTTCCATTCCTATCCACTTGACCTCATTCAGATCCATGACCTGGGTGCTCAGTGCTCATTCCCTCCCTCTCCTGCAGGATAGGCCTCACACAGTCACTTGTGGTGGCTGGCTGGGAATTAGGACTCTCCATTAGCTATCTCTGTCCCACCAGCCTAGCCTCACATTTTCACCATCCCATCTCTAGTACAGTCTGCCTCCCCAGAGCACTTTTCTCTCCCTGGCCCCACAAACCCATCTGGGATTTTGCAGATGTCAATGGACTCTTTCAGAAAGGAGGGCTCCAAGTATAACCCTGGCCATGTCCCCTCTTACTTCTGTGAAAGGTAAGGTCAGTATTTTGTTGTCTAAGCAGCTACAGAGGAAGATGAGGTCGTGCTCTTAGTTTCAGTGTTCTCCAGTCCTGTACAATCTTTGTGGCAGGTGGCAACATGGCCATAATTCCCTCTTCTTCCTGTTGGTTTGCCCCTGTGCAATGTGTCTTCTCTGCTCTTCTCATCATGAATGGAGGCTCTTTCTCCACTCCTTGAATCTGGGCTGTCCTGTTGACTTGTTTTGGCCAACAGAACTTGGCAGAAGTGACACTGTGTTAGTTTTGATCCAGACCTCACAAGGCCTCTGCTCTCTCCCCTTGGGATACTGCTGCCAGCATGAGAAGAAGCCAAGGCTAACAGCCTGCTGGAGGAAGGAGACACAGGGCCAAGTTTCCCACAACACCAGCTTACTACCAGCCAATCATCAGATGGGGTCAGAAATCCATCCACTGCCAACTGACTGCAGACCCATATGTGGGCAAAGCCAGTATAGCTGAGCCTGGCCCAGATCCGCAGACCTAGAGCAACAGTAAATGGTTTCTGTGTTACATTACTAACTTTTGGAGCTGTGTGTTATGTAGCAAAATCTAACTGGTAAGTGTTTTTCATAAGATTTTGTCTTTGCCTCATATCGTCTGAATTTCTTCAAGGGATTAGATTTTTCAAACACTTGCATCTCCTTTTTCCCCTTAGGCAATCAGCCCACAGCCAATGATCAGCTTGAAATATAGGGAGTGGTAACACAGGTAACAGATGAGATACCTAGAGAAAACAAACAAAACTCTCATCACACACTAAATATTTTAGGGTCCCAAATTGTTATAAGCCTGCCAATCTCAATCTCATCAGTTTTACTTTTATAGCCAAAACTAGCTATGATGTTTTAGGTCCCTACTCTTACCAATGCCCAGTCATATAACATGGTTATAGCCACTGTCCAGGCATCAGTGAACCTTGATTCAAGGCACCATCCAATGTATGTGGGAAATTCCACTCTTCCTTCTCTCCAGAGTTTCTCCTCTTAGACATTTACAAGAAAGTACTCACTCTGGGTGACCTAATCCAACAGGTCCATTTGGTTATAATTACCAGGAAGTCCAATCAGTTTTCCAAGGCCCCATTCTTCCCTGCTGATTCTCCCCATAACCTCCCTCTACATACACACATCCAGGGTCACCTGCCTTTGCACATTTCAGAGTTAATCCCTTTTCACTCTGGTGCTGGATCATACCAGGTTCTAACATCACTACACACTGAGCCCAGAACTAAATCTTCCCCACTAATTTTCTCCAGGCTTGGACATAGTCCTCTCCCATAACTCTCTAGAAGAACAGGAAGAGGCTCCGTGATGCAGCCTCAAGAATCCCCTGTGCATTATCTCCTTTACAGGAAATGTGCTCAGTCTCAGCCCTTCATTTCAGTCATTCAAGAAATATGCTTGCTTTATTTTCTAGACCACAACTTAAGTTTTTGAGTGCCTTAAAAAAATATGTGGTTTATTCAGTCATCAATATTTCCATGTGGGAACCAATAACTAAATAAATTTTCTCTGGAAGACAACTACTAAAATTCTCCTTTACAGCCTAAACCAGATAAAAATACTCCCTTTACATGACCAAACAGCAGGATCTGGATGGAGACAAGTTGCAACTTCAAACTTTTCTCCAAGAATCATAGAAGGCTACTAGTCTTCCATTTGAAGAACCTAAGTGGCCCGTCCTGGGATGTTCCCCTAAAAAATACATTCGACCCTACAGTATCACACATATTTGTTTGTTTGTTTTAGGAGGTACTGGGAATTGGATCCAGGACCTCATACATGGGAAGCAGGTACTAAGCCACTGAGCCACACCATCTCCCCTGAATCACAGGTTTTTGTCTCTGGGAAATGAGATAACAACTCCTACCTTAAATAAGCCAGTTATCTGCTTAACATTTTTAAAAATTACATTTCTTCCTCCTTGGGCTTCCCACTAGGGCATTTAATTTTTCTAAATATTTAACTATATGATGAAGTTGCATCTGCCTGGGATGGCTGAAAGGCTATTCTGCCATCGAGTCATATAATAACTCTACTACTCTCTGGTTCCATAATTCTGGGCCACACACAGACTATTTCTCACTGTAATCTTCATGAATAGTCTAGTGAAGTAGACAGGTATCACACCTCTATCAACGAAAGAGGAAAGTGGTTTCAGTCTCCTCCTTTCATTGAGGAACAGAGAGTGGGAAATGATCGTTGAAAAGTCCCACAAAGGCAGTGAGCAAAATACCCGGAACTCTGGTGATGTCATTTTGATCCTTTTGCCAGTAAACAAAATTGCTTTCTTCCTTTGAAAATTAAAGAGAGAAAGAGCATGGCAAATATTCAGGATAGTTTACCATCTTTCAGTCTCTTAGGGAAATAATTACCCCCACTTTTCCCTACACCCAATCCATAATAAATGATATGAACCTTTGCTTCTGCTATGACAAATTACTACTTTAACAGAAGTTACTTTTAAATTTAGACAGTTTCTACAAAGAGAGAGGGCACTTTTCCATGCTAGATGCCTGATCTCCTGGAACAGTATGCCCATTTAGGAGAAAAGAAACCCAGCTGGTGTTCTGAAGAACAGAATCTTTGGTGGTTCCGGGTGTCGAGTTACAAAGCAAAAAATAAAAGACCTATATAAATAGACATTATAAATGACTAATGAAGAAAGCCTAAAGGCAAGATATGTCAACAGCTTGGGATATGCCCAAGTCTTTCCTTTTCAGCATTGTTGGAAAGACTATTAAAGAACATTATGTCTAATTTTACTTTCACCATTTACTTTAACGAAAATGGCTGCATTGTACAACTTACCCATTATTTTTCCACTTTAAGTAGCACTAAGCACTAAGTCAAGAGGCTTCTCCAGTTTCACCCATCAACTAAAGAGTTATTCATCTGTTATTTTTGAATATGGTATTAATGTTTTATCTAGCATAGCAACCTTCCTACAAAATACATCTAAAATTTGACTCTAGGTTAAATAAATAATAATAGTGATAAGAGAAAAATGAACTGGTATTAGGCAAGAAGGGAGAAAAATAATCTCAAGCTTGGTTCTCAAAAGAAATGTGGAGTTAATGAGGCAGATATATATGGGAGGATGATTACAAATGACAAGTGTGACAGAAAATATTTCTGTGCCAACAGAATCTTCTCAGGGAAAGAAAACTATAGGAAACAAGAAAAGTGTAAAACTAACAGCCACATGGGAAATAAAGAACCAAAGTATTTATTTTCATAGGGAAAATACTGATGGCAGAATAAAAATTAAAAATCAACAGTCTAGGAAACATAACATGCCAAACAAATGTTATTCTGGACACCATGCAGCATATTTCTAAGTAGACTGCTCCCATGCTCTCCCCAACATACATGGTTTATGTTTGTCCAACATAGAGTGGCATGGGAAGAAAACAGTGGAAGCCTTGAGACTGCTGGAAGGAACATGAGGTTTACCCTGAGGTGCAATCAACAGAGGTACCCTGAGATTATTGGTCTCCCCCGAAGAGGCCTTCACTACCTCCATCTTTGAGCCTTTTTTGCAAGAGAGTCCATTCCCATCTTAGTCTCTGCTCTCTCTCCTTATGTTAAAGTCTATAAGGTCACTACCACTCCAGGCACCATGACAGTGTGTTCTACTCTTCTCCAAAAGGAGAAATGGGATTTGTGGCTTTACAGGCAAATACTTATGACGTGGCTATATCAGGCGTTTCATATTTAAAATGGGGAGACATTGACCAACAATTATGAATACCCTAAGAACATACACTAGCAAAGCCATGAGTTATGACTATTACATGTTTCCCTATTCATCATATCAAAGTCTTCCCTGTTGAAGAGTATATCTAGGCCAGAATATTCATTGTCCAGTTGCCTTGGTATGAGAAGGCACTGAAATGCTAAGGTCTAATATACGCTTTTCTCAGGACATCTAGATTGGGTCATTTTTTTCCTCTGTCCAACTTAACCATGATGTATTACAGATATTTGAAGGAATTTATGATCATAAGTTATGGACCTACAACAGGTGATCAATTCCTCCATCCCGTTTATCATTTACAAATATTCGCCCAGCACTTCTTATGTGATCCTCATGTGTTTGAGGCTGGAAGACATAAAGATGAGGAATAGGTCCCTGCCCTTGGGCAGCTCACAGTCTGAGAAGGAAACACCCTGTATATGAACTACTGGGAGCAATGTGTTGCATGCTTTTGGAGACAGAGACTTCAGGCACCCCCTCCTCAGAGCCTCCAAAGACAACAGAGGCAACTGCAGAAACAGGGATCATAGGTACTCTCTATCCAAACCTGTTCTGTCAGCAACCCCTCTGCTGAGCTCTCTGCTGGCCTCTCTGGGTAGCGTCCAGGGTTCTTCCCACTCGTGCCGAGTAGAAATGGCGGTCTTCTTCCTAAGCAGTACTGCCCGCTCTCTGCTGCCCGCTCTCTGCTGCCCCCTGTAAGGCCTGCTGTGAATGGGCTCATTTATTTTGGGAAACATCTTGGACCTGCAGAGCGCCTCCACCATTTTAAAAAGCAATTCCTGAACCATAAGCTGGAAGTGTAAACCATAAGCTGGAGTCAGGATCCTCAGGGCTTGCGTTCTGTGCCACAGAACTAGCTTCGGGTGCATGCTGCCCTCGCAGCCTCAGAGGTCATTGACAAGGACCCCACTGCTATCCATTCTTAGGACCTGCCATCCTTTGCCACTTTTGGGTGATCATTTTTGTTTATTTATTTCTCTTTCCTTCCCCCCCCACTCCCCTGCCCCAGTAGTCTGTTCTCTGTGTCTATTTGCTGCGTCTTCTTTGTACGCTTCTGCTGTTGTCAACAGCACGGGAATTTGTGTTTCTTTTTGTTGCATCATCTTGTTGTGTCAGTTCTCCATGTGTGCAGCACCATTCCTGGGCAGGCTGCACTTTCTTTCGCATTGGGCAGATCTCCTTATGGGGCGCACTCCTCGTGCTTGGGGCTCCCCTATGTGGGGGACACCCGTGTGGCACAGCACTCCTTGCGTGCATCAGCACTGCGCATGGGCCAGCTCCACACGGGTCAAGGAGGCCCAGGGTTTGAACCACGGCCGTCCCATGTGGTAGGCGGATGCACTAACCACTGGGCAAAGTCTGTTTCCCCACAGGTTTTAATCTATATAAACTGACCCTCCCCGGCTTCAGCAACCTGGGAGAACAAATGTGCCATTACTAAAACTATTATCTAAACTATGGAGAAACTAAATATACATGAATTCGTACCTACTTTATGGAGAGCCCTAAAGGAATCCTTCAAAGCCCCCTTAGTAGTTACAGAGCTTTCACAAATAGAAATCTGCTCTGGGCTTCTGTTTCAGCCTCACTGCAGTCTGCTGACATCCACTGGCAGCAGTTAAGGATGTGCCACTTTCTGGCTCACAGACCCTTTGAGAGAACAAGGGTGGTGGCTCTTCCCAGTACAGCCCTGGTACCACGTTTCTCACCTGGTGGCCACCCTGAGGTCCTAACTGCCTCAGTGATGTCACCTTTTCCACCTTACTCCCGAAGTTGCTCTGCTCATGCCCAGATCCACAGAAGCTTCCAGCTTAAACTACTCTCTTATTAGAGTTTAAAATGGGCACTGGCAAACTCTGGAAAGGGGGTGGGTTACATATCCCATCCACCCCTTGCATGCCCCCAGTCTCTTCCTTCTCTCCTCTGCAAATGTTTGTGCCCATGTTATGGATCGAGGTGTCCTCCAAAAATATATATCCAAGTCCTAATCCTCAGTACCTGGTTGAATGTGACCTTATTCGGAAATAGAGTCTTTGCAGATATAATTAAGGATATTGGGATGAGACCATCCTGGAATTAGGAAAGACCCTAAATCCATTGGCTGGTATCTTTTTAAGAGAAAAGAGAGGAAGATTTCACACAGACATAGGAGGAAGAAGACCGTGTGTACACAGAGGAGGAAACTGGAGCTGTGCTGCCACAAGCAAAGATCACTAGAAGCTACCAGAAGCTGGAAGACATAAGGCTTTTCTCCTAGAGCCTCATAAAGGAGCGTGGTTCTGCTGACATCCTGATTTTAAACTTCTAGCCTCCATCACTGTAAGAAAATAAATCCCTGATGTTTTAAGCCACCAAATTTGTGGTAATTTGTGACATCTCTAGGAAATTACTACAACCCCTATTCCCCCTTGAATTCCCAACCTATCCTTCCACTTACTTCAGCCAAAATTAAAGCCTCAGGCAAATAGAAACTGGAGGAAATAGTGTCACTAATCCCTCTAGCCACAAACAGCTGAGTCCTTACAGAGCGCAATCCAGGATTTGACTGTCTCTTGCAAGACCATTTTGTTTATATTTCTTAAAGTTAAAGACTATATTTCTTAAAGTTCTGCCTGCAAATCTCATGATTATATTTAACATATGATTATACTTAAAATAGAATTTTACTCTACCACTCATTTGCAACTCATCTCACTCCACCCTGCCCAATCAACAAGCAAAGCAAGCCATCCATAAATTGACAACTGCAGAGCCCACAATTTTAGTTTGTGCCTAAATGCCTAAGGTAAAGATTTTTAGGTCTTCCCAGTCTCAGAATTCCTATCTCACACAATACTCCAATTCACAATAAGCCTCTGCTTGCACCTCTGTTCACAGACTCTTCTCTGGAGCAAAAAAATAGTTAAGTTCCTTCCAACTTAAAAGACAAAAAAGCAAACAACAACAACAAAAAATCCCTGCACCATGTTCCCTCTAGCTATCACTTTTTCTTCCTTATGCTTAATAGACAATCTACTTAAAAGGGAAATAATCATTCGAGGTTGAGGTTAAAAACATAAATTTTGGCTGTGAACAGACCTAAGTAAAGTCCCAGCTCCATAATTTAACATGTTATTCTCTCAGGTTCTCACTTCTTCACCACCTATAAAAGAAGGGTCACAGAAAAGACTTTTAGAGGCCCAATGGGGACTAGAAACAAATCTCTGTGCAGCCCAAAGAAGAATACAGAGACAGGATTAGAAGTCAGAGGAAACAGATGTAGGATGCCTGGCCTTATGGCTGAACTGGGAAGTATTTGCTGCTCAGAAATTAGGAGTCAACAGAACTTGACTGAGCAGCCACTGGTGATGGCCCTATATATAGCTTCCAAAACTCTCACAGATCATAGCACAAGCACCTGAAGCACAGCACTGGTTGGCAATGCCAGAAATTTAGCAGATCCCCAGAGATGGATTTGCTTTAGTTTCCCCATTGCTTAAACAAATACCATGCAATGGGTTGGCTTAAACAATGAAAATGTATTGGCTCACAGTTTTGAGACTAAAAGCAGTCCAAATCAAGGCATCATCAAGGCAAAGCTTTCTTCCCAAAGACTGGCTTTCTGGGACTGGCACCTGGTGATCCTTGCTCCCAAGGTCCTCTGTCACATGGCAAGGCACATGGCAGCCTCTCCCAACCTCTCCCTTCTCATCAGGGTCCCACTGATGTTCAGCTTCTGGCTACTCCCTCTGGGGCTTTCTCTCCAAGGGCTGGGGACTCAACGCCCTAATCATAACTCAATCATGCCCAGGTACAGATCAGATTACGAGCATAATCCAATATTTCATTTTGGAATTCATCAGTAATATTAAACTGCTACACTCCACCCTCTGAATTTCAAAAAGACATTACAATATTTAAAAAAACTTAAATGAGTTACAATGCAAGTATTAAATCATATCACAAACAATTTAAAGAAATACAATTTGTCTTGGGGCAAAGTCCTGTCTGCTATAGACCTCTGAAACTTACAAAACAATTTATCTGTTTCCAATACACAAACGAACAGACTTAGGGAAAACATTTTCATTATAATGAGAAATTGGGAGGAAACATGAGTCACGAGTCCGCTACAGTTCAATAAATTGGTAGGACATTCTCCATTCAATTTCAAAGTCTGAGGGTCATTTTTAAGAAGATGGTTTCTTCTCCTTGGGGCCATATGTGTACCCACCCTTTCCAGTCTTGACCAATGGCCATTTTCTTGGTTCCACACTCATCAAGCATTTGGGTGTTGACCAAGCTCCAGACCTCTCCCTCCAAGAGTTTTGGGGTGATTGCCAACATATTACCCAATATTTGGGTTAGAGTCTTAACCCTGCTAGTACAGTGATATGAAGACAACATTCCCCCTAACTTTTGGCATACAGGCTCAACCCTTTCAGAGCAATGAGTTGACCACCTAGCCTTCCCTAACCTTTGAGGGACAGGCCCACTCTTCTCAGACCTGTGGGGTACTGACCTTAACTGCCCTAATCCTTGGGGAATATGCTCTGCCCTCTCTGTACCCTGGGGCAGCAAAACTCTCCCAGAACATCAGATAGGAACATCTACCCTCTTCAACTGCTGGGGCAAACTCACCTTCTCTGTACACATGGGTGGAGTTCCTCTCTTGGCCCAAGGTGATGTCTTAATTCCAGATCTCAGTTTCCATGGTTTTCCTCTTAAAGTTGTTTCTCCTTCTCTTTCCATGACCTTTTTATTCCAGGCTGACAGTGGTTTTGTTCATACAGCTCTTTCAAAAAGTCCATTGGTTTAGCATATAGGAAGCAGGGGTCCAAGCCATCAGACAGTAAGACTTTCCACAGGTCTTCCCTAGATAACTGCATCTTCAATCTTAATTTACCAGTTCCAAGTTTAGTTAAGTCCTCCAGTCAGGCACTTTCATCTGGGAGCCTGATTTCCAGAGGCTTGCCATAAGCTTCAAGAAGCCAAGCTGCATTCCCCCAAATATACTTTGGAAAGTTCTTCAGCTAAATGCCCAGGCTCACCATTTTCAATTCCACCTTACATAAAACACCAGGAGTTAATTTTGATAAGTTCTCTGTAACTTTAAAACACAGATAACCTTTCCTCCAGTTTTTGATTAATAGTTTCATCATTTACTTCTAAGGCATCATAAAGTTTCTTTAGCATCCATATTACTATCAACAGTCTCTTCAAAGTGATCTAAGCCCTTTCCATTAAGCATTTCACAATTTCTTAAAAAAATACCCCTTACCATTTATAAAACCGTTCCATCATTTTGGTAATTGCAAAAGCACTTCCCACTCGTTGGTACCAAATTCTGTATTAGTCAGTCAAAGGGGTGCTGATGCAAAAAACCAGAAATTTGTTGGTTTTTATAAAGGGTATTTATTTGGGGTAAGAGCTTACAGTTACCAGGCCATAAAGCATAAGTTACTTCCCTCACCAAAGTCTATTTCCATGGGTTGGAGCAAGACAGCTGCTGACATCTGTGAGGGTTCAGGCTTTCTGGGTACCTCTAGGCTCAGCTCCTCTGTTTCCTCCACAAAGTCAGCTGTAGATTATGAGGCTCTCTAGGCTTTGTCTCCCTCCACAAGGTCAGCTGTAGACTACCAGGGGAACAGCTCTGTTTCTTTCCCTGGGGCTCCAGCTTCAGCATCAAACTCCAGCATCAAAACTCCAACATCAGAAACCCCCAACTTTGTTCTTTGCCATGCCTTTTATCTGTGAGTCCCCCCCACCAAAGGGAACTCAACGCCCTAATCATAATTCAATCATGTCCAGGTACTGATCAGATTGCAAGCATAATCCAATATCTATTTTTGGAATTCATAACCCTATCAAACTGCTACATTTGGACTACATCCTAATTGAAGTGTCCTATCAAAAGGTCTTACAATAAATTCATATCCACAGGAATGGATTAAGTTTAAAATCATATTTTTCCTGTGGTACCTAGTTCCAAACCACCATAGTTTCCTTCCTGCATCCCACAAACAGAGTATCTGGTGTCCAAGAGCATGGGAGACATGTCAAGGGAGAGATATCTAGAGCATATTTGGGAGAGAACTCAAGACATCATGTTGGTGGTACTCTGCACTAGCAAGAAGGCTGCTCCATAAAATAAAGTATTCTATGTCCCAAGGTTTCCAGGGTGGTAGTGAGTGGGTTTTGCAAACTGACTTTCCTAGGCATTCTCAATGTTCATATACAATACAGAGATATCATATTTGGGTAATTGGGTGCCCTGTATGAGATTACTTTTCTTTTATTCTTTAGCAAAAGCAGTTTTCAGTATCTGTTTCCATGGATGGAGACAGGAGGTCACCTTGGGACCAGATCTCAATAGGCCATTGAGTTTTGTAAATGAAAATCAGGGAACACTGGAGCACATCATTTGTCCCCCAGACTGGCAAGGGAGACTCCTAGCTATATTTGATATATGTAATATTCATGCTTTTATATTAATTAAACTTTTAAACATAACACAGAGTTGATAAAAAGATGTGCCCTGTATTCATATTTCTAGCCTGGCATAGAAAACAGAAGATGGCACTGTTTGTGATGAACAATATGTGATGAAATGAATCACGTGGGAGAAATTTTGACGATAGCATGGATTACAGTTCTACCTGAGATACTAATTCATGCCTACTTGCTTCATGGGGTTGTTATGAGGATTAAAATAAAAATGAGATCAGGAAAAGGAAAGCACTATCAAGATCTTATACATTGAAGTTATCACTATCATTATTATTTTTATCCCAAGTAATCTATAAGGGGACTAAATACTTGGGCTGCAAATTCTGTGGCCTGGCCCTCAGGTGCACAGGAAATTTCTAATTAAAATTTTAATAAACAAATTATTACTTGTAGGAGGTTTCCCAACAGAAAATTGAAAAATTGCAATGGCGGTTGGAGTCTGCTGATTTCCAAACTTCCTCGTTCCAATCTCTGTTTGAACACAAACACATACATGCTTTAAGGCTGTCCCTGGGTATTCATCTGTTTACTACAGCAGCCCTAAACAAAGTGCCTTAGTGAAATTTAGTTTCCTTAAAACAGAGAAAGGGAAGATTTTTTTTGTCCTCTTGTAATCCATTCTAAATAGATTTTTGAAAGTACTCTTTCATCTGTTTCTCAAGCTAGTAGAACCCTCTTTCACCTTTTCTTTAAATGTGCTTTAAAAAGTCAAAGCAAGGAAAAAGGGAAACCATGACTCATGTAGAAAGACACCATGATGTGACTGTACCACATTGGCCAGTCTGTCAGAAATGGCCACAGTTCTCTTTTTAAAGTAAAATTACAAAACCTTAACCAGAAAATGACTTTTACACTGTCTCCAAAACTAATGTCCAACATGTGGTACCTTCTGCTAAAGCTCCTGGAAATCTTCCTCTATGCTGTAAATCTATATTTGCAGACCCTCTGCCAAGAGCTAAATTTGCTTGTGGTTTAGTATTTTGTTAGATTTATAAAGAGCTATGCAGAAGTTTTAAATAGGGTGGATGTCTCATGAGATGCCAGTGAAAACAAGGACAGCAGCAGAGAGAAGAGAGTGGGCAAGATGTTTTTATAGATTCTCCATTTACTGAGTGTTCTGTCCCTCCCAGGCTTCTCCCTCCCAATTTTTATTTTCCTACTCTGGTATCAACATTTTCAGACACTGGGGCGGGGGAGACATGGAAATGGAATAAACCAGGTTTTTGCACTTCTGGGAACTGAAAATCTATTTGAGGAGGTAAGACTGGTACAGGAACAATTAGCTCATGAAACATACCAGTATATGGTTAAATGCTAAATTTGGTGATTTTTAAGTGTCTTAAAATATCACTACAAGGAAATTCAATGATAACTACTAGAGCAATCTGGGAAAGATTCAAGATGAAGTGAGTAACTTAAGATGAGTCTTGAAATTATGAAGCCTAGGCATATTTAGGGAGTAAAAATAGAACTTTCCAAGTGAGAGCAATAGCATAAAGGAAGGCAAACAGTGATTTTCAAATTTTAGAGTGCCTAAGTATTATTTTGGAACCTTTTAGATAGATAGCTATAGACAGGTAGGTAGATAGATGATATTTAATAGACAGGTGATGATTGATGATGATAGATGATGGATGGATGAATAGATAGATAGATAGATAGACAGACAGACAGACAGATAGATAGACAGACAGACAGATAGATAGATAGCCAAAGGGGTGCTGATGCAAAGTATCAGAACTCTGTTGGCTTTTATAAAGGGTTTTTATTTGGGGTAGAAGCTTGCAGTTACCAGGCCCTAAAGAGTTCAACTCAAGGTACCGTAAGAGTTACTTTCTCACCCAAAGTCTGTTGCCACAAGATGGTGGGAAATGTCTGCAAGGGTTCAGCCTTCTTCCTTCCTCTTAAAGCTCTGCGGTCCCAACTTCTGATCTCAGCTGTAGACTGGCATAAGGCTCATTACTCTTCCTGGGGCTCATTTCTTTCCAGGCTCAGCTGCTCTCATCTCTCCACAAGGTCAGCTGTAGACTATCAGGCCCATCTCTCTTCCCAGGCCTAAGTCTACAGAGCATTCCCTCTTCCTGCATATCTGATTCTCTGTGTCCACTTCCATGTGAGAGTCTGTTTTATACCTACCAAGGGGATGGGGACTCAACCCTGCATACCCTAATGATGTGGTCAAATAAAAGTCCTAATCTCGATTTAATAAAGTAAAAGTGAAACCTCTGAATCGAATACAATGTAATACACCCAGAGGAAACAGATTAGTTGACAAACACAATCCAATAATTATTTTTGGAATTCATAAACAATACCAAACTACCACAGATAGATAGATTTCCCTGACTCCCAGAGATTTTACTTTAGAAAATCTGAAGGGGAGTTTCAGAAATCTGAATTTCCAGCAAGTTATCCTTTGCCCTCTCCCCAAATGAAGAGGTGGTACACAAGCAACACATTGAAACACTGGCATAAAAGCACAACTGAGAGATCCCACAACAGGGAATGCAACGAGACAATGTGAGTTGAGATAGGTTTACCCTAAGATAATTTTATTACAATAGCGCCTTTACATTTTCAAATACTGTCATAACTACAATTTTATTTCAGGTGGTAAGGTGGTTACTATCTTGTTTCCATTTCAAATTTAGGATACCAAGATGCAAATAGGTTTTGTGACTTAACCACATGCTAGTTAGAATGTGAACACAGTCATCTGGCAACTAGACAAAACTGTTTTCACTACTCCTACCTGACTTGCAATAATTTCCTCACCCTAAAATGAAAAGTGTTATTTTGGCATCCATTAAACTCAAGAAAGATGATGATATATAGATAGAGATAGAAAATGAGAGATGATGAGATAATAGAGATAGAGATACAGATAGAAATAGATAGAGAAATATGGCCTTATATTTAAGTGTAGAATGCTCAACTGCCTTTCCCAAAACTCACCTTGTATTTCTTCCTTCCTTTATATATTCATTTATACCCTCACTTAGTTCACAAATTTACTCAGCTACTGCTACATGCCTGACATAATTCTAAGTTCTAAGATAGAAGTGATCCCTCCTCTCATGGACACTACAGTCTAGGTAAGTCTTTAAACAACTAGTTAAGATTCTGATTACAATTTCAACAAGTGGTAGAATTTAAGAACTGAAAGAGATAAATTGCCAGCCAAAAAAGTCAGGAACTCGCAAAAGTGACCTTCAAAACTGAGAGAGTTTAAAATATTTACAGAAAAACAGAAACTGAGAATTTGTCAACAAAAGACCTGCCCTACAAGAATTACTAAAGAGAGTCCCGCAGGTTGAAAGGAAAAGACAGGAAGAAGTGGCTTGGAGTATTGTGAAGTACTGAAGTTCTTCAGTGAAGGTAAGTAAAAGGATAAATGCAAAGCGTAACAGTACTGATCCTCAATATCCTCTTTAATTCCTAAAAGAGTCAACAACAATTGAACAAGTAAAAGGCATAATTCCTGATAATGGATATGCAAAATATAAAGATGAAATGTGAGACAAAAACAAAAACAACATAAAGTGGGGTAATAAAGGGGTATGGGAGCAAAGAACATGAATGCTATTGAGGCTATGTTGGTATCTTTTCAAAATAGTAGGTTCCAGATATAGATTGTATAAAACAGACCCCAGGGTAACCACAAAGAAAGTATTTTTAAATATACAGAAACTGAATGAAGAAAGGGACCAATTATACAAAAGCTCAATTATACAGAAAAGGAGGTTGCAATAAAAGAAAAGGAGAGACAAAATAAAATAAATAAAATAAATTACATATAAAAACCAAAGGACAAATTGGCTGAAGTAAGTATTGCCTTTATAGTAATAACACTGAATGTTCATGGATTAAATTCCCAAATCAAGATACGGATTGGCAGAATAGATAAAAAAGTATGATCCAACTATACGTTGATTATAAGAGATTCACACAAAAGCACAAAGAGGTAGAGAGTGAAAGGATGGAAAAAATATTCTATCCTTTATTTCCATTATTAAGCAAATGATAATCAGAAATGAGTTGGAGGAACTATACAAATATTGGACAAAATAAAATTTAAGTTAAAAGCTCTTACAAGAGACAAAGAAGGACACTACATCTTAATAAAAGGGTCACTCCACCAAGAAAAAATAAGAAATAACAATCAAATATTTATGCACCTAACTATGGTGTCCCAAAATACATGAGGCAAACACTGGCAAAGCTGAAGGGAGAAATAGACACCTCTACAATAATAGCTGGAAACTTCAATACACCACTCTCATCATTAGATAGAACATCGAGATAGAAGATCAATAAGGAAACAGAGAACTTAAATAATATGATAAATTGACTAGACCTGAGACACATATACAGAACATTGCACCCCAAATCAGCAGGCTATACATTCTTCTTAAGTGCACATAGATCATTCTCTAGGAAAGATCAAATGGGTCATGAAACAGTCTCAATAGATTTTAAAAGATTGAAATTATACAAATAATCTTTTCTGACCATAATAGAATATAGAATATATTATGAATATATTCATAATAGAATGAAGCAACAGGTAGAAACAGTAACAGGCAGAAAACTGAAAAATCCACAAATATGTGAAAGTAAAAGAACACATTTTTTAATAATCAGTGAGTTGAAGAAACTGCAAGGGAAATAAGTAAATATAATTTTTTTTTTAAAGATTTATTTATTTAATTTCCCCCCCTCCCCTGGTTGTCTGTTCTTGGTGTCTATTTGCTGCGTCTTGTTTCTTTGTCCGCTTCTGTTGTCGTCAGCGGCACGGGAAGTGTGGGCGGCGCCATTCCTGGGCAGGCTGCTCTTTCTTTTCACGCTGGGCGGCTTTCCTCACAGGCGCACTCCTTGCGCGTGGGGCTCCCCCACGCGGGGGACACCCTTGCGTGGCTCGGCACTTCTTGCGCGCATCAGCGCTGCGCATGGCCAGCTCCATACGGGTCAAAGAGGCCCGGGGTTTGAACCGCGGACCTCCCATATGGTAGACGGACGCCCTAACCACTGGGCCAAAGTCCATTTCCCAATATAATATCTTGAGATGAATGAAAATGAGAACACAACATAGCAAAACTTGTGGAAAGCATCAAAGGCAGAGCTGAGAGGGAAATTTATAGACCTAAATACTTACATTATAAAAGAAGAGTTAAAATCAAAGACTGCACACCTGTAAAGAACAGCAAACTAAACCCAACGCAAGCAGAAGGAAATAAATAACAAAGATTAGAGCAGAAATAAATAGAGAAGGGTTGCTGGTAATAGTCTGATGATATTATCTCATTATCTGTAACAAATATTCCACCACGGTGTGGTGAGTTGGTGAAGGGGTGTTACATGGGAATTCTACACATGAGCATGATTATTTTGTAAGTTTACAACCTCTATAATAAAAACATAGTTTAAAAAATGATAGGCCAGTGTGATGGTTAGGCTATTGTGTCACCTCACCCAGGTAATTGGTGCCCAGTTGTTTGGTCAAGCAAGCACTGGGCTAACTGTAATTGAAGGGCATTTATGGACTTTCGTCACCATTGCCTTTACTGCATGGTAAATTATAGATAGCTGGTTATAATTACATCGGGCAAGGAGACTGCTATCAGCAATGAGTGACGCTTAACCCAATCAGTTGAATGCCTTAAAAGGAGAAGTAATTCCATCACTGAGAGAGAATTTTCCAGCTCGTCTTTGGACATCTCCCAGAATTCATCAAGAACCTTCATTAGACTTTCATTGCCTACCTGCAGAACCTGGACTTGTGCATACCCATGGCTGTATGAGAGACTCTTATATAAGCACGTACTATTGACAGATATCCCTTGTTGATTCTATTTCCCTAGGGAACTCTCACTAATACAGGAGGGATGGGCGGGAAATAAACCAAACGTAAGTATATGGTGTTGTGGGAAATGGGCTTACCTAATTGTTGCTTCCTGTTATTGTAAATTACCTTATTGTAGATGTTGCAAGCTGTTTCTTGTTATTGTACACGATGTTCTAAGTTGCTTCCTGTTATTATAAATTACCTTATTGTAGATGTTACAAGCTGCTTCTTGTTATTGTACAAGATGTTCTAAGTTGCTTCCCAGTTATTGTAAATTACCATATTGTAGATGTTGCAAGTTGCTTCCTGTACCCCATAGCTGCTCATTAGTTTTCAAATACGTAGAATGGGGAAACTAGGATTGAGGCTTTCAGTTTCAAAAGCTGTGAAGTCCCCTGGTCCCATCTTTGTTTCTTCTCTTGTGTCTTTCTGTCCTTTCAGTTCTGCATTGCCTTCCTTCATGCAAACCTACTGCTGAGTTGGTCTCAGCAATATAGACTATAGATAGTAGTAATATTTTGACAATGGCCTTGCATAGTTTGTAACCAATGTTTTACAACAATGCAAGGTGTTGGTGGTGGGGTGATATATGGGACCCCTATGTGATGTTATGCATGTTTTAGAAGTTCACGACTTTTACTATATGCTTATTGTTTATGTATGCTCAAGTATGAATAATACATGTCAATAAAATTTAAAAAATTTTTAAATTAAAATAAAAAACAATAGGGAGAATCAACATAACCAAAAATTGGTCCTTTGAAAAGATCAATAAAATTGTCAAATCTTTAGCTGGACTGAAAGAGATAAAAAGAGAGAATATATAAATAAATGAAATAAAAATTAGATGGGACATCACTACTGACCCCACAGAAATAAAAAAAGATCATAAGAAGATACTATGAGCAACTATATGCCAACATATTAGGTGAAATGAAAAAATTCTTAGAAATTCACAAACAACCTACACTCATTCTAGAAGAAACAGAAGATCTCAACAGACCAATTACAAATAAAGAGATTAAATCAGTCATCAAAAATCTCCCAAAAAAGAAAAGATGGCTTCACAGGTGAATTCTGCAAACATTCCAAGAATTACAACCAATCCTGCTCAAACTCTTCCCAAAAATCAAAGAGGAGGGAATACTACCTGACTCATTCTATTAGGGCAAAACTCCCTGTGAAATGTGTTTCCCTAACTTTAGAATTATCTGAAATGTGACTTCACTCATGCATTCATTCATATAGTCATTTAACATGCCTATCATAAGAAATATATGCTACTAGGCCCTGGAGATATGATGAAGGGGGAAAAAGTGGCACTGCCCACAATTTACTAACAGTCTCATGCCAAGCTCATAATGAACATTTAAAACATACCTTAGCTGCAACACCTATTCTCCAATTCATTGGACTCACCCAGGACAACTAACAAGGTGATGATGATGGGCAATGCCCATCCCAAAGAACAGAGAGAGTCTGCAATTGCAAGCAAGATAGTTCCATCCATCTGCCCCGTGGGAACTAAGTCCCCTCTCAAATAAAGGCACAGTGGGCATCACCATCCCCAAATCCTCAGGTTTGGGGCATGAACAATGGACTAAAGTATATTTACTATTATTCTACTATAGACTTCTTGTTATTCTAGCAATGGAAGAACTTTTATCACTGATATGGAGGCAGTGGCCACCAGAGGTTCTGAGGGGAGGGAAGAGGGAAAAATAGGTATAATATGGGTTCATTTTTGGGACATTGTAAATGTCCTATATGACGTTGCAATGACAGATACAGGCCATTATATATTTTGTCAGAATTACAAAATTGTGCATTAAACTATGATGTAAACTATAATCCACAGTTAGTAGCAATGCTTCAATATATGTTCATCAATTGTAACAAATGTAGCACACTAATGAAGGATGTTGTTAATGTGGGAAAGTGCGGAGGGAGGAAGGATTAGAGTATATGGCAATCCCCTGTATTTTTTACGTAACATTTATGTAATCAAAAGTTTCTTTTAAAAAATTCGATTAATTATTTTTTAAAAATACCTGCTGTCAATTCAGCTATTCACCGTTTTAAAAGCTGTTACCTCAGATCTAATTGGGACTTGGTTATTGGTTTGCCTGCCTTTGGTTGCTGGGCTTTTAGGTATTTGTGTTTGTTTGGGAAGGGTGTGAGGGATTGTGTTTGCCAGGCTTCTACTGAAGCAGGTTAGTATAGGGAATGAGGCAAGGCAGCTAGAACCCAGCAGAAAACATGACCAGGAGACCCAGCCTGGAAATGTCCTGCTACAAAAACAAAGCCAGAAAGACCCCACTAAACCTCTGGCCACAAAGACCCATTTGGAACTCTTTGCAGGGTCAAGAGGAAGCCCTGGACCCCTCCAAACAACAGGCCTCCCCATTGGCCCCTGAGAGCTAACAGGTGAGGCAACCAATCAGAACAGCACAAAACCGGGGGCCATTCCAACATTAGGAAAACAGAGGAGGAAAGGCTTGAAAAGGACTTAACCTTGGACCTCAAGTGTGTGATTCATCCCGTAGCACACCGACAACCCATGTCTTGAGTCTCTCTTTTCATATTTCTTAATAAACACTTCACTCCCTTGCTTACCCTATGGCATGTCCTTAAATTATTTTACGTGACATAGCCAAGAACCTAAAAGCCCAGAACCCAGAGCCTTCCACTAACACTATGACAAATACGACACAATGGGTTGGGTTAAATATCACAAATTTATTCTCATGGTTTCAGAAGCCAGAGGTCCCAAATCATGGGATCAGCAAGATCATGATTTCTCCCCAAAGTCAGTAACTTCCTGGTGCTGGCTTGCCAAAATCTTTGGGGTTCCTTGCCTTGCATGTCTACTTCCTGTCACCTGGCACTCTCTTTCCCCTTATGCCTGCTCTTCCAGTTTCCACTGACTTCTGGACTTTGACCCTTCCCTGTACCTTTTTCTGAATTCCGGCTTCTTGTTTCTTCTCTTTATAAAACCTCCAGTCATATGGATTAAGACCCACCCTGACTTAGTTGGCCACAACTTAATTAGTAATAGCATCTTCAGAAGGCCCTATTTGCAAATAAATTCACACTCACAGGAACGCAGATCAAGGTGAAGAGCATGTCTTTCCTTGGGGTACGTAATTCAACCTTCCACGGAGACTGTGCAGAAATTTACTTTGCTTTTGTCAGTGATAAAAGGGAGCATGAATAGCCCTTTCTGATAAGTTTCTATACTTTTTAAAAGCAAATTAACAAGAACTCACCCCAGAGATTAAGTATAACCCACTTTGTTAAAGTTTTCAGATGCCCTGCAGGTAAGTGGTAATATGAATACAAAACATTATTTCAGCCTTTGCCAAGACTGAAAAACCACCCAGTTTTCTGTCAAGAAAGTATTTCCTCTGTCACTATTGGCAGCCAGGATTAAATAAGTTTGATTGTTCAACTGTTTTTACTTTTCAAGCACGGAACAACTGCTCTCCCTGCCTGATATCATTATGATAACTTGAGGATGACTAGCCATATGTTGACAAAAGGAGAGATTCATTATTGTGATTAAATAAAGCAACCATGCGGATTGTTAAAAGTCCAACCATTTCTCTCTCACCTCATGGTTCATTGCTATTAAAAACATCTTTCGCAGAAAGGAATAGATTGCCATAAATGTAATTTCTTTTCAACTTTTTTTTCTCTATTGAAACCTCACAAGCTATTCTTTGGGTAAATCGGGAGTTCAATACATGAGTCCGTTATTATTATTATTATTATTAACAAGAATTTCAACCTGATTTCCATTTGCACTGGCTTTTACAATCATTTTTATCTAGCTAAATACTACTTGACTGAATGATTATGGACTCTTTTTCCATAGCAATACTTATTAAAATATTTCAATATGATTTGTAGGAAATTTACCTTCCCAACTGAGTGATTATCATATTTAATAAAACTTTTCTTTTTTTGTGAGAATAGAAGAGCAAGGCAATTGGCATCATTTGCATGCATACTTGAACTAGCAAAGGGAATGTGACCTTCATTTAGGCAATGAATAGCATTCTAAGCTTTATCCACCCTGCCTGCTAATCGCCACAGTCATAACCTGGTCCCATGCAGTGAAACGGAATTGTTTTTGTAAACAAAAAGATGCGTGGATTAGCTTGTCTACACATTTTCTAATAACAGAAAGCTAGCATAAGGAAGGTCATTGAATGAGACAGGCTTCTAGCTAAGTGTTATTGCAAAGGAAGGGCAATAGATTCTAGAGATAAGCAAAACTACTAAATCTCCTCTCCTTTACTTGGGTTTGAAGTCCTTTATTGGGGAAATAAGACTAAATGTCACAGTTAAGACTCCACCCAAAGCAATGCAGAGGCCTGCTAAACACATTTTTATGGGGGGGGTGAGGGGCGGAGATCTGTGCTGCTGCTATTACCACCAAAAGAAATGAAAGAAGTCCAAGCTTATAATGCATACATTTGTACTGTTATCACTAGTTCAGATGGAGTATTTTAAACTTCCTGAGGAGTTCCTAAAAGAAGCAGGAAAGAGATTTGAAATTTCTTACCATCAAAATCAATGCTTTACACGATTCTAAAGAAATAGGCCTTGAGGAAGAGGGGTAAGGGTGAGAATATGGTCCACCGAATCCAGAAAGCAAGGATCATGCAGCAGATGCTATTAAATAATTATTCTGGATCTATAAAGTTTTATCTCTGGTGACCATTTGCATGGTAAACATAAATGCACAACTCTAGAATCTCATATATGTGGATTAGAAGGAAAATAATAATTCATTGCTCTTTCCTGCCCAGAGGTTTAAACTCTCTACTCCAGAAAGGAAAATCGTGTGCCATCAGCAAATATATAACGAGGAGCCACTTAAAATTCTGGTTTCATAAATCATCACATGCATTTGCTTTTCTATTCCAGTTTTTGCAAACATCAGTGTAAGAACATCCATTAGAAACCTACAAATGTAAGTATTATTTATGTTGGTTTCTATATTACATTTATATAAGATATATATGTATCCTCTGGCCAGTGGACTCAGCTCATTAGAGCCCTGCTCAATGAGGCCAAGGTCAGGACCTCAGTGGCTCTGCTCCATGATCAGGGTCAACAGCCTCATCTCTGGTTAGCCAATTTCAGATGGGGAGTGACGAGAGGGGGCAGGTGAGAAACTGCCAGCAAAACAGTACAAACCATCTACCTGACTGAGAAAGGACCAAATCACAAGACCTGCTGAAGAAAGTGAGAAAGTTTATCTGCACAGGTGATATCTTCATTTGCAAACATGTCTCTTCAAGGTGTGAAGTGTGACTTAAATAAACTAACCCATAACTTTGGTGACTGAAGCATAACTAGAAGAAATTGTATAGATATGTGTGCTCTTCCTTTTTACTGACCCACATTTGGCCTTCAGGGTAACATAATTGATCTTAACATGTGTCTCTGTGTGTATGTGACTGCCACACCACTGAGAATAGTATGTACATACACACACAAATGCACACAAACTCAACACATACACTTTAACCTCAGGGCAGGTCCCTGTGATTCACATGAGGTAAGTAATGGAGGTAGGAGTACTCAGTGCCTAATGACCACTTCAAAGACCTGGCTGGGGGTGGGGGCAAGTCCCTTTGGTGCTTTGAAACTGTAGGTACCTGAGGAAAACATGGTCTTAAACTTAATCCATTCCTGAGGGCGTGAACCCATTGTAAACAGGACCTTTTGATGAGGTTACTTCAGTTAAAGTGTGGCCACCTGCGTCAGGGCATGTCTTAATCCTGTTGCTGGAGTCCTTCATAAACAAAATGAAATATAGACAGAGGAAAAAAGAACGCCTCAGAGAAAGCAGCCAGAAGCCACTTACATGCATTACCATGTGACAGAGGAGCCAAAGACTGGGGATCGCAGGCAGCCAGCCCCAAAAGTCAGTCTTCGGGAAGAAAGCATTGCCGTGAGGATGCCTTGATTTGTGCTTCCTTTCAGCCTCAAAACTGTGAACCAATAAATTCTCATTCTTTAAACTCTTTGCTTGTTATTTGCTTGAGCAGCCAAAGAAACTAGAACAGCCCATTCCAAAACTTTCTGCTTCCCGTCTTCCACTGTTCAGGTTTGGGGTACCAACACTTCCTCCCCAATTTACTTCATTCTTGAACTCCTGTCTCAGATCCATGCTTTGACTTGATTTCTAAAATTTGAGCATTCCCTCTCCAAAACACAACTTCCAGTCTTTGCTCTCCAAACTTATCTGTCATTACCATGAGTGAGTTGTGTCCCACGACCTGGCCAATTAAAGGAGATGGAACAAAAAGAAGAATGTATAATGAGTTCACCAAAATGAGGATGAAGCCTTTGAAGGCTGAAGCATGGATGTCAACCATTTATTTCTTGTGAATCATGTTTCTCTTTCTGTGGCTATGGCTAGCATGGTAAGGGGGAGCAGTGGAATCTTTGGTGGAACCCTCCATAATAGAGGATTGTAGGTGTGGCTTGGCTCAAAAAGAAGAAAGGTAGAAGGCATTCTTGAAGTTATTCTTGATTTATTTCTACCTGGAATTAGAATGTAGGTTGGTTGGGTTTTCAGATTGGAATGCCTTTAGCTCAGGAAGTTCAAGAGACTAAGAAGGAAAAGAAGAAAGGCTTGATTCTCTCTGGGCTTTAAGGAAGTCATTTATGCATTGTATTTATTAGGGAGGCAAGCAGAGAGAGATTTGGGCAAGAAGTAATAGCCAGAAACAGAGTGTTTCTTAGATCACATATCTCTGGAACACTAGAACAGCTACAGGACAAGGTGGGAGTCCAGCAGAGGAGATGCCAGGGAAAGCCTGATATATCTGGGATGTTACCATATAATAATATCTTTCTGGATAGTGGATGGACATGAATCTTACTCTGGAAGTCTCTGGAGATCCCAGGGAATAGCACTATATGCAGTAGGAATTTCAAAGATGAAGGGCTATGAAAACCTGAAGTTGAAGAAGGCAAGCCATAGTAGGTAAGCAAGATAAGTTGTCCCAAAGAGCTTACCAAATCAAGAAGATCTTGTGGGGTATCAAGGACCTGAAACCAAAAAAAACAAACAAATCAAAGCAGGAGTCTATGTTCAAAAACCCAGTTGTAGCTAAAGAAAGCATCATGATTTCCAGAAAGACTGTACACAAGTCTATTAATAAAGCCAGCCCTCCATGTTTGCTGAGTCTAAGACAATTTATGGGAACTCAAAAATTTCTAGTGAGGATCTTGAGAGATAAGAGGGACAAAAAAGTGTCATTTAGAAAATCTTAGCATCCAGAATGGCCTCGAACATTCTGTATCAGTCACAGTTCTCCAGAGAAACTGGAGTATATAATTGAGATTTATTATAAGAATTGGCTCGTGTGACCATGGCGATTGGCAATTACAAATTCTGTAGGGCAGGCTACAGTTTGGAAACTCAGTGAAGTTGGCACTGAATTACTCAAGAGAAGTCACAAACTGGGAACTCTGATGAAGATGAGGATGAATTTCCTACCCCTTACAGCAATAATGAGGCCAGTACTTGTTTTGACCAAACAACTGGACACCATAATCTAGCCAAGATGACACATGAAATTAACCAACACAAAGATGAGCCTTCTGAGAGGCAGAGGTATTTCATCTTTTCTATTGGACTAAACAAGGAATTAATAACATCGGTTACGGAGGCTTTTGTATAGTCTGAGAAACACAATGAGACCAAGAGACTTGTCTTCATGTTTATTTTGGTTTAGTCTACAAATTGAGGTCATTCACAGGTTGTTACCATCCACTGAGGCTTCACCATCTGTCACCCACATGGTATATTGAGCAAATAGAGAGCAATAGTTAAATAAACTGGTTGATGTGATAATGATTGGTGCAAAACCATGAGCACACCAGCAGGTGGTTGCACCAACCTCAATATCTGGCCAATTGTGAGTTGTGAAGAAAGAAAGGAAGGAGTAAGTAGTGGACAAAATTCCAATAACCCAAAAAAGACATCAGAAAAAGCAGCAGTGGAAATTGATCTCTGGTTCTGACATTAGAAGATCTAGCCATAAAATTTGGGAAGTTTTTCTTCCACAATGAGAGAAAAATCCAAATACTTGAATAAGGCAATTGAAGAAAGCAATTAAGTGTGATGCTTCAGGATAGACATCAAGGTCATTAATAGCAATTAATGGCTTTTGTTCATAGTATTATGTGCTGAGTATTGCAGTTTCTCCATATTAAAATAATCTATTCTTTACTTCATTAATCAGGAAACATGATCATTGTGATCAGAAAGTAGCTTCATTTTACTTCCCAACCAAGATTTAACTACAAGTACTTACAATAAGGCCTCATTTTCTTAAGACGTTATCACAGTTAGAAGACATACTACAGCCCATTAGGCTATAGACTGTGGATTATTACAATAAATACTTAAAACTACTTCTCAAAACAAAGTACCAAAGCACACTCTGCCATGCAGTGGGCCTGATTTTTTCACTCCGAGTCTCTCCCTTGCTAATTAGAAGTACTCAGTACTCCAAATGATTGGTCTTATCACTGGTAAGAACTACAAATGTTTTACACTGAAGATACTTCAGCACTTTTCCCAACTAGGTCATCCTCATTATACTAACTTTGAAGCTTCTATTACATTTTCTTTTTATATTTCAGTAAAAGAAGGGGGTTTTCAGAGATAATAATGCTGGCCCTTGCAGCAAATGACCTTCCAAGTGTCTATTCAACATGAAGGCAACTATACAAATAGCTACTTGCCCAAGGGAAAGAAAATCAATTTATTCCAGAAGATTATTAAAGCCATTTGATTTTATTTATTTTACAATCTACCAAATTCCTGCTTGGAAAGCTGGCTTGGTTTATTGCTTGTATGTTTATGCACTTATTTATAAAGGTTTATTAAAGAGTTATTGGGCAGATTAGAAAGATTGTCAGCAGATGTGTTTGCTTTTTTCTTTTTTTTTTTTTTTAAACTTTTGCTGGAATGGTAATGAGGTTGGATAAACATCATCGCCTCTAGAGTACGAGACCTTGCATTCTGCGCAAGATCTTTCACTGAGTCTCACAATGCAATGGCAGCCAACAATGAACAGATGAAGGGTTATGGGAGAAAGTAGATATGAACAATCAGAACCCAAGGTGATAGGCACACTTTGGGGCCAGTGAGCAGCCACTTGAAGGTGACATTCATTTCCTCTGACGGCAAAGAGGCAAATCTGAACATCAGCATCCTCAAATGGTCAATTCTCTATACAACAGGTAATCCCCGCTCCTCAAACACAGCACGTTCTCTTGTCTTGGAGCTGCCAGGTCTCTGATGACCCCTGAAGACCTCTGGTTGGTGAATGCAGGGATAAATGCACTAAAGCTAATTCTTTACTTTCAATAAATGTTCTGTTTAAAACTTTAAAGAAAATCAGCAGCAAACCTTCCAGAACCCACCATCTGCCTGCTTGTTTGGGCCAGGTCAAAGGTAGTCTACTCTGTGAGTTGAGATAATTAGTTCATAAGGCTTAGTTAATTACAACAGTTGTCTCATTATCCACCAAGCTCCTTTTATATAGCCCAAATGAATTGACTCAGAAGATTCATTTCAGAAACCAGGCCAGGGCAAGAAAACCCCAATATTGCTCAACAACTTTCCCATTTTTGGAAGTGTTGATGAATGAGAGAGAAAGTTTTGGTTTACTGTTGACACACGATAAACTCATATAACCAAAGGAACATAGTAAATAAGGAAAAACTCAATTGTTACAAATGCTAGACTTTGCCAACATTTTGATCTCCTGTTTGGGCATGAAATATATAGAAGTTCTTTCTTGTTGACTAATCTATGGCTGCTACCTTCCTCACCACCTCCTGCAATTGCCCACTTATGGACACCTTTCTCATACTTACACATCTACATTGAGCATGGCAGTTATAAAATTTTTTCGAAAAGAACACATAAAGGAGGAAGCAGTTATCACTACAGAATTAGAATTGAGCAAAAATAGTCAATATAATATTGCCTGTTATAGTGAGAAGTATATAACCTTCTACATCTTTGTCACTATCAGCTGATCACTCTTGCCTGTAACTCTGCTTCTGTCTTATCTGTTAGGTTTGGTTGCAGGGGTTTTTGACATGATTCTGATGGTCCCACATCTCTTGCATTTTAAGAGATTCAGGAGAGAGAAGATATTTCTTCAAGCTAGTGAAGTACAAACCCTTGCTGATGTCCTTTTTCTTTGCCCCAAAACTATCCTTTTCTTAGTTCTCAGCCAGATACTGATTTCTCTATGTTTATTTTGCATAATTTGTTGGCCTCCCAAAACCACCTACATCTTCTCATACTATTCACTAACACTGATTCACATTTCTCTATGGACCAGACTTTGGTAGGCATGGATTGTTTCTGTTCCACATTATATATATATATGAATATATATATGCATACCATCTGTTATCAGAATATTTTAATGGTCTTTTCCCTACATCGCTTCACCACAATGCTGTAAGATTCTTGAGGACAGAGATTCTGATTCATCACAGTATATAGCACAGTTTCTGGACCAAAGCAGGTACTTAATAACTGTATAATGTGTGGATAAATAAATTCAAAGTACACATGGTGAAAACTGGATTGTTCTGTCTTCCTTCATCTAGATGTCTTTCCTACCAGTTTTCCTACAAAAGTTGTCCAAATTTGTTTTCCTACAAAAAGTTATCTTCCCCTGAATGAATCTGAAGAGTGGGTAACAGTGGCCCTTTTACAAACAATACAGATACAACTCCAAGAGCAGAATGACCCTCAGCACCTGCTCGTAGACTTCAAGCACATGTTTCCTGTTTTGTTTCGATTTAATCCATCGTCTCTGACCATGGACTCAATCCACATCCCAGCATGTCTCAATCCAGAGTTCCTCACTGAAGTCTGAAGATACTCATTTCCCACCATGGCTCAGTTCCCAGTGAGAGCAAGAAGATAGCTACTGGAAAGTGAATTCAAGGATATGTCTCAATATGGTAAAAGCAGATCAAAGCATGGACTGAGGGCTAGTGGAGAGTGCTGAACTATACAGAATAAGTCACAACTATGTCATTATTTTTCGTACCTACTTCTCAAAAAAAACAAACAAACAAAAAACACTTGAAATATGGGGGGGGGGGGGGGGATAACCAGCCATTAGAGAGAGTGCTTTAATTGCACAAATGATATTTATCCCCTCCATCATTATCAACTTTTTAGAATTTATCCACTTCTTCCATCATAGAATTATGGAAACTCAGGATTGGATGAGTCCTTAAAGATTGTTTCAATCAGCATGAACCTTCCCTGGTTAAACTCTCCTCCTTTGAGTTAAACAAAGGAAAGCCTACAGGATTGCTTTCTTCTCAGTAATGTGAAAATGTGCACATTTGGGGAAGATCTGAGGGTGAAAATGTGATTTGAGAAATGGAGGTTGTGTGTAAGTGTCTGGCTCTGAAACTAGAATGTTCGGATTCAAACCCCAGCTTCACCACTTATGATCCACATAACCTTGAGCAAGTCACAAAATATGTTTCCTCACTGCAAAAACAGAGCTGAGAGTAGACTTGACTCGATAGGGTTCTTATAGGGCACGTAAAAGACTCATAATTACCCAGTTCCTACCTAATAAGCAACATGGAAGTGTTCAGTTCCTCTTCTTGTTATTAAGCTGCCTCAACATTTTTAATGTCACTCAGAGAAGGTCCATCTGAAGAGACACAAAAGCAAATAAACAAATGTTTATTCTTTTGCCTTGCCATATAAGCATGAATACCCATTCCCTACTCACCACTCGTGACTCCAGAAAAATTTCCTTTGTATAATGCAAATTGCATCATAAATACCAGGAACACTGGGGACCTTAAACATAGCTTTAATCTCTATTGCTTAAGTTTTAGCTGTATCTCTGGGTCCCATGGTCTATTATTCTTGCCCATTCCATACTAATAGCTGATAGTAATAGCTAACATTTATTGCATGCTTATAATGTGTTTTACAATATTCTGATTTAATCCTCCAAACAACCCATTAGAAAGGAACAATTATTAACCTATTTTTCAAATGAGGAACCTGAGGCAAAGCGAGGTTAAGTAACTTATTCAAAGTCACACAATTAACTATGTATAGTTAAAAGAAGTATTAAAATACAAATCTTGAGTGAAGGATAATTTTTTTTAATACTGTGGCAAATTACCAACTGGTCCAAGTAGTTTTCTTTCAGAAAAATTATTTTATTATACCAAAATATGTACAACCCTTTCCAAAAATTCTGAAAAAGTTCAGAGATTCATAAGCAAAAAAAAAAAGAATCTTTGAGACTTTCTGCTAAGGAATGTAGTAAGGAAGGGAGGGAAGAGAAAGAGGAGAGAAAGCAGGACAGGGCATGGAAATGACCATTAGTAAATTTCTAACTGTGTGCAAATCATTACTTAAGGATCATTCATTTGTACAATCTGCTAATACCCTAAACTCCTTTGCCTTTCTCCCTCTTTCCTTTGCACCATTCTGGTACCATCCCTTCTCTGCTCCACATTCAAGCAATTGGGTTGCATTTTACCCTGAAAACTATCCTCAACTATGTTCCCTCACTCAGGGAAGGGACCACCGAGCATTCAGCCGCCCAAGCCAGAATGGCCTGTGTTAGGGATTGAACCACATCCCCCACCAAAGGCATGCTCAGGTCCCAAGCCCTGGCCCTGTGGGTGTGACCCACAGGACCTCTGAAGATGTTGTTAGTTAGGATGCCCCCACACTGAATGAGGATGGGCCTTCAGACCGTAACGCTGAAGACCTTATAAGGAAAGGAAATTAGACATGGAAAGAAAGACACAGGAAGAAAGAAGCTGGTAATCAATCGAAGAGAAAGGAGAAGACGTCGCCTTGGGCACTGCCATGCAGCCAAAAGGACAAGGACCAAGGATCACCAGCATCCAACCCCAGGATGCCACAGTCTTTTTGAGATAGCATCACTTTGCTGCTGCCTCAATTTTGAACTTCTCTTAGCCTCAAAACCCCGAGTCAATAAATTCCCTTTGCGAAGCCAGTCCATTGGATGGTGCTTGTTTTAGCAGCTTTCCTTCCCCTTCCAAATCATTCCAAAGTTTAGTTCATTTTAGGTCCTACCTGTCTCTCGCACCCAGCCACTTGTCTCGGGGGCCAAGCTTCCCTCTCCTGGGCCAGGAGTAGCTCTGCATTTGCTCTTGCCGCACCCTGAGTGCCCGCTCACGTCTGTGAGGGATGCTTTCAGGTTAAACACATCTCAGTCTCCACACCACCACAGCTCCCCACCCTGCCAAGTAAGTGCCTCCTGGTCAGCCTGTGTTTTCTTTTCCTGCCTCATTTCAAGACTCTCTTCTTCTCACTCAGACATGCACCAGGTTCACTCTCCCCTCTGGCCCCTGCATGGGCTCATTCTTTTTCTCCAACACTCTTCCCCTCCACACCCCACTGCCTTTCCCAGATTTATGCAAACTCCTCTTAGAGGTTTCACCTGAAACCTAACTTCATAGGGAGGCCTCGGAGGAACAGCCAGGTGGGACTAGGATCATTGGTAAGTTGCACTTTTGTAACATGTTCTTTTCTGTGCCTTTGGGTGTTTTGTTTAAGTTGCACTTGTTCTACTTACTTGACTGTATGTGCCATGAAGTCAGGGACCGCATCTAACTGTGCTCATCTTTGTCATTCAGCTTACTTAGCTCAGTGCCTGACACTTATCCAGCGTGCATTGCCTGAATGAAGGATTTCATCTAAAAAACACATCAAGCCTAACTGCAGTTGTGCCTGAGCACATAAGGCAAGCACAGCCACAATGTGGGGTACAGCTTAGAAACTAGGTCCCTGACACTGCAATCACCATGGCTTTCTAAATCTCCCCCAAACCCCTACATCCCTTTAACAACAGACTCGCAGTTCTAAAGAATCTTAGAAAAGCAACTGGTTTGCAAAATCAATTTTTTTTTTCTGGGTGCTAAGGAGAGGATCTGCTTGGCTACTGGGTCCTCATAAAATGAAATTTTATTATGGAAGGAATCAACTAATTAGAAAAGACTAATTTGGGTTGGCTCTTAATGAAGCAAATTCCTACTCCACCCCCCCCATCCCCCCAAAATCACACCATCTGCGACAAATTTAAAGAAAATTCACCCTGCTAATGATATGTGCAAACATGAATAATGTAGGCTCAGGAAGGCAGAAAAGCAGTTTTCTCTCTGTGTGTATAAGGAGTTTCAGAAAGTCTGAATTATTAGAGAAGACTTTTCTAGGGAAAAGTAACAGCAGCTTCTCATTTTCAATATGTCAATCAGTGTTTGAATTAAATGAGAGGACAAAAGAAAAGCCTTCAAACCAACAAGTTCCAAACTGCTTACTTACCGTCAAACGGCGTCAACATAAACAGAACCAGAACATAAGATATTCAGAACGTATCACAAAAGTTGGCCTCACGGAGCCAACAAACGCTCAATAACAAAACAAACGTTGTTAGGAAAAACAGAACGTCTTCCTCCAAAAGCAGGAGCAGGAGTTGGCACTGCTCAAAGACAGTGGGACAAAAAAAACGCTAGTCACAAAATTAGAGGCAGACGAGCAAGCAGCAGCATTCGTGGACTGCTGCCACCAAGTGGCTTCTTTCGGTACTGCAGCCACTTCAAATGCTTCCTTCCAAAGATTTCCCCCAGAGAATATTACCTGTGAAAATTCTAAATCCTGGGAATCATGTCCTGAGATTTTTTTTTATTACTCTCCTTTTATCAAACCATTATTCAGAAAAATTAGAGTTTTCTGTTGGTAACTGGATTGGTAGGCAGCATATAAGTTGAACAAGCTTGCCCCATGAAAATATAACTTTATTTTTTAAATTTATTTTTTATTTTTAAAGACCCTTTAGATTACATAAATGTTACATCAAAAATATAATTTCCATATACCCCACCTTTCTCGCTCCCAGACTTTTCCCCATTAACAACATCTTTCATTAATCTGTATTTGTTACAATTGATGAACTGATGAACACATATTGAAGTATTGCTACTAACCATGGACTATAGTTTACCTTACAGTTTACACTCTATGCCCCCCAATTTTACAGGTTTTGACAAAAATGTGTAATGGCCTGTATTTGTCAGTGCAACAACATGCAGGACAATTTTAATGTCCCAAACAGTGCCCCATGTTTTACCTATTCGTCCCTCTCCCTCCCCTCAGAACCTCTGGTGGCCACTGCCTTTACATCAATGACACAAGTTCTTCCATTGCTAGGATAATAAGTCTCCTTTAATCCACAGTTGTGCTCATGCCTTATGTTTATTTGTTCCTCAGTCTTGAGGATTTGGGGATGGAGATGTCCACTCTGTTTCTGATTGAGAGGGGGCTTAGATCCCTGGGGTAGATGGATGGAACTTTCTTGTTTACAGTTGTAGATATTCTCTGGTTTATTTGGAAGGGGCATTGTCCATCATCACCCTTTTGTTATTTTTGTCTCCTCATTGTCCTTTAACATGTATTCAGTGATGCTAGTTCTACCCCTGTCCCAGGATGAAATTTTAGGAATGTCCAAGATTTTTCTGGTTAAATAAAACATTGCCAGTTTAATAATTAAAATAGTGGGTCTCATGTGTTGGTCAGAACTTTAACCTAGTGTTAAAGGTGAATCAAACCCTGCTTGGTCTAGACTTTATAACAAAAGCCAACTGTTAAGGAAGGAGGAGATGTGTTCTCTCTTTTCTAGCTCAGCAATTCTAATTCTTCACCATTTTACTAGGTTTTGATACCTCCCTTCAGGAGGAGGAGGGAGAGAAGTGCTAACTTGATGAAGTACTCTTTCTCTTAAATGCTTTTGTGGATTCTTGAAAGACTTTACCACTAGTAGATGCTCTGGCTGGGTGAATGTGTCTTAGCTAGCTTTGTACTTCCTTTCCAACTCCAGCAATGCAACAATGTCTACACTTTCTCTCTGCTGAGATGTTTGACTCTCCAGGCAACTTTCTTGGGCAAGACTTAAGAGAACTTCCTGCCATACTTTGTTGACATAGCCTACAGCTGATCCAGAGGAATCACAATATTCTTTGTCCTGAGAGAAAAAGGTACAGACCAACATAAGGCAACAGCAATTTCTTTTGATTTCTGACTTAAGAGCAAGAAGCCAGTTTCGATCTCACCTTTTAAATTTACCATGTTAAAGCTAGACAATCCACTGTGCTCCCATTAGAATTCAGGGGATACATAACAAGCCCTCCCAGTAGATACCTTCTCTTATGACTAGAGGTGAGGGAAAATGCATCCTCAAAGCCTTCTCCTTGGGGATAGCAGAACCCACAACTCACACCTGTTGTGGCAGTTTGATGTTATTTATGAATTCCAAAAGAGATACTGACTGGGAGGCAGATTTGGCCCAATGGATAGGGCGTCTGCCTACTACATGGGAGGTCCAGGGTTCAAACCCAGGGCCTCCTGACCTGTGTTATGAACTGGCCCATGCACAGTGCTGATGTGCGCAAGGAGTGCTGTGCCACACAGGGGTGTCCCCCACTTGGGGGAGTCCCACGCACAATGAGTCTGCCCCATAAGGAGAACTGCCCAGCATGAAAAAAATTCAGCCTGCCCAGGGTGGTGCTGCACACATGGAGAGCTGATGCAGCAAGATGATGCAACAAAAAGAGACCCAGATTGGCAGTGCTGCTGACAAGAATACAAGCAAACACAGAACAACACACAACGAATGGACACAGAGAGCAAACAAGTGGGGGGCGGGGGAAGGGAGGGAAATAAATAAAAAATAAATCTTTAAAAAATAATAAATTAAATTTTTTTTTTAAATTTTAAAAAAGAGGTATTGACTATGTTTGTAAACTGGTCTGTTTATCTGGGTGTGAATCCCTTTGATTGTATTAGATTCAGCTGAGATATCTGATTAAATTATGTTAAGATTAGGGCTTTTGTTCAACCATGTCATTAGAGTGTGACTCAGCATCGAGTCCCAGTCCCTTGGGCTGATAAAACAGACACTCACATAGAAGTAGACACATGGAGAAGATACACCAAGGATCCTGCAGTCCTAGGAAGAGAGATGAGCCTGATAGTCTACAGCTGACCTTGTGAGAGAATAGAGCAACCGAGCCCAGAAAGAAACGAGCCCCAGGGATAGAGATGACCTTATGCCAGCCTACAGCCGAAATCAGAAGAAACTGGGACCATGGATCCTTAAGAGGAAGAAGGAAGGCTGAACCCTCACAGACATCACCTGCCATCTTGCTTCAACACGTGGCAAATGACTCTGAGTGAGAAAGTACCTCTTAATGGTACCTTGAGTTGGACTCTTTAGGGCCTTGTAACTGTAAGTTTCAACCCCAAATAAGTGTCCTTTATAAGTCAACACAGTTCTGGTACTATGCATCTGCACCCCTTTGGCTGACTAATACACTGTCTCCAAAAATTCTCTTCAAAAGCCCCACTCTAGTAATCTTCTTGAGCCCCCTTTCACTGGGCTTGGGGTGAGGACACAGTACCCCAACACTTCTCCCAGCTGGAGAATGGACTCAAAACCAACTATCTCAAAAAAATTCTTTCCCCCCATATTCTCTCCTTTAACACTTCTATACCATATATGGGGGAGAAATTTAAGTCATCAGGTAGCTTTGGCCACCTACTCTAAATTGTGGCCTGGCACCTATGCAATATCTGTTCTTTCCAGGTCTTGGCCAGTGAGTGAACTGTGATTTCTGCCCAGGGTAGCAATGTGTACAGCCATGGAGAATAAACCAGGCTTGCTGTCACAGAGTTTCAGTCACTCTACAGAAGGATAGACCCTACCTAAAATTAGATGTGAATGTCGAGGCTGATGATGATACACACAACAAGGTGCTAGGAAAAGTTCCATTACTCATGTAATGGCCCCCAAGCAAATCTGAAAATAACTTGAGAAATCCAGAAAAGGAGATGGACTTGAGGTTTTTATGGACAGGACTGATGGGAAGATTCCTGCTTGCTTTGATTATATCTCCACCAGTGCCAAAGGAAGGAGCACCCAGATTTTATCAACTTGCCCTGATGTGGGACAGAAGAGAAAGAGGAAGCAGTAAAGCTTAAAAGTTGTCAACAAACATCCAAAATGGAGTCAGATTCTTTATTACTCACAATATGAGGCAGGAGTTTATATGCTACTACTTTATTGAGTTGTGTAATCCCAGGAAGGAGGAATGAAGGAACAAGTAAACCAAGATAAGAGGGAGAAGAAATGTGGTAAACACAGTGGGTGCATGAAAGCTGTCTACTGCATGGGAACTCACATGACTGATTGCTGGACCTCACAGCATGTCTTCAGAAAAGCCCCACAGACCACTGCTCTCAGGACAGTCCTGCCACAGAGGAAGGGAGAAGAATCTTTTCACCACCTCTCATCTCCCATTAACCAAAATCTACCCCATAGGTTAACTGCTACCCCCAAAATTCATCCAGGTTGTACATGGGAGGCCACACAAGTTGGTCCTGGGACATCTCCTACCCCAGAGGCATCAGGCAAGTCTCAAGGTCAGAGATGAGAAGCACTGTATATACAGGAGATGTCAGATTGTGCCCATGAACAACACAAAGGGGTGGACATGGTCATGATGTAGCAGTTATGGCTGGCTGCTTAAAGGAGCAGTGCAAAGCTACTTGTCAGCAAAGCAAGAAGGCAGATCTGGGATGATATATAAACGTAATCTAGTGCAATTGGTGAGGCCAGTCATGACTATTTTGTTTCTGTTGTTCACATATTCCTCTTAGCTAAACTTTCTTGCAGTTTGCAGGAAGAGGTGGCCCTATAACACGCACTAGCCTTTGAGAGGAAAAGGGTGGGTCTTTTGGAAGGCTATTTCTTCTCTGAAAAAGAGAGCCACATGATGATTTCTCTCTCTCTCCTTCACTCCTGCTTATCCTGGAATGCCATCCTCAGGTCTAGAATACTGCATGAGAGAGCACGCACCTTGCCACAAGGAAGTGCTAGATCCATAAGCCTAGAGACTGAACTAGAAGATGGTGAGCTAGAAGGACAGAAATGGTCTCTGTTCTTACCAACATTACTGAGCTGCTGCCCCACACCTGAACATACCTATTTCTAAACTACCCTATGGCAGATAACTACCTATCCTTATAAATCAGATTTTCAGTTGCTTGTAGAGGACACATCCTCATATACCACATTGGGAAGCACATGATCACACAACAAAAATATGCCACCATGGGCCTCCAAGCCCCATTTTGCATCAAGTTAAAAATGAGCGAGGGGAAGCGGATTTGGCCCAATGGATAGGGCATTCGTCTACCACATGGGAGGTCTGTGGTTCAAGCCCCGGGCCTCCTTGACCCATGTGGAGCTGGTCCATGCACAGTGCTGATGTGCGCAAGGAGTGCCCTGCCATGCAGGAGTGTCCCCCATCTAGAGGAGCCCCACGCGCAAGGAGTATGCCCTGTTAGGAGAGCCGCCCACCATGCACAAGGAGTGCACCCCATAAGGAGAGCTGCCCAGCGCGAAAGAAAGTACAGCCTGCCCAAGAATGGTGCCACACACACGGAGAGCTGACACAACAAGATGACGCAACAAAAAGAAACATAGATTCCCAGTGCCACTGATAAGGATAGAAGCGGTCACAGAAGAACACGCAGTGAATGGACACAGAGAGCAGACAACCTGGGGGGGGGGGGGGAGGGGAGAGAAATAAATAAAAAATAAATCTGAAAAAAAAATGAGAGACACATGCAGGTCTCAGTGTTTGGTGGTAAATCTGATTAATTTTTTTGGCAGCTGCCATTCCACCTCGACTCCTGGGGGTATGACACATGGGCAATTTTGTGGATACTTCAGCTTAAATAACCTTTACAAATGTTTCTACCTGGCAGAAAAGAGGTGCTAATGTTATCATTTGTACCTCATAACACATTTATTAGTGTTTAGATGGAATTGTGGGAAGATGGAGTCAGATTGGACAAATAATGCTCAGATCTCTCATGAAAACAATGGAGAAAGAGCCAAAAGCTGCCCAAGGGACCTGCTTTGGGGGTCAGCAGACCAGGATAGTGCTGCAGAACTCCCAGGAGAGTAAGGGACACAGAGATGAAGAAGCTGAAACAACAAACTGTGAGTTAATAACCTCCCAGCTACTGGGAAGAGCTCCCCTCTCCCATCTCCAAGATATGCAGCAGGGATAAAACCCCTGGCTGATTGCAGCTGACTGAGAGGGGAGCTTATGTCTTCCTCCCTGTCAGCTGTTACAAGGGAAAAGGAGGGGGAGTCAGGGGAATTTTCTTCAGTGAATTCAGCCAGCAGAACCCACTTTGAATCTAGGCTCTGGCCAGATGAAAACAAAGAAAAACTGAGAGGGAGCTACACCTCTGTGGAAAGGTATGCTAACAAGTACCATCTGCTGGCCTGTCTGGAAATTACATGGAAAAAACTGCTTTTAGTGCTCTCTTTACCCCACCCCTGGGAGAAAGTTTGTGCCTCATTAGTGAGTCCCTGGTATGATTTGATAAGTTAAGCTGGGCAATTTTAAAGACTTAAGATAAATTGAGCCAAATATCAAAGAAAAGCTGTGAAAAAATAATAACAGTAGGCATGAGAGAGAAATTGGCCATCAGAGTAAATTGACCAACATATCAGATGCTTAGATAGCAGCAAAAAATTACAAGCATTAATAGGAAACAGGAAGAGATGGCCCAGCCATAGGAACAAACCAAATATCCTGAAGAGATTTAGGATCTAAGATAATTAATCAATTATAATCACACAACTCTCCTAAATCACTTCAAAGAAAAGAAAATATGACTAAAGAAATAAATGCCATTAAGAAGACACTGGATGAACATAAAGAAGAATTTGAAAGCCTGCAAAGAAAAGTAACAGACCTTATGGGAATGAAAGACACGATGGATGAAATTAAAAATACATTAAAGGCACATAAGAGCAGATTTGAATTAGTGATTTTGAAGACAGAACATCTGAACTGGAAAAGAAAGGAAAAAAGAAAGAGAAGAGAATGGAAAAAAATGGAACAGGTTCTCAGGGTATTGAACGACAACATGAAATGCAAAAGCATACACATTATTGGTGTCCCAGAAGGAGAAAATAATGGAAAAGGGGCAGAAAGAATATTTGAGGAAATAATGACTGAAAACTTCCCAACCCTTATGAAGACATAAATATCAATATCCAAGAAGGATATCACACCCCAAACAGAATAAACATGAAGACATCTGCTACTCTGAATGACAAATATCAGAAATTTTGAAAAACAAGAGGAAAGCAAAGCATCACATACAAGGGAAACTCGATAAGATTCAGTGTTGACCTCTCATCATGGCGGAGAGAAGAAAGCGATATGATATATTTAAGGTATTGAAAGAGAGAAATTGCCAGCCAAGTATTCTGTATGTGTCAAAGCTGTCCTTCAAAAATGAAGGGGAGTTCAAAGTCTTCACAGACAAACAAAAACTGACAGAATATGTTACCAAAAGACCAGAATTACAAGAGATACTGAAGCAAGTGCTATAGACTGAAAGAAAAAAAACAAGGGCAAGAGACTTAGAGAAGAGTGTAGAAAAATTATTAGAAAGGGTAAAAAAGATAGACTACAGTACAATATGAGAACAGAAAGCCAAAGGTCAGTATGGATGAGGTAAGTAATGCCTGTACAGTTCTAACAATGAATGTTACTGTCTCTTGAACTCCCCAATCAAAATACATAGACCGATAGTATTTAGATAATGGAAAGAAGGGGAAGGTGTGGCTGTGAAGTGAGTTGCTATATGGTGCATCATGGGAACAGACTCAGGCACAACAGACACTTTCAGCAAACTACCAGTTTACTACTTAGATAGCACAAAGTGTCCACAAGAGCAGGGGAAGAGATCTTATTGTGGTTTGTCTCCCGGGAAGGCCAACTGCTCCAGTCAGGGTCAGTGGATGGCAGCTGTGTGAAAGAAGAGAAAACTCTATGCTGCTGGAGGGAAGGGTATTTACACCCGGGGGGGAAGGGTCCCTGGCACTGAGAGTTCCTATCCTAATAAGCAGTTGGGGCTACATGTTTCCAGTTTCAGGTTCAAGGTTGGTCGGGCCATTCCATTAGACCTAACATCTCCCTTGGGTTGCAGAATGAAAACATACTTAAATATCTGCACACAATAGAAAAGAAGCAGGTAACCAAGGACTGGGAGATGGCTGGTAGGTATGTCCATGACTTCCTCAGCAGTTGCAAAATGCCAAATAACACCAGTAAAACAATAATGAGAAAAATACTATCAGCTCATGAGTTATAAAGGTTCCCAAATTTTTGTCACCACACTGGACCATGTACACCTGTCTTTGTTAAGGTTGAGAATTTAAATATTAGCAATTACTGGCTTTCATGCTTTTGGCTTTCACTTACCCCTCATTTTTCCATACCATGTATTGATCCTCTAAATTGGCTTTTATACAACCTCTGCGGGTCACAGAGGGCATGGTGCTGGTACAGGTCTAGCAATAGTGGGGATTGATCAAAACTGCAGTTTTTCAAAATACCTTGAATACTATTTTATTGCACTTGATACATTACAAAATAAATAGGAAACATAAAAATAAGAAGTATAAACTACCAGAGACAAAAAGCCCAGCTCACAGCAACTCAGTACAATGAAATAAAGATGAGGCTCTTCAGATAGAGAAAGTAGCATATTTAGACTCAATCAGCTCTTTATTAGACCCAAATCAGTTAAGAGCATTTTAATTTTGTATGAAAAGAAAATAAATAAATAATAGGTATCAACTACTAAACATGCATTGTGAAATACAGAGGCTGAAGAGCTAGGGGAAAAATTGTGATTTTGTAGTTTTTCTTAGCACTGTGCTGAAAATGAACCACCCCAACTTCCCTGAATAATCTCTATTGTCTTGTCTCTATACCTTGATCCTCAGGTATGTTTTTGTAAATACGTTACATTCTTAGGTAGAAAACTGCTTATATTATGCGTTGCATATGTCAAAACCTTTTATAAGAGAATAAAAGACGAAACTATCTCATTAGCTTCTCCCAAATATTTGCAGTTAAACTACATGGCACTCAGATGTGTGCTGCATTTTTACCAGATCACAAAGAAAGATGCAGTGTCTCTCAGCCATGAATTCATTCCATTATGAATCTGAATCAACCTCCACACCCCCTAGGAAACACAACTTCTGTGTATACAAAAATAGGATGCTTTTCCCCAGAAGGCAACTAATGGGCTCCCAATGAGTCATTGTCTGGCCTTAGCGGGGTTCTCCTTCTAACAATCCCCTAGGAGAATTATGCAGAGACAACCTCTGATTGATTAGAGACCAGTGATCATGTCATTACCACACTATCCCTGTTATTTACTAATAAATGTCCTCGGCCCTGCACACCACCATAAATTCAGCTCATTATAGGGATTCTCGAGCGTACCCACATGATCCTGCTTTTCCCCTTACCTCATCCAAGCAAGGCACCATTTATCCATGAGCTGCCTGCAGTTTTGCTCTCTGCCACTGCAACTTCTCTTTTCTCAGAAGGTCAAAACAGCCTTCGCTTTTGCACAAAGTCCACCTCCCATACATTCCTCTTTCCAAATGACCATGATCATTTTTTTTCCTTCTTCTTCTGTATTTTCTTTTAAATTTTACATTCAAAAAATATGAGATCCCCATATACCCCTCACCCCACCCACGCCACCCCTCCCACATCAACAAACTCTTCCATCATTGTGGCATATCCACTGCACCCGGTGAATACATTCTGGAGAACCACTGCAGAGCATGGACAGTGGTCCACATTGTATCCACACTCTCCCCCAGTCCACCCAGTGGGCCATGACAGGACACACAACGTCCAGCATCCATCCCTGCAGCACCACCTAGGACAACTCCAAATCCTGAAAAGGCCCCCACACCATATCTCTTCTCTCTCCTGACCATCAGCAGCCACCGTGGCCACCCTCTCCACATCACCACTACAATTTCTTCCCTTCCTAATCACAATAGTTCCCCAGCAGAACACCAGTAAGTCCACTCTAATCCATACTCTATTCCTCCATCTTGTGGACCTGGGATGGCTATGTCCAGGCCCCCTCTACATCTTGAAATATGTTTGGTCGTTTAACTTCAATGCCTTCAGTCCTGTTACATCTTTTCTTCTCTGGACCAATTACTCATCCACCTCCTTCTTTTAATAGCAGTCCCTACTAGCCTCCATTAATAGTCTCTTTCTTCAACCTAATCCAACAGAAATCATCTTCAAAAAGATCCTTTATAAAAATGCCTTCAAACAAAAGTCTACCTTCATCTCTTTTGACAGCATCTGCCCTAAAACAGAAAACAATAAATGTGGTCCTGGACCTTAAAACTTGAAGTGTTAAAGGATCATTTTAAAGGAACTAAGAAAAATGAACACAAGGCAGCACCAATTTGGTAAGATTAATAAAAGACTCAAATACAAACTCATGTTTTCATGAACAATTGTAACCAACTGTTCGCATTTTTCCTTAAAGTTTGAAATAGTGAAAATTGACAAGAGATGTTTGTGAGGGGAAAAAGAAATCCTGACAGAAAGTGGTGTTACTAAAGGAGTTATGAAGGCCTTACCCTTGAGCTGATGAAATTACAAGATGAATTTTCATCCACTTGGAAGGGAGCCGGGGATGATTTTAATGACTTCTGTAAATCTAATTCTATCCAATAGTTTTATGTCTGAGTTGTATTCATTTTGTATGTGTGTGTTAAAGAATTAAAATGTGTGACACAAAGGCAGTTTGAATGTAAATGTAAAACATCTTCAGGAAAATATACATCTTGATAAAAAGCTGTTAGAAATGCACATCCTTTTTTCATGTCACTAATGATTTTTATGTGAGATTAATTCTGGTTATACATACACTAGAAATGGTACAGTTTACTTAAGGAAATGATAAAAATCAACAACCACTTCTCATTTCATTAGGGGAAAAGAGTCAAACATTTTAATGTACATGATTGAAAGGATTTCAGAGCAAATTAATAAAATATTCCTTGTCTTCTATTGGGAAGTATATTTTACCTTGGTGGAGATATTTTTATTTAATTGAATAAAGTAGTCAGTGAAGATTCATAAGTACTTATCCTCAAAAGCAACAATTTGGGATTAAGGAAGATTTTTGTGTTAACATGCAAAAATGGTAGGAAAAATAATCATGGAATAATTTATAAGTGAAAAGAATGAAGAGAGATGGAAGGAATCAAAACCTATCACATCATAAATAGCCCCTTCCTTATGTTTAACCTGTGTTCCAAAGACTCACTTTGAAATCACTTGTTTAGAATTTAGAATATACCTACCCACACAATCATAGAGTCTATGGATTGGAAAAATCCTCAAAAACATTTAGGTCAACCGTCATTTAATCATCCCTTACATCATCCCTACCAAGTAAATAATGTTAAAAGTTGCAGTGAAGTCTCGGATCACATTACAAAATTGAGTTTACATCTTAAAGTGCCCTAACCTGTGTACCAAACACCTAGTAACAGTTTTCCACTCTGAATCATAATGTTTCTACAAAACAATGTGACCAGGTCATAGTTCTAATGTCAGATACACCCCAATCAGGAACATTCCCAACCTCCACTCTTATGTGGAGGCACCAGGGGGTTAAGGAGAAGAAGCTAGGACAGGAGTGTTTGGGGAGAATCAGGATTTGGGCTGTGGGGTGGGACAGGAATGGGCTAAAGATAAGAGGTGATGAAGAGACTGGACTCGATGCAAAGTGATGAGATTTGTAACCTCAGCTATTCTCTTTGCCATTCCTTCTTTACCTCCCTCCTCAGTGCTGCCCTGAGAATGCAAGCCTTCTCTCCCTAGCACCTCCCCACCTGAAAGTGAAAGCTCTGAGTATTCTGCTCAGTGAATGATGTAATCCCTCATTCATTTGTTCCCTCATCTTTTACATTTTATTTCTACTTTGCACTCTATCTCTTTCCGTCTCTTGGTGTTCAGCAACTTCCTCACATCCTGTGAACCAGGGGCCCCTGGAACATAGATGCCACATATTTTTCATTTCTGGATCCCCAATTCCCTACAGTGACTGACTCACAGGTGTGCTAATATGTGCCTCTGGAATAAGTTTTTATTTAATCAAGGGAAAGGAAAGGGAGGAGAAGGGGGGAAATAGCAGAGATCACTTAGGGGCAGCAAAATGGGATTCTCTCTCTTCTTTTTAATTTCCTTCCTGCTTGCAGTCACCAGCCAGCATGGGACTGTGAGGAACAGAGATGGAAACCAGCAGTAGAATATTGAGAAGTGGCAGCTGAGAGGAAAGAGGTGCTTTCCCCCTTCTCTCTCCCTTTCCACTCTTCTGCCTTTTTACCCTCTCACAGATATCTTCTTTAAGTTAAACTGAGTTATTTGAAGAGGGGGATCTGGGATCAGGAGGCTCTAGTTTCAGGAAACAAGAGGTCTGCCCAGGTGAGAAGAAAGAGGAAAGGCAGGAGGAGAGAGAGGGTGCCAGGAGAAACAGGAAGAAAGAGGTTATTCTTTATGTGGCAAGTACCCAGTGCCCACCGATTGTCCAGGTTCTTCTCTGCACCTCCCAATACATTCCCTCAGGGTGGTGTCATGGGACTAACTCTTAGCAAAGGAATATGAGCAGAAGCAAGGTGATGGACAATTTTAAATGTCCATGTTGCTAGGCTATGGTGTTCAGTTGGTCAAGCAAGCACTGATAGTTACAGAAAGCATATTTAGTAGATGGATTTGCACCTACAGGCAGATGATCTACAATCAGCTACACTCAACAAAGGAGGTTACCTTCAGAATTGAGGGGTATCTCCTCATCTAATCAGTTGAAGGTCTTAAAGCCAAACCTGATGATTTCAGAAGTCAGTACTGAAGTACTTAAGCTCTACTTAAGCCAGCCAGCTTCCGCTGGCATATTCAACTTCACTTCCAACAGTGTATTGTCAGGATTCTCTAGAGAAACAGAATCAAGAGATATCTGTCAATAGTATGTGATTCTATAAGAAACTCTCAGGCAGCCATGGGGATGCACAAGTCCAGGTTCTGCAGGCAGGCTGCAACCAGGGGCTGCAATGAAAGTCTAGTGAAGGTTCTTGATGAGTTCTGGGAGATGTTGGCTGTCCAAAGATGAGCTGTGAAATCTCTCTCAATGCTGGAATCACTTCCCCTTTTAAGGCATTCAGCTGATTGGGTTAAGCATCATTCATTGCTGATGGCAAGCTCCCTGATTGATGTAATTATAACCAGCTATCTATGATTTACCACTGCAGTAAAGTCAATGGTGACTAAAATCCATAAATGCCCTTGTATTACAGTTAGCCCAGTGCTTGCTTGACCAAATAACTGGGCACAATTACCTGGCCGAGTTAACACAATAGCCTAACCATCACAATCAGTTTCCAGTTTGTCACCTATCTTACAGAATTTGGACTTGCCAATCACCATGGTCACATAAGCCAATTTCCATAATAATGCAAATTTATATTTACATTCATATCCTGTCAGCCAGTTTTGTTTCTCTGGAGAACCCTGACTAATATAAGCAAAATGCCAATTCCCATCTGAAACAGACAAAAATGGGTGTACCATTCCAAAATTGCTCTTTTCCCTGTTCCACTGATGCTGGAGACCATTTTTTCCAATGCTACAAGAGTGATGAAAACAGACAAACACAAACTGAATATTCTATGAGGGTGGAATAAGCATTTTGAGTGTGTGCGAAGCCACCAAAGATTTCTGTTTTAGTTTGCCAAAGAGCTGCCGATGCAAAGCACTAGAAATGTGTTGGCTTTTATAAAGGGTATTTATTTGGGATAAAACTTACAGTTCCAAGGCCATGAAAAGTTCAGCTCAAGGCACCATAAGAAGTGCTCTCTCTCCAAAGTCAGCTGCCATGTGTTGAAGCAAGATGGTGAGTGATGTCTGCCCGGCCTCTGCCTTCCCCTCCAAGCTTTCTCTCTCAGGCTCAGCTGCTCTGCTTTCTTCCCTATTTCAGCTGCAAGCTATCAGGCGTAAGGCTCTTCTTCTCTTGCGGGCTTCTGTTTAAGCGAGCCTCTCTTTTACATGGCAGAGTCAAACATGGCAGCTTCTTTTTTTCCTCTGTGTGTTTGTGTGAGTCCATTTATATCAGACCCAGCAAGGAGGTGGGGACTCAACCTGAATCAAGCCTCACTGAGGTAGTACAATCAAAAGCCCTGAACCAATCTTATCAAGTAATCAAGTCAAAGGCTCCTCAACTGAGTTTAATACAATCAAAGGGTATCACACCCAGAGGAAAAGATTAGTTTACAAACGTAATCTTTCTCTTTTTGGGATTCATTAAATAATCTCAAACTGCCACAAGGAGGGACTTATTTGTTACTACAGTGTAGCCTAGCATAGCCTAACTGATACACCTTATTTCACCCATCTGTCACTACTATTATTAATAAAAGGAAGGTTGCTATTGCAGGTCAAAGACAGCTTGGCTTAGACATTACCATCTCATCTAAAATATCTAATTCAAGGTTTGAAACCATCTCAAACTTGTTGCTTCCTATTTCTACCTATCTCTTTATTAGAAGATATGACATTTTTTAAAATTGTTTGAGGGATTTCGAACAATCTATTCTTACAGATACTCTGAAATCTATTCCTGAATGAAGCTGCACAAACAGAACTAAGTTTATTGCATTGGCCACCCTGTAGGATCATTCTAAACTCAGCATGAGGCCCATGGATTAAGGGATGCTACAAAAGATAGGCATGCAAACCTCACAGCAGGAATCACTGCACAGATATGGTGAAGAATGCTGCTCATTATATTGTACAGTGTCTTCTTTATAAGGAATCTCTGGATAATTTTTTTTTTTGTTTTAATACCACTAAGAGCTGTTCTCTTATAAAATAGTATTAAACCCCACCTCATAAAGTTGTTGTGAGGATTCAATTAGGTAATGCATTTTGAAAGTTTAAAATGATATCTAGAACAGGGTAAGCACAAAATACATTTTTTCTATTATTAGAAATTTTTTAAAATCTTAATTGAACTATATTAATGTTCAATATATTTATTAATAGATAACAACAGAAGCTGGAGCCTACTCATAGCAACTCTATCATGCATCATCAATTTGTTTTATGCCCTATTTCTTTCTAATCCTTTTCCAATGTATGTAACTTTGCTGCATGCTGTACTTTATATATACGTATTTTTTTTAAGTTTCCTTAAATTCATTATAGAACAAGATAGGCTATTGATACAATAAACCCTAGATTCTTTACTTACCTTTTATAAAATCTGGGGAGGAAAAATGACAAAAATTAAAAGCCTATGCATATGAATAGAATTTTCTCCATTATAGCATTTTCTTACTTTCTTACTTGTATAAAAGATATAAACCTTAACATCCTAGTAATAGAAGAACACCCAAGCTCCAGCTACGTTCAGTAACCTAGCTGACTTTAACTTTTTTCAGTAACATTAACACTGCAATTGAAACTTTACAAAGGAGTATCCCTTCCAGCTAACCTGTATTCAAAGCACGCTTGCTAAGATACCTAATAGTCCACTCTGTGCATGGGCCTGAGGCATGAAAAGACTCTATGGGTGAAAGCTATAACTATCACGGCCAATTTCCAGAAAAATCCTTAGGATCTTGGTATGATAACATGTTTATTGAAACAATATTTTAATTATGAAATTGTTTGAAAAACTTGAGCTGTGTGGTTACCATACTGACAGAATTAAGCCATTATTGCCCCTAAGCTCAGAGGAAATTCAGCTCTGTTTGGTTCAATCAATATTTGCTGCCTTTCATTTCCTGGGCATTGTGCTAGACTAGGGGACCTAGAGATAAATAAAGAATGAACAAAATCCTCAAGGACTCAATAATTGAGTAGATAAGATACCCCTAATTAATTATTTAATTATTTGGTATTATTAAACACTCTTCATTTGTCTTCATAGAATTTATCTCAAGTAGTAATTATACACTTATTTGTTTGCTCACATACTTCCTTTCTGCCTCCTCCACTAGATCATTATTTCATTGGAGACAAGGGCTTTAACCATTTTGTGACTGTGAGCTTAGTGTTAATATCAAAGCTCATAACATGGTAAACGGTGAACAAATATTTGCCAAATGACAGTGGAGTCATGTATAAAATAATAGAAATCAATAGTTTTCATGTATACAAACATCAGCTACTTAGATGACATAATGAAAAAGACCCTGTAGTAGATTGAATCATGCCCCCATGGTGACATGTTCAAGTCTTGACCCCTGGTCCTATGGGTGTGAACCCATTTATAAATAGGACCTTTGAAGGTTCTATTTGGATGAGACCAAATTAAACCAGGGTGAACCTCAATCCAGTTGGCTGAACTCCTTAAAAGAAGAGGAAATTCAAAAGCAGTGAGTTAGGAGAAAACAGAGGAGGTGTAAAGAAAAAGATTGCCTTGTGAGAGACAGAAATTGAACTACCACCACCACTATGCAGCAGACTCTGGGAGAAAACCTGGCCTGCCAGCGTCTTGTAGTTGAACTTCCAGCCTTCAAACTATGAGCCAATAAATTCCTGTTGTTTAGGCCAACCAGTTTTTTTATAGCACTCCAGCAAACAAAGATATTGTAAGGCAATAAATTCTTGTTGTTTAAGCCAACCAGTATGTGGTATTTGTCATAGTAACACTGGCAAACTAAGACAGACTCGTTTGAAATGACAAAAATGATAATTCTAAAAGGGGTCAAACAATCAAATACCCAGAAGTAAATTTAACTGGGAACACATAAAACAAATATGAGAAATATTTTACAAATTCCTGATGAAAACAGAAGAATCAAATTAATAGAAAGCTATATTAAGTTTGTAGATAAGGAAACCTCAAAAACACTTCAATTCTTCATAAAGTAATTCATAATTTTAACAATACCAATAATCCTAAAAAATATAAATTTTATTTTGTAACTAGACAAGCTAATTTTAAAGTTCATGTGGAAAAATAAACTAACAATAATAAGCAGGAAAGCTCTGAAATAGAATAGCCTTCTTAGGCAATGAACATATTACAAAACATCAATCTTAAAACAGTGTGGTATTGGGACACGTATGATAGACCAAAAAAGAGAAGATAAGTTTCAGAGATAGATTTCAACTGATACGGAAATTTAGTATATGATAAAGGCGGTACTCAAATCTATAGCAGTAAAGACAAACTTTTGTAAATAATATTGGGGCAACCAAACAACCATTTGAAAATGCTACCATTGGATTCATAAGCCACACTATATTCAAAGAAAAAATCCAGATGGATTAGGATGTAGGTATAAAATCATAATATAGTTGAATTCTTTTATAAATTTAGAGTTGATCTGGCCTTTGTAGCTATGGCTCAAAAATCAAAAGGTAAAAAATAAAACATCAATAAATTCAACCATATAAAATTCATAAAATTTGCATTAAAAAACACCATAAGGACAAAGTGGAGAAAAATATTTGCAATTCATTTTACAGACTGTTTTTGTTTGCTAGGCTGCTGAAAGAAATTTACCATGAAATAGGGTGGCTTTTAACAATGGGAATTTATTCACTTACAAGCTAAAGGCTGCTGGGAGCAATGTACCAGAAATGTGTTGGTTTTATAATGGGAATTTCTTAGGTTAAAAGCTTGCAGTTCTGAAGCCATGAAAGTATCCAAATCAAGGCATCATCAGAGATCCTGCCTCACTAAAGGTTGGCTGTTGGCAGTCCTTCCATGTGGCAAGACACATGGAGGCATCTGCTTGTCTGGGTCTCCGCCCTGTCTGTGTTCCACTGATTGTAGTCTCCAGTCTCTGAGACCTCTCTTTCAGCTACTCAGGGTTTCTGTCTCTGCTGTCCTTTTCTGTGTGTCTGCTGCTTTCAGTGCTCCATTTAAAAAAGACTTCAATAAGAGGATCAAGAACCACCCTGGCTCATGCCTCACTGAAGCAACCCAATCAAAGATACCCCAACTGAATCCAATCCAACCAAAGGGTCCCCATCCACAGAAATGGATCAGCCCCAAGGACATGACTTTCTTGAATCCACCCAGATTCAGACTGTCACACTTAAAGTTTTGAGGCCATGAAAATGTTCATAGCAAGGCATCATCAAGATGATGTTTTCTTCCTGAAGACCAACTGCCATTGATCCTGGACTCCTCTGTCATATGGCAAAGCACATGACAGAGTCTTCTGATCTCTCCCTTCTCTTCCAGGTTTTGTTGCTTTCAGCTTCTTGCATCCATGGCTTTCTCTCTCTTTGTTTGAATTTCATTCTCTTATAAAGGAATCTAGTAAGATGATTAAGACCCATCTTGAATGAGGTGGGTTACAGTTAAACTAACATAGCCTCATCACAAGATTCTACTTACAATGGGTCCACACCCAAGGAATGGATTAACTTTAAGAACATGCTTTTTTGGGGTACATACAATTCAAACTGCCAAATAGACAAATGGTTATTTTCACTAATATATATAGAGTTCCTAGAAATTTTGAAGAAATATAAGAAAAAACTCACAGAAATATGTAAAGTACTGAAATGAACAGCTCATAGAAAAAAATACAAATATCATCAAATATAAAAATGCTCACAAATAAAAGAAATGCAGACTAAAACTACATTTGTCACTGTGATAGGTAGAATTTTATAATGGTCCCATGATCTCCAGCCCCTGGTGTTAGGTCCTGTTTAATCCCCACCCCTGGAATGTGGGCAGGGCCTGTGAATTGCATAGGTAGATAGAATATAGCAACAGTGTTGGAACATTACTCTCTAGCTTAGGTTATGGTATGTGGCAAATGTGATGGAATGACACTCCCATCACTATGCTACAGAATACAAGAGTCCATCCTGGAAGACTGGAGCAACAGCGTGTCATTGTGGCCTTTAAGAAGTAAGCTGCTGTTCTGTGAACTGCCTATGGGAGGAGGGCCACATGGCAGGGAACTGCAGGTGGCTTCTTGTTACTGAAGGCCTCAGCCCAAAAGTTGCAGGAATGGAATTCCTTGGAAAAGGATCCTGAGTCTCAGATGAAAGTGTACACTTACACTTAGTGATACCCTGAGCAGAGTACCTAGCTAAGCAATGTTCAGGCTCCTGATTCACAGAAACTGTGAAATAATGAATGTGTTTTGGTTTAAGCCCTAAGTTTGTTGTCATTTTTATGCAACAATAAGAAATTATTACACTCCCAATTATTTTGGAAAAAAATACAGAAGGATGCAAAATACTCTGTGTTGCTGAGCTGTACCAATGGGTCCACTTTTACATTGCCAGTAGGAACACAAAATAGCTTAATACCTGTGGAGCAAAGTCTGATAATGTCTAACAGAATTGCAATTATACTTGCCCTTTGGCCCAGTGCTGGAAATCTGTTCTACTCTTGTATATGTATGAAATTGTATATGTACAAATTTTTCATTGAAACATTGTTTATAATAGCAAGCAATGGAAACAACCCAAGGATCCAACAATTGGGGATTTATTATATTTTCTAGGGAAATCTACTTAATGGATTACTATGTATCCATTAAAATAAAGGAAGAATGAGAAAGATCTCTACATACTGATATAGAAAAAAATCTCTAGTATGTATTACTAAGTAGAACAAAGCAAAGTTCAGAACAATATATATAGTGTTGCCTTTGTATAAGATAAAGGCATGCATTTGCATGAAGAAACAGTATAAGTTAAAAAAGAGATGATTTTAAAAGTGTTCCCTTTAAGGAATCTGAGCAAGCCTTTCCCATGAATATCATTTGTTATCATTTTTTTCTTTTGAAGCATGAATGTATTAAAAAACTAATTGAAGTTTTTAAAAATTGTTAGGTGGATGGATGTAAGAAAGTACTTTATCATAATAAACATATATTCAAAAGGTAAAAATGGGAGAAGAATGTGACATAATAACATCAACTAGGGTCAGGGACTCAAAAGGATTTTGAGGATGATCAGGTGAACAAGCCACAGAAGGACATTAAAAATAGCAAGAACTTCAAATTCAAAGACATGTATGGTAAAACTGGTGGTATATCTGAGTAACAGAGGGTACCAGAGAGATAAGCAGCAAGAAAGTGTTTTCATTTCCTAGGCTCCTCAAACAAACATCATGCAATGGTTCAACTTAAACAAAGGGAATTTGTTCACTCAAAGTTTTGAGACCAGGAAAATGTCCAAATTAAGGAACAATCAAGATGACATTTTCTCCCCAAAGACTGGCATTCTGGGGCTGACTGCTGGTGATCCTTGGTTCCTCTGTCACATGGCAAGGCACATGGCAGTGTCTCCTGGTCTCCTTCTTCTCCTCCAGGTTCTGTTTCAACTTCTTGCATCTTGTGGCTTTCTCTCCCTCTCTCATGTCAAATTCATTCTGCTTATAAAGGACTCCAGTATTAGGATTAAGACCCATTCGGTTAAGGTGTATGTAAGAGGTAACATACACCTTAACTGAAGTAACCTCATCAAAAGGTCTTACTTACAATGAGTTCACATCCTCAGGAATGGTTTAAATTTAAGCACATGTTTTTGTCAGGTACATACAGCTTCAAACCATCACAGGTAGGCAGAAACCAGATCAAGGGAGTCTGTATTAGTTTCCTGCAGCTATTGTGACAAATTATTACAAACTTGGTGGCTTAAAACAACAGAAACTTATTCTCTCGAGTTCTGGGTCAAGAAGTCTGAAATCAAGATATCAGCAGTGCCATGCTCCCTGTGGAGACTCTAGTGGAGAACTCATTCTTTGTCTCTTCCAGCTTCTGCTGGTTGCTCACTTCCTTGGCTTGTGGCCAAATCATCCCACTCTCTGCCTTAATCTTCACATAGTTTTGTCCATTGTATGCCTGTGTCTTCCTCTTATATCTCTTATAAGGACCATTGTCATTGAATTTAGGACCCACCAAGATAATATCAGGTCAAGATCTATAATGACTAAATATGTAAAGACCCTTTTTCCAAATAAGGTAACATTCACAAATTCTGGGGACATGGACATATCTTTTTGGACTACTGTTCAATCCATTACAGGGTCAATGTTTGAGGCAAACAAGACTATTTTAAAGGGGTTGCAAATGTCCAGGTGAGAAATGTTTTGCAAATTTTAAACTTATGCTATGTGTATTCATGTATGAATGATAGACTTCAACAAAAAAAATCTTTAAAAAAATTCTTGGTCAGAGATCCTGCAAGCCCCTTACATTTTCCAGAAATCCACCCCATACGTTCCTTGCTATAATTTATGTCTGCTCCTCTTATCTTGACTTGTATTGAAGCAATTAAATGTATGGTTGCAGCACACTTTCATCTTCTCTAAGTCTTTTCTTACATTCATATCATAACCATTGAATATTCTAGGGATATCCTAATCTGGAGTGGCAGAAGTCCTCAGGGGATACCTTCCCTGAAAAAGAAATTTAGCTAGAAGCAGACAGAGGTGTCTAAAAAAAGGCACTTTGGGGCAAGACGTGAGGAACATGGCATTAAAATTTCTGGTGAGGTATCCAGATAGGATAATTTCTAGAGCAAGTGGTAGCATATTAAAATAGAATGTAGAAGATCAAGAGAGGAAGTAAACCTTTAAATGTCACATCATAGCAAGAGGGGGTTCCATTTCAAGGTGAAAAACAGGTAAATTCAAAGCTCTAAAGCTCTTGCCCTCTAAAAATGTGACCCTCTATCAGCTTTTTTTTCAACAATTATGCAAGAAAAGGCAATCCTCTAGACCATATTCTGGTCACCAGTACTGTACCAACAGTCAAATTTTAGTTATTGATCCTTCATCTCAATAACCAATGCCCAGGTAATTCCTTACCTTCTAACCAACACAATTAAAGTTGTGACTCTAATCAACTCTATTCAAAAAAATTTTTTGCAGTGAAGAAAATGTTCTGTAACTGTGCTATCCAATAAGGTATCCACTAGCCACAGGTAGCTATTGACCATTTGAACCAGCTGGTATGACAAAGGAACAAATTTTTTAAATTATATTTAAGTTTAATTAGCTTAAATTTAAATAGCCACTTATGCCTAGTAGCTACCCTATTGGACAGCACAACTCTGAACATGATTGGACACAGATCCTGGCCCATCTTTTTGTTTGGATAGACTCTGGTTCTGACTTGGTATCAGCCTTAGTCTTCACCTGTTATTATACTTAATTCTGACTCCATAGTAAAATCTGGCAAATCTATCGGGGCTTATAACCATTGTTTGTATTTCAGTTACATAAGTTAGGAGTTTTCTTTCTTTCTGATACTCATTCAAGATATCAAAGAACAAGACCTAGAGATGCTGACTCAATGTTTTCAAAATAACACCCACAACTGTGGGACCCTTTGACAGTCACAAGACCTACCAAGGAATGTTTTGGATATGAGGACCCTTTTTTTTTTTTACCTCTTTTTCCAGATAAATTAACAAGGATTCCTTTAGCTCATAGATTGCCACTTCTATTATCTAATTGAAACATGTATATGTACATATGAAAATCATTTTAAGTATGAAGTTGCAAAAGTTTCTTATATTGTTTTCAGTTTTGTTACTACCAAATTCTGGATGGAGTAAAGTTGGCAATTCATAGAAGAGACTCATTTAAGGTATACAGGTACAGACCCACTCCCAAAAGGAAATCATTGTTTCAGTGTACCCTAAGCAGTAAAATAAAACTTAAGCTTTCAGTAAGTAAATCAGGCTTTCACTAAGAACTGTGATTCTCCATTTTCTAAAGAAGGAGAACATTTTAGCAACTCACCCCCCTCCCCTTTCTTCACAGTGTAAAAGGAAACATTCAACTCTGTGAGATGCTGAAGATATAGAGATGATGGGATGATGAGACTATGGGTAGTGGGAGATCACAGACTAGAAAAGGAGGCAGACTCACACACTGCTTACTATCTCACACAATGATATGTCCTGCAATGCAGATAGCATAGCAAATCTGCAATACAGATAGCATTTTTCAGATCAAATCTGAAAAAAAAATAGTTGAAAACTGTATGATAGTATTATATATCATTTGTTTTCCATAGAGTTGGTTGCCCTGCCACTCTTTTTTTTTCCCTCCCTCTCTCTTCTTAGATAAAAATTCTTTTTGACACCAGCTGCCATTAGAGGAATAATGATTAGGTAGAATGCTTCTCAGTGGCAGCAACAGGCTAATTATTTCAACTAAGAGCTGTAACCAACATATTAGAATTTTGAAAGCAGCTTGAGTAAGTTGATTCCAGGTTTACATTTTCTTTAATACACACACACATATTTATATGTATATATATATATAAATATGTGTGTGTGTGTGTGTGTATATATATATATATATAAATACATATATTTCCATTATGTATTTTTAAATAAGCTGTTAAATTACAGTTATGATGGACAAACAGCCTTCAAATACATCACAATACGTTGTTTGAGAACTGTGTTTCACCCACTTCTTCATAGGGGCAAATTGTCTTTACCATAGAAACCCAGATATCCCAAGAAGTTTAGCTACAGTAAAGAGGAAGAGCAGAGGCCCTGGACCAGGCTATGTGGGTCTGATCTTGTCTTTGCTGTACCACCTATGAAACCTTTTTAAACTTCAGTTCCCAACTCTGTAAAATGAGGAAAATAATACCCAATTCAAGAGGCCATGAAGATTAAATGAGTTAATTCTTGTTAAGCACTTAGAACAATGGCATCTAGCAAGTGTCGGAGAAATGTTAGTTTTCATCGCCAACATCCTCCTCTGCCTCCTCCTCCTCCTCATGTCACAGGGAAAACAGAAAGCTACAGGTAGGGTTTGTGATTTGCCCAAGTCATACAACTAACTATTAAACAGCACAGAGAGTGGGGCTTTTAGTACTAGCCCTGTGTTCTTTTTCCTGTGCAATGCTGTCTTTACTATCCTATACTATATATAATACCCTACCCTACCCTTTCTTACACATACAGTCCATATTAGGCACATATTTTAATTTTAAAAAGGGCTAGAGATGCCAGTTCTAGAAATCTCAAAGCAAGACCATATTGACCAATCTTCAGCTGATCTCTATCTCCCCTATCTTCTGATATCCCTAAAATTCCTTTCATATGAGACACAACTTTTATTACATAATAAAAGATATTATTTAAATTATAAAAAGGACACACAGCCTTATGTTTATATTGCTCACAACAGAATGTTAAGTTAATGAGAATATAAGAATTATTTAAAAACATAAAACAATAATAACATATTAAATAAAAAGATAAGAGTATAATCCATGGAGAGGAAGTATGGATTATTTTTTGGTTTTGTTTTTGTTTTTATTTTTTATTTCTCTCTCCATCCCCCCCACCCCGGTTGTCTGTTCTTTGTGTCTATTTGCTGCATCTGCTTTGTCCACTTCTATTGTCAGCGGCACGGGAATCTGTATTACTTTTTGTTGTGTCATCTTGTTGTGTCAGCTCTCCGTGTGTGCGGCACCATTCCTGGGCAGGCTGCACTTTCTTTTGCACTGGGCGGCTCTACTTACGGGATGCACTCCTTTCGTGTGGGGCTCCCCTATGCCGGGGCACCCCTGCGTGGCAGGGCACTCCTTGCGCGCATCAGCATTGCGCATGGGCCAGCTCCACACGGGTCAAGGAGGCCTGGGGTTTGAACTGCAGACCTCCCATGTGGTAGACGGACATCCTAACCACTGGAACAAGTCCGCTGCCCAGTATGGATTATTGAGGTGTGGAATAAAATAGAATAGTCCATACTAGATGCTCTGGGTATTGAAATAAACCTTCACTTTCCTCATAATTTTCCCAGGGCCAATAGAAACACTTCCTGGGGACAGCACAGCTAGGATGGAGTACAACTCCATCATAAGCCATTTCATGAACACTTAGCAGGAAAACGTGAAATGTAAGAGTTGCTTTCCTCCTTCTACAAAACGCAAGGCTGCTCCAGACCTAAGTCACAGTAGGTCAATAGGCTTGAATGAAAATCATGGGACCCTGCAGGAGATCCAGCAAAACTTCTTGATGTCACTTCTCCTCCTGATCCATATGGGCATTCCAAAAAAAAAGGTCTTTGTACAGATAACCTTTATAAAATATTTTTTTATTAGAGAAGTTCTGGATTTACAGAAAAATCAAGTATTCCATTCAATGCAAGGTATAAATAATATATGGAAATCCTGTATTTTTGCATGATTGTTCTATAAACCCGCAACTTCTCTAATAGAGAAAAAAAATCAGTTGGCCATAAATATGAAGGCTGATTTCTGAACTTCCAGCAATTTGATTCCATTAGTCTATATGTCTGTCCTTGTGCCATATTGTACCATATTGTTTTGATACTGTGGCTTTGTAATAAGTTTTAAGATCAGGAAATAAAAGTCCTCCAACTTCATTCTTTTTCAAGACATCTTTGGCTAATTGGGGTCTGTTTCCTTTCCATATAGATTTGATTATTGGTGTTTCCACTTCTGCAAAGAAAGCTAGAGAAATTTTGATTGGGAATGCATTGAATCTGTAAATCACTTTGGGTAGACTTGATATCTTAACAATATTTAGTCTTTAATCCGTGAATACAAAATTCCCTCAATTTATTTAGGTCTTTTAAAATTTATTTTAGCCATGTTTTGTAGCTTTCTGTAAACAACTCCTTCATTTCCTTGGTTAGATTTATTCTTTGATATTTAGTTCCTTTAGTTGCTATTATAAATGTAATTTTTTTCTTGATCTCATTTTCTGATTATTCATTACTATTGTATAGAAAAACTACTTATTTGGGGGTATTGAGCTTATACCCTGCCACTTTGCTGAATTCATTTACTAGCACTAGTAGTTTTGTTGTGGATTTTCTGTGTATAAGATCATGCCATCAGCAAACCGGGAAAGTTTTACTTATTCCTTTCCAATTTGGATGCCTTTTATTTCTTTTTCTTGCCTAATTGCTCTGGCAAGAACTTCCAGGACAATGTAATAACATTGGTGACAGTGGGCATCCTTGTTTTGTTCCTGATCTTAGAAGGAAAGTTTTCTGTCTTTCACCATTAAGTATTATGTTAGCTGTGGGTTTTTCACATATGCCTTATATCATGTTGAGGAAGTATCCTTCTATTCCTAGCTTTCTAAATGTTTTTATCAAGAAGGGAATAGATTTTATCAAATGCTCTTTCTGCATCAATTGAGATAATCATGGGGTTTTTTTCCTTCATTCTGTTAATATGGTGTATTACATTAACTGATTTTCTTATGTTGAACTACCCTTGCATACCTGGGATAGATCCCACTGGATCACGGTGTATACTCTTTTAATGTGTTGTTAGATTTAGTTTGCTAGTATTTTTTAAAATTTTTTAATTGCCTTTTTTTAAAGATACATAGATCACAAAAAATGTTACATTAAAAAATATGAGGTTCCCATATACCCCACACCCAAACCCCACTACTCCCACATCATCAACCTCTTTCATCATTGTGGCACATTCATTGCATTTGGTGAATACATTTTGGAGCACTGCTGCACCACATGGATTATAGTTCACACTGTAGTTTACATTCTCCCCCAGAGAGAGTGAGTTATGTCAGGATATATAATGTTCAGCATCTGTCCCTGCAATATCATTTAGGACAACTCAATGTCCTGAAAATGTCCCCACATCACATCTCTTCTTCCCTCTCTCTGCCCTCAGTAACTACCATGGCCACTGTCTCCACATCAATGATACAATGTCTTCCATTGCTAGAGGCACAAGAGTTCTGTAGTAGAATACCAGTAAGGCCACTCTAATCCATATTTCACTCCTCCATCCTGTGGACCCTTCAATGGTGATGTCCACTCCACCTCTAAATTGAGAGGGGGCTTAGAGTCCACATGGCTGATGGAAGGAATTCTCCTGTTTGCAGTTGTAGGTACTCTCAGTTCCCTGGTGTGGTGGTTGACCATCTTCACCTCCCTGTTAGCTGACTTGGGTAAGTCCAATGAACCAGAGAATAGGTGTTGCAACTCTGCTGAGGCTCAGCTCCCAGCTGTCACATGGCCAGTCCAGAGATTCAAGTCTCCTGAGTATATACCAACCCCAGCACCAACCAAAAATTCAGGAAAAGTGACAGAAGAGGCATGTGTAGAAAGGTCACATCTGAGTCCAACTCCATCACACTCAGGAGCACAAATTCCAAACTAGGGCCTACTGACAAGGCACTGAACTCCAGAGCCATCTACCATAACTGTAGAACCTGTGTGTCTTCATAGCCCTCATGAGCACCAGTACCTGGGATTGTATCTACTTTGGCTATCTCTGGGATCCTGCTGGGACTTGCATAAGTGTGACACCTCTGATGACCTCCAGACTCATTTTGAAGTCTCTTAGCCATATAATCTCATTTATCTTTACCATTTACCCCTTTTATTCAAGGTCTTTTTCTAGTTGCATCATCAGCTGGTAGTAATCCCTCTGCGCCAGGGAGGCTCATCCCCGGGAGTCATGTCCCACACTGCAGGGAAGGTGATGCTGAGTTTGACTTAGAGAGTGGCCACATTTGAGCAACATGGAGGCTCTCAAGAGGTAACTCTTAGGCACCCTGCAGCTCTTGGCCTAGTTGAAATTTCAGGCCCAACGGCTCATAAGCATAGTCATCAGTATCAAGGGCTCATCACTAGACCATCCTTCTTCACTGGTCTTTGCCCTTGCACTTGGGGAATTGTTGTTGTTCATTGGGGAATGTGACAGAGCTCCCCTGGTTAGGAACTCAGCACTCCCTCAGTTGTAATTTGTAACTCTACCTACTATGTAAATACCCATCAAATATCTGAACATTTTTATATACCCTATATACATGCCTGGAGAACTCTGTCCCAACCATGTGTACCCCATCAATAACACCCCACACCAGTGTTCCCCCCTGCTATAGTTGAACCCCTCTGTGATCCAAAACTTCTTCAAAAATGAAGCCTAATATATTGCCAAATTCAATTAGTAGGAAAACGAAATAGTAATGACAGGTTTAAAGATTAGAAACAGAATACATACTAATTTAGAAAAACTAAAATAAAGCACAAAATAAATTGGGGTATTAAAAATGAAAATTATCATAAAGCTTTGTTTTTGATATTTTGCCTTTCATCACTATAATAGGTGTCACTCTGTATGTACAGTGGCAAGGCAATCTCTTTCCTTCCTTCCTCAGTGTCTACATCACTTTTTTTTAATTTTTAATTTTATCTTCAAAAAAGTTTTAGATCACAGTAAAGTCACATATACAATATAGTGGACTCCCATATATCCAAGAGCAAACCACTTTCCCTGCTTCCCCAGCAATGATCTTTTTATATGTTCATGCTATAGCTGATGTACCAATACTGAAACATAGCTACCAACCATGGTTCTATTTTGGTTTACATTATGGTTCATATTTTAGACTATACAATTTTCTAAATTTTTAGTTACATTATGGTTTACATTTTAGACTATACACTTTGATAAATTTTTGGTGAAATTTAACATGTCCTATATCCATCATTGCATGATCTTGTGGAACATTACCATTGCCCCCCAGTTACCCCTGCTTCCATCTATTCTATTCTTTCCCCCTCCCCTTGGGGCCCACAGTGACAACCAAGTGTCACTGCTTAAACAACAAGATTTGTAGATACTTACAATGCTGAGGGCTTGACACTCTAGTCTGTCCTCCCCAATTTGGAGCCACCCATGCAATTCAAAGTCATTAATCAAGAGCAGTGATCAGTGCTCCATTCACATACCCCCAGATGTTGGGAAACTGAGTTTTAATGTCTCACTCTGGCACTAGCAAGCTGCTCTAGTACCTTACTGCTGCCTGTTGTGAGGTTGCAAGATGGTCAATGGTTGCCACTGTGCAGACAATAAAAATCACTGGTATTTACCACAATTTACTAGTCTTTTCCTTCCACTTTTCCCTGGAAGCTGTAGTGGGTTCCACTTGTCTCTGGAGGTTCAAAATAGTTCTGGTGGAGGGAGAGCTTCCTGGAGCTTTCTGCTTCACCCTCTACCCACAGTCCTCTTTCTATATAGACAATTTTTATAATTTAAATTTTTACATAACATGAAAGGAAAGAAAAAAGGAGCCATCTACAAATTTTCCATCTATTCCTATATTCTGCAGAAATTTATTTTGCTCCCATTCAAAGTGCCTTAAACATAATTCCTCTATATTGGAAGTCTAAAGTATAAAGGCTACCTTGACTATAAAAACCTCATGAAATTCCATATATTTAAGTTCAGAATGATTTTGCTTTCATTCCCATGGAGTGTTTGCAAATCATGTTGATGCATTTTAGCCGGATTCACACTGACTCAAAGTCAAGCTATACAAACAATTTGAACATAAAATCTCATTTTTAAAAATTTCTTTGCTTTAAATATGCAGCAGCAGGACAGGGACTGTTACTTTCTCCACATTAGCTTTTATGCACTATGCAAAGCCTTCAAAGATCACTATTCCTAAGAAATAGACTTAGTTGTCATGCTGTCTTTCATACTGAAGCTTTCTCTCTTTTGCAAGAACCAAAATTATTTGCCTACTACATTTTCCCTCACCACCATATAGAACACTCCAAAGCACTGATCAATTAGGACAACTGTTACTATGTGAAATAATGATTTTGTAGTTTTTACCATACCTTTCTGTTTTCTTGACCACCCCTGGGAATCAGAATGTTGAGTTGTTATTCAGAGTTTCTATAGCTGGCTTGAAAGTGCCCTGGATACTTTAACCCTAACAAATTTCTCAAATGGAAATTATTGATGTCTATTGATGTCTTCATTTCAGACACAGAAGAGCATGTATACATACATATGTACAGGATGGCAATTAGCTATACCACACATTTATCCTTTCCTTCTTACTTCCCTCACATGCCTTCAAAGCACCCATTTCCTATGTGAGATGTACTTAACTAACTGGGAAGGAAAAACCCCATTGATTAAATGGTCACTACCTCATTTGCCCCACTGGTCACAGAATACCCAATTGATATATGAGATGTGGCACCTCAAAGAAACAGAGAACATAGGTAAGGACTGAAAGGCTGTAGAGTCAACCAAATAGTCTCAATTCAAGAGAATAGCATAGAACTAGTTTTATAGTAAGTACCCAATAATAGTTGCTGGTAAACTAATTGATATTTACCCAAGGGCAATTTGCATTTTCTGAGAGGACATTTGCAATAAATTCCTACTGGTAGAATGTAAGGTAATATGGTAGAAAATGAGAAGGGTTTTTTGTTTGATTTTGGTTTGGTTTGATTTTGGTGTCCATTTAAAAAAAAAAAGGCATCATGCATTCAACCACTTAACTTTGTCTAATTACAAGTTTGACTTTCTGTTTGTCTATGCAAAGTACATAATTGAGAAAAACATTCTGGTTAAGTGAGATGGATTCACAGGTGTGGTCACTGATTTAGCATTGATCCATTAGGCATTGGAATAAAGCATTCTTGAACGGATGTGAAGAGTGAAAGGCTTAACTTTCTCATTGTTTCATTGAACCCAAACATGGGTGGAGATAGAAAGTAATGCTCACTTTGTAATAAAATCACACTCATCAGGAATACTATCCTCAACTATTGCATTAAAGGCAGATAGACTTTTTCCCAAGTGTTTTTATTCCCTTGGCATTATGAAGCAGGAAAAGATTAAATGAGGTAAAAATTTTAAAGAATAAAAAAAGAATTTACAAACACAAAAGAAAAAAATCAGTGGGGATAATATTTTTTACAAAGATGTTCAGAAAAAGTACAATATGAATATCCAAATATTTCAGTGTGTATACATATGTGTGTGTATACTGAGATTTTTAAAAAATGCATGTTTCAATAAACATCAAGATTTATTATGCTTTGGAAATTATTGACTCAGGTGAAAATCAATACATCTTGATGCTCACCACAACAAAATCCACAATTGCTTAATAATTTACCAAGACACAGGATTTAAAGTAGCTGATGGCTGTGAAGTAAAGAGAAACCATCACACTTTTCTTCCAGGCATACCTAATAAAGGAAATAATACCAGCATTAAACATTTGAAACCATAACTTGCCCCCTCCTCCCCTTATTGAATTAAGGCAAGTAATGCATCGCCTTTCTCAGATCTGTAGATGGCAACTCTGAAATATGAAGAAGGACAGAGTGGGAACATGGACGTAATGATGGGCAAGAAGACAATGCTCATTTGAACATGGATTCAGTGTCCCAACTGAAGGTGGGCATCAGTGCATGTGAACTAAGGAGCAGCACCCTCCTGATAAAGATAATTTCATGTACTCTGTAAGACCCAGGAATGGCTTTATATTGATCATACATTCTTCCTTTCTTAGTTGCCCACTTATCTCCAGAGATTTAATTAATGCAGGTAATTCAAATAACTACCTTGGCAATCTGAACCCCAATCAAAGGAACCTTAGTGACAGACTTACAAAAAAAGTGCTGACACATTTTCTATTATTTACATCACCTTAATATTTGTTTCCACTTAAGGAAGGCAGATGTAAAAGGAGGGCCAATCCTGGAGAGCAGATATAATGATTCATCTATAAATCAGAAGGTAGGACAATGCAGCCAACTATTAAACTCAAAACAGAGAGGTTCTATATCTTGAATTGAGATATGAATCATCTGGGACATATGCAGAAAGGATGTTTCCTAGTACTTCTAAGTTGAGCACAAGAAATAAAAACAGACGTATCAACCAGCAGAGTAAGCAGGAAATAACCTTGCTCCAGAAAAAAATTCCTAATGATGCCTTTTTCTAAACACTTACCAACCTTTAGCTGAAATTACAAAAAAGACATCTAGCTCTTACTTTGTATGGTCCACTTAGAGAAATGATAAATGAGCAAATGTGAGCTCCTGAGAATAATGGCTGCTAGTTTTCTCCTGAAGAGAGCAGAGTGGTGAATTATTCTGTACAGACATTGCCAGTAGAACAGGGGAGAGACATGCAAAGCTGCCTTGGGTTTGCCAAATTTAAGGGAAGGGGAGAAAAGAACAGATGTAGGCACAGGTTGGAGACTGAAAGTAAAATCATCACAAGAAACCCCAATTTGCTCATCACTGAAAAGGTCTCTATTTATATAAAGCTCTAGGAAGTAGGTAGACACCCAACCTGAGCTGTGCCTCACTGACATAGTCCAATCACAAGTTATCTAATCAGGAATCAGATGTGGTTCAAGTGATTGGGCTTCCACCTACCATATGGGAGGACCTGGGTTTGATCCCTGGGGTCTCCAGGTAAAATAAAGTGTGCCTACGCAGTAAGCTGAATGCCTGTGCAGCAAGCCAAGTTCCCATATGGCAGGTCAGTGCCCATGCATGTGAGTCATGCAGCAAGATGATGATGCAACAAAAGAGAGAAGAAGGAGAGAGTCAAGGTGAGGTGCAACAGAAACCAGGAACTGAGGTGGCACAAATAACAGGGAACCTCTCTTCACATCAAAGGTCCCCAGGATTGAACCCCAGTGAATCCTAGAGGAGAAAAATGATAAGAGAAGACAAAAAGAGAAATAGATACAGAAGATCACACAGCGAATGGACACAGCAAAAAACAGAGGGTGGGGAAGGGGGAGGGAAAAAAAACAGTGATCTATCAAATGATCTAACCAAGGTCCCTTAATGCAGTCAAAGGGTCTCACACCCACAGAAATGGATTAGTTCAAAAACATAATCTTTTGGGGGGATTCACCAAATCAAACAGTCACAACTCTTAAACTTCAAGGAAAACTAGAAGTAGAGACATGTAACTAGACTAAGATTACACAATTATTAAGGGACAGAACTGAATTTGGATCCATGTCTTCTAATTCCAAACCCAAGGCACTTCTTTGGATGACCATTGCCAGAACAAAAAAAACTCTTCTCTTCAATGAGAAGAATCATAAAATTCTAATATCTGCATTTATGTATTTTCTCATACCAGCTAGCCAAATTAAGAGCAAATTAGATTAAAATACCTACCTCTAACATTACTATATTAAATTCCACATTCTCCTTTTGTGTGGCTTAGAGCACCACTTTGTTTTGGATATACTATACATTAGAGCTATTGTGAAACATAAAGAATGGTTACTTCCCTGGTCATTAGACTACTGAAGTGCCCCTTGGTTGGCCATATGCCAACTATTAAGTGACATAAAGTGGTGTTTGTAAAAGTGTATTACATAGACTACCTTCATCAGAATCACCTGGGGAGCTAGTTAAAATGCAAACTCCTAAGTCCTACCTAGTATGACTGAATCAGAATTTTTAACCATGGATCCTTGGAATCTGCATTTTAACAAGTGCCCTAGGCAACATTTACTCTTGGTACAGTATAAGAACCACTAAACTACAAGTTTAAAGCAAGGAGTGTACAAATAAGACTGAGCACAAACAGAGAACTCTCTGAGGACCAAGTAACTAGACCAGGGGATCTTAGCCAGGAGTTCCATGGAGAAATTTCAGGGGGGAGGTGAACTTGAATAGAAAATTCAAAAAAACTCTGCTCTTGTGGGGATGTGTTGGTGCAGGTGTGATGTGTTTATTATATAATACAGAGCCAAGTGTAGACTTATTAAGGGGTACATGGTTTTCACCTGACTGGCAAAGGGGTCCATGGAACAAAAAAGGTTAAGAACCCCTGAACTAGACATTACACTCAGAGCAGAGATGGAGGGAAACACACACGCATGTCCATACACATGAACACTGCCCAGCTTTGGCAAAAAATAAAGACATTTAGGCCCTGTCATATTCATTAAAACAAATTCCCCAATACCCAGTAAAATTGGGAAACAAATGCGTAAGCGCCTAGAAAATGGCTCTGGGAAAGTAGGAATAGATCTGTAATGCAGCTTGATCACTGCGGGCCGTCAACAGTAAAGCAGAATTGCACCATGTGTGGCATTCCACTATTTGAAACCAAATCCACTCCATCAACACAAGCAAATTTTAGCTGGTCAAGTGCCATGTACATGGGAAGACTGCTTTTCCTTGCAGAGCTCTCAAACTACAATCCACATGAGATAAGTTATAGCAAAGGTAAGAGAGAAAAACAAAACAAAAACAGCACTGCCCTGAGAAACAAAAACCTAAAAGCTTGAGAAATACAGTATGCTTTTCTAAAAGAATTGTAGACCTAGAACATAAAATTGTGAAGTCCATTTTCCTGGTCTTTAGCATCTCATATACCATTATGGCAAGGTGAAATTCCTTCTTAGTTTAAAGTCCTCCAAGGGAGATTCTGCAAAGTCTTTTCATAACTTCTAACATGGATGTGCTTCATTCTTAAAAAAAAAAAAAAGTGTATTTTAAAAATCAAATCACTAAAATATTCTTCGCCTTAAGGATTATCTTATACCATTACTTTAAATAATAAACACAATTGTACATTTAAATATTACTTCATCTAGAAAAGTTAATTTTCTGCACAGCTATTTGGGAAAGTGTCTATTGAATAAAGAGAAGTAATCTTGTAGTTCTTTACCAAAGAAACGTGTCAGGCAAATTAAAATGTATTTGTTTAATGAATGAACTAATTAACCTAGTACATTTAGTAGACTCTAGTCCACTAGAAAAAGAAATGTTCTGGAATGGAAAAAATGGGTTTGATTTATGGTTCTTACAGTTATGAATTTATATGTCCAAGAGCACATTACTTAACAGCTCTGGGACTTGTTTGTCTCTATGCAGCATTGGTTTGTTAATATTTTCTTCATAGCATTATGCTTAATATGCTTAGCAGGATTTCTGGGTTAATGTAACACATTTAAGCTGTAGTACAGAATTTCTATTCCTAATATCTAATTACATGAGCAAAATAAGAGCAACAGCAATCAAAAAATGGAACACAAGTTTTTATTTCCCCAAAACAAAATAAACTAGAGACATACATATTTAAAGTTAAGGAAGAAAAACTAAAGAGGATTCTAGAGATTAGAGAGTGCAGCATAGCTTAATTTTTAATCACTCCCATCCTATACAACCCTACCCCATCCCAAGACTGTTAGTGAGTTTACCAAGTCCTGAAGTTTTTCATTAATACCCTCAAACCTGGACAGAAGCAGACTGAATGTGTATCTGTGTCTTTTTCCTCTTTTAATTGAGGCATGATGGAATGGTTCCTGGAGTAAAATCAGTGAAGTGAGGAAAGCAGAAATACAGGTGACTCTCTGAAGAAAATGAAGTTTTCAGGGCTGCACCCTGAACTGAAGAACAAGTTGAAGCTAAAGGATACTGCCCCTAGGGAAATGTGATATGCCTGCTAGCAAGGTATATTGAACTTAAATGTTTTATAAAATCTTGGAAGCAAGGAAGAGCTTAAGTATTCTAAAAGAGAGTTCCCCTGTTGACTTCTCCTCTTCCTCTCCCCTAATTTCTTTCTCCTTAGGCTACTTAAAAATGGGAGGGGAAAAAAAACCAACTTGGCTCTAAAACTGTAGCTTGGAAAGAAAAACAAACTTCTCATATATAACAGGAAGAAGATTAAAAAGTCAGTGGCTCTAAATCATATCAAATGGAATGTCAGAAGAGAGTTTCCAAAACATGAGCAAGGTGAAAAGAAATGGTCCTGCAACTATGCAAATACATGACAGTCAAAAAGGGAGGAAAGGGGACATAATATTGAAAAGATAAAACACCAAACTTAGAAGGAAAAATTACTCTTGGAGCAGAGGAAACTTCTTCCACAATTGTGTCATGCTATGAGCTTTAGTTTGCCAATGGGCTGCCGATGCAAAGTACCAGAAATGAGCTAGTTTTTACAAAGGGAATTGATTTTGGGTAAAACCTTACAGTTCCAAGGCCATGAAAAGTCAAAACTGAGGCACCATCAGACATGCTTTCTCACTAAATTCAGCTGCTACATGGCAAAGATGGCCACCAATCTCTGCACAGGTCTCTGCTTTTCCCTCCAGAAGAGCCCAACTGTCAGCTCTCAGGCATAGGGCTTGCCTCTTGACTTGTTCTGTGGGCCCAGCCTTTTGGGGACTTCGTGCTTAAAAGATCCTCTTGTCCTCTCTCACATGGCAGGATCAAATATGGAAGCTTCCTTTTTCTCTGTATCTGTCCATCTCTCTCTCTCCATTTTTATCAGAACCAGCAAAAGAGCAGAGGCTCAATCTGACATGCATCACTGATGTAGCTCAATCAAAAGCCCTAAATCAATCTTTTCAAATAATCTAATCAAAGGGTCCTCAACCAAATTTCATGCAATCAAAGAGCATCACACCAACAGGAAGAGATTAGTTTAAAAACATAATCTTTCTCTTTTGGGGATTTATAAATACTTTCAAACTGCCACACTATGAGACAAATTAATTATTAAATGGATACGTAAGATGATAAAAGATAGAATTAGATGAAAAAGGAGATTGAAGCCTTCAGGCAATAAATTGATGTGCAAATCATCAACATTTCTGAGCTAATAAATATATTAGGACTATGAGGGAACTGAATAGACATTGCTAAAGAGCAAAGTGCTGATGTGGAAAGTTTAAAATAAACACTATCAATGTAGTTTTAAAAAGACATCAAGCAATTAAGAATGAACTAAATTCCATGGAAGATAAAGATGATTCAGCCTAAGAAGAATTGGTGCCACTGAGCTAGAGAACCTAACAAATTGAACTGAAAACTATGTTGTAAGGTATAATACAAGAAAAAAATATACCCTTGAGGTAAAAAATAAACAGAAGTGAAAGAGTAAAAGAGCACATCCTATTCCTGGAAAACCCGAGAGAGGACACTCCACACTGAGACCCATCTACTGGACTACAACTACTAAACTACATCTACTAGTAAGTAGACTACAACATTTCAAGATTAAGGAATTACACAGGTATCCATGATGCAAATCACCTATGAGAAAAAAAAAATCAGGATTGCCCTATATTTCTCCACAATATCATCCAATGTCAGATCACAAAAGAATATTGTCTATTAAGTTCTAAGGGAAAGAAAATCTGCCTCAAGGTATCATTTGCTTTAAGAGATTATTCACATATGAAAGCATCAGGCATCCATTATTGAACATATAAGAAATGAGGGAATAAAAACACCCATGAACTCCTTATTAATGGCAATGAAATCAGGCCAATTAAGAGTCGAACCAAAATTTAGAACTCAGTAAAATAAACCAGACACAAAGTATCAAATATTGTATGATCTCACTGATATAAAATAATTAGAAAAAGTAAATTCATAGCATCAGAAACTAGAATAAAGGTTACCAGGAGCCTGGGTGCAGGAAGGAAATGGGAGGTAATGCTTAACAGGCAAAGAATTTCTCTTAGGAGTATTGGAGAAGTTTTGTTGATGGATGGTGGTGATAGTAGCACAACAATGTGAATGTAATTAACACCACTGAAGTATACATTTGAATGTGGTTAAAAAGGGAAATTTTAGTTATATATATGTTACTAGAATAATTTTTTTAAAAAGCCATAGGGTTGAACCACACAAACAGAGATCCCTAATATGAACTGTGGATTATGACCAATATATAATTATAATATTGTTGCATCAATAGTAACACAGTTACCATGCTAATGCAAAGCAGTAATAATAGGGAAAACTGAGTGTATGAGTTATAAGACCTTTGCATTTCCTGCATGACTTTTCTGTAAATCTATAACTTCTCTAATTAAAAATGAAAGAAAGAAAAAACTCAAAATGAAGAAGTCAAAATAAAAAGAAGTGGTGTTAAGCATTAAATACACTGCACTATTTTTTCAACTATCCTGTATGTTAAGAACTGTTTATATTTAAAAATTGGAAAAAAAGGATCATATAAGGATGGTTAATCTGAATCATAGAATGAAAAGGAGTTCTCAGGAGAGCACCTTTCCATAGCCTGTTAGCCCAATATGGTGTAAGCAGATGTTTCCCTGAAGTATATTTCTAAATTATAAAGTCCATGATAGAACCAGGATTTGGGGATGGTATGGGACTATTAAGTATACCACTATGCTACTCAGTAATAATAAAGAAGAAAAAATAAATGCATCTTTCTTAATAATTTTTTTTTACACTCCCCCAATAAAAATGAGAAAGACATGCTCTCCAGTTTTTGAGATATTTTATGCTCTCAACATTTAGTGCTATACAAGAAAGAGCATTTAACCAAATGCCTGAAAGGCTGAGCGTTATGGATTGAATTGTGCCCCACAAAAAGATATGCTCAAGTCCTAACCTAAGTCTTATGAATATGATTCTATTTGCAAACTTTGAAGTTGTTTCTAGCTAAAATGAGGCAAACTGGATGAGGGCGAACCTTAATCCCATAAGGGCAGTGTAGCAGTTCGTTATTACTTATGAATTCCAAAAATAGATTTTGGATTTTGTTTGTAATCTGGTCTGTTCCTCTGGGTGTATTAGATTGTATTAATGTCAGAGGTTTCACTTTTACTTGATTAAATAATGATTAAGGCTTTGATTGGGTCAGGTCAGTAGGGTGTTGAGTGGGGGTGGGGACTCACAGAGAAAATGACATGGCAGAGAAGAAAGTTGGACTTTTTGATCCTGGAGCCTGGGAAGTAAGCCCACAGATAAGCAGTTACATGAGAAAAGAGAGAAGACTCCATTAAACACAGGAGAGACCCCTGGAAGACAGACGAGCTGTTTGCCTGGCAGTTTACAGATGGCCTTGTGAAGAGAGCAGAGCAGTAAGGCCTGAAGAGAAACAAGCCCCAGTAGAAAGACAAGATTTGTCCCAGCCTGTGGCTGAGATTGAAAAAAAAAAACACAGAAGCTTGGGAGGAGGAGGAAGACTGAACCCTTGCAGACATTCCCCGCCATCTTGCTGTCAACACATGGCAACAGACTTTGGTGAGAGAAGTAACTTACGCTTTATGACCTGGTAACTATAAGCTTCTACCCCAAATAAATACCCTTTATAAACCCAACAGACTTCTGGTACTTTGCATCAGCACCCCTTTTGGCTGGCTGATATAATTGATGTGCTTATAAGGAGAGGAAATGTGAACACAGAGGGGTAGAAGATGGACATGTGATGAAGGCAGTGATTGAGTTGTGCCACAGAGTACAGTGGGTTGCCAGCAAGCCACCCCCAGAACCCTACAAGTTTTAGAGAAAACATGACCCCACTGACACTTTGATTTGGACTTCTAGCCTCAAGAATGATGAGACAATGAATTTTTATTTTAAGCCAGCCAGTTTGAGGTACTTTGTTATGGTAGTCCTAGGAAACTAAGACACTAAGCTTACAGTTCAATACATTTGCTTATCTATAGATATAATAGACAACACACAGATTCAATAAGAAAAAAAAATCATGAAATAATTTCAAGATGCCCCAAACATAGCTAGTAAAATTCAATACCCTATAAAATAGTTTTAAAGTAATAAAAGGATTCTACCTTGATACGATTGTTTATATTAAATCAAAAGTACAAATCCGTGTGGCATTCATTTTAAGTTCAGAAAAAAGACATGGAGAGCTGTTGTCAGTATTGTCTTGGCCAGAGAACTTCTGGTGGTGAGAAACAGATACCCACTGGAGACAGACCACAAAAGGAGGATTTGTTATGGTACACTAAAACCAGAGGAGAACTGGTCCCATTCAGTGGAAAGATTTGGAGCTGCTACTGCCACTCTCTGTTCCTCAGTGTATGTCTCTGTCTCTTTCTTGCTGAGACTGAACGTTCTCCTGGGTTACTGTGTGTGCATGTGCCCACACATGCATGCTTTTGTGTGTGAACTCCCTGATGGCCAACTGTCTGCAGGGCTGCCAATTCCTGCTCCTGGGATTTGTGGAAGGTTTTTGGTTGTCACTGTTGATTCCTGCTCCAACAGTACAAGACCTTATAGCTCCAGTCCACACCTCCAGAGACCAGGGCGAGAGAAGGGAGGTAATCAACTCCTGGATGGTCAATAAAGTGGCCATTTTAATCCAATCAGCCATGACTGGACAGGCTCATGTAGTGTTTAGCTAGCAAGCAGAACTTTCAGAGTTACAAGGCGAATAGTCAGGAAGGGAGGTTGGACAGACTGCAAATTGCTTTTCCAATATCACTATGCTAATAAATATTAAGATGTATTAATAATTATTAAGATTTAAATGAGAAATAAAAATAATATTGGCAAAGGAGGAATTGAAAAATCATTATGTATAATCAGAATAACTGCATAAGTAAAAGAGCCAAATGAATCAGCTATTTGAAGTAAATTATCAATTAGAAAAAGGAAATAATTCTGTGAAGTTGAAAGCTCATTTATAGAAATATTAGAATCCCTTTCAAATTCCCAAGAGGGGGTGGTAGGAAGATAACAAAATCCTTCTAAGCTTTATTTTGAGAAAAAAATAGGTGTGGAGTTTGATATAGTTATGAATTCCAAAAATAGATATTGGATTATGTTTGTAATCTGATCTATTACTGGGCATGATTGAGTTATGATTAGGGTTTTGATTGGACCACATCATTAGGGCATTGAGTCCCCATCCCTTGGTGGTGGGGATTCACAGATAAAAGGCATGGCAAAGGACAGAGTTGGAGCTTTTGATGTGAGGGTTTTTGATGTTGAAGTTTTGATGTTGGAATTTGATGCTGAGTGGGGGCCCTGGGAAGTAAGCTCACAGAGGAAAGAGAAGTCAGCCCCAGGGAGAGGGGAACCCTGAGCTCAGGAAGAAGCAAGCCCCAGGAAGGAAAAAACCTTGAACCCAGAGAGAAGCAAGACCCTGGAAGGGAGGAAGCCAGGAAGTCTGAACCCTCACAGCCGTCAGCAGCCATCTTGCTCCAACACGTGAAAATAGACTTTGGTGAGCGAAGTAACTTATGCTTTATTGCCTGGTATCTGTAAGCTCTGAGGGAAGTAACTTATGCCTTATGGCCTTGTGTATGTAAGCTTCTACCCCAAATAAATTTTGCATTAGCACCCCTTTTGGCTGACTAATACAATAGGATAATTGGAATAATAAACAAAAACTGACAAAAAGAAATATTACAAACTTTTAAAAATATGGGGAAAGGAAAGCATTGCTTTAGAGGAATTAAATTCTATAAGATGTTCAAACATAAAAATTATAAAAGCTTAGTTCTGTTGCAAAAATAGAAATAAGTATAAATAGAAAAGAATAGAGATCAGAAATTACCTCATCTTTATATAAAACATCATATTAATTAAGCAGACTTTTGAAAGATATGGGAAAAAGGAAGATTATTATATTTTCTGTTGATAAAGAAGGGTGAAAATTTAAAAAGAAATTGAGAGCGTTTATTAATGTCATCTAATAAAATAAATTCAAGATCCATTGAAGAGTCATTCAAACAACTCATAAAAATTAGCATAATGAAAATATGTTATATGTTGTATTAGTTAGCCAAAGGGGTGCTTATGCAAAATATCAGAAATTGTTTAGTTTTCATAAAGGGTATTTATTTGGGGTAGGAGCTTACAGATATCAGGCCATAAAGCATAAGTTACTTCCCTCACCAAAGTCTATTTGGAGCAAGATGGCTGCCAATGTCTGCAAGGGTTCCTTCCTGGGTTCCTACATTCCTGCGGCTTGCTTTTCTCTGGGTTCAAGATACCTTCCTTCCTGGGGTTGGCTTCTCTTTCCTCTGCATGCTGACTTCCCAGGGTTCCAGTGTAAGTCTTCAAGACCAAACTCCAACATCAAAACTCTAACATCAAAAAACCCCCAATTTTGTTCTTTGTCATGCCTTTTATCTGTGAGTCCCCACCCACCAAGGATGGGGGCTCAATGCCCTAATCATAACTCAATCATGCCCAGGTACAGATCAGATTACAAGCATAATCCAATATCTATTTTTGGAATTCATAACCATATCAAACTGCTACATATGTGCAGAAGAATAACTTTCTCCATCTTAAAGCAGTAAGATATAGATAAACAAATTTATATATGTAAAATTTAAAACTTTAATGAAACAAAACAATAACTCTAATTGAAAAGGAAATCAATAGATTAGGGACAACATATGATATAAAATATGCCAAATATTTGTTTCTATAGCAGATAATCTCTTATTAAAATTGTAAACAAAGAGAAATACATTCATTCTCACTAAACATCAAAGACCTGCAAATTGAAGCAACCTGAAATATTAGCAAGCACCTGAAAAGTAGAAAATATGTTTTATAATAGCACATAAATTTAATGAAAATATTCTCACACCAGAACTCCAGAAGTTTTCTGCACAATTGGTAATATTGCAAACTGGCACAACTGGTTTGGCTAATATTACAAAAATAACACCAAGAGCCATAAAAAAATATTTTTTGCATTTTACCAGTGGAATGAGCATAACCTTAGAGGTCAGCTATACGTGAGACCCATTTCTGATATCACAACACCTCCTCACTTATTTCATCTATTAAAAGATGATAATAGAGTTGTAGCCAACACTTTTTCTCTAGTTCATTGGACTTACCCAGGACAACTAACAAAAGGATTGTGTAAGACAAGGCCCATTCCTCAAAACAGAGAGTATCTACAACTGCAAGCAAAACAGTTCTATCCATCTGCCCCATGGGATCTAAAACCCCTCTCAACTGGAAGAAGAGTGGGCATCACCATCCAAAATCCTCAAGATTGAGAAATGAACAAATATGAGGGGGGAATGCAACTATGGACCAAAGTAGACTTCTTATTATTCTCATAATGGAAGAACTTGTATCATTGATATAAAAACAGTAGTCACCAGAGGTTCTAAAGGGATGAAGAGGAAAGGATAGTGGCATGGGGGCATTTTGGGGACACTGGAATTGTTCTGCATGACATTGCAATGACAGATACAGGCCATTATACATTTGGTCAAAACCTATAAAGTTGTGCGGTGCAAAGAATAAAACATAATGTAAACTATAGACATGCTTAGTAACAATGCTTCAATATGTGTACATCAATTGTAACAAAAGTACCATACTAAGGAAAGATGTTATTAATGGGGAAAATGGGGGCGGGGGGATTTTCAATGTAACATTTGTATAATCTAAAGCTTCTTCAAAAATAAAGAGAAAAAGAGATGATAATAACTACCACAAAGAGTTCCAAAAAGATTAAATATGATAGTGACCCTATAAAACACTTACCACAAGGCCTAACATTTTGCACTCAATAGATTTTACTACCTATGTTTTCTGTCCCTGATTTTACTCCTTCCACACAGCCCAATACGCATCACTCCTCCATAACACACACATAAACACACACATACACACGGGCATGTAAAATTTCACTTAAGAAATCATTTAATCAAACAAAGCCTTATGCCATTTAAAATGAGGGGAAAATGTGAAGTCGTTTCTGTAACACTGCCACAGCCATAAAGAGTGGTTGGGGATTGCAGAAAGATGGCGACTAACTGAAAGGCCAAGCTGAATGCTCTCACCAAAACAACGGGGAAAGAACAAAAAAGCTGTCCAGGGGACCTGCTTTGGGGGTCAGCAAATGAGGGCTCAATGAAGCCAAAAAGACAAGCGTGAGTTACCAACCCCCTGACAGCCAAGAAGGGGTCCCCTCCCCCACCACTAAGATATTAAGCCGGGGTGAAACTCGTGTCTCACTGTAGCCAACTGAGAGAGAAACAGACACCTTCCTCCCTGTCAGGTGTTTCAAGGATAAAGAGAGAGGAGGTTGGGGTGCTTTTCTTCAGTGAATTCGGCCAGAGGAGCATGCTTTGAATCTCCAATCTGGAGATTCAACACAAGAACACAGGAAAGCCCAGACTGAAACACCTCCGTGGAAAGGTGTGCTGACCAGCGCCATCTGCTAGTTGGTCTGGAAATTGCATGGACAGAAACTGCTCGAGCTCTCTAGCTCTCTGTATCCAACCCCTGGGAGAAAATCTGCACCCACAGTGAGTCCCTGGCCCAATTTTGAAAACTTAAGCTGGGCAATTTTAAAGACTGAGAATAAGTTGAACCAAATATCAAAGAAGAGCTGGGGGGTGGGGGGAGCAGTAGTCAAGAGAGAGAAATTAGCAATCAGAGTAAATACACCAACATATTCAGATGTCTAGACATCACCAAAAAATTACAAGCCATACTAGGAAATAGGAAGATATGGCCCAGACAGAAGAACAAACCAAATTTCCTAAAGATTTACAGCATTTAATACAGTTAATCAGTGATAATCACACAACTCTCCTAAATCACTTCAAAGAATTTAAAGAAAGCATGACTAAAGAAATAAAGGATATTAAGAAGAAGACACTGGGAAAGTATAAAGAACAATTTGAAAGACTGCAAAGAAAAGTAATATGGGAAACAGATTTGGTTGAATGGATAGAGCGTCTGCTTACCACATGGAAGGTCCAGGATTCAAACCCAAGGCCTCCTAACCAGTGTGATGAGCTGGCCCATGCGCAGTGCTGATGCGTGCAAGGAGTGCCGTGCCACACAGGGGTGTCCCCCACGTAAGGGATCCCCATGCACAAGGAGTGCACCCCATAAGGAGAGCCACCCAGTGTGAAAAAAGTGCAGCCTCCCCAGGAGTGGTGCCACACACACACACACAGCTGACGTGGCAAGATGAAGCAACAAAAAGAGACAGAGATTCCCGGTGCCGCTGACAAGAATATAAGCAGACACAGAAGAACACACAGTGAATGGACACAGACAACAGACAACTGGGGGGGGGGGGGGAGGGAAGGGGAAAGAAATAAAAAATAAATCTTTTTTTTAAAAAAAGAAATAGACCATATGGGAATGAAAGATACAATGGATGAGATTAAAAATACACTAGAGGCACAATAAAAATGAAATAAAATAAATAAAAAATTCATTAGCAGCACATATGAGCAGATTTGAATTGCTTGAAGAAAAATTAGTGATTTCAAGAACAGAACATCTGAACTGGAAGACAGAACAGAAAGAGAAGAGAATGGAAAAAAATGGAACAGAGCCTCAAGGAATTGAATGAGAATGCAAAATGCACAAACATTTGCATTAATAGTGTCCCAGATGGAGAAGAGATTGGAAAGGGGGCAGAAAGAATATTTGATGAAATAATAACTGAGAACTTCCCAACCCTTATGAAGGACATAACTATCACTATCCAAGAAAGATATCACACCCCAAACAGAATAAATCTGAATAGACCTTCCCCAAGACACCTACTATTCAGAATGACAAATATCAGAATATATAGAGAGGATTCTGAAATCAGCAAGAGAAAAGCAAAGTATCACATACAAGGGAAACTTGATAAGATTAAGTGCCGACCTCTCATCAGAAACCATGGAGAAGAGAAGTGGTATGATGTATTCAAGGTACTGAAAGAGAAAAACTGCCAGCCAAGAATTCTATATCTGGCAAAGCTATCCTTCAAAAATGAGGGTGAGCTCAAAGTCTTCACAGACAAACAAAAACTGATAGACTATGCTACCAAAAACCAGCTTTGCAAGAGATACTAAAAGCTGTGCTGCAACCTGAAAGGTAAAAACAAGGTGAGAGAGTTGGTGAAGAGTTTATCGGGCCCAATGAAGGAAAATGCATAGCATGAATTATTTGAATCTGTCTTTTTTTATTATCATTTAAAATATCATAAAAATTATCATTTATTCTGGAGAAACAGGGCAAAATTCCTGTTTGTAAGACAAATCTTTCCGATGAAGCATATAATTTAAATGGTAGTATTATTATATAGTATCTGGACTATGCTTTGATAAGATATGGTTTATACTTAAGATTAAAATTCTGAGCATGTTTTTGATGTATAAATTTAATTTAATCCAAATATATGGATACATACATTTTAATGAAAACTTGAAAAACAAATTCTTAAATAGAAAATAATTTAGTCTGTTATTAATTTGTTGACTCATTGACTTGTTTTATGATAAAGGAAATAAGTGATTACTTTCTCTCTTAGAAATATACTGCTGTTACTATTCACTGTTTTCCTTGCTTCTGTAGAGTAAGTTTGTCACAAGGCTTAAATGTTTTTAATATTCATTTTGATTCAGAGTTGTAGTTTTGTTATACGTGGAATCTTTGAGACTTCAGCCAAAAATGCATGCAAATATTAACATTCTTAAGTTTCTCTTCATTCTGATTTGTGCTTAAGTTTTTGGCTTTAAAGAAGTTATAACAATGGTAGTCGCCTTCTTCAGTATTTATTAGATGTGTGAAGTACTGAAAAATGTCACAGTGATGGTTTTATATTTTAGATTATCACTAGGTAAGTAGGTTAGTCCTTACCACAAGTGAATCATTTTTTTAAATGTGCATTTTTTTCTAATGAGTGGATTTTACAGATACATCATTGTGGCGGACTTGGCCCAGTGGTTAGGGCATCCGTCTACCACATGGGAGGTCCATGGTTCAAACCCCGGGCCTCCTTGACCCATGTGGAGCTGGCCCATGCGCAGTGCTGATGCACGCAAGGAGTGCCCTGCCACGCAGGGGTGTCCCTCATGTAGGGGAGCCCCAAACGCAAGGAGTGCACCCTGTAAGGAAAGCCACCCAGCGCAAAAGAAAGTGCAGCCTGCCCAGGAATGGTGCCACACACACAGAGAGCTGACACACAAGATGATGCAACAAAAAGAAAACACAGATTCCCATGCCGCTGACAATAACAGAAGAGGACAAAGAAGAAAGAAGACACAGCAAATAGACACAGAGAACAGACAACCAGGGTAGGGGGGGAAGGGGAGAGAAATAAATAAATAAATCTTTTAAAAAAAAACCAGATACATCATAATAAATTGTACTGCTACATTTGTTAAAAGTAGGGGATGATGTGGGAGAGGGAGGGAGGTATACAGGAATCCCTCATAATTTTGATTTTACATTTCTATAATCTAAAACCTCTTTAAAAATAAAGTGATTATACATTTAAAAAAGAGGGGGGTGAGTGGATGTGGCTCAAGCAATTAGGCTCCTATTTACCATATAGTAGGTCCAGGGTTCGATTCCTGGGGCTTCCTGGTAAAGGCAAGTTGGCCTGCACAGTGAGCTGGCCCACATGGAGTGCTGGTCCACGCAGCATGCTGGCCCATGTGGAGTTCTGGCCCATGCAGGAGTGCTGGCCCACACAGAGTGCTCGCCTGCATGAAGAACTGGCACAGCAAGATGACACAACCAAAAGAGACACAGAGGAGAGACAGTAAGAGACACAGCAGACCAGGTTGCTCCAGAAGGTCCCAGGATCAGTTCTCAGTGCCACCTAAAGACAAGCAGACACAGAAGAACACACAGCAAATGGACACAAGGAGCAGAGAGCAAGTGCAAAACAATGAGGGAGTACACATAGATAGATAGATAGATAGATAGATAGATAGATAGATAGATAGATAGATAGATAGATAGACAGACAGACAGACAGATAGATAGAGCTTTAAAAAGAGGGGTTGGGAGTGGGAAGTAGATGTAGCTCAGTGGATGAACACCTGCCTCTCAGGTTAAAGGTCCTGGATTCAATCCCTGACACCTCCTGAAAAAAAAATGGAGTGGGAGTTCTCCAGCTGCAAACTTGGCCATCAGAGGAAGGCAGGGCGCAAAGGGACCCAAAGGATGAAGAAGCTATTGCCAAAGACTGGCAGACAGCATCCAGGGCAGAGTCAAGGACCAAAACAAACCAGTCCTCACTCAGAAAGAAGCTTCTTCCATACACTTAAAGTGCATCTTAGGGAGAAAAGTTTAGAGAGAGAAGGGTCTCCTGAGAGACTAAGAATTATTATACAGCAGAGTCCGGACCCTGCTTAGAGGGACTAATTCATCAGATTGGCATAAACTTTAAACTGGCTTGCATACAAAGTAATTTTTCCCACTAACGAGCAGATGAATTTTCAAGAGGAAGCCTTGATCATTTGTAGAAAAGTTTTACTTTTCCTCTGTATATCAAAGTTGTAGAATGAGTTCAACATTTTTAGATAGTGCATGTGAAGAATGGTCTTTGGAAACATTAAGATACAAGCTAATTTAAGGTATTTTTTCTTTTAAATAAGTCACTTTCGGTATTAGACCTATTTTTGCTCTCTTGGCTGTTTTTAGGTTGATTCCTGAAAAATACCACTCCCTGGCTAAATTGTGTCTAACTAGGTGTAATGTCTAATAACATGTATAGTACAAGTTTGAAAAATACTTTTAGTATGAATTATTAGAATCTGAGAATTCTAAGATTATTTATTCTTGTTGCTAATGTCTATTCATATTATTGTCCTGAAATAACAACAAAAGACTATTTATTTCTGAAGACCCTGATTTATAATATAATCTTCTTTCACAGTACACGAAACTAGATGTCTGAAAATCTCAATGATCCATACATTATGGTATCTTTTCTTTTCGTTTATACAAGTCTTTAGAGAACATTTACAGATTCCAGTTTGAATCCACCACTGATATTTTTTCTTCCAGCCTCTATTGTTGTCATCAGTTTTTTCCTCCATTTCTTAATTGCTCACTTGTTTCTTAGTCCTATTTATAGCTCTATATTTTCCCCACACCGTTGGAATGATTTCCAGCTGCAACACTCACTCTGTCAAATATTTCTGGAGGAAAAAAGAAACCTTATCTTCTACAGAAATAGCCATCCTCAAAGCAATTCGTTTCATTGTCCAGGCCTTTTTATGATTAAAAGACCTTTCAAATTATTCATGAGTCTAAACTGATTCATCCATATAATTTAGATTTTAAGCTTTTAGGTTAAGGACTACACTTTTCCAATGACATTTTCAGTGCTAGGTGGAGAATCTCCACTGAAAGTTATGTTCTTTCTTAAAAAAAAGAAATGTTAGCACTTATACTTTTTTTTAAACTAAAACTGCAGAAGTAAAGAAATAGGCTTATATTAAGGTGGAAAAGATTCTTAATAACTGCCTGAAGTGACAATTCGTAATAGAAAGTGGATTCTGTGCTAAAGGATTTCTGCTTAGTAAAATCACACATTTATGTAAATCAAACCGTTTTGCATGGGCATACTACTTTTAAAACTTGCTTGTTTTGTCCATTCTAAAAGTAATGTGTGTTCATTGTGGAAAATAGCAGAAGAAAGAGGAGTAACATTTGGTGAATTGATGTTCTTTTTTTATTTTTCTAACTGGTACTTAGGTTTGTTTTTCTCTTTCTCTTTTGCTTTTAGTTTTTATAAAGTTGTGATCATTCTGTATATGGAAATTTGTCTCTTGGTTTCTTTATTTAATAATAGGGCATTCAACCTGTTTCCTATTATAAGTTTTACTGAAGTTATTTTAACCAACTACATAATATCCCATTGAGTTGGTAGTACATGACCTTATTTAAGTGTTTTACTATTGTGGCAGGTTAAACTAGTTTACAATTTTCCATTATTACATAAAGTATAAAAAGTATATCTTTGAACAGAAAGCCATTTCATTATTTGGGCTTGGATCCTTAGGATTGATTCCCAGAGCTGTAATTATTAGTTTAAAGGAAAGAAATACATGAAAGTTTTTTATTTTATACTATGTGGGAAATTAGCTTGAGTTTGAACGTGGGAACCTGGCTTGAAGCTGAAACATTCCCATAACACAGATAAAAAGTGTGGGTTTAGGAGCACCGACCTTGACTAGATGGAACGCTTTCGCTGTCTGGTCAGCACGAAAATTGTTCTTCGAGTAAGGAGGCATTTGAACTTTGTATGGCCTGTTCTCTAGTGTTGCAGGTGTTGCAGCTTTAATAACAAGCAGCCTTGAAAGAAAGCATAGATAACTATTGCTTCATAATTTCTAATAAATTCATCGTGGAAACTAGGGTCGAGGCTCTCAGTTCCAGAAGCTGTTGAGTCCCCTGGTCCCATCTTTATTTTCTCTCTTGTGCCTTTCTTTCTGTCCTTTTATTTCTTCAGTTCTGGGTCACCTTCCCTTCCTGCAAACCTATTGCTGAGCTGGTCTCATCATACCGCCCTTTTTTCCCCAAAAGACTTGCAACAATTTGCTTTCATTCCAACAATGTATATTAATAGATACAGTGATCTTACCATACCAGCAGTAAGCAGTCTCATTCAAAACAATTTTTTTGCTGGGAAAGAAATATTTATTTGTCATCTTAATTTGCCTTTGATTAATATGGTATCAAAATTTTTCCATGTTAATTTATTAGTTTTTGCCCTTCTTTTATGATTATCTGATAATGATTTTTTACACATTTATCTAATGTACTTTTAAAGATTTCTTATTGTTTTGTATGTTTTTTATAATAAAGATACTGAGCCTGATTCATAGTTGACTCAAAAAAATTTCCAAAGTATTTGATTTTGATTTTGATTAGGTAGAAGATTTTATTTTGTGTATTAAAATCTGTCTTTGCCCTTATGGTTTGTAACATTATTTTTTAACTTTGGTAAGTCCTCCACTATCCTGAGATTTTATTGTTTTCTTCTAAAATTTTTAAATGATCTGACTTTTACATCCATCTTTTTTATTTACATAGAATTTATTTTTGGTATACAGTATGAGATGAACATACAAAGATATCTCTCTCTTTTTTTTTTTTTTTTTGGTAAACAAACAATTATCTCCACACCATGTGGTAAATAAGTAAATACTATTTACTTTAACCATTTGTCTGTGGTCATAGAGTCCATTAAGCTATATACGTCTATTATTGGCCTATTCCAGACCCACACTGCTTAAAGTATTGAACCTTTATAATGCTTTCTTAATATATGGTAGAGTTCTTACAGCTCATTAATAATTCCCTTTTTTAAAGAAAGAATTTTTATTCATTTTGCAAAATTTTATTACTTTTTACAAAGTTCCTCCCAAAATGTTACATCATTATTTTGAATAAATACATAAAAACTATAAGTTAATTTAACATACTACTAATTTATAATATTTAATTCTGTTCTACCAATCAAAATAGCATATCTTCTGCTTATTAAAATCTTACTTTAGGTCATTTGGTAATCATTTACAGTTTTCTTTATGTGAGTCCTACATAGATATTGTTCAGATTATTCCTAATCATTTTAGATATGTGTTATTCATGTTCATGGAATTTCTATTTCATGATGCTGTAGAATCTAACTGGTTATAGGATGTTTTTGTTTCCTTGGCTGCTCAAGTAAATACCATGGAATGGATCTGGTTCAACAATCAGATTTGCTTGTGGTTTGAGGCTGGGAAAAAGTCCAAATCTAGGCACCATCAAGGCAATACTTTCTTCCAGAAGACTGTGGCTTTCTGGGGCTGGCTGCTGCTGATCCTTGGTCCTTCGCTTGCCACTTAATAAGTCACATGGTAGTATCTCCCAGCTTCTCCCCTCTCTTCTGGGTTCCATTGAATTTCAGCTTCTGGATAGTCCTTCTTTGGCTTTCACTCCCTCTGTCTGAGTTTCATTCTGCTTATAAAGAACTCCAGTAATAGGATTAAGACCTATCCTGATTGGGCAGGGCCACACCTTAACTGAAGTAACATCATCAACAGATCCTACTTACAATGGGTTCATACCCATAGGAATGGGTTTAAGAGCAAGTTTTTCTGGGAGATATATACTTTCAAACCACTCCCTAAGGTTACCAAAAAAGCTAATAAAATGTTTTTATGTGTAACTATGTTCAGCCTCATTGTCTTAGTTTGCCTTGGTTGCTACAACAAAATACCACAAACTGACTAGCTAAAACAAAAGGAATTTTTTGGCTCACCATTAAGAGGCTAGAAGTACAAACTCAAGGAACCGGCCCATCATGCTTTCTCTGATGTCCATTGTATTCTTGTGTTGGTTTGCTGACCATCAGTGTCTGCCTCTGTCCCATGGGAATCTATCTACTTCAGCCTCCCTCTGTAGCTTCTGTTCCCCAGTCCAAAATCCCTTTGTTTATAAGGACCCCAGTCATAGTGGATTAATTCATTTTGGCCTCATCTTATAGGATCTTTGAAAATCTTGTTTACAAATGAGTCCACACCACAGGACCAGGAATGAGGAATGGGAGCACAAGGGAGCATAATTCAATCTCCCACTCTTCTTACTTGTCCTTTGTAAAATTAAATAGCTTTTCTTTTGAATTTATTTAGGGTTTCTAAAAATATAAGACATTATAATATAATACAAATACAATATGTAAATTAACATAAAACTGCATTAATATAATGGCAGTATATTTAAAGTTGCTAATACTACCACATGCTTCATCCTTTATATACTTATAACTCACTATAGATGTTAAATATTTCACTCTATTACTCAACATTCCAAATTGCTAGATTTATAGTCCTGAGGATACAATTTAATTCATTTAGTAAGAATTGAATGTTTTAATATTTAAAAAAATACGTTATATCAAAAAAAAAACAATGTTAAGTCTCCTTAAAATATGCAGTATACTGTTATAAGGAAAAATACTCTTTACAAGAAAAAAGCAGATTCTCAAGTTCTATATAAAGATTCTATAAAATGAAATCCATTTGCAGTATTACATGTAAAATGCCATTTATTGGAACCATAAATGAATTCTTAAAATCAAAATTACAGTTTCAAGATTTCCTTAAGTTCTTCAGTTGAAGTGATTATAACTTGTTGACACTTTTACCATATGTGTAAGATTATGAAAATTTGTAGTGGGTGGGAGCCTGTGAAAAAAAATACTCCTGCCCTAATTTATTAGGAACTGTAGTACACATAAAATTATGTTAAAATTGGTATTAATGGTTTTGATTTCAGATCTAAGTTATTTAAAAGAAGAAGAAGAAGAAAATACTCTTGCATCCTCAGGGTAAAGGCCAAAAATGAAGAATAAAGAAAAAGAAAAGGAAATATTTTTGAATAAGCCAGAAAAGTTTATTTGGTAAAGGGTTGAAGGGCTTCAGAGAACTACCACTAGGAAATAATTGTAAAGATGCAAAAAGTCACAGAAGGGAATTAGTCCAGGTAATTAGAAGAATTTGGAGAAAAAGACCTAATTAAGAGGTCTTTGGTAGAATCCAGGAAAGACTATGTGGCAGCATATTAAAATACAACCCTTCCTCTCTCACATTTTCACCTGAGACCCTAAACGAAGAACATTCCCTCATAAATGTAAAGTAACATGTATGTAAGATTTGCCAAGAAGTAGGCAGGACCAGTACCAACAGCTTTTGAAGGTCACCCTGTGCTTAAGTATATAAGAAAAAAGTTAAAGATTTAAAGGAGGTTGAGGAGGGAAGCGGATGTGGCTCAACTGATAGTGCGTCTGCCTACCACATGGAAGGTCCAGGGTTTGATCCCCAGGGCCTCCTGACCCATGTGGTGAGCTGGCCCATGAGCAGAGCTGCTGCCAGTGTGCAAGGAGTGCCATGCCACGCAGAGGCATCCCAACGTAGAGGTCCCCCATACGCAAGGAGTGTGCCCTCAAGGAGAGCCGCCCCACACAGAAAAAGCGCAGCCTGCCAAGGAGTGGTGCTGCACACACAGAAAGCTGACACAGCAAGATGACCTAACAAAAAAGAGATGCAGTTTCCCAGTGCTGCCAGATAAAGCAAGTGGATGCAGAAGAACACACAGCAAATGGACACAGCAGACAACAGGGAGGAAGAGGAGAGAAATAAATAAAATAAATCTTAAAAAAAAATAATAAAGGCAGTTGAGGAGATTGGAGACTGAGAATGCTTCAGAGAGAGAGTGCAGTCAGAGGGCTGTAGCTCTTCTCTTCCCTTACATGTAGAGGAACAGAGGGGTGCCTCCCACACTCCTTAAACCAAGTGAAGGGAGGATGGCTTTTAAATGAACTACTCAGAGGACCCATGCTGCTTAAAGCATGGCTACTGGACTTGCTCATAAAAAGTCTAAAGGTGAGTCTGGCTGCAGCAGCCTGCCCAAAAGGCAGGATTATGTTTGCCCAGAGTTGAAGAGGACAAAAGTTAACAAAGAAGGTGGACAGGGACAGCCAGAATCTAGTATCTGAGGGGGAATAGTAAGCAGCCAGCTAGAAGCATCTCCTTGCCAGAAAACTGCAGTGATGGGTCCTCAAGGGGGAATCTCCAAGGAAACCATGAAAATATCTCACAAGAGAAAGAGGATGCTGTGGGCATTGCTACTTCCACCCACACCAACTGTACGAATGAAATAAGACCTTCTCTCCTCACTTACCAACACCCTACCCCAAAACAATCTTTAAACCAGAAGCAGAATGGCATGAGGGACAGGGCAGTAAAAGAGCAAGATAAGGAAATATAATAGTAATGAAATTGCCCATAAGCCTCTTCTCCACAGCAGGTTTACAGGCCAAGGCCAGTTCAAACTGGAATAAGAAGAAATTTCAACTAGAATGAGCAACTGCATTTGATGGAAGTAGATATTTTAATTCTAAAAAGTCACTAGAGAAGCTATGGAATCTGCCTGGTATTTCTTCCAAGGTAAGGAACAAAAAAATTTGGCAAACTCTTTTTAAAGGAGCAGTAGTAAGGAAGAATAAAGTTCTTTTTTCCACACACAGTGCCACAGTGCTGTATTCAATAAACTAGAGAGAGAAGCAGTGGGGTGTTAGAACTCGCTAGTAAGAGTCAGTTATGTGCTTCTCTTCCCAAGTTTACTAGCATCACGTTGGTAGTTTGGAATCAAGAGCGGTGGGAATATTTACACCATGAAAATTGTCAAATGCTACAGATCATATATCTCTTCTTCTTCTAAGAGTGGGTTATTAAACATTTACGTACAGCACTGCATAGCAGTGGTGGAGTTTGGATGGACTGTAGAACAGTTTTGACCTGAACAAGTAGTGGAGCTAGTGACCAACAAAAAAGAACTTGGTATCCTCAAGAATCAAGCTAGCAGAGGAAATGATAACAATAAAAATAAACCCAAAAATAATAATATTATGAAGACCACCTCACCTATACACAATGCTATTTGGACTTCAGGTCACTAAAAATTAGCCTAAAGTTTAGTGAAGGGAACTTTCAATTTCAGAAAGAAAAACAAGAAGGCAGGACCAGCACAGTCCAGGAACTAACAAGGCAGCCTGGGCTGGGTACCCATAAACATAGACAGGACTAGTAGACACAGGCAGGACTGGAAGGGAACACTAACAGGAGAAGCAGAGGATATCCAGGGAAGGAGTCTGGAAAGGAGACTACCAGAACATATATGTAACCCTGTTTACATTTCAGAGAATTCGGGACAATCCCCGTGGTATATTTTGAGATTCCTTCTAAGTGATTTGTTACTTTTGTTCATCCATATGTTTTCCCATAGCCCTTAGCAATATAAATAAATGACGAGGAAAGGGAGTTGTAGTCTTATCTCAAATATCGCAGAGTAGGGGGAAATTAGGAAAAACATGCATAAGAGGAGCCTGGGGAGAGAGCTGGCCAAAGACCACAAACAATCATACCTGGAAAAAGGAAAAAGCAGTACCAAGTATCTGAGTAATGGGGGAGCTAGACCTCTGCTAGATTCACCAACAGGGAGGTTCCAAGCCTCTCATCAATTCTCCGAAGTTCAGGATCAGTATCATTCACCAAGGATGGCTTTTCTTAGAAAATACACACCCCTATTTTAGGCATCTCAGCAAATTTATGGGTTTGCTGCAAATTCCTTTCTCTGTTTGAAAGGTAATTTTTGAGCCTCTGAATTTATCTTATTGTTAGTCATTATTTGACATGGAATTATGAACCCCCTAAAGTGGTTTAAATCTCTCAGATAAGATCAAGGGCTCTGTGAGGACACCACTTGGAGATAATGACAATAATTGTTTATAGTGACTAAACAGCCCTTTGCTTGTGCATAAATAAATCTTATGCTTGTACATAAATTATCTTTCAAGGATGCTAATCATTCTTTCAGAATTGCTGTTGGTTTTGTATTTCCCCAGCAAAGACAAACCAACAAACTTATATCTTATTTCCCTTAAATGTCATATTTTTAACTATCATGAGTTAGATGATCATCATGGAACTGTAGTAATGAAAGATGACCTAATTTAACCTGTCCATTTTATAAGTAAGTAACCCAGTACTCAGAGGAATTAAGTGAATTATCCAATTCAGTAGAATTCCATTGACCTATGCATCAATTAAAAATTTAGCACTGGATTAATTCAAATGTTGCTATATGAGAGACACTGGAAGTTAGGAGTCAATGCATTTTATTTTTCTATTCCTGAATTAGTCTGATGCCTCTTTATAAAGCTCAACAAAGAAGGCCTTATTGGGGCACAGTGAGTAGATGGCTGCCTTTGATGCAATTTAAGGTATAACAGACAAGGCCTCCATCTATTACAGTCACCAATCATGAGCTTCCCTGCCTGGAAGTCTATAATGAGAGATTCATTTCTATAGCTTAAGCCATCAGACCTCTCTGAAGCATTATAGTAAAACCTCAAGACTGTGTGACCCTGGGAAAGTCACGTAACATTTCTGAGGCTCAATCTTATTATCATGTTTTGAAATGCTGGAAATTGACCTTTAAGCTACCACCCAATTACAAAAAAAATAATGGAAAGGAAAGTTGAGTGAACCAAAAAAAATAATACTATTCATCCATTTTAGAGTGCACATTTCTTAGTTTTCATCTTAACATCTCTGATATTGAGATGCTTCTCACGATCAAAGATATCTTAAAATCACTATCATTCATGTAGTAGTCATGATGGAATTGCAATTTTCTGCCCAGGAGAAACTCATTATTCTTGGGACATGGTTGGACAATTGTGACTTCTTGATACTTCAGTCAACACAAACCTCTCGGGGAAGAAAAATGAATCCTTCTTTTGTCGGGAAACTTTAAGATGACTCCTGAGAAGATAAAGAAAGACCAGCATCAAAACTTGCAGATTGTGTGTCAACAATTAGGAAGAAAACCTCAGGACAATGTGATAGTTTGAAGTTTTATGAATCACAGAAAAGATCCTGCTCTTTGAACTAATCCATTCCTGTGAGTGTGGGACCCTTTGACTGCATTAGATTCAGGTAAGGGAGATTTTGATTCAATTGCTTTAGGGCTTTTGATTGGATGTGGTCCAGGTTGGATCTCTACCCTCTCATCAGACTCTTATATAAACTAAGAACTGAAAGCAGAAATACAGAGAGAAAGAAAGCTGCCATTTTACCCTGTCCTGTGAGAAAAGTCTAGAGAAGCCCCAAGAGGCTAGAGGCTGGAATCAATTACACACAGAGGCATAGAAAGAGGCCCCTGATAGGCTAGGCCCACAGAGCAGCTCAAAGTCAAAGAGATAAGCTCTGCCATGTGCTTGATCACCCACAGCTGAGCTTGGGGAGAAAGCAACCTGGAGGAAAAGCCAGAGACCCAGACAGATATCCATCATTTTGTCTTGTCACATGGCAGGAGTTCAGGATTGCCAAGAGCTGACCTTGGTGAGAAAGCATCTTTGGTGATGCCTTGATTTGGACATTTTCATAGCCTCAAAACTGTAAATTTTTACCCTAATAAATCCCTATTATAAAAGCCAACCCTTCTTTGGTATTTTGCATCATCAGCCTTGGCAAACTAAAATGGACATTAAGGGAACAAACTTCTAATAAATGCTGTACCACCAATACTTTTACAGCAAAGAGGAAAAGAAAAACATGACATTGATAACTCTGAAATGAAAAGAGATTCAGACTAGCAGGACTCTAAATATGTCAGCAATTTATTTTGCTTACATTTACCTTTTTATTTATGCAAATGATAGAATTCTATACCTCGTGAAATTTAGAAAACTTTCACAAAAGTATAAAATAAAAATTTCAGTAGATATGCTAGCAATATACAAAAATTTAATAGCAACATTTTTTTCTTTCTTAGTGGAAATAAAATTACTGTATTAGTCAGCCAGAGGGGTGCTGATGCAAAGTACCAGAACTCTGTTGACTGTTATAAAGAGTATTTATTTGGGGTAGAAGTTAACAGTTACCAGGCCCTAAAGAATCCAACTCAAGAAATACTTTCTCACCCCAAGTCTGTTGCCATTTGTTGACACAAGATGGCAGGTGATGTCTGCAAGAGTTCAGCCTTCCTCCTTCCTCCTAAGGCTCCATGGTCCCAGCTTCTTCTGATCTCAGCTTTAGGCTGGCATAAGGCTCTTCACTCTCCCAGGGCTCTTTTCTTTCTGGGCTCAGCTTCTTTGTTCTCTCCAGAAGGTGAGCTGTAGACTCTCAGGCTCATCTCTCCTTGAGGAGCCTCTGCCATGTCTAGTGAGCTGTATCTCTTCCTCTGTGTTCCTCTTCTCTGTGTATTTATGTCCCTGTGAGAGTCTGTTTTATCCCCACCAAGGGAGTGGGGACCCAACCCTGCATATCCTAGTGACATGGTCAAATAAAAGCCCTAGTCTTGATTTAATAAAGTAAAAGTGAAACCTCTAAATCGAATACAATCTAATACACCCAGAGAAACAAACCAGTTACAAACACAATCCTATGTCTATTTTTGGAATTCACAGATAATATCAAAGTGCTACAATGATAAAATATCAGCACCAATGGTACCTTAGAGTTCATGAAATATGATATCCCAAGTCCTTGGCTATCTACAAATATGTGCATTTCAACTCTAAGCCCCCATTTTCCCATTCTGACAACCTGATGGTAAATTCAACCTCAGTCATTCTGTGACTTCTGGGTCATGTTTTGGCTACCTTAATCTTTGGCAAACCTGCTGAGTGGGGTCCTGGGGGTCTTGCCACCCTAGATACACACACAGCCATTTCTCAGGTCTTATCATCTTCCCCAAGTGCTACCAAGAACCAGACACAGAGTCCCTTTCACTCCAGCAATACAGATATCTCCCCTTTTCAATCCAGGGGAATTCCCCCTAACTAAGTTCTCTTCTATTGGGATAAGGAACAGACTTGTGCTGCTCAGTTTCTTCCTTATCCTTTCCTCTTGGAGAGAGTCACCCTCTGTTTTTCCACACAGAAATTCTTACAGAAGCAACCCTCCTGTGGGGAGGTCTGCTCTGACCCAGCATAGCCTGTGACTGGGAAGTTGTGGTGGTTTCAAGTTGTAGGTACGCCCCCAAAATTATGATCTTCAACCTAATCCATTCCTGTGGCTGTGAACCCATTGTAAGTAGGACCTTCAATGAGGTTACTTCAGTTAAGGTGTGGTCCACCTCAATCAGGATGGGTCTTAATCCTATTACTGGCATCTTTTATAACAGGATGAAATTCAGACAGGGACAAAGCCATGGAAGCAAGAAGCTAAAATTCAACAGAATCCAGAAGCAAATGGAGAAGCCAGGATAGGCTGCCATGTGCATTGCCACATAACAGAGCAGCCAAGGATCAAGAATAGATGGCAGCCAGCCACGGAGCACCATAGTTTTCAGAGATAAAACATCACCTTGATGATGCCTTGATTTGGACTTTCTTTTAGCCTCCAAATTATAAGTTAATAAATTCCCATTGTTAAAGCTGAACCATTGTGTTGGTATTTACTTGAGGAAACTGAAATAGAGGGTAAGTCTGTCTGTTTCTAGGTTTCAGGGTCAGGATGCCCACTTCTCTATAGATATGCTATATTCTCCAAGGTAAGCTGTATTTATAACAAAGATGGGATTTGCCCTTACTCTCCATTATCTTAATCCTCAACTGGTTATGAACCTGGGTGGGAAAGAGAAGCACTTTACCCAAATACACATTCTCTCTCCTCACTTTGCTCTTTTTTGTTCTTTTGATGGCCCATCAAACTCCATCATAAGCTACCAAAAATTAGGTCTCTATCTTCATTTTCAAACACTCCTCAGAGATGAAGGAAACTATCTACATTCTATCCTTCCCCTGCAGGAAAGAAAGGAGAAAAAAACAGATTTCCCTATCAAACCAGGCAGAACGTGTTACTGTATTTATATGATCTGCTGCCAATGAGTGAATTTCACAGTCAACACCAATATTTTTTATCAGAACATCTTTCAGGAGCGGATGAATTAAAAATAGAGCATGATTCATAGGCAAGATCAATAGAGAAGAAAGTGGAGTGAGAAAGGATCAGTGGCAGACCAGAAACATTGGAGGGGAGTCTTGGGAAAGACCTTTAGGTATTGTCTTAGTTTGACAAGGTTTCTATAACAGAGGACCATAGACTAGTTGGCTTCAACAACAGGAATTCATTGACTCATGGTTTGGGAGGCAAAAAGTCCAAAATCAAGGTGTCTACAGGCAAAGTCTGTGGCCTTCAGATTGATTGCTGGCAATCTTATTGAATCTCTAACTCTGTCACACAGCCCTCTGTCTCCTTATGGCTCCTCTTCTCTGCTGCTGACCATCCAATTTTCCTTTGCTTATAAGGACCCCATTCAGACGGGATCAAGTCCACCTTCAAAGATCCCATTTAGAAATGGGTTCACACCCACATTAGGAGCTGAATATAATTTTGTGAGGGTACAAGAATAAAAATAAATTGAAATATATATATATATATATATATATATATATATATATATTTTTTTTTTTTTTTTTTTTTTTTTTTTTCCTGATGCAAAAAGCGAGACTACCCCCGCTTCCCTCTTCCCGGAGCATTCTTTAGAAAACTTGTAAATCCTTTCCCTGCCCCCTTGAGATGTATGTAAATCTTTTTGAAAGCTAAGTAAGCTTTTTGTAGCTTTATAACCCAGAATCTTAAGGACCTAGGATCCATCTTTCCGAATGTAAACATCAAGGAAATTAGCACCCTTGGTTCCCACTTCCATGGGAGTTTAGCTTAGGCGTGTGACTCCAAATTGAAACTCTCTACCTGCCATAAAAGTATGAGAAAATTTATTATTCCTTTGGATAGAGGCAATTAGGAAACACAAAACCACCCCAATGACCAGGTAACTTCCATGGGAGTTTAGCTTAGGCGTGTGACTCCAAATTGAAACTATTTACCTGCCATAGAAGTATGAGAAAATTTATTATTCCTTTGGATAGAGGCAATTAGGAAACACAAAACCACCCCAATGACCAGGTAAATATTAGATGAACTATGCTATTTGAAGACTACTTCTCTTTTATCTTGAGAACATGTATGTCTCTGCTTGGATATATAAAAGGGTGAGATTTTCCTTTTGTCCTTGCAACCTTTTAGCAGATTGCCTGTGGTGCATCACTTTCTGGTTTAATGCTTTTTCAATAATAAAAATGTTTTTCTCTGTTTTCTATCCTTGCAGAGAGTTTTTCTGGGTTGGGAGAAGACTTTGTTTTTAATTTTATTTTCCCAACAGGGGACATGATTGAATCCATAACAGGGTCCCAGAGGATACCAGAATGGTACTAGGAGGCTTGAGTGTTTGGGATTGATAAGGAGGAAAAGATTTTAAAGAGGAGGTATAGCAGTGCTACTTTTCCATTTCTCTAGCCCTGCTGTATTATTTTTCCTTATGTGTGTGTAATTCAGGGTTTTCATTTGGATTCCACCCTTCTCCAGTAGTTTTCCTCTGAAAAGTGTACTTTATAAAAGGTGAGTTTTCTGCTCTCTTTTAATAATATCATTTATCCATTAACCTCTCAGCTGGTGAGGCTCTTGCAGTGGATTCTTACCGAACATGCAATTATAGAGTCTGGTCGGCATGACTGTCACATTAATTCCTGACTCTCGGAAATGGAAATTGAATTGTGCCCCAAGATTTTAAGAATTTACTGACATTGCTAAGTGATTGATTCCCTTACAATCATGGATCTTCAAATTAAGGGTAGATCTATAATTAATAGCCCATAGGACCTCCCTCAGATCCAGGGAGGAGGGTCACATTCATTTTTATGATCTGCTAACATAAACCATGATTCACCTGTCCCACTTCTAATCAAAAGCTTGCTTGGAGACTAAAGGGCAGGCAACCTTCCATTCCAGGGTCACACTCCTCCAGGATGCCCAACTTTTCTTTCTAGGATCACAGACCCCAAGGCTGCATTACTGATTTGCATGAGATAAAATCTTTTTCTGTCTTCAAGATCTCCCCTGCCAGGTTGGTGATAAATTTACCAGAGCAAATTACCATCCTGTAAAATACTGCAATTGTTCTTTGCTAGAGGCAGCTGATTTCCTTTTAAAGGTGAGTCAGCTCCTATTTCCTGAAAACAGCATTTTCTCCTTGCATTCAGCTTTCACACATTTGCAGAAAGCATTATTAGATTTTTTTTTTCCTCCCCATGTCTATTAGGGGACAATTCCTGAATACAGGGTATGCCCTAAACAAAACAATAGAGGGGACTAAATTTGTATTCCTGGCCCTCAAAACCACCATTTAGTTGCATTCCCCCCTTATGTTTGTTCATTCCTCAACCTTGAAGAGCTTAGGATGGTGATGCCCGCTCCATTTTGGATTGAGAAGGAGCTTAGGTCCCATGGGACAGATGGATGAAACTGTCTTGCTTGCAGTTGTAGATAATCTGTTTTGGGGGTGGGTGTTGTCCATCAGCATCCTTTTGTTAGTTGTCCTGGACAAGCAATGGAAGATCTTGTAATACTGATATAAAGGCAGTGGTCACCAGAAGTTCTGAGGGGAGGAAGAAGGAAGAATAGTTGTATGGTGGGGCATTTTGTTTTATATGACATGGCAATGACGGATACAGGCCATTATACTTTTGGTCAAAACCTATAAAAATGTGTGGTGCAAAGTGTAAACTATGGGGTAAACTATTAACCATGGCTAGTAGCAATGTTTCAAAATGTGCTCATCAATTATGAGTGTAGTAGCAGGGAAGTTGGGTGTATGCAGTATTGAAGGCCAGGAGCGAGATTTCTGAGAAGGAAGATGATTTATTTCAACTGGCTGGACTCAGCAGACTCTTGTCCTGATAAAAACCAAGCCCCAAATAGAATTTTTGGGTCCCTTTTATACAGATGATATAAGAGTGGGGGGTCAAACAGAGCTTATATGCAAAAAGCCTTTTTGTTAGTTTCTTCAAGTGTTTTATCTGAGTATTAGGTTATTTCCTCCACATATCCCCCACATTCCAGGCAAGCTTGAGTTAACATATATCCCCCACATTTCAGGTAAGCCCTCCCATTCCAGATAAGCTTGACACATTTGACTTGCATCCTCCCTGAATATCCAAAGCCTATAGCATTTATACTTCTCAATTGACTTTCTAGGCATATTTAGATATAAAATAGGTTTGAATTTATGCACAGGCTATATTACTTCCCCCCTTTGATGCATGCTTAAGGTTATTAAGTTTTGGCATCACTATTGACAGAGTCTCTCTGGACTAACTGGTATGTATACAGAGCCATGAGATGGGCAGCTGTCTGCATATTTACTATACCATTTATTAGGGTGCCCATTCTGTTTATGATGAAAGGGAGGAGGCAAGGAAGTATGGAACATCCTTCTATGAGGAAGGCAATTATTCCCAGTAGAAACTCGAAATTGTTTACTACTGACTGCCAGCTTCCAAAGGGATTACTTAAATTCCAACCATTCCAGGTCAGTACTAGAACATGAGCAATTTTTACCATTTTGCTTCTAATTTCATCAATAACCTTTCCAGTGCTGTCTAGCTCAAGGCAGCAGTTACAGAGATTGAATTTTCCACAAACTCCCCCTTCAGCTGCCAGGAGATAGTCTAGGGCAAGATGGTTTTGATAGATAGCATTTCTGAATTTATTTTGCTGTTGGGCTAGTAAGTTTAAAGCATGGGCAGTTTCATTAGTTATTATTGCTACCACGGCTTGTAAGCGGATGATTTAGTTTAGCATATAGATAGGGGTTCGATAACCGCACATGCTACCCTCTGCCCAAGTTGCTGGCCCATGTACTGGATTATACACTCAAGGGGGTCATTCTTCACCTCCCCAGGTAGTGACAGCCCTTTTTTCTCTTATGTTTTGATACACTGGCTGGCTTAGCTCTTTCCCTTCTGTTAAGGGAATGAGGAAGAAGGAGGGTTTTATTGTACTGAGTATACAAGTACCACACCAGTTTTGGGGAAGTTCTCAGAATGCAACATTTCTACAAATCCAGTACAGACCATTTGGGGCAGTAAAGGGACCTTTTGCAGTGGAGTTCCATACTGCGATTATTTTGGGGAAAGTATGATTTATGAGAACGAGATCAGATTCATTCCATGTTTCCCAAGGCTCTGTTGTATTGGTGGTATAATTTTGGAATTTTCGCCTAGATATGTTAGGTTTACAATAGATATAGAGGAGTTTAGGCAGGCCCGTGAAGAACAATATTTTCCTATGACAAAAGTTTGCAAGGACCACATACTATCTTGGGGAATAGCCGGAAGGCCAGTTTCATTATATGGTTGTTTGTAATTGTATTCTTTAGTTTTCCAGGGCCATGGGTCTCCCATATTAGTACCTCCACATACATAGCACAAGGAGACATTTAAGGCTGCCCCTACTACTTCAGCTAGGTTTATGAAGAGGTATTTTGCTGCTTGTGGAATGGAAAAGGGCTTTTCCATTTCTTCATAGAAGGAGTAGAAAAGAAAGTGGGCTTTACTTGTGAGTGGGTGTTCCTGATACCCAACCCAGATGTAGGCTCCTGGGTCTATTCCTCTACCATCAATACGGAGGCTTGTTTGGACTCCCCGAGTCTGCCAGGATCCAGGGTTAAGGATGGCAAGGCTTAAGGGATTACATTGACTGCATGAACAGTTAGCTGGGTCATACCCTTGGTGAGGATGGCTGTTTGTTTAGTTATGTCTGTGTTCCAGGTGGCCCAGGTGACAAAGGACCAGAAGGGGCAGTAGTATGCACCTATGTATTTGCACCAGAAGCACCCCTGCACCTTGGGCTGCACTTTTCATTTCTGGAGCACACATATACTTATTATTATGAGTATATTTTTGCCCCCAGCTAAGCCCTCCACAATTGGTGTTTCATGGTATCCCAGAGTCTATAATTTGATATGCATCAAATAGGAGGGACATTTGTTGGTTCTGGCTATTGACTGGGGTAGAATTAAGTAGCTCCCCATTTTGATCAAGCACTCTTATTTCCCATTTATGGGAAACTGTTGGGTGTTTGGGGTCATAACAGGTTATTTGGCCAGATACGTTATAGACAATATAGGAGATTGAAACTGGCAGGTGGTTATGTGGCCCTTGCAGGTGTAATGGCTATGATATACTAATGTGGTATTGACATGGGCCCCCATTTGCACTTTTTGGATACATGGTTCACACTCTGTGATGTCGACCTGAAACCAGGGTGGGGTCAGGACTAGGAGTAGGGAAAAAGTTACCAAAGGGACATTATAACTGGGATTAAACTCAATTCCTATTCTTCAGCTGTGTGTAGACCAATCAGCTTCTGGGGTGTGATTGGAGCAGAGCTCGGTGGTCCATCCTCAACCTTCCTTCGGCCGTGTGTGGACCAGTCAGCTTCCAGGGTGTGACTGGAGCAGGGGTTGGTGCTTTGTTCTTTGACAAGATGAGTTTGTTTGAGTTGTGGGTATCTTGAATACAGGTCCAGGACTCTGGGGCAGCTCACATGACCTGGCTATTATGTATCCATGGGGTGATTTCAACTGTTTTAATTGCAATTGGGGTGGATAAAATGACAAGATAAGGTCCTCACCATCGAAGGGTTAGTGGAGCTGATTTCCAGTCTTTGACCCAGACTGCATTTCCCAGCTTGAATGGTTGTATAGAGCTGCTTAAGCTAATGGGGCCCTTTCTTAGACCCAGTGATGCAGGTTTTGTAGGATTTTTCCTAAGCTGATCATTTGCTGAGCTATTGATAAGTTTCCTCTTTCTCTGAGATCCCTTCTATATTTCAAATTAAGTGGCAGGGGGGTCTCCCAAAGAAGATTTCATAAGGGATGAAACTTAGCTTTTGGCTTGGGCTGGCCCAAATTTGGAGGACAGCACTTGGAAGTATTTGCACCCATGTTAGCCCAGCTTCTTGGCAAATCTTGGCAATGTAAGTTTTTATTGTATGGTTCATTCACTCTACTTTCCCTGAGCTTTGAGGGCAGTAAGCAGTGTGCAGTTTCCATCAGATGCACAGTGCTTTGGCAATCTTTTGAGTGATTTTGGAGAGGAAGGTGGGTCTGCTGTCAGAGCCAATTGAGAGGGGTAGCCCATATTGAGGAATGATTTCCCAGAGAAGAGCTTTGGCTACTTCCTTGGCTTTTTCTGTTGGAGTGGAAAAGACTTCCACTCAGCCAGCAAAGATGCAGACGAGGACTAGTAGATATTTATAGCAGGGGATGGGGGGAAATTAAATAAATAAATAAATCTTTAAAAAAATAAAAATAAAAACCATATTCAATGCAATAAAAAAAAAAAAAAAAAGGGAAACGGACTTTGGCCCAGTGGTTAGGGCGTCCGTCTACCACATGGGAGGTCTGCGGTTCAAGCCCCGGGCCTCCTTGACCTGTGTGGAGCTGGCCCGTGGGCAGTGCTGATGCGCGCAAGGAGTGCCGTGCCACACAGGGGTGCCCCCCGCGTAGGGGAGCCCCACGCGCAAGGAGTGCACCCATAAGGAGAGCCGCCCAGTGCGAAGGAGGGAGCAGCCTGCCCAGGAACGGTGCCGCCCACACTTCCCTTGCCGCTGACGACAACAGAAGCGGACAAAGAAACAAGACGCAGCAAAAAGACACAGAAAAACAGACAACCGGGGGAGGGGAGGGGAATTAAATTAAAAAAAAAAAATCAGATCGTGGCATTTCAGTGAAATCAACTACTAGATCTTCAGAAGGCATACTGCCAATTCTTTGGGCTCCTGGGGCTCCTGTGGGTCCCTGGAGAAGGTTATTTTTTGCACATGTCCCGCACCACTGGCATACGGCATAGGTGATAGCAGCTAGACTTGGGATATAGAAGAATCTAACACTTCTTTAACACTTCCCAAGTGTGTGTTCTCATGGTAGTCTTGAACTACAGTTGTGGTTAATATTTGTGGCACAACTATTCTGTGATTGGGCAATGCCCACCATCCATTTGCTCCTTGTGTCCTGCCCTCAAAGAGTATCCACTCTCTTTCGGCTTGAGTATATTGTGGCTCCCGGTGATTCAGAGGCTGCAGGATGACAACAGGCAGTGCATACTGGGGTTTCTGATCATTAAGAGGTTGAGGAATGAGGGCAGTGGCCAGGTTTTCAGATAGGGATCCTTCCCATGCCACTCTTTTTGTTTCAGCCTCTGCCCTCTGATTTCCCCAGGCGATGGGGCTGTGGCTTGTCTGGTGTCTCTTGCAGTACATTATAGTCATTTTGATAGGTTCCCAAACTGCTTCTAGTAGATTCAGAAGCAGTGTTCCATATTTAATGCTCTTTCCTCCCAAGTTAATGAGCCCCTTTTGTTTGTATAAAGCTCCATATGTGTGCAGGGCAGGGAAGGCACATTTGGAGTCTGTGTAGATGTTAACCTTGGCTCCAGCCATAAGTTGCAGGGCTTGGATGAGGGCAATGAGTTTGGCTTTCTGTGCTGATGTGTTATCCAGGAGGCACTGGGCCTCTACTGTGGTCTCAGATGTTACTATAGAGTATCCCGCTTTCTGATTGCTGTCCTGCATAAAGCTACGCCATCCATGAAGAGCTCCATGTCAGGATTTGCCAGTGGCTGGTCTTGGGGGTCTGGCCGGATGGAATATACTTCTTGCAATGTTTCCAGGCAGTTATGGACTGGAATTCGCAGCTCCACAGGTAGCAGAGTGGCAGGATTTAGGGTTCCAGGTGGATGGATGGATTTTCACATAATGGGGTTCGATATTTAACCAGGTGGCTGTTAGTTAGCCAGTGTGTTCCTTTGGTGTCTAAGACTGTGATTACAGCATGCGGAACCTGGACAATTATAGGCTGCCCAAGAGTTAATTTTATGGCTCCTAGTGTTTGCATTGCTGCTACAGCTTGCAGGCATGAGGGCCATCCCTGGGCTACACTACAGGTCTTGCCAGGAACTGAAGTATTGAGTGAGTACTCCTACTGCAATGCTTTGGCAGTTATGAACGTAGAGGTAAAATGGTTTACTGAGATCTGGAAGTCCGAGGCTCAGTGCTTCCAGTAGAGCTTGTTTGAGAGTAGTGGAAGCGTTTTTCTGTGGGCTTTCCCAGAGCAGGGGATCACGATCTTCCCCCTTTGTGACTTCATATGAAGGGTGTGAGAGGACTCCAAAATTGAGGATGCAATTGTGGCAGAATCCAACCACTCCAGGGAACTCTCTCAGCTTTCAGCAGGTGTTGGGCTCAGGGAGAATACAGATGGCTTTCTTTCTTTCACATCCCAATTCACGGTGCCCCTGTGCTATCCTAGATATTTGACCTGAGGTAGGTAGATTTGGGCTTTTTTTAGATTCCCAATAGCCTTTTTGCTGTAGATGCTTTAAAAGGGCATAGGTTCTGTCAGCACAGTCTTGGTAGGTGGGACTTCCAAGGATGAGGTCATCTACATATTGGAGGAGGAAACAGTTATGGCTTTCTGGTTTAAAGGATTTGAAATCACTGGCCAGGGCTTGTCCAAAAATAGTGGGCACACTTTTAAATCCCTGAGGCAGTTGAGTCCATGTTAGATGCTGCTTTTCACCTGAGTTCAGGTTGTCCCACATAAAGGCAAAAATTGGTTGGCTCCAGGGCACTACCTGAATGTAAAAAAAAAAAAAAAAAAAGCATCTTTAAGATCCAGGCATGAAAAGTAGATTGTCAATGAGGGTATCAAGCTTAGGAGAGTGTGGAGATTAGAAACTGTGGAATGGAGAGTTATTACTGCCAAATTAACTGCTTGTAAGTCCTGCACTGGGAGGTAATCCCCATCAGCCTTTTTAACTGGGAAGAGCAGGGAATTCCATGGAGACTGGCACAGCCTTAATATGCCTTCATTTGGCAATCTCAGAATATGTAGCTGGACTTTTTCTTGCATTTCACGTGGAACTGGATATTGCTTAATGCTTACTGGGCTGGCTGTAGGCTTTATTTCAATAATAATTGGAGGAATGTCATGTGCCATCCCCATTGGGTTTCCCTCTGCCCATACTTTGGGCATATCTTCAAAGCAGAGCTGCATGACCATGGATTAGCCAGTTTCACTGAGGCAGAACAGTCTCCACTCCTCCTGCAGAGGAAGGATTAGCACTATTTTCAGAGGGTTTGGTGGTCCCAGTGTTAATGTGGATTGCCCTGTGGCTTAAAGGTAATTTGAGTCTGTAGTTTAGACAGCAGGTCTCAACCCAGGAGGGGGATTGGGCATTCTGGAAGATAAAGGAATTCATGAGTGACCTCCTTACCCCAATGTTACAGGTTCTGGCTTGGAGGAAGGGCAGTTGGGTACTTTTGCCAGTTGCCCCTATGATAGTGGCTTGCCTTTTGATAGAGGCCAGACTGGCTTGGTCATTACAGAATGAGCCCCAGTGTCGACCATCATATGTATGGTGTGGCCCCCAATTTGGACTCCAACTATAGGCTCAACGGGGCCAAGATAAAAGGAGCCTGGTCTGTCCTAATAATTTCTATCAGAGTCCTCTATTCCTGCCAGTCCAATGACCTGATTTGCAGGTATTTTCCTTGAATTTTTATGAACCCAGGCTTTGGTTTGTGCTGCCCTGCTAGCTTTCCTGGCTAATGTTTTGGCTGCAGCTATGAGGTAGAGTGGCCGACTGGGATACTCTCACTTCCAGTGCCCATCCTCCTTGCAGTACATGCACTGATTTTACCCTAGGGTTGGGCCCTTCCCCCTCCTTGGGGCAGGGGTTTCCCAGTTTACTCTCCTTGACACAGGACTGGATTTTTCAACTATTGCCACTGCCAGAAGATCTGCCTTCTTTTCATCTTCCAATTTTCTTCCCTCCTTATCTCTACATTTTGGTTGACATTAACCTTAGTGGCTATTTCCATGAGCTGAAAGATATTCATACCAGCAAAGCCATCCAACTTCTGTAGCTTTCTTCAGATGTCAGCCTGTGATTGGGCAATGAATGCTGCATTGACCATTGTTTGGCTCTCCAGAGCATCTGGGTTAAAGGGCGTGTATACACAAACTCTTCACACAGTCTCTCATAGAACTGAGCCGGACTCTCATTGAGAGCCTGTAGGATTTGAGTGGTTTTTGCCATGTTTACTGCTTTCCAGCTTCCCACCCTGAATCCTTCAACTAAGGCCCTATGGAATGTTTCTAGTTGATTGAGCCTGGTTGCATTATTTGGGGTCCTATTGGGGATCCTTGTCTGGGAACTGAGAGCAGGCATATTGGTCACTGTCCAGAGTTCCCTAAGGTGGGTGCTCTCTAAGCCAGGTTAGAGCCCCCTGCATGAGAGGCATTCTTTCTTCAAAGTTTAGTAACATTATAATGAGTTGTTTACAATCAGCCCAGGTGGGTTTGTGGGTCTGTATGATGGACTAGAAAAGGTTGGTCATGGCTTGAGGCTTCTTCAAGAATCATGGGGTGTGGCTTTTCCAGTTAAAGAGGTCCGTTGTAGTAAAGGGCTGGTAGATAAATGTCCAGTTACCCCCCTGAATCTGACCATCTGCATCATAATAAATTGGGACCTAGGCTTCACGGAGAAGTAACTGGAAGGCCACCTTTCTCTCTGCTCCCTCTGCCCCTGGGGCACCCCATGGTCTGAGTTGCCATTTTTCTGCGACTCTTTCCTGACTGATGATGGTGCTGTACTGCCAGGAGCAACCAGCTGCAGAGGCAGCTCATCTGCATTTTTTGATGTGGAAGGTGACAGCTGCAGGGATGGTGTAGGTGCCCTCTCTGATGCAGATGGCGATAAAAGCAGCTGCGGGGATGGTGTAGGAGCCCTCTCCCTCTCAATGTAGGGGAACTGGTCTGGGAGCCCTAGTTTTCCAATTACTATATCCCTGGACTCTTCAGATGATCCAGGGATCTAAAGGGCCCTCCTGGGGCCAGCCCACACCAAAAGTTGGTCATTCTAATTCACAAAGCATTCTAAGCTTTCCTGGCTGGAACCTTATGCCATATACTTCTCCATGGAATACACGGGGGAAGTTTCTCAGCATACAACCTAATGAGGTCTTACTCTGTGTGTTTCCCACATTTCTACCCTGTGCCAATGCTGCACAACCCTCACTCAAGCCTTACGCTTCGTCCATCTCCGGCCACATCATGCACAGGAGCTTAAGGCACCTCTTAGCTATAGTGGCGCGATACAAATCCCCGACTCGGAAAGGGTCCCTTTGCAGAAAGGCTCCCCAGACCACCCTTGACCATATGAGGTCACCATGGAACCACGGATCGGGACTCCACATTTGCCCTGCAGAAGTGACTTTCTGCATCTCACTCAGTCTCCACAATCACACACACACAACCACCCCCTTTTTCTTTTCTCAGACCTAGAGAGAAGGCAGCTTCCTCTCGTATTTTAAGGAGTACTGGGGCCTCCTTCTTTTGAGAGCTGATCAGGCTCCCCTCTGAATTTTTAGAATTAGGCTATTTCCTGCGCTATGCCTCCAGGGGTCTTACCCATCTGGCATGCAGTGCTCCTCGCTTCATTCTCAGCGTCTCTTACACCTTTCAATGCCCCCAGTTCCTCCAGGAGGGCTCTGGCGAAGTCCACAACCTCCTTCTGGACTAAAAAGGGGACTTCAGGGGTGCCCAGGGCTGGGTTTCACCAGGGCCTTCCTGGCCTCCTCAGAGACATCTGGGAGGGGCAAACAACCATTGCTGCCTCTGACCTTCTCAGTGTAATGCCAAAGAAGCCCCCAGAAATGTAGTAGCAGAGAGAAGTCAGGTGTACACGGTATTGAAGGCCAGGACACAAGAATTTTGAGAAGGAAAATGATTTATTTTGACCAGCTGGATTCAGCGGACTCTTGTCCTGATAAAAACCAAGCCCCAAATAGAATTTTTGGGTCCCTTTTGTACAGGTCCCTTTTATAAGAGTGGGGAGTCAAACAGTGCTTGTATGCAAAAGGACTTTTTGTTAGTTTCTTCAAGTGTTTTATCTGAGTATTAGATAGGTTATTTCCTCCAGGTAAGCTTGATTTAACACATATCCCCCATATTCCAGGTAAGCTTGAGTTAACACATATCCCCTACATTCCAGGTAAGCTTTTAGCATGAACCCCCCACATTCCAGGTAAGCTTGACACATTTGGCTTGCATCTTCCCTGAATATCCAAAGCCTATAGAGTTTATACATCTCAATTGGCTTCCTAGGATATTTGGGTATAAAATAAGTTTGAATTTATGCACAGGCTATATTAACAGATGTACCGCACTAATGAAAGATGTTGTTAATAGGGAAAAGTGTGGGAGGATGAGGGGGGGTATATGGGAATCCCCTGTACATTTTTTATGTATCATTTATGCAATTTAAAGCTTCCTTAAAAATAAAATAAAATTTTTTAAAAACCCACCATTTAACTCTTCCTAGCAAAACACCCTCTGGTGTTTTGATATGTAAACTTGGCTAGGCTATAATCCCCATTTATTAGATCCAGCACTAAGCCAGGCATTGCTGTGAAGGGATTTTGCAGATGCAATCAATGTCTCTAATCAGCTGACTTTAAGTAAGGGAAATTATCCTGTATAACTTGGGTGGGCCTGACTTAATCAGTTAAGAGGTCATAAAAAGCAGAACTGAGGCTTCCCTGAGAGAAGACCAAATTCCACCTGTGGACAATAGCTTTGGCCTGTGCCGTGGAGATCTCTCCTGCTTGTGCTCTTCCCTTCCTTGGCAGTTTGAGGATGACAAATTCTCTCTTTCTCTTCCCTTTTTCAATTTTTAGTTGTATGCCATGATGGTGGTGTTCCTTGAACAAAAACCTGGGATCTGTAGTCTAACAATAGTTTTCTGTTTTGGTTTGGTTTTAGTGCTCTGTGAATGTGTTTAAATGAAAGATCGAGTAAAAGTATAAGTATTAAATTCTATTTGCATATAATAGTCCACATTTATTGAAAGGAATCAAATTACCAGAAGTTGGTATAGCCAGGATTCTTCAGGGCATATGATCATCAAAACTGTACCCAAACCATCTTGCTTCATATTGGAAATGAATATTCTCATGTATGTTGTATTAATCAGCCAAAGGGGTACCAATGCAAAGTACCAGATATCTGTTGGCTTTTATAAAGGGTATTTTGGGGCATAAAAGCTTACACTTAAAAGACCCTAAGGAGTTCAACTCAAGGTTGGTTTCTCACCAAAATCGGTTGCCATGTGTTGAAGCAAAATGGTTACCAATCTCTGCAGGGGTTCAGCTTTCCTCTCTCTCAGCTACAGGCTGGCATAGGGCTTGTCTCTTTTCTCAGGGCCTCTTCCATGTCATGACAAAGTTCTCTCCTGCGGCATCTTTGGAGCTCTTTCTCTTTTCTCATGCATCTTCTTCTGTGTCTTTTTGAGTGAGTACCCATTTATATCATCCCACCAAGGGGGCAGGGACTTAACCTAAGTTACACCCTACTGCCCTAATCTTAACGTAATTTAACCGAAGACATCTCAGCTGAATCTAATACAATCAAAGGGTATCATGCCCAGAAGAAGAGACCAGTTTATAAACAAAATCTCTCTTTTTGGAATTCATAAATAATCTCAAACTGTCACATATGCTCAGGTATAAACAGCTGTCTGTTGGATGTTTACACTATCCAGGCATAAACATTTGTGTTATACATCTCATGACGGATTTGTATTTGTACAGAATTGTCCTAAAAATACTACTTTACAAACCAGTGATTCTGGAAATGTATTCCCAGACCAGCAGCCTCACCATCATTTGGGAACTTGCTAGAAATGTAATTCCCATGCCCCACCCCAGACCTACAGAATCAGAACCTCTAGGGGTGGGTCCCGGTGATTAGAGTTTTCATAAACCATCCAGGTTCCTGATGCCCTCTAAATTTGAGAATTATTTCCTTAATCCAAGGGGAAAAAGCACAGTATTGGTAACACATGAGATATTTTTGAAAGGCAAGTTTGTGGGTAATTAATTAGTTAAGGTATTTTAGTTATAATTAAAAGAAACCAAACGGAAATCAATTTTAAAACAATAGAAACAATTTATTAGGAGAACGCTGGCATGTACTACTGACTTCAAGGGTTTTAACAGCCAGCCCTTGGGATGTAGGTAACCAGACAGCTCCAGCAGCTTTTACTGTCCTCCTGCCCCCTTGCCATGTTCCTCCCCCAGAAACTTCTCTAGAGCATAGCCACAAGTAAATGCAGCTTCCATCCGCCAACAGTTAATTTTATGTGTCATCTTGGCTAGGTTATGGTGTCCAGTTGGCCAATCACTGGCCTAGCTGTTACTGTGGAGGCATTTCATGCATGTGATTCACATCTACAGTTGACCTTAAGTTCATGAGATGACTCAACAATGTGACTGGGTCTCATGCAATCTGTTGGTGGTCTTTACAAGAATTGAGGATCCCAGAGGTCAAAAGAATTTCTGCCTCAAGACTTCACACTGACTCTAGCCAGATTTTCCAGTCTGCCATCTTCCTCTGGGGAATTCTGACTCAGGACTTCAGCATCTTTTACCAGAGTTTCCAGCCTGTGGTCTGCCCTGTGGAAATCAGACTATTGGAAATCAGTCATCACCAATAGTCACAGGAACCAATTCTTTATAGAAGATTACTGAATATATATCACACATATCCCATGTGTGTGTGTGTGTGTGTGTACTGTTAGTTCTCTATGGATAATCCTTGTTGATACACTATGTCTTAGTTCAAACCTTGAAATAAGAGGGTGTCAGGACCAGAAAGGTTCAGCCTGAGCCAAGGATGTACTGCTATGGCCAATCAGAGCCCCAAATTAAAAACCTTCATCCATGGATTAAGGTCTGTTTCTAGAGAAAGAAGGAAGTTTGTGAGCTGATCAGTCACTCCAAGCAAGGGCCATGCTAAAGTTTCCCTGACTATCACACTGCACTGAACACAGATAAGATTAGTCTTCCTCAGTATCATGCCATTTTGTTCCTAGTGATCCTTCAGTGCTCATGTGCAATGTCATTTCCTCCAGGAAGCCCTCCATGAACTTCTAAATCAGGGTTCAACTGCCCTTTCTTATGGTCTCATAGCACCGATGCTGAGTACACATCAGCTCTTATTTTTGTAAACTTCCCTTCAGACTCTGCTTCTGCCTCCAGTCTCTTGCCATACTGTTGCATCATGCTTCGGAGTCTGAATGGATGATAAAACATATTTGGAGTCTGGGATTAAGGGTCAGGAAAAGGAGATGGTTTTCACATGTTCGAAGTAAAATGTTTGAGGTCATCAGCCAACTCAGGAGACAAAGGAGTTACCTGAAACTGCACTTTGAACTGCCAATCCGCTCTGCCTTGCCTTGTCCGGCAAAGTCCAGGGCCAGAGCAGTCCATGGTGCTTGTCCAAACTGGCGGCGCCTCAGCTGCGCGGAGTACCAGAACGGGGTGAAGGCGGGCCACCGTCTGCTGCTGCCCACAGTGTCCCTCTGCGCACACACCCGACACTGAGGTGGAAACTGGCGGCTGCTCGCCTTCCCGGCAGCCTCCTCGCCGCCGCCCCGCGCCTGCGCCCGCGCGCCTGCCATGGCCGCTGGCGGTGCCGCCCGCGCGCCCGCCAGGTTCCGCCTGAGTGTCAGGTGTGTGCAGACCTGGGACGGGACATTTTGAAACACCACACCAACGTGAAATGGAGACCTCCGCCGGGGAAAATGCTGCTGGAGGCAGCGGCCCGTCGACGCCCGGCGGGCGGCCAAGGCCTTCGTGTCTTGAGGCCTGACAGGCCAAAGAGGAGCCGATGAAAGCGATGCTGTGCCCTTTTTTTTTTTTTTGTCTTTTTTTTTTTATGTTACATTAAAAAAATACGAGGTCCCCATATACCCCCCCCCTCCCTCCCCCCACTCCTCGCCCCATAACAACAACCTCTTCAACTGCTGCGATCACTTCATGGTTGATGGAAAGGCACAGGGGTGATTAAGTGTCTTAATGAGATCGTGCACTCTTCAGAGATGAATATATCTTCTGTGTGGCTTCCAGATTTTCAGATGAAGAGTCAGGATTTTCTAATGCGTTCAAGAATATCCCAGAGACGGTAGCAGTATCCTCCAGACTAGAACAGCTGTTGGCTTCTGTCTGGGCTATTCATCTCCCCAAGGAAGATCAGCGAGATGAGTGTGAATATGAAACAGGAATTTACCTGAGCCAGAGCCAAGTACATGAAATAGAAATGGAATTACTAAAGGAAAAACTTCCAGAGAACAAAAGTTGGTACCTGAAGAGATCTGAAATACGCTGGAAGTGGTGAGGGAATTTCTGTGAGACTTTGAGGATCTTAGAAATGGTCTTACTGAAGTTATGCAGGGGCTACTCAGCCTCTATCTCCAGGGTCAAAAACGGGATTCAGAGGACCTGGGGAAGAGATGCCTGAGGCCTGAAATTGCCTTTTGACAGAAATCAGGCATGTTCTGTGAAGGTCAGCATGGCTTCCATTCTCCGACATTCTTTTCTGTGCAAAAGGAAACTCTTATGAGAGTATTGTTCACGAACAAAAACAAATTTTTGTTGTCTTTCCCTGACTTTCCTATGACTCTGAAAGTATTTATATATATATATATGAGCTTGGAGTTGTATAATCTTTACTGATCAAAAGTTAGATACTCTTTTGCCAAAATTTGCTACCATCCAGGGATTTTTTTTTTTTTTTTTTTTTTTTCCTATTTAAAAGGTGAGATTCTTTTCTGGTCCTAAACTTGCTGCTTGACACAGTTCTGAGGCAGAGTAGGAGGTCATGTGCTGAGGGGTCACACAGAGAGCTCTGACAGAGAAGTCCTGCCCTCCCTTCCTGCTGCCTGAAAGTCTCTTATGAATATGCCCAAGGATGGACTGTAGGCAAGGAAAAAATTGCCATTTTCTAGGCATTTCCAATTAGTACAGTACTGTGACGACTATTTCTGGCAACCTGTGGCTGTAGGCCCAGGAGGCAGGCCCAGGTTGGTCAGTGGGGTGCTAGAGAACAGAATGGTCAAAGCAGGGGAGCCAGCATCACGAATACAAAGCCAGAGGGGGAAACCCCTCAGTCATGGCTTGTCTGTGGTTCTTAGGAAAAGTAATTTCTGTGGCAATCACAGCTATTTTTATTGTTCTATCACCAGTGCCAAGCACAAGGACTGGCATTTGTGTGCTCAATGACTTTTGAATGAAAGGTCATCTGTTAGTTTAGGAGTATTCATAGATGTAAATATGAGTTACATATAACTCTTAACTAAGCCTGGTCCTTTGCTCTGAAATTTAAGGATGAAATTTCAACATTCTTGTGGAATTTCAAAGGCATCATTTTTCTCAAGTAAGCCTCAGAAATTCACTCATACACTAGTCCTTCTACCCTAAAAGTCATCCACTCCTGACTTGGCTGTTTGTTTCCTGAACTGCACAGCCACTGTTCTTCACATGCAGTGGTCTGGGGATCTGCAGTACCCTCACCTTCCCCTGCCTGTGTTCTTTTCTAAGGCCAGGGGTACACAATCCCTGGCCTTTGTCAACGCTGGACCTTCAGGACCAGAACTGCCCTGCTCCCCAATGCCTGGGAGAAGTACTTTCATCCCAGGCCAGAATGAAGACATGCTACTTTGTCGAACATGGACGAAATCTGCTGTAGAGGACGGACAAAGGGCTGGGGTACATTTGGTATATTTTTACATTAAAATTCATTTAATATAATTCTGTAAAACCTGGATGAAGGCAAATGTGCCTATAAATTACTCCTTTAATCTTTCCAGTTACTCTTTGTTCTTTTGTCTTACATTTTCTTTCTCCCTTCATTTCATGGAATACCTTGGGAAGACTTCAGTAGTAAAGTAGGACTTTTCATTCACCTTACATCTCTCCCAGACTAAGAAACTTAATATTTATTAGTTTCTAGATATAAGATACAAGACTTTGGATCAAATTAAATCTCAATTCACTTTCTAATTTTAGGAACTTTGGGTTATGAACACTTTCATTGTATACCTCTTACATCTATCTAGTTAGCTGTAATGTTTATCTGTTCAGTAAACATTGACTGAGCATTAACCATGTGCCAGACATGGAAGTAGATGCAAATGTGAGGGATTGTAAGACATGGACAATGATATCTGAACTGTCCTCTTACTAGATTCCTTTTGTGTTTCTGCTCTGATAAATTAGAAGTATTTTTCAGAAAATACTTCTTTAAACTGGCAACATTTAATTTAATTACATTGAAATAGGAAACTGAGAAAGGAAGAAATGCCCAGTGAAGGCTTTTTAAAGTAAAGGGGACATACACAGAGGCATAAAACTGTGAACATCTCTTCTACAGAACTGGGTACAGGCATGCACATACAGGGACATCCAGAGCAGCCTTGCTATCCAGCCATCAGTTGAGGGTAGTATAGTAAATTATAATACCTCCCTACCACAGAATATTATGCAACTGTTAAAAAGAATGAGCTCATGCTATCGTGCAGTTAATATGGAATGAGCTCTAAAACATATTAAATAGAAAAACAAAGTGTTTAACAATGCATAATATACCATGTTTCTATTTTTATTTTTAAATAATGAAGGTCTTGAACATTACATGATTTTCCCAAGTTTTTTTGCTATGTTCCTTCTGGACAAGGAAGTAGAAGGGGAGGAAGAAAAATTTGGCTCTTCTATTTTTTATACTCCTTTAAGACATTTTTACTGCAATCAAGAACTCATGGATGTTAAAGCTTTTATTAAAATTTTAAATTTCAAAACTAAAAAATATTATAAAAGATTGCACTCTGGACAAAATTGAAATAGGCAAAGTGTTTGGAAACTAGTATGAAATCCATCCCTGCATACATTTACCCTTCTATTCAGAAATTAAGAATAATATATATGCTGGGATGGTGTTATGAAGTATTAAGTAATTATTCTGCCTTCACTCACTGCCTTGTGCCTCTCTTCATTTATGCTGCTAGACAGGAAGATTCCATGGACCCAAGAGATCATCAGAGCTTATACACACACACACACACACACAAAACTTTGTGTTCAAATTATAGCTTTCAATTTAAAATCAGTTTCCTTCTCCCTATTACCATTAGCCATATCCTACCATCCCTCATCTCAGCATAGATAAAAACCTCTTTGACTAGAGGGGAGAGAGAAAAGATATAAAGGAATTTAAAACATTACTCAACGAAAGAGCAGGTTTTAGAAATAGTAGACAAGTTTAGAGGTATGCAGACAATCTTACTCCACAGTTAAAAGACAAAGAAAGGGAAGTGGAGAGTGGAGGAGAGGAGTGGAGAGAATAAAGAGGACAGAGAAGGAAGAGAGAGTGAAAGGATGAAAGGTCAGATCATAATCCAGCTCCAGACTTTCTGCCTGGGGTCACCCATGGCATCCTAGGAGAACATTCCCACAGGATTCATAACAGACCTAGCAAAAGCATATAAGTTTGCCAACAACTCTTCAAGTAAAAAGCAAATTGTTCTTATGCCTAAACAGCTTGAACATCATGCAACAGGCAATGTGGAGAAATTGGAAAATCAAGGTTCAAATTGGGAAAATCTGTGAGAGTTCATTGACTTCAGAACCATGACATAGTAGTTGAGATTTTCTCCAAAGGTGATATTTGGAATTTTGATTTCCCTCCCTAAATTGATGTTATTTCTAGAAACTCGCAGACTGTCTGGAATTTCTAAATAGTCCAGCACTCATTTTTTGACCCCACAGGCTTGGCAACATTCCCTTTTAAGTAAAGGATCACAAAACATGAATGTCCTTTAGATCCTTCTCCCCTTTCTTCCCACTGCTCTGTCTCATCTTTGCTCCATTCCTTTCTTCTCTATCTCCCTCAATAGTTCTTTTCTTCCTCTTGTATTCATAGCTCCTTATCTCAGCCATAACTGAGGTATTCAAAATCTCTGGACTAACCTCTTATTTGTATAACAAAGAATATGCTATGTATACCAATATTTTGGAACATTCTGTTGGGCAATTTCATTTTTCCATTTCTCTCTACCTTTAGAAAGTACGAAAGGGAAGGAGCCCTGGAATCAGAATCATGAGGCCTGATTTCCAGCCCCACATTTCTGTTTCCGAAATAACTGGGAAAATCACCTCATCTTTAGCCATTAGTCTCTCCTTATCTGTAAACTAAATGAGTTAGGCAAAATTTCCAAATAAGGTTCCTTCCAGTTATAAAAAGCTATTATTCTCAGTAAAAGGGGATCCAGTACCTAAACTCAGATTATTCAGGAGAAGGGAATCAATTCTGTTTCAGGAACAAGAAAAATTCTTCTTCCTAATGAGAAGAAAAATACAAAATGATTATAACCAGTGTTATTCACTCAGGACCTCTACAACGAAAAATAGATTTTTCCTTATTTTCTTCTGTTCTCCTATATATCAATTTCTCCACTCATTCTTCTCATACATACTTTTCCCTTTCTGGATTACAAAATAGTAAGCTGGTCCAGCTTATGTTCAAACCTGTTCTCCTCTACACTACTAGAGATTTCCATTCTGCTTCTATACATCACTTTATACTGCTGGCTGCCTTCCCCATCTCTCTCTATACCTCCTATCCTCAAGGCAGAGCCATGTTCAAACATCTGCCTCTCTACTGTACCCACATGAACATCGCATGAGCAAAGCAATTTCTCATTTGTCTTTGTATCACCTGGTCTGGCCACTGTCTGATGCAGATTTGCATCTAATAACAAAATTAGTCATGAGAAACTTCCTGAAAGATGGTGGACTAGAAAGACATGAGACTTTCTCCTCTCCCAGAAAAATAGCTAGAGGACAGACAGAAACAGCCTGGCAAAAAAGGCTTCTAGGATTTAAGACATCAGGGAAAGGCTGGCCACTGCCCAGAAGAGAGATGGGCAAAGAAAAAGAATTGCAATGGCAAAACTGTGAGTTAACAGCTGCAGCTGCAGCTGCAACTGCCTGCATCCTCTCCCACCCTATGGTCACTTTTGAATTCTCAGGCCTTGGGACAGGTAGCTACAGAGGAGGGGGGTCCCAGGAATCCACCTCCCCAGGAAAGGGAAGAGAAACACAGCCTAAGGCTGACTCAGCTTTTGACCCACATATTTGGTCTGCTTTGTCCCACAAGCCTTTCCGGGCTGGGTGGGGCTGCACAGTTGCTTGCCTCAGGAGCAGGCAAGGGACTAAAGACATGCCAACCTCTCAGTCTCCCTCTCTACTAAACAGGACGGGTGGTTGAGGACTCAGAGGGGAGTGGAAATATTTCCAACCCAGAAAAGGGAGGGGGCTGCCAGCAAAGGTTGGAAAACTGCCTCTGAGAAAGTTGAGTTAGAGGCTCTTAACCTCCAGTAGGATTCTCTATCACACCCGTGTTGCAGTGAATACACGCTGACCAGGATTTGAACTGAGAGGGCTGCCAAAGAGTGCGATCTGCTGATTGACCAAGGAAGTGCACAGGAGGAAATTAAAAATAAGTAAGGGAGGTTTTTTCTGGTCTTTACAGCCTCCTTTGACAAGGCCCTTGGAAGCAGATCTGTACCCCATTACTGGGTTCACGGCCCAGATTTGAGCAAATAACAGGGACAATCCTAAAGACCCAGCACAGGTTGAACCAAGAATCAAAGAACAACAGTAACACACAGCCTCCACCACTACAAAAGAGAGAGAAATTGAGCATCTGAGTAAACTCACCATCCCAATCAAATGCCTAAACATCAACCAAAAAAATTACAAGCCATACTAAGAAAATGGAAGAAATAGCTTAAGCAAAGGAATATATCGAAGACCAGAAGACACAATGAATTTGAGACAACTGATCAACTAGATGCACAAAAATTTTCAAATACAAATTAATAAGTAGAAAGATAATATGGCTGATGTTTGCAAGGGTTCAGGCTTCCTGGGTTCTTCTCTTCCTGGGCCTGGTTTCTCTTTGGGCTCAGCTATGCTGCTTTCTCCACAAGGCCAGCTGTAGACTACCAGGCAAACAGCTTGTCTCTCTTCCCAAGGCCTCCACCTGTGTTTAATGGAGACTTCTCTTCTTCCTCACTGCTTCTCTGTATGTTTACTTCCCTGGCTCCAGGATCAAAACTCCCACTCCTTTCTCTGCTGTGTGGTTTTCCCTGTGAGTACCCACCCACCAAGGGGGTAGGGAATCAACATCCTACTGATGTGGCCCAATCAAAACCTTAATCATTATTTAACCAAGTAAAAGTAAAACCTCTGGGAAGCAGACTTGGCTCAATGGATAGAGCGTCTGCCTACCATATGGGAGGTCCGCAGTTCAAACCCAGGACCTCCTTGACCCATGTGGAGCTGGCCCATGTGCAGTGCTGATATGCACAAAGAGTGCCTTGCCATGCAGGGGTGCCCCTGCATAGGGGAGCCCCATGCACAAGGAGTGTACCCCGTAAGGAGAGCTGCCCAGCATGAAAGAAAGTCCAGCCTGCCCAGGAGTGGTGCTGCACACACAGAGAGCTGATGCAGCAAGATGATGCAACAAAAAGAGACACAGATTCCCATGCCGCTGACAAGAATAGAAGAGGATACAGAAGAACACACAATGACTGGACACAGAGAACAGACAACTGGGGGCAGGGGCGGGGAGGGGAGAGAAAATTTTTTACAAAGTGAAACCTCTGAATCCAATATAATCTAATATGCCAGAGGGACAGACCAATTTACAAACATAATCAAATATCTATTTTTGGAATTCATAAACTATATCAAACTGCCACATTCCCCAATCAAAAGAGATAGGCTGACAGAATGGATTAAAAAAAAAAAACCCATGAGCCATCCATATGCTGCCTACAAGAGACTTACCTTAGACCCAGGAATGCAAATCAGCAGAAAGTGAAAGCCTGGAAAAAGATACTCCATGCCATCAATAACCAAAAAAGAGCAGGAGTATCTATACTAATATTAGACAAAACAGACTTTAAATGCAAAAGAGTTATAAGAGATACAGAGGGCCATTATATATTAATAAGAGGGACAATTTATCAGGAAGAAATAAGAGTCATAGATATCTATGTACCCAATCTGGGTGCCCCAAAATATATGAGGCAAACTCCGGCAAAACTGAAGGGAGAAAAAGACATCTCTACAATAATAGCTGGAGGTTCAACACATCACTTACATCATTGGACAGAGCAACTAGGCAGAAGATGAACAAGGAAACAGAAAACTTGAACAATATGATAACAGACATATACAAAACATTGCACTGAAACTCAATGGATTCTATATTCTTCTCAAGTGCCCATGGATCTTTCTCCAGGATAAACCACATGTTAAGTCACAAGACAGGTCTCAATAAATATAAAAAGACTGAAATTATGCAAAGCACCTTCTAAGATTATAATGGAATCAAACTGGAAATCAATAATAGACAGGAATGAGATAAAATCATGAATGTATGGAGGCTGAACAACACATTTCTAAATAATCAAAGGGCCAAAGAAGAAATTGTAAGTGAAATTAGTAAATATATTGAGATAAATGAAAACAAGAGCACAACTTAACAAAACTTATGGTATACAGTGAAGGCAGTGCTGAAAGAGTAACTTATAGACCTAAATACTTATAATAAAAAAAAGAAGAAAAAGGTAAAATCATAGATCTAACTGAATGACTGGAGAAACTAGGGGAAAAAAACAAACGCAAACCATTCCCAAAGCAAGCAAAAGGAAAGAAATAATAAAGAGTAGTGAAGAAATAAATGAAATTGAGAACAAAAGAAAAAAAATAAAGAAAATTTACAAAACTAAAACTGGTTCTTTGAGAAATTCAATAAAATTGATGAACTCTTAGCTAGACTAATAAAAAAGGAGAGAAGACACAAGCAAATAAAATAAAAAATGAAAGGGGTGTGTTATGACTGACCCCACAAAAATAAAAAGGATCATAGGAGAATATTCTAAGAAACCGTATGCCAACAAACTAGACAATCTAGATGAAATGGACAAATTCCTAGAATTGCACAAACAACCTACACTGACACTACAAGAAATACAAGTACTTGACAAACCAATCGCATTAAAAAGATTGAATCAGTCATCAAAAATTTCCCCAGCGAGAAAAGTCCAGGACCGGATGACTTAACAGGTTAATTCTACCAAGCATATTGAGAATTAACACCAATTCTGTTTAAAATCTTCCCAAAAAAATTGAAGAGAAGGGACTATTACCCAATACATTTTATGAAGCCAGCATTACCCTAATATCAAAGTAGATAGGGACACTACAAGAAAAGAAAACTACAGACCAATCTCTTGGAGAAACATAGATGCAAAAATTCTTAACAAAATACTTGCAAATAGAATCCAACAGCATATCAAAAGACTTACACACAGTAACCAAGTGGGATTTATTCCTGGTATGCAAGGGTAGTTCAACATAAGAAAATCAATTAACATAATACACCACATTAACAAACTGAAGGGAAAAAACTACATGATCATATCATTCAATGCAGAAAAGGCATTCTACAAAATCCAGCATCCTTTCTTGATAAAAAACACTTTGAAAGATAGGAATAGAAGGAAAATATTTCATTATGATAAAGGGCACATATGAAGAAAAACACAACCAACATCATACTCAATGGAGAAAGATTGAAGGTTTTCCTTCAAATATCAGGAACAAGACAAGGAGGCCCACCATCACCACTGCTATTCAACATTGTGCTACAAGTTCTAGCAAGAGTAATTAGACAAGAAAAAATAAACAAAAGGTATACAAATAGGAAAAGAGGAAGTAAAACCCTCAGTATCCACAGGTGACATGATCCTATATTTAGAAAATTCTGAAATGTCTACAACAAAGTTATTTGAACTAATAAATGAGTTCAGCCAAGTGGCAGGATACAAGATCAACATGCAAAAATCAGTAATGTTTCTGTACACTAGTATTGAACAACCTAAGGAGGAATACAAGGAATAAACTCCATTTACAATAGTGGTAATAAAACTCAAATACCTAGGAACAAATTTAACCAAAGAAGTATTGGACATATGTACAGAAAACAACAAAACAATGCTAAAAGAAATCATTGAAGACCTAAACACATGAAAAGACATTCCATGTTTATGAATTGTAAGATGAAATATCATGAAGATGTCAATTCCACCCAAATTGATTTATATATTCAATGCAATACCAATCAAAATTCCAACAGCCTATTTACAGAAATAGAAAAGGCAATTACCAAATTCATTTGGAAAAGAAGGTGCACCTGAGTAACCAAAAACATTCTAAAAAAGAAGAGCATATGGGAAGAATTTCATGCTTGATCTTGAAACATGTAACAAAGCTACAGTAGTCAAAACAGTGTAGTGTTGGCTTAAAGATAGACACAACAATCAGTGGAATAGAATTGAGAGTCTAGAAATAAACCCTCACTTCTACAGTCAACTGGTTTTTTACAAACCTACCAAGGCCATGTTAATGGGACCAATGACAAATGGTGCTTAGTAGAGTTATGGCAGATAGCTCCAGAGTCTGGTGCCTTGCATGTGGACCCTACTTTGGAGTTTGTGCTCCCAAGTGCAACAAAGTTGAACTCAGTTGTGACTTCTCTACACATGCCTCTTCTGTCCCTACTATTTGAACCTTAGCTGGTGCTGAAATTGGTAGGTGTACATCCAAGATACTTGACTCTTTACACTGTCTATGTGCCAGCTGGGCCCTGAGCCTCAGTGGAGTTGCAACACCTACTCTCTAGTTCATGGGATTCTCTGAGGACAATTAACAAGGAGGTGAGGATGGACAACCATCATACCAAGGAACTGAGAGAGTCTACAATTGCAAGTAAGAGATTCTCATCTATCAGCCAAATGGGATTGACGCTTCCTCTCAATTAGAGGTGGAGTGGGCATCACCATCCCAGGATCCTCAGGGTGGAGGAATAAAATATGGATTAGAGTACTGGTATTCTACTATGGAACCATTGTGACTCTAGCAATGGAAGAAATTATATCATTGATGTGAAGACAGTGGCCATGGGAGTTGCTGAAAGCAGAGAGAGGGTAAAAGCAGTGTGATATGGGGGCATTTTTGGGACTTGAAGTTGTCTTGAATGATATTGCAGGGACAGATGCAGGATATTATATATCCTGCCATAACCCACTGAATGGACTGGGAGAGAGTGTAAACTACAATGTAAACTATAATCCATGCTTAGTGGCAATGCTTCAAAATGTGTTCATCAATTGCAAAAATGTACCATATTAATGAAAGAAATTGTTAATGTGGAGAAAAGTGGGAAGTGGGGGGAGTGGGGCATATGGGAATCCCTTATTTTTTTTTTTTAATGTAACACTTTAAGTAAACTAAGTAACTTTTTAAAAAATAAAAAATAATTGGGAAAAAAAAAAGACTGAAAGAGGACTCTTATCTCACTCCCTCTACAAAAGTCAACTCAAAATGGATCAAAGACCTAAACAGAAAAGCCAGGATCATAAAACTACTGGAAGAAAATGTAGGGAAACATCTTAACAAACTTGTGGTAGGTGATGGTTTCTTGGACCTTACACCCAAAGTATGAGAAACAAAATAAAAATAGATAAACTGGAACTCCTCAAAATTAAACAGTTTTGCATCTCAAAGGACTTTGTCAAAAGGGTGAAAAAGCAGCTAACTCAATGAGAGAAAATAGCTGGAATTCACATATCTGAAAAGGGTTTAATATCCAAGATATATAAATAGACCTACAACTCAACAATAAAAAGACAAATGACCCGGTTAAAAAAAGGGCAAAAGAACTGAATAGACATTTGTCCAAAGAAGAAATACAATTTGCAAAGAAAAGCACATGAAATGTTCAACATCACTAGTGATTAAGGAAATGTAAATCAAAGCTATAATAACATATCATTTCACACCTATTAGAATGGCTACTATTGAAAAGTCAGAGAACTACAAGTGTTGGGGAGGATGTGGAGAGATAGGAATATTTATTCACTATTGGTGGGAATGTAGAATAGTACAGCCACTGTGGAGGACTCTTTGGCAGTTCCTAAAGAAGTTGAATATAAATTTGCCAAATGATCTGGCAAAACCACTACAGGGTATATATCCAGAAGAATTGAGAGCAGTGACATGAACAGATATCTGCATACCAATGTTCATAGCAGTGTTATTTACAATTGCCAAAAGATGGAAATGACCCAGGTATCTATCAACTGATGAATGGATAAGCAGATTGTGGTATATACACATGATGCAATATTATGTATCTGTAAATAGAAATGAAGTTGTAAAGCATATGACAACATGGATGAACCTGGAGGTTCATCCTTGAGTGAAGCAAGCTGAACATAAAAAGACAAGTACTGTATGATTGTACTACTATGAACTAAATATATTGTGTAATCTCATGGAGTTAATAACTTGAATGTGGGCCACGAGAAAATAGAATGAGGTTAGAGAATGGAAAGCAGAGAGTGTAGAAGTTATTGTGCAGAATTGGTAAAAAGGATGTGTGTTAATCTTTGGAAATTAATAGAAAAGTTGAAAGAACAACTAATGTTTGTAACTAGCACTAGTATTATATGGGTATGACAGTGGTTTAAAAGGAAAGTCTAAGGTCATGTAAATTACTAAAAGGAAAGCTAAAAATTGTAACATGGGACTGTATAGCACAGTAAAATCACATATGAAATATGAATATGGATAAAATTGCATATATAAGTCTGTTTTTCTTTGAACTGTTCTATGTTAATACTACAAGATGTTAATACAAGAAAAAAAAAGCATGATAAGTGAAAGAAACCAGATACAAAGTACTACATATTGTAAGAATGATTTATATAAAATGTACCTATAAATCAATTTATAGAGACGAAATTAGATTAGTGGTTCTATAAGGCTTTAGAAGGCTAGAGGGATTGAAAGGTGATTGCTAAGGGGTGTGGGGTTTTTCTTTTTGAAGCAATAAAATTTTTCTAAAATTTTTTGTGGTGATGAATGTACAGCATGTTTTGATTATACTAAAAGCCACTGATTATACACTTTTGAAAGATTGTGTGGTATGTGAATATATCTCAATAAAACTGCTTAAAAATAAATAAACAAATGTGCAAGAACAGCAGTCATGTATGGCAGGGGAAGTATAGAGAGATTGAGAGGTGAAGAATTTTCTTTTTTGTTTGTTGGTCTGTTTTTTGTTTATTACCATTATTGAAATGTTTTAAATGTTCTAATAATGATTGAAGTAATTAATACACAAGTATGTAATTATACCAGATACCATTGATTGTACACTTTGGATGAATTGTATGCTTTATTAATATGTATCAATAAATTTAATTTGTTTAAAAATTTTAATATTCATAAGAATGAATGAGTGATGTCATCAACATGGCAACATAAGACATCCACTGAAAAATCTCCCCTCATAATCAACTACTAAAAGGACAAATTCCACTTTTTTGGATCTCCAGAGAATGATAAAGAATTGAGAAGTACTCAATAAACACTGAATCAAAGAAAAAGACAACAAAATCACATAGAAATTTGCATGCTGGACCCATTAGTCTGGACCCCTCCCCCTCACTGAGGCCCACACATCTTGAAAGACCATAGAGGCAGCAGGGCACAGCTCCCTCCTGCATTAGATGCAGACCACAGAACCACTCACAGGCGTGAGTTAGAACCCCATGCATATCCAGGCTCAGAGACCAAAGTCCACAGAGACCCAGAGTGGAACACAAGAAGCAGAGGAGAGCCACATACAAAAGTTTCCCCAGGGAAATAAAGATTTTGCAGCAGAACTGTTGGTAAGTGGTATACACATTCCATCCAGTTTGTTTTCTGGACCACCTAAATGCAAAACAGACCTTTCTAGATTGATCCAATCTGGCTTCCCAGGGTGGGATATCCTAACGGGGAAGGAATCAGAGGCAGAAAAGACTCAAAGGAAAAGTGGGGGGTGAGGGGAAATGGGACTGAACTGCTATAAAAGAGGACAGGTCCCAGAACTGAAACGTGAAATGAGAAGGATACAGTGAGGGATGGAAAGAATTTAAACAAATCATAGAAGCTGGGGAGAAAATTCTGCCCAAAAACAAATAGAACAGAACAAAATTTCCAGAGAAGGAACCAAGGAAAGGAAGTTTTCTCCTGGAGGTGAAACAATTACACAAGTGCAATCTTGAGGAAAAACTTATACTGCATATCCAAGGCAAGAATCAAATGAAGAAGAGCTGAGAAAATCTGAACAGTTAAACACAATCTCCACTAAAAGTCCAGAATAAGTTGGATCAAGCACCCAACAAGAACCTTAACATAAAGCCACTCAACAATAAAACCCTAGAAAAGAGGGAGAAACTGGCCTTCAGAGTTAACGCATCAAGATAAGCAGATGCCCAGAGATCAGCAAAAAAATTACAAACCATACTAAGAAACAGATATGGCTCAGTCAAGGGAGCAAATTAAAATTTCAGAGGTGATACAGATTTTGAAAAAACTAATTTAAGAAGTTCTAGTAAATCTCCTAAATCAATTCAAGGAGATTAAGAAAAACATAAATAGAAACAAACTAAACATGGATATAGAGCTAAAGGATTTTGACAATACAGGAACATAAAGAAGAATATGAAAGTTTAAAAAGATCATAGAAATTCTAGGGGTGAGAAGCACAATAATAGAGATTGAATATACACTAGATGCATGCAATACCAAATTTGAACAGGCAGATAAAAGAACCAGTGAGAGAGAGGACAGAACCATTGGAATAATGTATCTCAGAAGAACAGGTAGAGAAAAGAATAGAAAAAATTGAGCAGTGAAATGTACAAATATAAACAGCATAGGTGTGGTAGTTTGAAACTGTACGTACTCCTCAGAAAAATCATTTTCTTAAGGCTGGTCCATTCCTGAGGATGTGAACCTATTGTGGGGACCATTTGATTAGGTTATTTCACTTAAGGGGCTTTTGATCAGGTTACTTCATTTAAGGCATGGCCCAGTGTGGGTTTTAATTTTCTTACTAGAGTCCTTTATAAATGGAATGAATATGGACAGAGAGACAGAGAGAAAGTCACAGAAGGGGAGAGAAAGTCATGGAAGCCAGAAGTTGAAAGCAACAAAGCCCAGAAGAGAAGGGAGAGACCAGCAGATAGCACCATATTTCTTACCATGTGACAGAGGAGTCCAGAATCACCAGCAGCTGGTCTTTGGCAAAAGAGTATAGCCTGATCATGCCTGTTTGGGAAATTTTCACAGTCTCAGAACTGTAAGCTTATAAGCTAATAAATAGCCATTGTAAAAGCCAACCTATTTCTGGTATATTACTTTTAGGCAGCCTAACAAACTAAAACAACAATGTCCTGGAAGAAGAGAAGAGAAAAAGGGCTTAAGGAATATTTGAGAAAATAATGACCAAAATTTCTCAACTCTTATGAAAGACATAAATATACATGTCTAAGGAGTGCATAAAACTCCAAACAGAATAAACCCTAATAGACCCACCCCAAGACACATATTAATCTGAATGTCAAATGCTATAGAATTCTAAAAGTAGCAGGAGAAAAGTGATTTGGTACATACAAGGGATCCACAAAAGACTAAATTCTGATTTCTTATCAGAAGTCATAGAGGCAAGAAAGCAGTGGTACTAAAGTACTGAAAGAGAAAAACTGCCAAACAAAAATTCTTATTAAGGGGAGTTCTACAGGTTGAAAAAAAAAGACAGGAAAAGTGGCTTGGAGTACTGTGAAGGAGTGAAGATTTTCAGTAAAAGTAACTAAAAGGATAAATGCAAAACCCAGCAGTACTTTATCCTCAACATGTAACTCTATTTCTTCATTCCTATAAAATCACAATACATTTGAATAGAAAAAGTCACAGAACCTGACAAAGGACTTGCAAAATATAAGAGAAATGTGTAAAAATATAAAAGAAAATGTGTAAAAAAATATATATATATAAAGAGAGGTAATGGAGGGATATGGTAGCAGAGAACATGAATGCTATTGAAGCTAATTTGGTATATTTTCAAATTAGGAGGTTCTAGATGTAGGTTGTGAAATATAAATCCTAGGGTAACCACAAAGAACGTGCTTTAAAAATAAACAGGAAAAAAAAGGGAAAAGAGATTAGTCAGATACATCACAAAAAAATCAAGTATACAGAAAAAGAGACTATAATAAAGGAAAAGAAAGACAAAAAGATATGACCAATAAAAGCCAAATGTCATGGGGAGCAGATATAGCTCAAGTGATTGAGCACCTGCTTCCCACATGCAAGGTCCCAGTTTTGATCCAACGACTGAAGTAAGTATTGCCTTTATAGTAATAATACTAATGTTAATGGAGTAAACTCCCCAATCTAAAGCACAGATTGGCAGAATGAATTTTAAAAATCCAACTATATGTTTTTCACAATAGAATTACTTTAGGGAAGCAGACATGGCTCAACTGATAGCTCATCCATCTACCACATGGAGGGTCCAGGGTTTGATCCCCAGGGCCTCCTGACCCATGTGGTAAGCTGGCCCATACACAGCGCAGCCGTGTGCAAGGAGTGCTGTGCCATGCAGGGCGCCCTAGCGTAGGAATGCCCCAAGCGCAAGGTGTACACCCCACCAGGAGAGCTGCCCCATGTGAAAAAAGCTCAGCCCACCCAGGAGTGGTGCTGCACACACAGAGAGCTGATGCAGCAAGATAACACAACAAAAAAGAGACGCAGTTTCCCTGTGCCACTTGATAATGCAAGCAGATGCAGAAGAACACACAGTGAATGGAACAGAGAGCAGACAATGAAGGGAGGGGGTAGAAATAAATAAATCTTTAAAAAAGAGAGAGAGAATTACTTTAGACCCAAAGACACGAATACGTTGAAATGAAATGATCGAAAAAATAATCCATGAAAATAGTAATCAAAAAATATTTGGGGTAGCTACGCTAATATAGGACAAAATAGACTTTAGTAAAAATCTGTTGCAAGAAATAAAGGAAGGCACTGTGTATTACTAAAAGTGTAAACCCATCTAGAAGAAATAACAATCATTCAGCATTCTTTCTTGATAAATTCAGCATTCTTTCTTGATAAAAACACTTGGAAAAATAGGATTACAAGAAACTCCCTCAATATGATAAAGGGCATATGTGAGAAAGCCACTGCTATCATCATACGCAATTGTCAAAGACTGAAAGCTTTCCCTCTAAGATCTGGAACAAGACAAGCATGCCTTTGTCATCACTGTTATTCAACACTGTACTGGAAATTCTAGCCAAAGAAATTAGGCAAGAATTAAAAGGCATCCACATTGGAAAGAAGTAAAACTTGCACTATTTGCAGATGACATAATCCTGTATATAGAATGTCCCAAAAAACTACAACAAAGCACTGTAGCTAATAAACAATTTCAGCAAAGATCAACATGCAAAAGTCAGTTATATTTCCATAGACCAGTAATGATCAAACTGAGGAAGAAGTCCAGGGGAAAATCATTTACAATAGCAACTGAAAGAATCAAATGTCTCGGAATAAATTTAACCAAGGATATAAAAGACTAATACATGGAAAACTACAAAACTTTGCTAGAAGAAATCAAGAAAATGGAAGGACATCCCATGCTCATGGATTGGAAGGCTAAATATCGTCAAGATGTCAATTTTACCCAAAATGATTTACAGATTCAATGCAATCCCAATCAAAATTTCAATAGGCTAGTTTGCATACATGGAAAAGTAAATTATCAAATTTGTTTGGAAGGGTAAGGGACCCTCAATAGCCAAAACCATCTTGAAAAGGAAGAACAAAGTTGGAGGACTCACACTTACTGACTTTAAAACTTATTATAAAGCTACAGTGGTCAAACAACATGGTATTGGCACAAGGACAGATATATAGACCATTCAAATCAAATTAAGAATTCAGAAATAGACCCTCACATCTATGTCCAATTTATTTTAACAAGGCTGCCAAATCTATTCAATTGGGAAAGAATAGTCTCTTCAACAAAAGATTCTGGGAGAACTGGATACCCATTTATGTAAGAATGAAGAAAGACCCCTATCTCACACCATATACAAAAAATTAACTCAGAATGGATCAAAAGCCTAAATATAAGAGCCAGGACTATAAAATACTAGAAGAAAAGGCATCTTTTAGATGGGACCTCATCAAAATTAAAATTTTTTGTGCATCAGAGGACTTTATCATAAAAGTGAAAAGAACCTTCTCATTTGGAGAAAATATTTGGAAATAATATATCTGATTAGGTTTTAACATACAAAATATATAAAGAAATCCCACAACTTAACAATAAAAAGACAAACAACCCAATAAAAATGGTTAAAAGGCTTGAATGGACATTTCTCCAAAGAGGATACACAAATGGCTAAAACGCACATGAAAAAATGCTCAACATCATTAGTTATTAGGAAAATACAAATCAAAACCACAATGAGATACCATTTTACACCCAGTAAAATGGTTACTATTTTTTTAAAAAACAGAAAATTACAGTGTTGGAGAGAATGTGGAGAAAATAGGGACACTCATTCATTGCTTGTGGGAAAGTAAAATGATGCAGCCCTTGTGGAAAACAGTTTGGCAGTTCCTCAGTAAGGTAAGTATAGAATAACCATATGACCCAGCAATCTGAATTCTAGGTATATACCCAAAATAACTGAAATCAAGAACTCAAGCAGATATTTGCACACCAATGTTCATAGCAGCATTATTCACAATTGCCAAAAGATGGAAGCCTCTCAAATGTCCATCAACTGATGAGTGGATTTTAAAAAGTGCTATATAAATACAACACAATACAATTCAGCATTTAAAAGGAATGAAGTTCTGATTCATGCAATAATATCAAGGAACTTTGAAGACTTTATGTTGATTGAAATAAGCCAGACATAAAAGGACATATATTGTATGATCTCACTTGTATGAAATAATTAAAATAAGCAAATTCATAGAGTTAGAATCTAGAGTATAGGTTTCCAGGGACTGGATTGGGAGTAGGGAATGGGGAGTTAATGCTTAAATTTTACAGAATTTGTATTGTGGTTGATTGTAGAGTTTTGGTAGTGAATGGTGGTGATCTTAGCACAACACTGAATTATGTATCTGAATGTGATTATAAGGGGAAATTTTAGGTCATAAGTTTGTTTCTAGAAGAAAAAACAAGGTGATCCCTACTGTAAACAATGGACACAGTTAATTATAAAAATGCTTTTTCAAGGTTATAACAAATGAACCCTAATTCAAGGTGTTAAAAATAGAGTGGTGGTGGACTTGGCCCAGTGGTTAGGGTGTCCGTCCACCACATGGGAGGTCCGCGGTTCAAACCCCGGGCCTCCTTGACCCACGTGGAGCTGGCCCATGCGCAGTGCTGATATGCGCAAGGAGTGCTGCACCACGCAGTGGTGTCCCCGCTTAGGGGAGCCCCACGCGCAAGGAGTGCACCCCGTAAGGAGAGCCGCCCAGCGCAAAAGAAAGTGCAGCCTGCCCAGAAATGGTGCCGCTCACACGGAGAGCTGACACAGCAAGATGATGCAACAAAAAGAAACACAGATTCCCGTGCCGCTGACAACAACAGAAGCAGACAAAGAAGAGGCAGCAAATAGACACAGAGAACAGACAATCGGGGTGGAGGGAGAAGGGGAAATAAATAAATAAATAAATCTTTAAAAAAAAAAAAGAGTGGTATATGGGAACTCTGTGGTTTGTATATTTTATGCATTGTATCTCTTTAGACCTACCAATTCTCACACAAAAAAATTGCAGTTGAAAAAATAGAATGAATGAATGAAGCCACCTTAGACTCTTGCAGCTCACTTAGTTTTTTCCAGGTAACCTTACAAAAGGGAGGTGGGTAAACACAGATCAGCAGGCTTGCACAGTTTATGTTTGCAATAGAACTCGATTCTAGGCCTCCTACTTTCAGGCCACAAGAGTTTTTCTATAACTGAATTGTTTTGAGTTCAGGTCTTGTTTGCTTTTCAGTTGCTTTCTCTATTGGGCAGCTTTGTCTCTTTTTCCCTTAACTTTTTCTGCAGCCTGGACATTGGCCGTATCATTTTCTTGTCTGTGCCACTGATTAGCAATTGATTTCTAAAAATCGGGCTTATGGTCGATAAATGCTGTCACTAGGTAATCATGTAGAAGGAACATCTCCTAGAGAGTTACGATGATATGAAATCTCAAATCTAGCCTTGGTGAACTCAGACTTTAAGATCCCAGATCCCAGCAGGATTATCTGCCATAACAGCAACAAGAGGTGAGCCTGCCAGGCCTGGCTGCAGAGTTGAGCACCAGGCTGGTAAATCCATCTTCCCGGGACTGCGTGCTGTGGCAGCTGACAGACTTAGGCTGTTAATTATGTGCTCCCCTTTTGCAATCCCTACAACACAGTTTAACGGGCATCACATTTTCTTCCCATCTAAAGGCCATTTTTAAACTGACTGTCATGCTACCAGCTTTAAGGTTGGGGTTGAGGGTAGGGGACTTGTTTTTTCCTAGGAAGAGAGTTCTGCAAATATATCTATTGACTTGCTCTTGCCTAATGCACTAAAGAAACCTCTTCTTCAATCTTGTCTTCACACAAAAGCAGGAGCACTTTGTCCCCTTAGAGAAATTATTTTTATGTAGCTGCATTAATCACCCACATAAACTACCTCCTCGTGTATCCCAGCATTTGCGTTCCTCTTCTCCAAAGTGCCCCTCCACCCAGCTGGCAATGAAAGGAATCACAATGAGCTGAGCCTCTTGAAGGACACAGGTGGAGTCCTCAGTTGCCCTCTGATGAATGATTACAAGAATTAACTGTGCAGGGCAGTGAAGAGCATTTATGTTGATAAAATACCTGAGCTTTAAAATGCCTCCAGATGATATACACCACATACAAAAAAAACCAACACAATCATCTCACAGCCATGTCTTTCTGTGCAGCAGCACCAGGCATACTCATTTTAAATCAGAATTCTCTCTCTTTCTCGCTCCCTCTCTCTCTCTCCCTCTCCCTCTTCCTGTGACTTCTCCCTCCCCGTGAAAGCCTGTGAGAGACTAGATAGAGCAAAAGCAAAAGACAAATGATTTTTTTAAGTAAAGAAAGAGACAACCTGTAGGCTATTTCTCTGGTAAGTTAATAGCTAAAGAAGTGAGTATAGTGGAAATGGAATTGTTGGGGAAAGATTTTTCAATAACAAATAACTACCTGTTATTTGTTATAATGATATGGAAAAACTTCACCTGTGTATATTCTCAGATGCTGATGGACGATGATGCTAGCTTTATATGAAATATCATATTTTAAAGGAATATTTACAAGGTGTAGTTACCACTACACATCCTTATCAGAACAGCAAAAATAAAAAATTGTGAAAATTCTAAATGCTGTTGAGGATGCAGAGAACCTGGATCTCTCATGCCTTGCTGGCAGGAATGCAAAATGGTACAGCCAATCTGAAAAATAGTTTAGCAGTTTCTTAAAAAAATAAACTAAACATATATTTACCATATAACCCAATAATCACACTCATGGGAATTTATCCCAGAGAAATGGAAAGTTATGTCCACAGAAAGACCTCTACAAGATTGCTCATAGCAGCTTTATTTGTAATAGCAAGAACTAGAAACAACCCAGATGCCCTTCAATGGGTGAATCCTTAAACAAACTGTGATATATCCATACCATAGAAAGCTACTCAGTAATGAAACAGATCCAACCATAGATCCATGAAACAATTTTGATGGATCTCAAAGGGATCATAGATAGCAAAAAAAAAAAGCCAATCTCAGAAAGTTCACAAACTGTCTGATTACATTTATAGAACAGTCTCAAAATGACAAAATGATAAAGATGGAATACAAATTAGTTGGTACCAAGAGTTAGGGATGTTGGAGGCAGAGTGATAGGTATGTATATCAAGAGGTAAAACGAGGGAGATCTTCATGGTGGTGAAATAGCTCTATATCTTGATTGTGGCTACACAACCTATATGTGTGTGATAAAAATGACACAAACATACACATACTTGTACCAATGTCACATTTCCTGGTTTTGATATTGTAGTAGAATTATGTGAGACATAACCACTGGAGAGAAATGAGTGTAGGGTCCATGGGACTAATTTCTACTACCTGTGAATATGTAATTGTTTCAAAATAAAAAGGGTGTTAAAAAGAATACTTAGTAACATAAGAAAACGTTCATATTTTAACCAGGGTACTGACTATATATGCAGAAAAACCATGTATCCTCACATAACACCCCCAAAACGTGGCTAAAAAGAAATACACCTCTGTTGGTATAATAATGAGTATCCCTGGGTAGCAGAATTAAGGGTGATAAATTTTCTCTTTTCTCTACTTTGTTTCTACAATGAAAAGATATTAATTTTATAATCAGCCCCCAAGTTCTATTTCTTTATGCTCTACCAGAAAGACAGTCCTTTAGAAGTGGTGAGTTGTTTGTACTCTCCTAAAGTTAACAAGCTAGAAGTTGTTCCTGGGGAGGAAATTGCCGAAATGTCTTCACCCAAGAGGATCGACCATTTCCCCAAAATAAAAACCAAGTTGAATCCCATTTTGATTATTGATTATAATACGTATGGAAGGTATTTGTTTTTAAGCTACTACAGACTCAAAATTAATAACATTACCACATGCCATAGCTATTGCATTTAAATTAGATGCACTAATTTTAAAGCAAAGGTGTTAATTTGATTGGAGTATATTTCCCTACCTCAACAAGGTAACAATCAGAAAGCCTGTGCTACTCATTATACTTAATATAAATCATTCATTATGGCCACAAGAGGAAGATTGACCATGTGGTAGCTGGTAAATTAACTTGAGATAAATAGAAATGTTAAGGTCTTTATTGAAGTTTCTTATATTTGGTAATTACTATTAAGCTGTGCTCCATTACATGCTTCCCCTGAGAGCTTCCTTGGTGTTCATATATAACAAATAAATTATTCATACTCAGTATATTTAATACTTAATGCTTTCACTTTGGATAATTTACATTTATTAACTTATTTTTTGTGAGTATTTTTGAAGTAGATTCCACTCATCTCCAGGATGAGTTTAATGGCAAGAGATAAGTGGGCTTTATTATTTTCCCAAGCTATCTATGGGAACAAAGAACAGCCTATTTATTATTCAGATGTAAAACCTCTATTCATAAAAAAGGTATTGGTTTCACATTTTTAACTAAAATAATCCTGAATTATTTTAAGTCATGAAACAAATGCCTTCCAAATTAGAATTTTAACATAGACTCACAATCAAAAAGAATACAGAACTGGGTTGAAATTCAAATTAATGTTTAGCTTTGTCTCATTTTTTTTTAAACCTGAATGACAGGAATGTGTATGAGAAAATTACCCACATAAGGACAAATAAAGAAAAATGCCCTTAAACCAACTGACATTCGATGGAAAATCCTGCCTGTTCTTATGTCAGAAATAGAAACAGACATATATATGCGTATCTTAGCTGAAAGAACAAAACAAATATACAGCTCAGTATATAGAGAGCTTGGTATAGAGAAAAAGGACAAACACAGGCTGCAATCCTGCTCCCAGGTTGCTCTTAGTCCAGCAGTGATAAAGCTCGGGGATAGCCCAGGGTGCCTCTCCAGTTACAGCCTGTATAAAGGTGACTCGTTGGGTCAGCACCATCACATCCCATTGCAGAGATGGCCAAGGACACAGTGCCTTTGAGGCCAGTTCTATGCCCTTTCCTCCAGAGCTAAACCTGATTATTCTGAAAGTTTCAAAGCTACTGACTCATATCCTCACCGTGATGGTTAAGTTCATATATCAACTTGGCTAGGTTATGGTATCCAATTGTTTGGTCAAATAAGCACTGGTCTGATTGTCACAGTGAGGGCATTTCATGGATTTAAACCTTCAGTCAGTTGATTGCAGCTGTGGCTGATTATACCTACAGCCAAGCAAAGGAGATTGCTTTCAGCCAAGAGAGAACTCTCATCCAATCAGTTGAAGGCCATAAAGGGAGAACTGCTGATTCAGCAGTCAGAAAGAAGAATTTCTCTCTCTACTTCAGCCAGCCAGCTTCTCCTGAGAAATTCAGGAGGGCTGCCCTATGGAATTCAGACTTGCCAATCCCCACTGTTGCATGAGTCAATTCCCCTAATGGATCTTTAATATTTGCATACATATCTATCCTATCACTTCTGTTTCTCTATTGAACTCTGACTAATCTATTCACCTTCACTTAATGCCTCCCCCCTTCCCAGGGTGAAGTGGTAAACTCTGTGGCTGACAGAATTCTCATGAATCTCCTCTTCCCACCCTTTTTTAAAAATCCCTTCTACTATCCTGGCTAAGAGTGATAAGCAATCACCGGTCCTATGCTGGCAGTTCACCACATTGGGAGTATTCCATTTTCAGACAGTTCTACTCTCCCCCAAGCAATGGTCATGAGTCCACTTTCTGGGACCATTCAGAAAAAGCTAAATTTCTTTGCTGCACTATCAACATTATCATTGCCATGGTTAATTTTAAGTGCCAAACTGCCCAGGTGTCAGTTGTTTGGTCAAACACTGGCCTAGATGTTGCTGTGGAGCTATTTCATAGATGGAATTAGCATCTACAATCAGTTGACTTTACCCTCAATAATGTGTGAGTGGGCCTCATCCAATCAGTTGAAGGCCTTAAGAACAAAGAACTGAGGTTTCCAGAGGAACAAGAAATTCTGCCTCAAAAGTACAAAATCAACTCTTGGCAGAATTTCTAGCCTGCTGCCTCCCTCATGAATTTCAGACTTGCCAGGTCCTGCAATGGCATGAGCCAGTTCCCTAAATAAATCTCTTAATTATATATATATATATATATATATATATATATATATATATATATATATATATACACACACACACATATAATACATACATATATCCTGTTATTTCTGTTTCTCTAGAGAACTTAGACTGAAATAATTATCATCTCCATCATTACTAAGATTTCTTGGGCCTTTGATTTTGTCAACTGAGAAAAAACAAACTAAGCTGCAAGGCCATAAAGATATTATTTGGGGTCTTAGGATTGCAATTCAGAAAGCATAGGTTCAGGTAGCAACCCAAATTTGTCCTGTCTTGGCATTTCCAGACAATGGTTTCTAAAGAAAAATAAGGTTAGATAAGTTATTTGTGGTTGACAAACCTTTGGAGTACTTCAGGTTAATAGTTCATTGAGTTCTTTATCTTTGTAGTTTGTTTATGGTGTCCACATGTCCTTAGGGTTTTGAGAAACATTGCTGCTTGAAGTTTTGCAGACTTTGGCAATTTGTGATGTCTGGCTGAGACCTAAGAGTAACCTCCAGAATGAACCTCCTGACTCCATTTTAAAATATCTTATCCACAGTAAATCTACTTTATTTCTTTTAACGATTCTTTTAACACTCTGCTAAGAACTTTCTCTGTATTACCTCATTTGATCCACCCAACAACTTCGATTAATAGGAACTAATATTTTGATCTATTTTACAGAAGAAGAAACTGAGTAGTTAAGTAACCATTTCAAGGCCACAACGCTAGTGACAGGCAGGGTTAGTATTTGAACCCAGGCACTCTGATCCTCTGCTCTTAACCATACATCACTCTCTACATATCAGGCAACAGCTTGAGACTGTTTTCATGAAGATTAAACATTCTTGTTTTCAAAGCAAAGAAAGTATAACACTCTTTCCAATGCAGTAATTAGTACAGTTCCTCCAGATCCTAGCTGGAATATAAATAGATCTGATTATCATATTCACGGTAGTTATGTTCTATAAAGTCACCAGTAACACTGATTTAATGCACTAGTGAAAATACAAGGTTAGGTTCCTGCGAGCCTCTGGTCATATTTCACTGACCAATCAATATATAACCATGTTTAGTGTGTGCATCTGTTTAAAGACTCCTTATACCTTTTGCTTCCTCCTTTAATTTGTATATAATGATTCCCTAGAAAGTTCTTTGTTTCAGAAGCCTTTTAGAGACTGACTCCATTTATTTAACTCCATCTAGAAATGGTATCACTGCCTTCAGACAATTTCAGAGAAAATTTTAAACAAAGCCTTTAAATACAAATTTAAGCAAGTTGAATCATAAAATGCATTGCAGGGCAGGTAAATAAGGAGTTTGTTCATTAACATTGAACCCATCACCAACAGCACTGTAACTTATGTCTGAATGAAGCTTATCTAATACATGTATTTTTCTCAGTGAGACACGTCATAGACTTCTTGCTCTTGGAACACTAGACAGCACTTCAGCACTATACTTGCAGCCCTTCTTAAATAGTAAAATCACCAGCTAAAAGCACAAAACTGCAACAAAAAAAATGTGATGCTAAATATATCACAAAAAGGGCACACAGTTTACAGCTGAAACAAGCAGGCAGAGCATAGCCTTGTTTGACTTCAGCTGGGAATGTGAATATTAGACAAGTCAAATTTTTCATTGCTCTGCAACATGTCCTTAAATGACTTCAAAAGTGCCAACCATATTGCTTTTGTGATTACAAATAAATTTTAGCAAGTAAGAAAATTCACAAATATAAAATCCACAAATAATGATTGACTGTAGTTAAATAGAATGGCTGGTTGAACCAGACTGTGGTGAAAACAGCATAAGGAGTGAAAGTGACAGGAGTTGTATGTGTACAGTGCCAAATGCTGTCCTATTACCCACTGCTCAAGATGTCCCATGGTGCCCTTGTGATTCTTCCTTCTCCCAAACACTTTAAGAGTTATCCCAGATGTCCATCAATGGATGAATGGATAAACAAAATGTGGTATACACATGCATTCAGCTGTAAGAAGAAATAAAGATGTGATGCCCTTGACTAAATGGATGAACCTTGAGGACATTACATTGAGTGAAACAAGCCAGACACAAAAGGACAAATTTTATATGATCTCTTTAAGATGAACTAAATAAAATGAGCAAATTGATGGAGTCAATGGCTAGAAGTTTGGTCACCAAAAGATAGAATGAGGATAGAGAATGGAGAACCATGGCTTAATTTGTGCAGAATTGATATTTAAGTTGATTATAAATGCTTGGAATTGGATAGAGATAATGATAGCACTTTAGACTAAATATAATTAGCAGCACCAATATGGGGGTATGATCATGATTGAAAGGGAAAATTTAGGGCTGTGTATGTCACTAGAAGAAAAGCTAAAGGATGAAACGTGGGTCTGTATAGCATAGTGAACCCTGTTGAAGATGATGAGTATGTTTAATAGTACAAACTTAAGAATGTTCTTCAATGAAGCAGAACAAGTGCACATTAATATTACAAAATGTTAATAATAGGGTGGTATCTGAGCTAAAATTCACCTAAAGCAAACTATGGCTATTGTGAATATTAACTTATTAATATTTTTCATCAATTGGAAAGAAGAGAGAAAATTATCATTATGTGATGGAAACCAGACACAAAGTACAGCATATGGTTTGACTCTATTTATATCAAATGTAAATATAAATAAATTTATAGAGATGGAATTGGGTTTGTGGATATGTATGTCAGGAGATGGATAGAAGGATTGAAAAGGAACTGCTAAAGTGTGGGGGTTTTTTTTCCTTTTGGAGTAAAGTGCTCTAATATTGATTGTGGTGATTAATGCACAACTCTGTGATTATACTAAAAACCCTTGAATGTACATGGTTGATGGATTGTATGGTATATGAATATATCTCAATAAAATTGGCTTTTATGAAAATTATGGAAAAAAGCCAAATCACCTTGCAGTGATGTCTATGACAATAAACTATCATGGATCACATTCTTCTCCATTTATAAACTCTGAGAGCAGAGTGAGTTCCTTACATTTGTTTCACACACATATGGTTTCTTTTAGTTTGTTGGCCAGCAAAAAGAATTTATTTGGAAAATGGAGGAAAACAGAATGTGCTGAGAAATTAGAAAGAAAGATAGAAATACACACCAAGATTTAGTGTGGACTCCTCTAGGCAGAGAGAGCCACAAATATGTTTTGGATGAAATGAAGGAAAATGTTAATAAGCCATAATCTACACACAATGAAGAAAAACTCAGAAATAGACAATTCTTCACCCTCACAGCAAATAGTACCCCAGTCAAAGCACCATTTGTCTTAGTTTGGGTTCTCCCAAGAAGCAACCCTGAGACAAAGACTTGGTGCAAATAATTTATTTGGGAGTTGATTCCAAAAAGTGGAAGTAAAGGAATGGAAAAAGTGACACTCTGGTCTGGGCACCTGTGAAGAATGCTCTTCGGAATTGTCCCATCAGTTGATGGGGAAGAAGAGACATTATCCCCATAATTGAGGGCTGCCTCTGAGGGTGCTAAATCCCCTGCAATTCTGGATTGCACCTGAACAAGGTTAAGCAGCCTTCTGCATCTTTGGTCACAAAGCTTAGTGAAGGACCCGGGCAGTGGTACATGAAAGTTTCCACTGCGACTGTCCTCAAATCAGTGGGCTGAGGGCCTATGCATGGAACATCACAGAAGTCTGCTCTGTCACCTTTATCCAAGCCTTCTAAAAGAAGCTATAGAGTAGAATGTTTCCTATGGTTTCAGATTTATAAGTTCCTCAGCACCCTAAAAGTACAACCAAGAAACTGCCTGCCACCCCCCAATTTGTAGACATGGGAGTACCTATACAAAATGGAAATAGCATCTCATTCCCAGCTGGAGAGTTTTGAGCTGCAAAAATTCTTAATTCCCTGGAAAAGAATATGGTGCAATTGTTTTGGGGAAAGTGTGGCATGAATATAGTAGAGTTTAGAGGCATATGTGAATATAGAAACTGGTACCTGCCTCTCACTAGATAATGTAGAAGAGGAGGCTGCTGACTAGAGAGAGAAAAGGCAGCAGTATGTTTTTGGAATGGCAAACAGTCATGGGTTCAGAAAACAATGAATGGTAGCCAGGCTTGAGTCATCTTGATGAGGTGAGAGAAGTTACAGAATTCATGGTGAGGACAGCAGATGACAGAGGTGGTGTAGGGAGGGACCAACTGTTGAGTGCATTTCCTGCATGCAGTACATATTTCCATGTGGAACATACGATGATACACATCCAGCCAGGATGTGCAGGCCTACCACACAGATGATCAAGAGCCAAGAGAAACCTACAAATAACATGAACTGAATTCTTTTCCATGCTCCAATCCTGGAGAAGCCACTAGCAGGAGGGAGAAGGATGAGAAAAAAAGAGAGAGACATAACAAAAATAAAGACCATGCTCCTTACCCACATAGATCTTTTTTTATGAACAAAATGAGATTTTTTCCCTATATTAGAGAGTTGTGGGTTTACAGAAAATCATGCATAAAATACAGAAATTCTATATACATCCTATTAGCACTTTGTATTCATGTGGAACTTTACAGTGACAATAGCATATTTTTATAAATGTATTATTAATTATAGTCCATGCTGGAACTTATGGTTCTTTGTGTAGTAAATTTCCATGTTTTGATTTTTTAAAATTTTCGTTCTTTTACCAAGTCTACAATCTAACATCTCTCCCTTTAAGCACATTCAGATCTATATTTCAATGCTGTTAATCACATTCACAGTGTTGTGCTACCATCACTATCATCAATTACCAAAATAGTTCCATCATTCCAGATAGAACTCTGTACATTTCAATTCTTAATTTCTCATTCTCTATGCCAATCCCATGGTAAGGAACATTCTATTAGATTCTGACTCTAAGTGTTTGGTTATTCTAATTATTTCAAAAAAGTGAGTTAATATTATACAACATTTGTCCTTTTGTACCTGGCTTTTTTCACTCAACATGATGTCTTCAATATTCATCCATGCTGTTGTATGTATCATGAATTCATTTCTTTTTGTAGCTGAATAATATTCTATTGCATGTTTATAACACATTTTATTCATCCATTCAATGGATGATGGACATTTGTGCTACATCCATCTTTTGGGAATTGTGAATAAGATGTTATGAACATCAGTGTGCAAATATCTGATCGAGTTCTGGCTTTCAATTCTTTTGAGTATATACCTAGTAGGGAGGTTGCCAGATCATATGATAATTCTGTACTTCACTTTCTGAAGAACCATCCATCTATCTTCCACAGTTGATGCGCCATTTTACATTGCTGCAAGCAATGAATGAGTGTTCGTATTCCTGCACATGCTCTCTAACATTTATTTTCTATGTGTTTTCATGAAATAAAAGGTGGCAACTTCACTGTAAAGAAGGACCACTCCCACTGTGGAGGCTCATTTCTGACAGCAACCCTGGGTGGCAAGTCTAGGATGGCAGGGCCACATAAGGAAAGGAGACTGGGTCATCAGTATCTCCCATATGGAGAGATGCCCCCATCCAGGAAGACTTGGATTAGAAGGTACCAATTAGCTCCATAGAAAATCCGTGAAATTTTAAGACTCTGACAGTCACAACAGATTTCTCCTGAGATCTTATGACTGAGATCCAGGTCTATTGGTTGATACTTTTGGTGAGACCCTGCCCCTGCCTGCCTTGACTAACTACAAAGAAAATGGAACCTGCAAAGGAGAGAGATCCCTGTGAACTTTGTAGGGCAGAAGGAAATTCTTAGCCAGGAGAATAAGCACACCCAGGAATGTGGGTACAGGTATAATATATTGGTATGTGCCCCAACATTTTGTCCTGACATACTCCTGTGCAGGGGAGGGGTGAGGTCATGACACTGCTTAATCCTCTAGGTTTGCTGTGGGGCACTGACAGGCCAGAGTGCAGGAGCTGGTCGACTTTGCCATCAGGCACTTTCTCTTTCATTAATGCGCAGTACAATTAACTCTATTAGTACAAAGAGCAAAGTTAGAGAGCCCTGTTCTATACAACCTTGCTGGTCTCCCCTCTACCTCCTCCCCCCCTCCCCCCACCCCCTGCCCAACTGACAATGTGTCCTGGTTGCCAGACATTTGTTTTCATTTGAGATGGGACCCTCCACAGGATTCCACACAATCAGCTGTGGCTAACAAGATACTGGCACTCAGAAGCAGAGCTATGGTGACCTCTGGAACCATGGAGGACCTGCTTGTGGTCACTAAAGTGTCTCTCCAAGTGGAGTTGGAACAGCTTTAAGGTGCTCTGTTGATGATGTCTGAAACCCTGAGACAACTTCCAGTTCTCCTTGGGTTTCCTGGGGAGTTCCTGGTTGGTATGTACTGATATGGTTGTTCTTATAGTGAAGTGCCATCATACAGTAAGGAGGCAAAAAGAGCTAGCCAAATGTATTTCTGCTTGTGTTGAAAAACATCATGAAGACTGTGAGAAGACTGCCCTGATGACACCAGCCAACAAAGCCCTTGAGTCTTCTATGGTGGAGGCCAGTCCTCTGACAGTAGAAACTCTGTGTTTTCAGCACTCAGTAAACATCTGAACAGTTCTACACTTGAGGATATAGAAGAATTTCTGGAAAATGAACAGGAAAGTAAGTGGTCTATACATTCATCTACTGAAATGATGGCTCACCTTCAAGAATAGACATGGTCACTCCACAAGGCAGAAGAATCCCTCCAATCCCATATAATAGAAACAAAAAAAAAAATTTAGAATCATTTCAGGTGAATGGAGAACAACCTCAGAAGAAAATAATATATTCTATGAATGAAAACATTTATCTTCAGGAAAATCTACAAATGATTCCCCAAGAAACTGGGATGGAAGCAAAGGAGCAAGAAAGGAAGGAATAGATAAAAGTGCTTAAACACTCCAATGCAAGAATGAAAGAGGTTGTGGAGGGTAAAGAGAGAGAGAAAAATAAAATCTCTCACTAAAACCAAAATAAAGAAGATAACTTTGCCTGATCACCTAAAAGAAACTTGTTTGAGTGATAACAACATGGAATTAGGCAAAAAGAGGGAATCAGAAAATGGGGGACAACTAGTCTATAAATTAGCAGTTGATCTAAACAAACTTATTAATATTGTCAGCCTAAATGTTTCTCTAAAAGGCTGGATGGAGAAAAACAAGGAACAGGAAAGTATATGAAGAAAATCAAATGACAAGAGATTACAGGGCACACAAATGTCTACAGAATCAGCAAGCATCTTTGTAGTCAGAAAATTCACATCTGGAAAATAAGATTGAAAAGCTTCAGAGGAAACTTCCAATACTTTCTGAGGTCCATTGAACATATGTGCTTCAACATGAGAGAAATTCAGTGGAGGAGATATCTTACTACTCAGAAATACAGAAGGAATTTCGTGAAGTATATAGACAAGTGAACTTTATGTATCGTAAGTGCATAGGTCTTAAATTAGGAGTGGAAGAAAGACTCTGAATTAATGTGAGGTTGAAGATTTTTATTTAGACTGGTCTTGACTGTTTAATGCATAACAGTGAGTCTTACCAAAATAAGACTAGTCTAATGAGTAAAAAAAGACCAAAAAGCTATAAGCATCTTCCCTATATTTCATCTAGGGTTAAGGAAAGGAGATCTGAAAAAGCATATTTAAGGTAATAGATGAAGAAAAACAAAATTGTTCCTATTTCTACCCCCACTGAGTTTAGCTCACATCAATAATGCAATAGTACTTTGTTTTTTTACGCACAGATAAATTTTTTAGAAATTTCTCACCTGGTCACCTTCCCAGAAATTCTCCAAATTATTTTGTACCCTGTCACCAGATTCATATTTTTCAAAGATACCACTTCTATCCCCTCATTAATCTATCCTAATTGACTCTGTAGCTGAAATGATAAAGCCCAGGATCTTCTACTTGACTCTCACCATTCTTGACTGCAGATATCTGATGATCCTTCTATCCCAGGGAATACAACAGTCCAATGTTCGAGGTTGGCAGGGCTATCACATTAATTTCCGAGATTCCTCCCATCATGCTCTTGGGACATGTTTGAAATGAGTGTATCTCAATGGCATAGGTCAGGGAAGCCAAAGCAGCCACTTCCGCACTCAACTTAACCAGGGTTGGCTCCCAAGTGTGAGGAGTCTATGCTCTCCCTTGTCTCACGTCCCTTAAGGAGTCCATGCCACCAATAAATGCAGCCTCTCTATCTTTACATTTTGACATTTCCCATTTGTGAGATTGTACATCAGGGTCTGATCAAGACTTCCCTTTCATATATTTAAAAGTTGTGTAGAAATCTAAAATAGTTCTTTATACTTCTTTCAGTCTTCTTTGGCCCTATGTGGTACAAATAATGAAGATAAATGTAGTCTTTTTAAGATTACTCTGAATTTCTCAAGCCTAGTCCCTTCCCACAAAGGGGAAAGGAAAAACTTAAAAGACTAAACTTGATTCTCTTTCCCTGGAAGAGATGGGGTCACATCAAATAAGGATCTCCAAAAGTTCCATGTGCTTAGGAAATTTTTTGGGCAGGTTATTGAGCCTCAAGTAGAAAAGTCTCCCTTTTACATCTTCTTGCAAGAAATGGCACTTTTAAATGACAATGGACCCCACTCTTTATGGATCAAGAAAATACAGAATCTAGAATCCAATCCAGTTAGAATGGACATTTTTCTCCTGGTCCTTTCCCTTATTTAAAATTGTTTTATCATTACCATGCAGGCTTGAGCTTGAATTACAGTCTTTAATAAAGCAGTGGCAGTTTTATTTCTCCAGTGCCTGACGACCATATTAACCTCTCCTCAGTGGAGTTATTAATTGCACGTTCTGCTCACATCCTTTAGTGTGGCTTCCAAGGAGAGAGGGTCGGAAGGCTCCTTAAGTAGGGAAGGACAGGTTTATGGTTGGGCACCATGGGAATGTTTGCATAATTACTGAAATGATTAAGGAGGTGTTTTCGAAAATAGACAAGTATACCAAGTTTTAATATGTTTCGTGACAATGCATAAGACAAGAGCTCCTGTTGTACCTGATGCTGCATCCTGCAGGTCGCCAAAATAAATAAATATGTGTGGAGGCACTGGGATGAATTCAGTCATGGGTATAAACTGAAACTTCAAGGGGGAAATGAGCTTTGATTCTTGACAAGAGACTTGTTTGTGATCTGAATGAGGACAGCTGTTTAGAAAAGGTAACAGAACCCACGGGCATGAAGTCTTAGATGGGTTGCTCTAATCCCATGTTGTAAATCCAGCTTAATACGGGGGAGGGAATAGCTGGGGGAGCTTTAATGAATTCAGAGATTGGAGTTAAACCTTTTCTAATTTGGCTTACTGGTATTTAATCTTGCATCCTTAATCAGAACTCAGAGGGAATCTTTAATCTTGTGTATATAAAACAGAAAATGATTAGCAGCCCCTGACCTGCCTTTGCTTCCCAGCTGCTTCTTGTTTCTCTATTTTCTAGTCACTTCCTCCAGCTCTTCATATATAACATTTAATGGTTAATAAGCAGGCATTGTTTTACAGATTAAAAATAAAGCATGAACAAGTCAGATATGTTTATCTTTACAGTCGGAATTTTAGAGTCAGAACAAGGACTTTTTCACTCTTTCTTTGCAAGGTAGGCAAATGCAATTGATCCAGGAAAATAAATATCCTTTTAGGCAATAAATAATGTTACAGGAAAATTCTTCTGTTTCAGATGTCTGCAAGATGCAAATTGTTTACTGAAGAAATCCAGTCATATTCTTGTAAAATGTTGGGATCTTGTTAGAAAAATTGATAACTGGGTAAAAATTCATCATCCCAGCATCATAAGAGTTTGATAAGCAGACAAAGGATTTAAAGGGAGCCTGACGCATTTTTATATGTGAAATAAGCAAGTCTCCTCACACACAAGCCCCACCCTAAACACAATTCCTATAGAGAAATGTCTCTATAGACAACCAGGACAGAGCTCATATTGTATCCTTTCCCTTGACCCAAATCCTATCATAGCCAGGTAATACCTCCCTCCTATTGCTACTGCGGAAAGCTTTGTATTTTAAGAATATTATTAAAATCCATGGGATCTGAATTCTTCAGCATCCAAATTCAATTTCATTAGAGGATCCGAATTTAAATGACCCACAATGCACGAAATAAAACAAGCAAAACCACAATAATAAAAATATTAGATTCCTGAGATGGCTTTTCTGTCAATATGTCCAAAATAAAAAAATTTTTCAGGGGAGAAAAAGCATGTTTTTAGTTTTTAAAAGCATTTGCTTGCTTGGATCCCACTAAATTCAAGTAAACAAAGGAGCAATAGGCTGTTTAGCATTCCTCTCCCTTCCCTTCAGTGTCCTTTTACATGAATTAATGAGTCTAAAAGAACAGTATCATTAAAATAACACAAAAATAGTATTATCTGATTTATTCGTCTACTATGCTAAAATATTTGGGCAAAACTCACTGTAGCAAAGTACTAAATGACAACATCCATAGCCAAATGATATTTTCTGTTGACATTGGTGTATGTACGAGCATAAGCAGAGGCAAGCTTGTTTATTGACTTCGGTGAAAAGCATCACCCTCTTTACAAATAGATTCCAGAGATATGCTATTAGCCATTCCAGAGACACCAAACTCCAAGCTCATTGATTCTTATTTATTACTTGTCCACAAGACCCTTCAGGTGCATGGAGGAGGAATATTGGATGTCAGTCACACTTTATTTGTAAGAGAATTTGTACACCAAGAGCATGTTTATAAAAGGCACCCTAGAAAACATTAAATCAAAAATGGCTTGACAAACACAAAAGACCGGAAACCATATCCACCTTGCAAAACCAAGTACTCACTCTGAAAAGGAACCAGGCTGCCCCAGCAGTGGCTGATCAGAACCAGGTAGAAGAGTGAACCCTGAGAAGGAAACATTTTGGATCTCAGGAAAAGAAAAAAAGATTTTTAAACAGTTCTCTTTTCCCACAGTTGATCAGAATTAGGTAAAGGGGAATGAAAGGAAGTCAGAGGGAGCAAAGATTATGGCCACTTCCTGCCTCTTAGTACCCTGTGGTCCCAACAGCATTTGACACTTAGATGAATCATTTGCTTCATCCAACTCTCAGTAACTGCCAATTTCTTGCCTTTTTAAAAATTTGATCATGCAATATTTAAGACATAGATATGGAAATAAAGAATGCAATGAATGTCTCATGATGATGGAGGAGATTGTTGTTATGGGGGGAGGAGTAGGGTGAGTGGGGTGGGGGTATATGGGGACTTCATATTTTTTTAATGTAATATTAAAAAAATAAAGACCAAAAAAAAATCTTAAAAAAAAAAAAGAATAACACAGTTACCTATGCTCAAGCAACATTATGTTTATGAGATTCTTTCATGACTATATTTGGCCATAGTTCATTAATTTTCAGTCCCTGTATAGTATTTCATTATATGAATCCACTTTTCTGTTGATGGGCACTGAGGTTTTGTTTCTAAATTGTTATTAAAAGCCACATTGCTGTGAACATGCCTGGCTATGGCTCCTTGAGTATATGGACAAGTTGCTCTGAGGTATATTCCTAGGAGTAGAAATCCTGAGACATAAGGTAAGTACTAAGAGTGAAGTTGTAGTTAACATATGTAAAAACCTCTCAGAGCAGCACTTATTAAGTTTTATGTAAGTGTTTACTCTCATTATTAATATGGTATGAGGGAGAGATCTAACTTCATTTTTGCATATGGATAATCAGTTTTCCCACTACTACTTATTAACTAATACAATCCTTTTCAACTTATGTACAAGACTATTTCTGCCATACATCAATTTTCATGTAGGTTTATATCTGTTTCTGGATTCCCCATTCTTCCATTGGTCTATTATCTATCCTTCATGGAAATTTAAATCCCACATTTAAAATTCTCTGAGTTTTAGAAGTCCCTGAAGTCATCACTGTTTTCTTATTTCATCTATATTCCAGCTCCAACAACATCATCTTAGTTGTTTGTGAAAATTAAAGGAGAAAGGCATACTAACCCTGAGCTTTAATCAGAGCTCCTAACCCTCTCCTGGACATGCCAATTGACCTGCTGATGGATCCTTGCCATGCTGCCTTTAAGAATAGTAATTCAGTTCTACTGGATCCAGTTGTCCTGACACAGATGACACAAAAGCGAATAATCACAAAATTCAAATTCTAACCAACCACTTCAGGAGCTTATAAGAATAAAGATTTCAGGATCCTACTTCCAGATATTCCAATTCAGTGGATCAAGTTGAGCAATGTTAATGTAGATGCTCAGAGACCGCATTTTGGGAAACTATTCTAATGAGTAGTGTTAAAATACGCACTCTGCAGAACAACTGGGCAATCAGCGGAGCCACCAGTCTCACCTCTCAACACTGTTTACCCACCAAAGGGTCTTGGAAGATGGTATCTGCAGGGAGCTATAGTTTTCCTGACAAGTTCTTAGAAAAGTTAGATTAATGCTACTTCCCAGTTTAAGTTTCTTTCTATAGAGAAAGTCTCAGTAAAGACCTGAAGGAAATGAGGATGCAGCCCACTAATTTCCTGGGAAAAGAAGGATCCAGAATACAACCTGTACAAAGGCCCTGAGATGGGCACATACTTCATGTGTTCAAGGAATGGCATGGAGTGAAGGAAAGGAGAGAAAGAGTAGTAGGGTTTGGAGTAGACAAATCAGGGAGATACAGATGTGTCACTCTGATGACCTTGGCATTTACCTTGAGTAAAACTGGAAGTGACTGAGGATAGAAATTGGCTTATTTTTAACAAGTTTATTTCATCTACTGTGTTGAGAATATACTGAAGGGCAACAAGTCACAAGCAGTATGCTATTGAAAAAATCCAAATAGAGATGAGGATCTTTGGCCAAAATGATAGCATTAGTATGATTCTAGATATATTCTGAAGGTGAAAGCAACAGTATTTGCTTATGGATGGAATGTTGGATGTAAGAAAAAGAGAGCAGTTAAAGATGTAGTCAGGTGAGGGTATGGAAGAACTGGAATGCTAATACATTGCTGGTGGAAAATGGTACAACCACTTTGGAAAAATGGTTAACAACTTCGAAGAAAGGTTAAACAGTATACCTACTATACCACCTAGCTATTCTATTCCTAGGTGCTTTACTCAAGAAAAATGAAACCAAATATCTATCCCAAAACTTCAATTGAATATTCATGGCAGTTTTGCTCATAACAGCCAAAACCTGGGGGCAACTCAAATGTCTATCACCTAGCTAATGCATAAACAAATTATGTTATATCCATATAATGGAATATTAATCACAACTAAAAGGAGTCAATTACCAATACCCACAGCAACAAGAATGAATCTCAAAAACTTTATTCTAAGTTTTTAAAAAGCAGATAAAAAAGAGAAGATACTTTATAATTCCATTTATATAGAATTCTACAAAATATAAACTAACCCTCTAGTGACAAAAAAGCAGATTACTGATCTCTTGGGGACCAAGGTAGAGGGAGGAATGGGTGACAGGGGATAATAGAAATGTTCTGTATATTGATTGTAGCAGTGATTTCATGGGTATGTCCAAGTGGCAAAATTCATTAAATTGTATACTTTAAATGGGTTAAATTTACTGGACATAAATTATACTTTAAAAAATAGATAAAACAGTTAAAAAGATATTAAGCAAGGCCTGAGTAACTGGAAGACTCAAGTTGCAATTTACATAGACTGTGAGAGAAGTCTTTTTGGGGGGTGGGGAACTATCAGAAATTCAACTATGGCCATGCTAAGTGTGAGAGACCTATTAGACATCAAAGTAGAGATACTGAGTGGACAGTCAGATAAATCTGGAATTTAGGGTATGGGACAGGCTGGAGATATAAATATGAAGTCATCAGCATAGAGATAGCACTTAAACCTGTAAGCTTGGGTAAGATCACTAAGAGAGTGAATAAAGGTTTTTTAAAAGTAGATGACATCCAAGGACTAATCTGTGGGACACTCCATCATTTAAAGGCAGTGGAGATTGGGAGAAACCAGCAAAGAAATCTAAGAAGGAGCAGCCAGTCATTAAAGAGAAGTAGTTGAGCCTGGTCTCCTAGAAGGTAAGAAAAGGAAGGGCTTTAGGCAGATGATCCAATGTGGTAAATGCTGCTGATAAATCAGTTAAGATGAGTAGTTACAACTGACGGTTGTTTTGAGGAACTTGGACATCCTCAGTGATCTTGATGTGATGAGAGAAGCAAAACCTGAGTAGCTTCAAGAGATAATGGAAAGAGAGAAATTGGAGTCAGTCTACACAGTTAATTCATTTTAGTTTTCCTGTAAAATAGAGATGGGGAAGTAAGTGCTAAGTAGAGAAGAAAGTGGGGCCAAGGGAGATAAATTTTAAGATGGAAAAAATCGTAACATTATTACATGATCATGGGAAAGATCCAGTGGAGAAAGATATTTTAATGTTTTAAAGGAGATAGGGGAAAATTGTTCTTGAGTATGTATAAGGCAATGCACTTTAGTGCACAAGCAGAGGGGCCAGCTTGTTTTGGGAGCACAGAAATCTCAGCTATAACCAGAGAAAAGGAAGAGAATGCAGGCACAATGAAGAAAGATATGGCCAAGTTTCTGGGAGGTCTTTTCTGATCAATTCTATTTCCTCAAAGAAAAAAGAGATGTTATCTTATCCATAGTCCATAATTTGTATGTCCTGGGAGTTAAGGAAGGCTTCACATCTTTAAATGTAAAATGTAAGAAAGGCTATTAGAACAAATGTTGAGGACATTGCACACAGCCTATAATATTTACTGTTGACCCTTTACAGGAAAAGTTTGTTTTAACCCCTGCTCTAGAAGAGTGAGAGAATCAATGGACTAAGGCTATTCAGCGCGATATGACAGACAACTGCTTGAAAGAGTGTCATTCTACTTAATCTTCACACAAGTACTGCAAGTTAAATATTAATAACCCAATATTAAAGAAGAGCTAATTGGGAGGGTCACACACAAATAGTAAGGTGTACAGATTTATGCGGCAAATATGTATAAACGTCTCATATTCTCATTTCCTCTACTATCTGCCATGCTGTCTCACAGAAGACCATAACCTATTTGTCATTTGCCTAAATTACTGCATATGCAATAGCAAAGTGATGTATATAGAAGCAGCACGTGCGGCAGAATGATCTAACTTTAGAATGAACAAATTTAGGTTCAGACCTCAGCTTGCCTCTTGCTGGTTTTGCAGCCTTGAACAAGGTATGTAACATTTCCAAGTCTCAATTTTCTCATATATAAAATCAGACTAATAATAAATTGAAACGTGAAATTTCTGATATTCAAGCACCTCAATATAAAGATGAGCTAAGAGTATGAATAAATAAAAAAAATATATGCTAATGGCAAATACAGACTTGAGAAAAGTTTTTACTTCACTAATAATCAATGCTGTTGAAATTTTTAAATGAAGCCATTTTCATATATCAAAATTTCAAATACCATCATATCAATGATGGCAAAAAACATTTTGGATTAGGAGATGCTATATAATTTTGGTGGAAGAACAACTCAGCAATAAAATCCAAAATCCCCAAATTGTTCAATGCCCATTTGTCTAAGTCAAATTCTCAAAATTAATTCTAGGGAATAGGTACAGATTATGTATATCATTCATTAACAAGGATATATAAAATAGTGAAAAATTGAAAAGTGCCTATGTGTCAAATAAGAGAGATTTATTAAAATAACCGCCAGCCTAAAGTACACTATACTCTTCTATAATAGCATCAATCATATTATATGATATTGAATCATATTGTATAAAAACTTATTATATTGTCCTTGCCTGTATACACAGCTATACTCTCTCATAGGTGCAAGCACCACAAAAACTATGACCCATTAAAAACAATGATGTAGAAGAATTCTTTGACTCATACAAAAAATGTTTATTGAGCACCAAACTGTGTGTCACTTAACTAAGCATTGGGATTCAAAAGTGAGTAAAATAGTCCCTATTCTCATGAAGATTACATTCCATGAGGAAGACAGGAAAGAAGAGCAAAGTTTACGAACATTTATAAAATGTAAAAATGGCTGTGTCACCACAAAGTGACAATATTTAAGTGGATTTTTGAAGGAAAGAGCTGGGTGTGTTTGAAAAAAGAACGACTTCTGTGTAGTGAGAGAGAAGTATAGTTTGTGGCTGGAGATATCAACAGAGGACAGATCATGTAGATTTGTAGAGCCATCAAGCCCTGGTAAGGAGTTTCAATTTGTTCCAAGTTCAATGAAAAGCCACAAAAGGTTTTTAAGTAAGGTTTAATTTATGTACTAGAAGATGACATCTCTTGCTCATAGTGTGAAAAATATATGGTAGGGGAGTAAATGTGGAAACAGACCCATCAAAAAGATTTCTGGATTGGGCAACTTTGGGATAGTGGGGCCATTATTTGGAATAAAAGAAAGTCATTTGTGGAAGGAAAATGAGAAGTTCTATTGGACATGTTTAATTTGAAATGTCTGTTAAACTTCTAGGTTGAATTGTCAGGGAGCAGAGTTGGATATGGTTCTCAGAAGACTGAGCTAAACTAGAGGTATAAACTTTGGAGTCTTGAGTTAAAATAATACTTGAAAGACTGTGAATTAGTGGAACTGTACCCAGGGAGAAAAGATAAAAGTAAAAGAGGGTGCAGAGACATGTTAACACTTAAGAGGAGAAATGGGAGCTAGCTAGGAAAAGAAAATGAAAGACAGAGGCCAGTGAGTTTGGAAAGCTAGGAGAAAATGGCCTGATGATAGCCTAGAAAAGAATGTTTCAAGAAGTGAGTAGCAAACTCCACCAAATGTGGCTAAAAATGTAAAATGAGGACTGAGAAGTGTACGTTGTATGTGGCCATGTGGAGATCACCAATGGTCTTGAGACAAGAAATTTCAGTGTAGTGTGGAGCAGGCTAGAAGCCAGATTGGAATGGATTGAATAAACTAGGAGTTAAGAACAGAAGATAATATAGTTAACAACTCTTTAGAAATTTGGCTGTGGAGGGTAATAGAGAAAGGGGTGGTACCTTCAGGGAGCTACAGATTCAAGGAACTGTTTATGTTTGTTGGCAGTGTTATTTTTAAGATTGAGTTGGAAAATTAGAATATGGTTACATAAATGATCCAGGGCAGGACAGAAAAAGGGTAATAAAAGGAGAGAGAGGTGATAACCAGAGTAAAGTGTTTTTCAAGGTCAAAGAGCATTGGATGCAGAGAACAACTGTACGGGTGGAGATTTTCTAGAAGAAAGAAAATGCCCTGCATTGTGAAAGGAGGAGAGAAAGGGAAGGTAGCTGCAGGTGGGGGTAGTTTTTGTATAGTTTGCAGTAGGAATTTTAGAGTTATCATCTGAAGGCTTTTACTTCACTTAAGTATGAGGCAAGGTCAATAGCTGAGTGACGCTGAAAAAGGGAAGGATTTGGGGTGCTTGTGGAGAATGTATGAAACAGTCATTCTGGAAAAATAATTAAAGAGTATCTGGGTTATTCTGAGTAAGTTTTGAGACTTTAGAACACTAAACTAAAGCACTTAGATGTTCTCTGGTAATATTCAGCCTCTCGGGCATGGGTGCTGAGAAGATGGAGGGTTAAGCTTTTGCCAAACAAATGTGATGACGGTGAGGGGTAGGGAGTGGAAAGTACTTATGAGAGAGTGAGTAAGCATAATTTAGTTATGGTTTAAAAATAACCAAAAATTATGTGAAAGCAGTTATATACTGAGTTTAAAAGTAGTTCTTTTAAAATTGAGATGGAGACAAGTTTGATACACTGCAGTTCAATGCATGGATTGAAAGATATAAAATACATTAAATGAAAATGTATTAAATATTTTTAAAATATCATATATAATATATAAACTCTTAATATATACATATACAAAATATGTAGATGTATAGAAACACATATTCTTAAATTCATAATGATATTTTGAAAATGATATCCTCAGTCACATTTGGAATTTGCTAAGATACTGTATTAATCAACCCAAGGGGTGCTGATGTTAAGTATCAGAAATATGTTGGAATTTTATAAAGGATATTTATTTGGGGTAGAAGTTTATTACCAGGTCATAAAGCATAAGTTACTTCCCTCACCAAAGTCTGTTGCCACATGTTGGAGCAAGATGGCAGGCAATGTCTGCGAGGGTCGAGCCTTCCTTCTTCTGCTGCTTGAGGCTCTATTGGCCCAGCTCCTTCCAATCTCAGCTATAGGCTATTAAGCTCATCTCTCTTTCCAGGGCCTCTGCTGTGTCTATAGAGCCATCTCTATTTCTCTGTGTTCTCCTCCTATGTGTTTACTTCCCAGGACTCCAGCTCAAAAACTCTAGCATCAAAACTCCAACTAACTCCTCTGCTCTGCCATGTAGCTTTCTCTGTGAGTCCCAGCCCACCAAGGACATGGGGACTCAGCATCCTACTAACATGGCCCAATCAAAGACTTAATCATTATTTAATCAAGGAAAAGTGAAACTTCTGAATCCAATATAATCTAATATGCCTGGAAGAACAGACCAGTTCACAAGCATAATCCAATATCTACTTCCGGAACTCATAAACAATATTAAATTGCCACAGATACCAACCCATTATTCTGAAATTGGTTAAGTAAAGGTACAGAATCAAGTATATTTATCTTGCCTCTCTTTTATAAACAGTGCTTTAGGGAGCCAACTAAAAGTGAGGGAAAGATCTTCTCCATAGAAGAATTCCAACTAATAAATTCAGAAAGAGTGATTGAATTACAAAATCACCCTTTTTAACCCCCAATGAAATAATGGATGTAGGCCATAATCGTCAATAGCTGCTAAAACCAATAGGTAAAAGGTTAATAGGAAATTTGATAATGATAGATCAGATTGACAACACCTAAACCCACTGATTAATCTTAACATCACTAAAATAAGGGCAAAAAGACATTATGCACCTTCCAGTGTGAGGTAATAGGAAGGTCCCAATAGAGTTAGTTATGAAAAAGGCCTTCTCCCCCCGCCCCCAAAAAAAATTAAACATGAAATTAATCAAGAATCTAGATTTAGCTAACAGTTTACAAGAAATATGGGGCAAATAGAAACAAGTTAAACAATACCACAATACACAATCAAACAAATGCAGGATGTGGGAAATTTTACAGGAAAAAAATGACTCACCTCTTCAACAAATAAATAACATGAAAAAAAGACAGAGAGAAAACTATTAAATATTAATAGAGGCTTAAGAGATATTAATATATCAGCCAAATTCAGGAAAGTACCTTATTTGGATTCTGATTTGAACAAATGTACTATTCAAAAATTTCTGAGACAATCAGCAAAATTAAGACATTAACTGGAATGACATTAAAAATAAATTTGTTGGTTATGATAATAGTATTGTGGTTATTTTTTAAAAGCCTTTATCTGTTAGAATTCTCACCAAATTAACTTAAAAATAAAATTATTATGGCCCAGAAATGGGGATTGGTTAAACACAACTATCAAAATATTGCTAATTACTGAGTCTGGGTGATAGTATCATCAAGTTTCATGATACTATTTTTTCTAATTTGGATGTGTGTGAAAATGTCCATAATAAAAATTTTAAAGAAAGTTGAAATGAAAAAGAGTATGTCCTTGAAATCCAAGAGAGTCTTGAGAACTAGGATTTATAAAACCCTTTCAAAATCTTAAATCATCTGTAATTTTATATTACACAAGAAGGATCCAAAACCAATGTGTGCTGCTATTCTATTGAACTAATATTTGCCTGTTTGCAACATCTTTATAGGAATTTATAATGACTTTTTATCCAGTAACCTGTGAAGAGCTTCTTGTTTTTGCCATTTGGCAAAAGAAAGAAACAGGTTACTGGATTCACTTAAGTACCCACCCTCCCCCAGTCTCTAACCCCAGGTGAATGGCGATGGTAGGATTAAAATTCCCAGTCAGTTGCCTCATAGACAGTAATTTATCCAGCTGGCTCATATGGCCTCCTTAAGACAGAGCAGAAGAACAAGGAAACATAAGTAGTGATTGTGTATAGTCAAATGTACAAATATTTATCTAGTTTACTCCACCAGTGCACAGAGTTTTAGTATGTAGTCTGGGAGTATAAAATGCAGTTACCAATATTGTATGTGAGCCTGAGATGTGACAATTTAGCAGCCCCCATGGAGTGCTTATTCCAGATTTGAGTTTCATTTCAGTGACATCAAAATGGGAGAATCATCCAGTTGTCAGGAAAATATCAGGTTTCTCTTTTTCCCTTCCTTTCTCACTTATACCTTTGGGAGCTGGACTCACTCCACAATCTCTGTGGCTTTCCCACAATGATCTATCCCTTCAAGTTTTTCTATATCAAGGTCTTGCCCTTGTTGAACTCTACCACTACCACCATCAACACTGCAGCCACCACACACACACACACACAGGATGCCTTGCAATTAGCAATTAGCACTGGTTCCCAAAGTGTGGTCCTGAGACCAGCAACCATCGCAGCATCAGAGAACTTGTTAGAAATGCAAATTCTTAGGCCCATCCCAGACCTACTGCATCAGAAAATCCAGGGCTGGGACACAGCAATCTGTGTTTTAATAAGCTCATCAAGTGTTTCGATACACTCTAAAGTCTGAGAACCATTACACTGTAAGATGGAAAAAGTAAGTGAAATTGAAGCTTATGGAGGAAGAGTAGATTTTTGTGAGCACTACAGCTCTTTCTAATGCTTAAAAACCTAGGACTGGGTGAGTATAAGTGTGGTGGTTTGGAAGTATACATACCCCCAAAAATCATGTTCTTAAAGCTAATTCATTCCTGTGAGTGTAAACCTATTATGAAAGGCTTTCTCAGATACCTGGGGGATTGCGGAGAGGCTAGGAGGCTAGCTGCCACCCCGATGCTTGACAAGGGTGGAGCCAAGAGGCGGTCATCACTCCAGTGCTTGAAGATGTTGGAGCCTTCATCCCAACATTTGGGACAACATGGCCATGGTGCAAGCAAAGAGTATGGTTGCCATCAAGCCAGAAGGACAAACCAATGTACTCTAGATGACACTCAGACCTTGAAATCTAATGGAGTATGTCCTGAAGGGTTGTGGAACTTTTTGAAACCCACTTGTGGCCCCTGATTTCCTTCCAATTTCTCCATTCTGGAATGGAAAAGTTTATCCTATGCTGTCCCTTCTTTGTATATTGGAAGCAAATAACTTGATCTCTAGATTTCATAGGTCCACAGATGGGGAGGGCATTGTGCCCCAGGACAGATGATACCTATAACCAATTTCAATGAGACTTTATATTTAGTATTGTTACCGAAATGACTTACAGCTTTTGGAATATTATGATGGAATGAATGCATTTTGCATATAGAAAGAGCATGTCTTTTGGGGGGGTTTTGCATATGAAAAGAACATATCTTTTGGGGTTCAGAGGGGGGAGTGTGATGGTTTGGAACTGTAAATACCCCAGAAAATCATGTTCTTAAAGCTAATCCATTCCTGTGGGTGTAAACGTATTGTAAATAGGACCTTTTGAATAGGTTACTTCTGTTAAGGCAAAGGAGTCCAGGATCGCCAGCAGCTGGTCTTCCAGGAGAAAGCAACACCTGATGATGTCTTGATTTAAACATTCTCATTCTCAAAACTCTAAATTTGCAGGCTAATAAATTCCCACTGTGAAAAGCCAACTCATTTTATGTTATCTCCTTTTAGCAGCCTAGCAAACTAAAACAATAAGATATTCTTATTATCCACAAAAGAGAAAGGGAATGATGAAGAAATGATAAGGCATATAATCAGTGTTAATTAAACATAGAAAAGATAGGGAGGAATAGACCAGAAAATACAAAATAAGTGTAAATGACTTACTGTTTTTATCACAGTCATATTCCCAATTTAGTTTAATATTAAAATTGATGCACATTTAATCAGTTTGCCAATAAATGTTAATTGAGCACCTTCAATGTCCATTTCTTTAAAATACACCAAGGAACAGAGACACCCAGTAAAAGAATACAGGGGGAATTCTCTGAAGGAATTACTATTTTTAAATCACAGCATGAATTATGGGCACATGCATATAGTAAACCCTAAAGTGATGCTTGGAAAGTTAGAAAATGCAGCAGAGCTTCCGGGGTATTCCCTCCTCTGCCTCTCTCTATCTAAAGAATAATTTAAAAATCTATATTTTTAGAGGAGCAAATGGGAAAGCTATGTGCAAAGAGTATGAATTTCTATTCTCAATCTTGGTGCAAATGTGGAACAAACTGTTGCTAAATTTGTATTCAAAACCAGGGATGCTTCACATCGAGCTCTTAGAAGAGGGTGCCCATGGGGTCTGCCTCTCCGGAACATCTCTGTCTTGGTTTCCTGGGGCTTCTGTAACAAGGTACACAGACTGAGAGCCTTAAAAAAACAACAGAAATTTATTGTCTCACAGTTCTGGAGGCTGGAAGTCTGAAAGCAAGATTTTGAGAGGCCTTGCTCCATCTGAAACCTGTAGGAGAGAAGGTTTCCTTGGCTCTTCTACTTTCTGGTAGTCCTGGCATGCCTCGGTATGTGGCAGCATCATTCCAGAATCTGCCTCTGTGCTCACTGGCCTTCTCGCCCGGTGTCTATCTGCATCCAAATGTCCCATTTTTATAAGGACACGATCACATTGGATTAGGGCCCACCCCAATCCAGTTTTGCCTCAACCTAACTAATTACATCTTCAAAGACCCTCTTTTTGAATAAGGTCATCTTCTCAGGGCTGGGGGATTAGGGATTGAACATAGCTTTTTGGGGGGAGCAATTCAACGTACAATAATCTCCAAAGAACTTCTAGTACAGAGTGCTGGAGTATAAATGAGTGGGTCACGTTTCTAATTTCCCAGTTATACATATGATTTCTCATAATTAAAATGCCCAGGGCTTTTCTTTTACTTTGATTTTATTAGGTTATAAAACCAGTGGGATAATTATTCATGTTACAAAGAATTATTTTCACGTTTTAAGCTATCACCACATTTCACACTCTTTTCATTTTATCTTAATTATGGTGAGGCAGTAGAGTATTTATAAATGTAGAAAAAAATCACCCAAATGATAATATTTCCAATACTCCCTGCATTCTTTTTAATTAATAAACCTAGAAGCCATCTTTTGCAGAAAGAACTGCCTTAAGCTTCAAAAGTTTTCAGTTTGAAAGTAATGAAGTTCAACATTTAAAGTAGGCTGAGTTTTATTACAAATTTCTGTGGTTACAGGAAAAATTGAAAAAAAAATGCCCCGAGGAGGAGATTCAAAACATTCTAAAGGGAATTTTCCCCACCCTCATGCCCCACCATTTACAGAATCCAAAAGATTCTTGTTTTTCTCTATATTGTATTTTACCATTTTACTGAAGGCCTTTATTTTTATTTTGATTATCTAAATAGTAAGAACTGAATTTATTTCCAAATCGATTACACTGTTATGTGCAGCAGTATTATTGGTGTAATTTGGATGGAGGATGGGGTCTAATTGGGTACTTACCATTATGGGAGTTTAAGCACAGCAACCACAGGATGCTTCATAGAATTCCCCCTTTCATGAGGACCTGTGCAATTGGAGACAATCTGAGAGGACATCTTTAGAAGCAAATTGGAGATAATAGTCCTAGATAGAGACAGATTCAAAGAGAAAGGTTTGAGAACAGTGTCTCTTCCTCCCAGACCAGATGGCACAAGCCAGTGTTCAGGAACCCAGCATAACAAAAATGAGCAAAGCCAGCCACCTCTAGGACAGGAGGCAGGAGGGGGAACTGGGAACTGGAGAGTGCATGCATAGCCCGAAGGCCTCCCACTCAAATTTCACAATCCCTCTGCAAACTAAACAAAACTCATCCACTGGCAAGGTGGCCCAGAGACCTGCCTGTTTGGGACCCCTCTAATATTCAGCCATTATGCATGGGTTTGACCATACTGATAGGTTTCTGATGTCATCATGATGCACATGATAACTGGTGTGAAATATGCATTTTCAATATCACCCTACTCTGAGGTGAGAGAGGGTGGTGGTTGTCAAGAATAAATGATTTAGGGTATATGTTCAGAGGTGCGCTCATGTTTTCTCTCAATTTAGGCCCAGAGTAACTTTTTTATTTTATTTTTTTATTTTTTTATTAATTTTGTAAAAATATTACATTAAAAAAATATATATGAGATCCCATTCAACCCCCACCCCCACCCCCCCACCCCCCCACCCCCAGCAACACTCACTCCCATCATCATGACACATCCATTGCATTTGGTAAGTACATCTCAGACCCAGAGTAACTTGTATCAAGTTTCATCAGAGTTAAGGAGGGATGAGAACCTGAAAAGAGAAATCAGAGCCAGAAAGTAGGCCTGGTGAGAAGGAAGTCTTCCTTTGATAAGTGAGAGCTATGGGGAGCTAGGAATCCTGAACTTGCATAACCCTGACACTCACCTGGGCAGCCTGCAGGGCAAAGCCTGGGGCCTTTAGCCACAGGAGAGACTGTGTCTAGCATAGCAGCGTGTGTTGGGTCCTCTTGGGGAGGGTCGGGGGGAGAGCCCAGTGCAGAGCAGAAGATGGAGGGAATAAAGAACAATTAATTCTGGCAGCTTCAGCAAGAGAACTGACACCCCACTGATAACGTGAGACTTACCACCAAGGCCCTGCCAAAAGGACATGTTGGTGGAGATTCCAGTGGTATTTCTAGGTTTGTTTTCAGAGCAAAGACACTGTCTTTACCACTTTATATGGTGACTCACACGTGCACACTTTCAGGGTAACATCTATTAGAGGTTAAACAAAAAAAAAAAAACGGAGGGGTGAGGGCATTAGCTGCACCTTTTTTTGCCATTTGAATATTTCACAACAGCTAAGCCTATTTCTATGATGGTAAATTAACAGCTGCTATTTGGAAAAATCCTTCAAACATTCACATTTGATGTACAAGTATGATAAATTATTTACAAAAATAGCCAAATACAGGTAATTTTAAAATATCTTTTGTATGGTCAATATTAGAAATCCCATCAATTCTGGAATTCTTGAAAATAAAATTCTTCCACAGTAAATGTGACATGAATTTTTTTCCAGTTACTTCTAACAAATGGAAATGCATTATGAACAAAGATATCTTTGCTCAACCCTGGAAAAACAGGAGTTCCTCCTTTCTTTTTGTACATTTTTAGTTTCCCTATTTTACTATGAAAAATATCCAATGCAGACTGTGTGGTAGCTGTAATATGGACAAACCCTCAGGGCTTTGTCCAACTGGACCAACCTCTCTTGAGATACCATTGCTTGGCAAGGTGCTCAGGCATGTTAATGGACATTTCAGAAGTTCAGTTTTGGAGCATTTTAACTGAATTCTTCAAAGCATGGACAGGATAGATAATGGGGATCTCTTATCCCACTTGCAGTGGGGTATCGATGATATTGTTCTATACAGTCTCAGAGTTGGTGACCAAGACCCAGAGCTGAAGGCTTTCATAGCAGCTGCAAGCCACATACCTCTCTAGCATGTGATATGTGTCCAACCATCCCCAGGCCCCTCTCATTCCCCCACCCCATACAGGCAGAAGAAGGGGCAAGATTTCTTGTCATGAGTCATCAGAAGAAAGCTTAGGCATTTACTGTGGAGTAAGAAAGGGAGCAACCATTGCACAGGTGAGTCAGGAACAAGAGGAGATGGGCATCTTGTTCCACAATGGGACATCTGCTTATGGAGCGCGTGTGCTGATGTATCCATTCTCTGTGCCTCCTGAACAGGGAATAGAAGAACTAGAAATAGAAAGAGAGGCCAGCAGCAGAATCAGCCGCTCTCCTGCCAATTGATATTTCAAGGGAGCCAGAGTTGCCTCAAGTCAATTCAGCAGAAGGCAGCTGGCCTTGATCCATCTTTCTGTACCCTAAACAAGAAGGCCACCTCCAGGGTGGGAGTCCCCAGCAGCAGGAAATGGAGATGTATTACTGGTGGGGTGAGATTTGAAGAGGTTGAGCTAGAGCTGTTCCCTCATGTCAGAGATCTGGGTGGAAGCTTGAGGAGGAGCCCCTCTCTAGCCCCGAATGGCCCATGAAGAACTGACACATGTACCCCAAAAAGGAACCAATCTTGGATGTCTGCCCATAGTGGGTATCTGCAGTCAGTTCATCTCAGTCAGAGAAGCAACAGCCAAGAGAGGGCTAGTGCACACCAGGAATGAGAGACTCTTGTCCCTTTCAACTCCCCTCCCCACTCCCGGAAAAAGACGTCCCAACAAAGATAGGGTACGGAGCAAAAGAGCAGACCAAGCCATCTCCCCTCTCTAAGTCCCCATGGAGAAGCTTGGCTAGCACTTGGAGGAGATAGATGAGATTACATTGGATTTGAAATGGATATTTAAAACTAAACTGGTCTATTTTTCCTTTTCCTTTTTTTTTTTTATTAGAACACTTGTAGCTTTACAGAAAAATCATGCACAAAGAAGAGAGTTCCCATATACTCCCCACTCACAGGCAGTTGTCCCTGTAATTAACACAATGCATTATTGTGGTACCTTCATTACAACTGATGAAACAAAATTTTAATTATACTGTTAACTATAGTCCACAGTTTACATCAGAGTTCACTGTTTACATTGTTCAACTCCATGGTTTTTAAATTTTTTTATTCTGATAACATACATACAGCCAAACATTTCCCATTTTAATCATCATTTTCAGATATATATTCAATGGTGTTAAATACATTCACAATGCTGTGTGACCACCACCACCATCTATTACCAAAACATTGTTGACTGGTCTTTTGAAATTAATGCTCAGAAGTAAGCAAAAGTTTTTGGAACTCTGCATATGAGGTAGAAATTTCCCCCAATATATTTTTAGGACTAAAGTTTGAAGAAGAGGCCCTCCCACAGTGAGGATATGGCCCTGCAGTCAGGGAAGCACAGTGATAACCTAGGATCATCTAGGAAGTGACCCTCTGCTAAAATACTAAATTCCAGGAAGCTTTTTCCTTAGACTTAAGAAAAAATAGAATTAAACAGATAGGTTTAAATAATTTCTCTCCGTTTTCCCAAACCATTAATGAAATTTGGTAGAACTTTTCATCAAGTCTAAAATAAGTGAGGGATTGGGCCATGTAAAGAAAGACAAAGAGAAGCTCCCTGTGTCCAGCCCTCTCCATCCTCACCTCTAGGACTTCACAGAGGTGGGAAGATCACATCAGAGGGTGGCTTGAATGCCAGGCCCTGACTATCAGGGCAGTGACTTAGTACCTGCTTTAACTCAGAAAAAGCTGGGGGCAGGGGAAAACCAGAGAATCAGTCATTCTATTAGTCAGGCTTCTCTAGGAAAACAGAACTGATAGGAGATATCTGCAAATATTGTCTAATGTGACTGCGGGGATGAGCAAGTCCAAATTCTGTAGAGCACATGACAAGCTCGGAACTCCAATGAAGGCATTCAATGAATTCCCCAAGAGAAGATGGCTGGCTGAAATATAGATGAAATTCTTTCTTCTAATTGCTCAGACCATCACTTCTTTTAAAGCCTTCAACTGATTGGATGAGACTTCTCTCATTGTTGATGGAAATCTTCTCAGTTGATTATAGATGTAATCAGCCATAGATGCAATCAACTTACTAATGACTTAAGTCCACAAAATGTCCTCACTAACAATTAGGGCCAGTGTTTGCTTGACCAAACAATTGGGCACCAAAACCTGACCACGTTGACACATGAACCTAACTATCGCAGCATCAAGCCAAAAGCTGTTTCTCAAAAGAAGAGTAGTTATTTGCATAGGATGGCAAACATTGTTCCAAAATCCTAAGGATCTGTGCTGTGATTCTTCTATCTGGGCATGCCAAAGGATCCAAACATCATCTCTATTTGTCACTTACACTTACAGCACCTTTGAATCTGCTGGATCATATGGCCCAAGTGGCAAAGCAGGTTGCCCAGCAGCTTGACCTTGCTGCAGAGCTTTCTCTTGTACTGGTCCCCACTCAAAACTAGAAGCTTTTTGGGTCACTTGGTAAATGGGCCAGAGTAGCACACCCAAATGAGGAATATATTGTCTCCCAAATCCAAAGGGATCAACTAGGCATTGTGCCTTGTTTTTGGTTGTAGGAGAGGCCAGATACAACAGCTTACACTTCACTGTAGAAGGGATATCTCAATATGCCCTACACCCCTGGACACCTAGAAATGTTATTGAAGTGGAAGGCACCTGAATTTTTGTTGGATTTATCTTCCACCCTCCAACATGCAAATGCCTTACCAATAAGTCTAGTCATTGTTGCTTTTTGCACACTGGTCCAATCTACATGATAATGGACCCACGTGAGGTCTTTTGGGAAGGAGAGATGATTGAGGTCCCTGCTGAATATTATGACATAGGGCTGGAAAGTTGATACATCCCTGAGGTAGGACAATGAAGGTATATTTCTGGCCTTGCCAGCTGAAAGCAAATGGTTTTTGATGATCTTTACTAGCAGCAGTTGAGACAAAAGCGTTTGCCAGACCAATAACTGCATACCAAATACTGGGCAATTTGTATATTTGCTCAAACAGTGTTACCACATCTGGAACGGCAACTACAATTGGAGTTACCACCTGGTTAAGTTTGCAATAATCCACTGTCACCTTCCAAGAGCCATGTGTTTTCTGCACAGGCCAAACAGGAGAGTTGAATGGGGAGGTGGTGGGCATCACCACACCTGCATCCTTCAAGTCCTTGATGGTGGCACTAATCTCTGCAATCCCTCCAGGAATGCAGTATTGCTTTTGATTTACTATTTTGCTAGGTAGAGGCAGTTCTAGTGGCCTCTACTTGGCCTTTCCCATAATAATAGCCCTCATTCCACAAGTTAGGGAACCAATGTGGGGATTCTGCCTGTTACTGAGTATGTCTATTCCAATTATGCATTCCAGAACTAGGGAAATAACCACAGAATGGACCTGAGGACCCACTAGACCCACTGTGAAATGGACCTGAGTTTAAACTCCATTGATCAGCTGACTGGTGGACAGCAGTGATGTTTTGGATCTCCTGGAATAAATGTCACTTCCAAGCCAATGTCTAATAATCCCTGAAATGTCTGATCACTTATTTTTACTCAGTGCATGGTTACCCAGGTAAAAGTCTGTAGGTCTCTTTGGGAAAGTCTGGGAGGGAGATTAACAGTATAAATTTTTAGCAGTGTAACAGGCTTCTTCTCCACGGGGTCTCAGCCTTCCCTTTATTCAAGGTCTCTGGGTCAATAAATTATGTCAAGTCTGGGAATTAATTAAAGAGCTGAGATGCTGTTTTTGTAATTCTAGTTAGACTTTTGTTCGCTTGACCTAGAACTCTTCTGCTTATACAAATAAAGTAAGAATTTTGTAGACTACCCACCTATTTTACTTCTAGCTACCCCATGATCTATTAGCCAATGCCATAGGTCTCTGCAAGTCAGACTACAGTGATTGCTGCTTTGAGTCTGATGTCGATTATGGTAGTTACACCCACCTTGTCTTTGGCATTTAAGTCCTACCACTTGTCTTCTGCCAGCCTGGGATATGACCATCCCCATTGTATTTAAGGATCCCAGGCCAGTTTTCACAGAAATATCTGAATTATGGTGAAGAGTGACTCTTCAGGGATGATGGAGTTAGTCTCATAAATTTATTCCTCACAGTCCTGATGAAAGATGTATCCTCTGGACATTCTTAGGGTGGGATAGCAGGCCTTACATGATAAATCTACTCAAACATTTCAGTCTCTCTAAGCCTTAGGATCCCCTCATCTAGATTTTATCAGGGCACTTCTGGCATCTTGACCCCAAGCAATGTCAGTCAACTTGTAGTCTATGTTTCAGCCAACTACTTGAACATACTGTTTAGAGCCCTTTCTAGCCCCTCGAGCTACAGCATTGATCCAGAATCTCTGCTTAGTAGGCCCATATCAGTTAATTCAGCTTTATGTTCCTTCTACCATTATCCCACACCCTTAATATCCATTCCCACACAATCCTCAGATTTCTGTCTATACATATTGAAAAAATTCATGCAGTGCTTTGGGAACACACCTCTCTATGGGCCACACTTTGTGCCTCACCTTTTGGGGCCTGTTGGATTTCAGTCTAGTCATAGGTCTAGGGGAAAAAAAGAGGGGTGGTGGGAGTGGTTCACAAGAAGAATTAGAAGTGTCTTGGGAGCCAACTACCTCAGAGCATTCCATTGCATTTTCATCTGTAATGGATTGAAACTATTCTGGATTTATTTCTTTAGACAGAAGAGTGAGGGGCTGTTTGCTCACAGGAGGTTGTACAGGTTGATCAGGCATAGTAAGGGTAATCACTTCAGGTGGAGGTTGGATGATAGATTCCTCAAGGCAGACTGGAGGTCAGGTACTGGTTCCTCAGGGAAGACCATTACAGGTTTATCTGGCAAAGACTCAGAAGAATCAATATCTCCACTGCCATCATTATTAACCCATATGTCCCCATTCCAATTTTCAGGATCCCGTTCCTTTCCAATCAATGCCCTCGCATTAGCAGCAGACACTCTGCAAGGTTGGGAATTTCGTTGACTTTGTAATTCAGTCACTTGCACAGTGGGATTCTGCATCTGCTATGCAGCCACATGAAATTTTCTTTCAGGGCACATATAGAAATTTTCATATCCTTCATGTGGTTGTTAAGTTGCAAAGAGGAAGCCTCTTTTTTTTCCTTAGGCCTATGACTAGACAGAAATCAGGGGAATATGTGTTTATCTCTATTGCCAATTCATACCATAGACTATCAGTGCCATCTTGATTATTGGAAATAGAGTAATAAGTGCCTTTGAATCTAATCAGGTTAGAGAACCAATTCCCCAAACCCCAGAACCAATTCAGATATTTCTTCCTTAAGATTCTATTTCTCAACAACTACTCCCAGTACCAAAACTGTATTAAGTCAGAGTTCTCTAAGGAAACAGAACTGATAGAAGTTATCTGTAAATATTGTGAGAATTTTATAAGAATTGTGTCAGGCAACTGTGGGGGTGGGCAAGTCAAATCCATAAGGAAGGCCACAAGCTGGAACTCCAATGAAGTTTCTTGATCAATTCCCCAGGAGAAATTGGCTGAAATACTGATGGAAATTCTTTCTCTTCTGACTGCTTAAATCATCACTGCTCCTTTTAAGGCCTTCAACTGATTTGATGAAAGCAATCTCCTCCATAGATTGTAGATGTAACCAGGCATATATGCAACCAACCTACTGATGACATAAGTCCACAAAATATCCTCACAGCAACAACTAGGCCAGTGCTTACTTGGCCAAAAAACTGGGCACTATAACTTGGTCAAGTTGACATGAATTTAGCAATCATAGTAGTTGAATAGACCAAACAAAAACAGACATGAGAAAACTCCGCACCCTGCTCTCCACCCGAGTATAGTCACTAGAACAATGGCTTTCATTACATCAAGACCCTAGGCATATGTACATGCCTAACCAATTAAAGTTTCATTAAACAACATTTACTCAATATGTGTAATGTACGCTGATATTTTATATTCTGTTCTGTTGTTTTAATGCTGTTCACAGCCCATATAAATTGATTTCTGGACCATTGTATTCTACAACTTACAGTATAAACAACTTTCATTAGAGAGAGAGGAGAAAGCTTGAGTTGCACAAGCATGGATAACATTGTTTCCTCTCTCTGAAATATTCCTCCTACAGCCAAAGCCCTTTCTTTACTTTCAGGCTGGAATCATATATTCTGGATGTGGCAGTTTGATGTTGTTGATAAATTCCAAAAAGAAATATTGATTATGTTTGTAAACTGGTCTGTTCCTCTGGGTGTGATACCTTTGATTCTATTAAATCCAGAGGTTTCACTTTTACTTGATTAAATTAAGATTAGGGTTTTGATTCCACCACATCAGTAGGATGTTGCATTCCCACTCCTTAAGTGGGTGGAGACTCACACAAAGAAGGAGAATCAGAGGAGAGAACTTGGTTTTGACACTGGAGCCCCAGGGAGAGAGGAGACATTTGCCTGATAATTTACAGCTGACCTTGTGAAGAAAGCAGAGTAGCTGAGCCTAGAAAAAAAAATGAATTCCAGGAAGAGAGACAAGCCTTATGCCAGCCTACAGCTGAGACTGGAAGAAGCTGGGACCACAGAGTCTTAAGAGGAAGAAGGAAGGCTGAATTCTCACAGACATTGCACCATTTTGCATCAACATGTGGCAAAAGACTTTGGGTGAGAAAGTACCTTTTATGATACCTTGAGTTGGATTCTTTAGGGCCTTGTAACTGTAAGCTTCTACTCCAAATAAATACCCTTTGTAAAAGCCAACAGAGTTCTGGTACTTTGCATTAGCTCCCCTTTAGCTAACTAATACACCTGATAACCTACTTCCCAAAGGAGTTATCTCCACTGGAGATCTCATCATATATGTCGGTTGGGGTCTTCAATACTAACTCCATTAATTAAACACTTCCCAAATCCCCAGATATTCCAAAAGTACAAATTGTCCCCAGGATGTTCTTGACAGGCATATCTGAATAAGAAGAAGAAGAAGAGGTAACATATACATAATGTAAGAATGTGTCAGCCACTGCTCTCAACCCTATCTATCCATATCTCTGTATTTGTAGTGCTTATAACAATCCTCTGAAATGGGATCATCATTCTCACCTTCTTTTAAATAAGGAAGCTGAGGCCCAGGAAATGTTAAGAAAGGTCACATGGCTGTTAAGCGGTGGAGCTTTGCTTTGAAGGAAAACTTGCAGATCATTGAGAAGCATGGAGGCAAAACATAGGAATGGCCTTCCAATGGGGGGAGGAGTAAAATGAGACACAGAGTGTTGGTAGGTCCTATTCATAGCTTCTTTAGTGCTTTATGCTCCTGATAGAATAGCCACTTTTCTAGAGCTTGGGATTCAAACCAAGAGACATAAGACTTGACATGAAGACATACATCCATCCATTGAGGCTTGAACATTGAGCCACTATCTGTGAATGTTGATGAATGAGAGGCCTTTGGAAGGTTCTTGTTTCAAGATACTGAGGGCAGAGGAAAGTATGGAAAACATCTGGTATTCCTACCAGACTAAACAGGAACATAATAAGTGCCTAAATACCTAATCTCAAAATAATCTTATCTCCACAAAACTGATAAGGAAGCTACACATCATGATAGCTTATGGATTTATTAACCACCTCCTCCTATCATTTTCACTTGTTTTGAGAAGTGAAGGCACTAGATCAGATGGAGTATTACCTAGGAAAATATTTTTCAAGAACAAGCCTCTCAAAGATGCCTTCTCATAGATCCCATGGACTGGTACTCAGTTTTACTGGCTTAAAGAGAGTATACAGAACAATGCTAGGTTGTTGATTTGTAATAGTCTATATTATTTTCCTCACAGGGCCTTTAGGAGGCACCAGTCACATAGAACTCAATATGACTGGCACCCACAGGATTATGAAAAGTGATGGTACTGAAAAATAGTCATGCTTGATTTCAGATAGCAGATACCTGGGAAATCAAATTTGTGTTCATAAGCTTGCTTGAAGTCCAGGAATCAAGAGGAAAGGTAGAAACCCTTATGCTCAGGGAGAGAAAGGGTTCCAGGAAGCATTCCTTCCTGGTCATCAGCTCACTTATGTCCCCCATGGTTTTCTTCTCCCTTCTAAGTGGATGGTGTTGGGTACCTTTTCTGATGCATTTTTAATGTTTCTATTCTGACTGCCTACATAAGATAGACATTCTTGTTAGATGTGTTAATTTCATCATTAATCAAGATTTATTCTCAACTATTCTATTTAAGGTGACTTTGCAGATATCTAATCTCTTTCTCAATGATGTTGATTTTTTTCTTATCTCAAACTCAGCTTTCTGAGTCCACTTGAATACAGTAGTTCTCAAAGTGAGGTTCCTGGACCAATAGCTTCAGCATCATCTGGAAACTTGTTAAAAATCAAAATTACTGGGCTCCAGACTTACTGAATCAGAAACTGAGTCTGGGACCAGCAGTATGTGTTTTTATAAGCTCTCCAAGTGATCTTTGTGCATGCTAAAATTGAATCTTTAGAATGCCTTAATGCAGATTCTTATCCTAGTTGACATACTAGAAACAATCATGGAGCTTTTAAAAATATAAAGCTGCTCAAGCCTCACTCTGAAAGCTACTGGGATAGTGGAAAGAACTTTAAAATCAAATGGATTTTAAATTCTAGTTTTGTTACTCACCAGCTGTGTGCTCTGTTGAGACTCCATTTTCTTCCCTGTAAAGTGTGTGTAATAGACCTGCATTATTGGAATGCGTTGGGGGTAAGATGCAGAAAATACCTCTTACAGAGGTTGATACATAGTAAGCCATTTTCCCCGGCCTTCATGCACAACTGAAATCTCATTTATTTGACTTGTGAGGGCGCAGTTCTCATTTTATCTCAGAATCATAAGACGAGTAAGAGTTGCTACACGCTGCTTTCTGAAGTTTCACAACTAGCCTAACATTTTCACAGCAGTTATTGGGGCTTTGCCATGAATCCATGGGAACGATAAAGCTCTGAGACCTCACAAAGCTACTTCAAACCCTAAATTGATGAGTAGGGGAATTCCTATGGAGAAATATTTACCAACTGAGAACATTATAATTGTTAAAGTAGCTCTTGTGAGCTAGATCAGATTCCTGCTGACAAAAGGAAAGCAAAGAATTAAAACGGTTGCCTAGAAAATTTAGATGACGTTTCCCAAGTTGCCCACCACACACAGGTTTGTTTTTCCTTAATTATCTAGGTACTTGCTTTGGATCCTCTACTTACCTTTATCAAGGGACACCTGGCCAGATGAGTGAGGGATTAAAATACTAAGGACCCCTGTTAAGTAAAGCTTTCAGCGCCCCCAAGCAGTTGCTGTTGGAGGGATGTTCCTATCAATTCCCCTCCACTGGAAACCAATGAGGCCAGTCTAATTAACCTGGATCCCTGCTCTTGTGCAATTGGATGGATGGATTTAAACATATTTGAAATTATCAGCCTAAAATCAAATCCTTTCATTTACAAACAAAATAATCAGATTGGCTTCTAAGTACAACAAAATTGGAAATCGTTAAGACAGACACTTTCAGATTTTGCCAAAGATCCAATTGTTTTCCCAAATGCAGTTTTTGAAAATTATGTACAAAACACAACAAAGTTCATCAAACACATTCCCTAAATTAGTTTGAGTACAGAGCTCACTAAATAGCTATCATTAGAGTCCCTGAACATATAAAGGGAAAAGATTTGAGGCAACAATTGAGATGGGGGGGGTGGTGGTGAGAAAAATGATACTTATCCCATTTACGTGGAAGAAAAGATATTTCCAAGAAATATATACATACTCTTTGACCTCAATATGAAAGTACGAGTCAAAGAATAAAAAAAAAAAAAAAAGTGCATTCAAACATATATTTAAACTGCAAGAGGGAAGCAGATTTGGTTCAACTGATAGAGCATCTGCCTACCACATGGGAGGTCCAGGGTTCAAACCCAGGACCTCCTGACCTGTGTAGTGAGCTGGTCCATGCACAGTGCTGATGCATGCAAGGAGTGAATGCCACGCAGGGTGTCCCCCACATAGGGAAGCCCCATGCACAAGGAGTGTGCCCCATAAAGGAGAGCCACCATGTACATAAAAACCACCGCCTGCCCGGGAGTGGTGCTGCACACAAGGAGAGCTGACACAGCAAGATGATGCAACAAAAAGAGACACAGATTCCTGGTGCTGCTGACAAGAATCCAAGTGGACACAGAAGAACACACACAGTGAATGGACACAGAGAGTGGACATTGGAGGAGAGGGGACAGAAATAAATAAAAACAAATAAATCTTTAAAAAATAAATAAATAAACTGCAAGATTTTATTTGCTAAATAAATAAATAAATAACCTACAGGTCTCATGGGCCTTCAGTCTGTAGATACCCAATAATATAGATCAATTCCCCCTACTGGAGGGCAGCAGGAAGTTCAATCTTCCGTAGTCTATTTCCTTTTTGTTTGTGAAAAACTACCATGGTACAAGCCAGGATAGCTCAGATTATGCTGCAGTAACAAAAAACCCCAAAGTCTTCAGTGGCTTACAACCACAAATGTTTACTTTTTGTTCATACAACAAAAACAACTGGCTGTGGCTTTAGTCTCCCTCTCCTCACTCCAGGATCCACATCATGGTACATCATCCAGTTGGAATGTTAACCAGACCCAGGTCTGAGGGAAGAAAGACATGGAGCTATACACTAATTGTTTGGGTTTTTTTAAGATTGATTTATTTATTTCCCCCCCCCCCCCCACTTTTCTGCTCTCTGTGTCCAATCACTGTGTGTTCTTCTGTGACCACTTCTATACTTATCAGCAGCACCAGGAATCTGTGTTTCTTTTTGTTGGGTCATCTTGTTATGTCAGCTCTCCGTGTATGTGGCACCATTCTTGGGTAGGCTGCACTTTCTTTTGCGCTGGGCAGCTCTCCTTATGGAGCACCCTCCTTGTGTATGGGGCTTCCCTACACGGGGGACACCCTTGCGTGGCACCGCACTCTTTGCGCCCTTCAGCACTGCACATGGGCCAGCTCCACACGGGTCAAGGAAGCCCAGTGTTTGAACCGCGGACCTCCCATGTGGTAGGCGGACACCCTATCCATTAGGCCAAGTCTGCTTCCCTGTACGCTGGTTCTTAATGCTTCTGTCCATATTTCATTGGCCATTGTGAGTCAAATGCCTTTCCTGAGTTCAGCAAGGTAGAAATGTAAAATCCTTCTATGGCATAAAATGGAGAAAGAAACATTTGGCAAGCAGAAATACAAGCTACCACCCAAACGGAATTCTTATGTGATCCACAAATTACCTCTCACTGTGGACTGCTGTTCCAGTGACTTCCCTGTCAAGTACCATATCACATCTTCTTATCAAATTTCCATGTAAGCCAGTCTCTTGCTGTATCCAAGGAGAGTTGCAGGACTTCCTTTTAGTTCCCCAAAATACAACAAATATTCAGATGAGCACTTAATTTACTGAAGGTTTGACAATAACAAGTATTATAATGGGGAGAAAATAGCACTGGATTTGAAACATCCTTGCTTTCACAGCCCATCAGCCATAACTCTCCACTGGTTCTCTCTCTCTTGGCTTCTCCCAAACTCTCCTATATCCATGAGTCTCAAGTCCCCAAAGTACATTCCCCCACCCCTCCTTTTCCTCACTGAAAGAAGGACATTCTCACTCACAGACAACCCATCATCTTAATTCCACAGAGATGCAATTCTACCAACAATGAATTCAGCCTTTGATCATTTAATTCAGAGCTATTTAGTATGTATGGTTCAATCTTCTGGATTCTAGAATAGTATTTTGGCTTTGCACAAACAAAAGACCCATTGAAGAGTAATTTTACTCAAAGAAGATGAGTGTCTCCTATCTGAGCAAGAGAACATTATAGGTAAATTCAAAACAGAATTTATTTCTGCTGCACAAAAAATAAAATAGATATATGCATATGTGTGTGTTTATATGTATAAAGTAGGTGTGTATGGCAGTTGCTTATATATCCATAGCAAGGATATTCATGCAAACTTTCTATTCTGCTTTTTCACCTATTTAATCATAAACATGTTTAAATAGTTTATATAATTGTCTTAGTTAACATAAAACTATATGATATTCCACTCTGTTAAACTGGCATAATTTGTTAAAGCATTCTCCTGATTTAGATGTTTCCATGTATTTAGTATTATGAATGAGGTTGTCATAAACTGCTTCATGTATATGGATCTCTGCTTCTGCTAGATTACTTTATTAAGGTAAATTCCTAGGCTAAAGGTATGAATATTGTTACCTCATACTAATTGTTTGTCTATGTCTTTCTCAATTTACAATGATTATGTGTGTTTTATTGCAATACTAGGTCACATTTTTATTTGAAATTGGTATATTCCAATCTCTATGATCAGTTTGATTAAGTAATAATTTCCTATGAAATATAGGTAATGATGTTTTCTTCCACTATAAAAAGACTTTATTCCCACCCCCACCCTCCAAATAAACCTAAAAGGCTTTGCACTAGGATTGGGAAAGGCTTCTTTTTATATAAAGGACCTTGTTCTAGAATAAGATAGTGTATATGTGTCCTAACCCTTTGGTTGCCAGGAACAGAAGCTCAGGTTATACTAACTCAAGCAAGAAAGGAGAGATCTGGAAAGGAAGGGAGTAGCCCATGTCATAACACAGAAAACTGAATAACCAGACCTCAGAAGTGCAGTAATCTGAGCCTAGCCAAACACCTTATTAAGGACTGGAAAATTATCAAGACTCTGTCCCATCATTTCTCCCTCTTGCTCTGCTTCTGTCTTTACTTTGGTCTTATCTTCTCTTACTTTAGATGGACACCTCACATAAATCTCATTTCTTAAGAGCTCCATGCCCAAAGAGGAACCTGGATGATTGACCCAAATTCTTCACCTCTCTATGTATGCACATGTGCTTTTGGCTTGTCCTTGTGACTTTGGCCAATGGCATACACATGAAAGTGACAATGAGTCACCTGGGAGCCTAGGCCTTAAGAGATCTTGCCTGTTTTCACTTGTTCCCTGGAGGAACATTCTCAGCTAGCCTGCTGGAAGGTAACAAACATAGGCAGCAGATCTGCAAACCTGTAGTGTGGACTAGAGGCACCCAGGCTGCCATAGCCTAAATCAGTCAACCCACTGCCAGCATGAAGACGTGCTCATGAGCCCAGCTGAGATCAGCAGAAACCACCTGGTAGAACTGCAGGATATGTGCGCTAAATATAAATAAATACTGTTTGATGCCACTGTGATTTTATGGTTGGTTGTTATTCAGTGACAGCTACCTAATCCAGGGTCTTCTTTCTCACAGTTCTGGTTTGAAAAGTCCCAGGGAAGAATGCTCTGGCTGATCCACATCTGGGAGCAGGACAGTTGGGTATCCTAAAAACAGGCAAATGTGTTGCTGAACAGACAAAGCATGATAGATTTTTTTTCCTCAATACACTTTTTCTAGTTGAATTTAAAATACTCTCGTGTTTTTAAAAACTGACAGAGAAAGTGAGATTAGTTGAAGCAGTAAATAATAAAGCTATGTGTAATTTAAATCTAGATTATGGCCTAAGAGTAAAGAGAAAGCAGATAAAAGGAAAGAAAAAAAAAAAGCAATATTTACCAAAACTGTGAAAAGCAGCAATATTTCTTTAGATGAAAAATATTTAAAAGTTTATTTGCTAATAAACATACATTTTTAAATCTGTCCAGGTAAGAAAGCAATAGAATTTTTGAGTATATCATTTTACCCTGACTGAACAAAACACCAAACATCTTCCTATGCAAATAGAAAGCGTAATGTCTCAATTCCAAGCATAAATGTTGCCTTTAATATCTTAATATTGCCTGTCTGGTTACCATTAGCCTCATCTCCTAATGGGATTAGAATAGACTACTATTTGGTGCCAAATGCAAAGGGCTAATGTGAACCAAGCTAGTGAGAGAAGAGTTTAGAAGGAAACTAGCTAGAAAAGGCCCAGGGGAGGGGCTAAAAATCACATCCAGAGAAAGTACAAACAAGAGAGCATCACACCCATTGTAGTTCCAAGAGTTTAGGCACAGCCAGAGGAGTTTACCATCAGTGTGCAAAACAAAACACAACACAACAGGCAGAGAAAATCAAGAAAATCAGGTGGCAACATACGATGTGTGTTCCATAGGAATCCATCTAAAATCAAAGCAGGACGAATGAGAACAGGAACCTGGAAAATGAGGATTGCTGGGTGGAAGGAGGTGCCAGCTCCCTGCATCTTGGGAAATGGCACAACAGCGACACCCAGGCACTCAACAGAGAACAAGGCAGAAAGAGACCAGGAGGGAGCCTGCGCTCCCAGGAAGGGCAGTCTGGGGATCAATCGCTTTCAGTTATGAAGCAGCCCAAACTGTTTCCAAATGTCATGATTTGGCAAGGATGGTTCTATTGCTCTACTTACCCAATGGCCTCTCCTTGGTCCCAGGGCAAGCTGATAGTTGAGTTCTTGGTAGAAACAGCTGGGATGGAGTCCCAGCAAGCATAGACTGAAATGTGGGGGCCTTTAGAATTCTGCAGCAGAAGACTTTTAAAATGACTATGGACGTATGTTGAACTAACTTTTGATATTTGCAGAAGGAAATTGGGTTAAGTGTCAAGGTCTCCCTCTCTTGCCTTAAATCTTTTTAAGCATTTATGACATCATAAAGTTATTTCACCTTGTCATGAATTATTAAGTATGAGGGGCAAATATTATATATAGAAAGTTCCAATTTACAAATAGGTAGTGCACCAAAAGTATTTTGTTTAGGTATGTTGAACACAAAGAAACATGTTATTCCAGAAATGAAGAGATTCATAATAAATTAAGTTTCCAGGCTAGACCACAAACCTCTAATTAAATCATATTATGGTAAAAATACTTTAGGTTTATAATGATAAGTAGTATACAATTTTACCCATAGGATGATCACAACTGTAGAGTATTTCTATTGCATTTATAGACTCAGTATTGTTGTGGATTAGCTTAGAAAGCTAACCATCATTTCGTCTGGGTTTCATTAGAAAATGTGATCCAACGTGCAGTGGAAACTCCTTGCTTGCATGTACACCATGGGAGGGCATTGGAAGGCTGAGTGACAGAGGCCAGAGGAGAAAGAGCAGGAAAAAGAGGAGAAGAGATTCAAAGCAAGAAAAGGAAAGTCACAATGGTGTGGGGTTAAACAAAATGACAATTCCCAACCAATGGTACTAAGTCTTTGTAGTTGAGCAGGACATTGTAGAGGTCATTGGGCACATGTGACTGTTGAGCACTTGACATGCAGCTCATCTGACTTGAGATGTGCTGTAAGGGATTTCAAAGATTTAGTACCAAAAAAAAGAATACATTATCTCATTAGATATTTTATGTGATTATATGCTAACATGATAATATTTTGGATGTATGGGATTAAATAAAATATATTACATTATTAAGATTAGTTCACCACTTAATAATTTCACATTATTAAGATTTTAATGTGGCTGCTAGAAAATTTTAAATTACCTATGTGACTCAGTTTTGTGACTTGTTTTATATTTCTATTGGACAGCACTCATCAAAATCCAGAAATTCACCAGGTCCCTGACTTTTGGTGATCTTGTGAGAAGTTTCTGGACTTTTCATTTTCTCTGACAATAGTGGCCAAATTAAGCATTCAATTCACTTAAAATGTGAAATATAGGAGATAGTAAATATCAAGTTTATACCCATGCAACTAATTCCAAATGTTGAATAAGTTTTCATTTAGCATAAGTGGCAGATATTTTTGATAGATAATTCCGTTACTAAGAATTAGATTGGAACAGTTCATCCAATGTCATCTTGTAAGGGTAACTTTGGTTTAAAGTAATCACTTCTCCATTTACCTTGTGTAAGAAAAATGAGGCTACCTAGCAAAGGTGACTTGTATTAATAATTATATCAGAGTGATACTGGTTCTGATCAAAGGTGGTTTCCAAGCGTGATTTTGCATATGCTTCATGCAGATAAATGATGGGTTACAGAGTGAAGTTACATAAATGTAAATGGATTTTCTCTTATTAAATGCACTGGGTTATAAATACTCTGACCTTGTTTATAAAGGAAGCCAGTTTGTTCACTTAATGAAGACATTAATTTGCCATTCAACTTGGACTGATTACTCATTAGCTGCTCTGTCCTGACCAAGGGCTCTGACTTAAGAAACCTAGCCTGCTTATCTGATTGTAGGCAGTGGTGTGCTGCCATCTATAGCTGGAAAGCAAAACAAATAATTTGTAGCAGGTTCTGAAAATGTCACAACTATGGAAAAGAATTACAGTGGAGGAGAAAGAGCTAGAATAAAATACATACCAAGATATACTCTATGGACTTTTCCCCATGTTAAAATCATAAGACAATGATTGATTTACAAGCAAAATGAGACCTAAATAAAGTGATCCATAAAATATCACAGCAAACATTAACCCAATTATTCTTGGTGGGGTTGATGCAATAAGGTCAGTCATTCTGATAACGCAAATGGTACAAAATCTACTCTAACCGTTTTCCAGGTAAGCCATTGCTTATATTTGCCAAGAATTCCCTTCAGGAATTTTTTTTTTCATTATTCAATCATTTGCTGGATTCCAAAACATCATAATTCATAATTAACTCACAACAAACATTCTTGGGGGTCCTCCTATGTTCTAAGCATTGTGCTGGGTACTTGAGATGAGCCAAACAAATCTTCTGTCCACAGGATGCTTACATTCCAGTGGAATGAAACAGATGACAAACCCTTGACCAAATAAAGAAGCCAATTCTAAAATTTGTTGGACGTGTTAGAGGTTGAATCATAAGCCCCACGAAAGGCATGTTCAGTTCCCAGCTCCTGATCCTGGGGGTGTGAGCCCATTTGTAAATAAATAGGACCTTTTAAGATGATATTAGGGAAGGTGTGTGCAAACTGAATGAGGGTGGGCCTTAAACTGATATGGCTGAAGACATTATAAGCAAAGGAAATTGGTCATGAAAGAGAAGCCATGGAGAGCAGCCAGAAGCTGGAAGTCAGTGCAACTTGGAAAAGAAAGAAGACACTGCCATGTGCATTGCCATGTGACAGAAAGGCCAAGGAATCCCAAAGATCACTGACCAGACTTCTAGGAGGAAGCCAGCCTTCTAGCCTCTGAAAAGTGAGCCAACAAATTGCTGTTGTTAAGCCAGCTCATTGTGTGGTATTTATTTTAGCAGCTGGGAATTCAATACTGATGATGGTGGGTGTTATGAAGGAGAAAGTGGGACACAGAATACAGGGGTCATCATGTGCTAGAGGTAGGATGCAGTCTTAAGAAGGAAGGTCAGGGGAGCCTCACTGAGAAGATGGCATGTGGGCAAATGTCACCTTGAAGGAGGTAAGAGATATCTGCAAGAAGAGCAGCTGGGAAGAAGGCAACCCAGATGAAGTCCCCATGGTGTGACGGTGCCCAAAGAACTAAAAAAGAAGGGGTCAGTGGAGCTGGGGCAGATGGAGAGGGGAGGGACCTCGGAGTTTAAGGCCAGAGAGGAGGGGAGGATGCCCACCATGGAAGACCTTACAAACAACTTTCAAGACTTCAGCTGCTAGTTGAGTGAAATATGACTTCTTGCTTTTAGATCTCTGACTGACATACCCCTGAATTTTTCACTTTCCATTTTAGGTTTTTTTAAAATCATGATTGTTATTGTAAGAGTCATGTATGCTCATGAAAGCAAATTTTATTAAATAAGTAATAGAAAGAAGTAGGGGAAAATCTGTTTGCAGACTTACTACCCAAACCCAACCATTGTTCACCTTTGAAAGACCTCTCTTCAGTGCTTTTTTAATCCACTGAGAGATTTTAATATACTGGCTATATTCATACTAAATCTATAAGTGCCTTGCTTTTATATTTAACATTTTGCCCTGAGCATCTTTCATGTTATTTCATGCTTATCATAAACATTTTATTAGCTTAATAAAATTCCTAAAGGGGGATAGTAATAGTTCTATCTTTTGAGGTTATTGTGGGGATTAAATGAAAAAATTCATGAAAAGAACTGAGCGTATTGTCTGGTATGAGATAAACCCTCAAGAAATCTTAGCTTTGAGTGGATGTGTAGTGATTTACTTTTCTCCATTTCTATATACGTGCTATGATAAATAATGCTATTATGAACGTCTTTATGCACAAAGGAATTTTTACAATTATTCCTCAGGATTGATGAATTCCCAGGAGTAAAATTACTGGGTCAAGGTTATGGTTATTCTAAGGTGTTTTAAATAAAATTATAAATTGCTTTCCCCAGACAGGATGTGTATTTTAAACCGAACTCTTCATGTGTAAGAGTCCCAATTTCACTACCCCTCAACTTTATATATATTTGCTAATTTGACAGAAAAATTCTATTTACAGTTTTCTCCTTAGTACTTTTAATTAAAATTTCCAATGAGATAGCAATAATAATAATGTAACACTTAAATAGTATATGTGCCAGGGATCATCTAAGAACTTTATATTTTTAAACTTAATCTTATTATTGGTTCCATTCTACAGATGAGGAAACAGATATAGACAGGGTAACTTGCCCACAGACGCACAGGTAATAACTGGAGGAGCCAGAGTTTTAACTCATGCAGTCTGGCTCCAAAGTCTTGAATTTATGCTTGCTAAGTATTTCTGTTTTGTCTTTTATAAACAGCCATTCATATCTGTTACTCATTTATCGTTCATACATGGGTGTTCATTTAGACTGAGTTGTGTCAAATGTTTACATAGTAAAGACATTAGGCCTTTGGCTGTTGTTTGGGGACTGTGCTTTCTATTTTTTTTGAAATTTGCCAAATTAGTTTTACTTTTACACTTCATTGCCACCATCCCAAAGCACCCTCCCTGTGCCGTCCATGAAAGAACGGGCAGAAGAAGCAATTTGACCAGTGGTGAGGGACCTTCCTCTCCCGCAGGGGCCAGAAGAGAGCATCAGCCCACGTCCCTGGGCCAGTCACTCCAGCAGACAAGCACAGGGAAAGAGCAGGGAAGAGGTGGGACACCATCACACACGGACAGACCTTGTTGGCGGGGCCTGCCTATTCCCCCGGTGTGGGCTATGGGAGTGAGAGCTGGGGAGAGAGAAGGATTATGCTGATTCTGATAAGAGGGAAGAGAATTGGTGTCTGGAAACTGGTGTCACATCCCACCTGAGGTTCTGGTCTCAGCCCAGCGGTTCACAGTCTACATAAGACATGAATATCCTGGAAACAGTTTTGTTGCGGAAAAACTGTTTCAAAAGCAAATTACACCCTCCAATACCTACACACACACTCACAGAGACATACCTGATACCAGCATAGATACATGTACACAAGCTACACAGACATACTAGGCACACACTATACACAAGTGTACTCTTCGATTTTTCCACATATATATTTTACATAATGCTGGAAGAAAGGGTGGAAGTCATTACATGGTATCCAGCCTGTGCAAAGGGAGCTCTGAGTAAAAATCAAGATATTTCCCCATATGCCACGATGACATTTCTCAGATAACATATTTTTTACCTTAATTTTTATTGAACTTTTAGATTTACATTTATAGAAACATTACACCTAAAGTATAGGTAATTCCCACATAACCCCCACACATATACACATACACATAGTTTCTCCTATTATTGGCATCTAAGATTAGGGTGGTACAAATATGTTTGCCTTTTTAAAATATGCAGACAATTCGACTTTTATCCACGAAAATCTATATCATTCTCTGATTTTTCTTCCATGACGTCTAGGTTTAAAAAGTACTGGCACCTTCAGAGGTTTGGTAAAGATTCAACTGTATTTTGTATTCTCACGATCTGATTTTTTTTTTTATTTTTAAACTTCTTTATGGAAGTTTATCATTCACACATGGACATACATAAACAATAAGTATCCAGTAAAAGTTGTGAACTTAAAAAACAGACATGTGTATCACCATGCAGGGCTCCCGTACATCACCCCACCACCACCACCTTGCCTTGTCGGGAAACATTTGTTACAAACTATGAAAGAGCATCATCAAAATATGATTACTAAGTATAGCCAATATCTTACATTTGGTATATTTTCCCCCCAACCCACCCAATTAATAACACCCTGTATTAGTATTGTATCCTTGTTATAGTTCATGAGAGAATGTTCTCATATTTGTTCTGTTAATCACTGTCCATCTTCCACACAGAATTCATTGTGTTATGCGGTCCCATGCTTCACACAATCCATTCAAAGTGTACACTAAGTGACTCTCAAATTCATCATAGTTGTGCCGTCATCGTCTCAGTCAATTTTAGAACATTTTCATGACTCCAAAAGGAAAAATCTCATAACCCTTTATACCACTCCTATTGTTGTCCCTTAAAATTGATATAACTTTTTTGCTGCAAAAATATGACATTACTGCTAATCATCATCCATAAATTACGTTAGTTGTAATTTTCCCAAGTATCAACATATTCTTAGCTCTTTGTAAATGAAAAACCTTCTCATGCTATTACCCACAATCTTCATCCACCACCAAAATCACTGTTATACAGTTCCTACATTATTCTTTAGATTCCTTTCAATTGAAATATTACATCCACAGACTGATCTGATTTTTAAATTATTTAACTATAATACATCTGGAATTTGTTTTAGAATATGACGTAAAGTAAATATTTTCTTTCCAGGTTTCTGTTTCTTCTAGCATCCTTTATCACTATAGTAAGCAAATACAAGCTTCCTCTTTATTAAAGATTTGCTGATTCTATTCTATATTAAAGTTTATATTTAAAAGTATATATTGTGGGATAATTATTCTGTTGAGGTAGCTAACCTCAATCCAACTTCACACTGTTTAAAATAATATAACCTTATAGTATTTTCAATGCATAGTGTGTATAATTTTCCCAAACTCCCCTTAATCTTTTTTCTCCCCAGAATATACTTTACTATATAGAAATATCTATCCTTTCAGATGAAAGAAAGTGACATTTTTTTCAGGTTCTCTGACCCCCTTCAACCATTCCCTGCAAAAATCATCTTAATAATACTTTAACTGGAAATCAATGCATTTGGTTAGCGCCAATATCATCACAGTATCCCTTCTTCCTACTCCATTTATTTAAGTTTTATTTTACATCTTTCAAAAGTTTTTCCAGTTTCTTTTAAGTAGGTTCCAGCCATTTCGTACTAGAATTATTCCTAAAAAATGGCTGTTGTGCTTTTATCAATATATATGAGATCTTTTTTTATCAGGATAATTATTGCTGATATATAGAAAAACTGCTAATTTTATATATTTATCTTGGATCTGTTATTGAATATTAAACATGATAGATTAATATAAAAGCTAAAGAGGAATTGAAAAGTAAAGTAAGAAATAATATTGAAAATATTTTATTCTGTAAGATTCTATGTAGTCAGAAGGGGACATCAAATTTTCTTGCTTACTTCCAAAGAAGGAAACGTAATCAGTTCTAAATTACTATAATTTGTTGCTGCAGTTACTCACTTTCACTTCTTCTAAAGGCTTTCTTACTACTGAAAAGCAATTCTTTCATACAGTCTCATAAAAAGGACACAGATTCTTCATAAAAGAGGCTGCTGTTTTCTTTAATGGAAGAAAAGGACTAGAGTATCAATTTAGGGAATATCTAGTTATCTTGGAATTACAGGTAAAAAGCTAAACTCAAAATCTTAACCCAAAAAGAAGTCATAGCAGACACACACAGACACCACTGAGTTATCTGCAAAAACAGGTTTTTCTGTAACTTGGGTTCACAACCATTTAGGTTATGTAGTCCTTACAAAAGGAATTTTATAGAAAATTCAGCTAATTACTGTACCAGTCTTAGCCTGCAGTGTTCTGCAGTGATGCAGGTGGGAGGCAGTCCATCAGGTGCCACCCCCAAACTCTCTCATTTCCCAACAGTGGAATCCCCAACCCTATGTGCACACTGTCATTGCTGGAATCTCCAGTAGTCTTCTTTCATCAAAAATCACTATTTCCTGATGAGGAGTTTTTCCATGGTTATGGGGAAGGACTTCAGCATAGCAGTCTTCCTACAGAGACTTTTCCAGGTTTGTATCAATTGTGATGTCTAAAAGTGGGCATAAATCTTTCTGAAAAATGCAGGAGTCAATGGAGTCAATGGAGAAACATGCATAACCTTTTTCTTACTTTACCTCAATTACTTAACTTTATGTATTTATTAAATTTATTCATCTGCATCCCACAGTCTACCTCCTAAAACTTAAAGTAGATGTTATTTATAATTCCCTATTAAAGACATGGGTTTTTTTAAATTTGTTTTTATACACAATATCCCATAATTTTTAAAGCGATTTTTACTAGAGCAACCATTATTTTTAAGCCCCATTGCAATACACAAGGAGTACCCTGCTCTAAGCCCTTTGGCGTCCTATTGTAATACCACCATCAAATACAGTTTAGTCAAATGTCTTTAGGCCATATTGAACAGCCTTATGAATAAATCTTTAGATGTTGTTAAACCATTGCCACGAAGTTTGTACCGATTTACCTTAACCGATAATGTTCATTTCTTCACAGGCTTACTGACATTGTTTTGACGGTATTTTTTTTTAAAAGATTTTTTATTTATTTCTCTCCCCTTCCTCCCTCCCCTCCGCTCCCCAGTTGCCTATTCTCTGTGTCCACTCGCTGTGTGTTCTTCTGTGACCACTTCTATCCTTATCAGCGGCACCAGGAATCTGTGTTTCTTTTTGTTGCGTCATCTTGTTGTGTCATCTCTCCGTATTTGCAGCACCATTCTTGGACAGGCTGCACTTCTTTTGTGCTGGTCAATTCTCCCTACGGGACCCACTCCTTGGGCGTGGGGCTCCCCTATGCGGGGCAACCCCTGTGTGGCAGGGCACTCCTTGCGTGCATCAGCACAGCACATGGGCCAGCTCCACATGGGTGTTTTGACAATCTTTTAACTCTTTGCCTATAAAACTTTAGTTTATTTCCATTTTCTTGGTTATTAGTTGAACTTGAAGGACTTTTCCCACATTCGCTTGCCATTACAGGCCAAGATTCCCAACGTACATAGTCTCTGCTTTTCTGCCCTATCTTGTCAATTCATCTACTCCCCAATCCCAACAAGTTCACCATGAACACGACGTTACCTGTGGAGATGCTTTAGTACTTACCAGTCCTTATCTCTGACATACACTCTTCCATGTTAGTCTCACAGCTTGACTTTCTTCTCCCCTGGTGTTCTTTCTCATCTCCTTTGTGGACTCTTGTCCTCTACCTATTTCCTAATCATCAGTTATCCTTGGAGATCTGTCTTGAGCCATCTTCCCTGCACGCTGGACACATTCTGCTTAGGCAAGCTCATCCACCCAATGGGTTCAGACATGCACTACATGATAGTAGCATAAATATAAAGCTTTGCTCCTAATCAGAAGTCTTATGTTTTAACTACTAAATAGACATCTCCTTGTAGAGATCACACATCAAGTCTCATGCTATACATTCATCACTAAATTTATATGCTTCAAACCTGCTCTGACCTTGTGTTTACCACCTCATGGAATAGCAACATCTTCCACTCTGTTATTCATGAAAGAAAACTGGGAATAATCCATGATTTTTATATCTTTCTTACCAGCTTTCCTCCCAGCTCAAATGAATCACCTCCTACATATTTCATGAATTCAGCCACTGTTTTGGTTCCCACAAGTACTTCCTTGGCCCAGCCCACCACCGTTGCTTGTCTGATTAGGGTCATAACCTCTTACTAGTCCCTCCAACTCCGCCCTTTCTCTCCACAATCCACTTTCCACACTGCAGCCAAAGCAAATTTCCTGAAACACAAAACTGATCATATCACATCTTTCAAGTTTCTCATTGCCCTTAACATAAAGTCCAAACTTCATAAGAAGGGTCTTTATGATTTGAACTCTATTCATCTCTATATAGGCTTGTTGTGCATTTCTCCTCCAACCCAGAGGAATAATCACTACCCCCAACCCCAAGTACATGCACATGGCATTCAGCCATGCCAAACATCTTTCAGTTCTACAGAAACAAAGAAAAAAATTCAGACACTTTGTCATCACTGAACATATGCAATTGCTTAGGCCAAGAGCACCCTTCCTCAATCCTCTTACCCAGTTTCCTAATCTTTTAGATCTTGATCAGTTGGCTATTCACACTCTCATCTCAGCTTCTGCACCTGAGAGTAAGTTACAGCTTTCTTTTGAGATATATATACATCCATCAGAATCCCCAGCTTGTGGTCAGCCCATGGAATTTGGACTTCCCCATCCCACAGCCACATGATACAATTCTTACAAAGATCTCATACTATTCACAGGTATCTCCTGTTAGTTCTGTTTCCCTAAAGAACCCTGAATAATACAATCTCTCAAGCCCTTCTTACTAAGCATAAGGGAAGAGAGCCAAAACTATAACTGTTTTTTAAAGAAATTTTCTATCTCCTTCAACAAATTCCACTCAGCCTCTTCAATCTCTTTTTACACTGGAGGTAGGTGGTCATCTGAGCATGCCAAAACCAGTTCTTGGCTAGCTCCTTTTCAAATCCTGTGCAGGTGATGGCGGTGAACTGTAACTAGTTGGAGGAACAGAGGAGGGATCCCTCTGACAGAAAGGTAATGAGAGAAGAAGGGAATGGCATAAAGTGAAATTGATGGGACAGAAAGTATTGAAGTTTGGTAAGGAGTTTACAATTTAAAATTACATAAAAGGGAAACCACTAAATGGTTTGAGCAGTGGAGAGACATGACTGATCAGATTTTATAAAAGTCATTGCCCCTAAAATTTCTTTGAAAACAAAATGGAAAAAGCAAGACACTGGGGAATAAATGGAAGAAAATGCCACTGTACATATAGGACAACAGATACTACAGTGATGAAAGACAAAATGACAAAAAAATTTTAATATTTTTCATTATTTTTTAATATCCCAATTTTTTCATTTTATTTTATTTTAGTTTTCCTAAACTTTTATGTGTTTGATTTCTTATATTTAAACCTATCATTATTTTATTTTTCCTATTAATTGTATTTGGCTACTTTATCGGCTTCATTTTTGAAGAAGCTTTGGATCACAAATGCTTCACAAATGCTTCACAAATGGTGTGGGGTATTAGTGATGAGGGATACATGGGAGGAAGTTTACCAGGACATACATATAAAGTATATAAATGTGTTCAAATGTTCACGGGGCATTGTCACAGTGGGTGGAGATTCACACAATAACCAAAAGAATATTGAATCCACATCCTGGAGAGCTCTGCCACATTTTCTAATGGAAGAGCAACAATCCCCCAAATACAGGGGCAATGACTAGTGAAAGAGGATGGTCCATTGATGAGTCCTTGATATGCTTATGAGCCTTTGCTCTTGAAATTGAAACTTAGCCTTGTGTTATAGGGCACCTAAGAATTACCTCCTGAGACTCTCCTTGCTGCTCAAATGTGGCCTCTCTCTAAGTCAAACTCAGCACATAAATGTATTACCTTTCCCCCAGCATGAGACATGACTCCTGAGGATAAGCCTCCCCAGCACTGAGGGATTACTACCAAGCACCTACTAACAGTGCAACTGGGAAAGGCCTCAAATAAAAGGAGTAAAAATTTAAAGACAAATGAGTTTATATAACTAAGAGACTTCAAAGTGATTCGGGAGGTCATCCCAGAGGTAAACTTATACACATCTCAGCAGGATCTCATAAACTGCCAAAGTAGATACTACCCCAAATGGTGGGGCTCCTGAGGGCTCTGGAGACACCCAGGTCCTCTGCTCAAGGCAGATAGCTCTGGAGTTTAGTGCCTTGCCAGTGGGCCCACTTTGGAGTTTGTGCTCCTGAGAGTGATGGAGTTGGACTCAGTTATGACTTCCCTATACATAGCACATCTGTCCCTACTATTTGAACCTATAGTTGGTGCTGGAGTTGGTAGGTGTATGTCCAAGAGACTTAAATCTTTGGGCTCTCCATGTGCCAGCTAGGCCCTGAGCCTCAGCAGACATGGAACATCTACTCTCCAGTTTATTGAACTCACCCAGGACAACTGGCAAGGAGGTAAGGATGGGTAACCACCATACCAAGGAAATGAGAGAGCCTACCACTGCAAGCAAGGGAATCCCATCCATCGGCTGTATGGGATTGAAGCCCTCTCTCAATTAGAGCTGAAGTGGACATCACCATCTCAAATCCTCAGGATTGGGAATGAACTATGGACTAGAGTGGACTTACTGGTATTCTACTATAGACTTACTGTGATTCTAGCAATGGAACAACATTGTTATGGAAGCAGGGGCCACTGGAGGCTCTGAAGGCAAGGAAAGGGAAAAACAAGTGTAATACATGGGCATTTTTGGGAGTTGGAAATTGTCCTGAATGACATTGCAATGACAAATATAGGCCACTGTATATCTTTCCATAACCTACAGAATTGTGTGGAAGAGAGTGTAAACTACAATGTAAACTATAATCCATGCTCAATGGCATTTGTGTTTATCAATTGCAATGAATGTACCACACTAATGAAGGATGTTGTTTATGTGGGAAAATATGGAAAGTGTGGGGAGCAGGCATATGGGAATCCTTATGTTTTTTATGTAACATTTATGTAATCTAAGTATCTTTAAAAAATAAAAATAAATGAAAGTCACTGTCTTTCCTTTGTATAGAAAGGAATGTGAGGGGGTGAGAGGAGACCAGTTAGTAGACATCTCAGTGGCTCAGTGGAGAGATGGAAATGTCTCAGATGACAGTAGTGGCATCAGATATGGAGATCACTGGATGGATGATTAAAGGTATTTTTTTGTGTTAGAAACAGCAGGCATGGCTGGTGGACTGAATGTGAGATGAAGTAAAGGGAGAAATGAGGGTTGATTCCCAAGATTTTTGTCTCAAGAAATGAGGTGGATCATGGTATGATTTACTGAGATGAAAATGATTAGGATAGAATAGGATTTGGGTCAAACAAGAGGGGTCAAAATTCTATTTTGGACGTATTGGTTGATACACTTATTAGACATCCAAGTGGATATATCAAGTATGTAGTTGGAGTCTAGAGTTCAGATGTTCCAATTATCTGTTGATATGTAACAAACTACTCTCAAAACTTGGTATCATAAACCATAACCATATTCTGCTGCTCAGAGATATAGAGTGTCAGGGACAAGGATGGCTTGTCTCTGTTCCATCATGTCTCAGAAGGGAAGACTCAAATAGCTGGGCATGGCTTGACTGGGGGTTAGAATAGTTTGGGTGCTTTTTCACTGACATATCTAGCACCTACCCTGGGAAGACCTGAAGGCTGGGTTCAGCTGGTTCTGTCAATGGGAATGCCTTTTCCATGTGGCTTGGGCTTCCTCACAGTATGATGGCCTCAGAATAATTGGACTTGTTTTTGGTGGTTCAGCATTCCCAGAGCAAGGATTCTAGCTAAAAAGGTCAAAGTTGCATGGCCTTTTGTGACCTAGCCTCTGAATTTATGTAGTGTCACTTCCATAGCATTGACAAGCCCACCCAGATTCAAGAAGATGGGGCAGAGATCCCACTGCTCAGTGAGGAAAGTGTCATATAATCTGACCACACCTAGGATATTTCCAGATTCCCTGATAGATAGTGGAGACCTAGAAGAAGAGAATTGAAGGGCAGATCACTGTTAAGTGAATTTAAGAAACCAGGCTCATGATAGACAGATGGGGAGAAAAGTCAGACTACAAGACCATAAGTAGAAAATACAGAAGAAAATGTTTTTCTAGCAGATGCTTCTGTGTAAAAATGGACTTGAAAGAAATGTTTAACTTTCTGGTTATACATACATACACCAGATTTATTAAATGGCTTAAAATCAGAAGGTAAAATCCAGTGACAGCTTGTTTTTATTCCCACCACTGCTTTATGCTACTCTTTTGGATGTCTCTTCCCTAACCCTTAGTTGTATCTTGACCAAATCTCATAACTCTACCTTGTATTTGATTATAAGAATAGTTTCATTTTCAATATTCAAAAACCCAGAAGAGAATCTGTTCAAAATAGACACTCTTTTTAACATTGGATAGTTTCATGCAAAAATTCAGCAGTCCCTGGAGAGTGGTAGTAGCTCAGTGGTTGAGAACCTGCTTTCCATGTACAATCCCCAGTACCTCCTAAAAAAAAAAAAAAAAAAATCAGCAGTCCCAGTTTCTTTTGAAAACTTGGAAGATCCAATAACTCTAGACCTGCATTGCAACAAATGGCCAGAGCTGAGTAGTGTCTGCCCTTGTTGGACAATGCAAGCACTCTTTGGATCCAGAGTCCCATTTATCTTGTTTTGTGAATTGCATTAACTGTACCTGCTTAGCACCATGGCCCTGGAACTAGCACCAAAGAATGGATATGTTGTCTCTTCTTTTACTGCCCTGACTCCTCATACCCCTTCTCATTGGTTGTTATGCTGTGTTTGCAGTTCCCTCTTTACTGTTGATCCCTTCTCTCCAGGCAGCAACCACGTGCTAGCTCTCCCTCAAGAAGAATATTTGTGGGCTCCTCAGAGACCATCCACAAGGACATGGGTGAGGATACTTCCATTTGGCATCTAAAAACCACTACTCCACCCTTCATCGTGCAAACATATACTTTGTCCCTTGGCATGAAGGCAGATTCTTATATGGCTCATACCCACCTACCCCTTATGGTATACTCTTGATACCAGTGTGGGCCCCTCTGTGGTGGTAACAAAAAATAGGGCAAACTCTTTCCCCTGCTTCCCTCTTTCCTTAGCCTACTCTCAAAATCAGCACAGCCAGCTTCCCTACCTTGGACTTCTCCATTAAGAAGCAGATAGTTCTACCTTCACACAGATTCCCCAAACTCTTAGGAACACAGATCAGGCTCACTTAAAAACTGTTTCCTACTTACCTTTAAGAGCCATAGGTGCGGGGGTGGGGGAAGGTGATGGACAAGTTTCTGCAGCTTCAGATGCATTCAGCTATGTGTAGGATGTCAGCTCCCCTTCTACCAGAAAACCCCATCTCTATGAGGGGTCCTTCATGTGACTTTACGACAGTGCTCTCCACAGCACTCTAGAGTTTGATAATCAAAAGACAAGTTTGGCCACCTTTAGTAAATCCTACATGGATATGTCTATAATCACATCTCTCTTTAAAATTGTTTCTACTATCCTCAGCTTTCAGACTGAAACTGAAACTCTAAGACAATAAAGTCCCATTATACTCATGTTATACATATTAAAAATATATTTTTTCCTTGATTTATCAGTGCTAGGCATTTTATTCAGCACTGTTCAATAGAACTTTCTACAATGATGGAAATGTCTTATATACCTGCCTTGTCTAAAACGGCAGCCACCAAACTTATGTTGCTATTGAGCACTGGAAATGTGGCTTGAGCCCTTGAAATGAGATGGAAAAACTGAATTTTTAGCCTTAATTCATGTAAATTGAAATAGCCACATGTGGCTGGGGGTTATTGTGTTGGATGGCACCAATCTATGTAATTAGAAGACTGAAATCTATTGCACCAACTGGGCCTTGTGATAGGAAATTTCCCATGTATTATTTCATTTGATCCTCACTCATGAAAAATTGATACCTTTTTCCATTTTCACATGTAACTAAAGCCAAAAAATAATTTACAATGTAAAACCAAATAAAATTTATTTCACCTCATTTCAGTTCTTTATTCAAACACTATCTTCTTAGTGAGAAGAAGTGAGACCTATTAAATAGCCACCTTATTTAAAACTGCAACCCCTGGACAACTCCCTACTCTTCTTTCCTGCTTTTTTTTTTTTTTTCTTCTGTCACTTTTCACTATATAATATATCATAGGCTTTATGATTCTGTTTATTGCCCCCTTCTTCCCACTAAAATGTTGTATTAGTTAGCCAAAGGGGTGCTGATGCAAAATACCAGAAATTTGCTGGCCGTTATAAAGGGTATTTATTTGGGGTAGGAGCTTACAGATACCAGGCCATAAAGCATAAATTACTTGCCTCACCAAAGTCTATTTTAAGTGTTGGAGCAAGATGGCTGCCGACGTCTGTGAGGGTTCAGGCTTCCTGGGCTCCTCCCCTCTAGGATCTTGCTTCTCTCTGGGTTCGGGTTCCTCTCTTCCTGGGGCTTCAGCTTAAGGCTTCAGCATCAAACTCCAATATCAAAACTCCAACATCAAAAACCCTTAACTCTGTCCTTTGCCATGCCTTTTATTGTGAGACCCCACCCACCAAGGGGTGGGGACTCAATGCCCTACTGGCACAAGAGGTTTCCATGATTATTTAATCAAGGAAACTTATTAATTCAATATAATCTAATATGCCCAGAGGAAAAGATCAGTTTACAAACATAACCCAATATTTCTTTTTGGAATTCATCAATAATATCAAACTGCTTCAAATGTAAACTCAGTAAGGGAAAAGTAATACAGCCAAAACAGTGCATGATATCCCCTAGGACATAATAAATTCTTGTTGAATTAATGAACAAGCTTCCTTCTAGATGGGGTAGATCTTGCTCCACGGAATGCTTTTCAGTTCTGCGGAACACTTGCATAGGTTTGTAAGCGAAGGTGGTCTAGACCTTGAAAATGGAGACTTGGCAGAGCTGAACTATACCACATGTTCTAAAGAAAAGACTGTGGGGTGCCTGGGGGCAGTCAAATAGCTGGAGAAAAGAAAGAGGAGTGAATGGGATGACACTGGACTGAGACACAACATGACGCTGAGCGGCCTTTGAAGACACCCAATTGTAGTGGACATGGGAAGATTTGAAGAGGGCTATCTAACAGTGTTGGCTTTGAAGTTGTCTGTATTGCTATGATATAAATACAGTATTTCCCAAATTTTCAATAAAATTTACTGTACTCATAAAGTCAAGTGCCAGGGGTTGATGAATTATTTTTTAAAAAAATTTTTTTTGGAGGAACTAAAAGAAGTGTGTTTAATATCTCCATCAACAAAGTGTAAAACACAGCACAAGATCACAGATAAATTGAACTAATTTGATCAAAGCAGGTGCCTGGGATGGGGTATATTCATGAGACTCTAAGTCAGCCCTCCAACTAAATCTCCACAGTCACATTCCAGAACCTCCCCCCCCAAATTAAAGAGAGTATTCAATAAATATGTGTTGAATTGTCGATTTGCATTTTCACAGGGTATGAGTGGAAATTGGGTCAATCTTACTTTGCTTTCAAGAACCAGAAGACCAAATATGGGAGACATACAGACAAGGAAGCTAAACCTGAAAGAAAGTAAATATATGACTATACAATGATTACGTGGCAAAACCTGACTTCAAAACTAGATCTGTCTTAATTGTAGGTCCATTTGTCTTAACTGTAGATCCATTTTACCAAAGTGAGATTTTACTGAAAGAGCTTGGATTTGTGCCTGAATTATTGCTGAAATTTATGCAATTCTTTTAGCTCTTAAGTGCATGCTTTGTACTTATCCTATTTTAAGCATGATTGCAGCTGTCTGCTCTTCTCCTGACCACAGACCAGTTATTAAAAGCTCCTAGTAGCCATGTCTTCCTACTCTTATTGTCACAGCTTGATCTCCTTACTTTTTCTGTGCTTCAGTCTTCATTCCTATAAATTTCAAATCCCATGCTTTGTTCAAAATTAAGCTCCTCTCCCAAATACCACTTACTTACGTTTAGCCAAAACAGAACTGTCTGAGCAGATACACAAACTATTAAGAATGGTATGAGGAAAGAGGGAAAAGGAGGTGTGATATGAGGGCATTTGGGGGACTTGAAGTTGTCCTGAATGATACTGCAGGGACAGATGCAGAACATTACATATCCTGCCATAACCCACTGAACGGACTGGGAGACAGCGCAAACTACAATGTAAACTATAATCCATGCTGTATAGCAGTGCTCCAGAATGTATTCACCAAATGCAATGAAAGTACCACACTAATGAAAGAAGTTGTTGATGTGGGAAAAGTGGGGAGTGTGAGGAGTGTGGCATATGGGAACCTCCTATATTTTTTAAGGTAACATTTTGTGTGATCTATGTATCTTTTTAAAATAAATAAATAATTAATATATATATATAAAAGAATGATATGAAGACTTCTTGGCAGGTTAGATTTTGTCAGTCTTCCATAGTCCCCCAAAATAAAATCCCTGAAATGGCAGATGCTGGGTATTGACCTTTTCTAAAAACCAGATAAAAAGCTCAGACAAGACCAAAAACATGGTGTTTAAAAAAAGGAAGGGGAGAGACTCTTTCTTCAGAAAAATTGTTTTTAAAGGTATCATTAAACAGTAGTCTTATTCCCAATATTTAATGCTATCATTTAATTCAAAGCAAGCAAACATAAATGTGCTTATTGGGCAAAGGAAGATTCTTTAAGGTTAACAGCCCAGAGCAAAAGACTGTTTTCATTTCTGAGTTTCTGAGACAGACTTTAGAAGGATTAAACGATAGTGGTTATTTTCATATTTAATAGTGTTCTCGGTGTTATTAATAGGACTTTCTTGTGAGAGATTAAATCATATCAGAAATCTGTATATCAAGACAGTATCAAGAAAATTACTCAGGTCTCGTCTCCTGAAAAAAGGAAATTAAATGGCTAGGAAACAGCTGACTGGACAGTAACTAAACGTAAATTAAAAGAGGAGAAGGAAACTGTCAGCTGGAAAGGGCTATATTTAAATGAAAAAACAATGTGATGTACTCAGTTTATCTTTTCCATTATATTTTCATTTATCCTTCAAGAACAATGTTGCCAGTAGTGAGGGAGAGGAAAAAGAAGCGCTTGTGGTTCAGCACTTTGTTTTCAAACCTGAGCCTGTTTCCCAGGAGGATGGCGTGTGAGGATGTGTGAGTGTACCCAATACTACAGTTGTCCTGGGTGAGCGCTTCTAAGACCCTTTCCCTGGGGCCTGCTCCTCTTCTGGGTATCTTGCTGTTTCTTTTCTAGCAAATTTTCAAAGCCCTAAACCCATAGATCCTCTCCACATTTTCTCCTTAACCTCAGTCTCCTGGGTCTTTTTTATTCACTCTGTCCCTGGAGAGGTGGAGTGACCTAGTTGACTGATAGATTTGGGAAGAATAACTGGTTTTTCTTGGCTTAGTATCCTTCCTTTTGGGCTTTGCCTACCTCCAAACAACACAGGTTGCATTCTGCCGCTCCGTGCCCCACAGCGTTGAGAGTCGAGGCAGTATAGGTGGTACTGGGCTGCTGAGAGGAAAATCTCTCTTCGTGGAAACCAGGAGGGGAAAAATATCCCTCCCTCTAACAACAAGAATTAAACTGATAGGGTAACATTACATAACTAGACACTCACTCTAATTATTCCTTCTTCATAACTGAGGTTTTATTATGGTTTTCCCCCTACCATTCCTTTGTTTTCTCTATTGCTCAAAACTCGGACAGAGATAAGAGATGCTTCTTTGGAAACCCAGCATCTGGGTCATTGGTTATAAACACTGAAAAATCAAAATCAGAAGAGTAACTTGGGGCATAATATATACACATGATCAGGAATCTCGGGTGCCATTGCATGTCATATAGGCCGAGGCATTTTAGCTTTGGTGGTATATGGAGACTTGCATTAGGCCAAGTTTTTGTAGTAATACTGTTATACTGTTATACTGTATACTGAGAGGTTCTAAGTCCATGAATATTTTGACTCTGGAGTCACAATTGACTTTGAAAAGGCTAAGTTGGGGAGTGGATGTTGATCAAGTGGTTGAACACCTGCTTCCCATATTCAAGGTCCCAGGTTCAATCCCCAATACCTCCTAAGAATAAACAAACAATAAAAAAAAAAAATTTCATTGGGGAGCAGATGCAGCTCAAAGGTTGAGTGCTTGCTTCCCATGTATGAAGTCCTGGGTTTAATCCTCAGTAGAAGGGAGGGAGGGAGAGATGGAGGCAAAGAGGGAGGGAGAGAGGAAGGAAGGAAAGGAGTCTGAGTGGGCATCTTTAAGCAAAAGAAACTAAGATCTCAGCAGATATGGGGGGCCATGCTTGGGTCTCCTCTCACAGGAATGTTATCATTCTTTCAGAGACTCAGAAGTTGTATTGATTCAATGCCAAGAGTCTAAAGTGACTCATCTTTTAAAAAGCCCAAAGAGTTGATAATGAGATACCCAAGATTACCACAGCTTTTGCCTCGCCTGTTTTGAAAACAAGCCAATCTCCAGTAATTAGAGCAATTATCCAGAAAAAATTTTCCTTCCAGAATATGTGCCTACATGTGCAGATTTTCCAGAGAAAAAGAACTGTCAGGATATATAAATATAAAATGTTATATATTATAATATATATTAAGAGATTTATTATAGGAATTGACCATGGGGATTAATAAATCCAAACTCCATAGGACAGACCACAAGCTGGAAATTCTGACACGGGTGAAGTTAAATTTCCCAGGGGAAACTGATTGGGGGACATAGAGGCAGAAATTCTTCTTTCTGAGTTCTGAAGTCCCCAGTTCTGCCTTTTAAGACGTCTAACTCTTGGGATGAGAAGATTCTCCACATTGCTGAAGACCATCTCCTTTGTTGATTACTGATGGAAATCAGTAGTAGATGCAATCAGCTGATTATAGATGCAAATCACCTATGATAAACCTTCACAGTAACAATCAGACCAGTGCTCTCATGGTCAAACAACTGGACACCATAACCTAGTCAAGTTGACAGGTGAACTTGACCACCACAGAAGCTATGGTACACACTCAGTGGTATCTGAGGGAAGGAAAGTAGATGGAAAGAATCCTTGTATCAGCTTCCCCCTGATGCCTTTCAGTCAATGCCCATGTTCTGGAATCTACTACCTGTGATCTTAAACTCAGTCTCCCCACAAGGCACTCACCACCTTGGTGGACTGGAAGAGGCCTTAGAAAACAGAAACAAGAAGGCAAAATTAAATTACAGGCAGCAGGCACGTGGGTGTCCTTTTTCAACATCCAAGAGCCCAGAAGCCTTACCAGCAAAGGCCCAGTGGCACAAGTCCTCAGCAGGGGCAGGCAGTCCCAAGGAGCCACTGAGGTAGCTTACAGTAGCAGAGATTAGATTATAGGGAAAAATAGAGACTTCACAGGCCTTTCAGGCATAACTGGGAAGAATGACATGTGCTGCTTTTCAATTATTTTCAAGACAGCTGGACTCCCATGCACTACTGAGTGCTAGCAATGTTCTAACTTTTAATTGGTAGAAGGCAGTGCTAGATCAGTGACCATAAATTCCACTCTGCCTTCAGACCCAAGGAGAGAAGGTGAAGAGATTAGCCTTGGATCCATGTGGCTTGTCCATAACTGGCTCTTGATTGCTTGTGTCCAGCAAAAGAAAAGTTATCCTTAGGAGGCCCAAACATTTCACTACAAGAAACAAACCAAATATTCATTGTGGCTTCGGCCTGAAAATGCCTGAGCCCAGGAGTGTAGGCCCGATGGTGCTAGGGAGCCCTCACTCAATCAGCCCCTGGTTACAGAAATACCTTATTTAAAGGGAAAAGGAAAATTAAGGCATTATGAAGAATTCACCCCATTGAGTTTAAGACCAAAGGTTGTGGATTCCAGACATCCGGCAACCTCGGGATGTTGAAATGGATGTTTCTCTTTTTTCAGATACCACTTACTTTCTACTATGGTCTTGGAAGCACTGTGTACTGGGTTCTGGGAACATAACTCTGTCTGGGATACCTGCTTTAGGGCCTGGGGACTGGCTTGTTTTGAACAGTGTGGATGCGGGATAAATGCTCTAACAATGTTGTGATAACTCTTCAAACTATTTAAAAAGTAAGCAAGGAATAGATGTGGCTCAAGCGATTGAGCTTCTGTTTCCCACATGGGAGATTCCAGGTTTGGTTCTGAAGCCTCCTTAAAAAATCCCAAAAACAAACAACAAGCAAAACAAATGAAAAAAACAAGTCAGGAGAGCCAATGTGGCTCAGTGGTTGAGCACCAGCTTCCCATATACGAGGTCCCAGATTCAATCCCTGGTTCCCAGTACCTCAAAAAGTAAAATAAAATAAAAATAAAAACTAAGCACATCCTAGACTCTACCTTGCACATAGTTCCTTCTGGGGCCCTTAAGGAAATACTGTTCCAGCCATAGCTTCTACAGGCAACTACCAGGCATCAAGAGCTCCTATAACCAAGGCTGTTCCAATAAAAAATTTGGGAGTATTGTTTTTTGGTTTATTTTTACTTTAAAATTTTGTATTTTGAACTCAAAAGATCAAAATAATTTAACTACATAGTTCTTTTAGATTTTTATGCCTTTGGATATTAACTTCCCACAGGACTTAATTTTGGATGGTTTTTCCTCTAAAAGTTAAATAATGAGAGGGAATTTATATTCTAATTTGGGGTAATATTATTTTTTAGGAAATATTATAACTACCTTTCACACATTTTATGGGAATCTTTGCATGTTGGAATTTAATATCATTGCAGAATCTTTGATAAATTACATTGAACAATAAGGTGGGAAGAAATTTGGAATGAGAAATAGAATAGAGGGTCAATTTTCAGTCTTTGGTACAGAATAGCCCCTGGGTTGATTTACTTAATAATATACTGTTGGATCCATTTCAAAGCCTTCTGGGACTGTGATAGTTTGAGTTTTTAGCGGATCCTAGAAAATTGTTCTTAAATTGGTCAATTCTTTCGGGTACAATCTATTGTGAAGCTTTGATGAGATTAGCTTCAGTTAAGGGCCATTTTATTGGATTATTCCAGTAAGGTATAGCCAAGGGTGGGTCTTAATCCTCTTACTGATGTCCTTTATAAACTGTAATTGGTGGACACCACAGAAACAGAGAAACCCCCAGAAGCTGAGAGAAAAGGCTTCAGTAGCTAGAAGCTGAAATCAATAGAACACAGAAGCTGAGAGGAGGCCACTGAAGTCAGAAGCTGAAAGCAACAAGGTCTAAAGAAGAGAGAAGTGGATGCCACGATGTGCTTTATCATGTGCTTTGCCATGTGAGAGAGGACTCCAGGACCGCGAGCAGCTGATCTTAGGGGAGATAAGCTTTGCCTGATACCCTGATTTGGACACTTTCATGGTCTCAAAACTGTAAACTTGTGTGACAGTTTGAAGCTTTTATCAGTTCCAAAAAGAAAAAGATTATGTTTTCCTGTGGGTGTGAGACTCTTTGATTGAACAATGTCAGTGAGGCAGGACCTAGGTTGATTCTCTGCTGGTTTGATATAAATGGGAGACAAATAGAGAATGGAAGCTGTCATATTTGATCCTGCCATGTGAGAAAGAGGATTGCAGGAAAACAGAGGAGAAAGAAATCCCGGGAAGAGACTAGCCCTATGCCTGGGTGCCCACAGCTGAGCTTTGGGATACAGTAGATTTTGGAAGGGAAGGCAGAGACCAGGCAGGGCTCGCCCGCCATCTTGCAACACACCAGGATCACCAGCAGCTGACTTTGGTGAGAAAGCATCTCTGCTGATGCCTTGATTTGGACATGTGATGGCCTCAGAACTGTAAGCTTTTACCCCAAATAAAATCCCCATTATAAAAGTCAACCCATTTCTAGTGCTTCGTATCAACAGCCTCATGGCAGACCAAGACAGTATGTAACCTAAAAATCCCCATTGTAAAAGCCACCCCATTTCTGGCTTATTGCTTTGGCAGCCTTTAGCTAACTAAAACAGGGACCAAATCCCTACCATTTGCTAACAGCCCAGGAAGTTATGCAAAAAAGCAGAGGTCAGTATGGGCAAGAGGCCTCACAAGGTTGGTTAGCCACAGTCCTGGATATGCAGAGGCACATGGTCATTCCCAGTGTTTTTAAAAAACTAAAACCTGAGGAGTGTAAGAAAGTAATTACCCTGGCCCATTCCTGGTTTCCAGGGAAGGGATTTTCCCTAAACACCCTTTGCCTTGGTATCCCTAATCCCACTGACCCTGGGAAGGTGGTCTTTCATTCTGATCAGGAAATTGTACAAGGAGTATCTAAGTATACTTGGCTCAGTTCATCCCCTGCTCTTGGTACTTATTCACCTGTAGAGAACACACATTTTCCCACTCCCCTGTGAGCTGGGGTGAATGGGTGGATGAATCAATCTACCTAATTCCAGAGTTCACTTTTAGCAAGTTTCCTGGCTAAACAGCTAGAGAACTGCATCCAACCTGGCTTCTATCAGCAATGTGGACTCAAGTCACCACCTTTTCACTTCTCAAATGGTTCGAAATTCAGACATGGGGTGTGGGTTGGGAGAGTGTTTCATTTATAAGGGACCCTCCAAGACCTCAACACCTACTACTTACACTTCCATTGTTCTTAAAGCCCTGTCTGACCCCAGGCCTTCGATAATTCAGACAATACATGTAGGACACTGTGCAAGGAGCTGGGGACACAATAGTAACAGGACACTCACGGGGGCCTACCTCATGTAGCCTACAGTCTAGGTAGGATGTGCCCCGTTTCCCCACTATGACACAACTGCCATTTACACTTTTAACATGCCATGCTTACCTGTGCTGGGATGCCTTCTCTCCCGAGACCACCCTCTTAATGATTCAGAGGGAAATCTTCCAAAACCTGATGAAATTGCAGGTTTCTTATTCCCACTCTTTTGAACTCTTGCAGGTATCACATTGCCTCACCATAACTGAGCACTTTCCTACACATGGTCTTGATTCTATTGCTGGTCTAGTCAGGGTTTTTCAACCTTAGCAAGATAGACTTCTTGAGTGGACAATTTTTTTCTTATAGGGGTTGTGCTGTGCAGCATCCCTGGTCCCTACCTCCTCGAAGCCAAATCCTATATCCTGCTCCCCGTTTCTCTGTGGCAAAATCACCCTCAAATGAGACTCACTATTACTATCCCAGAAGCATGAGGACAAAGCTCATGCCATGGATTGTCAAGAGCTCTGAGCAACTGTCATTAAAAATTAATGACTACCATAGTACTCCTTAAAATGGTCCTGCAATGCTATGCAAAGACTGAAATTACATAAATCAGAAGTAAAGCTGAAAATTGTGCTTTCTTAAATGCATAAGTGCTGGGCATGATAATCAACTAATGAATGATTCACTCATACAAATACCACAAGCACAGTTGATTATGGACCAGAAGACTAAAAGTAGTACATTCACAAGAGGAGAAAATAAGAATGGAATGTGCAACTCTTTTCACTTAGGAGTAGTCTTACAGAATTTAAGTGTCAATTTCCCACCAACATCTAACACAGTACTGCTACATTTGAGTAAGCACATTAGGAAAAAAGTGAAAATTAAATACTATGCAAGTTTTCCTTTTAATGAAACATGGTCTTAATAGGACATGGATGTATCAGCTTAGTGGCTTTATTGCATTGATAGAAAAATTATGAAAGAAACAAAAAAAATCAATGGATGTTATTGTTTGTCTTTATTTTATGATCAGTATGCCATGTTTTACCATCATGGCTTAAAATTTTCATTTTGCCCAACAAGTTTCAAAGAAAAGTTTATTACATGCTTTAATAAAACATTTAAAATATTTACAAATGCAAAATAGATGTTTCATAACTGAAAAAATTTCACCTGAGAATTCATTATAACATTGCCACTTGTTTTGATTCTTTTTTCCCAAGTTGTTAATGTGGCTGAGTGACCACATGCAACCTGCATTGTCTATTGCATTAAATATATTTAATTCCTTATTTGCAACTGATTAAGCATTAAGCTTTAGTAATTATATTATGAAATTTACAGATGGAGAGCTGAGATTATATTCATATTGATTCTGAATATGATTTAACAAATTATTTGCCATAGCTACAGAATTTAAATAAGGGAAGAAAACATATTTAAAGGGTAATGTTATTTTACTGAATTAGACAATAACAGCTTTTTAAAATTCATCAAGCATTGAGAAGACCAGTTCATAAAATAAGGAACAATGATCATGTAAATATGCAATGTACAAACTGAAAATAGTCTTTTCAAAATTCTGCATGAAGGAAAAGGTATACACTGTATACCCATAATCCTGTCATTTGTCTTTGGCAGCCTCAAAAGAAAGTTATCAACTTAAAACAAATTTTCTTAGAAAAAACTTCCTTAGAAGTTAATGTTAAAGTAGGCAGAAATGTGTAATGCTATGCAATATATAGAAAACTTCCCACCTTATGGCCAAAAGACAAAGTATTTTCTCTCTATCTGTCCATTTGTATTACAACTTGAAAATCATGTGGGTATGAGGTAGTGTAGTTACTTGGATTACACATGCTGGTTATTAAAAGTAATGCTATATTTTAAGAAATATTACACTTGGCCAATACTCAGAATATCATTAAAATAAATCCCTTTAATATTAAACTGTTTATATGTGAAGAGAAATTTAAACCAAGTGCCTTAAAAATCATATTTAAACTCTTGACAAGTAGGTTTTACCATAAAATAGTAAGTAACCTTCCAAAGCAGATATTTACAGTAGCAATTAAAGTAAAAGATTATTTGACATTTCCACATACATAAACTGATATGACAAACAGCTGAGTGTACAATGAGGTAGGAAATCAAGGATTCCATTGGCTTGTGTAAGATTTTACATTTTGTAAACCAGGAAAGTTATTGTATTATTTTATATTGTGAAGTTGAAAATCAAAATTAAAAGTATCAAAGAAGTAACTACTTGGGGATATTTACACACAATTCTTTTGTAAAAGGATACACATTTATCATAGAATTATCCATTCTCCCTGACAAATTCTTGAATGTATTTAGGAAAGCCTCTAGAAAATAAACAAGCCCAACTAGCTTCCTCTTAGAAGAACTAAGTTAAAAACAGAGCTTACATACACACCACTGAAAATATACTAGAAATATCCTTCCTGCCAAAGCCCTCCCCTGCCCATCAACAAGGGTAACATTTGACAAATAACTCTGAAATATCATGACTGGCCCCCCTATACTTTCATGGCAATTGCCTAGTTGTTTCTGACTCATTCAGACTCGGCAAACTGCTGCTTCTCATCACATAGGCCACACGGACCCCTTCTCAGGTGCCGTCTATGAAGTGTCTCTTTCAGGTGTCTGATCTTGGTGAAATGAAGTACTTTCTAATTCAAACACTACTTTCTACCCTTTAAAACTGGGCTCTGCAAATGTTTGTTTGCATAAGCATAATGTTTTATTTTGTTTTTTTTTCAATCGTTGAGGGTCCATAGCTTTCATCTGACATTCACACAGGTTTGTAACACCAAAATGGCTAAGAACCACACTGTAGGATGTTATGGGGTAGGTGCTCAGGTGATAAAAACTACATTTTAGGACAGGAATGGATAAACACAAAGACTGATTTTAAAATGCCCAAGGCAAAATGTTTTTTGTGCCCTTATACCACATCAGATAGGGGGAAGGGAATAAGGATTAAATCTGAGTTCCAAATTCAAAACCACAATGAAACAAGATCTACTTTTCTTTACATTTCATCCCTATTTCACAAACCTGTGCAGTGTTATAGATAATATTTTAATCTACAATAATGCTTTTCACAAGTTAGCCACAGGACTTCAAAAAAAGGGTGGAAAAACATACAAAATCCTGGTATTTATAAGCAATTTTCTTCGCCCCTGATGTTTGGTTTTCTTGCATTGGTGAGCTTGGGTGGAAAGGTAAAGAGCCTCGTACTTTGGTAAGCTCTCCAGGATTCTAGAGAAGCTAAGAGAATGCTGACAATGCATTTACTCATGGCCCTTGTATCCCGAGTCTTATTTCTTCTTCCAAAGGGACAAGAATGTTAGGAAATGGAAAGACTGTGATGGGCCCGGATACGGTAGAGATTGAGGAGAAAAAAGAAAAGAAGGAAAATGATATAATACTTATCTACTGTGCAGTTAGTATTTCTGAAGTTGATACTGAGGAGGAGCAGAAGCTCCCACATTAGGCCAACCACCTGCCCCTGCTTAATAAATATTTCCAGAGTATTTTAAAAGTCACAATGAAGTCCAACCAACCTCTGGTTTTAGTAGGAGCTGAAGAGTAAAGCTCTAGGCTTCAGGCAAGATGATGCTTTTATTTTTCACACTGCAGTTCTACACAAATATTCCCAGCGGCCCAAACCCTACTTCTCAGCAGAACAGAACTCTATCAACATTGCTAGGAGAGGATATCCCTTAAACCAGTATGTTGTAAAAAGATCAAATTATTAAACTCAGGCTGTTAAATTGTTGCTTGACGTGCTAGTTTTCATTTGCATATTTCATTTGAATACCGGGATGAGTTATTACTAACAGTTATTATGCTTTACATGAGTTTTAACGGCTGACTACATTTCACATATGATTTTTCAGTACCCAGGAGGCAATTCATATCTTGCAAAAATCAAGAAGTCAGAGTTGACCTAAGAGAAATTCTGTTAACAACAAACTACCGGTAAAAAAAGAAAAACACAATATGGTTAAGAGACGATGATTGTACTAGGCTTTGAAGACAATGCCAACACTTCAGTAGAAAATCAGAAGGGCTGAAGGAAGTGAACGCAAGTTTACTCATCAGTAGTACATTTATCAGTCATCTGCTGACAGAAATCTGAGATCCCGCCACTCTGACGACACTGTTCCACAAGGCCCACTTGGTCAGGGGTAGCTGTGGAAGTCGGACATGACTCCTGTCCCCGCTCACAGCCAGGCTCGCATGTTCCTCTCACACTGGGATAGCAAGGACTTTGCTCACTGGAAGGTGGCCCAACTGGAGGCCCTTCAGGTAAACTAAAAATTGATGGCAATGCAAGTTCCCCATCAGGAGTACTTTTTTCTTTTTCGGAAATTAAAAACGAAAGTGGGCAATCTGAGGCTGAGTACTTAGCGAGTATCTGTATTTGTTCTTGACTTAGAGCCGCTTCTTTACAGACTTGCTGGCAAAGTCCAGTCAAGTTCTGCTTCGTCTCACCCAGAGTTGACAAAATGTGATCTCTTTCCTTCAGCAAGCTCTCCTTTTCATTTTGCTGCGAAAGGGGGAAAGAGAACACAATGACTTGTGATTTATTAGCTCCGTACCCAATTAAGATGATCAAACATTCACATCTGCAGCATCTTCTCATTAAATAAAATCACATGAAATTTTTCAAGTCAATTCAGATCTATAGTAAGTACCACAGCCCTCATCCAAAACCCCTCATTCAAAACACCTGCACTAGATGGATAGTGGAATTCAGAATTTCTTCGATTTTAGAAAAATAACATGCAATTCCCCTAGCAGAGTCTCGGCCGATACCTCACAAATCAAACACTTCTGAATGACAGTTTGAAGACATGTTAAAATATCAAATAATGAATGCACAAAGTAAGGTAAGTGAAGACTCATGTAGGCTAATATTAGTTTGAGTCAGGTCTTTTGGCCAAAAGAGTTTGTGATGAGCTCATATGATTTTCAGAGCTTTTTGGATTCAGGGACTGCAGATAAAGGAATGTAGATTTAACATTTTGAATGGAATACCAAAAAACAGTATCTTCTTAAGTACAGTGAACATAGTTTGAGTACGCAGACTCAAATCTTTGCAAAAGTCTACTTACAATGACTGGCATTTGTTGAGCGTTGACTTTGTGCAGATATTGTGCTAAATGTTTTCAAATATGCAATTCCAGATGTATAATCTATAGGACTCTGTCAATTAAGTAATACTAAACCCTTTTATAGATGGGACTCAGAGTTCAAACATGTCCAGAGCCAGAAAACTGGTGTGTGAGTTATTAAGTATGAAAGATATTGGGGGGTGTTTTGTGTTTGTTAATTATTTTTGTTAAAATAATACTATTATTATAAAATTTTACCTTTATAGGAAATTCCATCCCAGAAATGTTTTCAAAAGTTCTTTCTGCTTCCTGCCTTTCTACCCATTGACTCTTCTTGCTGCAGACAGCATGTCTTTTTCTATCATTATCCCATTTCAAGCTTTCTATTCTACCATTTTAGTGCTTCTAATCTAATATAAGCTAGGACACCAAATAAACAAGTTGTTTATAACATAAGTGTAAATAAATTTTGATTGATGGTCAAAGGTTTCTCTTGTTAAATTTAGGACTACTCTCTTGGCAACTCAGAGGTCTTGTTCTGCTTGTTGGCAGGTTCTGGGGAGTTGAGGTTGCCAGTTAACATTTCAGTGGGTTATTTCATAGTGCTAATCTATAAATGCCATCCTTTAAATAGATTCTTTTCTGGAACAAAAGTAGCTAAAAGGGTAAAAGGAACTTTGCTCTATACAAAAGTAGTTATGTTTTATAAAAAGTGTTCCTTAAAAATTGTGTGTAAATCCAATTACTGGTAATTTGTTTTTAAATAGTTTAAGGTGATCTAATATTTCTGAGAAATTATGTAATGAAATACTAATTTTTTTATTAGAACACATTTCCCAAGTTATTTAATTTTTACACAATAATTTTTTGTTTAGAAAAAATAGGTGTGTCAAGAATGTATATGTGTGTAAGCAAGATCAATGTTCAGCGAGTATATTTTTCTTAAGGTAAGTTTGTCAGTTTTAGCCTTTTGATAAATGCACATTTTTCTTACAGAAAGTTTAGTAACTGTAGTTCTGATAAAAATGAGTCTGCAGTATCTAGAAGGTGAGAACAGTGTAATTACTACTTGCCCAGAGAAGGAATATATTTAATAAAATTAAGCACCCACTTGGTTTTTATGGCGTCTCAAAAGTCCATCCAAATGAGAACAGAAACAAAGCTTTTAGAAGAAAGTAAGAAATGTCTTTCCCCAGTAAGAGCAATATTCAGCTATGGATTTATCAAAGTTGCAATGATTGTCTATAGACAAAATCACAATTGCTGGTTGGTCTTTTAAATTAAATCTTGTTAAGCAAAGGAATGCATATTTGAACTTCCTCCCAGAAATTAAAAACCACTGCTTAATCTGCAAATACTATGAAGATTACAAATATTTTATAACTCTGCATCTTTATATAAAATCCATATGATCTTGTAATATTCTCACCACTCTCTCCCCACAAGAAAAGGATGTCATTATGTACTTTCACAGTAGGTCCCATGCAAGACAGATTGATTCTTTTCAACAACTAAAACCAGCAGATACAGTCCTAGAATGCTACCAGGAATAAGTCTATAAATGAAATGCTCCCATCTGTTCCTCTGCACTTTAAACTAACTACTACAAACTAAATTTTCAGGCAGTTAGCTGATTTTTCCATTTGACTCTTATTTTAAAAAACAAATTTACTATAGTTAAATAAATAAGAGTAATTCAATTTAATTACTTCATGGTATCATTACTAAAAGATACTTCCCAAACATATTTGCTAAGTGTCCTGCTACCAATTTCTGCAATAAATTTTAAGGTTCTTATAAAGCAACTGAATAAATCATAAGTTTGAAATGCTGTGGTTTTAATCATAGAAATTCTAAAAATGAATAAATTTAGTGTTCTGATACCATTCTGCATTTTATGCCAACAATACCACTTACATCAAAATCCACATTTTCAACTGCTAGCATACAATATTCGTTCAAATAAAAGAAGTTAAAAAAAAAAAAGATTCCAAATATATATTTGCTCACCCAAAAAAGAAAAGGAGTAGAAGAGTTTGGCACCAAAGGGGTCATATGATAGTGACAGTTTATTTTACAGCAAAGACTACCCACTGCTAGCAACTGGAGATGTACAAATAGCCCCTAAAAATATGAATTAAAATGCTCAATTTCACTCATAAGAGAAATAAAAGTTGCCAAGAAATACCAATTCCCACCCATTAGCTTTGAAAAACTCCAGAATCTGATGACAAACTTTTGGCTGAGGCTGTGTAGAAATAGACATACGTGTACTGCTGGTGGGAAGGCAATATGGTACAACCTCATGGAGGGGAACCCATTAACACCTAACAAAATTACATGTCTTTACCCTTGATCCAACAACCCCACTTCTAGTAATGTATCCCAAAGATACATCTCCTTAAATGTGAAAAACACAATGCACAAATTATTCACTGTAGCATACCAAATGTCCATCAGTAAGAGACTGGTTTGAATGAACTGTGTTACTGTCACAGCTGAGTATGACAGAGCTCTCAAAGAACGACAGCCTCTTAGAACCAATCAAAATATTTCCTAGAAATCTATCCATAAGTGAAATAAGTACAAAACAGTATATAAAGAAAAGAAAACAAGAATACAAATAAAATATTAACCTGTTTTTCAAAAAAGGAAATGCACACATGAAAAAGAAAAATCTCCAGAAACTAATAAAAATGGTCAACTGTAGGAGGTGGTTACAAGTAGGGTAGAGGAGGAGGGATGGGATCCAAACTTTGGAATATCCCCTTTTTCATACATAGTTTTAACTTTTGAACTTATAAATGTTTTACATATTCAACAATTAACCCTAAATTTAAAATGTAAAGAGCAAATGCTAATGACAAATATAAATTAACTTAGTAGAATATTAAATTGGTAACATAGAGAAATAATTATTTCAAATAACTTCTGAACTTTAACCTTTAGTACTCTGAGACAAAAAAAGCAAAGAAATCTTCAATTTTACTCAATATGTTTATTGTTAATAGTAATGGTTACACTGTAATTTTATGACTAATTCATATATACTTAGGATAAAATACACAATAAGTAGATAAATGTAATTAGGAGCTGAAATTTTCCCTGTAATTGAAAAGAGATACACTATAAATTTATTAAAGAGGCAAAGATAAAAATTCAACAGTTTGACTGAAAATAATCTACATGAACTCAAGAGTTCTAAAAATATTTTGAAATTTCTACTAAAGCATAAACTACGTATTGAATGAACGTATGATTTTACACACATACACACATTCATATTTCCTAGCTCTGTGCACTGAAAGGGCCCACGGACTATCACTCCAGCAGCTAACATGAGCACACCTGGCACCTGGATCTTACCTTCTAAATTCCAAGACCCCCTAAAAGAAACCAAGGATAAATGGGACTAAAAAGAGACCAAGACCAATCAAATGGGGTTAGAAAGAGACCAAGACCCAACCAATAGGGGCAGAGAGAGACCAAGATCAAGGCTCTTTGGAGAAATGGGTTTTCCAAAGTTTGGGACAAGAGAAGTACAAGGTGACCTTATGACATGCTGTTATACTAGAAGGTGCAGAAGCACAAATGGGGTCATGATAAAAGGACACAGCAGAAACTTTGAAAGGACTCTTCCTGGCCAAATATGAAAAAAAAGTCAATATCTAAAAGGCTAATAACTATTATTGATTCTAACAACTTAAATTAGAAAAACTCAATTCATGAGTGATATTAACAGGGGGCAAGAAGGAGGAGAAAGAAAAAGGAGGGAAAGTTCCTTTTACAGAAGAATTCCAGCTGTAAGTGTAGGTGGAATGACAGAAATAGAAAAATCACTATTTTGCAATCTCCGTGGTAAAGTCCATCAACAGATGCAAAAATGAAACAAAGAATTTAAGTGTACTGGGGAAACAGGATATTCACAAAGTGCCTAAGAAACATCCCCAGATTACTGAGCAATTACAAAGATGAAATGTAACTTCTAAAAGGAAGAAATCTAGGAACACCCACCCACCCAGGTGGAACCCCTGACATTGTTTGCCTTCCTAGGTGATGCAATATGAAGGACACACTACCACCAATGAATGTTTAATCTCAATCCAAACAACTCAAACTCTTTCCCATTTATGGGAAATAGAGTCATTGGAAGAATGAGTTAACACTATGAGGAAACAATGAGACAAAAATTAATGGCAGGACATTTTATAAGAAATCTAGAATCCTCAAAGGTATTACTAGGAAAAAAAGGAGGACTTGCTCTAGATCAAGAGACTAAAAAGACATGACAAAAAAATGTGATAACTGGAACTTAGTTTGAAAAAAAAAAAAGCAGCTATGAAAGATACTTGGGGAATGATTAGTGTTATCTAAATAAGGACTACATATAATACTGAATTTTCTCAGGTGTAATAAAGCTATAAGATATGTGTAAGAATGTCTATTTTTAGGAGATGCATTTATTTAAGCATTTAGAGATGAAATGTCATAATGGTATAACTTTCAAATGATTCAGAAAATAAAAGGAAAGCAGAGATAAAGGAAAGATAGCAAGACAGGAAAAACATGTGAGACTAAGGGATAACAGACCTAGGCCAATCAACTGAGGTAAGAAAGAGACCAAGACCCAACCAATAGAGGCAGAGAGAGACAAAGAACAAGCAGCCAACCAATAGGGCAGGAAGACAGGCAGACAGGATGGGGTAGAGTGAGATAAGAGCAGAGAAAGAGAAAAAGGCCAAGACTGAAAGACCAAGAGAGATGGAAAGAGAGAAAAGCAAATATAGCAAAAGGCCAACAATTGTTCAATCTAGGTGGAAAGTTTGTGGTTGTTTCTGGTACCACTCATTTAACTTTTCTAAAAGCTTGATTTTTTTTTTTTTTTTTAGAAAAAAGGAGAAGGGAAGAAGGATAAATCTCAAGAAAAAATGAAAATACAAAAACCAGGCTTCCTATGAGACTATGAGTATTTTATTGGCAAGGGCTGTATTCATCTCTGATTTCCTGTACCTCGTACTATATTTAATATATAGTGACAAACAGATCCTTATAGAAAGAATAGAGAACCACATTTCATTAAAATATAACAACTAACATTTACTGAGCACTAAACATGTACCAGGCAATGCAAAAAGCTTTCCATCCCTGGTCTCATTTGATACTTGCATCTACCCTGAGTTAGATACTGTTCTTATACCCATTTTTACAGATGAGAGAGTAATTTCCCAGGCCATACAGCTAACAAGTGGGCAGGTAGGATTTCCAGCCATGTGACTCCAAAGCCAATTGTCTGGCCTATGTTCTAGTGCAGTGGGTTCTAAAGTTTATTGTGCAGAAGAATTACCTGGGGAACTTTTACAAAACACATGTTCCAGGGACCTACCCACAAAGCTAAGATGGGACTAAGGTATGTCCATCTTTAAAGAAGACCCCCATATATCTCTATATTAGTCAGCCAAAGGGGTACTAATAATACTAATAATAAATACCATAAATCTATTGGCTTTTATAAAGGGTATTTATTTGGGGTAGAAGCTTATAGTTACCAGGCCATAAAGCATAAGTTACTTCCCTCACCAAAGTCTTTTGCCACGTGCTGAAGCAAGATGGCTGCCGACATATGCAAGGGTTCAGGATTCCTGTGTTCCTTTCTTCCTGGGACTTGATTCTCTCCAGGTTCAGGGTCCCTCTTTTCTCAGGGCTCCTCTCTTCTCAGGGTTTGCTTCTCTCCAGGCTCAGGGTTCTTCTCTTCCTGGGCCTTGCTTCTCTTTCCTCACAACCAAGCTCCTCTGTGTGCTTACTTTCTGGATCTCCAGCTCATGACTCCAGCATCAAAACTCCAGCATCAAAACTCCAACTCTGTCCTTTGCTATGTCTTTTATCTGTGAGTCCCCACCCTCCAAGGGGCAGGAACTCAATACCCTACTTGACGTGGCCCAATCAAAGCCCTAATCATAATTTAATCACACCCAGGTACAGACCAGTTTACAAACATAATCCAATATAGATTTTTGGAATTCATGAACCATATCAAACTGCTACAACCTCTGATGCAACAGTACACAGACCAGACCACATTTCAAAAAGTACAGGTCTTGAGCATCACAGAGTGACAGGGCAGGTTATAAAAAGGCCTGTCAGGATATGCTGGGGGGTAACAGCACGTGATAGGTGGTACAGCCAGCAGAATATGCTGGTTGTAGACAGAGCAGGTTAATGTATGACACAGTAATACAATCTTTGCCACAAAGTGCAAAATGCTAAAGATAAATGAAGTTGTTTGATTTCTGTACCATATTAATGGATAAGGGAGGTAAAACAAAGCTGACCCTGAGCTGTAAAGGTCTGTGAATACTCTGATCTCTGATCACTTATTATTACTTAACATCAGTCACCAATAGTTGAATCCCTTCTAAGAGAAATAAATTTCTTTAAAATTTTTTCTTAAAACAAAGGGAGACTTCCAGGAAACTGGTGTTGAAGTAGGGAGGCAGAATTTGACCCTCTCACAAAAAAAAGCAGAGAGAAGGCAGGGACCTATCTAAATGGGTTGCTCTGGATATATTTATAATGGGAGGTGCTCTGAGTAATCTAGGAGGGTACTGGAAAGGTAAAGAGGCCAAAGGAAAACTGAGTGGCTCACCCCTGTGGCTGGAAATGGCATATATGCATATATATCCCACCCTCAGGGCAAGTAGCCTCAGTGGAGTCACCAGCTTGCTACTGCCAATGGACTGGAAGGGGTATTCCCTGGGAGGAGGAGGGTGCAAAGTGGTTTCTTTGAGGTGAGTTTGGCCAGCTGAGCCCCCTTTGAATCTCCAAAGGGGCCACAACCCAATGGGAAAGGGGAGGAGGGATTTACTGAGGCAGGCTGTCACACCTAGAGAGTGAGAGAAACCAGATTAGAGTGGGGATGGGGACCTGTACCTAATCAGCAAGACTCTAGCAAACTGCAGAAGTCAAAAACACCCAAGGGAAAGTAGACAGATAGCTTTCTGAAGCCTAATTAACTTAAGGTGATAATTTAGCTCAGTGGAGGAATTCCCACTGTGCATACAGGAGACTCCTATTTCGAGTCCAATCCGGGTTATCAGGCATCCAGCTGATACCTTCTGACAGGGAACATATAGGAATTCTTTTTGTTTTAGGCTTTATTGGATATATTATTTTTTTTAAAAAAAGGTTCCCTCCCTTCTTTTTTTCTTTTCCTTATTTTACTTGCAAAAACCCGGTACATCACCTGAAGAGGGCAGGCTGCAGGGTGAATGACTGATGAACACCAGCAGCTGAGAAGCTCCTCAAGGGCCTAAGAGGGAAGGTTATTTATTGTTGGTGGGGTTTTTTGCTAATGTTTTTTTTAGTTGTTGCTGTTTTGTTTCTTGTTTGTTGTTCCCCTTCTTTGTTCCCCTCCTTTTTTTCCCTCTATTACCAATTTTTTTTAACCTATGTTATTTCTTTTCTTTCCTGCATTTTTCTATCTTCTGTTTTCTGTTGTTTCTCTATCATTCCACCTCTTTGTTTGGTCATCATATTTTTTGTTGTTTTTCTCTCTCTCACTCTTTTTTCTGTTTTTTCTTTCTTCTTTTTTCTTTTCCTCTCTAATCATCATTCCAACCTTTTAATTCATTTTATATACTTTTCCCTATTTTGTTTCTCATTTTCCCTATTTTGTTTCTCATTTTTTCTATTCCACTTTTTAATTCCTATTTGACTCGTTATGATTTTTTACTCCAATTAATTACTTATTTTCATAGGTCTTACATGGCTCCCCTTCAACCATTTTTATTATTATTACTATTATTCTTTTTCTCTTACTCTTTCCTTTTCTCTGGTCTTAATTTTTTTTTCAAGGGAACACAGACAACAGCAAGGAAATAGAAAAAGAGGAATGAAGTGTCAAAGTGAAACCTTACCACACACACAAAACAACAACAAAATAAAGCCCAAGAGTAGAAAGAGAAGTTAATCAACTAAATATACCCATCAAGATAAACAGATGCCTAGACACCAACAAAAAATTATAAGCCATATGAAGAAATAGGAAAACATGGCCCTGTTTAACAAACAAACTAAAAAACAGGAAGAGACGCAGAACATGTAACAACTAATCAGAGATGTCCAAACAAATATCGTGAATCAACTTAATAAAGTGAAGGAAGAGATTAATGATATTAAGACAACACTGGGAGAACATACCGAAGAAACTGCAGGCATACATAAAAAGAAAATGGATATCATGGTGATGAATGGCACAATACAAGAAATCAAAAATACACTGGAAGCACATAACAGCAGATTTGAACAGGCAGAGAAAAGAATCAGCAACATGGAAGACAGTATATCTGAAATCAGACAGATAGTAGAACAGATAGATAAAAAGATAGAAAAAAAATCCAGCAGGGACTTAGGGATGACAACATCCCTAAGAATGACAACACAAAACTCACAAACATATGCATTACAGGCATTACAGAGGGAGAAGAATAGGGAAAGGAAGCAGGAGTGTTGGAGGAAATAATGGCTGAAAATTTCCCAACTCTATTGAGGGACATGGGCGTACATGTCCAGGAAGCACAGAGTACCCTAAACAGTATAAATCCTACCCCAAGACATATACTTGTCAAACTGTCCAATGCTCAAGACAAAAAGAGAATACTGAAAGCAGCAAGAGAAAAGAGATCCATCACATACAAGGGAAGCTCAATAAGATTAAATGCTGATTACTCATCTGAAACCATGGGGTAAGAAGGCAGTGATATGACATACTTAAGGTACTAAAAGAAAAAAAAAAAACTTCCAACCAAGAATCCTCTATCCAGCAAAGCTGGCATTCAAAAATGAAGGAGAATTCAAAATATTCACAGATAAACAGAAACTAAGAGAGATTGTTAATGAGATAGCTGCCATTCAAGAAATACTAAAGGGAGTTCCACAAGTTGAAAGGAAAAAATCAGGAGAGAGGGAGTTCAAGGTGAATGTAAGAATAAAATGATAAAGAGAAATATAAACAGTATATGGCATACATAAACCTAAAGAAAATACGGCTAATGTATGTAATTCCTTGACAGTAATAGCATTAATGTTAATGGCTTAAACTCTCCAATCAAGACATACAGACTGGCAGAATGGACAAGGAAATATGAACCATTTATGCTCTCTACAAGATACTCAACTTAGACCCAGGGAAACAAGGAAGCTAAACATGAATGGTGGGAAAACAATTGTACATGCAAACAATAACCAAAAAAGGGCAGGAGTAGCTATACTACTTTTGGACAAAACGGACTTAAAATGAAAAACTATTCTAAGAGACAAAGAAGTTCACTATATATTATTAAAAGGGGTAGTCTATCAACAAGAATGAACAACGTAAACATTTGTGTACCTGACCAGGGTACCTCAAAATATACGAGGCAAACACTGAAAAAACTAGGTGGAGAAATACATGTCTCTACAATTATAGTATGGGGCTTTAATATACCATTATCACCTTTAGACAAAACATCTTGACAGAGAATCAGTAAAGAAACTAAGACCTTGAATAATACATTAGCATATCTAGATCTAATAGACATACACAGAACATTACACCCAAATACAGCAAGATATACATTCTTCTCAAGTGCACATGGATTCATTCTCCAGGATAGACCACATGCTAGGGCACAGGACATCTCTCAATGAATCAGAAAGACTGAATTATACCAAATAATTTCTCTGACCTCAATGGAATGATGCTGGGAATCAGTAAGGGCCAGAGAATCAGATTAGGCACAAAGATATGGAAGTTAAGCAACACTCTCTTAGACAAACATTGGGTCAAGGAAGAAATCACAAAAGAAATCAGTTAACTACCTTGAAACGAATGAAAACACCAACACAATGTATCAAAACCTACGGGATGCAGCAAAAGCAGTGCTAAGAGGGGAATTCATAATAATAAATGCCTATATTAAAAAATAAGAAAGAGTTAAATTCAAAGACTTAACTTCACACCTGGAAGAATTAGAAGAACAAACCCCCAAGGAAGTAGAAAGAAGCAAATAACAAAGATTAGAGCAGAACTAAATGAAACTGAAAATAAGAAAGCACTGGAAAAAATAAACAAAACCAAAATCTGGTTCTTGAGGAGATTAATAAAATTGACAAACCCTTAGCTAGACTAACAAAGAAAAAAGAGAGAAGATACAAATACATAAAATATAAAAAAGAGGAAGGGGTTATCATTACCGACCCCACAGAAATAAAGAGTATCATAAGAGGATACTTGAAAAATTGTATGCCAACAAGACGGACAATTTAGAGGAAATGGACAAATTCTTGGAAACACTCAGCAGCCTGCATTATGAAAGAAGAAACTAATGAACTCAACAGACCAATCACAAGTAACAAGATTGAATAGTCATCAAAAACCTCCCAACTATGAAGAGTCCAGGACCAGATTGGTAGATTCACAAATGAATTCTACCAAATATCCCAGAAAGACTACTAATCTTCCTTAAACTCTTCCAAAAAGAAAAGTGGGGGGAACACTGCCTAACTCATTCTGTGATATCAAACATCACTCTAATACCAAAACCAAAAAAAGATGCCACAAGAAAGGAAAACCAGAGACCAATCTCTCTAATGAACCCAGATGCTAAAACCCTCAACAAAATACTTGCTAATCATATTCAACAACACATTACATGAATTGCATACCATGACCAAGTGGGTGTCATCCCTGGTATGCAAGGATGCTTCAACATAAGAAAATCAATCAATGTAATACACCACATAAACAGATCAAAAGAACAAAATCACAATACCATCTCTATTGATGCAGAAAAAGCATTCAACAAAATACAGCACCTTTACTGATAAAAACACTTCAACAGATAGGAATTGAAGGAAACCTCCTCAACATGATAAAGGGTATATAAATATAAAACCCACAGTTAACATCATATTAAATGATGAAATACTAAAAGCTTTCCCTCTAAGTTCTGGAACAAGACAAGGATGCCCATTGTCGCTGCTCTTATTTAACACCATGTTAGAAGTACTTGCTCAAGAACTTAGGCAAGAGGAAAATATAAAAGGGATCCAAATTGGAAAGGAAGATGTAAAAATTTCACTATTTGCAAATGACATGATCCGATACCTCGAAAGCCCTGAGAAATCTACAACAAAGTTTCTAGAGCATATAAATGGGTTCAGTAAAGTAACAGGTTATAAGATAAATATGCAAAAATCAGTAGCATTTCTGTACACCAATAATGAGCAACCTGAGAAGAAAATCAAGAAAAAAATCCCATTTGCAATGGCAACTAAAAAGAATCAAATATCTAGGAATTAATTTAACTAAAGATGTAAACGACTTGTACACAGAAAACTACACAACACGTATAAAGGAAATCAAAAAAGACCTAAATAATGGAAGAATATTCCCTGTTCATGGATAAGAAGACTAAACATCATTAAGATGTCTATCCTACCCAAACTAATCCACAAATTTAATGCAATCCCAATAAAAATTACCACAGCACTTTTTACTGAATTGGAAAAGCTAACTATAAAATTTATTTGGAAGAGCAAGGGGCCCTGAATAGCCAAAGACATATTGAGAAAGAAAAACAAAACTGGAGGAACCACACATTCTCACTTCCAAACATACTACAAAGCTACAGTGATCAAAACTGCATGATATTGGCACAAGGACAGACATACTGACCAATGGAACTGAATAAAAGTTCTAATCTAGATCCTCACATAAACCATCAACTGATATTCAACAAAGCCATCAAGCCCACTCAACTGGGAGAGAACAACCCAAGAGAACGACCTTGGAGAACTGGATATCCACATCTAAAAGAATGAGAGAGGAACACTATTTTACACCTTATACAAAAATTAACTCAAGATGGATCAAACACCTAAAGTGCCAAGACCTTAAAGATCTTGGAAGATAATGTAGGGAAGCATCTACAAGATCTTGTACTAGAAAATGGTTCCATGAATATTACACCCAAACCATGAGCAATGAAAGGAAAAATAGATAACGGGACCTCCTCAAAATTAAAAACTTTTGCAACTCAAAGGAGTTTGTCAAGAAAGTGAAAAGGCAGCATACTCAATGAGAGAAAATATTTGTTACCCTATATCTGTCAGGGGCCTAATATCCAGCATATATAAAGAAAGGCTATGCCTCAAAAATAAAAAGACAAACAATCCATTAAAAAAATCAGCAAGAAATGTGAATAGACACTTCTCCAAAGAATAAATACGAATGGCTAAAAAGTACATAAATACAAATGGCTCAATATCACTAGCTATTGGGGAAAATGCAAATCAAAACTAAAATGAGATATCATCTTACATCCATTAAACGGGTGGCTATTAAAAAAACAGAACTACAAGAGAGGATGTGGAGGAATGGGATCCCTTAGCCATTGCTGGGGGTAATGTAGAATGGTGTAACCATTGTGGAGGACAGTCTGGTGGTTCCTCAGGAAGCTAACTATATGATTGCCATATGATCAGCAATCCCGCTACTGGGCATATACTACCAACTGTGCTGAAATAAAAAGGACAAGTAGAAAAAATGAACAACTATAAGACAATAAATTAGATAACCTAAGTGAAAGGGACACATTCTTAGAAATACACAATCTAGTTACACTGCCAGGTACAAACTGAGAAGAACTGAAAGCAGGGACACAAACAAATAAATGCACACCAATGCTCAAAGCAGCACTTTACACTATTGCCAAAAGTTGGAAACAACCCAAATGTCCATCAACAGAGGAACTGATATGCCATCTCTGATATATACATACAATGGAATATTACTCAGCTGTAAGAAGGAATGCAGTATTAACACATGGGATAACCTGGATGAACCCTGAAGACCTTATGGTAAGTAAAGCAAGCCAGGCACTGAAGGACAAATATTACCTATCCTCACTGATATGAATGAAGCAAATTGAGCAGACTCACAGAGCTAGATTTTGGAAGAGAGATTTACAGGAGACAGAAAGGGAGTAGAGGGTTGTGAACCAATGCCAGTATGGGCAAAATCTGTGATAAGGTGGAAGGGTGAAGTTTTGCAGTGGATGGGCACGACAGTGTAGTGATGCTACTGGGCTGGGCGGTGCTGGCCTGTGAGAGGGTAGGTGGGGGGGATTTGCACTGTCCATGAAACTGGGGGCAGAGTCAGGGTAGGGAACAGATGAACTCTGGGGATTTGAAGTATGTGGTTGAAACTACAATGTTGAGAATGTTCTTTTGTTAAATAGGGCAGGGGAGGGTTACTGGTTTAGGGTGCTAATGTGGGGGGCATGTGTGACAGGGTACACCTGAGGCAGGCTTCTACTAGAGTGTATTTGAGTATTCATCCTGTCATAATGTGTGTAACAGTCAGTGGAGAGTCACATGATGAACAAGAAGGTGTTGGAATCCCATGCTGGGGAGTCCTGCTATGTTCTCAAATAGAGGGGAGGGAGTCTCCCGAGAGCGTAGGCAGCATCTAATAGTAGAGGACAAGCCAGTATGTCAAGCCTTCAATATTGTTGCAAGTAACTATGAATCTTGTTCTTCAAGGAGGGTCCCCAGGGGAGGGGGAGGGAGCAATAGAATAGATGGGGGAACATGGAACATTTTTGGGCATTGGAATTGTTTTACAAGATGGATAGAGGCCATGTTAAATTTTTTCAAAATTTATGAAAGTATACAGTCCAAAATGTAAACAATAATGTAAATCACTGACCATAATTAGTAGCAATACTTCAATATTTGTATATCGACTGTAACAAATATACCGCCCACATGTAAAATGTTATTAATAGGGGAGGGGAGAAAGGGGGAGGATATTGGGTACCTGGGAATCCCCTATATTTTGTACATGGCTTTCTGTAACCTAAAACTTCTTTGAAGATAAAATGAGAAAAATAAGACACTGGGGAATAAATGCAAGAAAATTCATTGTACATACAAGACAACAGATCTTATAGTGATGAAAGACATAGTGCCAAAATTTATTTTTTTAACTTTGTTTTTTAATTTCAAATTCTTTTTAATGTTTCATATTTTGTCTTTTTTAAAACTTTTTTTTTCTTATTAATTTTATTGTTATTTTGTTGGCTTCATATTTTAAAAAGTTTTGGATCACACAAGGGTTACCATTATGGAAGGGGAGGATCACTGGTATGGATGTCAGTGATAGGGGGATGCATGGGAGTAGGTTCACCTGGGGCATATTTATAAGGCATATGAAAGAGTTCAAGTGTTCATGGGGGCGGTGGACTTGGCCCAGTGGTTAGAGGGTGCAGCCTGCCCAGGCATGGCGCCGCACACACGGAAAGCTAACGCAGCAAGATGACGCAACAAAAAGAAATACGGGTTCCCGTGCCGCTGACAATAACAGAAGCGGACAAAGAAGAAGACACAGCAAAATGGACACAGAGAACAGACAAGCGGGGGGAGATAGATAAATAAATAAATCTTTAAAAAAAAAGTGTTCATGGGGCATTGTCACGGTGGGTGGAGCTCCACACAATAACCAAAAGAATATTCAATTCCCATCCTGGAGAACTCTGCCACATTCACTAAGGGGACAGCAAGAATACCCCGAGTACAGGGGCAGTGACAAGTTAAGTCCGGCTAATCGACAGGCCCTTGATATCGATGACAGTATTTATAAACCTTTTCTTTTGACATTGAAACGTAGCCTAGTACTACAGGTTGCTTAAGAGTTACCTCCTGAGAGTCTCCTTGTTGCTCAAATGTGGCCTCTTTCTAAGCCAAACTCAGCATATAAATGCATTACCTTTCCCCCCGGGTGTGGGAGATGACCCCCAGGGATGAGCCTCCCTGGCAAGCACCAACTAGCAGTGCACCTGGAAAAAGACCTTGATCAAAAGGGGGGAAAGATAAAGACAAATGAGTCGGGAGGTCATTCAAGAGGTAACACGAACATCTCAGCAGGATCTTATTAACTGCCAAATAGCTTCAAATAGCAGAGCTCCTGAGAGTTCTGGAAACATCCAGATACTATAGGCAAGGCAGACAGCTCAGGAGTTTGGCACCCTATCAGTGTGTCCTACATTGGAATTTATGCTCACCAGTGTGAAAAGAGTTAGGCTCAGTTGTGGTTTCCCTACACATGGCTCTTCTGCTCCTTCTATTTGAACCAATAGTTAGTACTAGAGTTGATATGTTTATGTCCAAGAGACTGAAATCTTTGGGCTTTCCAGGTGCCAGGTGAATCTTAAAAGAGTTGCAATAACTACTCTCCAGTTAATTGGACTCACTCAGGACAACTTACAAGGAGATGATGATGGCCAACAACCATCCCAAGGAACAGAGAGAGTCTACAACTGCAAGCAAGATAGTCCCATCCATCTGCCCCAGGGGATCTAATTCCCTTCTCAATTAGAGGTGGAGTGGGCATCACTATCCCAGAATACTCAGAATTGCGGAATGAATGATGGACTATATAGAAGAATAACTGTTATTCTACTATAGACCTATTGTGATTCTAGCAATGGAAGAACTTTTATTATTGATGTAGAGGCAGTGGCCACCGGAGGTTCTGAGGGGAATGAGATGAGAAAAATAGGTGTAATATGGGGGCATATTTGGAACATTGGAATTGTCCTGAACGATGCTGCAATGCCAGATCAGGCCATTATGTATCTTGCCGTAATTGAAAACTGTGCGAGAGAGTTTAAACTATAAGGTAAATTACAATCCACACTTAGTGACAATGTTCCAATATGTGTTCCTCAAGTGTTACAAATATACCACACTAATGAAGGATGTTGTTAATGTGGGAAAGTGTGGGAGGGGGAGGGAGTGGGGCATATGGGAATCCCCTACATTTTTTATGTATCATTTATGTAATCTAAGTATCTTTCAAAAAAGCAAAAAGAAAACCACTAAGTTTCCCTTAATTTCAGGGTAATCTTTATTTAAGGACAAAATGGTATCAAAGACATGCACATTTTTAACTTGTAGATTAATCCTCCCTATTCCCAGAAAAAATAAACTGGCACCTTGTAAAGGATTCTAATTAAAGACAAGATTTTCATATACCAAACACCTTAACAGAAATTCAATGATTCTTCAACTTTGTTCAAAGACTTTATATAATTATTGGTAGAAAAGTCATGTTATTGGTTTGCATATTATGTGTATTCACTCCTTCAGAGTATAAAATTAATGCTGAATGAATGCCTAACATTTAATGTACATAAAATTCCAAATGTTATCAATTTGTCCACCAAAGAAATGTACTTTTCTTCAAAGCTTCTGTTAGATTCTGACAAAACTTGTTGAGAAACACAACTCATTAATTTATTGAATATGAACGCAACTCACTTTGACTTTCCCAGCACATTAAGAGCATAAAACCATCCTTTAAGCAGACTGACCAACCCTATAAGCATCGTATGTTAAAACAATTATTCTCAGTGCAATCAAAACAGAATTTTCATGTACTGACCCATGACAGTCTAGTATACTATCACTCTTATGACCTACTGTGTTAGGTTATAAGATTTCTCTCTAGAAAAACAAATGGCCAATATCCAAAGATCAAAGCTTACTAAAATATGGGGCCCATAGCCTGAGTATTATCATAACAGGGTAATGAACACTATGAATTTATTTATATGTCCAATCCAACCAGTCATTTGCTATATGAAAATGGCTATTTAATAATGAAAAGAGTATTTTCCCTTAACAATGTTAAAATCCCATCCAGACTGTATAGACTGAGAGCACTGCTTGTCTACAGGTCATATTTCCAAAAAGTGATCCCTCAATAAGAACATCTGCTCACATTTCACTGTATTTTTAACTCTCCATAATACTAAATATGGAAAGTAGATTTGGCTCAATTGATGGAGCATCTGTCTACCATATAGGAGGTTCAGGGTTCAAATCCAGGGCCTCCTGGTCCATGTGGTGAGCTGGCCCATACACAGTGCTGATGCACGCAAGGAGTGCCCTGCCACGCAGGGGTGTCCCCCATGTAGGAAAGCCCCATATGCAAGAAGTGCACCCTGCCAGAAGAGCTGCCCCACGTGAAAGAAAGTGCAGCCTGCTCAGGAGTGGCGCCACACATACACACAGAACTGACACAGCAAGATGACACAACAAAAAAGAGACACAGATTCCCAGTGCAGCTGACAAGAATGCAAGTGGACACAGAAGAACACACAGCAACAAATGGACACAGAGAGCAGATAACGGGGGGGTGGGGGTGGTTGGGAAGGGAAGAGAAATAAATGAAAAATAAATCTTAAAAAAAAAAAGCTAAATATAAACCTGCAAGAAAACAGTAATGGGGTGGCTGTAGTTCTTGTTGAGTCTTCCCTCTTTACAAAAGATAAGATTTGTAGCATCACCCAATAACCAGGGTTCAAGTAAACTTCTTAATGTAATAAATATCCAATAAGCATCAATAAGTATCAAATCCTTTTACTTCTAAGAAAAGCATCAGTTTCTTACTCTTATTAACTAATAATAGCAGTTTTTTTGCTGACTGTTGTCTAAGACATCTGTTGCAGAGTGAAATTTATAATATGCTCCTTAAACTCTGCAACTGGTGTCTGCAACTATAAATCACTAGATTTTAGAGTTCTCTAAAGGAAAGAACACAGAGGTGGAGGAGGCTGAAACATAAAGCAAGTTCAAAGCATCTTCTCTGGACATATTCTGGAAGATATCAAAGGCAGAACCAAGCTCTGACTGCCCTACACCTGGGTCCCATGGGCAGTCTGCTCGGGCTGCCCAGCAGAGTGGGCTCCTGACAGCCGTGTTCCCGTTCTTTGTCTTTGTCCCCTAATCACAGAAGGCTACACCTGAGCAGAATCAGGCCAATGGGACACATTCCTCCTTGGGAATTTAGAGTTAAAAAAAAAATCCCTGGAGCAGAATGATACGTTTAGGAATCGTACAGCAGCCAGTCTTACCACGCGCAGCACTCAAAGCCATTCTTTGGTCAACAGGGGATGAAGCAGGCAGACAGAAAGCAACTGAGAGAGAATCTTCCCCTGCTTCCTAGCAGTCTTCCACTTTCTGGTTCCAGGATGTTTATGAGGCCTGGCTCCATTCTTCGGCTTCTATACCACCTATAACCTTACCATTCACCCAGCCATCCATCCATTCATTCATGCTTTAGATGGTTTGATTTTCTTGCAGCCAAAGAATCCAAATTAATACAGTAGGTAACTGTAGGTACTAACAACTCTGATTTTTAGTTTCATAAAAACTTCTAGGAAATGAAATATTCCTTTAATTGGAAATTGACCAAGAGTTATGACACTGGCCATCTGAAAGGAACCTTACTGGACGATGAGGAATGCAATATAAGAATGAGGTCCAAACCCAGAGTTTACAGTTTCAGTGAGACATCAGGAAGAAGGCCAATTAACAGAGAGAAAACTGGGAAGTGGATGTGGCTGAAGTGATTGAGCTCCTGCCTACCACAGGGGAGGTCCCGGATTCAGTTCCTGGTGCCTCCTGGAGAAGAGGAGCAAGACAGCAAGCTAGTGCAATAGGCAGGCATGACAAGCTTAAGCAACAAGATGATATATCAAGGAGACATAAAAGAGAAAAGACAATGAGGGAGCTGAGGTGACTCCAGTGATTGAGCACCTCTCTCCCACATGGAAGGTTCCAGATTTGGTTCCCAGTGCCTCCTAAAGAAAGAGATGACGAGCAGACAGAGTGCATAACAAATGGACGAAGTGAGCATGAACAATGGGGGGAATAAATAATCTTTAAAAAAAAAAGTGAAAACTGTAAACTAATCAATAATAATAACAGCAATAAGACATAATAAACAGGTAATGTTTATTAAGTGCTTACTATGTGCCAGGCACTATTCTATAATATATTCTTTAAATATATTAACTCATTTAATCTCTATAAATGAGTACCTAACTCTATCAAGTAGGAATGAGTTTTAGCCCATTTTACAGATGAGAAAGCCGACAAAGAAAAATTAAACAACCTGCCCAGTTACTGTCACAAATGGGAGTCTGATTCAAAATTCTATACTTTTAACCTTCACATCTCCCACCTCTGTCAAAACAGAGGCAGAGTGGGTAGAAAGCCCAAAGAAAGTAGCAAGTCCTCTGCAGCCTAGATATTAGAAATTTAGTAGCAATATCAATTTTTCTGTAATCCAGGTTCTGACCTCAATCAAAAAATTTAAATTTGAGCAAGAAAAGAGAACAATAGTTCTTGCAGGTAGAGCTACTCTCAAACATATTTGCTTTGTATTCATGTATAAAATAAAATAATGAAACAAACTTGACCAGTCAAAAGGTTTTTTGGTTTTATTTTGCTTTCACTTTGTTTTTTAGGTAAACAGGAAAGCTAGAGTAAGTCTATCCACAGCCTTGATAAATTACAACTAGCTAACACAAAGACAGAAGAACCATAAAAAGTAGAACTAAGAACTCTAGGAGTACAATAATATGGGTCAATTGTATGTAGACTCAAATAGCTCCACACAACCCAATGGTTTAAAAAGCATTCCTGTATCACAGAACAGAGCAATAACTAAAGCTCATAACAATGACTGCTTTATCAAACTTGCTATATATTCTGTCTAAACGCAGGTAAGTGTTTAATTCAAAGTTGGATAAGAAGAGTATTAGTAGGGAAGCAGATGTGGCTCAAGCGATTGGGCTCCTATCTACCATATGGGAGGTCCAGGGTTCAATTCCCAGGGCCTCCTGGTGAAGGCAAGCTGGCCTGCGTGGCGAGCTGGCCTAAGCAGAGTGCTGGCACATGTGGAGTGACGGCCCATGCGGAGTGCTGGCCTGCACAGAGTGCTGGCCCATGCAGAAAACCGGCGCAGCAAGATGACACAACAAAGACAGACACAGAGGAAAGACAATAAGAGATGCAGCAGACCAGGGAGCTGAAGTGGCTCAAGAGATTGAGCATCTCTCTTCCACTCCGGAAGATCCCAGGATCGGTTCCTGGGGCTGCCTAAAGAAAAGACAAGCAGACATAGAAGATCACACAAGGAATGGATACAGAAAGCAGACAGCAAGCACAAACAATGGGGCGGTGGGGAAATAAATGAATAAAATAAATCTTAAAAAAAAAAAAAAAAAGAAGAATATTAGTGTTAAAGGTATGAATGGAAACATACCCCTAAAGTACAGGGTAAGTAGTAATTAATTTGTAACTTTTCTTCTTTGGTCCTGACAATTTAATCATTCAGCAATATCATATATAGGTTTTATATCTCTCATGCCTCCATTTATGAAACATCTAGATTCTTGTTCTTCATCTATTCATAGTTATATTTCTTTTCTATATAGTTAAACCTCCTCATCTTTTTGTATAATTAGAGTACAGGCATAAATACAACAAATTTTTATTTTCTTAGAAGGTATATAAAAGCAAAGCGGGTTTTTTTTCATTGTTTTCTGTTTAATTACCATTCATAGGTAGAATGTTCATGCTCACAGCCTTGATACAATCACAGTTTTAAACATTCATCAATGATTAACAAAGACATAAAACTGAACATTCAAAGGAATGTTTTTAACTCTTCTAGATATTGTTTCCCTGTTGTTTCTAACCAAATTATTAGCTTTAGCTGTCCTGAACTAACCACAGGTGTCCTTTTTCATAGAATGCTTATGGGAACAAATTAATCCATTTTCAGCTAATTTGTATTTGATGATGACATAAAAAATAACATTGAATAAGCACGCACTCTTCTCACTTAGGACCTCATTTTCTATTCATATCAGTATGTGAATTTTTCCCTTAGATGAAAGATCCTGTTTTTTTCACTTGTTTTCAGTATGAACCTAAACAACTTATTCATGTCGGCACTTCATTCAACTAACAATTGGTATGAGGAGATTAAAACAGCCAGGAATAGTTCTCAACTTATATATTATAATATATCATAGTAAATATGTAGAATACCTTTCTAAGTAAAACAGTCTATGGAAATCCTCACCATTTTGGTTTTTTTTTAAATTTCCTAAGCTTTCTGAAAATGTTATTTATTTTCTTAAAATGGTAACTGGTACAATTTTTTAAATTACTGTGTACAACTGAACATTATACCTACTTAGAAATTTAAAGAGCTATTTCTATTATACATACACAAACAAAGAAGGAATGTGGTAAAATTTAAATAATGACAACAAGAAACTTGCTCTACTTACCAGCTTCTCAATTTCTGATTCAAGATTCTGTATACAGTCAAGTTTTCTCTTGCGACAGCGCTGGGCAGCAATTCTGTTTTTACTTCGTCTTCGAATATCATGGATACAATCCAGTTGTTCTGGAGTCAGCTTGTGCATTTTCAACAAGGATTGAAAATCATTTCTAGACAGTGAAATTATTCTTTGTGTATTAAATGGCAGTTTTACCTAGAATGTGAAATAAATATGAGTAATTCTTGCTATACAATGTATATATATTTAAATCCAGGAGAATGAAGATAGACATTTAGGTTTTCCAGAAAACATCATTTAGCCTTTAAAAAGAACAAATAAAAACAGAACTTTATTCTCAATTTCCATAGAATCTTCTATAATAAACACTGACCATTTAATTGACATTCCTAATCTATTTTAGAGTGTTGATAAGCAGATTTTTTCCAGTAAATCAAACATTCATAACACGAATATTAATGTATTTAAAATGAAAAGAGAGAAAACTAAAAGTTATTTTACTAGGCATTTTAACATCTTACACACAGATTTATTTATCAACTTTTTTCTGAAGTGTTTTTAATGTGTTTTTGTTCAAACAAAAAACAATGTATTTTATTCTTTGAAGGATACTGTTTTAAGTCAGTGTTGCATGTTTATAACATTGACATAATTATTCTAACAATTTCTAAGGCATGAGAAAATTTATATTTTTCTGTCAGAAAAATGGTAGCTTCCCATAAGTCATTTTAAAAGCTAAACACTTCATTTTCCAACAGATAAAAGGCTTTTTAAAAATCTTATTAATATGTTAAAAATAAAACTGTAAGACAGTTTATTTTGTTCAATCACCAAAAATGCAAATAGAACACTGGTCAGTCTGGAGAGCTGCTTAGCTTTTCCTACAGGCTTATAGAAATCAATTACAGAAAAATGTTTTAAATTCTTTTAAAAGTTTCATTTTTAATTATTAATTTTTCATTAATTCCAAACACTGATTTATAAATGTTGTAAAACTCCATAACTATAATTCAGGCATACAATATTACTTCTTAAGTTTAATCACCAATCACATCCTTCCAAAGCCAAGGGAAAAATAGCTCTTTGAAACCTTGTCATTCAACAGCCATAAAATCAAAGGAAATGCTAAAGAACTAACAGACCTTTACTGTGATTGGAATTATAGTAATGTTTTACAAAGAGAAGCTAATAAATACAAACTTTGGTACAGAGAGTACACAGATCAATCTTGGTATGATTAATATCTTACCAGCTACAATTAACTCATGCTAAATTTTTAAGACATTCATTAACTTAATAGCTGGAATGGCCAAGCGAAAATAAAGGGGTAAAAATGGCCATGAAAAAAAGAGGTCCAAGAAAACGTGTACACTAGGAGCCAAATTCCCACAATTTGTCACTGTAAGAGACTAGTCCCCAGATATCTGAGGCTCTCGGACTAGAGATCATTGTAGCAATAAATAAGACTGAATATGTGATGCATTTTTTCAATGAGTTATCATGTAATGATCACAGAATCATTATTCTTTTTCCTCTTGAGACATGGTATTGGATTGAAACAATTAAAACAGCCAACATGGAAAGCTACTCCACGGCTAATATAAACACACCCACCTACCTAAAATATTTGAAAAGAGAAATGCTTCAAGCTTCACTATTTTGGTATTTACCACAAGGTTTTATAAATAACTATGTATGAGGTTCCTCCTCCCTCCCTGATGCTTATATCCCTAGTCGTGCAAAACAGGAGCAGACATTCAGCAAATCTCAATTAGTGGTTGCTGGAACAATGAACTAACCCCACACGCATTTTCCCCTCACCTCACATTCTTGTTCTCTGGCTGAACAGGATTCACTGTCTCCTTCTGTATCTGTCTCAGAGTCGTCCCCCAAGCTAATCACACATGCATATGGACAAGGTTCCTGCGGTGCTTCTGGAACATAATCATCATTTCCAATTTCCAAATTGCTTGAACATCCCTCAGCGCTCAGAGTACTTATGAAAGGGCAGTTAACAGAACTTAATGTTGTAAAAGTCCTCTGGCCCGGTTCTGGGCTCTCGCTGATCCTGATACCTAACCAGGGACACTCAGACCGCTTCTGTGGATAGGCCTGCTCTGAAGCATCTTTGGCCACGGCAGGTGATAACTGCATTTGGCAAGGAGAGTCAGTGCTGCAAATGTCACTCCAAAAGCCTTTGGCCAGGTGTTCTGCCACTTCTCGCTCCACACTACTCCGATCACTAGATGCAAGGCTACTATCTTCCCTGGGGCCAGAGTCAGATTTCAAATGCAAGTCTTGACTTTCACCAAGTGTTTTCTTCTCTGGAATATCAGCACCTGACAAAGGCTTTTCCATTAACACTGTTGTGTTTTGCAAACCAGTAAAGTTCAAGTCACCATATTGGTCATACGTGTGTAAAAGAGACAGAGAATAGAGTCCATGAGGGTCTGTAGAATTGTGGGAGAAAGGAGTCACTTCTGTTTTCTCTGAAGGACACTGAGAAGCAGGATCTTTCTGCTTTATTTCTTCATTTTCCATTGCTAATTTATCTTCTTCACATTTTAAAATCACCTGTACACCTGCACAGTTCCGGACTCCGCCTGAGCATTCGTTTTCAGATGTTTCACTGGACTGAACAGAAGAAGCCTGAACGTCCTTGACACTGGATTCCACAGTACGGACTCTGTCAGTTCCAAATGCTTTTTGGAATTTTCTGTATTTGGGGCACAAAGATGGCAAAGCTAGAGCAGTATCTTTTTCTAAGCACAAAGATTCACATGTTTGACTGGCACTGTCTTGTCGGGGAGGCGGTTCTTTCGCATTTCCTTGGTACCGGCGAAGTTTACACTGAGGAGTCTGAACATTTTCATTTTCCAGAAATTCCTCCACTTCATCACCTTCTAGATCCCTCTGGTCCAAAAGTGAAAATTTAAGGTCTGTTTTCTGACAGTGTGTTGGAAAGCATTTTTTCATTGAGCATTCTTGCTGGTCTGCAGTGGAGTCCAAAAACTTAAATTTGAGAAATTGAAAGCAGGATTCTTCAATATTATGTACACCTAAAAATTCCACACATTTGCACACTTCATCCACATTGTCCTTACTTAAAATCAGTTTAGCAGTGTAGGCAAACTGAATTAAAGGTTCAAATCCTTTAACTGTCACCTGTTAATATAAAAAAATAAAAACAACGAACACATCATTTGAATGTTGTCTGGTAGATAAATTCTAAGGAGATGGAGATAGAGAGATGAATAACTTATTTGTGATAATTATAAAGTAAGTATTTTAATTTGGTAAGAAAAATATTTCTAAGAAATATTAAGCTAAGGGAGAGACTGGAAAAGCATGCTTATCACACCTTACTCATGGAGACCTAACTCTCCACTGTATAGAATCCACTCTTAACTAAACTTTACTTATGGTTTAATCACCTGAGATAAAGGCCTGTTGCCACAATATCCCCATATTTGCCGAAAAGAAACACCCATGAAATAAAGCAAGGTGGACACCACTTGCAACACACACACAGTGAAGTGCCAAATGGCTATTGCCAGCCATCCCCATGGCACCTGTGTGTTCCAAACAACTCCAATTGCTATAAATGAAAGATCAATTTTCAAGGAAGAAAACTGATATAGGTAAAAGCACTTACAAAGTAGTCCTGATGCATGGTAAGTGCAAAATAAATTATCTTTACCTCACGCCAAAACTCTAATAACAAATTTTTAAAAGACTGAAATAAAAAAGATCCAAGTGGGTGAACATGTTCTTGACTGGTTATTATTATTATTATTATTATTATTATTATTATTGAAATAATGAAAATGTGCTAATAATGATTAAAGTGATGAAATTTACAACTATGTGATTATACCAAATACCACTGATTATATACTTTGGATGATTTGTATGCTTTACTAAAATGATGGGATAAAATTGGTTAAAAGAAAGATATAAGTGAAGTAGTAAAAATCATATCTAGCCTGTTTTAGTAAAAGATTCAGACTCTAAGTAATAAAACCTTTACTCATATTTACATCGGGCCAGCCTTTGCAAAATGCCAACAAAACCTACTGAAGTACAAAGAAAAGCTACATCCTGGGTTAAAAATACATAACTAATTTTAAAACACTAAATTCATTTAAGAGTGATCAAGATATTATCACTGTGCTCTTAAAAGCACGCCAATCAGTGAGAGCTTAACTAACTTTTAAATGGCTATAATAAAAAAGAGTAGTAACACCAATGCCAGGGAGGAGATGAAGAAACTGAATCACTCATACTGTTAGTAGGAATGTAAAATGGTACAACCACACTGGAACAGTCTGGTAGTTTATTATAAAAGTAAACATGCAACTGTTATATGGCCCAATAAACACTTCCAGACTTTTATCCCAAAGTATGAAAACTTAAGTTAACCCACATACCTGTACACAAATGTTCACAGACAGGGACTTTATTTGTAATAGCCAAAATCTGTAATCAGCCTGATGTCCATCAACAAATGAATGGTTAAACAAACTGCAGTACAGCCACAGAATGAAAATATCAAGAAAAAGGAACAAACTTTAAAATATAACTTGGATGCTTCCACTGGCTGACTAGGAAAAAGCCAATCCCAAATAGCCATATACCGTGATTCCATTTATATAAATTTTTTGAAATGAAAGAAGTTTAGGGATGGAGGCCAGATTATTGGACTACAGCAGTTAGAGATGAGAGGGGAGGGAGTAGTGAATGTGGTTAAAATAGGGCAACATTAGGGATCCTTACGGGGGTATGATGGAAGAAAATGAACCTACACAGGTGATAAAACTGAATATAACTCAATACACACACATGAATGAGTGCGAGTTAAAGAATGGAAATCTGAATCATGGATCATATCCACTCAACACCCTGGCTGCAATATTCAACTACAGTTTTAGAAAATGTCACCATTGGGGGAAAAAGTATAAAAGGGATCTCTATTAATTTCTTATAACTCCATTTTAATCTATAACTATCTCAGTAAAAGTTTCAATTAAGAAACTTTTTAAATTAAAATAAACAAAAAAGACATTTTAAGATGAGTTATAAAATATTTTCAGTATCGCTACAGTGAAATACTTCACATTTGGAAATTACTTGCACTTCAAATTAGAAAGACACATAGATACATACATACATACATACATACATACATATAAACATACACCTTTCCTCCCAAATCCATGAATCAAAGTTTGCTCTACCTGGAAAGTCTCCTTAAGGAATTTGAAAATAATATGTATTATCTTCATTCTGATATATTGTTACTTTTTAATAATCCAGGCTAGTCTATAGGTGGCTCTCTTGTCTTTCTCTTGGTTTTGCATCTTTTACTCTGACCTCTGCCATAGAACTGACAGACAACCTGTCTACTGCTCCAAGTGTAGCTACAAGTTCACGGAGGAATGCATGGCCAGCAACAAGCTATACTATAGACTTTGTAAATATCATGGAGCAGCCCACACAAACGTGTCACACACAAAGAAGTTCTATATACTTTTCTCCATATTTCTCTTAACAATTTCTGATTTGTGTCCAATGCCACAAGGCCTGACACTCTTCTAGAAGCATTACTTAACTAGATAAAGTAAGCTGCTCCAGTAAGAGTCTGTGTAGCAAGAACTCCCAGGCCAAAGAGAGAGATCTATGGAGGCAGTAAGCTAACAAACAAGGACCCAAAGTTGAGGAGCTTGAGTGCTACAACAGGCTGGTGGGAAAAGGATGTATATGAAAACAAGGCTCTACAATATGACACAAAATTGTCTCTTTTTCACTAATGCATAAAAACAATCACATAAAAGAAGAAAGGGGAGAGAAAGGGAACTAATAATAAAGTAGCACTATGTTTCATGAAGGCACAACTTGAAAAAAATGGATGACCCAGAGAACCCTAAACCTAATACAGCAGGGGAATGTCCAGGAGAGAATGGCCCACAGCAAGTCATGACTTCCTAAACGCCCACAGTTTACAGGGTATGCCTGCTTTGATCATTTTATCAAAGATAACATATTAGTCGGTTAGCTTTTCAAATGTTCAATAAATACTGCTGACCAACATCCACAAAATCTCAAGAAAGGGGTTGTTGCAGAACCTGGGAACCTCTCCTCAGCCACCTGACTGATGCTATGTTTCTTTTAAAACCATAAGAAAAGTTAGATTACATTCCAACCCTTGTGATTTCCAGAAACATGGGCCTCTCACCTCTTCTGGTAGAGTAATATTAAGTTCTGCATCGGCCTGGCCTACAATCCTCGAGTGGAAGTAACTGCTGCATGCCGCCAGCAGGGACCGGTGGGCGCGGAATCGCTGACCCTCCACGAAGACGGTGACATCGCATAGCACGTCTTTCTTCCGCTGGTCGTTGAGGCTAAACAAGACGTTGGTGCTGTGCACTGAAGATTCGTAGGCAAAAAACGTGTTCTCACTCAGAGACATCCTGCATAACAAACGGCGTCGGGAAGTTCAGAGGAAAGCATGCTTCTAATCGTCATCAAACCTGCAAAGAAATGTGCAGGATCTCAAATAAATCAAACTTTGTTAAAAACAGAAGACCAACTGTCAAACAGAAATTAAAAATCCACACTCAGCACTGTGATGGTTGATGGTATGTGTCATCTTGACTAAGCTATGGTGTCCAGTTGTTTGGTCAAACTCTAGACTGGATGTTGCTGTGAAGGAATTTTGCCTTTGATAACGTGAGTGGCCTCATTCAATCATCTGAAGGCATTGAGAGGAAAGAAACGAGGTTTCCAGGAGAAGAAATTCTGCTTCACTGCCTCAAGAGCAAACATTAACTCCAGTCTGAGTCTCCAGCGTGTGAGCCCACCCTGCTGATTTCAGACTCCAGACTGCAAAACCAACTCTTGTGGACTTGTGAGCTGCCCCCAAAACTGCCTGAGTCAACTCCTTAAAACAAATCTCTCCTCTGTCTTTCTCGCCCATCTCTCCCTCATACGTGTGTGTGTATCTATATCATATTTGTTCTGTTTCTCTGGAGAACCATCACTGATACAATCATTATAACAAAAATGAAAATAAAAGCCTATCTAGGGAAACTACAGAGAAGCATCTATCAGATATCTCATTTAAAATAGGTCTTAATAACAGTTTTCCTCATTAATTTTAGGAAAAAAGACAGTTCTTGGGATGAGAGAGGGAAGACTTTTTTGAACCAAGGAGTTCACAGCTCTGTGAGTGAGACATTTCCCACCAGAACACCAACTCTGAGCAAACAGATGGGGCTTGGGAACTCCTGGGCTGTACCTGAGCTCAGCTTAAAGACAGTTAATGTGCGTCTGTGGGGAGGGAGAAAAGGAAGAGGTTACGGGCATCAAGGGTCACACTTTGTGACGGGACTGGAGAGGCATATGGTACTCAGCCATTCTCCAAGCACCATTCCCAAAATCTGACAGGTGGTCAGAGGGTTTGGAGCTTCATAACAAGGGACTCCATTCTAGAAAAGGGAAAGTTTCTCCAACACAAGGAAGAAAATGTCTCAAATTTGTCAGGCCAGATCTTAGAAATGCGTGTTTTTATGCAGCTCAAGCCTCACCTGATAATACACGTTAGGAAACAAATAAAAAGACTTCATCTTAAGAACATAGTTAATCACACTTTGTAGAAATTCTTGGGTTTTATCAAAATGTTAAAACATTACAGAAATTTATTAAAATGCATGTTTTTAAAAACCTACATTCTTCAAATTACACATCCCCAATAAATGTATGTTTATATATTACAGAACATGCACAACCAGTCTTATACACATCATAAAACACACAGGAACTAAAAATATAAGGCTAAAAGAGAAGTTCTAATACTTTTCCTGCCCCCGATGGCCTGTGGTGAGCCTTCCAAGCTGATGGAGACCACAAACTCCTCATGGGCATAATCCCTGTGATACTTTTGTTCTTCTGACACTTTATCACTGAGGACAGAAGGTCCTCAAATGTTCCATTAAAGTAAACAAATACTACTGTTTTCAGATTCATTCTATTCCAAACAAAACTGAAAACAGAAATAACTACTAAAGTTCAGACAGATCAGGCCTAGATCTGGGTCGAATTCTAACTTTCAAAGACAGGTTTTTAGTTACAAATGCATGAGATACACCTATTTCTATTCTACATGTGTGCTTATTTTTAAAGTCCTCAAAATAGCTGAAATGTTAAGTTCCTCAGAAATTAGTAAATGAAAATAAAATCTCTCCATTATTATACCACTAAACTTTACCAAAGGTTAAGGATCACAGCCTATAATTTACTGATTCAGCATACCACATGAAATCATTGGTAACTTCAAAAATAAACACTAGAACTAACTCAGTTTTGGGGTTGTGCCCATAAAACAGTAGTAAATTCCTTCTTCAATTGTTCTTAATATTTCAGTTACCAATACAAGGAATTAAGTGTTGGGAAAAGTTGGGAGGAATGACCATTAGAAGAAAGCATACATCTTGTGTGTGGTATCACATAGCCAACTGACTGAGTACCCTCCACTTTCTCAAGGACTGTACCTCCTACCCAAGGCACCGTGGCCTCAGGCCAAGCCAGACTCAACAGCTGGCCACTGGACCCACCTTGTCCCTGTCTCCTTATTCCTTCATGGCATCTGCCCTGCAGACCCTTACAACTACAATTCTTACTTATACAGCTCATTATTCTGCTGAACACAGGACAACGACGAAAAATGTTAAAATACTCAGACCAGTGTTACTATAAACTTATGGTATATAATTTCAGGATCTCTGCACGTTTCTCAGTTATTTATATGTCTCTATCTCCTGCACCTTTATCTTCAATCTAGGTCTTCCCCAGTAGACCACCATAACTGGAATCCAATCTTGGAGAACATACCCCTCCCACTACTTCTACCAGGTCCCCCTTCCCGCTGAAAACCAATCTACTTGTGTGTTTCTGACCTCATATCTTCCTGGCTTCTCTGGAATCTAGCACCTTCTCTTGATCCCCTTTTTCACATATGTCCGCCCTCTTCCACCATGTGGCTCTTTCCCATAGGCCTGATCCATAAATATGTTCAAGTCTATCCAGAGACTGTCTTAAGAATACTAACTACTAATAGCAAAATTATTTTTATTACATTTATTAAGCTCTAATTCTGTACCAGGTGCTGAGTCCTAGGCATAACACCTTACTTACTCTCACAATCCTGTGCGGTAGATGCTCTTACCATGTCATTTTTACAGTAAGAAAACTGAGGCTCAGAGAGAATCATCTTGGCAAAATTCAAAAGACCACTAAAATGGGGAAGGGAAATTCACACCAAGCATATACCTACTCCATTAGTCTGCCCCCAGTCAGTATTTTCTGAATGCAGTCTGGAGACTTGCTGCAGAAATGTGTGTGTGGGGGTGAGGAACTGGGCCTCACAGAAAACCAGGAATAATAGAACTGGACCTCAGCTTCAGAATGAGAAGGACTCGGGGCCCTGTACACTGGAACCTAAAGGTTCTTTGGAACCCAAGTTAGCTTGAGCAAAAACAATTTGCTTACTTTCACTCAGAGCTGGCCTGTTGGCCTATTGCTCCTCGTCCTGCTACCAGCTGGCTCACTGCCCACCTTTATTTCTAAAAAGAGAATTTATACTTAGTTCAACATCTCTATTTAGGCAGAGTTTCAGGGACGGCAACCAGGCAGGACCGCTCTAAGAAGGGGTCAGTCTTTCTCATACTGGACTGGAGCACAGCACACACCTTGCCTGATGCTGCTCACACTAGAAATCTGGGTCAGTCCTGATATTTCCCTCATCCAGGGCCCTCTATCCATCTCTTGCCGCATCCTGCTGCCTCTGCCTCTTAACAGAGGTCCGCTTCTCTCCGTCTTCACTGTCACCAATTCCAGTCCAAACCATCATCAGCTCTTGCCTGGACAAATGCAGTTTAGCCTTCGACAATGGCTCACAAGTTCACACACATATAAATATAACTATATAAAATAAAAAACAAAACAAAATTTCACATATTAGGATTCTATCTTTATTTCATGTAACTTATTCAGATACTTTCTACTCAATATATTAAAAAGAAAAAAAAATTCCCAGTTATGATCCACTCATTTTCACAACCCACTAATGGATCACACCATGCATGACAAAACACAGGCCCAATGGTTACAAGCACATGGTCTAGAACCATACCGTATGGGTTCAAGTGTCAGTTCTGCCACTCCCTAGCTGTATGATGTTTGGCAAATTGCTTCATCTCACTGTGTCTTAGTTCCCTCACTGTGAAAGAGAATAACAGCGGCACTTCACTGAATTGTTGTGAAGTTTACATGAGATGATCAGGGTAAAAGGTTTAGCACAATGCCTGGCCCATAGAAAACAAGTAAGTGTAGCTGCTATGAATGACGAGGATAACTGTAATAATATTAACAAAGGCCTAATCTCCTCTTGGTCCTCTCCAACTTATTCTGACCATATCAGTCAAAGGGATTTCTTCTTATTGGAAAATTACTACTATATCTTCCAAGTTCTCTTATGAACAGTCTTAAATCCTTAGCACATCTCTACAGTCCTGCATAGTAGGGTTTCCATCTATTAATCCAGGCAGAATTATCTCCAGCCATTCTCTCCTGTTCCTGCAATTCTCCAGTCTCACCATCCTTTCCTACTGTCCCATATGTGCCAAGCTTTGTATCTCAGGGTCTTTGCACATGCTGTGCCTGATACCCGGACTTTTCCCATACTCCACCTGGCTAACATATCACCTTTTAGGTCTCAGCTTAAATGTCTCAACCTTACCTGACTTGTTCCCTGCCACAACTCCAGCATATAAGAGTACCTGGCTATTGGAGGTACCTAAATAGCTTGGCATTTTGGGTGCAAATCCCAAACCTAGATTATCTAGATCTTTTTCCAAACTCAACAAAGTCAGAATTTCAGTAGACTTGGAAACACCACCATTGAGCTGGGCATTCAGGGAAAGTCCTTGGATGGTTTTTCCAGGAGCTGGGAGGGGTGAGAGAGAGCCCCAATATATACCACAGTATGTAGAAACATACCTGCAAGAGAGCTAGCCCAAGAAGAGCAAGGATTGACAACTCTAAGCATAACCAATACAAATGACTTATATGATGAAGCCTTCTCTTAGCCTCACTAGCATGGAGAACTACAGAAAGTCATTTTGAATATCAATTTTCCTAATTATGAAAGTCATTTAAATGAGTAGTCAGTAATTCATTTTTACCCAATAGCATAACTATGTAATGACTAAACCAGGTTGGAATGGTACATGTCCTTCTAATATTTGTTAGTCATCTTCTAACATTTTTCAAACCTAGCAAGTAAAGTATCTCCGAGGTACCTTACATATCAAAAATGTTACTACTTAATCAATACCAAATTTAGATTCCTATGTTACTTCTGAAGTTTTCTATATTCTTAAAAATGTATACTCTTGTTATAATTCAAAATAAAGGTTTCTTAACCTTAGCCAATTGCTGATTCATTCCGAAATGCTGATAAAGGATGAACAGGCACTTTCAAGCTTCCTGTATCTATTTGGAAATAACTTCAGCTCTCTACTCAATATACACAACTGAAGTTTTAATACAGTTACCATTTGAAGTTTTTTTGTTTCCAAATGATAAGGAAAACAAAATAAGATGCTATGGCTTTATGACACTTAATAACTTTAAGGATAATTTACCTTAAAAAAAAAACTTAAGACGAACATCTGGTCACAGATGTATTACAATGCTTTTTATAACAGAAATTCTACAGATAAGCATAAAGTTCCATGTGCACAAAAGAGCTGGAATCCAATTCACAAAAACAGAGGACTATGTTGTTTTTTAACTCTCAGTGTAGAAGGGCAGGCAAAATAATCTAACACTAAGGATTCACTATCATCCAAACATTCTTTATCTGGACTGAACAAAGAATGTTCTTTCTACAATATTTACATGTGCCACACACTGCATCCATCAAAACAAAGATAAAAGACAGGGTCTACATTCAAGAACATAACCTAAAAATGTCCAGAATGAGAATGATGCTTCAGGGTCAAAGAAAGAGATAACCGTAGTCATTAGACTCGATTTACACAGAAAAGTGGGCATTCAGAAAGGTACTTGTATGCAGTAAATCTTCAAATAAAAACTACTTTCTGGTCAGCTTTCATTTAACTGTAATATCCAATTAACAAGGACAATTATTTCCAAAATAGACCTGAAGTCAAGGGTTTGTGGGTATGCAGATGGACATACGTGTGGGTTAGGGGCCCATGAATATCAGAAATGGCACATGCAGGCAAATGTCTGGCTTTACATAAAAGTGCACCTGCATCTCAGCCCAAATCCAGTTCTTTAGAACCTGCCTTTCCCTTCTTTCCAGAAGCCATTTAGAATTGGCACTTTTTCCTCCTTACTGCTTCTGCATAGCACCATTCCCATCATCCTGCCCATTATTTTTGCCTCATTCAATTTCAGGGCAGGGTTTCAGTGGCTTAGAAGACAGACAAATTCTTACCACTCCATCCTTCTTTGTTCCCTCCTAAGCTACCTGGTTCCTGTTATAATATATCCATGAGTCTAAGGTGCTTCTGAAATTAGATAAACCTTATCTTCAGTTCTTCAAGTGGACAGCAAAGATCCAACATTCTCAAGTTGTATACCTTCAAATCTTTGTCTCTCCTTTTAGGGCCTTTCTAGAAAAAATAGTTGAAATTTAAGGTGAAAATATATGCCTATGGGAAAGTATTTTAAAGCCACGATTTTTCTCGTTATTGCTAGTGGTGTAGATAAGTCGGGTGTATGCGGTATCGAAGGCCAGGACACCAGAACTCTGAGAAGGAAGTTGCCAGCCGGACTCGGTGGACTCCTGTCCTAATAAAAACCGAGCCCAATAGAATTTTTCAGTCCCTTTTATACAGAGGAAATAAGAGTAGAGAGAGGAACGGTGCTTGTATGCAAAAAGACTTTTTGTTAGTTTCTTCAAGTGTTTTATTTGAGTATTAGATAGGTTATTTCCTCCAGGTAAGCTTAATTTAACACATATTCCCCACATTCCAAGCCAGCTTGAATTTAGCATATCCTCCACATTTTGTCTGGATGCAACCTTGAATACATATTCAGTCTTACATCCTTTCTGAACATTCAAAGACTGTAGGGCCTATATTACTTATTTGGATTTCTAGAGACTAGGTACACTTGGAAACAATTTTGAATTTATGCACAGGCTATATTACTAGTAATTCTGAAAAAAAGTTTAACCTCAAAACGTTTTGTGGGAACTCAAATAGAAGACAGTCATTTAAGCCAATATTCTTCTCAAGCTCCTAAAACCTGGCTTATACACTAATCAGTGATGGGGCCTGCCACAAAGAGCCAGTAAGAATACACTCGTGACCAAGATTTACTATGTTCTTTAATCTTTTGTTTAAGCCTTAGTTGTCACACTTGTTTAAATATCTGTATCCGATAACCACATTTTAGAAATTGATTTCTCTTAAAGAAAAAGAAACAAGTATGACTGGATAAAGGTACATGGATAAATATATCCAAAAAGCTGAATGAAAACAATAACAGAAACATCAAAACTTAACTATGTAACAGAAGTGCTTACAGCATTTCCCAAAATGATGACATTCCCCAGGTTTTTAGACTTTTACGATGCTAGTGGGAAAATGACCTGACAGTTTATGTCAAAATTATATAGTAAAAAATGACATAGCTTTTTTTAAATGGAAAAATAATTTTTAAAAATCACTAAAATTTTTGCAGCTCAGGATTATGACAACACTACAACACTATGTGAGGTCCCCATCAAAGGAAAGTTGGATGTTCTTCAATTTACTTTTCCTAAGATTAAATATTATATATTTAAATCACAGACCTCTTGCTATAAATACTGGATCTAAATCCATATCTGAAAATATGAAACCAAGGTTGTGCTTGAGAGAGGGGAGTATGTGCCTCCTTAAAGGTGAGAAACAAGAGGTTGTTTTTTTAAAAAATGAAATTTCTTAAATTTTAAAAAAACCTTCTCCAACCAACAAATCCAATCTGATGATTCTGGAAATACATTAAGAACAACTTGGAAGAGAATATAAATGAGAAGGAACATAGGAAATCCAAGCTCTAGAACCAGAACAAAGTGCCAATGTTACACCTTCTTACTACAAAGAATTTAAGAAACAATGAAGTCTTTTATTTGCTTAACATATTTGGTAGCCACTTAATTCCTAACAGAATTGTTATATCTCAGTAGAATATGACTATGAAATGAAAATATGAACTAGCAACTAAAATTGCTCTATATCAACAAAACTTATTTATAGAATACAAAACTTTGTATCATGCTCTTAGCTCACTATTGCTATTTTTTTAAAATCACCTTTGAGGTATGATTTGCATACAATGTACTTTGGATTGATTTAAAGCGTACAGTTCATGGATTTTAATACCTGTATATATGCATGAAACCACTACAACCCACCACAACCAAGATATAGAAACTTCCATTGCTCCTCAAAATTCCACATAGGCGTTTGAAGTCCATCCCTCCTGTTTTAGTTTTCTTGGCTGCCTCAAGTAAGTACAATGCAATGGGCTGGCTTAAACAACAGGAATTTATTAGCTCACGGTTTTGAAGTTATGAGAAAGTCTGAAACAAGGTATCATCAAGGTGATGCTTTCTTCCCAAAGACTGGTGTTCTGGTGCTGACTGCCAGCAATCCTTGCTCTGGATCCTCTGCTATGTGGCAATGCACATGGCAGCCTCTCCTGGTCTCTCCTTTCTCTTCTGAGTTCTGCTGAATTTCAGTTTCTTGCTTCCTGTGGACTTCTCTCAATCTGAATTTCATTCTGCTTATAAGAGACTCCAGGAATAGGATTAAGACCCATCCTGATTGAGATGGGACACATCATCAAAGGGGCCTACTTACAATGGGTTCAAACCCACAGGAATGGATTCAGTTTAAGAACATGTTTTTCTGGGGTAGATACAGCTCCAAAAACCACACATCTCTATGCCCTGGCTCTAGGTAACCTAGATCAGCCTTTTGTCATTAACATGCATTTCCTATTACATTTATATAAATGGAATCATACACTATGTACTCTTTGTCACTGGCTTCTTTCACTCAGCTTAATTATTTAGAGATCCATCCATATGCTGTTGTGTACATCAGGCATTTGTTTGTTCCTTTTTATTGCTGAATGGTATTTCATGTGTATGGATACACCACAAGTTCCACGGTTGTTTATCCATTCACTGTTGACACACTACTGTAATAAAGATTCACATTTGCACTGCTTCCAATTTGGGGCTGTATTTATTATAAGAAAGAGTCAGGGCATGGACATATACTTTCATTTCTCTTGGGTAAATAAATATCTAGAGAGTGGAATGGCCGAGTGACATACTTAACTTTTAAGAAATTGTTAAGAATTTTACAAAGTGGTTCTATCATTTCACATTGCTACCAGCAGTATATAACAATTCCAGTTGTTCCATGTCTTCACAAACCCTTAGTATTGTCAATCTTTTTAATTTTAATGATTCTAATAAATGCAGTGCTATCTGTGATTTTATTTACATTTCCCTGATGACTGATTACATTGAGCATCTCTACATGTGTTTATTAGTCATTTGTGTATCTTCTTTTGTGAAATGTCTGTTCAATTCTTGCCCATTTTTTTATTGGGTTGTTTCTTTATAATTGAAATTTAAGCACCAGTAGAATTGTGATTATAATTGCACTGAATCTATAGATCAGTTTGGTGAGAACTGACAATTCTAAAATGAAGTCTTCCAACCCATCAACATGGCATATCTCTCCATTTATTTAGGTTTTCTTTAATTTCTCTAAGCATTATTCTAATGTTTTTAGTAAAAAAGTTTTGCACGTCTTTTATTAAACTTTTCCTAAGTACTTTTTTTGGGGGAGTTACAGTAAATATACTAAATATACTTTAAAATTTCTTTTTCTAATTTTTTTACTATATAAGCATGAATAGATTTTTAAAATATTAACCTTGCATTCTGTAACCTTGATTAACTCACTTATTAGTTTTGGTAGGCTTTGTAGATTTCCTTAGGATTTTCTATGTATATAATTATATCATCTACAAATAGAGCTAGTTTTATTTCTTCCCCATTTTTATGCCTTTTATTTATTTTTCTTGCCTTAGTACAATGATCGAATAGAAATTATGAGAGTGGGCATTCTTACCATATTCCCTTAGGAAAAAAGTGTTCAAGAGCCTACCATTAAATACATAGGTAGGTTTTCTAAGATGAACAACTGAGGAGCAGAGAGGGGAATGCAGTATTTTAATTTAGGGTTACTATAACAAGCTCGAAAAGGAGGGGGAAGAATTATTATGACTCTTGCAACGGAAGAAATTTTATCAATGATGTGGAGACAGTGGCCGAGGAAGTTGCTGAAGACAGGGAGAGGGAAAGAGAGGTGTGATATTGCAGCATTTTCAGGACTGGAGTTGTCCTGAATGATAATGCAGGGACAGATGCAGGATATTGTATATCCTGCCAAAACCCACTGGATGGACTGGGGGAGAGTGTCAACTACAATGTAAACTATAATCCATGCAGTGGAGCAGTGCTCCAAAATGTACTTATCAAATGCAATGAATGTACCACACTAAGGAAAGAAGTTGTCGATGTGGGAGGAGTGGGGGGTAAGGGAGTGGGGTATATGGGAATCTCTCATATTTTTTAATGGAACATTTTGTGTGATATATGTATCTTAAAAAAAAAAAAGATAACAAAAAATAAAAATAAATACTAAATACACACACAAAAAAAAAAAAAAGGAGGGGGAAAAGCAAAGAATGAAAATTCCCAAAAATTCCCTAAAAGAGGGCAATTCTACACCACTTTCTATATACTGACACCCCATATATCTCAAAGATCTCACATTCAGGGCTGGAGATAGGAAGGTCAGAGAGTCATTATCAGAGAGCATATCTGAGGACTTAAGGACACTACCAGAACTTCACAAATATAACAGCTAGCTGCCGTAGGCAGCACTACAGACTGGACAGTACAAAATAGAATTTTACAGCCTGAGGACTCCCCTGCCAGTTAAGCAAGTTAAATTATATCTTTACGGATGATAAATAATTTTTCTTTAAGTGGGGACAATAATAGTATTTACTCTACATGGTTGTTGGGGGGGTCAAATGAAATAGTACATATAATGCTCTTAGGACAGTGCCTGCACATAGTGAGTGCTCAAAAATTGTTAGCTACCATTTGAATTTGATGCTAGAAATGTTGTTAGAGTGGCACAGGTAGCAGCACTGAAATAGTAGGGAAAGAAGTATAATAGCACACTATTTAGCTTCACAGTGCTCAATATTGACACAATTATAATAACACAAACACTTAATTGGTTTTCAATTTTCAGAATAGACAAATAATGGAAGCCTTAAGTATGGTTATAGAACAGAATGTAAACATTATTAACCTTGACAAAATACAAGTAAAACTGACAGGCCGGGAGACAAAATTGAAAGGTAGGGTAGTATTTCTATAGGATATATAATGTGCAGACTCAGGAGATAATGTCTTAGATAAGTGAAACAACCAAAAAAAAAAGTTTAGAACTGCAGAAGTGACCAACAGCAGAAATTAATGAAATATTTTTTATGTTTTTTTCTTTTTTTTTGGTCTTATTTTTGTTTTCATGATTTAACTATAAATGTAGGTGGGGGAATGACATAAACAAAATCACCATACATCATAAAGGAAGTCAAGAGATAGCCTCTGAAGTTCATAACAAACTGAAGTATAACCATCTTATTTAGAGACATAGAAAGGTAACTAACACTCGAAATAATAGCAGGAAAGAGTAAATAGGTATGTATCTATGAAGCCAAACGAGGGATGGGGTGATGTAAAGTGGATGAGGTTGTTTTCCAAAATAAACCTCTCTGTATTTTTTTAACCAAGAATACATACTACTTTGATTAAAAACACAAAATTTTAAAATGTTTAAGTAGGGAATAAACAAAGAAAATAGTAAAACTTAGTAAAGACTAAATTGTTGATAACTTGTTTCTGTTATTGCAATTTTATGAGTCTTCAAATAAAACAGGTATTCTGATAAAGAGAAAATTATCTTGAACTCAAATTTTAGATTATATTGAATGAACCAGGAGATGGAGAAGGTAGAAAAAAATACAATAAAATTTCCTCTGGTTTGGGGAAAATGCTATACATACTGTTTAACATTTTGTATTGCTAGAGATACTAATTCAAATAGGGTCTTTACAATTTTAAAGATAATGTAGAGAAATGAGCTGTTAAACTTCCCAACCTTTCAGAATCTAATGAAATCTATTGATCCTCCACCAGGAAAACTGCTTGCACAATAAAATTTTGCTTTTGCTTTTGCTTTTAATAGAACTGATGAATTAAACCAAAAGCTAAAATTCATTGAAAGGACCAATGAAACTGATAATTTCTGCAAAGACTCACCAAGAAAAAAAGATGGAAAATATGAATATACAACATCCCAATCATTTTACAAAACATACTGAAATGGATCTGCCCTTAAAATAAAATTCCTTGACCCTCCCCATCCCCTTCTACCTACTATTCTCTGCTCCCTTTACAGCAGAACTCCCAAAAAGAGCCACTTACACTCACACTGTCTCCCCTCGCATTTCTCAATCCCATTCGAGCCCAATAAAATCAGGCCTTCCGCCTCCACTCCACAGAAACCACTTCCTGGGATGACCAAGGGTCTCCACTCTGTCAAATGACAGGTTTCCAGCAACATTCCGCAGGTAAATTGTTCCCTCCTGGAAAGCCTTTCTTCACTTGGCTGCCAGGATACCACCATCCTCTGATTGCCCACTGACCTCATTGTCAGTCACTAGTCAATTTCCTTTGCTGAATTTTCCTTCTCTTCCAAAACTCTAAATGCTGGAGTACCCAGGGTTTAGCCCCCAGATCTCTCCTTTCTTCCGTCTGCAAATATCCCTAGAGGAACTCGTCCAGACCCATAGCTGGGACATGATCACTCACGGACTTGGCACATGTGTATATGTGGTCTAGCTGCCAACTTCTTCCTTGAACTTCACATCATTCATCCAACGGCTCATGTTACCACATGTGAATACTCTTTACTACTTATATGTCTAACAGGCATATCTGAGAAATCTCAGTCCCACCCTCTCCCAGTTAGGGTATGTATCAAAATATTAGCAATGGTTACATCTACAAATTTTTATTTCCTTCTTTTCTTTCTTAACAATAAACACATATTACTTTAAAATCAGAAAAATATTAAGTAAAATAAACTACAAACAAAAAAAAATTTGCCTTGGTTGAAAATGCAGTTCACATTTATTTCCACTGTCTTGTTGTCTCTAAGGAATGTCACTTCTTCCCTCTTTATAAGACACTTCCTCCCATCATCAGCAGTTATTAGTTTGTCACTATATGGAAAATTCATGGACAAATCTAAAACACAGTGGCCTACACTGATATCTTTGCAGTAACAACTAAATAATAAATTAAATTTCATTGAAATCTAAAATGAAAAGGTGGTCTGATGTAGAAAAAAAAGAATCCCATTACATTCAAATAAGGGGGGAAAAGACCTACTAAGTCAGAAGGTCTAGCCATGTGCACAAATTAAGTTCTACCTGCTCTGCTTATTTCACAAAGTTCCTTCACATAAAAGCCCTTTTGAAAATATAAAGTGTTAAACAAATATGCACAATCAAGTGTTAGGTTATTTTAACACTTCCAGCAGGGGCATATTTGAAAGAACAGGAACACAGGAGTAAAATATAGGATCTGCTGATTTTACCAGCTATATGATCTCCTGCAAATTACCTAACTTCCCCTTCCTTCAGGTTCCCCATAGAAAAAGTATCAACACTTACTTACCATGAGGAATAAATGACTAAGTACATTTAATAGTAACTGCACAGTAACTGGCACAAGATCATTAATATTTTATCATTACTATTGTCATTATTACCAAGTGACAAAAGAAAACTCATTTGAAAGGTTCTACACACCCAAGAATTAAGTTACAACATGCAAAGATTCTTAAATATTTTCAATAAAAATCCAGTAAGCTTAATAAGAATCTCAATTACTTTGAGGAATATATTAAAAATTGCACATCTGCCTAAGATAATTGCCCATTTCACAAGCTAAAGAATTCCTCATCGAAAAAGCACATTCATCTATCCTCACCCACTTACGCTACAGATAAGAAAACTGAGGCTCTGAGCAGTTCAGTAAGTTAAACAAGGTCAAAAAGGTCATCTGCCCACAGGTCCAAATATTACACTGCAATGATTGTTGCATGACCTAAGTGGCATGATGGGAAGGAGGGGCTAAAATGGCAGAAGAATTGAAGAACAAGGAATAACAGGAAGTCCCACAAGTAAAGTAAAAGTAAGCTCCTGTGAAGAGAATAAATACTGTATTAATATTAGAGACAGATTAAATGGACATTTAATAGCAAACTTCCCCTTATGGTCAACATTTGGTTAATTAATTTCTGATTAGTATTTCTTGGATCACAGACCAATTTCACCCCTTATTAAATGGGATCTGGGGAAGCAGATGTGGCTCAATCGACTGGGCTCCCATCTACCACATGGGAGATTCTGAGTTCGCTTCCCAGGGCCTCATGTGAAAGCAAGCTGGCCTGTGCCCGCGGAAAGCTGACGGCCCGCGCCCATGGAGAACTGATGGCCAGAGCCCATGGAGAGCTGGTGCAGCAAGATGACGCACCAAAAGGGAGACAAACAGACACAGAGGAACGTGCAACAAATGGACACAGAGGGCAGACAGCAAGCAAGCGGCAAGAGGAGGGGATAAATAAATCTTTTTTAAAAAAGGGATCTGACACTAAACTATGCTGAAATTAAATCAAAGTCTATTGTTATACTCAACTGCATACAGAAAATTCAAGAAGAATGCTAGGCGATATTTTACTAAAAGCTACTTTCAAAACAGAAGTATTATCTATGCCCTAAATTCATAATGAAATACTAAAGATTCTTCCCATGACATTTTGTCTTCAAAATGTAAAAAGTGTAACAATGATCCAAATTATTTACTTCTGATTGCCTGGCAGTCAAAGTCCTAAAATTAGTCCAATTTTGGAAGAGTTTATATACAAGTAACTGAAAAAACAAGACAGAACAATAACAAAAAAAACTGTGCTCTTCAAATTCCCAACCATTCTTTACCCCAACTCATAATAAATTTGAATCCAAGTAAAAGATTGAGAGTAAAAGGAATAATTTTAATTTAATAAGGCAGTAGTTAAAACAGAGCAATTAGTATATCATGTGAAACACAGATTTGTAACTTTTTAATTCAAGTAGAGGTACTAAATGTAAAAGCTTTATTTAAAAATAGCCTAATCCACTCATCTCTGACAGCCACCACAGTGCTAAAGTATCTCAATATACTTAGCTGAAACTAAAACTTTTAAATCAATCTTTTGTAACTTATGTTTAATTTAGGAATCAAGATAATCATCCCTAAAATGAGAGTCACCAAGTTTTTGCACCTAGCCCCCAAGGGCTACTTTTTAATATATGACAACCACAAGATTTAGTCAAAATTAAGATTTGGGGCCTATATATATTTTTTAAAAGCAGAAATGTATCTGTTTAAACATTATTTGAGTGAACACTGAGTAGGTAAATACTATTTCATTTTATCTGAAACAAAAATTATGTCAGCAGTATTCTAAGTCTGTCTAAATTCTATCCAAAAAAGTACTAACTTTTCAGAAGCCTACTCTGTCCATTTATTAAAGTCTATCAGCAACTCTCAGATGGGAAAAACAGTAATAAATTTATTTTTTGTGACTCTACACCATTCATTCCTAATGTATTTAAATAATTTGTCTTTCACATAACACACAAAGCACCAAAATTTGGGATTGAGAGGATGGGACGAGAATGAAACATGAAATAGTGCTTTGAACATATAAAAGTGCTCTGAAAAGTTCAACACTATATAAACTTGAGGTGCCATTATTCTTAAAGCCTGAAAAGAAGAGTGAATAAGACTAACCAACAGAATAGCTTTCCTTTCTAGGAAGGGAATGCCACAAATGTAGAGAGAGGGATATATTTCTCCCTAAATCCCTGATTCAAGCCTTTCAGTTCCAAAGAATCCTGGCTCCTCCAGCCACTGAAGTGGCCATTCTACTGGAGCCAGGCTAGCCTCGCCACTAGGGAGAGCCACAGGTATCACAGGCACACATGGCCTTCAGATGGAGAGAGACGACAGTCCTGGAACAGACATAATCAGAAGCAACAAGATATAATTACACGTTCTCCATTCCCTGGACACATTACGAGAATGACCGAATTTTAGAGGTGTTTGGAGTACTAGTCATAATTTCATTGTTTTAAAACAATGTTCATCAAATTTACTGATACATATTAATAAAGTATACAATCCATCCAAAGTGTACAATCAGTGGTATTTGGTATAATCATGTAGTTGTGCATTCATTACTTCAAGTATTATTAGAGCATTTTCATTATACCGATAATAATCATCAAATAACAGGTAATAAAGCTCTATATAATTTCTATAATTTCTTTTACATATAATTTTTTGGTAAAATGGTCATTTTCAATTTTTTTAAATAATTAAAAATATCTATTTGATCTGACTGTATTACTTGATCAGAGTAGGAATTATGGTAACATGAAAGGAGGGAAAAATCACCTAAAATTCTAAATCTAAAAACAATGACATATTCTACTCAGAAGTATGCGTCTCTATGTATACACGTATGTGTATGGTAGTAATGGTTGAAATATTATACAAGGATGACACTGTTGAATGCCCACCCAGCAACTGCTCATCTCATTTTTTAACTACTCCAATAGTGCTCACATTGTACCCACTACCTAAGGCCATGTATTTCTGGGGAGCAGACCCCAGTCCCAACCCAAGTTAAATCTCAATCAGTTTAAGCCATCACAGTGGACCCACTTCCCTTGACATTGGCTGATTTTATGTAATGTTAGCCAATAAACAGACAGGAGAGGGACAGGGTAGAATCTAAAAGGAGGCTTTGGGGGAGGCTTATCTCACTGAGAGATACCCTCCCCCCCAAAAAAGTCTTTCTTCTTCCAGGAAATTTAATCCTATCTACTTGTGACACCTGAACTCCTGACAGATAATCTTGCAACCATAAGAGAAATTAGCCAAGGAAAAAACCCTGGAGTCTGGTGAAAGAAACAAACTAGATCAGTGACACTAGGTATACTCTCAGAAACAAAACATATTTTTTATAAAATCCAAAGAAATACATTTTGATCAGTACCTGTGAAAATCCTTTACTACAGACATTAGGTAGGGAAAGGTAATAGTAGCTACAGACTCAGACCTAAATGACATTTTCTTTCATTTCTCTGGATAGCAGTTGGGACTGAAGACAAGAATGCAAAGAACTCTGCTGAGCTGGACAAAATGCTTTTCTACTTCAGAAGTCTTTTACTGATGTAGAAAATACGATTTAAAAAACCAGTGGCTTTTTTCCTTATTTATCCTTCTAGTTGGAATGTGTGATTAATTCTACCTGGTTGGGAATATTCCTCAGATTAAAAACAAAGAATATAAAGGGACATTACATTCTTGGAAAACGGACCAAGATTTGATAGCCACTTTACTTTAAAATACATATATACATACATATATTTAAATGTAAAACACACTGATAAAATTATTGGTCTTACCAAAATCCACTTACTTGGAAATTACAACCTAATAAATTACAAATTAATAAATCTTTTAGAGTTAAACATTTTATAACAAACTCTGATGGGTGAGTAACCCTCTCCACGATTTAGGTGACTTCCAAAAAATGTTGGCATACTTTAGAGGAATATGGCATTAAGGATATGAAGACACCAGTAAGATGGGGGGAAAAGAGGGAAAACAATCTGCAAGCAGCTGGGTGGTTCTCCCAGTTTCTTCAACAGGGCTCTGAAAAGTTTGTTTCCTTAGGCCAAAGACATCTCCCTTGAAAGTCCTGGGCAGACAAGTAAGTAAAAAGAAGAATGGAAAAGAGGGCAAGGTGAGAGGAGCCAAGAAACAAAGACATTTTTCGCACACTACCACTGAATTTGTAGTATTGGAAGTGGGACAGACTTAATGTTCAGGCTACAAAGAAATTGAAAAAATAACCTCATTATAAAAAAACTTTTAGTATAATTTCACTTTAATGGGTAAGCAGACTGCAATTGTCCACTATTATTGATCCAATCCGAGATATGATGAATTTACAAAAAAAGAAACTATATTTACCAAATAGAAACTGGGAATAATTATTTCACTACTGAAAATATTCTTTTAAATAATGATTTTTCTAAGGCATTAAGAAAGTGATTTTAATTTACTTGAGGTGATTTACACTTAGCTTCGGCTGCATTAAGAGAATGTATGCTAAATTATGCCAGTACCGAGAAAGGATTTCCCAGCAGCCAGTCAACTGTACTGCATGTCCACCGTGCTCATACAATAGTCATTAACCACCAAAATCTTGGCAAAGCAAACTGTATTCCTTTGTTCCTTATAGTTGCTTTGGGGCAATTTTTATTATCCTATTTAATATTTTTCAATTGTCTCTGATCCTAGATAAAACAAAGAATCTTTTCTAGAGGAGTAAAGATACTAAAGAAAAAGTATTAGAGCAGGGGTTCTTAACAAGGGGTCCATGAACTTGAACTGAAATTCAAAAAAACATTATTCTTGGGGGGATGTGTTGATGCGCGTTGATATATTTATTAAATAATACACAGTTGAGTGTGGACTTAGTAAGAGGTCTATGGTTTTCACCTGACTAAGGGGTCTGTGGAACAAAAAAGATTAAGAACACCTGTATTAGACATATAATAGGTCCAACATCTGGACAACCTGAATTATATACTTCGTTCAACTCAATTCTAAGGCAATTAGAGGTAAAAAGAAATCACAAGTTTTATCTCAAGAGATGAAACAGAAGAATGATTTAAATCCAGGCGCTTCCTCTATAACCACACCAGTGACGAAAACAGAAAGTAGAACTCCAAATGATCAAAAGATTTTAAACTCAGTATGTACTTAACATAACTCAAGAAGTATAACACATAATGTCCTCTTCTTCGAGCAGTTAAAAATTCTCCAGTTTCAAACCCACAGAACTAGAATGAACCCATAATATTCCGCCCAGTGCAGCCACCAATAATTTACAGAGCAGCCAAGGCACACTCAATGTACTGTGGGAGACAAAACAGAAGACAGAGATCTTCACCATCAAGAAACCTATACTCTACATGAAGGGATGGTCAAAATGTTTGACACAATCTTTCTGGAATACAAGTACATGTATAGAAGCCAAGATAAACATTTCTTCTGTTTATATGGATTATTTTTCTATATTAGCATAAGTATGATAGCTAAAGAAAATACACCTAAGAAGTAACTGGCAGGTTAATTTACATTCCACATGTTCCCAAGAAACTGGATGGAGCACTGGAGTGAAAACTGAGACACCCAAGTTCTGTCCTGATACTAATATAATAAGCAGGAAGAGAGGGCCCAAATCACCAAACCTGCTGGGCCACAACATCCTCAGCTGTACTAAGGGAAACAGACTACATGAAAAATGGCAAGCGTTTTTACTTCTTCAAAAGCCAACCAATTACCTGGCAGTAAGTCTCTAGAGTAGTGGCTGAGAATGTTAGAGTCCCTTCAGTAAAAGCTAGGTCCAAAAAAAAAAAAAACATTATGCTGAGTGAAGGAGACCAGACACAGAGTACTACATATTGTATGATTCCATACAGTTGATATATATACAGAATGCAAATATATATCAACTTGTAAAGATTAAATGAGATTAGTGGTTATGTAGGTCTTAAGGGGGAATGCTAAGGGATGTGGAGTCTTTCTTTTTGGAGTCAGGAAATTGTTCTAAAATTTTTGAGATGATGAATGTACAACATTGTGATTATACTAAAAGTACTGATTATATACTTTGGCTAGAATAGCCAGAAACAGCAGCTATTTACAGTGGGGGAAGCATAGAAAGATTGAGAGGTAAGGAATTTTCTTGTTTGTCTGTTTTTTGTTTATTATTATTGAAATCATGAAAATGCTCTAATAATAACTGGAGTGATGACCACACAACTATGTGATTATACCAAATACCACTGGTTGTACACTTTGGATGAACTGTATACTTTATTAATATATATCAATGAAATTGTTTTTAAAAAAAAGCTATGTCCTCTGTGTTCCTTGCCCTTAGAAGCTGGGTGTCTTAGATAAGAGTGTTCACTTGAGCTGTTTCCCCAGGAGTAGTGGCCTGCTGCTCATCCACATGTTTTCTTGTCTCCTTCACCATCAAGAGCTAACATTCAGAGCCTGCAATATATGGCTGTGTAGCCAAGTACTTCCCTGATTTTGGGTAACAGAAAATAAAAGCTAATATTTATTCATATTAACATGTGTCTAGCACTGTTCTAACCACTTACACCATATTAGTGCATTTAATCCTCACAACAATATCTAAAATGTGGATTCTATTATCATTATCCCTATTTTGCAGATGAGAAAATGAGGTACAACAACTAGAGGAAGTAACTTCCTCAGGGCTTCAGAGCTGGTAGAGACAGGAGCTAGAACTTGACCTTAGGTAGTCTGGCTCCAAATACCCTACTTTTCACCACTTTGCTTACTGTGAACAAACTATCAATTCCAGTTTCTTTTGTTAAGCTACTCACAAAGAACCCAGAACCACCCCCCCCACCCCAGTCGTGTGGTATAAATCTATATTCTATCTGCAGTCCTGAAATGTTGACTCCCTTCGGGGATCTGGAATTCTGGTGACTACCTCTCAAATTACCCATACCTTGGGCATCTGTAGATTACCTTGTACAGCATTTTTTTTTAATCAAAATAATCTCATAAATCATCCATTCTAGTACATAAAATAATGCCTTCATTAAGTAGAACCCTCAGGAAATGCAGGCGTTAGGGTTAAAACAATTCTTCCACTAATCCAGCATTAGTCAGAATATGGGAGTGGGGAGGTGATTCCTAAAACATTAGTCTTGGCAAGAACAGCATTGTGAAGAGAATCTTTAACAACTGGTAATTTTAAAGGGCTTTGCAATTGTTACTCTGAGCATCCTTTCTCATAGATGTAGAGGTGTAGAAGGAATATGGCATATGAGATTTAACTGAGTGATGAATTCTAACCACACTACTGTCACCACCACATACACCCCAACCCTCGCTTTTCTGACAAATATTACCTTCTCCTAAGTGGGGGAAATGCCGCATCCCAAGACATTTGCTGAATATATAGTCTTGTCTACGGCCATACCACCCTGAACACGCCCGATCTCGTCTGAATATACAGTCTAATTAATCTTCATCAAGGGAGTGTATAGCATGGAAAAACAAAAAACATATGCAGGCTTCAAGGAGTAAGAGTACAGAGTACTTTTTAAAATAATTAGTTATATACACATTACTCTCTAATCTGCAGATGCTCAGGTGTTCCCACTGCACCTTTTTACATATCACTACAATTCAGGTAATATACAATATACATTAAACAAAGTAAACATGGAAGTTGCCTCCAAATTCAAAACACAGAGGTATCAAATGTAATGGGCAACTCTTTGTATTTAAATCCTGGACAACAAAAATGTAGTAATAGGGAAGCGGACTTGGCCCAGTGGTTAGGGCATCCGTCTACCACATGGGAGGTCCGCAGTTCAAACCCCGGGCCTCCTTGACCCGTGTGGAGCTGACCCATGCGCAGTGCTGATGCGCGCATGGAGTACCGTGCCACGGAGGGGAGCCCCACGCACAAGGAGTGCGCCCGTAAGGAGAGCCACCCAGCGTGAAAGAAAGTGCAGCCTGCCCAGGAATGGCACCATGCACACACGAAGAGCTGACACAGAAAGGTGACGCAAAAACAAAGAGACACAGATTCCCATGCCACTGACAACAACAGAAGCGGACAAAAAGAAAGAACACGTAGCAAATAAACACAGAGAGCAAACAACTGGGGGGGTGGGAGAAATAAATTAAAAATAAAAAAGATAAGTCTTTTTAAAAAAATGTAGTAATAAATTTTACTCAAGCTTCTCTAAAGTATATTTTTAAAAATATATATATATGAAATAATTAAATGAAATATCAAGAACTTTTTGCAAGAATGATAGCTTTTAAAAGCAAATTAGAAATTAAAAAGAAACAGCATTCCAGTTATTAAAGAATGTTACTGGGCAGTGGATAACAAATTATGTAAATTCCCCAAGAAAAAGAGGGGAACACGAACCCCCCCTTATTATATAACATTCATGTACCGACTGTTAATCTGTATCTTGGATCTAAATGTCTCTCTTATTTTACATAAAAGTTCATTTTTAATATTTTAAGTATTAAATCTTTTAATATTTTCTTTCTGAATGCTTTACCTTGCACTCCACCTTAAAGACCCTAATCCCTAAAAAAATTCATGATTTCTAATCTCTAGTCTCTAACTTAAAAAAAAAAAATTAATCATTTTTTTTCTAATACAGAATGTTGTAAGTGAACTACCATCAAGACTTACTTGTTGCTTTAACAACAGGTTAAGATTGATATCACCCCCTCCACATTATCCCTTTTTGCACTTTGCAATAGGGACTGGTATGCTGAGTTGTTCATGCTGAGCTGTTCATTTTTAAAGCACTGAGAGTAATGACACAAGATGTAACAGGAAATTAATCACATGAGCACCTATACCAAGAGAATGAGACACATATACCACCGTGTACCTTTCATTAGCATAGCTCTTTCTAGACCTGACCCAGTGAAACCTGCCATCAGAGACTATTAGGATAGGTGTGAAAAGGGGAAGTGGGGAGCATAAAAGCCTAAAAGGAAGGCCCCTTCTGTGTTCTCATGAAGACATTTTCTGGAAGAACAAATTAAGTTCACTTTTTGAAATACACAGACCACAGGTGGTGGAGGGGTACAGTAAAGGTACTAAATGTTTTCCTTACAATTACTGGGTTACTCCTACTCCTAGATGAAAATTTCTGCTCCAGCTTTAGCTTTCCCAAATACACAGTTAATCTCAGGCAGTAGATCACCAGCCTGCTCTGTGTTCAAACACCACCTCAAGGCTACACTTCTTAAGAGTGCCTTTGCACTTTACCCACAGATTACCTGCATCAAAACAGATAACCCCCGCTGGGCCCCCTTCAGGCTCATGAAGCAACCCCTCTAGAGTGCTCGTGCTCCTTGGCCTTTTACAGTGGAGGCATATGATGACAGTATCTGTACCAGCTGTTCCTAATTACCTCCCAGGCTAAGGCGAATGACTCAGCAACCCCACTTTTTCACCTTGTCATCCAACCAACATATTAAACAATGGCAAACCACTTGACATAGTTCTAGGGTAAACAATAACACCCGATGCCATCACTACACCAAGGCACCCTACTCCAAGCTGGCCCAAGCCTGACTCACCAGGATCCCCTCCCCGCCGCCCCCCCCCCCCCCCCCCCCCGCCCCAGGCTTCCTTAAGGAGTCCAAGGGCAGAAGTGGCAAGTGCCTTCAAGCCCTGCCCCGTCGTTGCACCACTGCCGGAGACCAGGAAGAGGCATTCCATTTCTCTGCTTGACCCTGTGAAGCGCCCAAGTGCTCCACCACTAACAAGTCCCGTGTTTCCACCCTTTATCTTTCTGAACTGCCTTAAATGCAAACCCTCTGGGATCTAAGGAGTGTTGAAGCACGTGAACAAAGACCTAGTGCTCATGGGTAACAGTCCCAACACTGATATAATTTCAAAAGACTAGCATCCCTACAAGTCTTTGTTCCTTCAAGCATGACACTGTAGCTTGTCATGCAACACATGCTCCTCCACAATTACTACTACACCATACCCTGAATCGGCCCGTTTAACGCAGAAAGTTCAGGCATAAAAAAGCATTCTGTACAACTCTACTCAATGGCATGAAAGCGCCGGTTAAAATGAGAGCGCAATGGCACTCGTGTTACATTTGACGAACACAAAGGCTGGTGTAACCGACACCCACCCTCACCACACAGTAAGTCTCAATTACAAAGCGTGGGCAGAACTCCAACAAAGGGAGACCTGGGATCCCCCGGGCCCCAAACGAAATCCACATTAAATTCAGCCCGAGAAGGTGGTGTTTTTGCGCCAGCCGCCGGCTCGGCCTTTCTTACTTGATGACACGGGCGACACACACCGAGGCCAAGAAGCGCTCAGACAAACAGCTCGCTGGACGCCGTGGCCGCAGGGTGCTGCAGAGGGGAGGACAATACGGAGCCCGCGTCCCGGGCCGCGCGGGCAGTGCTGATGTGTCACAGCCCTGGCGGCCCGCGGGCCGGGGCGGGGACGGGGTCGGGCCCGGGGCGGCGAGGGCTGCCCGGGACCCCGCGGCCCCGGCTCATCCCCGCCCCCGCTCCGCCCCGCCCGCCTGGGGGAAAGTCCAGCGCGGACCGTAAACAACGGCGCTGGCCGCGCGCGGGGAGGCTCGACGCGCCGATGGGTCGCCTTTTCCGGCGGCTGCGGCCGCTTCCAGGGACTGGGGCGCTGAGTGGCGCCCCGCCAAGCGCCCCCGCCCCGAGACCCGCCGCCCTGCGCGGGCCCGCCCGCCCGCCGTCCCTCACAGGCCCGCGGCTCCCAGCCCGGGCGTCCCTGCCGGCCCAGGCGGGCGGGACTGCCGAGGCACTCACCGGAGCCGAGGCGCCGCGCGGCCCGACTGACGGCGGCGAGCGCGGCGGGCGGCTCGGGCAGCGGTCAGGTGACTCACTCCCTCGGCGAGCCGGCCTCCCCGTCCCCTTCTGTCCCCTCCCCTCCCGGCCCTACCCTCCCCCGCCCTCCCGCCCCTACAGGCCCCGCCCCCTACAGGCCCCGCCCCTTGGGGCCCAACCCCGCCCCTTGGGGCCCAACCCCGCCCCGCCGCCCGCAGAGCCCGAGTCTGCGCCGGGTTGCAGACGCCCGCCGGCTGCCGCGCGGCGGTGGTGGCGCGGCCGGAAGCCCACGCCCGGGGCTGCGGGGAGAGGTGCGCGGGCCCCGTGCTGGGCGCAGCGAGCCCCTACCACCGCACGTGGCTTCCCCGGACGGACAGACCACCCGAGGACCAGCTCACCCAACCCCCTCTGGGCAGTAAGGAAAAGGCTGACGCCCTCGCGCCCCAAATGTTGCCGGGACCCCCGAAATCGAGCACAGCTGTCTCCGGCCCGGGTTGCTCGCAGAATACAAGACGGGAGCGCAGACCCCCCCCCCCCCACCATCCCACCTCACAAGCCCGCAGGAATCGCTTCTGGAAGCCCCCCTCGTCAGAGTCTCTCCTCCGGCGTCCCCCGCCGTGGCCGGGTGCCCAGATTCGCAGGGTATTTGAGCTTCCGGATAGGGATGTACTGAGTGTATCCAGGATTTTGTAGAAAGCGTCTGGCAGCACTACTTCTGTCTGACAATGAAAACGGGGCCCACTAACAGGTGTTTCCTTTACGCCGCGCTGCCCCGGAAACTTGGAGCCAGCTTCTCTCAAGTCCTGGTGCTTACTGCAGTGCTTATCCCTATTGTGACTTTAAAATTTTGTTCTCAGGCCGTTTAGCAAACGTTCTAAGTACCGTCCCCCTGAGATGAGCCTATGGCAGAGGAAGCCCTAGCACACAGACCTGACTCAGGCCTTCCTGGGCACGTAGCGCCATACCTGAGCGAGGTCTGGTTTGTGTGAAGGAACTTTGTTGTTCACTTTTGAATTCAGATGGAGGTGGAGAGAGAGATTGGTGGCCAGGGTGTGGGGACTCATTCTTGAACCGAAGAAGCCAGCCCTGCAGCTCACAGGGCAAAAGAGGTTACCAAGATAATAGATTCTGGCAGTGTCATTAGCATGACTTTGTAACCACAAGCAATGAGACCTAGGGACATTTGGGTTACAGCCAAAAGGCATGAGAAAATGAAGTGAAATTGGAGAGAGACAAGCATGGGAAGGCAAAGGGTGAATTGATTGACTATGGCCTAGAACCCCAGGACTAGGGAAGGTAATCTTTGCACTGGGTCTTAATTAGGAATGATGAGGCTGAGCTGTCCAGGGAGGGAAAAGCATATGCAAACATCCAAAAGTAGGGGGCGGGGCAGGTGGCGTTTTAGGCAGCCTGAGTTCATAGCCGAGGTGCAGATATTTACTGAGATGTGTGGAAATGATGGTTGGGAGTAGACCATAAAAGGAGGATTGGAATTTTTATAGATAAGTGAGGTTTTTGAAGTTTCACTCCCCTTTCACCCTGAGCCAATGGAAGCATATTTTTCCTTCCTCCCACACCTGTGCAATTTCCTCTGGGGGAAGAACAGACCCACTTCTTTGGGAGGAATCCATTCTTTACTCTGGAGAATGGTGGTGATATTTTCTAGCCTGAAAATTATAACATACGATCTGGTGTTTAATCATTTGAAAAATCTTACAAAGGTATACCAAGATGTTGAGAATTAACAAGGCGGTTAGTATTGATTCTCAAACTTCAGTGTACGTAAGAATCTCTGGAGTGCTTGTTAAAATGCAAATTCCTGGCCCCTGCCCCCAAAGATTCTGGTTTAGAGCTCAGTGGGGCCCTGGGATCTGCATTTTCAACACTGATGCAGACGTATTTGAGAAATACTGACTTAGAGTTTATGGTGTATTAGAGGCAGGGTGAAAAATGAAACTAGAGAATGAAAGAAAACCAAATCAGAATAGAAGAGGCCTCAGGCACTGAGGCCACAATTTGGACTTTATTCCATGAGCTGAGGAAGTAGAGAGGTCTTTAAGCAAGAGAGTCATGTGATTTTTTAAAAGCTAATTCCAGAGGCATTAAGACAGATTAGAGCGGGGGAGGGGGGAAGCAGATGGCAGGTTGAATGATACTGATGGAACAAAATTCTCAGAAATGTATTTTACCTTTTGTTTTCAGTATTTTCTTGCTTTGAAAAGTAAACACTTTGAAACATCATTCAAAGCCTGAATACTGGTGCAAATACTCACATGTAGTTTTATTTTCTGTCCTATGTCTTCTGGATAGCCAGAGTTAGAATTGACGTTATCATCTGCCAGGCCAACAAAACCTTTAGTCATCTCACTGTACTTCGAATCAAGAGTGTGTCTTAATTTTAAGACTTTCGGGTTCAAGATCTTTCACACTATCATGTAGTCATTAAAATATCTTACTAAAACATGTTTTTTTAATTTTCTTTGTGGTTAGTTGTAATTATAATGGCAAGGGGGGAGTGTTGTTTTTTTAATGATTCCAATTGATGTTGATAATAGTTTGAAACTTGGAAAATTAGTGATGGAGTATAAAAAGTCTGTGCTGTTGTATTACAGTGATTTGCAATTAGTGCTTCTTTGTCCCATAGTTTTGTTTTCAGAGCATCATGCTTTAGGAGGATTTCTTCATGAATCGTGGGCATCACTAGTTATTGATACTTCCTTAGCTTATCCTTTTCATTGAGTATGAGAAGTGATAGCAATTTTTTCTGCTGTGAGCAGTGTTACTCAATATCTTTTACTGATAACAAAAGGCCATATATATGCATTGTCACCTTTCTTTCAAGATTTATTCCTTTTCACAGTTTTCCTAGCCATTTCTAGCCATTGTACTAATCTTATTACTAAAATAAAATCTTACTGTAAATTAACTTTGAAAACAATACAAGCCACAGGACAAGGAACTTTTCTTAATAAAACCTAGAAATACACACTACCATTTTCACCTCCAAAGGCAGGCTGTTTTATCTGGCTCACAAAAGTGAGGACGCCAGGGAAGGGGACTTGGCCCAATGGATAGGGTGTCCGCCTACCACATGGGAGGTCCGCGGTTCAAACCCCGGGCCTCCTTGACCCGTGTGGAGCTGGCCCATGCGCAGTGCTGATGCGTGCAAAGAGTGCCGTGCCATGCAGGGGTGTCCCCCGTGTAGGGCAGCCCCATGCTCAAGGAGTGTGCCCCGTAAGGAGAGCCACCCAGCGTGAAAGAAAGTGCAGCCTGCCCAGGAATGGCGCTGCACACACGGAGAGCTGACACAGCAAGATGATGCAACATAAAGAAACACAGATTCCCAGTGCTGCTGAAAAGGATAGAAGCGGTCACAGAAGAATGCACAGCAAATGGACACAGACAGCAGACAACTTGGCGGGGGGTGGAGGTAAGAGAAAAAAAAAAAACGAGGAGGCCAAACCACATGCATATGAGTCATTAGCCAAAAGACAGGGGGATATATTGATGGCCATAGGGGACAATAAGGCATAATAATTGGACAATAAGACATAACGTGCATCCCAGGAAATCTTTGATGTGGTTATTGTAACCCTTGAACCCCCTCCCTAACCTCAGAAAAAATCTGCACATCCATATGTATCCCCTTGCCACCCTCATTTTTAATTCTCATTTCCACAGATGTTTCATGACATCTGCAACCCCTGCCCATCATTACACCTCTAGAGCCTCCCCAGAATTTCTTTCATTCCATTTCCATTGGCATGGTTTAGCTCTTTTTTGTCTTTAAATATTCATTCTCTAAATCAGTTGACAACATTTATATGGGGTGGGGGGGACAAAAGGAGGTGTTGCTCAAGTATCAGATTTCACGTCAACTGAGATGAACCAACATAGAGTCCAAACAGGAAAAAATCTTGTGCCTCCAAACATGAATAATAGGAGGAATTTCTCATTAAAGCAACAATGATATACCAGTACACACCCGTCTGAATGGCTAAAATTCAAAACACAACACCAAAGATAGGCAAGGATATGGAGCAACAGGAATTCTCATTCATTACTAGTGGGAAAGAAAATGAGACAGGCACTTTGGAAGATAGTCTGGCAGTTTATTACGAAGTTAAGCACAGCCTTACCATATAATTTAGCAATCATTCTTCTAGATGTTTACCCAAATGAATTGAAAACTGATGGTCATGCAATAACCTGCTCATGGATGTTTATAGCAGCTTTATTCATAATTGTCCAAAACTGATAGCCAAGATGTCCATCAGTGGGTGAATGGATAAAAATGTAGTACATCCATGAAGTGGGATATTATTCAGTGATGGAAATGAGCGATCAAGCTATAAAAACCATGGAGGAACCTTGAATACATATTGCTAAGTGAAAGAAGCCAGTCTGTAAAAGCTACACTCTATGTAATTCCAATTATATGACATTCTGGAAAAGGCAAAACCATAGAAATAGTAGAAAGATAAATGGTTGCCAAGAGTTTGGGGGAAAGGATATAAATTAGGGTTTTCCAGGGAAACAGAATTGTGTGTGTGTATATTATGAGATTTATTATAGGAATTGGCTCATGCAACTGTGGGAATGGGCAAATCTAAATTCCATATGGCAGGCTGCAAGTTGAGAACTCTGATGAAGATTTCAATGAATTCCTCAGGAGAAGCTGACTGGCTGAAGTAGAAAGAGAAACGCTTTCTGACTGTGAAATAATCAGTTCTCCATTTAAGGCATTCAACTGATTGGGTGATGAAGGGAGCCTAGGCTGTGTTGTGGGCCTGGGTGCCATCACAGTGCTGAGTCACAGTGCTGAGTCATAGGTGCTGAGTCATGGGTGCTGAGTCATGGGGCAAGGCCAAGGCGCATGTGCCTCGCCAGCCTGACTGGCAAGCCCCTAAATTACCATATCCCTATATAACCCCCTTCCCCTCCTCTTCCCCGAACTGTCCCGCAGATCACGCATGAGTCTGCGCACCGTGGCTCTCCCATCTCTACCAATAAAGTCTCCTGCTTCTTCTGGCCAGTGTTTGCGTGAGTTCGTAGCGTGGTCCTCTTCGCCGCAGCTAGTTTGCGGCCCCAGCGGTGGTTCCCGGAGCGAAGCAGAGAGTCGCCCCGACAACCCGTGTCCATGCCAGCAGCGTGAAGAAGGCCCTCTCCCCTGGCGGAATCAGTCCACGAGCCACCTCGCTGCGTGGCTCCCCCGTGGTACAGCCCACCAGCTGCCTTGATCTGGCACCCGAACAGGGACCAACGGACAGGGACCCCACTGCCTGATGGACGTCGCTGCACCCGTGTTCGCGTGAGTTACCACTTCCCCATTATGGGCAACTCTTCTTCTACTTTTGTCCCCCAAACTCAAATCCTTAAGGCTCTCCTCGCTAGCCGCCATGTGAAAATCTCTGAGAGGAACCACCATAAGTACTGGAATTCGGTCGTCCAGTTCAACCCTTGGCTATCCACTGCTTCCCTCTGGGACCCACGCACATGGGAGAGCCTTATTCAGAGCGTCCAATCTGCGGAGGCTAATGAGGGAAAAGTGTCCCCTCTTGGCCTCCTCCCTGCGCTTTTTGCTATCCATGCATGCCTGGCCGGGCCCCGCTCCCTGAAGTCCCTGACCCTGCCCCGCTCTCCTCCGTTGCTTCTGCTGCTGAGGACGGGCGACCTTCGTCCTGCTCCCCACCCCCCCCACCCCCCCCACCCCCCGCGGATTCACCAGACGACAAACCTTCTTCCCATTCTCTTTGGCCGCTTGATGATCCGACCCCTTCGGGCCTCCCACCCCTGTCGCTAACCCCATCCCAACCACCTCGCTACACTTCAGCAGATCGCCTCTACCCCCCCTTCCCCTTCCTGAGCTGCCTGTCTTGGCCCCGCCTCTTGAGAAGTCCCCTGCACCCTTTGTTCCACTCTCAGATCCTTTCTCTGCACTTCTTCCCTCTCGTTCCTTGTCCTTTTCTCCTGTTGCAGGCCCCACCGGCAAGCAGCACTCCCCCCTCCTCCCGTCGCAACGCTTTCCATCAGGCTTTCCCAGTGATAACCCCCAAAGAGGAGGAGGGACCTCAAAAGTGGGTTCCCCATGACTCCAAAACCATCACTACCTTGCGCAAGGCAGTGCAGGAGGATGGGCTTAATAGCCCTTATTCTCAGATGCTCCTCGATAATCTGGCGCTTCAGGTTAACTGCCCTGTGGACTGGAAAAACGTTGCCCACGCTATTCTCCCCTCCAGTGATTTCCTCACTTGGAGGGCCCTCTTTTTTGACGAGACTGAGTCCTTTTACCTCCAGACCAGGGGAGGCAAGCCGAGGTCCCGCTTGACGCCCTCCGCGGCGAAGGAACCTTCCTCGACCCTGAGGCCCAATTAGATCAAGACGAGGATTATTTTGATAAAGTGCGTAATTGCGCCATGGCTGCCTTTGGCAAGCTGAATATCCAAGGTACTCCCACCTTTCTTGCAGGGCTAATTCAGGGCACCGAGGAAGATTTTTACAAAGTTTTACTCCCAGGTAAAAGCGGCGGTAGAGAGACAGGTGTCGCACCGTGCGCCTCTGTGGCTCTCTTGGGCTCCCTCCTTTTCGATGGCGCCAATCCTATTTGCTGACAAGCAATAGCCCCCATCCGTAACAAAACCCCGGACAACTGGCTCTTGGCGTGTCGTAATGTTCAATCTAGTTCATCCACCGCCACTGTCCTCGCCGCTGCTATTTCTCAACAAACCGATCAGCTGTCTGCACTGTTTTCCCGTTCCATCTATGTGGCTCGTTCTTCCTCACCCCTGGGTAATACTTGTTTTTGCTGTGGGGAGCAGGGACACTTTGCTCATGCGTGCCCTAATGTGCTTCCTCGTTTGGCCCCTGCCTCCCCAGTCTCACCCTATGGCGGTCCTGGGCCACGGACTAAATGTCCCTGCTGCAAAAAGGGTTTTCATTGGAGATGCGATTGTCAATCTCTAACCGATTACAGTGGACGCCCTTTGCTGCCTTTAAACTACAAGGGGGACAGCTCTCAGCCCCACCAGTAAGAGAGCCCTGCCCCATCACTCCTGTAACCAGCGCGACGATGCCTATACACGTGCCACGTTGGACGCTGTCACCACAGCGTATGGAGAAATGGGCATTCCAATGTACCTGTCCGGGTGACCCGTTAATTCCAGCTGCTCTCTCAAAAGTGAAACAGGTAATCGACTCCGCTTCATCTGAGTCTCCTCAATTGGAGTCCGGTCCTCTTTTTCCCTCTGTCCAATGAACTGTCCCCATAACCAGGGACAAGGTTTAGCTTACCCTTAAGGTAAATGGAGTAACCATCAAAGGCCAAATCGATACGGGCATGGACGTCTCTGTCCTGGCTGCACGCTACCTCCCATCCAATTGGGAGACAGTCATGGGACCCATAATTCAGGGAGTTGACGGCCTCACCCACTCACAACAATTGGTATGGGAGGCTACCTCGGAGGACCCAGACCAATGGCGAGGCATGTTCAGGCCACTCGTCCTCCAACACTTGCCCTGAACCTTATGGGGCCATGAACCCCTTATGGGGTTCTTACAGGCATCTGCTCACACGTCACCATGCAAGACCCCCCAATCCTAAGGGCCACTGTTCCCCTCTCAGTCGATGTTCGTCGCCCTGACCCGCTTCGACTGACCTGGCTCTCTGATCAGCCAGTGTGGGTAGACCAGTGGCCTTTGCCTCGATTTAAGTTGACTGTCCTCACAGACCTCGTCCTTCAGCAGTTATCCGTGGGGCATATTGAGCCATCCACTAGCCCCTTTAACACCCCTATTTTTGTTATCCCTAAGCCGAAATCTGTAGACAAATGCCGCTTGCTGCATGACCTTAGAGGCATCAATCGTATCATGGAGAAGATGGACTCCCTCCAATCCGGAATGCCCCATCCGTCAGCCATACCCAGTGACCATTTTATCATCACTGTGGACATTGCCGACTGTTTGTTTTCTATCCCACTTCACAAATTGGACGGACCATATTTCGCTTTCACCGTCCCCTCCGTTAATCATCAGCTGCCCGCACAGCGATATCAATGGACGGTGCTTCCCCAAGGCATGAAGAATAGCCCAACCCTTTGCCAACATTTTGTTGGGCATGCCACCAGGCCTTTGGCGGCATACTGTGATGGCTTGCATTATATGGATGATATTCTCCTTTCTCACCCAGACGGCGAGCAATTAGAACAGTGCCTTGTGCTGCTTATTGCCAATCTTACACAGCTGAGTTTAAAGGTAGCACCGGATAAGTTACAGGTGCTTCTGCCATTCACTTTCCTGGGCTACTGAATTGCACAGCAGGTAACACCAATAGCGCCCTCCATTGCCTGCCCCAACCCATGTTCCTTACATGAGCTGCAGCAGCTCTGCAGCCACATAAACTGGCTGCGGCCTCATCTCTCCATTACAACGGCCCAATTGAGGACATTGTTTCAGCTTCTGGAGGGTGATAGCGACCCCTGCAGCCTCCGCCATCTCACCACAATGGCTAAAGAGTGTATTCAACTAGCTAATGACAATCTCCAGAATCTACCACTGAGACACTTCTCTCCAGAGGAGCCCCTACAAGCCTTGGTCCTGCCCATGGTAGGCACCCCCACAGGTGTCTTGTTCCAATCAGAACCCCTTTATTGGGTGCATTTATCCTATAACCAATTACCCAAAATTACACTGCTCATCACTGCCTATCGCCTCCTAGGCCACAAGCTGAGGAAGATTGCTCTCCACCTCTACAGTGTCGAGCCTGACACCCTAATACTGCCTCTGTCTCTGGACCAACTTGCCCATAGTCTGCCGTTTTCTCTTGATCTCCAGCTCCTAATAGCAGATTTCCCTGGCCAAGTGGACTGTCATTTTCCCCGCCATCGCCTTCTCACCTCTCTCATAAGTCTCCCACTCAGCATGCTCCTGCATGCCTTCCCCACTTCCAAGCCTCTCCCTCATCAAGCTGTTGCTTTCACAGACGCCAATATATCCCGCAGCACCTATGTAGTCAAGCAGCAGGGCCACCCAGACATTACCTGGGTCTGCCCTCATACTGGCTCTACGCAACTCGGGGAGCTCCTTGCGGTGCTTTCTGTACTCCGATTCCAAGGCATTCCCATTAACATTTTCTCCAACAACGCCTACATCGTACAAGTTGTCAAGGTCTTACCGCTTGCTGTCTTTACCCCTAAACCTACCCCACTAGACCGCCTCCTCCAGGCTCTTCAACTCTTACTTGAAAACAGGAAGCAGCCTTGGTATATTCAGCACATTCGCTCTCATTCGGGGCTCCCTGGGCCTTTGGTGGCTGGGAATGAGGAAGCAGACCATTTACTGGTAGCCACTATGTCGCCTCTCCATCAGGCTGTTATTCTCCATTCTCGGTTCCATATGTCGGCTTCGGCCATCCATACTCTGTTCCCTCGCCTATCTCAGGCTCAATGTAAGCACATAGTTCACACTCACACCTCTTGTGTGCCATTCCTCCTGCTTGGCCCCCTACAGCTGGCTGGGGTAAATCCCCGTGGTCTCAAGCCCAATTCTCTGTGGCAGATGGATGTTACTCATGTTCCCTCCTTCGGCCGATTGAAATATGTCCATCTGCTGGTTGACACTTTTTCCTATTACACATATGTGGTGGCCTCGGCAGGTGAGACCACTCGCCATGTGATCGCCGCCCTCTTTCAGGCCATACTAATCATGGGTGTCCCGTGGAAGCTAAAGACTGACAATGGCCCATGCTACTCCTCTCGCACATTTAAGGATTTCTGTGCCAACTGGAACATCGCACATGTCACCGGCCTCCCATACAACCCCCAGGGTCAAGCCATCGTGGAGCGTGCTCATCGCACTTTCAAAATCTTACTTCAAAAACAAAAGGATAGCCCTCTCCACTTACCTGCGCCCACCCCCCAAACCGCTGTTACACACACGCTCATTACAACGAATCACCTCACCTTCTTGGCCCAGGGCAAGTCTCCCACATAGGTACATTGGGGTGGCTTACAACCACCTCCCACTCCTCTTCCCCTCGTACGGTGGAAGGATCCTTTAACAGGTGAGTGGAAGGGACCCCATCCCCTCTTAACCCAAGGGCAAGGGTTTGCCTGTGTTTTCCCAGAATCCTCAGATCAGCCCATCTGGGTCCCCACGAGACTCGTCCGGCTGGCTCCCACCACATCTCAGACTGCTGCCAACTCCGGTAACTGGCCAACTCACAGCGCTGAGAGGGGCCACTCCTTCTCCTGACTGATATTGCTCCTGTGTGGATAGAGTTCATACAATATGTCTCCCCTTGCCTTGATCTTCTTTATCCTTACCACCCTTCCCCCCCACTTCAGTGGGAACACAGGCCTATTCTTGGGAGCTTACTGTTAGGGAAACTTTTTCTGACCATGACCGTATTTCTTTTTTTTTTTTTTTTAAGATTTATTTTTATTTATTTAATTCCCCTCCCCTCTCCCAGTTGTCTGTTTTCTGTGTCTTTTTGCTGCATCTTGTTTCTTTGTCCATTTCTGTTGTCGTCAGTGGCATGGGAAGTGTGGGCGGCACCATTCCTCGGCAGGCTGCACTTTCCTTCGCGCTGGGCGGCTCTCCTTATGGGTGCACTCCTTGCGCGTGGGGCTCCCCTACGCGGGGGACACCCCTGTGTGGCACTGCACTCCTTGCGCGCATCAGCACTGCGCATGGGCCAGCTCCACACGGGTCAAGGAGGCCGGGGGTTTGAACCGCGGACCTCCCATGTGGTAGACGGATGCCCTAACCACTGGGCCAAAGTCCGTTTCCCCGTGACCGTATTTCAACTGCCATCATTGGATAGGTCCGCTGCCCATCCACAGGTTGTGCTAACGCTCTCTCTACTGGCCTTAGCCTGTGCTCTTTTACGCTCGATACTCTCTGGCACCAACCCTATGCATGCTTCCCTTTCCAACAGACAGAGAGTTACTGCCTCCGCTATAATTATAATCAAAGCTATGGTGGTTGTCCATACTGGCAGTGCAATATTGGAGATTATGGTACCTGCCTTGTTCCCCCTGCTGTTCCTCACAGAACACTACCTCCCATTTGTCTCATCTACTATAACGACTCCAACACACCTCCATTAATGTTACGCGTACATGACCCCTGGCACCCCAAGTGGGCCTTTGGAGTCTCCGGAGCGCTGTACGCTGGTGCCAACAGTCGGCCACACAGCTACCTCTTTATAAGCCATCAGTATTCTTATGAATACACCAACACCACCAGAACTGTCACCTGGGTGAAACAACAAATACGCGAATCAGAGACGTCCCTACAAAACTCCCTCGATAATGTACTTCCTGTTCCAACCTGGGTCGAAATACTTGATGCCACCCTCAGTTTCCTTAATGGGTCCAGTATTCTCCCCAACACTACCCACTGCTTCCTTTGCGCGGTGCTTAGTCATCCTTTACTCACTGCTATGCCCGTACCTTATGACGTTACTAATTTTTCCAATCACACACAGCCCAGTTGTGAGAACCCCATACCTACTGTACCCTTATGGAATATTGATACTGGCAATCTCACTTGTCTTTTTCCAAACTCCACAACTCATACCTCCTCCCAGCTCCTTTCTTGTGCCACCAATCACACACTCCCTCAAAACTTTTCTGTACCCACTGGTCTTTACTTATGGTGCAATCAATCCCTATTTACCTGCCTTAATGACACTCTCTCTGAACCATGTGTCCTAGTCACCCTCACTCCCCAACTTACACTGTATTCTGAAGGTGAAATTATTCAGTTGCTTTCACCTAGACCAAACAGAGCCACCTTCATCCCTGTGTTAGTGGAAATTTCTCTCACAACCACGGTCACTGCCGTTGCCACCACCGGCGGCACCCTCGGTCATGGAATTGCCACTGCGGCGCAATTCCAAGAGGAGCTACAGATAATCTTGGACTCCACTACTGCACCCCTTGAGTCCCTACAAGGGCAAATCTCCTCCCTTGCTCAGGTTGCATTACAAAATAGGAGGGCATTGGATCTCCTTACTGAGGAGAAAGGAGGCACCTGTCTCTTCCTCCATGAAGAGTGCTGTTATTTTGTTTACGAGTCAGGGGTTATAGAGCAAAACATAAGTTAAAAAATTTATGTGAATCACTGTCTAAAAACGCCCTAGTCCCTCCCTCCTTTCTCAGTTGGTTTACCTCCCCGCTCGCAGCCTGGATTGCCCCGCTCCTCGGCCCCCTTGTTCTTTTAGTTGTCTTTTTCAGCTTAGCCCCCATCTCCTGCGATGTTGCAGAGAAGAATCGAGTATATTTCAGCAGTCACCGTCTTTCACGTGCGCCGCCTCAGATACCAGTGTCTCCCCACAAGAGAAGAAGCCACCACTGCTACCACCACTGTGTAGCCACACCAAGCATACGCTGCTTCAACAACATCGTACAAAGTCTTGCTCTGAAGAACTCAAAATGTCCCATTCCCTTCCCTTCCTATGCCCTAGCCATCCCCTGATTCTTGCCTAGCCTCCACCACCTATGTGCCAGAGACTTCAGCAACCCAGCCTACATGATCCAGTGACCACAGACAATTGACTCACACTGTTACTGCAACTGCCCGCTCCCTTACTCTCCCCAAAAGGCATGGCTGGTGGGCTGGTAGCCAATGACGGGTAAGATCCTCAGAGGAAGACAACCTAAGACAGGCACAGCCACTTGCACCCTTACACTTGCTTGAGCCTGGCTGGCAGCCAATGACGGGTAAGACCTTCAGAGGAAGGTGACTTAAGACAGGCGCGGTCACCGCAAGTTTATGGCCATGTGCATTCCACTGCCTTATTTTACAGAAAGGGGTGAGATGAAGGGAGCCTAGGCCGTGTTGTGGGCCTGGGTGCCATCACAGTGCTGAGTCATAGTGCTGAATCATAGGTGCTGAGTCATGCTGAGTCACAGTGCTGAGTCATGGATGCTGAGTCATGGGGCAAGGCCAAGGTGCATGCGCCTTGCCAGCCTGACTGGCAAGCCCCTAAATTACCATATCCCTATATATCCCCCTTCCTCTCCTCTTCCCCGAACTTGCCCATGGATCGCGCATGAGCCTGCGTGCCCTGGCTCTCCCATCTCTACCAATAAAGTCTCCTGCTTCTTCTGGCCAGTGTTCACATGAGTTCGTAGCATGGTCCTCTTCACTGCAGCTGGTTTGCAGCCCCAGCAGCAGTTCCTGGAGCAAGGCAGAGAGTTGCCCCAACAACCCGTATCCACGCCGGCAGCGTGAGGAAGGCCCTTTCCCCCGGCGGAATCAGTCCACGAGCTGCCTCGCTGCGCAGCTCCCCCGTGGTGCAGCCGACCGGCCACCTTCTTCGTGAGACTTCTCTAATTGCCTAAGGCAGTCTCCGTTGTTGTTATTAGATGTAATCAGGCATAGATGCTATAGAGCAAGTTGCTACAGAGTGCTGTCATGGGAACACAGGCTCAGGCACATTAGAAATGTTCAGCCAATGACTGCTTTATTACTTACATAGCACAAAGGATCCAAAAGGGTAGGGGAAGATTCCATTGTGACCATTCTACTGGGGAGGCCAAACTGCCCTGCCCAGGGTCAGTGGATGGCAGCTCTACACACTCCACTTTACTCAGAGGGAAGAAACAACTGAACTGTCTGAGGGTAGGGTACTTATACAGCTTAGGGCAAGGGGGCCCTGCTACTGAAAGTTCCCACTCCTGCTGTGGTTTCTAAGTTTAAGACATGGTCAGGGGAAATGGATGTGGCTCAACCAATTGGGCTCCCACCTACCATATAAGAGACCCAGGGTTCAATGCCCAGGGTCTCCTGGTGAGGTAAGCTGGCCCATGTGGGAAGGTGACCCCATGCAGGAGTGCCAGCTAACATGGAAAGCTGGCACAGCAAGAAGACACAACAAGAGACACAGGAGAGAAAATAAGATGTAGCAGAACAGGGAACTGAGGTAGCACAAGAGAGTAATTGCCTCTCTCCCACTCCGGAAGCTCCCAGGATCAGTTCCCAGAGCCACCTAATGAAAACAGAAGCAGACACAGAAGAACACACAGCGAATGGACACAGAGAGTAGACACTAGGGGGAAAGGGGGGAGAGGGAGAAATAAAATATTTAAAAATAAATTAATTAAAAATTAAAAAAGAAAGACATGGTCAGGCCATTTTATTCGACCTAACATCTCTCTGGGTCTGCAGAATGAAAACTTACTGAAACAACAGCACCCAATAGAAAAGGAGGTGGGGGCAGGCTAGGGCTGGGAGATGACTGCTAGGTGTGTCTGTGACTTCCCCAGCAAATGCAGTCAACCAACTAATGATTTAAATCCATGAAATATCCTCACAGTAATAATCAGGGCAGTGCTTCCTTGACTGAACAGTTGGACACCATAACCTAGCCAAGTTGACCCATGAACTTAACCATCACAGAGGGGGTGGTGAGTTGGGAGATATAAATAGGTGGAGCACAGAGTACTTCTACAGTATTGAAATTATTCTATATGATACTGTAATGGTGAATACATGACACCATGCATGTGTCAAAGTCCATAAAACTGTACAACACAAAGTGAACCCTAATATAAACTACTAAGGGCTTTATTTAATAGTATTGTATCTGCATTGGTTCATTCATTGTAACAAATGTACTCCCCTAATGCAGGATGTTAAAAATAAGAGAAATTTGGGTGAGGCCAAAGTATATAGTAACTCTGTACTTTCCATGCAATTTTCCTGTAAACCTAAAACTGCTCTAAAAAATAAAATATTTAAACTTTTTTTAAAAAAGGAGGCTATGATGTACTAAAGGTAGCTGAAAAATGTTTGTCACTCCCCTTCAAGAGGGAGAATTTCTTTTCCATCCTTTTGAATCTGGGCTGGCTCTGCAACTGCATTAATAATAGAATACAGTAGCTCTGTGTCAATTCCAGGTCTAGTCTTTAAGGAATGGCAGCTTCTACTTCCTGAAGTGATCTCTCTTAGGACACTCACTCTCAGAACCAACCCACCAGGCTGTGAGAAACCAAGCATGGGACACCTATAGCCTCTCCAGTCAATAGTTCCTGGTAAGCAACTAGCCAATCATCTGCCTCAAATACCAGTTATTTGAATGAGCCACTTGGATGTTCTGATCTATGCAGGTTTATACATGGCAGCAGCCTCAGCCAAAAGAATTTCCCTGCTGAGCCCAGTAAACTCATAAAAAATATGAGAGACAATAAAATGGTAATAGGTTTAAGCCACTAAGTTTTGTGATAGTTTGTTATACGATAGATAACCAAAATAGACACTGAAAAAAGTATCCAGTGATGGAACAGAGCATGAAAATTGAATTTATAGGAAGAACGATAACCCCAAAGATCAGGAGTTAGAGGAAAGTTGAGAAAAATAAAATATTTAGAAGAGATTATTTAATATTAAACCTGATCAAGTTCCTTGACCTGAGATTACACCTTAATTTTTCTCAATTACAAATTAGTTGTGCCCTAAATTTCTTTCACTTTGTTGCCTATACTCTTATGATGAGGTAGAGAAATTGTTACTCTCAGAAGCTAATGACAAAAATCCTCTTAGAAAAGGAATTGTACTTAAATATATATATCATGATAAGTGTTTGGGTAGAAAATGAAGTCCTCAGCATGCTGGATGTAATGTGACTTCTCTCTATCTAGCAAGGGAGGTGCAAGGGGAAAAGAGGAGAACTGGAATCAGAAAGATGACAGAAGACTGCACAAAGTTTGATATAACCCCTCAAACCCATGGAAAGTCACTGAAAGTCTGATGTGCTATCTGTACATCAGTTTCAGTAAATAAGATAGGAATAAGTTAAAAGATTATCGCTGTGGAAGGGAAAAGGTTTTATAATGGATATGTGGGAGTACTGTATATTGTATCTATGAATTACTGTGATCTATGGCTCTTGTGAAGAGAAGTTCAATAATTAGGAAAAAAGAAAAGAAAAAGATAGGATGTAGAATTTTTCCAAATCAATATGTATTCTATATCTAACCTTTAAACTCATCACTATATTCCATTTTACTAGTAAGGGAACCTGACATTATATTGGGCTTCACTTTTCAGGAAGTTTTGGATCACAGAGTGGTTCAACAATGGCAGCAGGGGAATACTGGTATGGGACATTATTGACAGGGGACATATGGTTGACAGGGAGTTATACAGGGCATGTGTCCAGGGTGCATGGAAATGTTTGGATATACTCATAGTGGAAACAATTAAAAACAACAGCTGGGGGGGTACTGGGTTCCTGGCTGGGGGGGGGGACTCTGTCATGGTCCCTAGGGGAGCAGCAGCAGTCCCCCAGGTGCAACAGCAAGGACCAGGAAGGAATGAGGATCCAACAGTGAGCCCCTGATATTAATGACTATGCTTGTGAGCCTATATACCTGAAATAAGAACAAGGCCTAGAGCAGCACTGTGCCTAAGAGTTCCCTCCTGACAGCCTCCGTGTTACTCAAATGTGGCCAGTCTCAAAACCAAACTCAGCATGTAAATGCAATGCCTTCCCCCCAGCAAGGGACATGACACCCAGGGATGAGCCTCCCTGGCACCGAGAGATCACTACCAAGTACCAGCTGATGACGTAACTAGAAAATGACCTTGAATTAAAGGTTCAATGCAGGCCAGCAGAATATTCCTGTCTACATATAATAACAGGAGTTAAAAATGCTGTTTGACCTAAAGTAAGGGGGAAATGGAAAGGAGAAATGAGTTCATATGGCTATGAGTCTCTAAAAAAGAGTCTGGAGGGTGTCAGAAGGATTGCCCTTATGCACACCTCAGCAGAGTCTCAGAGACAGATAAAGTAGATACAACCCCAGGTATTGGTTCTTTTGAGGGCTAAAGAGACCCACAGGTTCTATGGTCATGGCAGATGGAGTTCACTGCCATGTCAGTTGGCCCTTCTTTGGAGCTGGTGTTTCAGCATGATGGAGCTGGACTCAGATGTGATCTCTTTTCACAAGACTTTCATACTACTTTACTGGAATTGTAGTTGGTGCTGGGATTTAAGATATATCTAGGGGGTTTGAATCTGGACTGACAATATGATAGCCAGGCCCTGAGCCTCAACAGACTTCAGCTCCTATGCTCTGATTTATTGGACTTATCCCACTCAGCTAACATGGAGTTGAAGAATGTCAACCACCACACCATGGAGCGTAGAGTGCCAACAACTGAAAGCAGGAGGATTGCATCCAGTATCCATGTGGAATCTAAGCCCCCTCTTGACATAGATGTGGGATGGACACAACCAAGCCAAGGTCCACAGGAAGGAGAAATACAGTAAGAATTAGAGTGGACTTGATATTCTATTCATGAACTATTGTGGTTAATAATTGAGAAAATGTGGCCATGGTGGCTGCTGGGTGTGGGGAATGGGAGGAAGAGATGAGATGTCGAGGCATTTTTGGGACTTGGAGTTGTCCAGGGTGGTGCTGCAGGGACAATTGCTGGACATTGTATGTCCTCCCATGGCCCACTGGATGGAATGTGGGAGAGTGTGGGCTATGGTGTGGACCACAGGCCATGGGGTGCAGCGATGCCCAGAGATGTACTCACCAGATGCAATGGATGTGTCATGATGATGGGGGAGAGTGTTACTGGGGGTGAGTGGTGGGGTGGGGGTGGTGGGGGTGAATGGGGACCTCATATTTTTTTAATGTAATTTTTTTTTAAATCAATAAATTGAGTAGAATTTGGAAGAAAAAGAAAGAAAGTTTGATGTGAGCACCTGCTTGTGGAATCAGTGACATTTGTGCTTAGAGCTAAGAGAACATAGCACAGTCCTCAGCAGAGCCACACATTTCCACAGGAGAGAAAAATCTAGCCTGATGGCTTTATCACATGTATTTGTTTGATATTTACACCAAGGATTGTAACCTGGAGCTCTTGATCTTTTATCCTTAAAATTCATGCAAGGTTCAAATTCTCTTCCATAGCATATCTGTTTTAATAAAATTACTCTCCAAATAATTTTATTTTTTAGTAAAATTGACTCACCAAGTAGCAGTGCCATATCTTAAGCATAGTTTAAGTTAACCCCTAGCATATACCTATTCGTTCACCTAGAGCAGTGTTCTCAGCTGAGAGCAATTTTGTCCCTTAGGATGCATTTGGCAAGGTCTGGAGACGTTTTTGGCTGCCAGGATTGGGGGCTGGTATTGGGAGGTTGCTTCTGGCATCTAGTGGATAAAGATCAGGGATGCCACTAAACATTCTATACAATGCACAGGACAGTACCAGTGGATAAAATACTGTGTGAACAAGGACGCCTCATTCCCCATTCCAACAAAGAATTATCTGGTCCAAAATGTCAATAGGGCTGATATTGAGAAACCCTGACCTAGAGATACTCATGCCCCAATATGAGTAATGTGCATATACATTTTAAAATGTAGTAAAAGAAGAAAGAAAATAAATGGAAAGAAAATAAAATGGAGCAGAAAAGAGGCCAAAAAATATATATCACAAAATGCATATCCTTGATAAAAGTGAACTACAAATTTATCCCTAGCTTCCTAGCAGCCAAATAAAAAGGGAACCCTAAGTCATTAATGAGTTAACTGTGAGATGGATTGTAGCGGCCACGTGGAACTCTTAGAGAAGAACTCTGTACTGAGGTACCAAATATAGAAAATATTTTGGAAGTAGAGTTGAATGATTGACCTCAGATTTAAAAGCTGTGACATAAGACCTATTGGGTCAGAGGAGAGATAAGCATGTTCCTAAGGGTCCCGGATATCCACCATTGTCCCCTTCAAATCCACTTTCTAGACTTCTTCACCCTGCTCTGTGCCCAGGAGGCAAGCCTCTAGGATTGACATCCCCAGGCAATTCTGTCCCCTCATTTGCCATTGTATCTGGAAGTCAGAGGTCAGCTATCTTCCTGCCAGGCCATGGGGTTGACTGTGACTGCACTCCTCTACCAAAGACCCCAGCCCCTTTCAGGCAACCCGAACACAGAGCTAAACCAAAGCAACGTCACTCGAGAGTTGATACCTCCTCACTATGGTTAGCCCCATGGGCCTTCTGTGTCCCTTGCTGGGGTCCCTGCCCCCAGGGTAGTAAGTGGTCCCTTCATTAAGAAACTCTCCTGGGGTACCTCATCTGTTTCACCAAGTCACGACTTGAAGCTGAGCAGAGCGAATATATTAACTCATCTCTGGAAAGAATGTGACCTTCAGAAAGAGGAATGAATCAGAACCTGAAGCCAAGGATTAACCAGGGACAGAAACATAGCCCTTGTATTGCCTAAGGGTGAGGATGTGTTGGCCAAGGACACAGTATTTTACTTATGGGTATTGTTAACTGCAGGACAGGGGGAAGGTAGGAGCCTCAGGCTACCAGACATGTTTCCACCACATTAGCCATTAAGATCATTCTACTCACATCCCTCTTTGAGCTCTTTCTAAGTTTTATTTGGCTATGCATGTGTATTTGTCTACAGGGAGAGATTGCTTGGTTATTGAATTTGGGGTATTTGATACTCTTGCCAGCTGTGTTATCATTGTAAATTAATAATTTATAACTCTGGTTTTCCTCCTGCCTCTGCAGCTTTGGGTAAGTGTGCATCTGAGAGATGGGTCACCGCTGGGGTTCTGATGGTTCAGGTTTCTGAATTTGCAAGTTCAGAATCATGGTGAATTTAACAAGGCCCCCCCACCTTCCCCTGCCTCCCTCCTGTGCCCTGGCTCAGATGGCACCTACTTCACAGACACCCTTTCTATTCTATTCATCATTTGTGGCTTTAGGACTGATCTTCAGATCAGGGATGCTTTATTCCTCATTCACTTCCCTTTTCTTAAATCCCTGTTACGGCCAACACTGTTGATTGCCTCCCTAATGTCCATTTCTCTTTCTTTCTTTTTGACATGATCCTGATTAAATGTGCAAGGTACCCATTTAAAAACACGTCCCCAGATTCCCTCTGCTATGTGACCTGGTTCAGACAGACCAGTTTAGAAGCAAATAAAACCTGGATGTAAATTCCAGAAAAGCTATTACTTCCCAGCTAACAAAAGACCAAATCGACTCCTATGCCCTTTTGCCTTCTGCCCTCCCTCCCTTGAATAACTGGAGGTGGAGCTCTTTTCCTGCCATCCTGAGTATGAAAACCACAGGATAAGAATCACAGAGTAGGAAACTAGAAAGAAGCTCTGGTCTTTGATGACTTCCTTGACCAACTAACCTGTCCTGCTGCCTGAGTTCACACTTACCAAACCAGAAAGAAACCCATGTTCATTAAGCTTCTAGAGTTGAGTTTCTGCCAAATGAAGCCAAATGCAGTCTTAACTGGTACCTCTTCTTAATCTCCTCTCTTGACAGGTCTCTGATGTCATTTTGTCTAAACACATGTGCTACGAACCCTGAAGTCATGTGTGCATCCTATGTTGTGCAGGAGTAAGTGGGCTATTAATGAAAATACTCAGCCTATACTTATGACCCTAGAAGGCTGTAAATGAACAGCATATGTTGAGAGTAGTAAAGGAGTCAGAAATAGATACTAAGAAATTGCAAAGAATATAATTATATGGACTACTAGATTGTTACAACCCCTTAGATAAAACTGGGTCACAAATGAAACCCAGAAATGCAGATAAGCCAGTAAGAACACTCTGATAAAGTTCCAGGAAATGGCTCTTTTGAAGCATCAAACAACTGCCAAAGGGAAAAAAAAAGGACATTAATATCCTTCAAAACTATGTCATAGATTTAAGCTCTGTAAAATCTTAAAGAAAGCATAAGAAACTATGTTGAATTATTCTGATAATTCAAACTCTCTTTTATTGTGCATTTTATAACTGAATAATAAAAGCTCTGCATCATAATTAATGGATTACATGAAGTGGAAGAGCCATATCCACTTCAAGCTGCCAGAATAGGAAACAAAATATATATTAAATCCACTTCTATGAAATAAGGCCAGGGAAGCAGCTTTGGCTCAATGGATAAAGCATCTGCCTACCACATGGGAGGTCCAGGGTTCAAACCCCAGGCCTCCTGAACCTGAGCCTGCCCATGCACAGTGCTGATGTGCACAAGGAGTGCTGTGCCATGCCGGGGTTTCCCCCGCACTGGGGAGTCCCACGCGCCCCGTAAGGAGAGCTGCCCCATGCAAAAAAAGTGCAGCCTGCCCAGGAGTGGCACTGCACACATGGAGAGCTGATGCAGCAGGATGATGCAATAAAAAGAGACACAGATTCCTGGTGCCACTGACAAGAATACAAGCAGACACAGAAGAACACACAGCAAATGGACACAGAGAGCAGACAACGGGGGTGGAGGGGAAGGGGAGAGAAAAAAAGAAATGAAGCCAGAGGACTGAGGAGATACTGAACACTTTTTAGGAAAAAGAAATATCTTTTCACAATTAACAATTTGAAAATTTTACCTAAGTAAAAGGAGGTTTGAGAATTAATATTAAACTCAGATTTATGAAAACATTGATTTAAATGGATTAAATTTCCAGAAAAAGCACTAAGGGGAATGTTTGTTATATCTCTTGGGGTCATCAAAGAAAGGAGACAAAGGGCTTATCCCTAATTAACTACATGTACCCTCTTGGATTTCCAAAAACAAGCTTTAATATAATTTGCATTTTCATCCTCAGCAATGAGAAGTCAAACATATAACCATTTGCAATCACCAAATGATATGGCATAGAAAGGAAAAAACTATGCATAAACATTTTCACCATTTTATTAATAAGTAAAAATCTTTCTGTCCATAAAAAGTTTTACTTCCAGATAGATCAAGTTTTGCTTTTCTTACTTCTCTACTTGGTGACCGAAATCCCTTGGATTTTGATTATTTGGGGTGACAGTTTTGCATGTTCTGTTGAAATACAAATTAGGGGAAATGGCTGTAGCTCAGAGGTTGAGCACCTGCTTCCCATGTACAAGGTCCCATGTTCAGTCCCTGGTATCTCCTTAAAAAAAAAAAAAACAAATTCTTTCAGAGGGCAAACACATTAAGCCTCAATAAGGACAATCATAATCACTCTAGTAAGAATAAATTTATTAAACTACTCATAGCACATGGCATTCTAGTGCACTTTGATGGGAAAGTGGAAGGAAGTATGTAGATCAGGAAACTATGCCTGGGAGACCTGTCACTGTGAGGGCCTTTGGGAAGCATGAAGAGGCTGGGGAGGGCTGTAATAGGGCACTGATTCAGAATCCTTGCCAAGAGCTAGCCCATCTTTTGGAAATAAATATTCTTTATTCAGTAATATCATATCAAGCTCTTAAGTATGATATTGAAAATAAGATATCAAGAAATCATAGATTCATCATGGTTAGTAGAAAGTCCTGAAGGACAGCAAATGTTGTGAAAGTACAAAAAAGCAGGAAAGACTCAGGAATATCTATCCATCAGTTGATACAGTTAATATATAGGTGTGTATTTAATACTTGATAACAAACCATGTTCATAGATTTTGTTTCATTTGATACAAAGCCCTCTGAGGTAGCTAAAGCCAGAATTGTCATCCATTTGAGGCTGAGGTTTTAGGCAAAAGCTTTGTATTGCACAATGTGCAGTTATAGCCTTTATTTTTTATTAAGTATGATCTGTATTCATTTCTACAAAAAAGTTGTCTACCAAGTCCCTATGATTTATAGGAAGTATTAGATTGAACTTTTTATCATTTTTACTTATAATGGTCAAAAAATGGCAAAAATCCTGACCTCTGTGGAGTCCTGCTGGATGGGAATAAGAAACAAACCAGAGATGGCCTAGAATAGAAGGTGGAAGGAAGCCAAGTTGGGCCTTCTGCCATCTGAATCATCAAGTTCAGAACTAAGTATTTACTAGTCTTGAGTATTTATTAGTCCAATTCAGGTCACTGATGAGAAAGTGAATGGAAGACAAATCAACGTAAGCAGCCTTTGGAGGGACTGTTTTTCTTTACAGAGAAGCAATTCAGCAGAGTGGCTAAAAGCATGGACTCTGAAGTCAGTCTGCCTAGGCTTGAATTCCAGTTCTACTACTTAATCATTTTGCACTTGTTTCTTCAACCATGAAATGAGGATTATGCTAGTGCTTACTTCACAGAGTTGTAAATATTAAGGAGTTAATATAAATAGGCCATTTAGATCAGCCCAACACACAATAAGAATTATATACTGTAAGTGTTAGCTTTATTATTATAGAAACCAAGAATATTTTAGGCATATAGACAAATTAAAAACAATGAAAAAGCAGAATTCAATCCCAATTTTCTGATTCCAAGAAGGGAGTAGATAACATGAAGACAAAAGATTATGTAGTTTTTGTAGTTATATAATGAAAATGCTAATCATTTATTAGTGGAGAAACTATCCAGAAAGACCTTTATTCTAATTGAAGCCTCAGTTATAAACTAGTTTGATGCTGGTTTTCAGAATAGAGAATATATGCTACACTTTGAGATGAGCATCTTCTAATGTAAAAACAAAACTTTGAGAAGGGTGTCACATAGAGTTATAGAGGACAATGTTGGCCATCCCTCATGCCCTTTGGACCCCTTTTTTTTTTTTTTTTTTTTTTTTTTTTTACCATTTTTGTGCTTTTACTCCCAATGGCCAGCACCTGTGGCCTTTCTTTGGTCAGCATCCCTCAGTCTACTGAAGCTGCTTTTCCTGCAAATTTGGATGCAGAAATGGTTATGAATTTGCATCTGCCTAGATGGCCTTTAGTTGATGGATACTGGAATATGAAAGCCAAGCTTCCTGCCTCGAGTAGTAAAAATTCACCAAGTAGTTTACCCTCCAAAGTCCTCTGTGTCATCAGGCTGCACTTAACCTTCTGAGGGATTTTTCTGAGATCCCACCTTCCTGTGGGCTTCCTTCCCTGCCCTGTCCTCCTTCCTTCATTTCCTTCCTGAATTCCACTGGGAGCACTTTCTTAATGACTCAGGCTCTGCTTCTGGGGAATCTGGCCTAAGACAGAGATGAAGTCTTATTTTATAATTAAGACTGGGAATTAGGGCAAGCTCTGGAGCCAGCAGAACCAAGTTCAAATCTGGTCTTACCACTTATTAACTGTGTTGACATCTCTTTGCCTGCCTCCTGATCTACAAAGGTTCTCAGTTTAACTAGTATTTCATTACTTCTTAACACAACCAAGAACTACCTTAGATTTTGAGTTGCAGAGAGAGGAACAAAACAACATTTGCTAAAATTTTGGCATAGCACTAAGTTCCCTTGATGTGTTATCTCATATAACCCTCACAAAAACCAAATTGAGCAAGCATGCCCATCCTTGTTTAATAATGAAGAATTTGTTGGGAGAAGTTGAGTAATTTATCCAAGATTATGCTGAGTAAATATTTTAATACAGAAAAACTTACATAAAATGTAGAATTATAAGAAGGACTAAAAAAAATGTAAAATCATATATAACTTTGTTGTATAAAGGATATGTTTATGTAAATTATATGTAATATAGTTGTATAAAACATATCTTTAAATCCTCAGAAGTAGACTGTAATCAGAGGTTGAGAAAATGCAAATATATATGAAGCATATCTCACTGACTGGCTGAAGGATGACAATTCAAGGTTTCAGGGAGGACAAAGGAAAAAGTAAAGGTCATTTGAAGAAGAATGGACTACTAAAATTAACTGACAGAAAGGAAAAGCATAGAAGTGGGTAGGGGCTCTCTATGTTAAAATAGAGTGTGAAATGAATTAACTCCAAAGGAATTTGTAGGAATTGAGAGAGATTTCAAAGAAGAGTCTCTCTCAACAGAAATAGTGGTGATCATCATTTCCCTGAAATTGGAGCCAGGCAAAAACTCCTGAAGTTGTTATTAGCATGACTACCAAGGAAATTGAACTCCAGTGCATTTTCCTGATCCTACAAAAGAGAAGACACTAAATTGGAATTAAACATGGGAGCATTTGATTAGGAGAAACGCCTATGTGACAGGAAGAAGAGAGGGAGTTGAAAAAACTGGAAGAGCCATCAGACAAAAATGCAAACCTGACACCAAGCAAAAGAGAGGGGGAAAGAAGGTTGTGTGGGCTGAGCAAAGCCACCAAAAAATCCTTGAGCCAAAGTTGACACACCATGGAATCTCCTGGCTACCATGAATGAGTCTGCCTTAGTAACCACTGCATTCCATCACTAGCAGGGGGCAGCCTTGGAAGGCATGGCCTCAGCCTCAAGAAAAGGTGCCCATGCATTATAAAATGAAGCAGCTGGGGATCTAGGTCAATTACAATTAGAGCCTGTAACAAGAGCTCTAGGAGGTACATTCCCACGGACCCTTTATCAAGTTCCCTAAATATCTCAGAGTGAAAGTTATAAAGTGGCATTTGTTTTATTTTTAACATTTCACATACACAAAAATAATGCAACTAATCACCCTTTATTGAGCACTTATATGCACCAATCATTTTGCTAAGTACCTGTGATGGTTAGGATAATGTGCCAACTCAGCCAGGTAGTTGTACAGGTTTGTTTTGTCACAGAAGCACTGGGCTAATTGTAATATAAGGGCATTTCATGGACTTTAATCATCAGAGAGTTGATTGCAGAGATGACTGGTTACATCTACAATCAATGAGGAGATTAATCCTGTCTCATGAGATGAAATTGCAAGAGAATACCCTAAAGTAATTGGCTCACAATACACTTCTAATTATTTTCCTTACCCATCCCACCATGGCTCTTCTCTTCCAGGCCTGTAACTAGAATAAAATCACAGGTCCCCAAAGGTGAAGTACAAAGTGTGACCCAGGAGAAAGTAAGCTATACTCTAAAAAACTGCATGAGTTTGCCAATTTATATAGACAGTAATCAGGGGAATATGTGTGGGAACGGATATTAAGAGTGTAAGATAATGATGGAAGGAATATAAACTTGGATCAGGCTGAATTTATTGATATGGGTCCTGTGATGGTTGGGCTATTGTGTCAACTCAGTCAGGTAATTGTGTCCAGTTGTTTGGTCAAGCAAGTACTGGGCTAACTGAAATACAAAGGCATTTATGGACTTTAGTCACCATTGATTTTACTGCAGTGGTAAATCATAGATACCTGGCTATAATTACATCAACCAGGGAGATTGCCATCAGCAATGAGTGATGCTTAACCCAATCAGCTGAATGCCTTAAAAGGGGAAGTGATTCCAGCATTGAGAGAGAATTTTCCCAGCTCATCTTTGGACAAACAACATCTCCCAGAACTCATCAAGAACCTTCATTGGACTTTCATTGCAGACCCTGGTTGCAGCCTGCCTGTGGAACCTGGACTTGTGCATCCCCATGGCTGTGTGAGAGACTCTTATAGAATCACATATTACTAACAGATATCTCTTGTATATTCTGTTTCCCTAGAACCCTGATCAATACAGCTTGGAACCAAGAGTGGTTCTTAAGGAACAGAGTCTTTTTTTTTTTTTTTTAAAAGATTTATTTTGTATTTACTTCTCTTCCCTTCCCCCCGTCCCAAGTTGCCTGCTCTCTGTGTGTTCTTCTGTGACTGCTTCTATCCTTATCAGAGGCACCAGGAATCTGTGTTTCTTTTTGTTGCATTATCTTGCTGTGTCAGCTCTCCATGTGTGCAGCACCATTCCTGGGCAGGCTGCACTTTCTTTCATGCTGGGGTGCACTCCTTGCATGTGGGGCTCCCTACATGGGGGACACTGCTGCATAGCAGGGAACTCCTTGTGCACATCAGCACTGCACATGGGCCAGCTCCATAGGGGTCAAGGAGGCCTGGGGTTTGAACCACAGACCTCCCATGAGGTAGGGAGATGCCCTATCCTTTGAGCCAAGTCCACTTCCCAGGAACAGAGTCCTAAATATGGAGTGTCTGAGGTGGTTCCAAGAGTTTTGCAATTGTCTTTCTACTCTAATCGGACTCAAGGGTACTGACAACTCCCTTTCCAATAATGAAGAGGCTGCAAACAGTCCATGGCTTGAGTTGGCAATTGAGATACACAAAATAGCATCACTGGATTCCCCTACTTCCATGCTTATAAGAAGCAAGGATCTAAGTGAGAGTGTTTTCAACACCTTAACAGAGTTTTGTGGAGTCAAATGGTATAGTGATGTTGGTTGGCTCCCCCAAAATACTCTGGATACTGTTACAAAAGAAAGAGATGAGTTAAAACCTTCAAATTTGAAACTTAAACACTGAATGGATGATGCAAATTTTCTATGTGTGCTCTGAAAGAAAATCTTGTCTCCTGTAGCCATAGGCTTGAAATATCTGAGAAGCAAACTCAGACTCTCATTGTAGGAGTAGTGGAGTTACAAAGGAAATGAAAATCTCAACCTCACAGGGTTTCTGCAGTTAAATTGAAGGCATTGATTGGAAAAGAGTGGAATCCAGAGAATTGGGATGGAGATATATGGGATGATGATGATGTTGATGGAGACGGAGACATTGGAATCTTAATTCTGCTGAGACTTTACCAGATAAGCCTGTCATTGCATGCCCTGTCCAGACCACACCTTGTCAACCTTGTATCATCCAGCCTCCACTCTGCCCCAGGGAGTCTGAAACAACTTCCAGCCCTGAGGTGGGTACCAGCCAAACTGAAGCCTGCCCTGCCCAGCCTCCAACCTGCCCCAGGGAGTCTGGACCTCCTCCCAGCTCTGAGGCATGTACCAGCCAAACTCCAGCATGCGCTGCCCAGCCTCCTGTCTGCCCTGAGGAAACTGTCTTCCAACCCCTGCCTGAAGAGATTAATCCTGTCTCACCAGAACAAAATGCAAGGGAATACCCTGAGGTCAGTAGCTTGCAAGGCATTTCTAATCCTTCCCTTTCCCACCCCACCACCTCTCTTGTCTTTAAGGCCTATTATTTGACTAAAGTCACAACAAACCCCCAAAGGTTAAATACAAAGTGTGACCCATGAGGAAATAATGTATACTCAGAAAGAACTGCATAAGTTTTCCAACTTATATAGACAGAAATCAGGGGGATATGTGTGGGAATGGGTACAAAGGGTATGGGATAATGGTGGAAGGAATATAAAGTTGGATCAGGCTGAATTTATTGATATGGGCTCACTAAGCAAAAGTTCTGGATTCACCGCTATAGCTTGGGGGGTTAGAAAGGGCTCTAACAGTGTGTTTGGGTGACTGACTGAAACATGGGCCAAAAGATGGCCTGGCCTATCTGAGGGTGAGCTGCTCAATTTGCCCTGGTACTCAATAGAAAAGGGACTTCAAAGGCTTAGGGAGACTGGAATGCTAGAATGGATTTATCATTTGAGAGCTGCACACCCACCCCAGGAATGTCCAGAGGACACACCTTTAACCAGGACTGTGAGGAATAAATTTGTAAAACTAACTCTATCTTTCCTGAAGAGCTCTGTAGTAGTCCTTCTCTGTAGTCTAGATATTACTGTAGGGAGGGCTGGGATGGAATTAGAATCCTTAAACATTGTGGGGATGATTGCATGTTGATCTGGTGAAAGTCAAGTATCGGCTGTTAATTGCCAAAGTCAAGGTGGGCATGGCTACAGCAATGAAAGGCAGATTCAAAAAATCACTCAAAATAGTCTGAGTCGTGCAGAGTTACGACATTGGTTAATACATCATGGGGTACCTAGCAGTGAAATAGACAGGCAGTCTACTAAATTTCTTCTGGAGCTGTATAAATAGAAGAGTTCCAGGTTGAGTGAATAAAATCCTAACTCAAATTACAGATGCAGAGAATCACAGCCGTTAATCAATTCCCAGACTTGAGACAGTTTACAGACCCAGAGGCCTTAGAATGAGGAGGAGGCCAGGTCTCCTTCAGGGAAGGATCCTGTTAAACAGCCCCAAATTTTTACTGTTAATCTTCCTCCAACCTTTCCCCAAGGAGATCTATGGTGTTTTACCAGAGTAACTGTGCATTGGGGAAAAGGAAATGATCAGATATTTCTTGAACACTGGCTCAGAAGTGACATTAATTCCAGGAGACCAAAAACATCACTATGGTCCACCAGTCAAAGTAAGGGCTTATGGGAGTTTGGTGATTAATGGACTTTTAGCTCAGGTCCGTCTCATAGATGGTCCAGTGGGTTCCCAGACCCATTCTGTGGTTATCTCCCTAATTCCAGAATGCATAACTGGAATAGAAATACTCAGTAACTGGCAGAATCCCCACATTGGATCCCTGACTTGTGGAGAGAGGGCTATTATGGTTGGAAAGGCCAAGTTGAAGCCAGCAGAGGTGCCCGTACCTAGCAAAATAGTAAGCCAAAAGCAATACCAGATTCCTGGAGGGATTGCAGAAATTAGTGCCACCATTAAGGATTTGAAGGATGCAGGAGTGGTGATTCCCACCTCATCCTCTACTATTTGGCCTGTACAGAAAACAGATGGATCTTGGAAGATGACAGTAGATTATCATAAACTTAACCACGTGGTTACTCCACTTGCAGCAACTGTCCCAGATGTGCTATCATTGCTTAAGCAAATCAACACATCCCCTCGTACCTGGTATGCAGCTGTTGATTTGGCAAATGCTTTTTTCTCAATTGCTTTTAGTAAGGACCACCAGAAACAGTTTGCTTTCAGCTGGCAAGGCCAGCAATATACCTTCGCTGTTCTTCCTCAGGAGTATATCAACTCTTCAGCCCTATGTCATAATATTGTCCACAGGGAACTTGATTGTCTCTCCCTCCCACAAGACATCACACTGGTCCATTATATTGATATCTTGTTGATAGGACCTAGTGATCAAGAAGTAGAAAAGACTCTAGACTTATTAGTAAGGCATTTGCATGAGAGAGGATGGGGGATAAATCCAACTAAAGTGCAAGGTCTTTCCACCTCAGTGAAATTTGTAGGTGTCCAGTGGTGTGGGGCATGTTGAGGTATCCCTTCTAAAGTGAAGGATAATCTGTTGTATTTGGCCCATCCTATGACCAAAAAGAGGCACAACGCTTAGTTGGTCTCTTTGGATTTTGGAGACAACACATTCCACATTTGGGTGTGCTACTCCAGCCCATTTATTGGGTGACCAGAAAAGCTGGTAGTTTTGATTGGGGACTGAAACAAGAAGAGGCTCTGCATCAGGTCCAGGCTTCTGTTCAAGCTGCACTTACCACTTGGGCCATATGATCCAGCAGATCCAATGGTGCTGGACGTTTCAGTGTGAAGTAGAGATGTCATCTGGAGACTTCGGCAGCCCCCATAGGAGAATCACAATGCAGACACTTAGGATTTTGGAACAAAGCCCCGCAAACCTATGCAGATAACTACTCCCCTTTTAAGAAACAACTTTTGGCCCACTACTGAGCCTTAGTAGAGACTGCATGCTTTACCATGGGCCATCAAGTTACCATGAGACCTAGTTGTCTATCATGAGCTGTGTATTGTCTGGCCTACCACCATAAAGTTGGGTGGACACAGCAGCACTTCATAATAAAGTGGAAGTGGTACATACAAGATAGGGCTTGAGCAAGTCCTGAAGGCATGCGTAAGTTACATGAGGAAGAAGCCCAAATGCCCATGGTGACCATCCCTGTCAGTTACCTTCTCTCCCAGCCCACATCTTTGGCCTCTTGAAGATTCCCTTAGATTCAGTTGACTGAGGAAGAGAAAACTCAGTCCTGGTTTACAGATGGTTCTGCAGGATTTGCAGGTACCACCCAAAAGTGGACAGCTGCAGCACTGCAACCCCTTTTTGGGACATCCCTGAAGGACAGTGGTAAGGGCAAATCCTCCCAGTGGGGAGAACTTCAAGCAGTGCACCTGGTTGGTCATTTTGCTTGGAAGAAGAAATGGCCAGAGGTGTGTTTGTACACTGATTCATGGGCTGTTGCCAATGGTTTGGCTGGATGGTCAGGGACCTGCAAGGAACATGATTGGAAAATTGGTGAGAGAGAGGTCTGGGGAAGAGGTATGTGGGTTGACCCTTTTGAGTGGGCAAAAACATGAAAATTTTTGTGTCCCACATGAATGCTCACCAGAGGGTAACTTCATCAGAGGAAGAATTTAATAATCAAGAGGATATAATGAACCACTCTATGGCTAATGCTCAGTCTCTTTCCCCAGCTGCTCCTGTCATTGCCCAATGGGCTCATGAATAAAGTGGCCATGGATGTAGGCATGGAAGTTATGCATGTGCTCAGCAACACAGACCTCCCCTTATCAAGGCAGTCTTGGATTCAGCCACCACTGAATGCCCAATCTGCCAGCATCAGAGACCCACACTCCACCCCTGATATGGCACCATTCTTCTAGGTGACCAGCCTGCTACATGGTGGCAGGTTGACTACGTTGGACCACTTCCACCATAGAAGGGGCAGTGATTTGTTTTAGGGAATAGACACATACTCTGGATATGGGTTTGCATTTCCTGCATGAAATGCTTCTTCCAAAACTACTATCCATGGACTTACTGAATGTCTTATCTACCACCATGGCATTCCACATAGCATTGCTCCTGATCAAGGAACCCATTTCACAGCAAATGATGTGCAGGAATGGGCACATGCCCATGGAATTCACTGGTCATACCATGTTCCCCATCACCCTGAAACAGCTGGATTGATAGAATGGTGGAATGGCCTTTTGAAGACTCAATTAATGTGCCAACTAGGTAGCAATACCTTGCAGGGCTGGGGCAATGTTCTCCAGGAGGCTGTGTATGCTTTAAATCAGCCTCTATTCTATGGTGCCATTTCTCCCATAACCAGGAACTGTGGGTCCAGGAATCAAGGGGCAGAAATGGGAGTGACACCGTTCACTATTAACCCCTAGTGACCCACAAGGAAAATTTTTGCTTCCTGTCCCTGCAGCCTCAAACTCTGCTGGTCTACAGGATTTAGTCCCAAAAGGAGTGCTGTCACCAGGGAACACAACAATGATTCCATTGAACTGGAAGTTAAAACTGCTACCTGGTTAACTTTAGGCTCCTCTTACCTCTGAACCAACAGTCAAATAAGGGAATTACTATACTGGCTGGGGTGATTGATCCTGACTATCAAAGGGAAATAGGACTGCATCTACATAATGGGGTAAAGAAGAATTTGCCTGGAATACAGGAGATATTCTAGGGCATCTCCTAGTACTGCCATGTCTTATGATTAAGTTCAATGCAAAATTGCAACAACCCAGTCCAAGCAGGATCAACAATGGCCCAGAATCTTCAGGAATGAACGTTTGGGTCACCCCACCAGGCAAAGAACCATGGCCAGCTGAAGTGCTTACTGAGGGTAATGGAAACATGGAATGGGTAGTGGAAGACAGTAGTGATAAATATGAACTTCGACCACGTGACCATTACAGAAACAAGGTCTATAATGGTCATGAATCTTTCCTCCTTATTTCATTATGATGATGATAGTATATGTACACAAAATGAATTTGTCTTCTTCCCCAAACTTTTCCCTTATCACATAACAAGTTGTATCCATTTCATGTCATAATATTTGGGGATGTCAAGTTTGAGAGTGACTGTTACCCAAGAACTTGCACCCTATTCTGTATGGAATTAATGTGTTTCTGGTTGTACACAGGAGAGGTGAACATTGTTAGGTGGAAATATATATATATGTATGTCTGTTATTTTTTTTACTTAGAGACACAGTATGGTTTAAGGTAACATGTATGGTTGCCAAATTGACAATGGGCAGATTGTGATGGTTAGGCTATTGTGTCAACTCAGCCAGGTAATTGTGCCCAGGTGTTTGGTCAAGCAAGCACTGAGCTAACTGTAATACAAGGGCATTTATGGGCTTTAGTCACCATTGACTTTTTTTTAAAAGATTTTATTTATTTTTTTATTTATGCCTCCCCCCCAATTGTCTGTTCTCTGTGCCCATTTTGCTGTGCGTTCTTCTTTGTCTGCTTCTGTTGTTGTCAGCGGCACAGGAATCTGTGTTTCTTTTTTTTGCATCATCCACTGCATCAATTCTCCATATGTGTGACACCATTCCTGGGCAGGATAAACTTTCTTTTGCACTGGGTGGCTCTCCTTCGGGACACACTCCTTGCACATGGGGCTCCCTTACATGGGGGACACACCTGCTTGGCATGGCACTCCTTGCGCACATCAGCACTGTGCATGGGTCAGCTCCACATGGGTCAAGGAGGCCCAGGGTTTGAACCGTGGACCTCCCATGTAGTAAACAGATGTCCTAACCAGTGGGCCAAGTCCACTTCCACCATTCACTTTACTGCAGTGGTAAATCATAGATAGCTGGTTATAATTACATCAATCAGGGGGAATGCCATCAGCAGTGAGTAACACTTTACCCAATCAGTTGAATGCCTTAAAAGGGGAAGTGATTCCAGCATTGAGAGAGAATTTTCCCAGCTCGTCTTTGGACAAACAAAATCTCTCAGAACTCATCAAGAACCTTCATTGGACTTTCATTGCAGATCCTGGTTGCAGCCTGCCTGTGGAACCTGGACTTGTGCATCCCCATGGCTGCATGAGAGACTCACAGAATCACATACTACTGACAGATATCTCTTGTATATTCTGTTTCCCTGGAGAATCTTCACTAACACAGGCCCACTAAGCAGAGATTCTGGATTCAATGTTGTAGTTCAAGGGGTTAGAAAAGTTCTGTTTGTTCAGGTGACTGACTGAAAGGTAGACCAAAGATGGCCTACACTACCTGAGGTCAAGATGCCTCATTCACTGTAGATGAGGGGCCCCAAGGCTTAGAAATTGAAATGCTAGAATGGATCCACCATTTAAGACCTGTCCACCCACCCCAGCAAAGTTCATAAAATGTCCATCTTTTACCAGCACTGTGAGAAATACATTTTTGAAACTAACTCCCTCTTCCCTGAAGAGCTCTATAGGTTCTCTTTTCTGGAGTCCAGATATTACTGTGGGAACTCCTATCACAGAACTAGAATCCTTAAATGCTGTGGGGAAAATAGATCCCAGGCTGGCAGCAAGCCAAATAGCAGCACTTACCCACCAAAGACAAGGTGGAAATGGCTACTAAATGAAAGACAGACTCAAAGCAGTAATCAAGAGTCTGAGTACTATAGAGTGATGGCACTGGCTAATAGATCATGGGGTACTTAGAAGTACAATAGATGGGCAGTCTACCTGATTCCTACCTACACTGTATAAGCAGAAAAGTTCCAAGTCAAGTGAAGAAAACTCTAGCTTGAATTATAGAATTTGAGAGTCATGGTCCATTAATCAATTCTCAAGACTTGAGACAGTACATACAAGAGCCCCTTGAATGAGGGAAGCCTGGGTTCCCTGGGGAAGGATCCTTTTATATTGCCATAATTTTATATTGTTAATCTTCCTCCCAGCTTTCCCCAAAGAGACTTATATCTTTATTACATGCATTGGGGAAAAGGAAAAGGTCAGACATTTTGGGAATTATTAGACACTGGTTCAGAAGTGACATTAATTCCAGGAGACCCAAAATGTTTCTATGGTCCACTAGTCAGAGTAGGGGCTAATAGTCAGATGTTCAAAGAAGTGTTAGCTCAGGTCCATCTCACAGTGTGTCCAGTGGGTCCCTGTACCCATTCTGTGGTTATTTTCCCAGTTCCAGAATGCATAAGTGCAATAGATGAACTCCGCAACTGGAAGAATCCCCACATTGTATTCTGGAGTAAGGGTTATTATCACAGGAAAGGCCAAGTGGGAACAACTGGAGCTGCCCTTATCCAGCAAAATAGTAAATCAAAAGTAATATCAGATTTCAGGAGTGATTGTAGAGATCAGAGCCATGATCAAGGATCTGAAGGGGGTAGGGGTAGTGATTCCCACCACATCCCCATTCAATTCTCTAATTTGGCCTGTGCAGGAAACAGATGGATCTTGAAGGATGATAGTAGATTATTGTAAATTTTACCCAGTGGTGACTCCGATTGCAGTTGCTGTTCTAGATGTAGTATCATTGAGCAAATATACATATCCCCTGATATCTGGTATGTAGTTATTGGTCTGACAAATGCTTTTGTCTCAACTGCTGCTAGTAAAGATCATCAAAAACAGTTTGCTTTCAAGTGGCAAGGCCAGCAATGTACCTTCACTGTCCTGCCTCAGGGATATATCAACTCTCATGCCCTATGCCATAATATTGTCCATAGGGAACTTGATTCTCTCTCCTTCCTACAAGACATCACACTGGTCCATTATACTGATGATAACATGCTGATTGGACTTCGTGAGCAAGAAGTAACAACTACTCTAGATTTATTGGTAAGATATTTGCATGAGGGAGGATGAGAGATAAATCCAACAAAAACACATGGGCCTTCCACCTAAGTGAAATTTCTAGGTGTTCAGTGGTGTGGGACATGTTGAGATATCCCTTTTGAGGTTAAGGATAACAGAAAAAAGAGTTACAACACTTAGTTGGCCTCTCCAGATTTTGGAGCCAACATAGTCCTCATTTGGGTGTACAACTCAAGCCCACTTACCTAGTTGACCTGAAAAGTTGATAGTTTTGAGTGAGGATCAAAACAAGAGGAAGCTCTGCGACAGGTCCTGGCTGCTGTGCAAGCTGCACTGCCACTTGGGTCATCTATTCCAGCAGATCCAATGGTTCTGGAAATGTCAGTGGTAAAAAGAGATGCCATCTGGCGGCTTTGGCAGGCTCCTATAGGAGAATCACAACACAGATCCTTAGGATTTTGGAACTAAGTCCTGTCATCCTCTGCAGATAACTACTCTTCTTTTAAGAAACAGTTTTTGGTCTGCTACTGGGCCTTAGCAGAGACAGAATGCTTAGGCATGGGCTACCAAATTGCCATAAGACCAGAGTTGCCAATCATGAGCTGGGTATTTTCTGACCCACCCAACCATAAGGTTGGGCATGCACAGCAGCAGTGTGTCACAAAGTAGATGTGGTGTATACAAGATAGACCTCAAGCAGGTCCTGAAGGCACAAGTAAATTAGATGAGGAAGTGGTCCAAATGCTCATGTCCCCCACTCCTGCCACATTACCTTCTCTTTCCCAGCCCACAGTTTGGCTTCTTGGGGAGTCCCTTCTAATCATTTAACCAAAGAAGAGAAAACTCAGACCTAGTTTACAGATGGTTCTGCATGATATGCAGATAACACTTGAAAGTGAACAGCAGCAGCACAGCAACCCTTTTCTAGGATATTCCTGAAGGACAGTGGTAGGAGGAAATCCTCCCAGTGGGCAGAACTTTGAGCAATGTACCTGGTTATTCATTTTGTTTGGAAGGGGAAATGGCCAGAAGTGCATTTGTACACTGATTCATGGACTGTTGCCAATGGTTTGGGTGAATGTTCAGGGACTTGGAAGGAACATGACTGGAAAATTGGTGAGAGAGGTCTGGGGAAGAGGTATGTGGATAGATCTGAGTAGGCAAAAACCATAAAATTATTTGTGTTCCACATGAATGCTCACCAGAGGGTGACTTCAGCAGAGAAATATTTTAATAATCAAGTGGGTAAGATGACCCATTCTGTGGATATCAGTCAGCCTCTTTCTGCAGCCACTCCTGTCATTGCCTAATGGGCTCATGAATAAAGTGGCCATGGTGGTAGGGATGGGGAAAATGCATGGTCTTAACAACATGGACTTTCCCTCACTGAGGCTGACATGGATACAGCCTCTGTTATAGCCAGCAGCAGAAACCCACACTCAGCCCCCAATATGGCACCATCCTCCAAGGTGATCAGCCTGATACTTGGTAGTAGGTTGATTATATTGGACCACTTCCATCATGGAAGGGGCAGCACTTTGTTCTAACTGGAATAGACGTAAACGTGGATATGGGTTTGCCTTCATGCATGCAATGCTTCTTCCAAAACTATTATCCATGGACGTATTGAATGTCTATCCACCACCATTGTGTTCCACACAATTGCTTATGATCAAGGAACCCAGTTCACAGCAAATGATGTATGGGAATGAGCATATGCCCATTGAATTCACTGGTCTTACCATGTCCCCCATCATCTTGAAGCATCTGGAATGATAGAATGGTGGAATGGTATTTTGAAGACTCAATTACAGTGCCAACTAGGTGGTAATACCTTGCAGGGCTGGGCAATATTCTCCAGGAGACTGCTTATGCTCTAAATCAGCATCTACTCTATGGTGCTGTTTCTCTCATAGCCAGTATCCGCTGGTCAAGGAATCAAGGGGTGGACATGGGAATGGCACTATGCACTATTACCCCTAGTGATCCACTAGAAAAATTTATGCTTCCTGTCCCTGCAACCTTATGCTCTGCTAGTTCCAAAAGGAGGAGTGCTCCACCAGAGAACACAGCAATGAACTGGAAGTTAAGATTGCCATGAGGTCACTCTGGGCTACTTATGCCTTTGAATCAACAAGCAAAGAAGGGAATTACTGTACCGGCAGGGGTGATTGATCCTGAATGTTAAGGAGAAATAGGACTTCACCTACTCAGTGGAGGTAAAGAAGAGTTTGCTTGAAATACAAGAGATTCCCAGGGGCATCTGTTAGTACTACCATACCCTATGATTAAGGTCAATGGAAAACTGCAACAACGCAATACAGGCAGGACTAACAGTGGTCTAGAATCTTCAGGAATGCAGGTTTGGGTTGCCCCACCAGGCAAAGAACCACAGCCAGTTGAGATGCTTGCTGAGGATAAAGGGAACATGGAATGGGTAATGGAAGAGGGTAGTGATAAATATGAACTTCAAACATGTGACCAGTTACAGAAATGAGGACCATAATGGTCATTAGTATTTCTTCCTTGTTTTGTTATGAGTATATTTGTATATGTACATAAAATGAATATCTTTGTTTTCTTCCCTATCCTTTCCTCTTATCACATGACATAAATTGTATTAACTTCACGTCATAGTATTTAAGGATGTCAAGTTTAAAGGTGAATATTACCTAAGGATTTGCACTCTATTCTAGAGGGATTTAGTGCATGTCCAGTTGTACACAGGACAGTTGAGTATTGTTAGGCTGTATATGTAGATATATATACACACACACATATATATGTCTGATATTATTTTTATTTACAGATTAAGTATGGTTTAAGGTAATGTATATGGCTGCCAAGTTGACAAGGTTGGTCTAGCTAATGTGTCAAATCAGCCATGTAGTGGTGCTCAGTTTGTTCAAGCAAGCACTCACTAATTGTAATATAAGGGCATTTCATGGACTTTAATCATCAGCAAGTTGATTATATAGATGGCTGGTTGCATCTACAATCAATTGAGGAGATTGCCCCCAGCAATGAGTGATGCCTTATGCAATCAGTTGAAGGCCTTAAAAGTAGGAGTGATTTCAGCATTCAGGGAGATAATTCCCATCTCTACTTCAGATAGCCAGCATCTCCTGGGAATTCAAGAACCTTCATCAGAGCTTGCAGTTATGCATCCCCACAGTCACATTAGACAATTTTATAAAATCTCAAACTATTTACAGTTATCTCCTGCTGGTTTGGTTTCCCTAGAGAACCCTGACTAATACAGCACTGCAGCCCTATAAGGGAGTTATTATATCCACTTTACAGATGAAGAATCCAAGGCTTGAAGACGTTAAAGACCTTGCCCAAAGATAAACAGTTCATGAGGGTTATTTGCCAGGACCAACTCAGGTATCTAACCCCGATGGAGACCTACTCCATATTGTAACTTTGCAGAGTTGTTATAAGAATTAAATGAGGGAAGTGGACTTGGCCCAAAGGATAGGGCATCCACATACCACATGGGAGGTCTGCGGTTCAAACCCCGGGCCTCTCTGACCCATGGGGAGCTGGCCCATGCGCAGTGCTGATGCGCGCAAGGAGTGCCCTGCCATGCAGGGGTGTCCCCATCATAGGGGAGCCCCACACGCAAGGAGTATGCCCCATAAGGAGAGCCACCAAGCAAGCAAGAAAGTGCAGCCTGCCCAAGAATGGTCCCACACACACGGAGAGCTGACACAGCAAGATGATGCAACAAAAAGAAGGAACACAGTTTCTCAGTGCTGCTGATAAGGATAGAAGCGGTCACAGAAGAACACACAGCAAATAGACACAGAGAGCAGATGACTGGGGGGGGGAAGGGGAGAGAAATAAATAAATAAATCTTTAATGAAAAGAATTAAATGAAATACTACATGTAAAAGCCCTTAACACAGTGCCTGGCCAGGCAATAAGTGATCATAGAAAATTATTGATTTTTTGGTGGCTGAGCCAGGATTCCAATCTAACTCTTATCTATTCCAACATATATTCTCTTGGCCACTGATGCTGTACAGCCATCTGTGTAAGTTCAGTGTTACAATCAGATAGTAATCTGGAATACTACATTATGTTTGTAAAATTTATCCCTGTTATTATAATTTGTACATTTTATTGTTATTTATAAATGTACCACAATTTGCCTATCCATTTTATTGTTGATAGACAAATGGGCTGTTTCCAGTTTGGGGCTATTATTAATAAAGTTACCATGAACAACTGTGCACATTTTCTGATGATCTATGTACACATTTCTATTGAGTTTAATGTAGAAATGGGATTGCTAGGTCATAGATTTTGCAAATGTTCACCATTAGTAGATACTGCCAAAAATTTTTCATAAGTGCTTGTTAAATCCATATTTTTTCTAGTGGTATATGGGAGTTCCAGTTGGATCAAATTCAGCAAAGACTTCCTATTGTCTGCTTTGAAAGTTTCACCCATTCTGGTGGTTGTGTAATGACACTTCGTTATGGTCTGTATTAGTGTTCTCTAGAGAAACAGAACTGACAGGAGATATATACATATATAATATAAATATTATGAGATTTTTAACATAGGAATTGGCTTGCATGACTGTGGTAATGGACAAGTCCAAATTTTTGTAGGGCAGACTGCAAGCTGGGAATTCCGATAATGTTTTTGATGAATTCCCCAGGAGAATCTAGCTGGCTAAAATATAGATGGAAATTCTCTCTTTTGACTGCTCAAATCATCACTTCTTGTAAGACCTTCAACTGATTGGATGAGATTTCTCTCATTGTTGAAGTTAATCTCCTCAGTTGGTTGCATATGTAATCAGACATAGATGTAATCAACTTACTGATTGTTTAAATGTATTAAATATTCTCATAGTAATTATCAGGCCAGTGCTTTCTTGACCAAAGAATTTGACACCATCACCTGGCCAAGTTGACACATGAACTTAACCATCACATGGTCTTAATTTATATTTCCATTATGTTAAACCCTTTTCATATATTTATTGACCCATTGGAGATATTGTTTTGTGAAGTCTTGATCAAGTCTTTTGCCAATTTCTATTGGATTGTCTACACTTTTCTTAATGAGTTCTAGAAGGATTTTTAAAACTTTAATTTATGCAAATTCCTATAAAATATCTTTTCTTTATCAGGACATAAAAGAATTTTTAAAATAATATATTCTGGATATAGACCCTTTTTCATTTTCCTTTCATTCTGTGGCCTGCTTTTTCAGCCCCTTAATTGGGTTTTGTTTGTTTGTTTGTTTGTTTGTTTACTGAGGTAAAATTTGTATACAACTGTGCAGATTTTAAGTGAGTTTTGACAAATGATTGGAGTTATACATGTGTATACATTTCCATATTGTCAGAAAATTCCCTCATTAATTTGCTATCAAATACCCTCTGCCCTCCTCCAAGCAACCACTGATCTGATTTTTATTACCATAGCTCACTTTTCTTAAACCTTATGTAAAGAAATCATAAAGTATAGATTCATCCATGTTTTCCCATATATTAGTAGTTCTTTCATTCTCTTACTGAGACATAATCATTTGTTTAATTATATCACACTTTATTCACCTGTTGAAAGACATTTCAGTTGTTTCAAATTTTCAATTTTATGAGTAAAGCTGATATATATAATTCTTTGCAAATTTTTTGTATATACATACTTTTCTTTTCCCTTGGATAAGTATCTAGAAGTGGAATTGTTGGGTCAAAGGATAGGTGTATGCATAACTTTATAAGAAAATGTCAAACTATTTTTGCAAAGATTTTGTAATATATTACACAACCATCAGCAATGTCTGAGTGCTTCATTTTCTCCACATGCCTTCTAACACTTGATAATGTCAGTCTTTCAAATGTTGGCCATTCTAGTGGTCCTAAAGTGGTATCTTATTGAGGTTTTCATTGCCATTTCTCCAAGGACATTTCTCTAATGTAAGCACATTTTCACGTTTATCTTCCTATTCTATATCTTGTTTGGTGAATTGTCTATTAAAGTCTTTTCCCATTTTATAGATTTTTTAAAAATTTGCTTGCATAATTTTATTTCCTTTCACTGTACTTTTTCCTGTCTTCCTAATTCCTGTTTTGTCCCTAACCCCTTCGGTAAATAATTCTGAATATGTCCCTAGATTATTGTAAAAGAGAAAGGGAAACAGAGGGAATAAAAGTTGGGATGGAGAAAGAGAATGTTGAATTTTTAAAAAACAGAAATGTATTTTTGTTACACCCAAAAACACATTAATCCATACTTACATTATTAATTGATACCTTTATAAGTTATTTCATTAACATATCCACTTAAATTAAATTAGAAATTTTTATAACATTTCATTGTGTGTGTATTTTCATGAAACAATGTCAGTTCTCTTAATTTATTCAGAGATTGGAATTAAACTCAATTATATAATTTACTTTAGAATTCTCTGAGTCAAATGATAATATTTTATCTCTAACTCCACAATTTGGAATCTTTTTTTCCTAAGTATTGGAAAATCTTTCACCTAGCTCTTTGAAAGCCTTTCTAGGAAATTTTTAGATTTTTTATAAATCCATTTTATAGATTTTTAAATATTTTATTATGATTTTGAGTTCTTATATGTTTATAAGTCAAATGGAAAGAGTCAGAGACAGAGAGAGAGAGAGGAAGGAGGGAGAAAATTTTATCCTAGTCTAGTCTGTCACTTGCCTTTTAATTTCCTCAATGTTATGTTTTCCTGAAGTGTCATTTATCAGGTTTTCTTTCTTTTGGTTAACACTTTTTGTCTCCTCTCTAAGAAATCATTCCTGACACCAAGATCATGAAGATATTCTCCTATGCATTTTTTGGGATTTCATAGTTTTAGTTTTACATTTATCTCCATTTTCTACCCCTAATGGGTTTCTGTGTATGATGTGAGGTGGAGATAAATGTTGTTTTTTTTTGTCCCATATGGATGGATATCCAAATGTTCAAGCACCACTTGTTGAATTTCCTCTTTCCCCCACTAAGTCACATTATTGCTTTGTCAAAAATTAATTAGTAGGCAAGGATGGAATAATTCCTATACTGTACCCTTTCTAATGATCTAATAGTCTTTATACCAATACCACTCCATCTCAATTACCAAAACTGGAACTACAGCTTGAAATTAGGGGTGTAAATTCTCCAAAATTTTTCTTCTATTTCAGAATGTTTTGGCTGCTCTAGGTCCCTCACAATCCACAAAAAATTTAGAATCAGCTTCTAATTTCTAAAAAACATTCTTGTAGGAAGAATTGATTTCTTTACAATTTTTAACCTTCCATTTCATGATCATAATATACTCCATCATTTATTTATATATCATTAATTTTTTCTATGCAATATTTTTGTAGTTTACATTGTACTAGAGATAATAGCCAGTTTAATAAGGCAAGAGAAAAAAATAAAATAAAGAAGTAAAATTTTTCTAATGTTTGTTCTTTACTCCAAAATGCAACTATTTTGTTCTAATATAAAATAATATTTTAATATAGATCTTTGAGTACAATTGATAACCTAATACTATATGGTATGTTTATCTTATATTAGTTAATTCACAATCTCCCAGGCATATTCACAAGTATGTATACCTCAATTTAAGAAGCATAGCTATAAGTGGTCCGTATGTCTTAGATTTCCTTGCACAGTTTAAATATTCACTTTGGACCAAAACAATGTAACATTGGAAATATTTTCAAACAAGTGTTTGAAAACACTTTTTTTCCCAACACACGTGTCTTTTGAAAAACAAGTACTTTCTTACTCATTGTTAAAATATCATATTTACTTTGAAGAAACAAATTAAACGCTTATACTGATTTAAAAAATAGTTCCTACATACATAATTCTAATAGCCATTTGTCTTTACATAAAACATCAGCAATACTAGATCAACTGTATTATATATGCCATCTCTTAATTTTTCTAAATACATTTAAAACAGAAGCTAAGCAAGGGATTTCTCTTTTTTTGTGTGTGTCTTTATTTTTTTAATGTTACATTTAAAAAATATGAGGTCCCCATATACCCCCCACCCCCTCACCCCACTCCTCCCCCCATAACCTCCTCAATCATCATGACACATTCATTGCATTTGGTGAATACATCTCTGAGCACTGATTCACCTCATGGTCAATGGTCCACATCATAGCCCACTCTCTTCCACAGTCCACCCAGTGGGCCATGGGAGAACATACAATGTCTGGTAAGTGTCCCTGCAGCACCACCCAGGACAACTCCAAGTCCTGAAAATGCCCCCACATCACATCTCTTCCTCCCACTCCCTAACCCTAGCACCCACCATGGCCTCTTTCTCCACACCAATGCCACATTTTCTTTGATTACTAATCACAATAGTTAATGAATAGAATATCAGTAAGTCCACTCTAACCCATTCTCTATTCCTCCATCCTGTGGACCTTAGAATGGTTGTGTCCACTCCACATCTATATCAAGAGGGGGCTTAGATTTCACATGGATGCTGGATGCAATTCTCCTGCTTTCAGTTGTAGGCACTCTTGGCTCCCTGGTGTGGTGGTTGACCTTCTTCACCTCCACGTTAGATGAGTGGAGTAAGTCCAATAAACCAGAGTGTAGGGGTTGCAAGTCTGTTGAGGCTCAGGGCCTGGCTATCACATGGTCAGTCCAGAGATTCAGGTCCTCTGGGTATACATTAAACCCCAGCACCAACTACAGTTCTGGTAAAAGTAACAGGAGAGACTTGTGGACAAAGATCACATCTAAGACAAATTCCATCACACTGAAACACAAACTCCAAAGTAGGGCCAACTGAGATGGCACTGAACTCCATCTGCCATGACCATAGAACCTGTGGGTCTCTGTAGCCCTCAGAAGAACCAATACCTGGGATTGTATCTACTTTATCTGTCTCTGGGACTCTGCTCAGGTGTGCATAAGAGCAACCCTTCTGATAATCTCCCAGCTCTTTTTGGAGATTCATAGCCATATAAACTCATTTGTCCTTTCCATTTCCCCCTTTGATTCTGGTCAAAAAGCAGGGGATTTCTGTGCTACAAATAATTTTAGTTGTTTAATAGTTCCATCCTGTAACTGCTTGCAAAATAGCCATAATCTCTGCCCAGTCCTGCAATGAGACTTTGCAACCTTTCCCATCAAGCAGTGCAATCCATTTCTCCAATCCTTGAATCTGAGCTTGGCCCTGTGACCTTTTATTTTTGCTAGTTGAACATTAGCAAAAGTGACAAAAGCAAAGGCTCAAAAACCATGCATTTGACTTGCTCTCTCTTTCTGCTCTTTGGAACCTTAAGATAGATAGCCATGTGAAGAAACCCAAACTAGCCAGATGGAGGATGAGAAACTATGTGGAAAAGAAAGGATTCATCCCGGTTAGTCACCTGGCAGGCTTGTGACCAAGAACATCCCAGATCATCCAGCCCCAATTAAGCCAACAAACCAAAAGAACCACTCAGCCTACCCACAGAATCATGAGAAAGAATAAGGATTGCTGTTTTAAGCCACTAAGTTGTTTTTGGTTTTGTATTTTTAGGTACTGGCCAGAGATGGAATAGGGGACCCTGTGCTGGAAAGGTGGTGCTCAACTACTGAGCCACATTGGCTCCTCTGAGTTGGTTTCTTTGTCTGTTTACTTGTTTTGTTTTGTTTTAATTATTCTTTTCAGGAGGCACAGGGGACCGAACCCAGGACCTTTTCCATGTGGGAAGCAGGTACTCAACCACTTGAGTCACATCTGCTCCCCAGCCACTAAGTTTTTAAGTAGTTTGTTAGATAGCAAATGATGACTAATACACCCCACTTCAAATACAAAGTATTATACATTCTACTATTCCAATGTCTTATTTTTATAAACAAACACAAATATGACTTCCTATAGCGTGTAACTGATGATACATCCCAATTTTTTTTAAGTGGCTGAGTAGGGGAATAGAGTGTGGAGGGGCTGGGTTAGACTAGCCATAGAAGGGCTGCAGGAAGGAACAGGTGAACTCTGGGGATTTGTAGGTCTTCAGTTAAAACTACAGTGGTGGGAATGTTCTTTAGGCAAATATGGCAGGGGAGGATTACTAGCGCAGGGAGTCAGAGGTGGGGGGATATGTGAGATAGGGCACACCTGGGGCATGCTTCAGTGGACTATGGAAGTGCTCATCTTGTCATTGTATGCTATTTCAGTGGGTGGAGACCAAAACATTAAACCCCCATCTTGGGGAGTCCTTCTATGTTCTAAATTAGAGGGGCAAGAATCTCTTGAGAACATAGGCAGTGCCTAAAAAAAGAAAACAGACCAGTATGTCAAGCCCTTAGTATTACTGCATGAAACGATGAACCTTATGCTTCAAAAATTGTAACTTAGTGGTTACCATAGTTTCCAAGGGAAGGAGGAGAGATGAATAGAATACATATAACATAGGGCATTGCAATTGTCCTGTATGATCTTGCAATGACGATACAGGCCATTATACATTTTGTCAAAATCTATAAAACTGTATGTTGTAAAATGTAAACCATAATTTAAACCATTAACCATGGTTAGTAGCAATGCTTCAATATTTGTACATCAAGTCTAACAAATGCACCATACTTACATAAGATGTATTAATAGGGGAAAGTGGGTAAAAGGAAGGTTGGGGTGTATGGGAATCCCCTATATTTTCTATGTGACTTTTCTGTATCCTAAAGCTTCTTTGAAATAAAGCAAAGCAAAAAAAAAAAAAAAAAGTCACAGTGGAACATACAGAAGAAATTGTCACTGTACATAAAAGATAACAGATCTTATAGGGATGAAAGACAATGAAAAAATATTTTCTTTTTCCTAATTTTTAAAAATTGTATTTTATTTGTCTTACTATTATTATTTTATTTTTTATTATATTGATTGATTATTTGGCTTTGTTTGGGGGGAGATTATGGATTGCTTAAAAGTCACAGCTGTGACAGGGGAGTATCACTGGTGTGGGGTGTCAGTGATGGGAGGTTGTATGGGGAAGAATATTGTGTTCACATCCTGGGAAATCCTGCCACATATTCTAATAAGGCAGCAATAATCCCCCAAGTACATGAGCAGTGCCTGGCAAAAGAGGATAGACCAATATGCCAGACCCTTGATATTGATTGTTGTGCTTATGAAACTTGTTCTTGTGAAATTGAAACTTAGTCTAGTATTATATAGTGCCTGAGTTAACCTGCTGAAAGCCTCCTTGTTGCTCAAATGTGGCCTCTCTCTAAGCCAAACCCAGCATTTAAACACACTACCTTTCCCCCAGGTGTGGGACATGACTCCAGGCCACGACCTTCCCTGGCACTGAGGGATAATTACCATGTGCCAACTAGCAATGCACCTGGAAAAAGACCTTGACTAAAAGGGGAAAATATTAAATACAAATGAGTTGTATGGCTAAGAGATTTCAAATTAGTCAGGAGGTCATTCCAGAGGTTATGCTTATGCATGTCTGAGGAGGATCTCATTGACTGCCACAGTAAACAATGCCTCAAGCAGGGGGGGCTCCTGAGGGCTCTAGACACATCTAGACACTACAGGCAGGGCAGACAGTCCCATGAATTTGGCACGCTGTCAGTGGGTCTTACTTTGGAATATATAACAGAGTTAGACTCATTTATAATTTCCCTACACTTGGCTTTTCTGCCCCTTTTATTTGAACTTACAATCAGCACTATACTCATTAAATATATGTCCAAGAGACTTAAATCTTTAGTCTGTTCATATGCCTGTTGTACTCTGAATCTCAGCAGAGTTGCATCACCTACTCTCTAGTTCATTGGAATCACCCAGGACAGCTAACAAAAGGATAATGATGGAGAGCCGTCCTAAAAAACAGAATATCTACAACTGCAAGCAAGACAGTTCCATCCATTTGCCCCATGGGGTCTAAGCCCCCTTTCAGTCAGAAACAGAGTGAGCATCACCATCCCAAAATCCTCAAGATTGACGAAGGAGCATAAGGGGGATAATGCAACTATGGACTAAAGTAGACATTATTATTCTAGTAATGGAAGAACTTGTAACATTGATATGAAGGCAGCAGCCACCAGAGATTCTGAAGGGAGGGAAAGGGAAGAACTGATATAATGTGGGGCATTTTCAGGACATTGGAATTGTCCTGCCTGACATTGCAATGACAGATACAGGCCATTATACATTTTGCCTATAAAATTGTGTGACACTGGGTGTAAACTATAATGTAAACTATAGACCATGGTTAGTAGCAATGCTTCAATACGTGTTCATCAATTGTAATAAATCTAATGAAAGATGTTGTTTATGTGGGAGCTTGTGGGAGGGGACAGGAAGGTGAGGTTTATGAAAATCCCCTATATTTTCCACGTAACATTTATGTAATCTAAATGTTCTTTCCAAAGAATTTTTTCAAATGGCTGAGAGAGCCACAGTGAGTGGTTCAGTGGAGTAGTTCTCCCATTCCCCCCTCTGAAGACCATGTATTCTCTGACTTAATGCCCTGGTGGGGCTTTATTATTAATCTGTATACTAAATATCAGTAAAGCTTAGTTTATATTTTTAGGAAAATTATATAAATAAGAATAGAAACGCCAATATTTTCTTCATTTATATCTATTTTAGATCTCAATGGCTAGTGAATAATGAAGGCAATGTCTACCTTTATGCTTTCTTTTTCTCTCAAACATGTTACAACAAAATTGAGAAAAAGAAGGCAAGTATGGCAGTTTCTTTCTTTTTTTCACTGAATATATGTTCTATTCCTTTCATACGTTTGAATTGATACCCATTAGCTAATTTTAACTATCCTTCCAGGTTTTCACTGAAAGTAGCAAAATGAGGTATAATACTGTGCTGACAATTCTGTTAACAGTTGGGCTGAAACTCTTTCTTTTAAAATCATTAGTGTCCTAGGATGACCAACCATTCCAGGTTTCCAAGGACTGAGAGGGTTCTTGAGATTCACAACTTTCAGTGCTAAAATGGAGAAAGTCCTGAAAAACCAGGACTAGTTGGTCACCATAACTGATGATTGTTGAGCTGGTTATCCAAGGACTGAGTACTGGTGTACTTCTTTTGGTACAGTGTTTTTTGCTTGACCTTTTCTATATAAGCGCTCTAAGAAAACTGAAAAGGCTGGGAAATGCAAAGTAGAGGAATGCTGGATATTTTTTGGTTTTCTAAATGCTTTTAGTTAGAAAAATGTCACAAACTTCTGCTGAAATAATATCTCTAAGAAGCAATTTGTTTCACAGTACGTCATGGGAACACAGGCCCAGGCAAAACAGAAAATTTTAGCAAATCACTGCTTTATTACTTACATAGGAGAAAGGGCCCAAAAGAGCAGGGGAAGAGGTTCCACCATGTCCAGTCTCCCAGGGAGGCCAACCGCTCAGCTCAGGGTCAGAGGACGACAGATCCACACAGCCCACTTTGCGTTGGAGGGGAGAAACCCTGCACTCTATGAGTGTGGAGTATTTCTCCACCGCAGGGGGAATAGGTCCTGCCACTGAGAATTCCTGCCCTGACAAGTATCTGGGGCTGTTTGCTCCTGGTTTGCCAGTTTAAGGTCTGGTCTGGCCTTTTCATTAGACCTAGAACAGAAACAGAATGAAATATCTGCACACAATAGAAAAGGAGTTGGGGATAGGGGAGGGTTGGGAGATGGTCAGAGTGTGTAACTGTGACTGCCCCCAGCAACTATTATTCTGAGAAGGAGTTACTTAAAACTCTAAAGTGAATGGGATGATTCTGAATGTTACTTGTCACAAGAAACTTTCCTAGAGAAAAAGCTTGTTTAAGCTTAATAAACTTGGATAGTTTTTTTTTAAATGACCTTTTTTTCAAATGATAGTTCTGAATCCCCCCAAAATACAAACACAATCATTTAATGAAATGGTTAAATAATGCTTAAAACCGGCAAATAAATTTAGAGCAAATTTATATTAGAGTCACATTTTTATATACCACACATATTTTTATATGGAATTGAAGTTCTTTATGTAATTTACTTTACAGTGCATTTTTTGTTCATTTTATTGGAGTTGAAGCTTACATTTGATATTTTAAGAAGATACATATATATTTTACTTATAGCTTTTCTTTTATGAAGGTTTTAGTCATAACTAAATGCTTATGTTGAGTCCTTGGTCAGCAAAATAACCCCCATTATATCATAAGTCCTATGAAAAAATTGCTATTCTTAAATAGTGAAGATTTTTGAGAATACACTGCAAATAAAAATAACGATGTTCTTATATTATATTTCAAAATGCATAGTCCATATTTACCATTTTTATTATTTAAAAAAATTTTAATAATATAAATTGTAGGTTTACAGAAGAATTATGCAAAAAAAAAATACAGCATTTTCATACATATCTGTATTGTTGACACTTTGCTTTAGTGTGGCACCTTTATACATTTGATGTAAGAATAGTAAAATTGCACTATTAACTAAAGTCTGTAGTTTACATTAGGTGTATTTTTCCCTTTATACCTTTTTTGGGGGGCGGGGGGAGGGCGACACCAACTTTATTGACAGACGAGACATATGTACATGTGGGCAGTGCGCTGACCCAGGGACAGCGTGGGTTGCATGCTGGGACAGCCGAGTAGCTGGCCGGCGGAGGCGGACTTCGCCCAGCCCCAGAGCACCACCGGCTGCCCACAAACAACATTTACATGTATAATTCAGTACTATTAATTATACTCATAATCCTGCGCTATCATCAGTACCACCCATTTCCAAACTTTACCATCAACCTGAATAGAAATTCTGTACAAATTAAGCCTTAACTCCCCATTCGCTACCCCTAATCCATCCCCTGGCAACCCATATTCTAGATTCTAACTCTTTGAGTTTGCTTATTCCCTCTCCCTCTCTCTCAATATATGTATCCTTGAGCCAAGGCTATGCTGTTTTGACCACTGTAATATGGTCATAGCTTTGTAATATGCTTTAAAGATAGGAAATGTGAGTCCTCTAAATTTGCTCTTTTTACTATTTGGGGCCCTTTACCATTCTAAATAAATTTGATAATTGGCTTCTCAGTTTCTTCAAAGTAGGCTGTTGGAATTTTGTTTGGGATTGTGTTGAATCTGTTAATCATTTTAGGTCGAATTTTCACCTTCATGATATTTAGACTTCCAGTCCATGTATACAGAATGTCCTTCCATATATTTAGGTCTTCCTTAATTTCTTTAGCAATGTTTTATAGTTTTCTGTATACAAGTCCTTTATATCCTTGGTTAAATTTATTCCTAGATGTTTGATTCTATTACTTGCTATTGTAAATGGAATTTTTCTTCTTGATTCTTCCTCTAATTGCTCATTACTAGTGCATAGAAACACTACTGAGTTTTGCAAGTTGATATTGTATCCTGCCACTTTGTTAAATTCATTTATTAGCTTTGTTGTAGGTTTTGGGGGGACTTTCTGTATAAAGGATCATGTCATCTGTAAATAGTGAGTTTTACTTCTTCCTTTCCAGTTTGGATGCTTTTATTTCTTTTTCTTGCCTAAATCGCCTTTGCTAGAACTTCCAGAATAATTTCAAGTAACAGCGGTGACAGTGGGTACACTTGCCTTGTTACAGATCTTAGAGAGAAAGCTTTTGATCTTTTCTCTTTGTATATGATGTCAGCTGTGGGTTTTTCCATATATGCCATTTATCATGTGGAGTACATTTCCTTTTATTCCTTTTTTTCTAAGTGTTTTTATTAAGAAAGGATGACGGATTTTGTCACGTGTCTTTTCTATATCAACTGAGATTTTCGTGTTTTTTTCTCTTCATTTTGCTAATGCAGTATATTACATTAATTGCTTTTCTTATGTTGGACCACTCTTGCATAGGATAAAACCTATTCATTCATGGTGTATAATTCTTTTAATGTGCTGTTAGAGTTGATTTCAGGTGTTTTGTTGAGGAATTTTTTGTATCTACATTCATAAGAGAAATCAGTCTGTAGTTTTCTTTTCTTATGGTATCTTTACCTAGCTTTGGTATCAGGATAATGTTGGCCTCATAGAATGAGTTAGGTAGCGTTCCCTCCTCTTCAAAATTTTAGAAGAGTTTGAGCAGGATTGGTATTACTTCTTCTTGAAATGATTGGTGGAATTCACCTGTGAAGACATCTAGTCCTGAGATTTTCTTTGTTGAGAGGTTTTTAATAACTGAATAATCTCTTTACTTGTAATTGTTCTGTTGAGGTCTCCTATTTCTTCTAGAGTCAGTGTAGGTTGCTTGTATATTTCTAGGAATTTGTCAACTTTAGGTTGGTAAATTTGTTGGCACAGTTGTTCACAATGTACTCTTATGGATCTTTTTGTTTCTGTGAGGTGAGTAGTAATGTGTCTCCTTCATTTCTGATTTAATTTTTTTGAGCCGTCTCTCTTTTCCTTCTTTGTCAGTCTAGCTAAGTGTTTGTCAATTTTAATGATCTTTTCAAATAACCAAATTTTGGTTTTGTTAATACTCTATTGTTTTTTTAAATATTCAATTTCAATATTTCAGTTCTAATTTTTGTAGATTTTTTTCCCTTCTGCTTGCTTTACAATTAGTTTGCTGTCCATTTTCTAGTTCCCCCAGGTGTACAGTAAGGTCATTGATTTTAACTCTCTCTTCTTTTTTAATGCACTCATTTAGAACTATAAATTTCCCTCTCAGCACTGCTCTTACTGCATCCCTTAAATTTTGATGGACTGTCTTCTCATTTTCACTCATCTCAAGATATTTACTGATTTCCCTTGCAATTTCTTCTTTGACCTACTGATGGTTTAAGAATGTTGTTTAACTTCCATATATTTGTGGATTTTCCAGTTCTCTACCTCTTATTGATTTCCACCTTCATTCTATTAAGGTCAGGGAAGATACTTTGTAAAATCTGAATCTTTTGAAATTTATGAAGACTTGTTTTTGTTTTTGTCCAATATTAGTATGGCTACCTCAGCTCTTTTTTGGTTAATATTTGCATGGCATATCATTTCCATTCTTTTGCTTTCAATCTCTTTGTGTCTTGGGTCTAAGGTGAGTCTCTTAAAGGAACATATAGTTGGATCCTGCTTTTTTATCCATTCTGCCAATCTGTGTCTTTTGATGGGGAGTTTACTCCATTAGCATTCAGTATTATTACTGTAAAGGCAGTACTTATTTTAACCATTTTGTCCACTGTTCTTTTATACATCTTTTTTTTTCTCCCTTTTCCTTTATTGCAACCTTCTTTTCTGTATTATTTATCTTTTGTGGTGTATCTGACTGATAACCTTTCTCATTTCTGTTTCTGTACATATTTTTAAGTACTTTCTTTGTGATTATCCTTGGGCTTATACTACACAACCTACATCTATAACCTACTAGTTTGAAAAGATACCAACTTAGCTTCAATAGCATACATGTCTCTGCTCTCATATCCCTATGTTTCCCCTCTTTATGTTGATTTTGTCCCATTTTATGTCTTTATACTTCATGTCCATTATCAGGAAATAGGCCTTTACTTGTACAATTATATTCTGATTCTTAAAGAGTAGAGTTGTATATTGAGGATATAATACTACTGGGTTTTTCTTTTTTTTTTTTTTAAGATTTATTTATTTTATTTATTTTTCTCCCCTTCCCCCCTCCCACCCCAGTTGTCTGTTCTCTATGTCTATTTGCTATGTGTTCTTTGTCCACTTCTGTTGTCAGCAGCACGGGAATCTGTGTTTCTTTTTGTTGCATCATCTTGTTGTGTCAGCTCTCTGTGTGGGCGGCGCCATTCTTAGGAGGCTGCACTTTGTTTTGTGCTGGGCAGCTCTCCTTATGGGGTGCACTCCTTGCGTGTGGGGCTCCCCTATGCAGGGACAACCCTGTGTGGCAGGGCACTCTTTGCATGCATCAGCACTGCGCATGGGCCAGCTCCACACGGGTCAAGGAGGCCCGGGGTTTGAACTGCGGACCTCCTGTATGGTAGATGGATGCCCTAAACACTGGGCCAAGTCTGCTTTCCACTATTGGGTTTTGCATTTACTGTTTTAGGCAGCCTCATTGAAGATCATCATTTCTTCACACTACTCAAGCCATTTTTTCCTGTCTTTTTCTTTTAACCTGCAGAACTCCCCTTAGTAATAATTTAGTAGGGCAGGTCTTTTGTTGACAAACTCTCAGTTTCCATTTATATGTGAATATTTTAAACTCTCCCTCTTTTTTGAAGGATGGTTTTCCTGGATAAAGAATTTGGGGCTGGCAGTCTTTCTCTTTTAGTACCTTAAATATATCATACCCCCCATGGTATCAGATGAAATCCTGACACTTTTTAAAAATGTATTTTCTATTTATTTTTAAAAGATACATAGATTACATAAAATGTTACATAAAAAATATAGGGGATTCCCATATGCCCCACTCCCCACACCTCCCACTTTTTCCACATTGATAACTTCTTCATTAGTGTGGTACATTCATTGCAATTGATGAACACATTTTGGAATATTTCCACACAGCATGGATTATAGACTACATTGTAGTTTACACTCTCTCCCACTCAATTCTGTAGGTTATGGCAGGATACATAATAGCCTGTGTCTGTCTTTGCAATGTCATTCAGGACAATTCCAAATCCTGAAAATGCCCCCACATTACACCTCTTTTCCCTCTCCCTGCCTTCAACACTTCCAGTAACCGCTATCTCCACATCAATGATATAATTTCTTCCATTGCTAGAATCACAATAAGTCTATAGTAGAATACCAGTAAGTTCACTCTAGTCCATATTTTGTTCACCAATCCTGAGGATTCTGGGATGGTGATGCCTACTCCACCTCTAATTGAGAGGGGGCTTTGATTCCATATGGCTGATGAATGGGAGTCTCTTACTTGCAGTTGTAGACTTTCTCAGTTCCTTGGTGTGGTGGCTGTCCATCCTCACCTCCTTGTTATTGTCCTGGGTGAGTCCAATGAACTGAAAAGTAGGTATTGCAACTTCACTGAGGCTCAGGGCCCAACTGGCACATGGACAGTCCAGAGATTCAAGTCTCTTGGACATACACCTACCAACTCCAGTGCCAATTATAGGTTCAATAACAGGGACAGAAGAGGCATGTGCAGAGGAGTCACATCTGAGTCCAACTCTGTCACATTCAGGAGCACAAATTACAAAGTAGGGCCCCCTGGCAAGACACCAAACTCCAGCACTATCTTTGACACTTAAACTTATGAGGATCGCTTGAATGAGACACATCACTTTTCTTTTTTTTTTTAAAGATTTATTTATTTATTTTATTTCTCTCCCCTTCCCCTTCCACCCCCATTGTCTGCTCTCAGTGTCTATTTGCTGCGTGTTCTTCTTTGTCCACTTCTGTTCTTGTCAGTGGCACGGGAATATGTGTTTTTTTGTGTGTGTGTCATCTTGTTGTGTCAGCTCTCCGTGTGTGTGGCGCCATTCCTGGGCAGGCTGCACTTTCTTTCGCGCTGGGCAGCTCTCCTTATGGGGCGCACTCCTTGCGCATGGGGCTCCCCTACACGGGGGACACCCCTGCGTGGCACGGCACTCCTTGTGCACATCAGCACTGCATGTGGGCCAGCTCCACACGGGTCAAGGAGACCCAGGGTTTGAACCGTGGACCTCCCATGTGGTAGACAGATGCCCTAACCACTGGACCAAGTCCGCTTCCCCCACATCAATTTTCTATTGTTGCTTTCAGAATTCTCTCTTTGTCTTTGGCATTTGACATTCAGATTAGTATATATCTTGGAGTAGGCCTCTTAGGATTTATCCTGTTTGGAGTACATTGCACTTCTTCGACATGTATATTTTAGGTCTTTCATAACAGTTAAGAAATCTTTGGCCATTATTTCCTAAAATAGTCTCTCTGCCCCTTTTCCCTTTTCTTCTTCTCGCACATGCATGATACATATGTTTCATGTGCTGTCACTAAATCCCTGAGAAACTGCTCAATTGTTTCTATTATTTTCTCTGTTCTTTTGGCTGTTCCTTTTCAATTGTCCTGCATACTGGTTTGCTGATTCTTTCTTCTGCCTGTTCAAATTTCCTGTTGTTGTATGCCTTTAGTGTATTTTAATCTTTATTATTGTACCTTTCCTCTCCATAATTTCTGTTGTATTTCTTTTTATAATTTCAGGTTCTTCCATATCCTCACAGATTGTCTTCTTAATATCCTTTAGCTCTATATGCATACTTTCCTTCATCTCCTTGAATTGATTTAGATTTATTTGAACTTCTTTGATTAGTTCTTCCAAATTCTGTGTCTTCTATGTAGTTTAATTCACTTCCTTGACTGAACCATAGCTTCCTTTTTCTTAGTATGGCTTGCAACTTTTTTGCTATTGTCTGGGTATGTGATTATCTTTCATTTTAAACATTTTTTTAGTTAACTCATCTGATTATCTTGATGAGTTAACGCTGGAGGTCAGTTTCTCCCTCTTGTCTAGGGTTTTATTGGTGATTGGCTTTGTATTAAGGCTCTTCTTTAATGCATGGTCCAAGTTATTCTGAACTTTTAGAGTTGCCTGTGTTTAACAGTTCAGGTTTTCTCAGTTCTTATTCATATGATTCTTGCCTTGGATAGGCAGTACAATTTCTAAAATTGAATTTCTTATGCAATTGTTTCACCTCCAGGAGAAAGCTCTCTTTCTTCTGTTTCTTCTTGTGAATCTTGATCTGTTCTATTCCTTTTTGTGCAGAATTTTCTCCCTAGCACTTATGATTTGCTTAAATTTTCTCCCTACTCATTGCCCCGTTTCCTTATACTTTTCAGTTTTGTGACCCATCCTGTCTTTCGGCAGTTCTGACCCTCCCATTTTTTTTCTGTGAGGCTTTTCTGCCTTTGGTGTCTTCCCCATTAGTGTATCCCACCCCAGGGAGCCAGATTAGGTCAATCCAGAAAAGTCAGGGTTGACTTTGGGTGGTCCAGCCAACAGAAACTTGACTGAGTTTGTGCACCTCATACCAACAGTTCTGCTATGGTCTCACTCTCTCTTTTGTCTGCCAGGAGCCCTTTTCTGTGCAGCAGGTTGCATGTCTCAGCAACTTGTGTTTCACCAGGTGAACTTGGTGTCTGTGCCTGGATATGTGTGGTATTCTAACTTGCTGCTGTGAGTGTCTTTATAGTCTGCATCTGCAATGAAGGGACCTGGGCCATGCTGCCTATACATGACTCCCAAGCTGTACACAGCTGAATAAGGGGGAAGAGTACATACTGGAGGATCTGGGTCAGAAATTTCCTAACTATTCTTGGAGATTTTTTTATTTTTCTTCAATTCAGCATTTGTGGGGTCCTTTTCCAATCTCTATCATCCTCCAGAGTTCAAGTGGGATTTTTCCTTTTATTAGCTGCTTATGAGGGGAGTTTTTTCCAGAGGATGTCTTATATCACCATGTTGATGATGTCATTTTTATCACTGATTCTTACTTCAGCCCATATTTACTATTTATATAACTATATATTCAGTGTATGTGTGAATGGGAGGCTAGAGAAAATGAATATTGGATGCTAGCATCAGAAACTGTCTCTCACTTTTATATATGTGAATCATCTGGGAAATTTGTTAAAATGCACACTCTGATTTTCTCTTAGATTTGGCATGGCTCCTGACTTTCTCCTGAGGTCTGGAGTTTCTAAGAAATTCTCAGGTGATGCTGATTTCCCTTGTCTACAGACCACACTTTGATCAGTGAGGTTTTTGTTAAGCCTTTATGAATTTGTATGCACCCACTCCTATCAATTCCTGTCTATATTTGCCAGAACTGCCATGACTGACAAATACCCCGCAAGGAATTGAGTTTTTATTGGCTCTTAGAAGCCAGAAATCCCAAATCAAGGCATTATTAAAACCATACTTTATCTCAGAGTCTGTAGACTTCTGGTGAGGGTTTGCTACAATCCTTGGGGTTACTTGTCTTCCATTTCTGCCTCCATCACATGGTAATGTCCTCGTTTTCCTCCTGTATCTTTCTCTTACTTCTGGCATCTCTTTATAAGGCCTCCAGGAATACATATGGAGGCCCATCTTTTTTCAGTTTGGCCACACCTAAATAGGATCTTCCAAGATCCCATTCACAAATGAGTCTACACCTTAAATGATAATGCATCTCCAGAGGATCCTCTTTGTAAATGGATTCACACCCACAAGAACAAGGATTAAGATTAATAACATACTTTTTGTTTTTAGGGTGCTAATGCAAAGTACCAGAAAAGGGATGGCTGTTATAAAGGGAATTTATTTGGGGTAAAAGTTTACCATTCCAAGGGCAGGATAAGTCTAAACCAAGGCACCATCAGAGATGCTTTCTTAAAAAGTCAGCTATTGCTGATTCTTGCTTGTTGCCACATTGTAAAGTAAAATGGCCACTGACCCCAGCCTAAGTCTCTCCTTTCCCTCTGGGCCAACTGTCTCCTCTTGAGCTGCTCCAAGAACCCAACCTTTTGGGGGCTTTATGTTTAAACAATCCTCTCTCACACATTGCAGAATCAAATAGGCTGGTTCCCTTTTTCCTTCTGTCTGTCCTTGCAAGTCTATTTATGTCAGACCCAGCAAGTGAGTGGAGGTTCAACCTGAGTCACACCTCACTGATGGTAGTATGATAAAAAGCCCTAAAACAATCTTATCAAGTAATCTAATTAAAGACCCTTCAACTGAATTTAATACAATCAAAGGGTATCACACCCAGAGGAATAGATCAGTTTACAAACATAATCTTTCTCTTTTAGGGATTCATAAAATGTGATTCAACTACCAACTCCCTATCACCATTGTATTTTCTTTTTTTTCATTATATATTTTATTATTAATACATCTTAGAAAAATATGGTACACTTCATGAATTTGCTCATTATCCTTGCACAGGGGCCATGCTAATCTCTGTATCATTACAATTTTAGTGTATGTGCTGCCAAAGTCAGCACTGTATTTTCTTAATAGCACTGTTCCCTATCTGTATCATCACTTTATACCTTATTTATGTACAGGTTCATGGTCTGTCTCCCTATCAAGGTCTGTTAGTGATGAAGCCTTGTCTCTCTTATTCACTCCTATGTCACTAGTGTCTGCAACAGCAATGATGAGCCAGTAATACTAAGATGTTGGTTAAATTACAAAGGCATTGTATATGTGTGGTATAGGTTCCCAGCAGGGCATTGGTGGTTAATAGTGTGAAGTTGTAAGTTTGCACTCACTAGCTATGTGATTCTGGCAATGACTCCTTGCTTCCATGAAATGGGGGTGATAACATCATTAATAGCACTGTTTTGAGGATTAAATAAGTTAATACATGTGCAGTATTAGAAAGTTACATGACACATAATAAGAATAATATAAGAGTTACCTCTATGTTGCTCAAATATGGACACTCTCTAAACCAAACTCTGCATGTAAATGCATCACCTTCCCCCCAGCATGGGACATGACTCCCAGGGATGAGCCTCCCTGGCACCAAGGGATTACTACCAAGGACCAGCTGGTAATGCAACTAGAAAAGACCCTGAATAAAAGACGGAAATTGTAAAAACATATGAGTTTAGATGGCTAAGAGACATCAAAGTGAGTCAGAGGGGTCACACTAATGCACATCCCAGCAGGATCTCAGAGAGAGCCAAAGAAGATACAGCCCCAGGTAGGGGTTCTCCTGAGGGTTACAGAGACACCCAGGCCCTACAGTCATGACAGATGGCTCTGGAGTTTGGTGCCTTTCCAAGGGCCCTACTTTGGAATTTGTGCTCCTGAGTGTGTTAGAGTTGGACTCAGATGTGACCTCTCTATGCATGCTTCTTCTGTCACTTTTACTAAACCTGTGATTGGTGTCAGGGTTCATGTATGCTCAGGAGACTTGGATCTCTGTACAGTCTATGTGCCAGCTGGACCCTGACCCTGAGCAGAATTAGAATACCTACTCTCCAGTTCATTGTACTTGTCCAGGTCAGCTAACAAAGAGGTGAGGATGGTCAACCACCACACCTGTGAACTGAGAGTCTACAGCTGCAAGCAGGAGAATTCCATCCATCAGCCATGTGGGATCTAAGACACCTCTCGATTTAGAGGTGGAGTGGAAATCACCATCCCAGGATCCTCAGGATGAAGGAATGAAATATGGATTTGAGTGGACTTACTGGTATTCTAATGTAGAATTATTGTGACTCTAGCAATGGAAGAAACTGTATCATTGATATGGAAACAGTGGCCATGGGAGTTGCTGAGGGCAGGGAGAGGGAAAAAGGTGCGATATTGTGGCATTTTCAGGACTTGTAGTAGTCCTCAATGATATTGCAGGGACATATGCTGGAAATTATATATACTGCCATAGCCCACAGAATGGACTGGGAGAAAGTGTAAACTACAACATAAACTATAATCCATGCTGTGTAGCAGTACTCCAAAATGTACTCATCAAATGCAATGAATGTACCATACTAATGAAAGAAGTCATTGACGTGGGAGGAGTGGAGGGTGTGGGAAGTGGGGTATATGCAAACCTCTTATATTGTTTAATATAACATTTTGTGTGATCTATGTATCCTTAAAATAATAATAATAACAATTTTTTAAAAAAGAATAATATAAATGTGAGTTCATGAGCTACCATATTTTTAACACAAATAGATATTTTTTATTTAAACCTGGTAGCCTACGCAAGGCAGCAGGCATATCTTGTCTTCTACTTCTGTAAAATGGGATCAAGACTAGATTGGTGGTTTTCAAACTATTCTTCTCATATACACAGGAGGTCTGTGAAAATCCCAGAGGGCTATCTCTGAGGGGAAGGTGAACATACAGGTGGACAAAGCAGAAAAGTCAGGGATCTGTACCACCAACACCCAAAGTACATTCACCGTCACTTTTATTACATATTGACCTTTGAAGTAAGATTCCCAAAAAAGAAGCAATAAATAAATAAAATTGAGAGCCATCACAGGAAAGTGTAATCTCCAAAATGTCCTTCATCTCTTTAATCCTATCAGTTCCTAACAAGTGAGGTATTAAATAGCCCTGCTAATGGTCCACAGTGGTCTTCAAGTAAATCTTCAATACATATTACTGCTGTATATTAATAAAAAACTATACATTAATATATAGTAAGTGAATGGCTGAGTGTGGCTTAAAAAAAGCAGTTCCAGGAGGGTGGAGATCATGTCAACTGACTTCAGACAGGGTGAGAGGAGAGTAAATGGAAACATTAAGCAGCCTCTGCACTTTACAAGCAGGTAGCTCTGAAGAAAAGATGCAGCATCTGAGTGAAAAGGAACCCTCTTTAATGGATGCTGGACAGATGAGGGCATTCATATTTAGCCTTGTGTACTTAATTCATTTCAATATTTATTGTCTTATCCAATTAGCCGCCTCTGGTTTCCTTAAGACCAGTGATTCTTGACCCTGACTGCTTATTAGAATCTCTGGGGAGCTTTCAAATAATACCAATTCCTAGCCAGTGAGAATACAATCTCTGGGGCTAGATTCCAGGCTCCCCAGATGATTTATGGGCAGTCAGATTGGAAAACTACTTTAGACTTTTAAACTGGATTTCAAATCTGTGTTCATTTACTCCTTAAATCATTACTTACAGGGTTGCTGCTGTTTAAACAGGACATTTTAAGTCTTGTGGTCAAAGAATATTTAATGAACAAATTCCCAATGTATAAAATTAAATTGCAGGAAAAATGTAAATTAATACATGGGAATTTGTGTTAAAAATAATGTATATTCACCATGAGTGAGGCAAAAGAGTTGTAGATATATAAATATATTTAATATGAATGTTCCTGCTTATTAATTAAGATATTCAGGAGAGGAGGCAAGATGGTCGCTGAGTGAACTTGCCTTTGCGTGAACTTAACCAACAAGAAGAAACTAGAATAAGAAGAAAAAAGAGACAAAGAGAAGATATAACACCTATGCAAAAATAACAGCTAATTAACCTCCAAGAGCAGACAAAGAAGCTAAGGAACTGATTAAATCCGTCAAGATAAAGAGATGACCAGAAAGCAACAAAAATCTACAAACCAAACCAGTAATCAGGAAAACATGGCTGAATCCAATCAACAAACCAATAATCATGAAGGGGAGCAAAACTTGGCACAAGCAATGAAAGATCTCAGAACATTTATCACCGACAAATTTGATGAAGTAATGAAAGAGGTTAACAACATGAAGACATCACTTGGAGGGGAAATTGCAGACATATGCAAAAACATAACAGATATGATGGGAATGAACACCACAGTTCAAGAAATCAAAAATACACTTGCAGCAAATATCAGCAGACTAGAAGAGACAGAGCAGAGAATTAGTGATGTGGAAGACAGTACATCAGAAATCAAACAGATAGTAGAAGGGGTCAATAAGAAGATAGAAAAAATCTAATTAGGACTTAGGGACCTGAATGACAATGCAAAACGCTCAAACATACGTATTATAGGCATTCCAGAAGGCGAAGAGAAGGGAAAGGGGTCAGAAGGAGTGTTGCAGGAAATAATGGCTGAAAACTTCCCAAATCTACTGAAAGAGACAGATGTATGTATCCAAGAAGCACAGCACACTCCACTAGTCATAAACCCCAACAGGCCCACCCCAAGACATATACTTGTCAAATTATCCAATGCTCAAGACAAAGAGAAAATCCTAAAAGCAGCAAGAGAAAAGAAAACCTTCACATACAAGGGAAGCTCAATTAGATTAAGTGCTGATTTCTCATCTGAAACCATGGAGGCAAGAAGGCAGTGGTATGATATAGTCAAGGTACTAAAGGAAAAAAATTTCCAACCAAGAATACTCTATCCAGCTAAACTAGCATTCAAACATGATGGAGAGTTCAAAATATTCGCAGACAAACAGAAACTGAAAGAGTATACCAACAAGAAACCTCCCCTTCAAGAAATTCTAAAGGGAGTTCTGCAGGAAGAAAGGAAAAACCAGGAAAGGCAGAGTTGGAGGAGAGTATAAGACCAACAACAACAACCAAAAAGACAAAAAAAATATATACAAACCAAATATGACAAACACAAATCCAATCAAAATATGGCTAACACAAATAATTCCTTGATAGTAATAACACTGAATGTCAACGGATTAAACTCACCTATCAAAAGATTCAGACTGGGACATTGGATAAGGAAATATGACCCATCCGTATGCTGTCTACAAGAGACACATCTTAGACCCAGAGACGCATGGAGATTGAAAGTGAATGGCTGGAAAACAATCATACAAGCTAACAATAACCAAAAAAAGGCAGGAGTAGCTATATTAATATCAGACAAAATAGACTTTAAATGTGAAACAATTGTGAGAGACAAAGAAGGATACTACATTTTAGTGAAAGGGAAAATCTGTCAAGAAGATCGAACAATCATAAATATTTATGCCCCTAACAAGGGTGCCTCTAAACACGTCAAGCAAACGCTGGAAAAACTAAGTGAAACAATAGATACATCTACAATTATAGTGGGGGATTTTAATACACCACTATCAACTCTGGACAGAACATCTCAAAAGAGAATCACCAAAGAAACAAAACATCTGAATAGTATATTAGAGGAGCTGGATCTAATAGACATATATAGATCGCTACACCCAAACACAGCAGGATATACATTTTTCTCAAGCGCACATGGATCATTCTCCAAGATAAATCATATGCTAGGCCACAGAGAAAGGCTGAACAAATTCAGAAAGATTGAAATCATACAAAACATTATCTCTGACCACAGTGGAGTCAAGCTGGAGATTTGCAAGGGACAGAAGCCCAGATTTCACACCATGATTTGGAAATTAAACAGCACACTCTTAGAAAAACAGTGGGTCAAAGAGGAAATCTCAAAAGAAATCAATGACTATCTTCAAACAAATGATAATGATAACACAACATACCAAAATTTATGGGATGCAGCAAAAGCAGTACTGAGAGAGAAGTTTATAGCCATAAATTCATATATCAAAAAAGAAGAAAGAGCAAAAATTGAGGAACTAACTGCACATTTGAAGGAATTAGAAAAACAACAACAAAGTAACCCAACAGGAAGAAGAAGGAAGGAAATAACAAAGATAAGAGCAGAACTAAATGAAATAGAAAATAAGAAAGCACTTGAACAGATAAACAAGACCAAGAGCTGGTTTTTTGAGAAGATTAACAAAATTGACAAACCCTTAGCGACACTAACAAAGAAAAAAAGAGGGAAGATGCAAATACACAAAATAAGAAATGAGAAAGGCGATATCACCACTGACCCCACAGAAATAAAGACTATCATAAGAGGATATTTTGAAAAACTATATTCCAACAAAAATGACAATCTAGAGGAAATGGACAAATTCCTAGAAACACATAAGCAGCCCATATTGACAAAAGAAGAAATTGATGATCTTAACAAACCAATCACAAGCAGAGAGATAGAATCAGTTATTAAAAATCTCCCAACTAAGAAGAGCCCAGGGCCAGATGGCTTCACAGGTGAATTCTACAAAACATTCCTGAAAGAACTGACACCAGTCCTGCTGAAACTATTCCAAAAAATCGAAACAGAAAGAACATTACCCAACTCCTTCTATGATGCCAACATTACCCTAGTACCAAAGCCAAACAAAGACATCACAAGAAAGGAAAATTACAGACCAATTTCTCTAATGAACCTAGACGCAAAAATACTTAACAAAATACTTGCTAATCATATTCAACAACACATTAAACGAATTATACACCACGACCAAGTGGGATTCATCCCAGGTATGCAAGGATGGTTCAACATAAGAAAATCAATCAACGTAATACACCATATAAACAGATTGAAGGAAAAAAATCACATGATTATATCTATTGATGCAGAAAAAGCATTTGACAAAATACAGCACCCTTTCTTGATAAAAACACTCCAAAAGATTGGAATACAAGAAACTTTTTGAACATGATAAAGAGTATATATGAAAAACCTAAAGCCAATATTGTGTACAATGGAGAAATTCTAGACTCCTTCCCTCTAAACTCAGGAACAAGACAAGGATGCCCACTGTCTCCGCTCCTATTTAACATTGTCTTAGAAGTACTTGCTCGAGCACTGAGGCAAGAACCAGAAATAAAAGGCATTCAAATTGGAAAGGAAGAAGTCAAAATGTCATTATTTGCAGATGACATGATCCTATACATAGAAAACCCTGAGAGATCTACAACAAAGATTCTAGAACTCATAAATGAGTTTAGTAAAGTGGCAGGTTATAAGATCAATGCGCAAAAATCAGTAGCATTTCTGTACACCAATAATGAGCAAGATCAGGAGGAAATCAAGAAACAAATACCATTCACAATAGTAAATAAAAAAATCAAATACTTAGGAATAAATTTAACTAAAGAAGTAAAGAACTTATACACCGAGAACTATACAAGATTGTTCAAGGAAATCAAAGAAGACCTAAATAAATGGAAGACTATTCCTTGTTCATGGATAGGAAGACTGAACATTATTAAGATGTCTATCCTACCAAAACTGATATACACATTCAATGCAATCCCAATAAAAATCAACACAGCCTTCTTTAAGGAACTAGAAAAACTAACTATGAAATTTATTTGGAAAGGAAAGAGACCCCGAATAGCCAAAGACATACTGAAAAAGAAAAATGAAATTGGAGGAATCACACTACCTGACTTCAAAACATACTACAAAGCTACGGTGGTGAAAACAGCATGGTATTGGCATAAGGAGAGACACATAGACCAATGGAATCGAATTGAAAGCTCTGATATAGAACCTCACATATATAGCCACATAATATTTGATAAAGCCACCAAACCCTCTCAACTGGGAGAGAGTGGCCTATTCAACAAATGGTGTCTGGAGAACTGGATAGCCATATGTAGAAGAATGAAAGAGGATTACCATCTCACACCTTATACAAAGATCAACTCAAGATGGATCAAAGACCTAAATATAAGAGCCAAGACCATAAAGACCTTGGAAAGCAGTGTAGGGAAACATCTACAGGACCTTGTAATAGGAAATGGATTTATGAATATCTCACCAAAAGCACGAGCAGCAAAAGAACTAATAGATAAATGGGACTTCCTCAAAATTGAAGCCTTTTGCACCTCAAAGGAGTTTGTCAAGAAAGTAAAAAGGGAGCCCACACAGTGGGAGAAAATATTTGGCAACTATATATCTGATAAGAAACTTATAACTTGCATATATAAAGAACTCCTATATCTTGAAAATAAAAAGATAAACAACCCATTTAAAAAATGGGAAAAAGACTTAAACAGACACTTCTCCAAAGAAGAAATACAAATGGCAAAAAAGCACATGAAAAAATGTTCCAAATCTCTAGCTATCAGGGAAATGCAAATCAAAACCACAATGAGATACCATCTTACACCCATAAGATTGGCAGCTATGAAAAAAACAGAAGAATACAAGTGCTGGAGAGGATGTGAAGAAAGGGGAACACTCATCCACTGCTGGTGGGAATGCAGAAGGATCCAACCATTCTGGAGGACAGTATGGCAGTTTCTCAAAAAACTAGCCATAGATTTGCCATATGACCCAGCAATACCACTGCTGGGTATATACCCAGCAGAACTGAAAACAAGGACGCAAACCGATATATGTACACCAATGTTCATAGCAGCATTGTTCACTATCGCCAAAAGTTGGAATCAACCCAAATGCCCATCAACAGATGAGTGGATCAATAAAATGTGGTATATACACACAATGGAATACTACTCGGCTGTAAGAACAAACACACTACAAACACATGTGATAACATGGATGAATCTTGAGAACCTTATGTTGAGTGAAGCAACCCAGACATTAAAGGACAAATACTACATGACCTCAATGATTTGAAATAACCAAGCTGCCCTAGATAGCAAGAGACTGAACGATAGGCTTACAGGAAATCGGAGGGTGGAGGAAGGATGTGAGCCGATGTCTGCAGGGGTGGAATTTAAGATGAGATGGTGGTAAGTATGAACACAAAGAAGAGATAAAAGGGGGGCAGGGGTTGCCTTTGTTTGGGGCTTTGCGGGTTTGAGGGAGGCTGGGGATGGGTGGATGGGTAACATTCCCCAAAAGTGGGGGGAGGGAGGGGTAGCATATGAACACAGGAGAGGGTCAGGTGTTGGTGGAGAGTAAAATGCCGAGAAAATCATATCAAAATATAATAAAGAGGGTTACCTGTTTAGCATGCTCGGAGGGGAGGGTCTGATGCAGGACGGGCTCCTGGGGAATGTCTAAATGCTCATTCTGCCAGAGTGGGTGACACCATGGGGTAGAAACCCAAGTAGTGAGAGTGGGGGTGGACCCACATCCTGGGGAGGACTAATGCCATCAAATAGAGGGAACTGTATCCCTCGAAAGAAAGGGTGGCTCCCAGGGCATTGGGGCAGTTGAGCAAGTTAGACCCTGAACACTATTCCATCTATCTCTGGAAGGGGCTCCTCGGGAAACGGAGGTTGGCTGTCACTGTGGGCACCAAGGTGGAAGGGAAAATGGATGTTAAATGTGTGTAACCAAGGTAAATGGGGGGTAAGAGAGGAGTTTCATGAGAGTACACAAGGATGGATATAAAACATGTAATATTACACCATAACATATAGGAGATGACAGACTGATAATGTAAACCATAATGTAAAACATAGGATAACTAAGAATGTAAAAAACTGTGTATCCTAAAGTATGCAGCACAATGTAAGCACAGATGTCACCTTGTTTGAAAGCTATTGTCTCAGACTCTGAACATTACGTTAAGTAAATATGATGTGAATAGGGTGTAAGAGTATCGCTGTGGAAGGGAAAGGTTTTGTGGTGGATGTATGGGAGTGCTGTATACTATATATATGCATTGCTGTGGTCTAGGGCTCCTGTGAAGAGAAGCTCAATAATTAGGGGGGGGGAAAGATAGGATGTAGAATTTTTTTCCAAGTCAACACGTATTCTTTATCTAACCTTTAAACCCATCGCTATATGCCATTTCCTAGTAAGGGACCCTGACATTATATTGGGCTTCAAATTTCAGGGAGTTCTGGATCACAGAGTGGTTCAACAAAGGCAATGGAGGAATACTGGTATGGGATACCATTGACAGGGGATATATGGCTGACAGGGAGCTGTACAGAACATATGTCCAGGGTGCATGGCAATGTTTGGATATACTCATAGTGGCAACAATTAAAAACCACAGCAGGGGGGGTACTGGGTTCCTGGCCAGTGGTGCTCTGTTGTGGTCCCTAGGGGAGCAGCGACAGTCTCCCAGGTGCAGCAGCGGGGACCGGGAGGGAGTGAGGGTTCAACAGTGAGCCCCTGACGCTAATGACTATGCTTGTGAGCTGATAAGCCTAAAATAAGAACAAGGCCTAGAGCAGCATTGTGCCTGGGAATTTCCTCCTGTCGGCCTTCATGTTACTCAAATGTGGCCAGTCTCGAAGCCAAACTCAGCATGTAAATGCAATGCCTTCCCCCCAGCGTGGGACATGACACCCGGGGATGAGCCTCCCTGGCACCGAGGGACCACTATCAACTACCAACTGATGATGCAACTGGAAAATGACCTCATACGGAAGGTTCAACGCGGATCAGCGGAATATCCCTGTCTACATAAAATAACATGACTTTAAAATGCTGTTTGACCTAATGTAAGGGGGAAATGGAAAGGAGAAATGAGTTTATATGGCTATGAGTCTCTAAAAAAGAGTCTGGAGGCTGTCAGAAGGATTGCCCTTATGCACAACTGAGCAGAGTCTGAGAGACAGATAAAGCAGATACAACCCCCAGATATTGGTTCCTTCGAAGGCTAAAGAGACCCATGGGAGTTATGGTCATGGCCGATGGGGTTAACTACCAGGTCAGATGGCCCCTCTTTGGAACTGGTGTTTATGTGTGATGAATCTGGACTCAGATGGGATCTCTCTTCATAAGACTTTCATGCTAATGTGCTGGAGGTGCAGTTAGTGTCGGGGTTTAAGATATATTTAGGGGATTTGAATCTCTGGACTGACAATGTGATAGCCAGGTCCTGAGCCTCAACAGACTCCAGCACCTACAATCTGACTTATTGGGCTCACCACACTCAGCTAAGATGGAGTTGAAGAAGGACAACCACCACACCATGGAGCCTAGAGTGATTACAACTGAAAGTGGGAGGATTGCATCCAGCATCCATGTGGAATCTGAGCCTCCTCTTGACATAGAGGTGCAATGGACACAACCAATCCAATGTCCACATAGAAAAGGTGGCATTGGATTGAGAAAAGTGGACATGATGGCTGATGGGTATGGGGAAAGGCAGGAAGAGACGAGATGTGGAGGCGTCTTTGGGACTTGGAGCTGCCCTGGATGGTGCTTCAGGGGCAATCACCGGACATTGTAAATCCTCACAGGGCCCACTGGATGGAATGGGGGAGAGTATGGGCCATGATGTGGACCATTGACCATGAGGTGCAGAGGTGCCCAAAGATGTACTTGCCAAATGCAATGGATATGTCATGATGATGGGAAGGAGTGTTGCTGGGGGGGGGGGGGAGGTGAGGTGGGGGTGGTAGGGTTCAAAGGGACCTCATATATATATTTTTTTTAATGTAATATTATTACAAAATCAATAAATAAAAAAAATAAAAAATAAAAAAATAAACCTACTTGAAAAAAAAAAAAAAAGGTATTCAAATCCAAAACCTGACACCTAGAGGATGAATGGAAGAATATTTTCCTGCAGCCCCCTCATACTAAACTCTACTTGGACTTTTTGTTTGGAGGTACTGAAAACACAAGAGCACAACAGTGGTGTGTAGATGAAGTCTTTCTCATTGAACAACCCTGGTTTATATGCTGCTCTGCGCCCCCCCCCCCCACTCCCTAGGAAAAATTTCTGAACTTCTCTGTGCCTCCATTTCTCTATTTAGAAATGGAGATGATGTTGCTTATCACTTAGGGTTCTTTTGAGGATTAGACCTGATAATTAATATAAACATACCAGGAAAGCACCCAGCATATTATAATAACTAAATGCCCCTGATAACAACAATAAAGGCAGAAAATGTCCATTGATCATGTCCATTGACCAGGCTAGGTAATCTTTATGTAGCACCTCATTTAATTGTAATAACAACTTAGTCCCTCCTGCAAAGTAGGAAATGGAAAAGAGAATGGTACTATAAACTGAGAAAACCTTCTTTCAGCTTCTTGGCATAGCAAGGTCAGATGTTCACCTTACTGACTGGTGTGAAACTACATAAGACATCACACAATTAAAAAGTAAGCCCCATAGGCAGAAGGAGTGGTATGAGGAAATAGCAGTTGAAAATTTCCCAAGTCTTATGAGGGACATGGATGTATATGTCCAGGAAGCACAGCAGGGTCCAAACAGAATAAATCCTAACAGATCTACTTCGAGACAGGTACTAATCAGATAGTCAAATGCCAAAGATAAAAAGAGAGAATACTGAAAGCAAAAAGAGAAAAGAGACCTATCATATACAGTGGTTGCTTGATAATATTAACAGTTGATTTCTCTTCTGAAACCACGGATGTGAGAAGGCAATGGCATGACATAGTTAAGGTGCTCAAAAGAGATAAACTACTAGTCAAGAATTCTATAGCCAACAAAATTTTGCATCAAAAATGAGGGAGATATTAAAATATTCATAGATAAAAAGAATGAGATAATTCATCAAGAGTCCTGCCCTTCAAGAACTGGTAAAAGGAGTTCTGCCCGTTGAAAGGAAACAACAGTAGAGAGAGGCTTGGAGGGGAGTACAGAAAGGAAGATTATTAGTAAGAATAACTAAAAGGATAAAAAGAGAAACAAAAATAAGATATGACATATAAAAGCTTAAAGATAAAGTACTTGAAGTAGGTACGGCCTTTACAATAATAACATTGAATGTTAATGAATTAAAGTTCACAAGTAAGAGACACAGACTGGCAGAATGGATTTTAGAAGAATACAATCACTCCATATGCTGTCTACAAGAGAGTCACCTTAGTCTGAATATGTTACAAGTGAAAGGTTGAAAAGTGATTTTCCATACAAACAGAAAACAAAAATAAGCCCCCTATCTAAATAGCCACATGGGTATGAAACTGCCATTAGATATGAAGAGTTCTGTCACACTTTGTGACATAGAAGTTATGTTTTCTCACTTTCTTAGGTTTGGCTTTATAAATATAATATTAGAGAAGTTGTGACTTTTTTTTCAATTGGATTATTTGTAGTTTTATTGTTGAATTGTATGTAAATATTTTTCTCATTTTGTGGGTTTTCATTTTCTTTTTTTTTAATATTTTTAAAAAAATTTTTAAGAGAAACTTAGATTACACAAAATGTTACACAAAAATATAAGGGGTCCCCATATGCCTCCCTCCCCACACCTCCCACCTTTCTTCACACTAACAACTCCTTTCATTAGTGTTGTACATTCATTGCAATTGGTAAACACATTTGGAACATTGCCACTAAGCATGGATTATAGACTACATTGTAGTTTACACTCTTTCCCACTCAATTCTGTAGGTTATGGCAGGATATATAATAGCCTGTATCTGTCTTTGCAATGTTATTCAGGACAATTCCAAGATCCAAAAATGCCCCATATTACACCTCTTTTCTCTCTCCCTGCATTCAGCACCTCCAGTGGCCACTGCCTCCACATCAATGATAAAATTTCTTCCATTGCTAGAATCACAATAAGTCTATAGTAGAATACCAGTAAGTTCACTCTAGACCATATTTTATGCCCCAATCCTGAGAATTCTATGACGGTGATGCCCACTCCACCTCTAATTGAGAGGGACCTCAATCCTATAAGGTTGATGGATGGGAGTCTCTTGCTTGCAGTTGGAGATTCTCTTGGTTCCTTGATGTGGTGGTTGTCCATCCTCACCTCCTCGTTATTGTCCTGGGTGAGTCCAATGAACTGGAGACTAGGTTTGCAACTCTGCTGATGCTCAGGGCCGTGTTGGCACATGGACAGCCCAAAGATTCAAGTCTCTTGGATGTACACCTACCAACTCCAGCACCAACTATAGATTCAAATAGAAGAAACAGAAGAGGCATGTGGAGAGAAGTCATATCTGAGTCCAACTCTGTCATGCTCTAGGGCACAAAGTCCAAAGTAGGGCCCACTGGCGAAGCACCAAACTACAGAGTTATCTGCCATGACCATAGGTTCCAGTTATCTCCAGAGCAGGAGTCTCACTACTTTGGGTAGAATCTTCTTTGGCAGTCTATGAGATCCTGCTGAGACTTACATAAGCATTACTTCTGGGATGACCTCCCAACTCACTTTGAAGTCTCTTAGCCATATGAACTCTTCCATCTTTACCTTTTTTCCCCTTTTATTCAAGGTCTTTTTCCAGTTGTATCACCATCTGGTGCTTGATAGTAATCCCTTAGTGCCAGGGAGGCTTATCCCCAGGAGTCATGTCCCATACTGGGGGAAGGTAATGAATTTATTTGCTGGCTTTGGCTTAGAAAGAGGCCATATTTGAGCAACATGGAGGGTATCAGGAGGTAACTCTTAGGCACCCCACAGCACTTGGCTAAGTTGCAATTTCAAGAGCAAAGGCTCATAAGCATAATTGTCAATATCAATGGACCACCCTTCTTCACTAGTCATTGCCCTGCACTTGGGGGATTGTTGCTGTTCCATTAGAAAATGTGGCAGAGCTTCTCAGGATAGGAATTCAATATTTTTTTGGTTATTGTGTGAATCTCCACCCACTGTGACAATGCCCCATGAACATTTGAACACATTTATGTACCTTATATGTATGCCCAGGTGAACTTCCTCCCATGTATCCCCTATCACTGATACCTGAACCAATGATCCTCCCCTGCCACAGTTGTAACCTTACTGTGGTCCAAAACTTATTCAAAAATGAAGCCAATAATATCTCCAAATACAATTAATAGGAAAATGAAATAATAATGATAGATTTAAACATGAGAAAAATATATAATAATTTTGAAAAATAAAATAAAATTTTAAAATTGGAATATTAAAAAAATAATGAAAAATATTTTTAAAATTTTTTTGATATTTTGCCTTTCATCACTGTAATATCTATTGTCCTGTATGTACAGTGACATTTCTTCCAATTACAATAGCAACTGAAAGAATCAAATATCTTGGAATAAATTTAACTAAAGAGATAAATGACTTATAAACAGAAAACTACACAACACTGATAAGGAAGTCAAAGGAGACTTAAATAAATGGAAGAATATTTCCTGTTCATGGATGGGAAGATTAAACTTCATTAAGATGTCTATCCTACCCAAACTGATCTACAGATTTAATGCAATCCCAATAAAAATCAACATAGTATTCTTTACCTAATTGGAAAAACTAACTATGAAATTTATTTGGAAGGGAAAGAGGTCCCAAATAGCCAAAGACATATTGAAAAAGAAAAATGAAATTGGAGGAATTGCACTACCTGCCATTAAAGCATACTACAAAGCTACAGTGGCCCAAACTGCATGGTATTGATACAAGGATAGACATACTGACCAATGGTACCAAATTGAGAGTTCTGAAATAGATCCTCACATATACAGTCATCTGATATTCAACAAGGCCACTAACCCCACTCAACTGGGAGAGAATGACCTCTTCAACAAATGGTGTTTGGAGAACTGTAGATCCATATGCAAAAGAATGAGAGAGGAACACCATCTCACACCTTATACAAAAACCAACTCAAGATGGATCAAAGACCTAAATAGAAGAGCCAAGACAATAAAGACCTTGGAAGATAATTTGCCAAACATCTACAGGACCTTGTAAAAAGAAATGGCTCCATGAACCTTATACCCAAAGCATGAGAAATGGAAGAAAAAATAGATAAATGGGACCTCCTCAAAGTTAAAACCTTTTGCACCTCAAAGGAGTTTGTCAAGAAAGTGAAGAGACAGGATACCCAATGGGAGAAAATATTTGGTAAACATATATCAGATAAGAGCCTAATATCCTGCATATATAGAGAAATCCTATTTCTCAAAAATAAAAAGACAGCCAACCCATTTTAAAAATGGGCCAGTAATTTGAATAGACACTTCTTCAAAGAAGAAATATGAATGACTAAAAAGCACATTTAAAGATGCTCAACATCACTAACTATTAGGGAAATGCAAATCAAAGCTACAATTAGATATCATCCTATACCCATTAGACTGGTGGCCATTAAAAAGACAGAGGACTACAAGTGTTGGAAAGGATGTGGAGGAATGGGAACCCTCATCCACTGCTGGTGGGAATGTAGAATGGTCTATCCATTGTGGAAGACAGTTTGGTAGTGCCTCAAAAACCTAACTGTATGTCTGCCATATGGTCCAGCAATCCCACTGCTGGGTATATACCCAGAAGAATTGAAAGCAAGGACTGAAACAGATATATGTAAACCAATGTTCATTGGGGCATTATTCACTATTGCCAAAAGTTGTAATTAACCCAAATACCCATCAACAGATGAATGAATGAGCAAAATGTGGTAGACACATACAATGGAATATCACTTAGCTGTAAGAATACATTACTAACACATGGGATAACATGGAATAATCTTGAGGATCTTATGTTGAGTGAAGCAAACCAGGCATTGAAGGACAAATATTACATTACCTCATTGGTATGCATTATGCAAATTGAGCAGACTTACAGAGCTAGAGTCTGGAAGACAGGTTTACAAGAAATACAAAAGGAGAAGGTTATGAACCAATGTCCAAGGGACAAAATCTATGATAAGGTGGAAGTGAGTAGTTGTGCAGTGAAGGGATATGACAGGGGTGTGGTGATACTATTGGGTTGGGTGGTGCAAATTTGACAGGGATTAGGATAGGGAGGGTGGGTTGGAAGGTCCATGGAACTGGTGAAGGGTTAAGGGAGGGAGCAAGTGAATACTGGGGATCGGTGGGTATGTGATTGAAACTACAATGTTGAAAAAGTTCTTTTGACAATATGAAAAGGGAGGGTTATTGGTTTAGGGTATTGGATGGGGGAGGGGCTTTAAGGACAGGCACACCTGGAGCAGTCTTCTAGAGAATGTGCAAGTAATCATTTTGTCATAGTGTGTTGTATTAGTGGGTGGAGACCCACATAATGAACAGGAAGGCTTTGGACTCCCATCCTAGGGAGGCCCAATATGTTCTCAAACATAGGGGTGGGAGTCTCTCAACAGCATGGGCAGTTCCTAATAGGGGAGGACAGACCAGTGTGTTAAGCCCTCGGTGTTGTTGTAAGTATCTGTGAATCTTGTTCTTCAAGGAGTGAAGCCTGGTGGTCACCATGGGCCCTGAGGGGAGGAGGAGGGAGGAATAGAGTAGATAGAAGAGAGGGTATTTAGGGGGCAGCAATGGAAGTGGTCTGCATGATCTTGCAATGATGGATACAGGCCATGTTGAATTTCATTAAAAATTTATAAAAGTGTATGGTCTAGAGTATAGACCATATGTAAACCATTGACCATGGTTAGTGGCTATGTTTCAATATTTTCACAACAGTTGTATCAAATGTACCATCCATATGTATAAAAAGGTTATTGATATGGAAAAAGGGAAGAGGGGGAGGATATTGGGTATATAGGAGTCTCCTGTGTTCTGTATGTGACTTTACTATGACCTAAAACTACTTTCAAGACAAAGTGAAAAAAAGTAAAACACTAGAGAAGAAATATAAGTGACTTTTAAATTATTGATTTGAAATATGATCCAGAGCCAGGCCATCTGCCTCAAGGCAAGGGTAGGAACTGCTATTTGCTTATTCAGGAAACTGGTGTTACATTGAATATGGCTTCACAATCTGAAATCCTGTTTCCCATAGACAGAACAACAAAGTCAAAAAATATATAATACACTGTGATTTTCATTTAGTTAATGTTTTTCCTCAAATAATAAAAATGTAAATATTAAAGATTATACTCAAACATCTAATATTTATATTATAACTAGGTATGTTCATCTCAGTTACTAACCTCTAACCTTTCTGAATCACTGCTTAATCTATTCCTGGTTTTTCCTCTGACTGAAGTAACTTTAATTCATGTCTCATGTCCCAATTTGGAGATTGAGGTTTCCAGAGTTTATCTGACTTCTCAGCATTTTGGGTCCAAATGTCCTGCAAGTACTTTCATCCAGCTACTGCCTACAACTTATCATTTTTTAAAGTTTCTGTTATTCTTTCTACATTTTTCTCCCTCTCTCATCTCTATCATTTTCATACCCATAGAAAGAGAAATGTCATCACACTATCACGGTTGACCTAAGTGAAGCATGATCTTCCTCTAATTTGTGAGTTTCACTGTTTTCTTCTGCCTTAATCAGTGTTTTATATTTGAAAAATTTTAGTTTCCCCTGCCCAATTTCTGATCAGTATTTCAAATATTGTTTTTAGAAACCAACCTCTGACATGAACTGCTTTCTGTCATCAAGACTGACTTAAAATTCAGCCTACAATAGGCTCCTGACTCCTTAAAAATCTTTTATAATACCAGTGCATATTAAAATTTTTAAGATATGAGATACCTTCTCCATAATTATATTATTAAATTATAATACATAATTCCCATATTAAAAGTTATCTCTAAAATAATTTGCAATATTGTTATGGAAACTCAACATTTTAAAATCAATTATTATAAATCCTCCTAAGACATAAGCCAGATGTTGTACCTTCTACATTCGTTTCTAAATTGTGAGATGAATGCTTAGGGGATGAGACTAATACCTGAAACCTTATCACATGCAGGTACCAATCTGAATGTTTACATCTTTTAACTTATGTAATCATTACAACAATCTGTGAGATACTTACCATTATTATCTCCATTTTACTGAGTGAGAAAGTGAGGCGAAGTAACTTGCCAGAGGTCCCACAGCTAAACAGAGCCAAGAGCCAAGATCCAAATCTTGATCATATAACTACTTTGCAATACATCCTGAAGGCAAGAGCTGGAACTCATACTTGTTGATTCACTTACTTATTCATTTAACAAATATTCATTTTGCCCCTAGCCTGATGGAACAGCCAGATAATTTGAAGAGTATGGGACCAAGATAGGCACAGCAAATAGGAGTAATAAAAGAACACATAGCCCGTCTTGGGGGCATCAGAGAAGGTCTCATGGAAGAGAAGGGATGTCTAAGTTGGGTCCTAAGCAACTAGTTTATAACCAAGCAAAAAGAAGCTGTGGGGTGAGGATGAACTTTCCAGCTAGAAAGAATAACAGATGCAAAGAGCAAGAGGAGAGAAAGAGAGATGCAGAGCCACAGGGAAGGCCTTCATGTAACTCTCCAATCAGCAGTATGACCAGAACGTAGAATGGGAGGTCTGCATGCATGAGAGAAGTCAGAGCGTCAGGCAGGGGCCATAACATGTTGCCCCAGGAGTTTTGATGCCCTTGAAGGATGCTAAGTGTATCTGATAAGATTTTGTCTTTAGAAAAAGATTGCTCTGGCTTCTATGGGTTTAAAGAAGAAAGGTCAACAAGTCCAGAGTCAGGGAGCCTTGACAGGAAGCTCTTATAATTCAAGCAGGATATTATAATAGTTTAAATTAACTGTGGTGGGGATGCCAAGAAGTGGTGGATTACTACCTTATGATATAAAGTTATGGTGGATAAAAAATAAGATACACAGATTATTTGTGTACAATGAAATTATATATTGCAAGACATAGTAATAATGTACCATGGAGAGGTTGTAGAAAGAAAATATAGAAGACGCAGATGTTAAAAAGTAACTGGGTGGTGGACTTGGCCCAGTGGTTAGGGCATCCGTCTACCACATGGGAGGTCCGCGGTTGAAACCATGGACCTCCTTGACTGGTGTGGAGCTGGCCCACGCACAGTGCTGATGCTTGCAAGGAGTGCCGTGCCATGCAGCGGTGTCCCCCCGTGTAGGGGAGCCCCACGTGCAAAGAGTGCGCCCCGTAAGGAGAGCCGCCCAGTGCGAAAGAAAGCGTAGCCTGCCCAGGAATGGTGCCGCACACACAGAGAACTGACACAACAAGATGACGCAACAAAAAGAAACACAGATTCCCATGCCGCTGACAACAACAGAAGCGGACAAAGAAGAAGACACAGCAAATAGACACAGAGAACAGACAACCGGGGTAGGGGGTAGTGAGTGGGGGGTGGGGGGGGGGAACAGGAGAGAAATAAATAAATAAATAAATAATTTTTTAAAAAACTGTTCAGCAGGTAGTGTAGCTCAGTGGTTGAATACCTGCTTCACATGGATGAGGTCTCAGATTCAATCCTCTGTACCTCCTAAAAAAAAAAAGGAAGAAACTATTCAGATGCATCCAAGGAAAACAGCCAAAGACATACAAACTACAATTAGGGATGAAAGAGTAGAAAATAAATCAGGAAGAAATCCTCAAGAATTCATTACATTGTAGTTAACTGTAAATAATCATGTTTCAGAGGAGATCTCAAGGGATATGTTTTTCCTGCCAGGGATAAAGCTAAGGAAATCCTAAGAAACATGGGCAAGAAAAGATTACACAACATGCAACAATTGAAAAAGAGATGATTGATTCAAGGTGCGCAACAGGCAAAATCACGTAGGCATAGCCTCCAGGAATTGGAAGTAAAGGATATACACGTGTCAGGAGGCTGCGCCCAAATTCCAACTCCTCCTATTACATGAATTTTTTCCACCTTCCTTTGGCTCATTCCAGCAGAAATGAGGATTCCAGCAATCAGTCATGAGGGGAAGGTTTGCCCTGTGCTCTATCATCCATGTCGCTTCATGCCCCTTTTCTCCTAAATTTTTGAAACTATTTTACATGCTCACTAAATTATATTGATTTGGGGGGTTCAGTATCTGTGTTCACTTTTAAAATGAAGTAGAACTAGTTAAGTGTCCTCAAAATATAGCTAGCTCTTGGGATCTGTAAAATTTGGTTCAGTCTCACTTAAAATAGCTGAGTGTTAGTGAAATTATCAAGGCTGTAACAGGAAGAGAAGGGGAAGGACTACCGTTTACTGAACATCTTCCACACACTGGGCAGCGAGACAGATGTTCTTCAGTGTTATCTTACCGTTTTAATTATCAAAACCCACGAAGAAGGTGATATAGTCTCCGTTCTGCAGTAAAGAGGACTGCTTGGGAACTTCTCCCAAAGTAAGCAGGTCTTTAGCATCAAAGTTGGGACTGGAACATCGATCTGATTCCAAATTCTGTACTCTTTCCATTACATTGCATTGTAAGGTCCTTTAGCCTAAGGTCCTTGAAAAAAAAGCATGCTGTTTCTTTCCTTCCTACTTTATAAGGATATCATGAGGATTAAAGAGAAGATTAAAAGAAACTGATCCCAAGAAAAAGGACAAAACATGAAGCATTTAATGAGGGTCATTTCCTTTGGAAAATTCCAGGAATTCTGATTTTTGTCACAAGTTTGGGTAAGTTATTTTTAAAAACAGACTTTTTATCAAGAATATCCTTAACTACATGGCCTTGGGCAAAATATTCACTCTCTCAGACCATTAACTCTGAAAGATGTAGATAATAGAATTTGGTTATAAAGATAAATAAGGTAAAAGAGATAAAGAGCCTAGCATAGTGTCCAGCATATTGTACATGTTCATAAATTATAGTTATAAGTGGAATCAATATTTTTAAGCTAGGCAGGTGATTCCAATGAGCAGCCAAGCTTAAAATCCAATAGTCTCACAGGAAGCAGATGTGGCTCAAGCAGTTGAGCTCCCACTACCACATGGGAGGTCTTGGGTTTGGTTCCCTGTGCCTTCTAAAAAAGGAAGAGGAGCACACAACATACGGACACAGCAAGCACAAAACAATGAGTGGGTGGGGTGAAATAAATAAGTAAAACAAAACAAAACAAAAAAAAAGTCCCAATAGTCTGGCTCAGTGATTGCACCCCCAGAGATTGCTGGAGTCTGGGTGTTGGGAGCTTTAAAAGATCCCTATGGGGAGTGGATGTGTCTCAAGCAGTTGAGTGCTCACCTCCCACATGGGAGGTCCTGCATTCAGTTCCTGGTGCCTTCTAAAGAAAACTAAAAATGAGCAGACAACAATCAAAAACGAGCAGAGAGCAGAAGTGGTTCGAGCAGTTGAGCACCTGACTCCCACATGAGAAATCCTAGGTTCAGTTCCTGGTGCCTCTTTAAGAAGACAATAACATGGATGTGAGGGTGATCTGGCTGCGACATCTGTCACCCCATTGATCGCCAGGGTTGATTCGGCTGATCTGGCTGGCTAGGCGGGTGTCCCCTTCCTCCCTCACCGCTCCATGTGCATCCCTCCCAAAGCTGCCCGCTCGGTCGAAGAGGATGACCTTCCCCGCTAGAGGAGGACCGTTCTTCGGTCAAGGGTATACGAGTAGCTGCGCTCCCCTGCTAGAACCTCCAAACAAGCTCTTAAGAAGACAATAACAGACAACAAGCAAAAACAAGGAGCAAACAGTTGACAGAGCCAACTCAGGGGAGCCAATATCACTCAGTGGTTGAGCGCTAACCTCCTACGTACAAGGTCCTGGGTTCAATCCCCAGTACCAGTACCTAAAAAAAGAAAGTATATTAAAGGAATTTTTTAAAAAAATCTCCCTAGATGATTCTAATGCACTGCAAGTTGAGAATCTCTGGGCTAGAACTTTAGTGGGGGACATAGTGGTGGTGGTAGGGGGAAGAGTGAAGGCTCTGCCCAGTCTTTGGAACATCAGGAAGAACACAGCATATGGACACCTTTTATACAAGATGCATTGCTGATTGGTCAGTGTTGCCCGGAGAAATGTGGCCATCAGCCAAATAAAGTTCTGGTCCGCAGCCTCACTTCACCTCAGGTGGGAAGACCAGCCTTCACGTGCCCTTTTTGCCAGCCAAAGCCAGAAGGAAGTGGAGGGTAGAAGAGGAGGAATGGGGAAATGGGTAGAGAAGAACATGTCTCCACCCCCTCCCACCTCAGCCCCCCCACCCCCCGCCCCTACTCCATTTACGCTAAAGAGAAACATACAGAGCCAGGGAGAAGGGATGAGATAAACCTTGCTTCAAATTTGACATTTTTAAATGAATAGGAATGACTTTTATGTACTATTCCGGTTATCTACTACTGTATGTCACCACAAGATTTAGTGCCATAAAATAACAGTCATTTTATCATACTTGCTTCTATGGGTCAGGAATTCAAAGAGACATAGAGGGCAGCGATTCTCTGCCCCACCCTGTCTGGGGTCTCTGCCGGGAAGACTAGAATGGTGGAGGCTGGAATCATCTGGAAGCTTTGTCACCATCATGTCCAGCACCTGGGATGACTAGAAGGTTTAGACGCTGACCAGCATGCTTCCATATTGCTTCTCCATGTTCCCTGAACTTCCACACAGCACGGCAAACTCAGGCTAGTCAAACTCATGACCTGGTTCAGAACTACAAGAACAAATATTTTAACAAGCAAAGCCGAAGACCACCTTGCGTCTTACGACCTCCCCTCAGAAGTCACAGAGCACTGCTTTGCAACTCTCCAGTAATCAAAGTAGTCCCAGGTGTACCCAGATTCAGAGAGAGGGTGCACCCAGGACCTCCCACATGGGAAGCAGGTACTCAACCACTAAGCTATACCTACCCCCCGAGAAACCATGTGAAGACCAAAAGCAAGTAACATACATTTCAAAGATTTTTCTTGTCACATGATTGCTTCTTTGCTTAAGCTCATTGCTTTTGAAATTTGTTATCATTGAGAATGTTTTGTGTGGAAAAAAAGAATATTTTGTATCTGTTATATTTCAAAGTACAAATAGAAGAAATATATATCCAGTAAGAGTTTTTAATTGGCTAACCTCTCTATAAATCTTAAAACATAATCCTGCCAAACATTTTGTGAGGTGTTAGCATAATTCACGCCATTTTACAAATAAGGAAAATGAGATATAATTTATTTTTTTAAAGATTTATTTATTTATTTCCCCTTCTTGCCCCCAGCCCCCCCACCCCAGTTGTCTGTTCTCTGTGTCCATTTGCTGCGTGTTCTTCTTTTTGTCCGCTTCTGTTGTTGTCAGCGGCACGGGAACCTGTGTTTCTTCTTTTGTTGTTTTTTTTGCGTCATCTCGCTGCGTCAGCTCTCCATGTGTGCGGCGCCATTCCTGGGCAGGCTGCACTTTCTTTCACACTGGGCGGCTCTCCTTACGGGGCGCACTCCTTGCGCATGGGGCTCTCCTACGCGGGGGACACCCCTGAGTGGCAGGGCACTCCTTGCGCGCATCAGTACTGCGCATGGGCCAGCTCCACATGGGTCAAGGAGGCCCGGTGTTTGAACCGCGGACTTCCCACGTGATAGATGGACACCCTATCCACTGGGCCAAGTCTGCTTCCCGGAAAATGAGATTTAAGAAGGTAAGTGTCTCACTCAAAATTACAAAATGAACTTATGCAAGCCCCACAAACAGTCTTTTATGACTAGAATGGACAGGGAAAGTGAACAATTGCATGCCCTGTCCTATGGCTGGTAGCACCAGTCGGTGACATATTTTTCTAGAGAGATCATGACAGCAACTCCAACCATCTCCTTTGACAACAGTCCACAGACATTATGAGCAGATAAGCTTTTGGGTGGCAGTAGTCCCCTTTTCTGTCTGCATAGGTGAGTAATTGTCTGCCTTCTTAAGTAAACCACCTGGTTTATTCAAGAACTAGTAGACTGAAAATGTGGTAGCCAATTTAGGAAAACATGCTGTATGTATATAAGGAAGGCTTTCAGTCTTCAGATTTAAAGGAGTTTACACATATTAGAGAATGGCAGACAATCCAAATATCACAAATCATGACAGTTCATGGTTGCATTGTTATCTACAGAGTAAACAGTGAACGTTTCTTATAGACCAACATTGCAAATGATATTATAAGGTTTTCAAGTACAGTGGTCACAGAAAGCAGTATGCTGCACAAAAGAAATAATTGAGACCATGAGAAAACTCAAAAATCAAAGAGCTAATAGGCCACACCAATTTTAACCAAGTGTATAGGAAGAACTGTAATTCATGCAAGGGGACATGAATTGCCTTCTACAGGAAACTCCAGTGAGGGGTCAAGTGGACTACTTAAAGTACTCAGGGTGATATGTGTACCCAGTGGAGTGGGGGTGAGGGAGAGGTGAGAGGAGAAGGATGAGGAATAATTGCTGATGAGACAGCATCAAATATAACTTTAAAAACTTGCTAGTGAGAATGTTAAGTGGTTTAGTTACTTTGGAAAGCAGTTTGGCATTTTTCTAAAATAGTTAAACATAAACTTACCATAGAACCAATAATTCCACTCTTAAGTATTTACCCAAGGGAAATGAATGCATATATCCACACATCTGTGAATGTTCCCAGCAACTTTACTCATAACAGACAAAATCTGGAAACAACCCAAATGTCCTTGAGCTGTTAAATGCCTAAACAAAATTTGGTACATTCATCTGATGAAATACTCCCCAGAGTTATAAAAGAAATTAATAACTGATACATGAGAAAAATGGATGGATTTCAAAAACATTATGCTAAGTGAAAGAAGTTAGACACAAATGACTGCATATTAGATGAAATTTCTAGAACAGGAAAAGTTATAGAGACAGAAAGCAGATCCGAGGATAGAAAGGGAGGGGAGTAACTGCAAAAGGAATGAACTTTGTGTTGTTGGATGAAAGTTTTCAAGTGTTCAAGTTTCACTTAAGAAATCACCCATCATACCAAGACCAGGAGTTAGAAATGAACGTAAAAGGCAATCAATAGATGACAACATTAAGATGGCAGAGATATTAGAATTAAATGGCAAATATTTTAAAGTAGCCATCACAAAAATGTTTTGAGAAACAAAATTACAAATAGATTTGAAACAAATGTTTCAAGAGAAAAAAGTCTTTGCAAAAAATAGTGATATAAGGAAGAACCAAACAAATTTTGACACTAAAAGAACAATAACCAAAAATTAAAATTAAAAAAAAAAAACTTAATGGGTAAGCTCAGCAGCAGAACAGAGAGACAGAGAAAAGAATCAGTGAACTTGAAAATACAATAATAGAAATTACCCAGTCTGAAGAACAGAAAGAAAACAGATGGGGAAAAATGAACAGAGCCTCAAGGATCTGTGGGATGACAGCAACGGATCTAAGATTAATGTTATGAGAGTACTGGAAAAAGAGAAAGAGGTCAGGGCTGAAAAAGTCATCAAAGAAATAATGGCTGAAAGCTTCCCAAATTTGACAAAAGACATAAACCAATAGATTCAAATAGCTGAGCGAACTCCAAACAGGATAAATGCGAGAAAAATTCACACAAAGATCCATCCATAGTCAAACTTCTGAAAACTGAAAATGAAGAAAAAGATCTTGAGAGTAGCAAAAGGACCCACCCCTTACCTATCCTTACCTATTGGGTAAAGCAATCTGAATGACAGAGGATTTCTCATCAGAAATCATGGAGGCCAGAAGGGAGTGACAACATTTTTCAAGTGCTACGAGAAAATAATTATCAACCCATAATCAAGTGAAAAGATCCTTCAATAGTGAAGAAGAAATCAAGACATATGCAGATGATGGAAAACAAAGAATTTTTCATCATAAGACCTACCCTAAAAGAATATCTAAAGGAAATTCTCTAAATAAAAAGGAAATGATAGAAGGAATGTTGGAAGAATGATCATAGAAAGAAGTGAAAATATAGGTAAATAAATCTTTCTGTTCTTGACTTTTCTAGATTATTATGAGAAAATATTTTCAGCTCTACTCAGATACTTGGGAAAAAATTCTTATTAACGACAGAAAGCTGAAGCCTGAGAGGTTATACATGAATGTTGTGTAATGTTTTGTATTGAGTTAAGTAAGTAGGCAGGTAGGAATAGCCTTTTCTGGTTTCTAGTGTTAGGAGAAAATCTTCATGAGTTCTCATTTTTGCATATCTTGTGAACAGAAGCACTGACTATCTTTTCAAAGATGTTTGTATAATGGGCAGCTCTTTTCAAAAGTTAAAAATGTATATAACTTTTGACCCAACAAATTCCATGGCTAGTAATTTATCCTCTGGATTTCATCCAAGCATGCAACAATCTCTCTCCCTCTCCCTCTCTCTCTCCTTCATAAACATAAACACATACACAGATCATTGTGGTTACAATCAAGAATTCCATATATGGTCTAAGTTGTGCCCTGCCACAGGACATCCTGACAAGTTTGTAGGGAGAGGTGGGGGGAAGGGTGAGGAGTGACATCTAAATTATAGCAAAAGTTCCAATTACCAAACCAAACACCCTGATTTGGGACTGTTTCTGTGGGGAAGAAGGTGTATCAGTCAGAGTTCTAGCAGGAAACTAATGGTACACTCAAATCAGGTAATTTAAGCAAAGTCTAGGGCATTTACAAAGCTAGGGCAAGATGTAGGGAAACTAGAGGGAATGATGTAGCGTTGTGAAACTAGAAGGACGTGAAGGGAAGCAATTATCAGAGAAGGGGGTTAGGAGCTTGAGAGAGAGAAGAAGCTTGAGGGAAGAAGCCAGCCCACAGAGAACAGGAAATAAAAGAGCCTGAGGAATAAATATCCCAACTTCACTTTACTCCCTCCTTCCAGTGTCCCACAACTGTTCACTCTTGGCTGAATCCAATTAAAAGCTAGACTGGCCAGGGAGTGTCTTGAAGGGCTCAGATATGCAGGTCAGCCTCTCAGGAACACAGCAAGTTAGAGAAACTTGGAGAGTGAAACTGGAAATGACACAGAAGACTGTCAATTTCTAATCCACTCAGAGTCACCATAGGATTTGGTAGTCACCCTGATGTCAACGTTTTGTAATTACAAAAAAATCAGAAATAATTTAAATACTCATCAGTAGGAGACCACATAGTAAGTTAATGTACACGATATATTAGAACACTATTGGGAAACAGACTTTGGCCCAGTGGTTAGGGCGTCCGTCTACCACATGAGAGGTCCACGGTTCAAGCCCCGGGCCTCCTTGACCCGTGTGGAGCTGGCCCATGCGCAGTGCTGATGTGCGCAAGGAGTGCCGTGCCATACAGGGGTGTCCCCCACGTAGGGGAGCCCCACGCGCAAGGAGTGCACCCATAAAGAGAGCCGCCCAGCGCGAAGGAGGGAGCAGCCAGCCGAGGAATGGCACCATCCACACTTCCCGTGCCACTGACGACAACAGAAGCGGACAAAGAAACAAGACGCAGCAAAAAGACACAGAAAACAGATAACCGGGGGAGGGGAGGGGAATTAAATAAATAAAAATAAATCTTTAAAAAAAAAAAAAAGAACACTATTAAGCTACTACAACAAATGAAGAAAACCTATTTGGACGTCCATGAAAAAAAAATCACTAAGACATTTTATTAAGTTACAAAAAGGAAGGCACAGAATAGTATGAATGGGTCCCTCAATGTATGTATGTACACACACACACAGATAGATAACATGTAATATAGGTAATATTGCATTACACAAAATATACTTACTATGCCTGGAATTTCTAGAAGGATACCTGAGTCTCTTACCAGAGGTTATTCTAGGGAGTGATGGGGGAGGGGGCTTTTGGAGGAGAAAAGGGTAGGACATTTTATATTTTCATTTTTCATTTTATATTACTCATATAATAACAAAATTAGCATGAAAGGTTACTTCGGCAAAAACTATCTTTAATGTTGCTTATCAGAAATGTAGTGTTAATAAGGGAAAATGAATGATTACTATTAAGTGAAAAAGGTACCACAAATTTGCATAAACTATAATTATTTAAAAAGTTTTAAAAGCATGCACAGGAGGAAAATCTTGGGGAGAAAAAACCTAGACATTAATAGTGATTGTATATTGCCAGGACTTTTGGCATGTTTTAACTCTTCTGAATTTTCTAAATATTTTTAATGAGTATGTGGTACTTTTATAATAGGAAAAGGAAGTATCATAAAGTAGTGACTTTCAAACTCTTAAAGAATTCATTTGAACCCCAATGTACAAAGAAGGCATTTAAATATTTTCTGGATATATTTTAAAGGTCTGAATAAAGTTAAAAAGAGCCGGAAACACCAAAGCTATCAAGATATTAAAAGGTCCTATATTTTCAAACATCTTTAATCTCATGGTATAAAACTACTGAGAAGTGGATATTGTTATCAGTCATCACCGAATTTTTTTTAAAATGCACATAATATACATTTCTAATACTTTTAAAAAAGCAAGTTCTATTTTCTCAGTTTTGGTCTTAATTCGACCAAGAGTCAGATTATTGGAAAAATTTGAAAACTGGAAACGTTGACTTCAAATATGAATATAAAGAAAAATTTTAGTTGTAGCTTAAACTAAACAGGAAGTGTAGTTCTGAAATCTCTACATACAGCCTTCTTATCAAAAGAGGACAGACCTATATAAACTGCACAGTTTTAAGGGTTTGGATGGAACCCCAGTCTATTAGAATCTGGAGCAGAGAAAGGACAAAGGAATGCTTGTCTTTTCTGTAGTACTGCTGCCTCCCACCCACACAACACTCTGCCCAGAACAAAAGCAGTGTTGTAATAAGTCCTGTTTCTCATTTGTGACTAACCAAACCATCTGCGTTCACTGTTCATGGTATTATAACTTTTAGGTTAGCCAATTTTCTTCTTGGAAGAAGAAATGAAATTATCCAAAAAAAGCACTTTGGGAACTATGATGAAATTGGGGAAATAAGTCCTTCCTCTTGTGAATGAAGATTCAGGGTTACTATATCTACTGGTGAATAAACTGAAAATATAAACTGTTTAATTAGGGAGATTAGTTTCTATTAATACCAGGAAGATAAGCTAAATAAAATGATCTGAACACCCAGATTAGAAGTTCATGTGACTAAAAGACAAATATTCTTTCTGAAAAAATAATCATTAAATAATATTTATTCCACTTTGGATGGCCGTTCTCCATATGTGGACAAGAATCAATCATATAGTTAAGGGAAAATAGCTAATTGGGTGCTGCTTGAAACAACAAGGAGGATTTTTCTTTTTAATTAACTTAAAGATTGTAGAGTTATAATAAATTGAGAATAGAGGGCATAAACTAAAGTTTGCTGTCTGGGAAATGACAAAACTCACATTCTTACCAGATGTCAAATCAAAGTTCATTGCCTCATTTCCTCACTTTTATTGTAAGAATTTAAAGTATGAGAAATCTTCCTATGAGCATTCTTAAAGAAACGTTTCTCTTTTTTCACCTTGTATATGAAATTTAAAATGTGAATTTAAAATGCAAAATGTGGGGAGCTGATGTATCTCAGTGGTTGAGCACCTGCTTCCCATGTACAGAGTCCTGGGTTTAATTTTTGGTACTGTTACCGGATTCTATCTAGGTTCTTTGACTATGCTAGAGAAATGAATTTCCAAAAGCACATCAGGTGAGTTAGGCCTGTAATTTATTCAGGTAGGGAGGGAAGAGAAATGGGAGGAAACAACAGAAAATAACAGAGCAGGGGTCCCAGGTAGTGAAGAAAGGGATGAAGAGGGCTAATTTACAAGCTATAATTCCCCATTATAGATTTTAAATCCCCAGGGTTAGTAGCGTGGTCACATGGCAGAGGAAAAATGGCGACAGTGGCGCACAGACAGGACAGGTCCGCAGGCAAGACAGTAAGGTGAGAGAGAGCGCAAGGTTTGTTTTTAAATTGTTAATTATTCCACCCCCTTGCTAATGGAAGGGGGGGCTCCAGCTGTTTGCTGTTTGGATTGATTACCCCACCCGTCAATTTCTTAGTGAGGACCCAAAAATAAAGTTTTCAGAGAACAACTGGGACTTTTCTTTGTTTCCAGGAAGAAGTCTTTGTTCTAGGTAGCAGAATTCCAGGGGCGGAGTTCCTCCAGCAGCCATCTTGGGGTTCCAGATGTCCACGTGGACTCTGCTAGGTTCCAGCTCCATCTATTCCTATTTTACTAGCCTGCTTCAGGACCGTCAAAAAAAAAAAAAAAGGTGAATGTGATTGTAGTTTCCAGTGTTGTTATTTCCTGACTTCACAAGCATATTCAAGTCCTTTCCTGCAGAAGCATAGCCTCAATAGTGACCAACCTCAAATTAATTTCCCTGCATTACTTTTGCAAGGCTGATTGGAAGAGGAATTTTTCCTTTAGAAGAGAACATGTGATATACCGAAACCAGAAAGTGACTTTAAAAAAATAACAAAACTGGGTTTCAGACTCTGCTCTCTTCAGAACTTGAGCAAGTCACAACTTCAATTGGCTTCAGTTGCTCCATGTGTAAAGTGAGCAGGTCCCATCCTGCTGACACATCTTATGATCCCCACTGAACATCATTGCCACTTATTCTAACAAATCCAAGTTCAAGTGAAGATTGCGGTACATGGCTTTATGTCGCCTATTTCTTTCCTTTCTAGATCATTTATTTAAATATTTTAACATATTCAAGATAATGTCTTTTGACATACCTATAAAAAAATACTTTTCTTATAACCAAGGATTCTAATGAAAAGGGATCTGTTAGCAGAGCAGCCAGCACATGGTTAATTCTTAATAAATATCTTTTGAAATGCATTAAAGAGTATATGATCTGTACATTCTTTTGGTCAGTTTTTTTCTTCAAAATAATTATGATAGGAGGCATTTCTAGCACAGTCTGCCACGTTTCCCTGGGACCCACGAATACATCCAGGAAGCAGGACCAGGTGTGTCAGCCTGAAGAGATAAAACAGGAATCCTTAGTAGATAAGAGGACAGCCAGTACATTCCTTCCCCTACTGTTCTGAGTATCTGTAAATGCTCGTGGGAGACAGTCTGACTCTGGGAGCACCGTTTTAGGACTTCCAGTTCACACCCACTGGGATTTTCGTTGTCCGTGGTGCCTGGAGGGGAGGGAGTGGGGTTCCTCCATATAACAGAACATGGACACAAGAGAGGGTGCTGTGCTGTGCATAGAACACCTCCCTGCTTTGGCCATGGATAGAGACCCACTGCCCACTTGCTTGTCTCTTCTCTATGTGATAAACTATCTTTCCATCAGAGTCTGTGTGAGTCAAGCTCTTGCTGGTGACCTGTGTTGGAATGGGTTAACATCTCTTTAGGCATCTCTCTTTCTGACCGACAGTAATTTAAAAGCATCAGATGAAAATGCCTGGTATAGTTCTTTCTTTAGCCATTTCTCTTGAATACAAATTTGAATTAGTAGAAATGATGAATTTTAGGCATATTCACAGAACATTTCTCAAAATCATTTACAAGTTCACATCGTCATCTTATTTTTAAAACATACTGTCACTCAGATGTAGTAGATAATACCACCTGTAATAGTAGGCGACTCCACTATAAAATGGGCGGGTCTGAGAAACTGCTTGGGAATGTCATCTAACCACCGAAATTCATTTTGTTGTTATGGTAGTAGGGATGGGAGTGGTTTCCGTGGTTGTGTTTGTAGAGCCGGCAAAGAGCTGGAGGTTCACTGTAATTTATCTGACCAAGATCTGTAATAAGGTGAAAGTGTGTAGCTTCTCTAGGTATTTGCAAAAGTGAGACAGTTTGAAGCTACAACATAGTTTGGATAAGGCCTATACTTAGCATGGTGGATCTTTTGGTTCTTTCCATATGCCTCAAATGAGTTCATCCTCCTCTACTGCTACAGTTAATGCCCCCGTGGAGCAGGTCTGAGCTGTTTCTAGGGGCATGGCTTGGGCAAGCTGTTGAGAAATGTGCCCTAGTGTGCTAAGCATTCCCGGCATAGGTAATTAGGGCTGATGGTCCAGTTTCCAGAACTATCCAAAATTACAGAGGAGGCTCATGTTGGGTCTGGACTTGCCCCACTCTGTCATCATTATTTCCTGTTTCTCTGGTAAGGAGCCTGAGGAGAAGCTTGCCAGACGAGCACACAGAGAGCCAGGTTTACCCTAGTAGTTGACAGATCAGAAACAGAAACTCAATTGCCTGAATTTTAATCTCGTGTATTTCCCAACCGTACGTGGGGAGAGTAAATCATGTGACTATGAAAATTATATTTTCAACTTTCCAGCTGGATAGAATACACATCAAAACACCACCCTTTGCAATATGCTGTGGTTTGTGAACAGACCGTGACCGCAAACTTATTTTAGGGACCCCTAGTTTAGCTTGTTTAGATTTACAAGACCCCACGTGAAGGCTCCTGAGGGACAGTGTGGTAGAATACTCCAAGTATCATAGACCCCATCTGCCTAATGTTTAACGTACTAGCTTTAACAAAAATTGATTTGTATTTTTCAACCATGAAAATATAAGAGCTCACATGTGGTTTTCAGTTCTCAAAGCCATCCCTCTTGAAAGTGCTAACATTTCTTTGAGTACTTAAAATATTCGAGAAATAAACGTACACCACAAATTCCTAAATAGCAAGTAATAAGGTTCTGCCCTTCTTCTCCCCATGACTTGTGCATCTCTCACTCCTTCCTACAACTGCTAATTGATTCAGAGAGGAGTCACTGAGCTTTCTAATCCTTCCTTAACAAAGCCTAAAAGAATGGTTGCCCTTAGTGACAAATCCAAATCCTTGAAGGGTAATAAATATGGGCAAAGACATAAAAAAGTGAGGATAAATGAAACCTCTACCCTCCTAAGTTCAAAAGGACACATAGACTGGAACCATACGGTGTTCCACCTACTCCAAGCTTCTCATTTTATAGAAGAGGGCACTGCGGGAAGCACTTTGGATAATGTCAGAAAGTTCTTTGTGGCTTACCTGGGCCGCAAGATACATTGCCTGCCTCTTTCCTTTAAACCATACTTCCATTGCTTAAATCCAGGTAAGTCAATGGTGTTCTAGAAGAAAATCTGCACTTCATTCCTCCTTTCTATTAACTGTATCCAACTCCGGCCTCTGTTTTACAATGTATAAAGAATAAAGGGGTTAGGGTTAATAATAAAATACGGATTATTCTACTTTAGAACTATTGTGACTAGTAATAGAAGAAAGTGTAGCACTGATCTGGAGAAAGTGGCCACAGTAGTTGCTGAGGGCAGGGAGAGGGAAGAAGAGATGAGATGTGGTGGCATTTTTGAGACTTGGAGTTGTCCTAAATGGTATTGCAGGGACAGCTGCTGGACATTATATATCCTGCCATAACCCACTAACGGACTGGGAAAGAATGTAAACTACAACATAAACTATAATCCGTGCAGTGCAGCAGTGCTCCAAAATGTATTCACCAATGCAATTAATGTGCCACAATGATGAAAGAGGTTGTTGATGTGGGAGGAGTGGGGATTGGGGTGAGGGGTATGTGGGTACCTCTCATATTTTTTAATGTAACATTTTTTGTGATCTATGTATCTTTTTTAAAAAAGACAATTTAGTAAAGAAAAAATTTTTAAGTAAAAATTTAAAAAACAAAACAATAAAAGAAGTTCTACAAACTGGAAAAAACAGGAAAGAGAGGGTTGGAGGAGAATGTAGAAAGAAAGGCTATTAGTCAGAGTAACTAAAATGATGAAAAGAGACATAAAAACAAAATATAACATATGTTAAAAAAAAAGAATAAAGGGGCAATAAAGCAAGGGAAATATTTGAACTATCATGAAAATGTCTGTGTAGAAAGCTAAAATTTTAAGTGGCTACTTCCTTCTCACAGTAGGTGTAAAGGTAAAATACGGTGTATCTGCAAAGCTGGAAAACATAAGATAGACTCATTTTTCAATGGTAAACTCCCCAAGGGCAAGGGTGTGTGTCAGTTTTGTTCCCTGTTAATCCTCAGCACATGGAAATATGTCTGGCACATAGAAAGCATTCAATTAATATTTTTTAAATGGAGATTACATAGAAAGAAGATTAACTTGATTCGGCTAGTTGAGCAATTGGCAACTCATCTGAACATTAGTAGTTGAGCAAAATCCGCAGTGCCTCTTGCATAATGAGAATCTCTCTGACCATGTAAATTATCTGAGAATTATATCAAATATGTGTGCTTAACAAAGATACCTCAGTGAGATATGCCGGGGATTTATCTTCTGTATGTCTAAGGAATCAGCACATTTTGACAAAGAGCCACAATTCATGATGTCATGACATAATTGACATACTTGTTACACTGAAAATAAGTTTTTCTCACTTTTGGATAGATCTTGCCATCCTCTAATGTACAGCTGATATTTTTAGAAGAGGATATAAACAATAAAGAATAAGTACATCATAATTATATGAAGTATACTAGCACACTTTCTTTTTAGGGAAAAACTTCATTGTAAGTGTGTTATTATCTATATGTTTATGTTGTACAATTCTAAAAGATTATTTGTTGGTCTTTTAGACCAACATCTGATACCACAGATGTGCTATGCATAGAACACATATGTGGTACATCTGATACCAAAATAATAATTCTAAAAGACCATTTCTCCTGGTTGGCGTTGTGGAAGAGATGCTCTAAGGGACCTAAGCAATTCATAGAGAAACTGAGAAAGTGGAAAATATTGTGAATCAAGACAAGAAAGACCAACTAAGCTTTGAGTTTCTGTGCTATCAATAACCACAGCTCTGTGGAAACTCTACCTGCCAGACAGACTTTTTAGAAAAGTCTAAGTCAGGGAGGGGTGAGGGATGGGGGCATGGAGAAACCTGAAAAAAAAATCATAAGAAGCAGAGCTGTGTCCATGCTGAAACAAAGCAGTGTGTGGATGTCAGAAGAAGCTGCTATTAGAGGCGTGGCAAAAATATCAACCCAACAATGGTTGCAAGGCAGCTCACTGAATCTTAAGGGGAATTTTATGGTAAATGAATCTCTTTGCTGTGTAAACTAGAATTCCCTTACTTAGCGATATTTGCTTTTGATAACATGGGTTGCAGAATGAAATCACCATTATTCTCAAGCACCCTTCACAGCTGACCAGCTGTGGGGCGTGGGGCAGTTTTTCTCACTCTCTTGGCCTCAGCTTCACATCTCCAAAACGGTAAAAGCAGTCTCCCTTCACATGCCTGTAGAACATTTTGCACAGGTCCTAGTACACAGGAAACAGTCCATAAAATTGGAGTTATATTTTAATATTTCATATGGGAGGTGTGAATTGTTTTTGTTTTTCTTTTTCATGTTTTTTCCTTGATATTTCTTGAAAACATTGGGTTCTATTCAGTAGCACCATCGTGGAGGAAGACAAAGTGATGTTGTCACTGCTTAAACTGGAAAGAGTGGCAAACGCAGCAAGTCCTAGCAGATCAGCTGCAGTTCCCTACGGTAAGTTGGCAACAAAGACAGAAACACCAAGAAAAGGAGCAGGGGAGCCTGGTGGTGGAGCCTGGAGCTGTCATTCCCCTCTCCTGGTCGGTTCGCATTAGATTTTCTGTAATTTTCTTTTCTGGAATAAGGTTGTGTATCATGGTCATTCATTTGCTCAGTTATTCGTTCCATTCAATAAAAACGCCAGGCATTGTGCTAAGTGAGGAGAGAGGGAACAGAAAAGAACTGAGAGCCCAAGCTCTCTTGAAGCCCAGGATCCAGGAGAAGATCAGACAAGGAGACAGACAACACAGGATAGTGAAGGAGACCTGTATGAGATGTTCCCATACAATTCCATTTCTGATAAAAGACCTCTGGTTTTGGTGTCAATCAGCATGTAGCTAGGGTAAACTCTTTTTAACAATATTATTTGTAACAATACCTATTTACTGTATTGCAAATAGGCCAGTAAAAGTAAATGATTATGGGGTAGGTATTTAACTTTATTAACAAAGATATTTACGTATAGTGAAGATCATTTTGATTCATGGAAAGAGAGAATATTTTCTGATTGTTCGACACTGAAATCAGATTTTTCTCCTATTTCAAGATTTTATTATATATTAATTCACTATTGCCACAGGTCAGAAGCACTTTTAGTCTTTCAATGGCAACAAGAAAAATAGCTTCACCATGTATGCTTCCCTCCTCTTCCATAAAAAAAAAAAAAAAAAAAAAAAAAACTCACTGATAAAACAAAACAAAGATATTCCAAAACAAATCACCTATGATTAGTGAGCAAGAATGTTCATTTTCATAGTCCCTCTAAAGTCAGGGAAATAGATGTCCTTATTCTTTTTTTTTTTTTTTTTTAAGATTTATTTATTTATTTAATTCCCCCCCCTCCCCTGGTTGTCTGTTCTTGGTGTCTATTTGCTGCGTCTTGTGTCTTTGTCCGCTTCTGTTGTCGTCAGCGGGAAGTGTGGGCGGCGCCATTCCTGGGCAGGCTGCTCTTTTCTTTTCACGCTGGGCGGCTCTCCTTATGGGTGCACTCCTTTGCGCATGGGGCTCCCCCACGCGGGGGACACCCTTGTGTGGCACGGCACTCCTTGCGCGCATCAGCACTGCACATGGCCAGCTCCACACGGGTCAAGGAGGCCCGGGGTTTGAACCGCGGACCTCCCATATGGTAGACGGACGCCCTAACCACTGGGCCAAAGTCCGTTTCCCAGATGTCCTTATTCTTATGTACACAGTCTTTCTCCTGTCATCTTGTACTTCTTGAACCTTCTAGGAGCCAAGAAGCCCAGGTCTCTGACCATCCCAATTCCTTCATCTCCTGGCCTGGCTCCAAACCACAGTGATTCTGCAACTGCAAGGACACCATTTCAGAGTCAGCTGAATGACAAGAAAAGTGGACATTTTTTAACATCCAAATCAACAAATAATCAAAAGATGAAGTCAAACAAAGTGAAGTAACTCATAGAAAAGGAGATATGAACTAGGACATAAGTGACCCTCAGGGAAGTTAGAAGAGAGTCAAACCTCATCTCATACGAGCCCTCCATACAGCCTCCCCAAACCTGAAAACCAAGAGACCTTATGCCTTGCTTTTTCATTGGACCATATTCAAGAACAGGAGAGATATACTTAAGGATTAGAGGTTTCTGTCCAGACACCTCACCTTTCTCATGAAGTTACATGTCTAGCATGTCAGTCTGCTAAGATGGATTGTATTACTATTCCCTGGATTGGCTCTTTTCCCTGTAAGATGATTATGTATCCCAGCCTACTGCTAGGTGGCATGTAATTCCTCATGCAAATGGAGTATTATTCTCTGCCACCAGAGAGAATATTGTAAGGCTTGGCTATATGACTTGTCTGAGTCAAGGAAATGTGCAGAGGTGACAATGTGTCAATCTAAAGCATATGCTTTGAGGCATCACATGTTTTAGCCAATTCTCTGATTTTCTGTTTGCCACAAAAACAGCACATCTTAAATAAGTACTTCTATTTGCCGGAACTTGGAATGAGATGACACATAAAGCAGAGTCACAGCAGCCAACCCACAACCACCAACATGTATTGCAAGTGAGAAATGAAATTGTGTTGGTATGAGCACCTGAGATTCAGGGGTCATTTGTTACTACAGCTAAACTGACTAGTACATTTAATACTACAAAGTAGTAACACAACTTCTTCGGGATGAGAATACCAACTCTTAAAGGGCTCAAGGGGATTCGATAGGATGGCCTCAAACTTGATGTCATATCTAGTCTGAAGAAACCAGTAATAAAAGACCAATTGCTAGAAGAGCTGGCTTGCTATACATAAGCCAGAGTTATCCTGGAAATTAATGTTCCACAATTCTAGACATGACCCTGAAATAGATCAGCCTCGAAGGAGTGGGGCAATCCTTTATTTGCCCCACTGCAACCCATTTCTTGGAATCCATAACAAGTTAATTTACACTCCATTTTCAGACTTAGAGTCAAGGGAATAAACTCATATAATCAGGGCTGTAAGAGTTACTGAACAGAAAAGTTTCTCTTGGCTTCCAGTTTTGAAACTGCCTTTATGGCCCCACCTCTTCCTTTTGTTTATGTATGGGCTTTTTGACAACTGCCACTGCTAAGCCAGTGGCCTCAGGGTACAATTACAAATACTTTAAAACTCAAGGTTAGCATGTTTTTCAAATCAATTAAAAGCAATAAAAATATCGGTGTAAGAAGCCAAGAGCAACCAAAGTCCTAACCACCTGGACAGGCACAGGAACTCACAAGGCTTGACAAACACAGTCTTTCCAGGACAAAAACTGTGAGATGCGGAAAAACAATTGGACAGGAGGGAATCATGGCTAAGCAGAGGGGATTTGTTCCTCGAATGCTGCTGCCTAATCCAGGAAGGACAGACAGGGATGGGAAGACTTTGAGCCTGGCTCTCAGAGCTACGCCCCACTCCTTGGCAAGCGTAGCTTTGGTGGTGGGGCCTGTGCCTCATAAAGACAGTCAGGGATCCTCTGGTTTAACAACCGATGAGTTTTACTGTCCTTGGAGTGAGTTAGCCTTCCAAAGAGTGGTAGCCAAGAGGATTCGCTCTTTGGCTAGACCAGCTTAAGGGGCCTGACTCACCCTCTGGGGCTTGTACAGTCTGGAAAAAGATGAGCAAAAGGCAGTGGTTAAGAGGCAAAGCTTGGGAGCAAAACAAGGATTGGCCAACAAGAATGTCCTATCTGGGAGCAACCACAAGTAGGCAAGGCTGTTCCGGCTCCTGGCAGGCCAGTCTCCTTTTACAGATGAGAAGCCTGAACCCAGAGAGGTGAAATGACTCACCCAAGGCCATCCAGTCAGGGAGAGACTAGAGGGAGGCAAGGCTGCAGATCAGATTTCCTGGCTGCTGGAGAGAAGCTTTTCTTTCCCTACCACACTGGTCTATTCTAAAATGAATGTAAGGGCTTTGCTGCAGCCCCTAATGTCAAGTTCAGGTCAGCAGACAACAGGCAAAACTTCCAACAGGCAAGTTTTCCAGATCTGAAACACTTGGAGTTGAAGAGTAATTAAGCCCAAGATACTGACTTTTCACTCAAAGTTTCCAAAAAGAACAGCTATGGGAGTAAAAGATATTATTGCATAGTTATTATCTGCACGTTAAAAAAAATAAAATCATGTGACCCTTACTTCCTATTTGAAAATTCCAGTCAACACGCACTGTCAGCCCTAAGGATCCTCCTTAGTGAGACCTTCCGAGTTTAAGTTAAACCCATCAGGCTACATTTGGGGGTGGAGCGGGGAAGGCAGGTGGGCGGGGCCGGAGAGCGCAGGAAGAGGAAGAAGGGTGGGTGAAGAAAGTGCTTAACAAAAACATTTACTGACAAATAATGAAAACAAAGAAGTAGGCTTGGGTGGATGCAGTGAAATTAAGTTTTCATATGAGAACTGTGGTAAAGGACTCTCTTCAAACGCTTGTAGGTACTCTGAAAATTGTTTTAAAACACTGCCAACATAAAGATCTCGGAAATACAAAAATGCAATGTGGGAAAAACAGAAACACAGAAAATATTTTAAAATGCAAATGTCTGTTCATCTCCCTCACCTTGGCCAGTGCTCATGCGTCCATTTCTTCCCAAACCAGCTTCTAAAGAGCCATTCAGCAAAATATTGTACAAGTGATCATTAAAAGACATCTTCACCTGTCAGAAAAGCACATTCACTTCACTGTACAAATATTGTCAGTGGAAGAGGTTCTTTCTTTATCATTTGGTTGGCTTTGGGCTTCACAAATTTGGGAATTCTCAGGAGGAAATATTTCCCTAGCTCTTGCTAGATGCGTTTAGTCTCTCTTGACCTGGTACCCATTGTTGCTACTTGAGTCAGAGTTTCTCTTTGCATAAACCACCACGTGAGAGCCAGGACCTCCAAAGAGCTTTCAGGGCTAACAGACCTCTGACAAAACTCAGGGTAAGCTAAGGGGAGTCAAAGAATCACTCAGCTGTTCTGAAAATGATTCTATCTCCTGATTATATCAGAGGGATTAACCCTGCTTGAAAGTTAAGCGAAAATGAGAAAACTAGATAAGCAATGTGAGGACATGAAATGTGGGTTCTGCCTCTGCAAAGGCAGGCAAAGCTGACACAAGAGGGCACTTCAGCCCATAATCCTTTTAGAAGGAATTCCTTGGGCCCCCCTTCCTCCGCCCTCCAAACCCCACTTCAGCCACAACCCAGACCATGAACCTGATCCTTAAATGAATTAAAGCTGTACTACTTCAAAAGGGAAAATATTAAGTGGATTGAGTTCAGGCTTCACATAATCTTGCATCAGGCATAATGCTGTTAGACTGTTATTAGAGACAAAATTTATAGTAACTTTATAGTCAACTGTTGATCACACAGCATGAAACGGGTCACAGAAAGGGCTCAGCTCACAAAGAATCCAAAAGCTTTTTCTTGCCTGCAGTTTCAAAATCACCCTCCCCAAGGAGTGTGAGCAAAGCTGGTGTCAGAGAAACCAACTTAGCCAGTTTGAGTTTCATTTCCCTCCACTCAAGAAGTAATGATGAAACACCACGGAAACACTGCTTTTAAAAACTACCTGGATTCCTCAGGTTCTGTTAGAGCACTTCATAAGAAGTAACAGAGAGGACAAATGTTAAACAGCACTGGATTTTTTTTCATAAGGTGAGACTTCAGTTCGGTAGGTTGACTTTTCCACAGTTTAAAAAGATCCCACAGCACATACATTAATAAATAAAAAATTCACCACTATGGAGTCCTTTAAAAATCAAGTATAATCTGACACTCATATTTAATTCCTTGTTAATTGCCACATTTCACCAGATTCATGGCCGAATAACCAAAATAATGACACGGTCATCCTGGAGGTCTGAGCTGTCAAATTCATAGTCCTTAATCCAACTATGTAGACACCAACATTCACTGTTTATTACCATCATTCTCATTTTACAGATGTAAAAAAAGTGACACCCCAGGAGCCAATGTGGCTCAGTGGTTGAGTGCCAGCTTTCCCACATACAAGGTCCCAGGTTCAATTCCCAGCCCTGGTATCTTAAAAAAAATTAGGCCCCAAAAGGTGAAGTAACTCGTTCAAGTTGCATGACTAGAAAAGGGCAGGGTTAGGGTTTCAGCCCAGGTAGCCTGGGTCAGAATTTTTGCTCTGGACAATTATGCTATACTTGCTCCAAAGCAGGAAGAAAAGCAGCTGTGAGCTATTTTGAGCCTGACTAGCTGAGAGAAAGCTTGTATCACTGATAGAAAGAGAAGATCCAAAAGTTCTGTTTTGAGAGAAAAGATAGAGGGTCCATGTTAGATCTGTTAACTCCAATATATAACTGAGGGTTAGAATTAATAAATAATTATGATTACTGAAGCATTATATAAATGACTTTATTTATTTATTTATTTTTAAAGATTTTATTTATTTATTTATTTGTTTGTTTCTTTCTCTCCCTTCCCTCCCCGACCCCCCACCACCACCACCCCAGTTGTCTGTTCTCTGTGTCTATTTGCTGCGTGTTCTTCTTTGTCCGCTTCTGTTGTTGTCAGCGGCGCAGGAACCTGTGTTTCTTTTTGTTGCGTCATCTTGCTGTGTCAGCTCTCCATGTGTGCGGTACCATTCCTGGGCAGGCTGCACTTTCTTTCGCACTGGGCGGCTCTCCTTACGGGGCGCACTCCTTGCACATGGGGCTCCCCCATGCGGGGGCACCCCTGCGTGGCAGGGCACTCCTTGCGCGCATCAGCACTGCGCATGGGCCAGCTCCATACAAATGAAGGAGGCCCGGGGTTTGAACCGCGGACCTCCCATGTGGTAGATGGACGCCCTAACCACTGGGCCAGGTCCCCTTCCCGAAATGACTTTATATTATAAAATAACAAAAAGTTAATTCCTGAAATTACTGAAGCTGGTTAGACTGGACTCACCCTGTTTATGGCTACTCTAGAATTGACCTCAGCCTTGTGTAAGCTTACTATTGGGATGGTAACCACTACATGCGCCTCTCTTCACTATGCATATGAAAGACCTTGAAACTGATCTTTCTTCTGTATAACTCAATCCCAAACCCTTGTAACTGACCCTGGCTTGCTACCCCACCCCTCTCCATCCTGTTCAGCCCCTTCATGTTCATTAATGAAGGAGTCTGTGTTCAGCTGCACCCCAATTATTCATTAGCACCCCAATATTATAAAATATGGGATCAATTCTGTTATAAGATACTGGAATTTCTGCAGATCAGGGAGGCAGTTTAGGGTCATGAACTCACAACCAATAAAACTCCCTCTCTTTGAAACCCTGTGTCTCAGGAATTGGCTTTAAAGATGCATCAGGAGGAAAGAAACTGCTTTTTCTTGGTATTAAATGGAGAGCTCTGGTGGAACAGGGAGAGGTAAGGTAGGGCTGACTGTGTGAATTCTGGGCTTCCTCCACGTAAGGCGTGGAAGTCGATGAGACCTCAGAACAGAAAATCACAAAGTGAAATGGTACTGCAAGGACTTCATTTAGAGGGGGCCACAACCAGGATGAGGATAAAGGAAAGGCAACTGTGAAGCCAGAAAGACAGAAAAGAACCAAAACATACAATGTCTGCGTGGTCAAGGGTACAGCAATGCAATGGATGTGGTACTAGATATGTTGAATGCCAAACTGCTGACTTGTGCTGCTAGCAAATTGAAATAAGTGTTATATTTAACCATTTGAGGGCAGGCAATTGGCAGGACTCAAGCTTACTTTAACTTTCCATTTATTGAGATCACTTTTGGTCACTATATAACAAAAACTGGCATTTTCAGAAACAACTTTAATTCTCAGTTCACTAAAATGCACAGAAACAGAAACATATTAAGGACTTTGTAAATAATCACAATGGTCCAAATATGAAAGAACGCTAATCACTTCTTAAATTCAGAAATATATAGAAGGGCTTAAAAAGCAGCAGAAAGAGTGCTATATTTTGGCAAAATAATGGATATTACTAATGCAAATATCTAATGATCTCTAACTTGTGGCAAGTAGGAAAAGTAAAATTGCAACCTAATAAGAAAGGAGTAGAAACTTTGTTGTTTGTCCCAGTACATGAAAAGAAGAGGCCTTTCAATGAAATGTTATCGTTATTGGAAAAATGTGTTATCCCACACATTTATTACCATTTTTCCCAAAGAATTCACCTAACTCTTCCTACTTCATATAGAATCTTTGATCAGAAAAGGTCATCCATTGTAAATCACCAGTACAGCCAGGAGCTCCTGTCTCTATTAATTATAGAGTTCAAGGCTACCTCCCTGTGGCATTGATCAGATTCTTCCCTTGGGAGAAAATAAAACAAAAGTCTGGACCAAAATAATTAGCTTGTTTCTCATTAATCTTCTCTTCATCTTGCTCCTAATTCTTCTATGTGATTTTCAGACCCTCCTTGCTGGGTCACTGTTATTGTTATGTCCTAAAATGTGACAGGCAAGTTTTGTTTTTTTGGGGGGGAAAGGTAGGTTTTATATATATATATATATTTTTTTTCTGTTGTAACTTTTTAGCTGTGCCTGACCATTATCATTATTATTTAACAAATAATAGTTGAGACAAAAAATAACAAAAAATAGTTGAGTCCATGAAATGCAAGACACTCAGCAGAAAAATGGGGAGATAAAGAAGCATTAAACATGGCTTTTAGAATTCAGATCTGGGTTCGATTTGTAGAATAAGACAATACTGAGGTTTGGGCAACCATATGGTATTTTGGTTTCATAGCAAATTCACATTTGCTGATTTTTCCATGTTTTATTTTTGTTTTCACAAAAGCTACTGTCCAAAAAGATTTTAAAAGTTATATCTTATCATCATAAAATTGATCTTTTGATGCTAAAAAGAGGAACAAATCTGTATTTCTTGCTATTTCAGAGTCACTAGTCCTGCCTGGTGAGGTCATTTGAAAGCTTTAATCTTTCATCCCCAGCTTTGTAGCAATTGGAAATTTGATATATATGGCTTCTATGTTATGTCCAAGTAATTAATAAAAATTTTCACAAGAAAAGTTCCAGAACAAAGAACTGTGGTTGATCTCCTTTGATTTACATCCTCCTCATGTGATTGTTCAGCTCCCTGGAAAGTCACCTGTTTGGTACTATCAGGCATCCCTCATACCTTTATCTTGTTCATAAGATTTTTAAAATAGGCTACATTCAATGTGTTACAATAATAAAGGTCATCAAGGACTCATTTGTTATTCATAACTATTGTACCTCTATGTAAAGAAAAGAAAAAAGAAGAACTGCAGAGATATCTGATAAGAAAGTCGAAATAGGAACCAGCCACAAAAACAATAGCAGAAACCATGTGTGAAGAAACCGCAGGGCTCAGAGAGTGAGGCATACCAACAAATCATCAGGAGAGTACAGAAATCCATATGCCTTTAGGAAACATCCATGTTTCTAGGAATATGGCTCTTCACTCCCCTAGGAATATTGTGAAATAATTTAGGATGTGTGAAAGGAATACATTGTAGAATCATTTTATAAAATTTGGTAGATATAATGATCATAGACAGTATCTGCCTGGGTTATGGGAGATGAGGTTTTCGTGGACTTTGGCTTGAGATCTGATATTTGCTCTTCAAGACAATATTGAGGCTGGTCTTTACTGCTGTCTTAGTTTGCCAGAGCTGCTGTCATAAATGCCACACAATGGGTTGGCTTAAACGACAAGAATTTATTGACAGTTTTGAGGCTAGGAGAATTCCAAATTCTAAATATTTGCAAGGCTTGCTTGCTCCCCGAAGACTGATGTGTTATGGTGCTGGCAGTCAACAACGCATAGGGTTCCTTGGCTTTCCTGTCACATAGTGCTGTCCTCTCTTCTCTGGTTCTTGCTGACTTCCAGCTTCTCCCCATGGTCTCTTCTCCTTATAAAGCCTCCAGTAATCTGGAGTAAGATCAGTGCTTACTCAGTTTGCCACACCTTACCTGAAAACACCTTCGAAGGTCCTATTTACAATGGATTCCCACCCACAGGGACATGCACAAATACTAAGAACATGTCTAGGGAGCAGTTGTAGCTCAAGTGGTTGAGCACCCGCTTCCCATCTACAGGGTCCTGGGTTCAATCCTCGGTACCTCCTAAAAGCAAGTCAAACAAACAAATAAACACCAGCTCTCATTGGGAAGCAGGTGTGGCTCAGTGATTGAGCACCTGCTTCCCATGTATGAGGTCCTGGGTTCAATCTGTAGCACCTCCTAAAAAAAAAAGAACATGTCTAAATTGGGAGACATAATTCAGCCTACTACAATTGGTTATCAAAGTTAGTTTTAATTTGGGGTTGTTTGTTACTTTTATACTTTCCTCTGTGGAATCTACTAATAAAATATTTTAGAATTCTCAGATATATATTTTCAAATTATTTTTATATTTCCAGTCTTCTTTCATCTCTCCAATTCTTCAGTGACTCTATCAATACATTCAAAAGAACTTTTACACCCTGAGAGGTAACTTATCTAATATTGGAGGCATAGTCACAGTTAAAATTTCTTGAGGGTCTCTTACTCTCACTTCACAAATTCCAGGTCCGTTGGTCAGAACTTTGACGGCCCATTGTCATCAAAGAGCCACAAATCCATCTCCTCTCTCTGCCATTTATTAGCTATGTGACTTTGGGCAAATTCCCAACCCTTCCAAGCCCCATTTTGTTTCTCTGTAAATTGGGGATACCTCAATCCACAGTGTTACCATAAGGATTAATTGAATATATGCAAGAAAACCATGTAAATGACAGCTATTATTATTCTCATTTTATACTTGTTCTTACCTTTTCCAGTGGGAATATCATTTCCCTTAATGAAGATATCACATCCATTTGCTTAATAATTATTAAGTACTTATGATGTGCCAAGGTAAATGTTGAATATACAAACATGGAAAAAAACACAGTCCTTCCCTGAAAGGAGTTTGGACAAGTGCAATATATTACATGTCAAGCAGCAGGCCAAGAGTGCTTTGAGAGCACACAGGGAGCTGAGATGGGAAAGGGCAGGGAGGTCACCAGGGGAGTTTACTCTTGAGTCTTTGAAGCCTTGGCCAGGAAAGGTGACACGGACAAAGGAGAGTACTCCCAGAACAAAGAGCAGTCTATACAAAAAGCACAGAGGTGAATAAAGGCTTTGGGACAGAACCTCAAATGGGCCAGAAGGGTTGAGTGTGAATACGAGAGGGCTGCAAGTTCTGAAGATGGACACTAGCAGGGGCCTGACCACACATGCATGGGCACACGCACACACACACACCAGAATGGCATGCCTGGGAGTCTATTTGTTGTCCTAACCGCTGCAGAGAATCTCAGGAGGATTTTCATGAGGGACGTGGGATGGTCAGAGTCACACTTTAGAAATCTGGGTTGACAGTAATGTGGAGAAGCATTTAGAAAGAAGGTGAGACTAGATGCAGAGAAACCACTTAGGAGGCCGGTGAAATAATCTTGGAGAGAAATAAGGAGAGTCTGAAGAAAAGCAGTGCTGATAGGTTAGAGACCAGAGAACTCATTCCAAAGATATTAACAAGGTGAAAAATTAAAATTCAGTTGCCATTTGGTGGATTACTGAAAGGAGGAGTGAAAAAGCACCCCAGTTTTTGCCTTGGGTGAGTGGATGATGCCATGTGCAGAGGAATGATATTATAATAGGAAGGGGAGATTTTGGAAGACAGATGAATATATAATGAATATATAATTCTCTCTGGACTCACTGTAATTGGAAGATAGAAATAAAATAACATTTAAATATTTCTTATTTCTATCTCTCATCTATTAACCATACTTTACTACATTATACCCTGTAAGCAATGACATTGCAGACCATAAATCACACATCATTTAAAGCAGCAAGCAAGCTTGAAAATCGTAAGGGTCTCTTCTTTTTCTTGCTTTCCTTGCTATATACAGTTTTTAAAAAATCTTGATGGCTTTGATTTCATCTTTTTAAAAAAGATATATATGGAACTTTGAGACTTAGCAGTACTTAAGATTATCATTATGAGCTTCAATTATCATTTAGTGGGAAGCAGATGTGGCTCAAGCAACTGAGCTCTCACCTACCACATGGGAGGTCCATGGTTCAGTTCCCAGTGCCTCCTAAAGAAGCAGTGAGCTGGCATGATGGGTAAGCACTGCAAGCTGACACAAGATGACACTACAAGAGACACAAGAAGGAAAACATAATGAAAGACACAACAAGACAGGGAATGGAGGTGGCTAAGTGATTAGGTGTCTCCTTCTCACATCAGAGGTCCTGGGTTCAGTTTCTGGTGCTTCCTAAAAGAAATGAGGAAGACAAGAGATGCCACAAGTGCAAATAATGAGGGGTGGAGAGAAGCAATTTTTAAAAAATTATCATTTAGTAGTAAATTAAGGTAACATCAAATAAAATGAGTACTAGCTGATAGAATTCCAGTGGATTTTATTTCCAGATTTAGAAATCTTGTGAGTTGTTTTTTTACTTTGAAATAATATCAGATTTTCTTGGCATTCTATCAGCTGGGAATCTATTTTTTTGAAACTAAAAATTTCAATTTGAAATCTATTTTTTTATTTATTTAATAGAAAATGCTACAAATAACTCTATACATATAAATGTGACAATTTAGGTGAAATGGGCTTAAACACCATAAACTACTGAATCTCACCCAAGATGAAATAAATAAACTGAGTCATTCAGCTGTTAAAGAAATTGAACTTATAGTTTTAAAACTTGCGAAAAAAAAGATAACTCTAGGACCAGATCATTTCATTGGCCAATCCCCCCAAAGCACTAAAGAAGAAATTGTACACATTCTACACAATCACGTCCACGTAAGAAGAGAGAACACTTCTCATTTCAGCATTACTTTGATACTAAAAACAGATATAAACAGTAATAAAACCTACAGACCTATATCCCCCATGAACATAAACACAATAACATTGGAAGTCCTAGGCAGTACAATAAGGCAAGAAACAGAAAAAAAGGCATAACAGTTGGAAAGAAAGAAATAAAACTGCTCCTATTTGAGGTGACATGGTTATCTGTGTAGAATTTCCAAAGGTTTCTATCAAAAACAACCCTTCCTAGTGATAAATACATTTGCAGGATACAATCACACAAAAGCCAATTGTATTTTGGTCTGCTAGCAATAAACAATTGGAAGCCAATATTAAATGTAAAGAACAATACCATATACAATAGCACTAAGAATATAAAACTCCTAGATATTAATCTAATAAAACATGTATAGGATCTGCATGATGAAAACCACAAAATGCCAATGAAAGAATAAAAGAAAACCTAAATAAATAAAGACATATTATGTTCATGTATTGAAAGACAACACTATAAAGAGGTCAATTCTCCCCAAATTGATAAATAGATCCAAAAACTCCCAATCAAAATTCAGCAGGATTTTTGTAAATATATACAAGAAGATTTTTAATTTTTTATGGAATGTCAAAGATCCTGGAATAGCCAAACAATTTTGAAAAATAAGAACAAAGTGGAAGGAATAACACTACTTGATTTTTTTTTTTAATTTTTAATTTAAATGTTACATAAAAATGTAAGGGATTCCCATATGTCCTGCTCCCTCCCCCTCCCACACCGTCCCACATTAACAACCTCCTTCACTAGTGTGGTACATTTGTTAAAACTGATAAACACATTTTGGGGCTTTGTCACTAAGTGTGGATTATAGTTTACATTATAGATTAAACTCTCTCCTGCACAATTTTGTAAGTTATGACAAGATATCCAATGACCTGTATCTGTCATTGCAATGTCATTCAGGACAATCCAATGTCCTGAAAATTCCCCCATATTACACCTATTTTTCCCTCTCCCTCCCCTCAGAACTTCTGGTGGCCACTACCTCCACATCAATAATAAAAGTACTTCCATTGCTAGAATAAAAATAAGACTATAGTAAAATAATAGTAGTCTACTCTAGTCCATCATTTAGTCCCCACTATTGAGGTTTCTGGGATGGTGATGCCCACTCCACCTCTAATTGAGAGGGGAATTAGGTGCCATGGGGCAGATGGATGGGACTATCTTGCTTGCAGTTTTAAACTCTCTCTGTTCCTTGGGATGGTCATTGTCCATCATCTTCTCCTTGTTAGTTGTCCTGGGTGAGTCCAATGAAATAGAGAGTAGGTATTGCAACTCTGTTGAGATTCAGAGCCTGACTGGCATATGCAAAACCCAAAGATTTCAGTCTCTTGGACATAAAACTATCAACTCTAGTATTAACTACAGTTTCAAATATAAGGGGCTGAAGAGCCATGTGTAAAGAACCACAACTGAGTCCAACTCTGTTTCACTGGGAAGCATAAATTCCAAAGTAGGGCCCACTGGCAGGGTGCCAAACTCCTGAGTTGTCAGCCCTGCTTATAGTGTCTGGATGTCTCCAGAGCCCTCAGGAGCCCTGCTATTTGAGGCAATATTTACTCTGGCAGTCAATGAGATCCTGCTGATATGTGCATAAATGTAACCTCTGGAGTGGCCTTCCAGCTCACATTGAAGTCACTTAGCCTATAAACTCATTTTTCTTTACCCTTTCCCCCTTTTGGTCAAGGTCTTTTTCCAGTTGCATTGCTAGCTGGTACTTGGTAGTACTCCCTCAGTATCAGGGAGGCTCATCCCCAGGAGTCATGTCCCATGCTGGGGGAAGACAATGCATTTATATGCTCAGAGAGAGGTCTTATTGGCTTAGAGAGAGGTCACATTCGATCAACAAGGAGACTCTCAGGAGGAAACTCTTAGGCAATCTATAATACTAGGCTGTTTCAATTTCAAAAGAAAAGATTCATAAGTACAGTCATCACTATCAAGGGCCTGTCGATAGCACACCCTCCTTCATTAGTTACTGCCCCTATGTTCAAGGGATTCTTACTGTCCTAAAAGAGAATGTGGTAGAACTCTCCAGGATGGGAATTGGATATCTTTCGGTTATTGTGCAGATCTCCACCCACCATGACAATTCCCCATGAATACTTCAACTCTTTCATATGCCTTATAGGTATGCCCCAGGTAACCCCCTCCCATGCATCCCTCCGTCACTGACACCCTGCACCAATGATCCTCCCCTGACACAGTTGTAACCTTTCTGTGATCCAAAACTTCAAGAATGAAGCCAACAAAATAACTGAATAAAATTAATAAGAAAAAAATAATAAAGGTAGTTTTAAAACTGTCAATAAAATACAAAAAATTTAAAAAAATAAAGTTTGACATTATGTTTTTCTTCCCTGTAAGATCTGTTGTCTTGTATGTGCAGTGACATTTTCTTCCATTTATTCCCCCGGTGTCTTTTTTTATTTTTATTTTTTCATTTTTATTCTTCAAAGAAGCTTTAGGTTATAGGAAAGTCATGTACAGGATATAGGGGATTTCCATATACCCAATATCCTCCCCTTTTTCCCCTTTCCCCTATTAATAACATTTTACATGTGGATGGTACATTTGTTGCAATTGATGTCAAATATTGAAGCATTGCTACTAACCATGGTCAATGACTTACATTATGGTTTACATTTTGGACCATAACACTTTTATAAATTTTGACAAAATTTAACTTGTCCTGTATCCATCATTGCAAGATCATGTAGAACAATATCAATGCCCCAAAATGTCCCATCTTCCATCTGTCCTATTCCTCCCTCACCCTCACCTCAGGACCCACAACAACCACCAAGCTTCACTCCTTGAAGAACAAGATTCATAGTTATTTGCAACAACACTGAGGGCTTGACATACTGGCCTGTCCTCCCATATTAGTCACTGCGTGTGCTCTCGAGAGACTACCACCCCTCTATTTGAGAACATAGCAGGACTCCCCAGGATGGAAGTCCAACACCTTCATGTTCATTGTGTCAGTCTCCACTCACTGATAAAGCACACTATGACAGGATGAACATACATACTCCCTGGAAGCCTGCCCCAGAAGCGCCCTGTCCTGCATGTCCCCACCCCATCCAACACACTAAACCAGTAAACCTCCCCTGCCATGTTTGCCAAAAGAACATTCTCAAAGTTGTAGTTTCAACCACATACCCGCAAAACCCCAGAGTTCATCTGCTCCCTCTCCTGACTGTCTCCCCAGTTCCATGGACAGTGCAACGCCCCCCATCACCCTACCTCCCTCAGAGACCAGCACCACCCAATAGTATCACTGCAATACTGTCATGTTCATCCACTGCACAATTATACTGTTCCACCCTATCATAGATTTTGCCCAAATGGGCATTGGCTCACATCTATCTACTCCCTTTCTGTCTCCTGCAAATCTATCTTCTAGACTCTAGCTCTGTTTGTCTGCTCAATTTGCTTAATTCATATCAGTGAGGTCATATAATATTTGTCCTTCAGTACCTGACTTGCTTTACTCAACATAAGGCCTTCAAGGTTCACCTAGGTTATCCCATGTGTTAATACTGCATTCCTTCTTACAGTTGAGTAATATTCCATTGTATGTATATACCAGGTTTTGCATATCCATTCCTCTTTTGAAGGACATTTAGGTTGTTTCCAATTTTTGGCAATAGTGAATAATGCTGCTGTGAACACTGGGGTGTATATATCTGTTTGTGTCCCTGCTTTTAATTCTTCTGGGTATATACCCAGTAGTGGGATTGCTGGATCATATGGGAGGCCTATAGTTAGCTTCCTGAGGAACCGCCAATTTGTCCTCCACAATGGTTGTACCATCCTGCATTCCCACAGTGGTAGATAAGGGTTCCCATTCTTCCACATCCTCTCCAACATTTGTAGTCCTCTGGGGTTTTTTAATAGCTGTCAGTCTAATGAGTGTAAGATGATATCTCACTATAGTTTTGATTTGCATTTCCCCAATAGCTAGTGATGTTGAACGTCTTTTTATGTGCTTTTTAGCCATTTGTATTTCTTCTTTACAGAAGTGTCTATTCAAATCACTTGCCCATTATTTAAATAGGCTGTTTGTCTTTTTATTTTCAAGGTGTAGGATTTCTTTATATATGCTGGATATTAGGCTCCTATCAGATATATGGTTGCCAAATATTTTTCCCCACTGAGTAGTCTGCCTTTTTACTTTCTTGACAAACTCCTTCGAGGTGCAAATTTTTTTTTAATTTCAAGAAGGTCCAATTTATTTTTCTTTCGTTGCTTGCACTTTGGATGTAAAGTTCATGAACCATTTCCTAATAGAAGATATTATAGCTGCTTCCCTACATTACGTTCCAAGATCTTTATGGTCTTGACTCTTATATTTAGATCTTTGATCCATCTTGAGTTCATTTTTGTATAAGGTATGAGATGGATATCCAATTCTCCAAGGACATTTTGTTGAAGAGGTCATTCTCTCCCAGTTGAGTGGGCTTGGTGGTCTGATGAATATCAGTTGGCTGCATATGCAAGGATCTATATCAGAACTCTCACTTTGGTTTCATTGGTCAGTATGTCTATCCTTGTGCCAATATCATGCAGTTTTGACCACTGTAGCTTTGTAGTGTGTTTTAAAGTCAGGTAGTGTGAATCCTCCAATTTTGTTTTTCATTTTCAATGTGTCTTTGGCTATTTGAGGCCTCTTGCCCTTCCAAATAAATTTCATAGTTAGCTTTTCCAATTCAGTAAAAAATTCTGTGGTAATATTTATTGGGATTTTGTTAAATCTGTAAATCAGTTTGGGTTGGATAGACATCTTAATGATGTTAGTCTTCCTATCCATGAACAGGGAATATTCCTCCATTTATTTAGGTCATCTTTGATTTCCTTTAACATTGTTGTGGAATTTTCTGCATAAAACTTATTTACATCTCTAGTTAAATTTATTCCTTGGTATTTGGTTATTTTAGTTGCTATTATAAATGGGATATTTTTCTTGGTTTCCTTCTCAGATTGCTCATTATTGGTGTACAAAGTGCTACTGATTTTTGCACATTAGTTTTATAACCTGTGACTTTTTTGAACTCATTTTTAAGCTTGAAGCTTTGTTGTATATTTCTTAGGACTTTTGAGGTATAGGATCATGTCATCTGCAAATAGTGAGATTTTCCCTTCTTCCTTTCCAATTTGGATGCCTTTTATATCTTTTTCAGGCCTAAGTACTCAAGCAAGTACTTCTAACACAATGTTAAATAAGAGCAGTGACTGAGCATCCTTGTCTTGTTCCATATCTTAGAGAGCCACACTACTTGATTTTAATACTTGCTATAAAATTATAGTAATCCAGACAGAGTGTTAGTAGTGAAGGTTTAGACATATTAATGCATGGAGTAGAATAAAAGTTTCACAATTAGAACTACACAGATATGGTCAATTGATTTTTGACAAAGACCCAAAGGCCATTCAATATAAAAAGGTGGTCTTTTCAACAAATAGTTTTGGAATAATTGGACATCCATATGGAAAACAGTGAACTTCTACCTAAACCTCACATCTTATATAAAAATTATCTCAAAATAGATCAACGAAGTAAAGAAAAAACTAAAACTTTTAGTAGACAACATAGGAGAAAAATCTTTGGGATGAAGACTAGACAAAGAGTTCTTAGATATAATATCAAAAGCACAATCTATAAAAGAAAGAAATTGAAAAATTGAACTTTATCAACATTAAAAAACTTTTGCTCTGTAAACGATACTGGCAAAGAATGAAAAGACTAGTTACAGACTGAGAGAAAATCCTTGGAAATCACATATCCAATAAGTACTTGTATCCAGAAGGTATAAATATTTCTTAAAAGGGAAGCAGACTTGGCTCAACAGATAGTGTCCACCTACCACATGGGAGGTCCATGGTTCAAATCCAGGGCCTTCTTGACCCATGTAGAGCTGGCCCACGCACAGTGCTGATGCACAAAATGAGTGCCATGCCACACAGGGGTGTCCCCTGCATAGGGGAGCCCCACCTGCAAGGAGTGCACCCTGTAAAGAGAGTCACCCAGCATGAAAGAAATTTCAGCCTGCCCAGGAGTGCAGCTGCACACATGGAGAGCTGACACAGCAAGATGATGCAACAAAAAAGAGGCACGGATTCCCAGTGCCACTGACAAGAATAGAAGCAGACACAGAAGAACACACAGCAAAGGGACACAGAAAACAGACAACTGGGGTGAGGCAGGGTGGGGCAGGGTATGGTGTGGTAGGGGGTAGAGGGAGAGAAATAAATAAATCTTTAAAAAAAAAAGATTTCTTAAAATTCAACAATAGATAATCAAATAACCTAATTTTAAAATGGGCAAAAGACTTGGACACTTCATGAAAAAGGATACCATGATATCAAGTAAACACATGAAAAGATATTCAACATTATTAGGCATTAGGGAAATGCAAATTAAAACCAGAATAAGATAATACTACACACCTATTACAATGACTAAAATAGAAAATATACCCGGAGATGTACTCACCAGACACAATGGATGTGACATGATGATTGGGGAGAGTGTTACTGTGGGGGGAGTAGTGGGGTGGGGGTGGTAGGGCAGATGGGGACCTCATATATTTTTTTAATGTAATATCTTTTTTAAAAATGAATAAATTGAGTAGAATTTGGAAAAAAATAAAAATAAAATAAAATAGAAAATACAGACATTACCAAGTGATGGCTAGGCTTCAGAGCAACTGGAATTCTCATACTTTGATGGTGAGAATATAAAAACCATACAGCCACTCTATAAATAATTTAGCAGTTTCTTATAAATTTAACCATAGACTTACAATATGACCTAGCAATCCTATTCTTAGACATGTACTTTAGAGTAATGAATTTTATATTTACACAAAAACCTTGCACCAATATTCAGAGCTATTCTATTCATACTTGCCAAAAACTGGAAAGAACCCAAATGTCTTTCAATGGGTATTTTGAATAGTCAAACAAACAGTCATTCATTCGCACAATGAAACACTATTCAGTAATAAAAAGAAATACACTAATACCTGAGAAAAAATATAAACTCTTTTTTAACTGCAAAATAAAATCAGCGCTATCAAACAGAATAAGAGACACTACCCAGCATCATTAACCTTAATAAACAGAAATACAAAAGAAGAAGATTATGTGACACAGTAGAACAGCATGGCACAGCTCCTAATTTCACACCTACTCCCTGAGTAGCCACACTGACTTGTCAACAAAGTCCTGAGAATTTTGACTAATATACCCACACATCTAAAGAGAAGCAAATTTAGTGTGTATATATATATATATATATATATATATACACTATATATATATATATTTATATATATATATATTTTCTTTCTTCTAACTGGAAGAGTGAACAATACTCTATAGAAAAGCTGGCGAGGCAAACAACATGGCTAATTCTCTATGAAGGAAATGAAGACTCTAGAGATACTCATGAATTGAGGAGTAATATGAATCCAAGGTCTAGATATGAAATACATCCTCTTCCAGGTAGTAAGAATTCAGGGGCCTTACATTAAACAGAGTCTCAAAAGTAACACATCCACAGTCACACACACACACACCATGTCCTCTATAGAAGACTGGATAAAATACTGACAAGCTAGCTTTCGGTAGTGATGGATATAGTAACAAACTGAAGCTAGGTTAAACATAAAGTCTGGTCCAGATTTGAATATTGGTGAGAATGATAATTCAGACTCTACTTAAACATCTTTCATTTGTTTCACTATCAAATCAGCAAACAATGCAAAACATATATGTTAATCAAGCTTTCAAGTGAGTGGGGTGGCTCCCTGTGCCATACTTTGCTCTTCATAGAGAATCAACTAAAGTTCGATGATATCAGTATCTTAAAGAGAGTAAATAATCTGTTGTCTAGAAGAGCAGAGAACCATGGTAAAAAATAAGAGTGACTGGAACACAGCATAGCAAGAGTGCAAAGAAACTGAGAGCAAATTAAGAAGAAAGAAAATGGCATAATATGGACATAATGAAGAACCTAACTTAAAAGAAAATAAGAAACAGAAGGAAAGTTTCTAGAGGAGCTTGGTTGGACAACCTAACAAAACAGCTTCAATTTGACAAAGCAAGAGCTCAAATATTAGACTATAAAAGAACACTGTAAGATGAAATGGGAGAATACTATTCTTAAAAAACAAAATGAGAACCAAAGCATTATCATAAAAAAATAAGTTAAAAACAGCAAGAAACAGGGAAGCAGATGTGCCTTAAGCGATTGGGTTCCCGTCTACCATATGGGAGGTCCAGGATTTGATTCCCAGGCCTCCTGGTGAAGGCAAGCTGGCCCACATGGTGAGCTGGCCCATGCAGAGAGCTGACCCACATGGAGTGCTAACCCATGTGGCAAGTTGGCCCGAGTAGAGAGCTGGCAAGCAAGATGACACAACAAAAAGAGAAACAGAGGAAAAACAGTAAGAGACACAGCAGACCAGGAAACTGAGGTGATGCAAGAAACTGAGTGCCTCTCTCTCCCACTCCTCAAGGTCCCAGGATCAGTTCCTGGTGCCACCTAAAGAGAAGACAAGCAGACACAGAAGAACACACAGCAAATGGACACAGAGAGCAGACAACTGGGGGGTGGGGGGAAAGGGAGAGAAATTAATAAAAAATAAATCTTTAAAAATTTAAATTAAATTAAAGGTTTCATATTAGAGAAGTCATGAAACAGAGGGCTGTATCAAATATATAATGATACCAAAAATGTGGGAATTATGACTGAAAATTCATTGTTATAAATCTTGATAACATATAAAAAATAATTTAACATAGGGATCAGAATTTTTTTCCAGAAAAGTTCCAAATAGTAAATATTTTAGGCTTTGTGGGCCATATGTCTTTTGTCAAAACTACTCAGTTCCACTCTTGTAGCTTGAAAGCTGTATTAGACAATGCATAAACAAATGGGCATGACTGTGTTACAATACAACTTTATTTACAAAAAAAAAGTAGAAGGCAAGATTTGGCCTACAGTTTACAGTTTGCTAATCTCTGATTATGCAGAAGGGAAGGAGAAGAAAAGTGATGTGATAAAACCCCAACATAGTAGGTGTTAAAAAACTATTATCTAAAATTGATACATATTGTTTTAAAAACATGTAAAATCCATTTTGAAATTTGTTTAATGTATTTTCCTTTAAAAATGAGTTTTTCACCAAAAAAATAGTGTTTTTGGAGATTAAGCAAATCTAAAATTCAGTTATTTCCTCAGTTCCAATAATTTTATTTTATATGGCAATTAAATTCAAGTAACATTGAAAAGAATTTTATCTTAAAAATTTACTCATGGGGAAGCAGATGTGGTTCAAGTAATTGAGCTCCCACCTACCACACGGGAGATCCCTGGTTCAGTTCCTGGTGCCTCAAAGAGAAGCTAGCAAGCTGGCATGAGGGGCAGGTATGGCAAGCTGACACAATAAGAGACACACCAAGAAAAGCATAATGAGAGACACAAGAAAGCAGGGAGTGGAGCTTCCTAGTGCCACCCAAAGAGGATGAGGAAGTCAGTGAGCTGACTTGATGGGCAAACGAGGAGGTAGGGATAAATAAATACATAATAAATCTTTTTTTTTTTTTTAATTACCCACAGATTATTTTCTGAGCCACAGTCTTTATAGTATTCCTTCATTGTTGGTCTTTAGCACTTAAATAATTTTAATGAGTGTGCTTGTCTTCTTTAAAATTGTCGTTAAAAAACATTGTTACCCAACAAGATTTCAACTGGAACTGAAAAAGTGCAGAGTATAAAATAAGCAATTATGCTACAATTATGATCTGCCATAATTCTTCAATCCCAGGACTTTTCTTGGATTTGACCCATTGGTACCCTCTCTGGGTTCTCTATTGCTTTTCTGGATAGCATAAGCTATTTTTTTTAAATAAGCTGCTGTTTTTGGTTTTTCAGCTTAGGCTCTTGGGTCAGCTCAGGTCACCTATCCTGATAGTGTGTAATTCTCTGTCATATCATCTGATCCTAAAAATATGTCCCTCCAAAGTCAAAGAGTGTGTTTCGCTAACATAGTCAGACCCAGTTTTTATTTTGACAGATATCAGAGACTTAACCTAAGACTTACAGTTTATAATTAAGGGGATGTTGGGCATGGAGAGCACAGGGTAAGAAGGATTTCCTTCATGGGCCCTGTGACTAGGCATCTTTTCTACTCCAGATTTTCTCCCTTAGTTAGAAGTGGGATCATCCAGTGCCTGGGGTTAGAGTGCTGTCCCCAGGACACAAGTAAAATCAAAGGGACTTCCCGGTTCTCCGAGAAAAGCAACAACTGCAGTTTTATAAGAAAGTGCCAGTAACTCATAAACAACTCAGATATCTTTTACAAGGGAGATTAATTTCTAAAAGGATAAATCTGTTGCCTGGTACTGGTCCAAGCATGAACTCAAACCACCAGAACATTTTATCAGAGACTTTCAGTGTAATTTCTTTTTTTATACTTTAAAAATCTTACTATTAATCTGTGCATGGCTAGGATGCCTTAAGCAGGATTGCTAATCGTTAATTTTAAATTCATTTAAATTTTAATACTTTTAAATAATTTCTTCTGTATTTTACTTTGTTGGCTTTCTTTTTCCATAAAGGAAGCAGAAAGACATATCAATCCTCAAGGTTTCCACAAAAACAGAATTTGAAGCACTAATCTAAATATAATGATTTGAGCCTAAATAGACAAAAAAAAAAAAAAAAGTTTCACCTGAATAATACACATTATCCTTCCCAAGTAGTTTCATCTCAACAGCCATCCATTTTCTGAAATTCACTATCACTGTAAGGACCCAGTTTATTGCAAAAGGAAAAAATGAAGTCCTTTGTACTCTACTAAATATATCCGTTTTCTTCTAATCTCACTTGACTTTAGGCTATGCCTTCTTGGTGACATTGTAAATTCTTGGTTAATTTGTATGATGGATACATTTTACTTAAGGGCCAATCAAACATTTAAAAATTAAATTCTCCCTCAAAGAGAAAAATCTATTCCAGACTTCAGAAAGGATCATTCGCCAGCACTCCTTAAATAGTAAGCTACCGTCATCAAACCCATAGTGCCAAACACTCAGGGTCCCTACAGAAATAGCCATTTTGTTTGTTCAGCTGCACATAACCCCACATATCTTAGCCCCATGAATACTTGCTATATTTAGTAACAGCTCAAGTTTCTTATCTTTCTTTAGCATAGTCTTTAAAAATCCTAAGAAACTTCTGCTGCCCTACAAATTTATTCCCATTTTGCTTGTAGTCAATAAGACTTTTTCATTCTTTCTCCCATCCTTAGGCTCAGAGGAGGTTATATTCTTTACCAAAAAATTCTTTTAAAGGAGTTTAGATAAGGCATGAGATCATATAGCAAGGTAGGAATCACTGGGCATCTGCATCCACAAGTATAAACATTGTGGTACCCGCTGAAAGGTAGTAAGAGAGTCAGAATGTAAGGCAGAGCAAATTGCAAATATATATTTTATTTTGAGGTACTGGGGATTGAACCCCTGACCTCGTACATGCAAAGCAGGCACCCAACCGTTAAGCTACACCTGCTCTGCTTTATTTATTTATTTATTTGTTTGTTTATTTGAGAGGTTTTAGGTATACAGAAAAATCAGGCACAAAATAGAGTTCCCATTTACCACTCTATTATTAACACCTTGCATTAATGTATGCATTTGTTACAACCAATAAAAGAACATTTCGGAAGCGGACTTGGCCCAGTGGTTAGGGTGTCTGTCTACCACATGGGAGGTCTGCAATTCAAACCCCGGTCCTCCTTGATCCATGTGGAGCTGGCCCACACACAGTGCTGATGCAGCACAAGGAGTGCTGTGCCACGCAGGGGTGTCCCCCGCGTAGGGGAGCCCCACGCTCAAGGAGTGTGCCCCGTAAGGAGAGCCACCCAGCAAAAAAGAAAGAGCAGCCTGCCCAAGAATGGCACCACACACACGGAGAGATGATGCAACAAAAAGAGACACAGATTCCTGTGCCGCTGACAACAGAAGCGGACAAAAAAAAGAACATTTCTATAATCATACTATTTACTATAGTCCATGAATTACATTAGGGTTCACTGTTTGTATTGTACAGTCCTATGTTTGCTTTCTTCTTTCAATTTTTATTTTGGAAACATATGTAAATCCTAAAGTTTCTCTTTTCAACCATGTTCAGACATACAATTCAGTGCTGCTAATTATATTCACAATATTGTGCTACCATCACCACCATCCATTACCGAAACTTTCCCATCACCCCAAGTAAAAACTGTATGCAGCAAAGTATTAACTCCCCATTTCTATCCCCATCCCAGACCCTAGTGACTTCTATTTTGGTTTCTGACATTATGAATTTACTTCTTCTAATTATTTCATATCAACGAGCGCATACAATATTTAGCCATTTGTGTCTGGCTTATTTCGTTTGACATGATGTCTCCAAGGCTGATCCGTGTTGTCACATATATCAGAACTTCATTCCTTTTTTATGGCTGAATAATATTCCATTGTACATAAATATATTTTATTTATCCATTCACTGGTTGATGGACAATTTAGTTGCTTCAGTCTTTTGGCAATGGTGAAAAATGCCCCAGTGAACAGCAGTGTGCAAATATTCCAGTACATCTTGATTCAGATTTCTTTAATCAAGTCAGTGACAAAGGGAATGAGTGAGTAACAGTCATGGTGATTTTTGATTGTTAGTCTCATGTGGCCAGATAATGGTGAAAACTCAAGCCTGGTTTACAGATGGTTCTGCACAATATGCGGTTACCACTGAAGTGCACAGCTGCAGCACAGCAGGAGCTTTCTGGGACGTCCCTGAAGGATGGTGATGAGGAGAAATCCTCTCAGTGGGCAAACTTCAAGCGGACCACCTGGTTGTTCATTTTGCTTGGAAGAAGAAATGGACAGAGGTGTGTTTGCACACTGATTCATGGACTGTCACCAATGGTTTGGCTGGATGGCCAGGGACTTGGAAGGAACATAATTAGAAACTTGGTGACAAAGAAGTCTGGGGAAGAGGTATGTGGATAGACATTTCTGAGTGGGCAAAAAATATGAAAATATTTGTGTCCCAATTGAATGCTCACCAGAGGAGGAATTTAATAATCAAGTCAGTAAGATGACCGGTTCATTGAATACCAGTTAGCGTCTTTCCCCAGTCACTCCTGGCATTGCCCAATGAGCTCATGAACAAAGTGGTCATGGTGGTAGGGATGGAGTTTATGCATGGGCTTAGGAACATGGTATTCCCCTCACCAAGGCTGACTTGGCTACAGCCATTGCCGAGTGCCCAATCTGCCAGCAGCAGAGACCCACTTTCAGTCCCAGATATGGCACCATTCCCCAAGGTGATCAGCCTGCTACCTGGTGGCAGGTTGAATACATTAGACCACTTCCATCATGGAAGGGGCAGTGATTTGTTCTAACTGGAATGGACACAAGATATGCATTTGCCTTCCTTGCATGCAATGCTTCTTCCAAAACTATCATTCATGGACATACTGAATGTCTTATTCATCATTATGGTATTCCACACGGCATTGTTTCTGAACAAGGAACTCACTTCACAGCAAATGATGTTTGGGAATGGGCACATGTTCATGGAATTCACTGGTCTTACCATGCTCCACATCATCCTGATGCAGATGGATTTATAGAATGGTGGAATGACCTTTTGAAGACGCAATTATGGCACCATCTAGGTGGCAATGCCTTGTAGTGTCTGGGGCAATGTATGGTGCTGCTTCTCCCATAGACAGGATCCCCAGGTCCAGGAATCAAAGGGTTGGAAATAGGAGTGCACCACTTACTATTATCCATAGTGATTCACCAGGAAAATTTTTGCTTCCTGTCCCTGCATCCTTAAGCTCTGGTTAGTCTACAGGTCTTAGTTCCAAAAGAAGAAGTTTTCCACCAGGGAACACAACAATTATTCCATTGAAATGGAAGTTAAGGCTGCCACCTGGCCACTTTTGGCTCCTCATGCCTCTGAATCAACAGGCAAAGAAAAAATTATTGTACTGACAGGGGTGATTGATCCTAACTATTAAGGAAAAACAGTATTGCACCTACACAATGGGGGTAAAGAAGAATTTGCTGGAATACAGGAGATCCCCAAGGCCATCTCTTAGTACTACCTGCCCTGTGATAAAAATCAAGGGAAAACTGCAACAACCCAATTCAGGCAGGATTACCAATGACCCAGAATCTTCAGGAATGAAGCTTTGAGCCATCACACCAGGCAAAGAACCACAACCAGGTGCTTGTTGAGGGTAAAGGGAATATGTAATGAGTAGTGGAAGAAGATAGTGATAAATACACATTTTGACCACATGACCAGTTACAGAAATGAGGACTGTAATGGTCATACATATTGCTTCTTTGATTTTTATTATGAGGTTTTTTTTGTAAATGTACATGAAACAATTATCTTTGTTTTCTTCCCTACCTTATCCTCTTATTATATGACTTAAGTTTTATCAGTTTCATTCATAGTATTTAAGTTATAGGATATCAGGTTTAAGAGTGACTACTTCTCAAAGACTTGCACCCAATTCTGGAGAGACTTAATGCATTTCCAGTTATATGCAGGACAGCTAAATATTTTTAGGTGAAAAATATGTCTGTTATTGTTTGTACTTAGGGACTAAGTATGGTTTAAGGTGATATGTATGTCTATCAAATTGGCAAAGGGTAGCCTGTGATGGTTAGGCTTTTGTGTCAACTTGGCCAGATAATGGTGCCCATTGTTTGGCCAAGAAAGCACTGGCCTCACTGTTACTGTGAGGACATTTTATGGACTTAAATCTTCAGTGAACTGATTGAATCGATAAGTAATTACATCTACAATTAACTGAGGAGATTACCTTCAGCAATGAAAAGTCTTAAAAGGAGGAGTGATGATTTCAGCAGTCAGAAGAGAAATTTCCATCTCTATTTCAGCCAGCCAGCCTCTCCTGGAGAGATTAATAAAAACCTTCATTGGAGTTTCCAGTTTGCAGCCTGCCCTGTGGAATTTGGACTTGTGCACCCCCACAGTCGCATGAGACAACTGCATAAAATCTCATATTATTTACAGATATTTCTTGTCAGTTCTGTTTCCCTAGAGAACCCTGACAAATACAGTGACTTTGTATAAATACACCCAAAATGTTGGTAGATGCTTTCTGGATTCCAAAGAAGAAGAGTGAACCACTGAATAATTTCTAATTAAGCTTCAAATTTTGTTTCCAGAAAAACAAAGAAGAGGTTGTTATAACAAAGTAATAAAATAATAAATAATAACAAAAATAAATAATAAAATAAAATAATAAAAATAAATAATAAAATAATAAAAATGAATAAGGAAGGAAAACAGAGACATGGTTTTAAACAGGAACATCTGAGATTAAATCATGAGGAAGAAATTTTAGGCTGAATAAATAAGGCATTTGCTGAGTGAGTTTGGTACTTTCTTACATGGCAGGGTTAAAAGAACAGTCTGAGCGGTCACTAGAAAAAAATTATTTATTTCAGACTTCCAAATAATTGCCTTATAAAAACAACACTGTGTCAGAAACGTGGCTCTGTCTCCCACCTGGTACTGAGAGGCTGTCTGATATAGTGGGTACAAGCATGCACTCTGGAGTCAGATTACCTGGGCTCAAATCCCACCTCTGCCATTTTTGAGCTCGGTCAAGTTATCCCACATTTTAGTGATGTTTCCTCATTTGTGAAACAGAGATGTTAATAGTATCTACAACAAAAGTTATTTTGAGAAGCAAATGTGTTAATGTTCTGTGCTTGGCCCATGGTGAGCACTATGTGTGATTGCTGCTATTTTTATTGCCTGTCTCACGCTTCCCTTCTTATCAAGATAAATCATTTTAAATGTGATTTTCTTAATGTCTTTATGGATATAGTTTATTATGGAAACCTGGTATAAAGGCAAAGACAAAGAAACTATTTCTACTATTCTTTGTTTATTCATTAATTTCTTTATGAATCCCTTATTTCATCCATTTAGCATGTCATGTGCACCTATTAGGGACCCTGTATAGTGCAGGACCCTCAAGATACAAAGACAAAGATTACAAATAAAATATAATCTTTACAGAAGAAGAGAGAGTTACATACACCAATAAGTACATCAATATTGCAGGTGATATGGTAGATAAATGAACAGTGCATAGCAGAGGTACACAATGGATTGGTACAGAGTGAAAAGTTGAATTCTGCAGTGGAGAATCACTGGGAAAGTCTCCATTGAGAAAGGGATGCTTGTCCTGAATACTGAAAATGGATGGATTTTCCCCTGGGGTTGGAGTTAATTTGGGGACAGAGGATTATATGCAAAGGAGGACACGAGTACAACTTTCAAAACTAACCGCTGTATTAGTCAGCCAAAGGAGTACTGATGCCCAATACCAGAAGTCAGTTGGTATTTAAAAAGGGTATTTATTTGGGGTAGAAGCTTATAGTTACCAGGCCATAAAGCATATGTTATTTCCTTCATCAAAGTCTTTTTCCATGTGTTGAAGCAAGATGACTGCTAACATCTGCCAGGATTCAGGCTTCCTGGGTTCCTCTTTTACCAGGGTTCATTTCTCTCTGGTCTCAGCACCTCTGGTTTCTCCACAGGGTCAGCTGTAGACTATGAGGCTCTCTAGGCTTTGCCTCTCTCCACAAGGTCAGCTGTAGACTGTCAGGCGGCTGGCTCTGGCTCTTTCCCCAGGGCTTCTGCCATGTCTAAGGAGCTGTCTCTATTCCTCTGTGTTCTTCTCCTATGTGTTCACTTCCCAGGCTCCAGCTCAAAACTCCAGCAACAAAACTCCAACACCAAAGGGAGGGGACTCAACACCCTACAGTCATGGCCCAATCAAAGCCCTAATCATAACTTCATCATGCCCACATACAGACCAGTTTACAAACATAGTCTAATATCTATTTTTGGAATTCATGAACCCTATCAAACTGCTACAGCCACAGTCTGATCCACACTGGAGAGAAACCATTTGTTTGTGAAGTGAGCAAATTTGATAAAAAATTCAACCCAAAATCCAACTTGAAGAACCATTTTTAGCTCAAACATGAAAATCAGCAAAAACAGTATGTATGCAGTTTTGAAGGTTGTAAGAAGATCTTTAAGAAACATTAGCAGCTTAAAATCCACCAGTGCCAGCACACCAATTGGCCACTATTCAAGTGTAACTGGGAAGAATGTGGAAAACCCTTTGCTTCACCCAGAAGCCCATAAAACTTCCAAAAATAAATAGCCAAACTCAAAGAAAGATAAGGAAGCAAACTCACAGGTTCAAGTAATAAAAAGGGAAATCAAATAGAGTAGTAATTCAAACTGATGGAGTACCCTTCCAAGAGGTTGTTAGCCCCTCAGAGTAGCAGCTGTTTAATGTTTTAATGTTTAAGCAAGAAGAGAAAAAGGAGACTGAGGCCATGTGAGGTACAGAGCTGGACTGAGACCTCTGCACCTAGCCAGACCTATCTGTACAAAGGGAAGTAGAAATACTCCACCTACCAACCTAAAGAAGTGACAAGGAAGCATGTCATCTGCCTGGGTCTATGTGTGAGGAAAAAATTTAAAAAGCCTGACACACGTGTATGCATCATCCCAATTTATATCATCCTAATGGTATCAAGAGCCCAAGATAAGACATTATTACCATAAAGCAGGCCAAGGATCCATGAAACCACTAGAAGAATGGAAAAAATGAGTATTTCCAAAACCCAGGACATTTGGGACTCTCATGGGGAAAAAAAATAAATCACTGCTGAAGATGATCTCATAACAAAATAAATAGATGATGGATATATGCACACACACATATACCAGGTGAGATAGTAAATGTAACAAATGGGAGATTTCACATCACAAAATCTAGATATAATAGATCTGAGCAAGTCTATAAAATAAGTTTAATTTCAAAAATCAAGGCAACATGGGAGTATAAACATCATGAATCCTGTGGTGGAAGATGGACTGTGGTTAACGGGACAAATATGAGAATGTTCTCTCATGAACTATAGCAAATATACAATACTAATACAGGGTGTTAATAGTTGGGTGGGTTGGGGAAAAAATACACCAAATGTAAGATATTGGCTATGGTTAGTAGTAATATCTTGATAATGTTCTTTCATAGTTTGTAGCAATGCAAGTTATTGGTAGTGGGATGATGTATGGGAACACTGTATGATGATACACATGTTTGTTTTGTAAGTTCACAACTTTTACTGTACACTTGTTGTTTATGTATTTTCATGTATGAATGATATACTTCAATTAACTTCTTTTAAAATTTCAAGGCAAGAGAAAAAGGAATAGAGACCCATCTCTCAGCCTTGCACTCCTCACCTGCCCGTGGTTCATCTGCTATTTCCGGGACTGCAGCGCCAATTTCAACAAGGCCTGAAAGTGGGGTGCATCTCTCCATGGAGGAGAGATCTTTAGTTTGTGACTATGAAGGGTGTAGCAAAGCCTTCATCAGGGAATACTATCTGAGCATTAAGCAGGATGAAGCAATATGAGAAGGTACATGAGGGCTATGTATGACAAAAACATGGACAGAACTTCTGAAACATGTGAGAGGAATCCATAGAGAGGAAACAACTTGTGAAGTACGCCAGAAAACATTCAAACACAGAAATTATCTGAAGCAACGTATGAAAACTTATGTGCCAGAAAGGGATGTGTGTTACTGTTCCTGGAAAGGCTGAGGTAGGACCTACACAACTGTGTTCAATCTCCAAAGCCACATTCTCTCTTTTCAGGAGGAAGAGCACCCATTTATGTGTGAACATGCTGGCTCTGATGCTTAGGTTAATGTGTCAACTCAGCCAGGTAATTGTGTCCAGTTGTCTCATCAAGCAAGCACTGGGCTAATTATAATACAAGGACATTTCATGGACTTTAATCATCAGTGAGTTGACAACATAGATGGCTGGTTATATCTACAATCAACTAAGGAGATTACCATCAGCTATGAGTGATGTCTCATCCAACCAGTCGAAGGCCTTAAAAGGGGAAGTGAGTTCATTAGTCAGACAGAGAATTCCCAGCTCTACTTCAGACAGCCAGTTTCTCCTGGGGAGTTCATCAAGGACCCCTGGTGTGCAGCCTGCCCTGCAGAATTTGGACGTGTGCATCCCCACAGTGATAAGAAAGAACTTTTAAAAATCTCGTACTATTTACGGATATCTCCTGTCCATTCTGTTTCCCTAGAAAAACCCTGAGTAATACACTGCCTGTTTGTAATAAAAGGTTTGTAATAAAGGTTTGTAATAAAACAAAGTCTCACTAGGCATGCTGTTGTACATGATCCTGATAAGAAAATGAAGATCAAAGTAAAATCATCTCATGAAAAACAGAGTTTGGTCTTTCATCTCAGTGAATATATCCCTCCTGGAAAGAAACCAGAGCAAAACTTAGCTTGCCAAAAAGTGGAGAGTCACCGAACTGTATTGAAGAAATCACGTTCTCCACAGTTGCAATACTTACCCTCAGCTAAATATCAAGGTGCTTTGTTTAGAGGACTATAGACAAATTAACTTAGTTATTTTCTCTCAGAGGTACATTTTTCTTTATTAAAATTATGGATGTAGACCCTCTGATGCCCTAGCATTTCCATTTTCTTTGTTCAGAACATCTCCTCTCTGGGTCTCCTGAGTTCCTCTATACTCATTCTCTTCCTTTTTGCTCAAATGATGAAGAACACACATTGCAGCTCTTCTTCCCCTGATAGCATGTGGCCTGGATGAGAAGGTGGCCATCAGGCGTAGCCTGGAGTAACTACTTAAATAGCTCTACCTAAAAAAGGAAAAGGCCTGTTACCGCCTTTCTCCACCCCTCCTCCCCTTCCAGCCCTGCCGTCCTTCCCGCCAGTCCCGCCCATATTGCCAACCTACAATCTGCCCTCTTCCCCAGAAACTGCTTACCTCAGGTCTGTCCATCAGCTTCAGCCTGTCCACAGCCACCCCGTAGCCAGCCCTCCCTTCATCACACTCCTCCCTCTACCCAACCCTATATAACCAAGTGTACTTCCGCAATAAAGCAGACCTGTTCTTGCGCTCAAGCGGTCTCTGTGGTTTTTCCTTAACCGCGCGTCCCCCATGCCTGGAGAACCGGTACTCCCTCTTGGAGCACCCCCCGCCGGCGGTTCGGCAGGAGCAAGCCCCCCCGACTCTTTGGCCTGAGCGAGGACGAAACCCTCTCGCTCAGCTACAACTGGCGCCCAACGTGGCAGCTCCTCCCCCGGCCCCTCTCTGCTGCTGCTGCTGCTGTGATCGTCCTCCTCTCCAGGTAGGGACCCCTCGCCCGGACGAGCCCCAAGGGACCCCTCGCCGTCGTCCCGTCCCTATCCCGTCATGGGCGCCTCTTTGTCATTGCGTCAGGCGCCGCAAGTCAGGGCCCTCGCTGCCCTGCTCGATGCCAATGGAGTCCGCGTCTCCTTGCGGCAGCTCCAAAAGTACTGGGATCTCTTGCTCCCTTTTAATCCGTGGCTCACCACCTGCCAACTCTGGAGCCCGGACACATACTCGCGACTCATAGATCGAGTCACCTCCGCCATGGAGCACGAGAAACGCACCTTCCCAACGGGCCTCTTACCCGTTCTCGTTGCCATTCGCGCTTGTCTCCTCGGCGCTCCGACCGAGGCCGTTTATGAAGCTTCTCCCAAACGGCCTCTAGACTGTGATCTGGATGAGCCCGCCGACACTGACTCTCTGTCTGACCAACTTGCTGCTGCTCTCGAGCGCGAACCTCCCCGCCTGAGCTCCCCGCAGCAGACAGAAACCACTCCTGCCGCTCCCCAAGATGGCGGACTTCCGCCTTCTTCTCCGCCAGCGCCTTTGTCTTCTGCCCAAGATGGCGCCCATCCGGCTTCTTCTCCGCTGGTGTCCTCCTCCTCCCGCCTTTACCCGCCTCTTCCTGCCCAGTCAGCATCCGGTTTGGGCCCGGAAACTGCGTGGTCGCCATCTTCCACTAAACCGGAAGCGCCCCTCGCGCCATTTTGTCCGCTGCTGGATATGGCTGCTCCGCCATCTTGGCCGGCGCCCGGAAGGGCCCCGCCGCCATTTTGTTGTTGCCCAGAAGCCGCTAAGCCGCCATTTTCTCACCCGTGTTCTGCTTATCCCTTGCTGCCGCCGTACGGCAATAGCCCTTCACCTGCCTTGGCTGCTCCATCGGTCCCCGGTGCCACGCCTCCTCAAACCCCTCAGCTCTATCCGCTGAATCCGCAGCCCACACCACAGCGACCCCAAACTTGGCTACCCTTTACAGCAGAGGAGGACAGAACCCTCCACAAAGCTGTAAAGGAAGACGGGATTGGCAGCCCTTATGCGCAGCAACTACTTGAGGAGTTAGGGACCCAACTCGTTCTCCCATATGACTGGATTGCACTAGCCCGTGCCATCCTGATGCCAGGTCAATTTATTGAATGGCGCGCATTATCAAGCGGCTGTTGACCGGCAAATCGTGGAGAATGCCCAGGCCGGCGTCCTCGACCCCTCTGATGCATACACGGGCACCAACAATTATGCAAACCCTCGTTCTTATCTCGAAATTGACCCAGGGTTTTGGCACCAGGTAAAAGTCCTCGTCCAGTGGTCATTCTCTCTAGTTTCCACCAAGCAGCCCACCAAGCTCGCGCAGCTGCTTCAGGACTCCAATGAGACCTTCCCAGCATTTGTCGCCCGCGTCCTGGAAGCTTGTCAGCGGAAAATTTCCAGCGAGGATGCCCAATTTGCGTTAGCCAAAGTGTTAGTCATTGATGGGTGCCTTGTGCCATTCCAGGCCGTAATCCTTCCCATACGCGACAAAGCTCTGCACGAATGGGTCCTTGCTTGCCGTGACGTCGACCCACAAGTCAAAACACTCACCGCTGCCTTTGCCTCTGCCATGGCTGTTTCATCCAGCCCCACTTCTGTCTGCTTTCGGTGCGGCCAGCCCGGCCACTTCGTCCGCGAGTGCTCCCAGCCAGGCCCAGCGCCTCGCTCCGACCCGCCGTTGCGGCGACCAAGGGGCCCTTCTACGCCATGTCCGCGTTGTGGGAAAGGATATCACTGGGCCCGCGACTGCCGTTCCGCCCAAGGTTCCCAGCAGCCTTTAAACTTCCAGCGGGGCAGGCCTCAGCCCCACCCTCAAGAGGCCCCCAGAAAAATTCCCAAGCCGTAATGTGGACAATGCCCATCACACGCCGCCAGAAACCCTCATTAGAGCTTAAGATTAATGGGCAATGGCTTGATGGGCTTCTGGATTCTGGCGCTGAAGTCTCCTGTGTTCCCTTTGAGATTGCTGCATTCAATCACTGGCCCCTCGAAACCGGCCCTCAAGTCATCGGCGCCACAGGAGCCGCTGCCTCCTGGAAAAATCCCAGCCTCTGCATTGGAGCGACCGAGAAGGCCACGAAGGCCAAATTCGTCCACTCGTCCTCTCGTCAGTCCAAACTATCTTATGGGGGAGAGATGTTCTCAGCCAGCTAAAGGCCCGAATCACCACAGAAGCCTTCTCAGCTACGCTGCCCCCCCCTTCTAGGGGCCACTGCTCCCATCTCAAAACCTGACCCTATCCCTCTGGAATGGGACACAGAGGAGCCCATCTGGGTCGAGCAGTGGCCCTTGCCAGCTCACAAACTGCAGGCTCTCTCTGCCCTCGTCAAAGAACAGCTACAAGCAGGGCATATAGAGCCGTCCACTAGTCCCTACAATTCACCAGTCTTTGTCATTAGCAAAAAGAACACCGGCAAATACCGCCTTCTCCACGACCTCCGTGAGATCAACAAACATATTAAGCCTATGGGGTCACCTCAAGGAGGATGCCCGCACCCCACTGCAGTCCCCCAACATTTTCATGCAGCAACCATTGACATCAAGGACTGCTTTTTCTCTATTCCTCTTCACCCCCCAGACTGTCCGAGATTCGCATTCACGGTCCCACGCATCAACAACCAAGGCGCAGCTCAGCGATTTCAGTGGCGCGTATTGCCCCAAGGCATGCGCAACAGCCCAACTATGTGCCAACTGTATGTCAACCATGCTGTTGAGCCGCTGCGCTCCAAGTTCAATCCGGAGCACACATACATCCTCCGCTACATGGACGACCTCCTTTTAGCAGCGAGCTCCAGTGCGCTCCTCAATGATCTGCTCTCGGCAATAATAACAAACCTCTCCAGCCTCGGGCTTACTGTGCAGTCTGACAAAATAAACCTCCAGCCTCCTTTCCAGTTTTTAGGCTTTCATTTTCATCGGTTTATCCAGCCCACAAGCCCAAAAATCCACCTCTCTCCGAAGATGACATTAACTGAGCTCCAACAGCTCTGCGGGCAAATCAATTGGCTTCCCTCGGCGCTTCCCATCACAACAGCGCAAATGCAGCCTCTCTTCGAGCTTTTGCAGACAAGGGGCAGCCCTCCAACGGCGACCACTCGCAGCATCATCATCACTCCTGAGGCTCGAGAAGCCGTCCAACAAGTCAGCGCCGCCCTGCAACAGTGTCGCCTAGAGTGGTTCTCCCCCACCCTTCCAATCTTGGCTTTAGTTCTGCCAATGCCAATCACTCCCACAGGTCTCTTGTGGCAAGATGGCCCTCTCCTTTTTCTGCATACGTCAAAGAGCAAACTCGCGAAAATCTGCCCTTTTATAAGGGCCTGGATCGCGTTGGCCACTGACTTAGTACTTCTCTCCATACAAACGTATGGCATCCCGCCACACACCATTGTTTGGCCTTTAGATGCCAAGGAAGTTACCTCCCTCATCATGAACAATGCCCAAATGCAGAGCCTGGTAGAGCTCTTTCGCGGCTCCTTTGACAACCACTATCCTCATCACCGATTGCTGCAAGGAATGTCTCAATTGGCGTTTCCAACCCGTTCCATCCATTGCCCACACGGAACCCGATCCCTTCAGCCATCACTGCCTTCACAGATGCCTCAAAAACGGCGTTTGCTGCCATCATATACACTCCTGGGAATCCTGAGCCACGGCAACTGCTGTTCGCAAATGGCTTTTCTGTTCAAGTGGGCGAGCTTCTAGCTGTCGCTGCAGTCCTCAATCTCCACCCAGACCAGCCTCTCAACATCTTTACTGACAGCCTGTACACTCTTCAGGTATGTCGCAGCCTCCCGCTTGCTACTTTCCTACCAGGTGACTCAAACATCAATCAGGTGCTCGCCTTCGTGCAGCGGCTGCTTGAAGAAAGGCAGCAGCCCTGGTTCATCGCTCACATTAGAAGCCATTCTGGCCTACCAGGGCCTCTGGCTCAGGGAAATGACCTTGCTGACACTTCAGTGTCCACCCATCGAATAAACCCAGTCACTCTTCATGAAGACTCTACCGATGGACCACGGCTTGGAGACTTTGTCAATCAAGCCAAGCTCTTGCATTCCCAATTTCACTTCTCTGCGCGGTCCATCCGAAAGCTCTTTCCAGACATACCCATTGAAACTTGCAAGCACCTCGTGCGTGTGTGCCGAACTTGCGCGCCCTTGCTGCCACTTGGACCTTTACAGCCTCAGGGCATCAACCCCCGCGGCCTCCGCCCAAACTCGAGATGGCAATTAGATGTCACTCATGTCAGCGCCTTCGGCCACCTCAAATATCTTCATGTGGCAATTGACACCTTTTCGCATCTGTGCTATGCAGTTCCTCTTGCGGGGGAGAGCACCAAACATTGCATCAAGGCGCTTCGCCAAGCTATTCTGTTCATGGGAATTCCATGGGATCTCAAAACAGACAACGGACCTGCCTATCGCAGTGCCGCCTTCGCCAGCTTCGTGCAGATGTATCACATCACGCATCATTTTGGCATTCCATACAATCCACAAGGGCAAGGAATCGTCGAGCGCACTCACCAACAGCTCAAGCTACTCATTCAAAAAGAAAGGGCCTCCTCTCCCCACAAGGCCCCAGCCGACGTCGACGTCGTGACTGCCTGCCTCATTCATCACAATCTCCTAACCTTCGATGACCATGGACTCTCCCCCACCCATAAGCACTGGGGACCCATGTGGCAGCCCTCGCAAGTTCCCCTTGTCCATTGGAAAGACCCTGCCACAAATCGCTGGCAAGATCCAGCTCCCCTCCTAGCACAGGGGAGGGGCTTTGCTTGCGTCTTTCCAGATTCTGAGCCGCAGCCGCTCTGGGTTCCTGGGCGTTGCATTCGGCCTGCCACTGACCCATTAGTTCCACCGAACGATCAGCACCCTATGCCTTCGGTGAGAGATAACATTGACAGTGGATACGGCCCAGAGGTCGCCCCGTTCACCCGGATCCAGCACCAGCCATCATCAAGAAATGCCCCCTCTTAAAACGTTTTAAACCCTTACCCTGCTCTCTTTACCCCCCTCATGCTGCCCGCTCGCCACGCATGGAGCGAGGAATTTTCTCTTCTTTTGTCTCTACAGATACCGCACGCCTGTAGCTTCTTGTCTTCCTCCCCTCACTTCTCCCCAACTATTCCTCCCCCTCAGGCGAGGGATTCAGGGGCATCACGGGCCCATTTCGCTGGCAAGGCTCGGCGCACGCCAGGCGACAGCGTGCGCCGACCCTAATGATGGGCACATGCGTCCTGGCCAGATGCTATGTCGTCCGCTCATAGCCGGCCGGTCCTCGTGGTCTCCCCCTGCCCCTCATCTCATCCCAGTACCCGTCCCTATAACCTCCTTTTTCTCCCCCTCCTCATAATCCTTATCTCTTGTTGCTGTGCACGCCGAGTCATTCACACCCACCATGCGCACCAAAACTTGTTGCTTCTATTTCCTTTTAAAACAAAAGGAGCAATTGTTACCGCCTTTCTCCAACCCTCCTCCCCTTCCAGCCCTGCCGTCCTTCCCGCCAGTCCCGCCCATATTGCCAACCTACAATCTGCCCTCTTCCCCAGTAACTGCTTACCTCAGGTCTGTCCATCAGCTTCAGCCTGTCCACAGCCACCCCGTAGCCAGCCCTCCCTTCATCACACTCCTCCCTCTACCCAACCCTATATAACCAAGTGTACTTCCGCAATAAAGCAGACCTGTTCTTGCGCTCAAGCGGTCTCCGTGGTTTTTCCTTAACCGCGCATCCCCCACGCCTGGAGAACCGGTACTCCCTCTTGGAGCACCCCCCGCCGGCGGTTCGGCAGGAGCAAGCCCCCCCGACTCTTTGGCCTGAGCGAGGACGAAACCCTCTCGCTCAGCTACAAAGGCCCAAAAGATTAATTTAAAAATCAATGTCTTTTATGCTTTTTACCCTCAAACACTCTTAAAACAACAACAGTATTCTTGAATTGCAGCTACTTAAGCAATTTAGCTAATCAATTCATTCATATCTGGTTAAAGTGATTGAAACCTGTGCAATAGCCGAGCAGTTAGATGCATTCCATTTAACTACACAAATGCACCAAGCCGCGAAGTTTTTAACCCCTCCTTCTGTCACATCACTGAGTGGGGTTACATTTTGGCCCTAGACTCCCCTTGCAAAAAATACTGGGCAAGTGCCTTCTTATCCCAAAAACTGTTAGCCCAGGTTTGGTATTTCCCAACCCTCCTTACATGTTGATGAGTTGATTTTAAAATACAGATTCCTGGGTTCTAGAGTTTCAGCAGCAGCTGGCCTGGGATCTAGGCCTAAGTAAAGTTAACATGGAGCTAGAGTTGAAAACTGCTAGCTGAATGTTACCCTTTAATTGAACACAAGTTATCTCATTCTAAAAAGAAAAGTATATTTCATAAAGTTACCCCGGGATTGTAAAGAGACACACAAGCAAAGCAGATGTGGCTCAACTGAAAGAGCGTCAATCTACCACATGGAGGGTCCAGGGTTTGATCCCCAGGGCCTCCTGACCCTGTGTGATGAGCTGGTCCACGCACAGTGCTGCCTCACGCAAGGAGTGCCCTGCCACACAGGGGCGTCCCCATGTAGGGGTGCCCCATGCGCAAGGAGTGCGCCCCACGTGAAAATAGTGCAGGAGTGGCACTGCACACACACAGAGCTGAACGTCAACCAAAAAAAGACGCAGTTTCCCAGTTCTGCCAGACAATGCAAGTGGACACAGAAGAACACAGTGAATGGACACAGAGTGTGGACGACCAGGGGGATGGGGAGAGAAATAAATAAAATAAATCTTTAAAAAAAACAAATAGACACATTTTCTAGAAGACAATATAACTATACAATGCCTCTCAAAGGCATTTGTAAAACTGAAACAAACTTGAAAGATGAATCTATGTTTAATTTTCCTATTTAAATGTTAGAAGCTCTATAATTTGTAAAATAAAATAGTATGTAGTCTTCAAATATGTTTGCTATAATGAAAACATAATGTAAATACAGTGTGCTTGCATTTTGAAAAACAAATTGGAAAGCAACTATGATCCCTGGGTAGTAGAATTATCAGTCTTTTCTTTGCCTTTAAATTTTCTGGAGTTTTTAGAATTACATTTTTAGATCAGAAAAATAAAACAAATTAAAAAAAGCAAGCAAACAAAAAACCCAGGCAGTTACTTACACCTAATTTTACTTACCATTTTATTCTCTGGCTCTTCTACATTCTTCCCTTTCTTTATACTAATTTGAACTTGATATTCTTTCTCATTCCATTGCTGAATCTGTTTATTCTTTTGTCCAAATCATATTGTCCAATATGAAGAAAAAGTTAGTTCCTTTACCTGGGTGGGTCCCAGTCTGAAACAGAAAGGTTTGTTTTCAGGACCAGTTACTAATCTATTTGGCCACACAGACTGCCCTAAACTACTGTTTGCAGCTGAGACCTAACGGTGCTGTCATCTGCCGTTGAGTAGCAGAGACCAGGGAACACTTAAATCAGGGAGACAGAGAGAAAGGTACAATTTTTTTAACTGCCAGGTAAGGGTACTTAAAAATATGAAACATTTCTATTTATTGTTACTTCATTGGATGAAAGAACACCCAAAGAATGGCCCTTTAAAAGGAATAATTTTAGCTTTATGGTAAACTTAGTTATCCTTCTTTCTGACATGTTTCGGCATCTGGGAAATACTCTGCCAGTCCAGCTTCTTTTCTGGCCTCTCTTAGCTCCTAAAGAGTTATGCAAGCTGTGTCTAACAAGCTCCCTGCATCCAGCATTCACTCCTGTTGTCTTTTGAGACCACTGTGAGCTTTAATATGGGAAGAAAAAGATCTCATACAAAAATCCCTCCACACGTGAAAAAGACAACTTTAAAACAAGAAGAAAAAGCAGAATATGTTTGTGATCTCAGCAGAGGAGATGGATTTCATTAATACAAAGATCAATAACTTCCTATATAAAAACTTAAAATGATAAAAGGGCAAAAACAAAGCAAAACATCTAACTGGAATAAAGTTTTTGCATCCTACATAACAAAATTATATAAATCAGAAAGAAAAATGATCTGAATGGAAAAACACAGGAGGATGAATAGGCAACTCACAAAAAGGGGAAACAAATGGCGAAAGGAAATACAAATTTAAACCATAAGAGGACTCCTAACCCATCTGCATGACCAAATCTAGAGTCAGGCACTACCCAGTGTGGGTGAGGATGGAGGAAAGACACTTCAGTCTGCTGGTGGGAGGAAGGGACCCGGCCAGTCCACCTATGGCTTCACAGGACCTAGAGTGTGTGTCTGGAGACACTGACAGCTCTGCTCCCTCCTCACGAAAAACAGAAACCCCGAGGTCCATGGAAAAGAAAAAACAAATTATGATATACTCATATATGTAAATATAAATTAATTACAGCTATTATGTAACCTTGACAGATCTTGAAAACAACTGATAGTATCTCACATTTTTACACCAGAATTTTACACCAAATTTTACATAAAAATTTACTACTCAAGCATATATATATATATATATAACTGGAATTTAAAGACATGAACTGGGTCTGTAGACTAAATTCACACAAGTGAGCAGAGAGTCCTCTGGGAAGGGAGAACGGGATCAGAGAATGGGGCACAGGGAGCTTCAACTTCTCTGTAATGTTTTATTTTGTTTAAAAAAATCAAAAGTATGCATTGTTAACATCTGTTCACTCTGGGTGCTGGGTAACAAGTGTTATATTGAGGTATTTTTCTGCATGCCTTCTAATTTTAAAAATAAAAGTTTTTTTTAAGAAAAAGGAATAGAAACAAGAATGAAAGAACAGGATGATGATGAAAAAAGACAAAGAAGAGAGGTCTAAGGCAGCATGGTTCATTGAGAAAATTACTTGAATCTCAACATGCCTAAAGTGGGGGTGTGGAATAGGAGTTGAGGGGTGTGGGAGGGGGTGGTATGTATTGATGGGAAGAGTGGGGTGGAGAGTATGGATTTGATACATCAAAAGAAAGGTCCTCAGAGGTAGACAGGACCAGGTCATGTAACACTTAGATGGCATCTTAAAAAAAGTAACTGCATCCTTTAGCAAGGGAAGACAGAAGGGTTTTAGCCAAGAATGTAATGAGTTGATTTGTTTTAGAATGTCCTCTATGATGGCAATTGGATAATGATCGAAAGGAGAAAAGAAGGGAGGAATGGAGACTGGTTAGGAAATTTTACAGTTGTCCAGCTATCTTTAGCTCCAAGCTGTATTTAAAGGTACAACAAACATTTAAATACATTTAGCAAAGTTCCAAAGTTTGATTTCCCTGCCAGCACCAGGAGGATCCCAGAAGCTGCAGGAATGCTTGCAACTTTATTGTTAAGGGGTATTTAACATGCATGGTATATTTAGAATGTTAGATGGGACGTACGCTAGGGATACAGAGAGGAATAAATGATGCATTCTGTGTTTTCTGTGCTCTAAGAGCTCACAAACCAGACATGTAAATAAATAAATAATCACTGTCCAATGTGATGAGTATAAAAGAACAGAACACTGGGGAGGCTGGGGTAACATCAGTACGATGTGATTTCTGTGAACACTTTCCATAAACTTCACAGCTCGATGATATGCTATTACATGACTTACCATGTGGTACAAGAGAAGAGTAAACTTTATAATATTCAGGAAGCATATAATATATAATAATTATTCTATATTGTGATACATCATAATAACTTTATAAGCATTTACACACATTCTTTTATTTTATCCACACAATAACTCTGCAAGTTTGGTCTCAACCTCAGGGTTGGGACAAAACTTATGAAGAGAAAAAGCAATTAAAAATAAAACCAGCTCACACAAAGTAACAACAATATTAGGGCCTAAGTAGGGTGTGCAACAGTGGTGAGAGGTCCACAGTTGTTCCATCTCAAAGGAAATTCCCAGCTGTTCTGTTCAGATCTGCCTAGGTCTGGAGGCCATGTTTTTCCTTTCATATTTCTTGTCCTGATAAGATGAACAAGTCCCCAGCCTCTGTTCTGGGGACAAACAAATGCCCAGCTTTCAGGCAGTGGGTTGCCCTTGGGCAATAGGTGCTAAGGGTGAGGTGATCTCAAGCACATTGTGGTACTGAATTCCTTCCACTTCCTCGTCTTTCCTTCAACTCCCTGGTTCTATTTTGAGGATCTTTCTCTCATTTCCCAGCCAACCTACTGCTACTTTCTCCTTGGAGTCGCAGCCCCAATATTATGTAGACATTGCAAACAAACATCTGAAAGATAATCCCTCACTCTTATGTAGGTGGCCATTAGAGTCCAGGGCCATGCCTGCATTCAAGGGAAAGTAAGAAAGTAGAAGGAAAAAGGAAATACATAGAAACCAGATTAATATTACAAATAAGCCTTCCACATGTGCTATAGCCTAAAGGGGCAATTGGAGTTCAGAGAAGGAACAAATCATTTAAACTTAGGAAATATCCCAAGACCAAAGCTGGGCAGGGATGGAAAAGAGACATTTGGATAGAAGAAATAACCCATAAATTTGAGGACAGGATGGAACCTTAGAGATCTTGGCCTCTGCTCAGTTTCTTGGTTTTGGCAGTAAAACGCATTTAAGGAAATATCCAGCTTGAGCACGGACCACATGGAGCACTGTGAGCAGGCAGGCATACCAGAAGACATCATTAATGTCAAGTCTTAAGGAGGTCTCAGAGACATGTAAGGCTATGAATAATGAACCAGTGTTACAATTTTATTATGTAAATAACTCTTGTCATTAAAAACATCCATTCCCTTGGGGACCTGGGAGACCATAGGGAATAGATTTTTCTTAAGAATGTACAATTTTTTTTAAGATTTATTTTTTTAACCACATCACCCTCCCTGATTGTTTTTATGCTCATTATCTGCTCCCTGTGGCCATTCACTGTGTGTTCTTCTGTTTCTGCTTGTCTTCTCTTTAGGCAGCACCAGGAACCGATCCTGAGACCTTCTGGAGTGGGAAAGACGTGCTCAATCTCCTGCACCACCTCAGCTCCCTGATCTGTTGCATTTCTTACTGTCTCTCCTCTGTGTTCCTTTTTGTTGCTTCATCTTCTTGCGTCAGCTCTCTGCTCGGGTCAGCACTTTGTGTAAATCATCACTCCTGTGTAGGCCAGCACTCCATGTAATCCAGCTCTCTGCTTGGGCCAGCTTCTCATGTGGGTCAGCTTGCCTTCACCAGAAGGCCCCAGGAGTTGAAACCTGGACTTCTTATATAGGAAATGGGAGCTCAATCACTTGCGCCACATCCACTTCCCAAATGTACTGTTTTATTGAACAGGGGATATTAATTGTATCTTGATACAAGTACATTTACAGTTAGTAGGATTTAAATTGCTTTCTCTTAGTAGAAGATACCTGTTGGTTGTAAATGACACATCTTTGGTTGGACTTCAAATCTTTAGGACACTGGCAAACTATTGAGATTACTATTCTTCAATAATATACACTCATTCAGATATGTAAAAGTACTTTGAGCTCTTGGGAAGAACAGCCATATACAAATAAACCCTAGGTGTGCAATTAAGATAGGTTAGAAAATCATTCTATGAATAATGTAGTGCAAAAGTTAGCAAACTAGAGTACTCAGACCAAATCTGTGTGCCATCTGTCTTTGTAAATACAGTTTTTTTGGAGCATAGCCACAACCAATCACTTATCTATGTCTGTGGCTACTTTCCCACTGCAAATGGCAGTGTAAGTTGCTTAAAAGACCATAGAGTCTGCAAAACATAAAATAGTTAATTTCTAGCCCTTTACAGAATAAGCTTGCCAACTGCTTATTACCTGCAAAATGTGATTAGGAATTCCTACCAATCCTCCTATTTCTCTCTATTACACCAATATTTATTGAGCACCTACTACATGATGGGCACTGGGGGATGCAGGAGTTGGAGGGATAAGCATATACAAAGATGAATAAGACATGACTCCTGCCCAATAAAGTTAATATTGTAAGTGTTAGAAGGTGGTAACATGAATAATTTTGAGGTGTATGTAAAGTACTAAGATAGAGATATATACTGACATTATGAAGGCAAATAGGAGGATAACTTATTAGAAACTGAAGGAGGCTTTCTGGTGAGATGAGACCTGATATGAGTGACAGAAGTTGAGTAGGAGTTAGCCAATGAAAGGACAGAAAGAAAACTGGGAGAAGTCATGAGCCTATTTGGTAAGTTAAAAGCCAAAAATTAACTCTTTTCTCTCTGCATTTCTGCTATAACAGTCTTTACTGAGGTAATGGGATACCTCAGGCTGGAAATGGGGAACGGGGGCAATATCTTGCATATTTTACGGTTTGCATAGTTTACTTCACAGTGAGAACTTGCTACTTAAAGACTATTGGGGATTGAATTATATACTCCCACAAAAGACATGTTCAAATCTTAATCTGCATTTCTGTTAGTGTGAACCCATTTGTAAATAGCACTTTTGAAGACATTATTATTTGTTAAGGTGTGAATCAGAGTGGGTCTTATAAAGAGAGGAAACTCAGACAGGGCCAGTCATAGAAACCCAAACTCAGAAAATCCAGAGAGGAGAGATATTACCAGATGATGGAGAACACTACCAACACTACTCAACAGAGCACTACCAAGTCTAGGAGAAAGCATGGCCTTGCTGACACCTTGATTTTGGACTTTTCTAGCCTACAAACCGTGAGCCAATAAATCCTTGTTGTTTAAGCCAACCCACTGTGGGGTTTATGTTGTAGTAGATCTAGCAAACTAAGACAAATACTAATGAAGAGAAAGGAAAGAAAGAAGAGCTTAAATATTAAACATGTGTAAAAATGCTTTGTTCTCTGTGAATTGAAACCTACTCATTTTTAAAAGCCACTTAAACCTTATTGACTAATATTTCTACTTGCAAAAATATAAGCATATATATAATATATTTTAATTAATGTAAAAATTTGCACAATATCCTCTTGTGAAAGGGTAATAAACAAACCTTTTTCTGTTGTCTCACTTAACAACAGAGCTGCTAAATATTGGTGTTAAATAACCCCTGAGGATAAATTCTTTGTAAACTAGTCAACATGGTGTGAATCAAAGAGAAAGAAGGTTTTCATGCTCCAGAATTGTCTTTTCTACCAGCTGCCATAGTGCCTTAAATTCCAGGCACTAATATCACTCCTATGGAATAACACAAATTTCCAGAAAGTCATTTACATTTCAAGTGAATACATGTGGTAACTGAGAGTTATTTCACATCCATTTCTTTTCTTTCATCAAGAACACTTGATACGGTGGTTTGAGGCTAAATATACCCCAGAAAAGCATGTTGTTAAATCTAATCCATTTCTGTGAGTATAAACCCATTGTAAGGAAAACCTTTTTTGAGGTTACTCCAGTTAAGGTGTGTCCTACCTCGGTCAGGAAGGTTCTTAAGCCTATTAGTGGAGTCCTTTATAGGAGAATGAAATTCAGAGAGAGAGAGAGAGAAAAGCCATGGAAGCATGAAGAAACCAACAAAACCTGGAAGAGAAGGTAGAAACCAACAGATGCCACCATGTGCCTTGCCATGTGACAGAGAAGTCAAGAATCATCAGCAGCCAGTCCTTAGGAAGACAGCATTGCCTTGATGATACCTGGATTTGGACATTTTCTAGGAATCAAATCCATAAGCAAATAAATTCCCATTATTTAACCCAATCCATTTCACAATATTTGCTTTGAGCAGCCTAGGAAACTAAAAAACTAGTGGAGGCTACTTTCTCTGATTAGCAAGAAGAAACCTAAGCCTAAGGCCCTAGGACAAAAGACTTACAAATTATTGTCAGAGTTTGGAAGACAGGAAAGATCCATGGACAACACATAGGAAGCTTTAAAGGAATTATATATTGTTTAAGGAAAGTCATGGACAAATAGGAAACATAAAGACAGAAAGTTGACTTTTCCATACATAGAAAGTGTGTGTGTTTATCTGCGTGTCTGTGTATCTGTGTCTATTGTGTGTGGTAGTGGGGAGGGATACATGGATTGCAGAGGGAAGGGAAGTGAGACATTACCAAAAAGAGTAAAGAAATGTTGGCAGAGTGTATCAGAGATAAACTTTTCCACATTCCCACTTCTGCTTAGCCATTTTTTAAAAATAATCTAACTCTACAATTAAAGAGCAATATATCCTAAACCTTGTGAAAGTATTTCTACATATTAATGTACAAAGTGGGTTGTTCTGAGGTGATTCATGATCAAGAGATGAATATTTGGTAGTTTTCCATGTTATTATGATCCTCTGAAGCTTAGGGAAAATATTTTTAAATGTGTTTTTGTTTCTTGCTCTTTATAAATCTTGTACCTACTAACTGTGAGACTACTTTGACCAAAAGCCAGTTAATCATTTCAGTTTAGTGAGCGTTATCATGGTGCACCATATTTCAAATTTTAAAGAGGTGTTTAGAATATTTGTGCATGATTCACTAAGGAGTGACTCAAGGCAAACCAATCGCTATAGAAGAGACTGTGGGAGGAAAGCTCCATCCAACAGAGGAGCTAAGTAGGGTTCATACGCAGTCATCTGGGGCACAGAGCTTACTTCATAACCAGAAGGTCTTTAATACTCAAAGCCAGAGAATGAGGCAGTGAGGAGGCACTTTGGGCATTCTCCCAAACTGCTCTATGAGATAAAGCATGAAGTGTACATTTGGGCATCAGCCTCCCAAAGAGCCCTAAACACCAAATTGCAGTAGCACCACCCAGCCATTTTAAGGAATTGGTTCATGCAATTGTGGGGACTGGCAAGTCTAAAATTTGTTGGGCAGGCTAGCAGACTGGAAATTCCAGCAACAGTTGATATCGTAGTCTTGAAACAGAATTTCTTCTCAGCTTTTTGCTCTTAAAGGCCTTCGACTAATTGGATAATTGCTATCAAGGGTCATCTCCTTCACTTAAAGTTAACTGACTGTAGTTACTAATTACATCAACAAAATAACTTCACAGCAACATCTAGTCTAGTGTTTGACCAAAACAACTTTGGATACTCTAGCTTGGCCAACTTGACACATAAAATTAACCACCACATTCCTTACCTTCTGGCATCATATGGGAGGCAGGAGAAGTGCCAGGTAGCTGGTAAGAGAGGAGTGGGGAAGAAGAAAAACGCTGACCAGATGCGTCCTCCCCCTTCCTCATTGTAGGCTTCCAGACCTCGACAGCCATTGGCTGCAAGAAGGTTTAAATTGGATGAAATGACAAAGTTTTGTGTTACTCTGGGCTGGATTTTTTAACACCTGAAAATGAGACCTGTAAGACAGATATTATGCAGGAGTAGGAAAGGAAGATCTGACAAGGGGGTTGAAAGAATGAGTTTGTTTTCTGCTTTGCCTCCTAATAAGTTTAGCTCACTCAAAACCTGGTGATATGTACAAAGCACAACTAACAATTATTGAAATTAGTTTCTTTGTGTGGTATAGAAATCAGTTCTGAAGGAATCACCAGAGAAGAACTCAAGCTGATGTTGTAAAGAAACATTGTTAGCATTACACTTAAAATAAGGAAAGAACTCAATATACATGGAGACCACTACTCAAGTTAGTTCCTAATCTCAAGGCTTCATAGGTCAAATGGTGGCAGGTAGGCAGTGCATGACTTCTAAAAAGTAAATCTCCTTATTTCATGTCATCTTATTTTAAATGCATCTGAAGAGGATAAAATACGCAATCATTTTATTCATACCAAATAAATCAAGGGGCTTGGTACAGTCCATCAAAAGTAATATAAATAGGAGGTAACTCTTAGGCACCCTATAATCTAGGCTAAGTTTCAATTTCAAAAGTAAAGGTTCATAAGTACAGTCAACAATATCAAGAGCCCATCAGTGGGCCTTCCCCCTTCACTAGTCATTGCCCCTATACTCAGGGCCTTCTTGCTGTTCCATAGGAGAATGTGGCAGAGCTCCCCAGGATGGGAATTTGATATTCTTTTGGTTATTGTGTAGCTCTCCACCCACTGTGACAGTGCCCTATGAACACCTGAACACAATTTTATGTCTTACACGCATGCCCTAGGTGAACCTCCTTCCATGTATCCCCCATCTCTGACACCCTGCACCAATGATCCTCCTCTTTGTTGTAACCCAAAATGTCTTCAAAAATGAAGCCAACACAATAACCAAATACAATTAATAGGAAAATGCAATAGTAATGATAGTTTTAAAAATAAGAAATAAAATACAAAAGAAATTTTAAAAATAAATAAATAAATAAATGTGGAATAATAAAAATATTTTTCAAGATTTATTTATTTATTTCTCTCCCCTTCCTCCCTGCCCCAGTTGTCTGTTCTCTGTGTCTATTTGCTGCATCTTCTTCTTTGTCCGCTTCTGTTGTTGTCAGTGGCACATGAATCTGTGTTTCTTTTTGTTGCATCATCTTGTTGTGTCCACTCTCTGTGTGGGCGGCACCATTCTTAGGCAGGCTGCACTTTCTTTTGCGCTGAGTGGCTCTCCTTTTGGGCGCACTCCTTGCGCGTGGGGCTCCCCTACGCAGGAACACCCCTGCGTGGCACGGCACTCCTTGTGTGCATTACTGCGCATGGGCCAACTCCACATGGGTCAAGGAGGCCCGGGGTTTGAACCGCGGACCTCCAATGTGATAGACAGACACCCTAACCACTGGGCCAAGTCCACTTCCCAATAAAAATATTTTTTAAAAATTTTGACATTATGTCTTTCATCACTGTAAAATCTGTTGTCCTGTATATACAGGGACATTTTCTTCCATTTATTCCCCCAGTGTCTTACTTTTTTGTTTTGCCTTCAAAGAAGTCTTAGGTTACAGAAAAGTCACATATACCCAACATCCCATATACCTAACATCCTCCACATTTTACAAATGTATGGTACATTTGTTACAATTGCTGTACAAACATTGAAGCATTGCCACTCATGATGGTCAATGATTTACATTATGGTTTACATTTTGGACAATATACTTTTATAAATATTGGTGAAACTTAGCATGGCCTGTATCTATCATTGCAAGATCATGTAAAACACTTCCATCACCCCCAAAATGCCCCATGCTTCATCTATTCTATTTCTCCCTCTCTCTCCCCTCGAGGCCCACACCAACCACCATTTTTCACTCCTGGAAAACAAGATTCATAGTTATTTGCAACAACATGGAGAGCTTGACATATTGGCCTGTCCTCCTCTATTAGGCACTGCCTATACTCTCGAGAGACTCCTGTCCCTCTATTTGAGAACACAGTAGGACTCGCCAGGATGAGAGTCCACCATCTTCCCACTCATTATGTGTGTCCCCACTCCCTGATAAAACACACTATGACAAGATGAACACTCACAAAGCCAGGTGCATCCTGTCCCAAAGATGGAAGATCTACGTTACCAGCAATGATTTCACCTTAATCACTGGCTCATGTTTTCCTTGATCCTTTTTTTGTATTCCAGTTGTGCCAGTTTACCAGGGCTGATATGACAAATTCCACACAGTGGTTGGCTTTATTGGAATTTATTGGTTCACAGTTTGGAGCCTGGAACTCCAACCCAGCATCAAGGTATCCACCAGCCATGTGTCCCACTTCAGTCTATAGTGTTCTGGTGCTGGTTTGCTGGCAATCCTTGGGCTCCTTGGCTTGTAGATACATCTCTTCTTCCATCATATGGCAACCTCTCCTCCATCTCCTACTGACTTCTGGCTTCTTCTGACCGACTGAGCCCATATTTCTTCTGCCATATAAGAGCTTTGGTCATATGAATTAAGGCCCACCCTGATTCCATTTGACCTCATCCAAATAGGATCTTCAAAGATCTTATTCAGAAATTAGCCCACACCTTAACTAATAACAATATCTTCAAAGATCCTTGTGAAAGTTTAAATTTTGTGAATCCCAGCAAAAGATCATGTTCTTAAACTAATCTATCCCTATGGGTGTGGTACTCTTTGATTGCATTAAATTCAGGTAAAGGGCCTTTGAGTTGATTACTTGATAAGATCTATTTAGGGGTTTTTATGAGCCTATGTCAGTGAGGTGTGAGCCAGCCTGGGATCCTGCCCTTTTGCTGGGTCTAATATAAACACAAGGAGACACAGACACACACAGGAGAAAGGAAGTCACCATAACGATCCTACCATTATGAGAAGACTACTGGAAAACAGAGAGGCCCTGTCAACTGAGAGAATAAAATATGCATCTTGGAGTCTGGAACCTGCAGAGCACAGGGCCATGAAAAGTGGCTCCTGAAAGACTGGACTCACGGAGGAGCTCAAGGCTGAAGAGATAGGCCCCGAAGAAAGTGGAGCAGCTGAGACTGATGGAGGAGGCCTGGTAGGAGACCCTATGCCTTGTTTCTCTCAGCTGAGGTATGGGGAAGGCAGAGACCTTGGCAGAGATCAGTGGCCATCTTACTTCACCATGTGGCAGCTGAAAACATTCCTGTTGATTCCTTAATTTGGACATTTCATGGTCTTGGAACTGTAAGCTTTTACTCCAAATAAATCCCCATTATAAAAGTTAACACATTTCTCATTCTTTGCATTGGCAGCCCTTTGGCAAATGGAAACAGAAATTGGAATCAGGAAAGTGGGGTGCTGCTGCTATGCAAATGCCAAAACTGTTGAAATAGTTTTATAAATGGGTAAGGGGTAGATTTTGGAAGAATTGTGAGATGCTTGTTAGAAAAGGCCTAGATTGCTTTGAAGAGACTCTTGGTAAAAATATGTACACTAAAGATAGGTCTGATAAGGTCTTAGATGGAAATGATGAATGTGTTATTGGAAACTGGAAGAATGGTGATCTTTGTTTCAAAGTGTCAGAGAACTTAGCAAAATTGACTCCTGGCGTTAGATATACGGCAGAATTTGAAAATGATGAGCTTGGACATTTAGCTGAGGAGATTCCAAATTAAATATGGAAAATTCAGCCTGGTTTCTCCTTTTAGCTTATAGGAAAATGTGAGAGGAAAGAGATAAGCTGAGAACTAAACTGCTGGGCACAAAGAAACCAGAAATTAATGGCTTGAGAAATTCCAGGCTTCCAGGAAACAAGCCCCCAGAACAGTGCCCCATGTAAGGACTTAACTAAATTTGGACCTTGTAAGTCAGGATTGGAAATGCAGTTATCTAGGAAGGACTTGCGGAAAACTTTACTTTCTGATGACTTGGACCCCTGTTTCCTACATGCTAAACCAACAAGCTTTTGCAAGACCAATATGAACGATACCACTGTCAGCCTGGACTGAAAGGGAAAGGAAAGGGAGACTGAAGAAGAAACCACTTCAAGAAGAAAACCATGGAAGCTGAGGTCTGAACTTCGGACATCTTCTCAGGCCAGGAGAGGGACCCCACCAATCTGTGTGGAAATGGTAAATTTGCCCTGGCATTTGAAGAGGGTGGATCTTCCAGCCCATTGTTTAGGAAGAGTTTGGCTGCCCCTAAACAGAGGGTAGGGCACATACTCTGGTTGTTGGGGAAAGTTAGGTCACCATACCACTGCTTTGAGGTGGTTGGGTCTGTACACCCAGGATTAGGGAGAATGTTGTCACTATTCCACTGTATTAAGGTACATGAAATGTGGTCATCACCCTAGTGTTCTTAGAGCATGAGCTCTGGAGCTTAGCCACCACCCAGATACTTAATGAAGGTAGAACCAAGAAAATGGCCATTGGGCAAGCCCATGGAAGGGGTGGGCCCCCATGAAGCCCCAAAGAGAAGAAGCTATTGTTCTAGAGTGACTCTCAGACTTTGAACTCTAAGGGGATATGTCCTACATGTTTTCAGAACTGTTTGGGACCTGTGACACCAGTTTTCCTTCCAATTTCTCCCAATGGTAATGCAAATGTTTATCTTGTGACTGTTCCTCCTTTGTATATTGGAAATAGATAAATTGTTTTCTAAGTTTCACAGGCTGCAACTGGAGGGGAATGTTGCCCCAAGACAAACTGCATGCTTATCAGTGATTTTGATGTGATTTTGTACTTAGCATTGTTAATGAAATGTTTTAAGGCTTTTTGAAACAGGGTAAGGTAATGAATGTATTTTGCATATGGAAGGAACATGTCTTTTTCAGATTCAGAGGGTTGAGTGTGACAGTCTGATGTTCTTTTATGAATCACAAAAAGAAAAGATTGTTTTGAACTAATCTGTTCCTGTGGGTGTGAGACCCTTTCAATAGTACTACTTCAGTGAGGCATGACTCAGTTGTCACTACCCTCTTTCTGGGTCTGATATGAATGGAGGTACACAGAGGAAAAGGGAGCCACCACTTTGGTGAGAAAGCATCTCTGCTGATATCTTGCTTTGAACATTTCATGGCGTCAGAACTGAAAGTTATTTTTGGTTTTTGTTTTATTTTGCTTTCACAAGTAATGAATGAGAGTTTTTTATTTTACTGAATCCTCTCCAACACTTGTTATTTTACATTTTTAATAGTTGCTATTCTAATGGGTGTGAAATGGTATCTCGTTGTGTTTTTGGGTTTTTTTATTTATTTTTTACTTTTTTTTCTTAGAACTAAGTTTTCATCCCAAATAAATCCCTGTTATTAAAACCAACACATTTCTGGTACTTAGCACCAGCAGGTCTTTGGCAAACTAAAACATGGCAGAACCCCAGGATCACCAGTAGCTAACTTTGATGAGAAAGCAACTCTGATGATGCCTTGAATTGGACATTTCACAGCCTCAGAACTGTAAGCTTTTACTTTAAATAAAATCCCCAATTAAAAAGTTAACCCGTTAATGCTACTTTGTATCAGCAGCCCTGTGGCAAACTAAGTCCTGGTTTGTTTTTTAAAATAGATTTTTTAATTTATTTTTTAAAGATACATATTTCATAAAAAAATGTTACATTAAAAAATACAAGAGGATCCCATATATCCCCACTCCCCACCCCACCCCCACTCCTCCCAGGTGACCAAACTCTTTCATCAGTGTGGCACATTCATTGCATTTGATGAATACATTTTGGAGCACAGCTGCACAGCATGGATTATAATTTACACTCTCTCCCAGTCCATTCAGTGGGTTATGGCAGGATATATAATGTCCTGCCTCTGTTCCTGCAATATCATTCAGGACAACTCCAAGTCCTGAAAATGCCGCCATATCACACATCCATAAGACTCCAGATTAAGACTTGAATATGTCTTTTGTGAGGGACATGATTCAATTCCACAACCAATCAAGCCACCTGCACAGTCTATGTGTGAAGGTGGCTTGACCTTTAGGTCAAGTACTTACATGACTCATAGAACATCATCTAACAGACCACTTATATCATTATTTCCAGGAAAATACCTCTGAGGAATAACATTTTAAAAACATAATTTTTTCACATCTGATGTACAAAAGGGCTTTTTTTTTCCTGTTACATAAACTAGAATATAATTTAGACCAAAAAAATCTTACCACCAATTTAGCCACTAGTCACATGTAGCTCTTCAGATTTAAATTTAAAATAATTGAAATTAAATATTCAGTTCCTAAGTCACATTGGCCATGTTTCAATTGCTAAGCCACATGTGACTAGTAGCTACAATATTGCACAATATAGATACAGAAAATTTTCATCTTTGCAGAAAGTTCTATTGGACAGAGTTGTTCTAGGGTTTCTTTGCATTATTAGGCTCTTGATTTTTTAATCCTCAGTGAATCTGAGCTTTTGTAAAGTATTAAGATATATGATGTCAAAGAACTGTAAGAACAATACTATTCATCATTTTAGAAACAAGCCATGCTCCCTAGATGCTTTATTTTTCAACACCCTCAATAAGACCAAACATCAGGCAGAAATTCAAATTGCAAAACTTCTTCCTCAAAGCCTGAATGCCCTTCAAATTACTTGCAATATAAAAATTCAGCATTGGGGAACTTAAAATGTTAAGTTAGACACCTCATTGTGCATTTAGCTTCTCCTTGGAAGCCTTCAGATTTCCCTACTAAACATATAATACACTTCTCTGTATCACATTCTTTTCCCTTATTTGTAACTTTCACTTCTCTTTTATATGATACATATTTTGATATATTAAGGCTACATTATTTGCTTACATAGATAGATGTTAGTATGAGTATTACAGAAGAGAGAATTTCTAGGAACACTTTTAGAATTCTGCCATCTTAGAAGTTGGTAAGCCCAGAGAATTGTTATTTACTTGGAAAAAGTTATGTTTTAAATATTTTAGATTCCACACTGCAGGTCTTCTTCCCCATCAAAGACCAACTTGAATAAATTTTTTGTCAGGATTTAATATTTCTCCATCTGCTTCCTCCAGAAAGACATAGATAATGGGATCATCAAAAACCACATTCATCATCTACTGAAGACATGTTCACTGTTTTTAACCTGCAGATTCTCCCTGTGATCTTGTTTCAAACTTTCAGTGGAGTACAGAGAGACTGAAAGGACAGTCATCCCTTTACACACAATATGACTACCAACGCAGAGCAATATCTTAACCCCATACTGGAGTCGTGAAGCCAACAGACACGTAACATTGCTAGAGAATTGTGCATAGGTATTTGTGTGATATTTACTGTAGCTGTCAGGAAAGGATTTTGACAGTTAGATTTCTGAAAATAAAACTGAAAATATTATTTTTTGAGTATACAGAACTTACAATTTTTAACTGTTAGAAACCTTCACTAAATGGATGACAATCATTAATATGCTTTCCTCTTCCTACAACTGAAGAAAGACTTAGCCTGACTTTGACAACCTAAGTGACAGTGCTCAATATTTTAGGGATTTTCTTAATTTTCTAAAGCTTACCATGGTCCTCAAAGAATTTTTCCAGATCCAGTCATAATATTAGTGTAAAATAAATCCTGTAATAGATTAGAATTCAAAGGTTCAGATTGAAACTGATGGTAAAGATTTTGAATGGCTGTGAAGGGGAGCATTGTAGGGAATTCCATATGGGGTAGGCAGCAAGAGAAAGGATGTAACAGGAATGTGCCTAAGCCCTTTCAGGAAGAGTAGAAATGAAAAATTCTGTAGTCACTGCTTCTCAAACCTTAAAAAGTGCATAGGAATCACATCTTGCCAAAATGAAGCTTTTGATAAAATAAGCCTAAAGCAGACCTTGAGATTCTGCATTCCAAACAAGCTCCCAGGTAATGCTCAATCTGTACTTCCATGGACCACATTTTAAGTAGCTAGGCTGTGATAGACTCAAGTATCAGAGTCACCTAATAGCTCATTTTATTTTGATGCTTTGTAATCTAGAACTGCCCTCATGTTTTACTTCATTTGATCGTTAGATGAATGGAACAGAATCTGTGAGATATTTGTTCTTATTTTATTTATGTTATGATACTCAAGGAGGTTTTGGGAACTCATCATTGAATCATAATCCCAGCCTTTTAGAAAACTCTCTTTTCAACAAGTTCTGAAGATCATCTCAAATCTTCTACACCTGCTTTCCCAATGTAGTTGTTATTAGATATACTAGCAATAAAAGTGCTCCATACTCAAAGTTTGGAAATGTTTAATTAAATACAGTTAGATAAGTTTCTTTTCTATAAGACCTCTCAGAGCTATTACCACAAGTACATTATGAATCATCAAAGAGAGACTTGGCCACAGACATAAGACTTTTTTCATGGAAAACTATTAATATCTTCCTTAACATCCTAAAAGGGAGAGTACTTCTGAAATGGCAGAATGAGGACCTTCAAAAATCTGCTTCTCCAGAGAACAGTGGAAACTTTTTCAAAATTCTGGAAATTAATTAAAGGATTGCAAAATTCTGAGGAATTTTTAATCAAGAAATATAGCTGAATCCTGGTAAGAACAGGGAGCTACTTTGTGACATTTTAACTTGCTCTAATCCTACGCCTCTCTTCCAAACTCTATGGTAGCCTTAAAAATTAACTCACAACTATGATAACTATGTATACAGCAGTCTAGCAGGCACTGGACGGATCAAAATGGGTTTGAAACTCTCCCTAATGCCCCAAAATTGTTAGTTTGACATGCCTGGCAGCTCACTGAAAAGTTACTTTCTCAGGGATTGTTTTTATTTGATCTGACTCAGAGTTTGCTCAGTTAAAACAGCTGCTATTCATAGGGCATTTATTGGGGGAAAAATCAGTGGCAATTGTTTAACATTGCCTGAGACAATGTTATCAGTTTGTGATTAATAAAAGGCTGGCAACAACAACAAAAAAAAAAACTTAAAAGAAAAAGTAGGGAATGAGATGTTCATAAGTGGTTTTGAAAAACTCTGCCATATTCCTAGGAAATAAGAAAGTTATATACAGTAGCAGGGCTGTGTTCATAACCAGCAAAGACCTAAGGTCTTAATCTCTCTCCTCTGGCTGGCCTTGAGGGTCAGCCCAAGCTGGAAATGATGGCTAAGACTTTCTTAGCCTGCTGGAGCACTGATTGTAAATTGTCTGCAGAAACACTGAAGATATACCCAACACACACATAGAGCCCCTCAGCAAAGACTGGAAGACTTTTTGGTCAAGACATATAAGGAAACCTTTGTCAAATCATTAGCTGACCACTAAACTAACCAAGCAATATAAAATTCAATTGTATAGCATATAATCCTTAACTAAAGAAAATTTAAAAATAGTACCTGAATATAATGAGGGATTAAATATAACCACTGCTCTTTTCCTCCTTGCTTCATAAATATTATTACCTTAATAATTAGATTCAATTGAGTGAAAAATATATCTTAGATACTAATATTTTAGTATAAATAAAACATTCATATCTATTTATTTCCTTAGTTGTCTAGTTCATTTTATTGATGTTCTATTAAAAATTTTTCATCTCAATAACAATTCATCTTAGAAGAATTTATTTTTCTAAATTAAATTAAATTTTTAAAGTATATGACTTGCTGTTACTTGAGCTCCTTTAACCTGCCTAGTTTTTTTCAGAGTGATTTTTCTTTACCTCATTGCCTTGGGTGGGATTATGTTTGATAACCCTTTGTTAATTTATCCTTCTCCTATAGAAATCATAGGGTCCAAAAACCAATTCCAATTTAACATTATTTCTAATCATTTTATCAGGCATAGCTTTTAAAATTGCTCTTACTAATTATTTTATTATTTTACTCTGCATGTTTGCAAATTGTCTCTTTCCTGTGCTTTTACTCTGAAGAAAATTCAATGATTTACTCTTGGTCAAATAAAAGTAATACAACTGAAAACAATCAATCGTGTACTATACAGTAACAAAAACAATCCAAAATGCAATCAAGAAAAACTATTCTATTTACCATAGCATCAAAAAGAATAAAATATTAGGGATAAATTTAACCAAAAAAATGCAAGCTTTGAATACTGATAAGTACAAACATCATTGAAAATAATTAAAGGTCTAAATAATTGGGAAGACATGCTACATTCATGGATCAGGAGACAATATCATTAATATGTCAATATTCCCTTAATTGTTGTACAAATTCAACCCCATCCTTATCAAAGTCCCAGCTCTTGTTTTCTGCAGAAATTGGCAAGCCAATCCTAAAATTCAGTGGATCCAGAACAACTAAAACAACCCAGAAAAAATATAAGCAAAGTTCGAAGACCCACACTTCTCAATTTTAAGACAATGTGGTACTGGCATAAGGATAGAATTGAAATTCCAGAAATAAACCCGTACATTTTTGGTCAATTGACTTTTGGCAGGGATTCCAAGACAATTCAATGGAGAGAAGTAGTCTAACTATTGTGTGAGGTAATGATCCAACCTTAATTTTTTTTACATATGTATATACAGTCGAACTTCACAAAGCATAGAAAAACTATTGATAGATCATAAAACTAAATGCAAGAGGTAAAACTATAAAACTCTTAGGAGAAAGCACAAGAGAAAATCTTTGCAATCTTGGGTTAGGCAATGATTTCTTAGAATTCTATCAAAAAAGAAAAATTAGACAAATTGGATTTCACCAAAATTAAACAATTTTGTCCCTCAAAGAACACCAATAAGAAATTGAAATGAGAGACAGAATGAGAGAAAATAGTTGCAAACCATGTAACTGATAAGGGACTTACATTTTTTTAAAAATTGTCACAACTCAGCAATGAAGACGATGAAATTTAAAAATGAGCAAAGGATTTGAATAGATATTTCTTCAAAGAAGATAAACAAGTATACAATGAGCACATGATTAGATGCTCAGCATCATTAATCATTAGGGAAATTTAAATCAAAACCCCACTGAGCTACCCTTCATACCTACTAATATGGCCCTAATAAAAGAAGACCAATAAGAAGTATTGGTGAGAATGTGGAGAAATTGGAACTATACAATCCTGGTGGGAATATAAAATGATGTACCAACTTTAGGAAACAGTTTGGTAGTTCCTCAAAAAATTAATAATAAAATTACCAGATGACTTTCCAATTCTTAGGCATATACCCAATTCCTACTGGTATATACACAAGAAATGTAAAGACTTAGATGCACATGTAAACATGTAGATGAATGTTCATAGCAGCGATTTGCATAATAGCGCAAACATAGAAACAACCCAATTATCAGTCAACTGATGGAGAAACAAAATGTGGTATATCCTTATAATAAATATTATTTTGTCTTGAGAAGGAATGTAATACTGATGCATGCTACAACAATGGTAAACCTTAAGAACATTATGCTAATTGAAGAAGGCAGACACAAAAGTTGCTTATTGTATGTTTCCATTTACATTAAACACTGAGAATAGGCAAACATAGAAAGACAAAAACTAGATTGCTGGATTTCAGAGGTTGAGGAGAAGAGGAATGAGGAATGACTGCTAACAAGTGTAGGGTTTCTTTTGGGGTAATGAAAATGTTCTAAAATGCTCTAAAATTAGATAGTGGTGATGGTTGCACAACAGTGACTGTATTGAAAACCACTTAATTGTATACTTTGAGAGGATGAATATTATGGTATGTGAATAATTAATAAAACTGTTATTTGAAAACCAAACTTAGAAAGATGCAGCTTCTGAGCTCCTTCCTTGCTGCATCAACTTGATTATTTTAAGCTGGGTTTTCTTTCCATGATAGCCATTGAACTGCAATTTAAAAGAAGTAAGTGTATATTAACAACATATATCACAAAATCTCCAAAGATTCAGTTTCTTAAAATCATATCAATCTAGTCACTGATAAACTATACATACTTATATATAAGACTCTAAGTTTGTAGTTTGAAACTTTAAGATCATTTTCCATACCCCCCTACTATAAAAATTAGGAAACTAAAGGTTGCCAGGTAAAATGAGTTTCCCTAAATCACTATTATATACTAATACCATAGGCAACCAAGAGTGTTTCCAAGATACAATGCATCTCATATATATGATTAATATAAATAAATGTCCACACATGCTGGGGTTCCTTTATACATAGAGCGAAGAGCTTGCTAAAGAAATGATAAGCAGGAAGCAGTTGTGACTCCAGTGATTAGGCTCCCATCTACCATATAGGAGGCCCAGGGTTCAATTCCTGGGGCCTCCTAGTGAAAGACAAGCTGGCCCGTGCAGTATGTTGGCCTGAGCAGAGAGCTAGCCCACACAGGAGTGCTGGCCCATGCAGGAGTGCTGGCCTGCACAGAGAACTGGTACAGCAAGATGACACAACAAAAAGAGGCACAGAGGAGAGACAATAAGAGACACAGCAGAGCAGAGAGCTGAGGTGGTGCAAAAGATTGAGTGCCTTTCTCCCACTCCGGAAGGTCCCATGATCAGTTCCCAATGCTGCCTAAAGAGAAGACAAGCAGACACAGAAGAATACACAGAGAGCAGACAGCAAGTGCAAAACAAAAAGGGGCAGGGAGGGGGAAGATAAATAAATATATAATAAATCTTTTTTAAAAAAGAAGTAATAAGTAAAACCCAGTTTACTAGACTTGCCTGTTTCTAAAGGTTGAACATGGAATGACCACAGATAAATATCCTCATCCCTCTCCCCACACCTACAGCCAAGCCAGGCCTCACTTCCCTAGATGGTCGGGTTTTAGAACACATTTCAGTTTGTTCCTTCCCAAGATCCACCCTGTCCCGCCATCCCACATTTTCCCCTGCCTCTTTTATCCTTTCCCCATCCCTAGTGTCAGAGAAGACCTGGTCAGGTGCCCCAAATCCCCTCTGACCCCCACAACAGGAATCATCATCTTCCAGTCCCCATCTCTGTGGCAGGTGTCTTCATCTCCAGGAAAAGCCCCATTCCCATGGACCAGCCAATTAGCTAGAGGGTTGTCTTCCACCAGCTGTTAGAACCAAAGGTGAAGGGTAGGAGAACATGTCCCAGGTAACCAAATTGGAAAGCTGAATATATCTACCCCACAGAAACAATATTACATGTGGAAGTGGTTTGGCTTCTGTGGTAAATTGAGTTAAGTACCCTAGAAGAAAAATTTTAAAACATGTTCTTAATCTTAACCCATTCCCATGGATGTGAACCCATTGTAAATAGGACATTTGAAACTTTATTTTTAGTTCAAGTGTGGCCAACTGAATCCAAATGGGAATTAATCCTATGAGTGAAGACCTTATAGAGAAGGCCACAGAGAAAAAAACCACAAGGAAGCAAAAAGCTGGAAGTCAACAGAATCCAGAAGAGAAAGGAGACAGCATCGCCATGTGTTGGGGAAAAGCCAAGGAACTTTGAGGATCACCCACTAGCCAGAAGCTACCCACCCCAGGAGGAAGCCAGCCTTCTAGCCTCTGAAACCATGAGCCAATAAACTTCTGTTGTTATGTCAACCCATTGTATGGTATCTGTCTTACAGCTGGGGAGCCAAGATAGCTTCGAAGACAGTCATCAAATGCTGTGCTGGTGGTAGGATACATGTGGGCAGGCTGGTCTAGATGTCTTTCTGACAATCAGAAGATAGGTAAGAAATGGAAACTGCATTCCCACTTCCAGACAGGCAGCTTGTAAGTGAATGTCCGGATCAGGACCTATTTTTCTGTTCTTCAAATATTTTTTTGTGCCTGGCCTTCTTTGTACTGTTGTTTCTAGTCAAACTGCTGCTGCATTCTTACAGAAAAACCCTGAACATGTGTTCTGAAAATAACTCCTGTGACCCAGGACCTTGGCTGGAGAGAGCCACAGCACAGAAGGAAGATCGAGCAGGGGTTTTCCTGGGGATGTGGCAATGGTAATGACTCATACTACTTCCTCATTCTAACTCTTTTCTATTAGTAGGGTGGAAAAAACCCCATAGTCAGGTCTGGGTGGAGCCATCTTTTATTTAGAGGTGCCCTTGGTGCATTGATTGCTGTGCATTGATTGCTTTCTGCTTTCCTTTTTGCCACAAAGCAAATCAGGGTATAAAGAAATGCAGAGGATTGCAGTGAGAGTTCAAAACTGTGACTAAGGACAAAAAGAAAGATGCATCTGTAAAATAAATTAAATGCAACATACACTAAAATTAGTTCCCTGGTGTATGCAAAAAAAAAAAAAGGTCAAATAGCATATTTCTTTTTTTGTGGTATCAGGTACTAAATTACTCTTTTAAGTACAGAAAGCTGATAAAGAAGAAAAGGGAAAGTAATAGAGTCCACAGAAGAGGATAAGTGTGAACATAAATTAGTTTCTCTAGATGGGTAGTCTAGATACTATCTCAGTTTCCCAAATGGTGTTTTTTTGTATTTTCATTGAATTATTCTTTCCAAAGTTTGCTCTCTGAATGGCTAGAAGTCAATAGTTTCAGACCCTAAACCTGTCTCTTAAGTGAAACACTCAAATGCTTTTTAAGCATCTCCACTCATGAAAAGAGGATTAACAGGTTTTTATATCTCGAGAGATTGTTCAAAGAACTGCACAGAGACTAAACTTCAGCAATTATATAAATCTATCCATAACTCAAAACCGGGGAAAAGAAGCTAAGTTGTTGAGGCAATAGGAGCCAAAAGATGATTGCCATTAAGTTTATCAAACCATGCAGCTTTTGAAACGCTATAATGCAGATCATTCAATGAAATGTTTTGGTTAAAATTCCTTCCTCTTTATTAAAAATAAAAGAGACTTACAGTAAGGAGTGCATAAATTTCTATTCCATAAAATGGGCATAATTATACCCATTTAACTGGCATTAGGAAAATTAATTTTAAAATACTGTAGGCAAAACATCTAGCACAGTGTCTGGTATGTGTAAAGAAATCAATAAGTTTTGCCTATCAGATTTTATTATCATTGGTCGTGGTATTATTGTGATTATCATAGAGATAATTCTGTGAGTTACAAGGAGATTGCTTGCAGCTAGATAATGGATCCAAATTGTCCAGAATGCTTATATTTATTTCATGGACTCTGTACAGAAAAGATTTCATTTTTTTTATGACAAATAATAAATTAATGACAGACCCTCAGAAGAACCCTTGATTTTTATGTTTATTATCCAAAATGACTTGTAAATATTTCAATGCTAAATGTGACTGTTTTTGACCACAGCAACCAACTTTATTCACTAATAAATTCCTGGACCTTGATTCAGTTATTACAAAGATGTCAAATGCACCACCAGGAAGCACTCTTTAAGGAGGGAAGGAAGAATACACGGGAAAAAATATGAAAGATTTTGAAATTTACTGGGTAACCTCTCATCCGGGTTATCTACGCATTTGTTTGCCTCTGACTAGACTATTTCATAGCCCTTTAGATATACAAGTTAACTTGGAGAAAATTGATAAGGCAAACAATCCCCAGTCACAAAAATGCAAATTGTGTCCATGTGGATATTGACTGATTTTACATCCATTTGTAAATTCATTTTGCATTCCTTATTTGACTATAAATGGTGACTGTCTTTTGAATTGTTTATAATACCTACATGTTTCCCTCATTATGAGTTCAAATCTTTAACATGTTCACTTTATAACCTATGAAACTCATTATTTTATCCTCATTTAAAATTCATCCTTATTCCAATTCCAATTGGAATTGTCCTGCCTGACATTGCAATGATGGAAAGAGGCCATTATATATTTTGTCATAACCTATAAAATTGTGTGGGGTAGAGTATAAACTGTAATAAGAACTATATTCCATGCTTAATAGCAATGCTTCAATATGTGTTCATTAAATGTAACAAATGTACAACACTAATGAAAGATATTAATGTGGCAAAATGTGTAGGGAAGAAGGGGTGGGGCATATTGGAATTCTCTATATTTTTGATATAACATTTATTAATCTAAAACTTCTTTTAAAATTTTTTTTAAAGAAAAGATATAGAGGAAATGTAAATACCTATTCCCAAGTATAATAAGCTAGTCATAAAACACTACCTACCACATGACTTCAACTATGTGACATTCTGTAAAACAAAAAACAAAAAAAATTCAGTCTTATAACAAATTTAAGCATCCAACTTACATGACTTGCTAAGGAGCAGATCTGAGATTCAAACCTGTTACCCTCTGTGGTGGTCTGAAGCTGTATGCACCCAAAAAAACAATCTTAAATCTAACCCATTCCTGCGTGTGGGAACCCATTGCAAGCAGGATTTGATGAAGTCACTTCAGTTAAGGTGTGGCCCACCTCAATCAGGGTGGGTCTTAATCTTATTACTGGAGCCTTTATCAGCAGAAAAAAATTCAGACAAAGGTAGAGAAAAGCCATGGGAAGCAAGAAGCTGCACAGCAGAACCAGAGGAGAAGGGAGAGGTGAGGAGACACTGCCCTGTGCCTTGTCATGTGACAAGCTGAGGGCCAAGGATTGCCAGCAGCCAACCCCAGAATGCCACCGTCCTTAGGAAGAAGGCATAGCCTTGATGTCACCCTGATTTGGACTTGGTACCAGCCTGAGACTGTAAGCGAATAAAATCCCATTGCTTAACCCAACCTGATGTGGGCTATGGGTGGGAGGCTCTTTGTCTCTTGATAGATAACTTAAGCTGTCTGTGACTTGTGGGTGTGGGAGATAAGAGGCTGCAGTCCTGCCCTTGGTAACCATGGCAGCTACTCCAGTCCCAGGAAACGGTTTAACAATGCAAAGTCTATAAACTTTAAACGTACAGGGAAAGTGCTGACCAAATGGGCTAGAGGCTTATCTGGCATGTGTGAAGTCCATGCTGGGGGCTTACCTAGGATGTGGAAGATATATGCTAATTCAAGCCTATTGAGAACTGAGACAAAAGGACCATTTGGCCTTTCCTCTCTGTATAAAAGGGACTCAGGAGTCTTGTTCGGGGCTCGGGATTGAAACAGAAGGCTCCCGAGTCCAGCCAGCTGTCAAACCATTTTTCCTTCTCAAAATTATTCCTGAGTCCTGGCCTCTCTATATGCAAATAATTGAACCTCTCTCAAATTCTACAACAAACCCATTTCATGGCATTTGCTTGAGAAGCCTAGAAAACTATAACATCTTCCTTGCAAGTTTTCTTTCCAAGGCCAGGATCATGTCTTCCTTCAGTGTGCCTTCTGGATAGTCACTGTCAGAAAATCAATTAGTCAAAGATGGCTGCTTAACCCTTACTGAGTAAAGACATTAATTTTGGGACATTTTTGAATAGCTTTTCTATACCAGACAAACCTACAAACTTCTAAAGCAACATATAAATAATTGCTAAGAGAAAATAGGCAAGCATTAACAAAAGGACAGTAAGGTCTTCTAGAAGGCTTTCTAGTAAGGCTGTAGACACCAAATTTGCATTACAAGAGGGCAACATACTAGCTCAACTTACAAGGGCATATTCAAGACAATTTCTCTGATGTTTTCAATTTAAATGTGTTTCATGTATTTTAAGAAATCAAAACATTGCAAAACTGTTTCTCATATTTTATCATACTAGTTATATTTTTAATTACTAGAAAAGAATATTTAACAACTATAATAGCATTTCAGTTATGTAAGTAACATTTTATATAATTGAAATAATTAAGTGGGAGGAATTTTGTCAAACCAAATACATTTAACCATTTATGTAGGTTATAGCATTATAAAAAAGTTTAAAACACATTTCCAGAAAATACTTGTAAAAAGAAAACAAACCAACAATAAAACACATTCCATGTGAGTATGTAGTGTTTCTGATGAAAATGGTACCAGGGTATAATTATATAAGTAGTTGAAAATTATAAATAGTGACCATTTAATGAATATGACTAGTAATGTTAATGGGTACTTAGTGAGGAAGGGAGCAAGCATGAAAACTTAAATGTGTGTCAGCAATGTGGAAAGTTTAAAAAAGGTTATGGAAACTTGTTAAGAGCTTTTTAGGATGAAATACAATATTCATTTTTTAAATTACTGGTGCTGCTTTTACTTGTGAATATTTTACATAAATTAACAGTTATTAACCACATTAGAAGGCGAGATAATTTTGTCATTCACTACTTAAGCTTCACTTCCCCTGTAATGCCATCTTCATGCCCACAAATCAGAATCAGATGTTCCCTTCTTTCTGTTCCCAAAGGGAATCTGCCATAGGTGCTCAATAAATTTTATTTAACTATGGATCTGTACCTGTATGTGTGGTATAATGGAAACAATATAGATGTTAGAGTCAGAGTATACTTGAATTCCAAAATAACAACTTGCTATTGAGTGCTCATAGACAAGGGCCTTGAACATTGTGAGCCTCAGCAAGTTTCACAAAACAGCTCTTACCTTACAGTACTGTTGCAAATTACAAATTTGCCACCTGGAACATAGTAGGTGTTCCATAAAGGTTATATAAGCATTGTCATCTTTTCCTAGATCATAAATTAGTTATTGTATCTGTTTCCTCACATATTTAATATATCATGCTAAATAGGTTTGTAATAGAACATTGGAAAAAACTAAAATTATAAATGCTGTATAAGTTAACAATATTTCCCACACCATGCCATCTTGTTTTGATGAGTCATCGTTAGAATTCACATTTTCCTTAACTTGGTTAGAGTGATGTGGGCTATGGGTGGGAGGCTCTTTGTCTCTTCCAAGATAACCTTAACCTAAGCTGTCTGTCCTGACTTGTGGGTGTGGGATGATGAGGGGCTGCAGTCCTGCCCTTGGTGACCATGGCAACGACTCCAATCCCAGGAAACAGTTTATCAATGCAAACTCTATAAACCTCAAATAGTCAGGGGAAATGCAAACCAAATGTGCTAAAAGCTTATCTAGAATGTATGAAGTCCATGCTAAAAGCTTACGTAGGATGTGGGAGATATATGCTAATTCAAGCCTATTGAGAACTGAAACAAAAGAACCATTTGGCCTCTCCTCTCTGTATAAAACAGACTCAAAATTCTTGTTCTGGGCTCGGGTTTGAAACAGAAAGCTCCCGAGTATGGCCAGCCATCAATAAACCATTTTTCCTTTTCAAAATCATTCCTGAATCCTGGCCTTTCTATACACAAATAATTGAACCTCTCTCAAATTCTACAACAAGAAATGCTGTTTTGACACCAGTGTTTCAGAAAATGCAAACAGTTGAGCAACTTATGACCCTTGCAAAATGTTCCTGGTGTTTCTTCTCTGCTATTTATAGAAAGACTAATGTCCAAGCCTGCTCAACAGGGTGAGTATGAAACATTTGCCCAGATAAAAAGATCTATTTCTGCCTATTTACAAAGAATGGCCAAGACAAAGGGGTTGGAGTACCCATGGGATTAAGACTTTGCAACATGTGGAGTCATCCTACCCAACTGTCTATTTTGGTTTCTTACCACCCCAGTTCACACCTGTGACAGACTGGCCAAACCAGATTTCCTCCAGTGTCAGAACCAGCCACCATCCTGCCACTCTCTGAGGTTCCTTCTATCTGAACTGCATTTCCTCACATTTTCGGCTTCCATCCTTTGTGAATCAATTCAGTTCCTATGTTTTCCTGAAATTCTTTCCAGAATCATCTACCTTTCTCTAATATCCCCATCTAAACCACTCAGCAAAAGGAAGTAATCGTAGTCCATATCCCTCTCTATTAGGACTGCCAGTTAAAATACAAGATGCCCAGTCAAATTTAAATTTTAATAAACAGCAAATAATTTTAGTATAAGTATGTCCCAAATATTGTTCAAGACTTACATATAGGAAGCAGACTTGGCCCAGTGGTTAGGGCATCTGTCTACCACATGGGAGGTCCACAGTTCAAACCCCGGGCCTCCTTGACCCATGTGGAGCTGGCCCGTGAGCTGTGCTGATGCGCGCAAGGAGTGCCATGCCATGCAGGGGTGTCCCCGCGCAGGGGAGCCCCATGCGCAAGGAGTGCGCCCTGTAAGGAGAGACGCCCAGTGCAAAAGAAAGTGCAGCCTGCCCAGGAATGGCGCCACACATACACAGAGCTGACACAACAAGATGACGCAACAAAAAGAAACACAGATTCCCATGCTGCTGACAACAGAAATGGACAAAGAACATGCAGCAAATAGACACAGAGAACAGACAACTGGGGCAGGGGGGAGAAGGGGAGAGAAATAAATAAATAAATATTTTTAAAAAAAAAAGACTTACATATAGCATTTGGTCTTTTATCTGAAATTCAAATTTAACTGGGGGCCCTAATATTTTTATTTGCTAAATCCCTACTCTCTAATGGTGTATTAAAGCCATTGTATTATGTCACTTGCATTACAGCATTAGTCACAAGTATTACCAGACTGTAGGTTGAGACAATGAACAATCTAATTCCTTTCTGTGTCCCCACAATTCACATATGGCCCTTCCCTATGCTCTACCACAGAACACCTAACATAGTGTTCTGTGCATCACCAGCTTTCAAAAAATGTTAGTAGAGCAGAAAGAGAGCCTTCATTTATTCTTTTATGCCTTCTTTCATTACGCAAATATCTATTCATTCCTACCAGCTGCCAGGTATTGAGGTAGGTTCTGGAGATAAACCCATAGTCACCTCACAGCCTTAGTCATCAAAGTGCTCCCAGCTCAGTCTGGAAAGCAGGCGTATCAGAAAGCAATGTCACTCAGTGGAATAAGTTCTCAGATAGGCTGAGTTGAGAACACAAGGAGAGGCACCAACCCCATCTTCAGAGGTCAAAGGAGTCATTTAGGAGGAAATAATATCTCAACTGAGACCTAAATGATGAATAGGAGTTAGCCAGGTGATGGCAGGGAGGGAAAACATTTCAGGCAGCAAGAACAGCCTGAATCAGAGCTTAAAGGAAGAGAGGACTTGTCTTACTCAGCCTCGAGAATAGTTACTACTGACCAGAATGTAGAATCCCAGGAGGGAGAGATTAGAGCAGTAATCAGGACCCAGAAAGAATAATACCTTGTCCATCTTCATTTTTCCAGGATCTAGCATAGTACTTGACACAGTCGGTGCTCAAGCAATGTTTAATTAATTAATCAATTAATAAACACTTTGATTTGGTTCAGGCTTGTTTGATCCAATGATGCCACTGTCTTTTGATGCTATTGACTGCTTCTTAAAGTTTTTTTCTCAAGGAGCTGAGTGGTAATAGCTGTTTTCTGTCTCATTCCATCAGCCTTCTTTATCTCTGAGCTGGCTTCTTTCCTATGTAGTCTAAGTATCTTTAAGGACTGTAGACCTGAATGTGAGCTGCTATCTCAGTAAGCCTCACCTCTCCCCCATTCAGGACCGCTCCCTCTATTTCATCCAAGGCTTGTTTTTACTTTTACCACCTGACTACTCCTTTCAACTCTTAGTGCCCCCCTGACACTGATGGGTATGACCAAAGCTACTTCCAGATCAACTTTGAGTGATTCCACTCATCCTTGAGTCTGAATTTCCTCTATGACCAAACCATATTCTATACACTAGTGATGATGACATTTGTAAGATTCCAAACCTAAAGCAGCAGATACAAGAGAAAAAAGGCCACATCTCTGGTGAGAGGTATAAAAAGCCAAGGAAAGAAGTCTTAGGTAAACCCCATTGAATAAAGCTGCTTCTTAATCCATGCCCTTTGTATTAATCACATGTTTTCAGTCACCTTTTAAGGTTGAACTAATGAAGCAGGCTAGTAAGATAGGGAATTAACAGACGGATCTGGAATCTGGCAGAGAGTCCATGTGGACAACAGTAACCCCCAAGATGGCTGCTGGAAGACCCTCATCCCCAAGATTCTGCTATACAGAGCAAAGACAAAACAAGGAAAAGCCCCGGATATTTCCCTAGGACTTCATTATTGGGCCCCCACTGGGGAATTGATGGGTGGGGTAATCAATCAAAAAGCAAACAGCTAGAACCCCTCCCCTGCCATTAGCAAAGGGGTAGAATAATTAATAGCAAGGCTTGAGCGCTCTTGCTCTGCTCTCTTGCCTCTGGACCCATTCCTGCCCTCTATGCACAGCTCTCACCATTTTTCCTCTGCCATGTGGCCACACAAGTAAAACCTGGGCATTTAAAACCTATAATGGGGAATTGTAACCTGTAAACCAGTCTACTTTATCAACTTTTCACCCCCTTCCTCTCTACCTGAGCCCCCTAATCTGTTATTTTCCCCCATTTCTTTTCCCTCCCTACCTGAATAAACTGCTGGCCTAATTCATTTCTCTTGAAATTCATTTCTGCAGCATAGCCAAGAACCTAAACAAAATCCAGTAACACTAAGTAAACTGTTGGTGTAACAACTTACCATTTTTATAGTTGAATCTTCATTTACAGACAGGTGACTGACTTAAATAAATAGTCAATGACAGGTAGTTTTCTGCACCAAGTGTGAAGCCAGGAATTTTAAGTATATACAGATTTTATGAAGTCAGAGTATCATAGGACATAAGGCAATTAGAAGCTGCTTTAATTAGAATACATGACTTTAATTTGCCTTAAAAAATTTTCATGATACAGTATATCACACCTCCCTGGCTTAATAATTCACTCTACACCTACGATTGTTAATTTTGTGTGACAACTTTACTAGGTTATAGTGTCCACTCATTTGGCCCAGCAAGTAATACAGCCTGTGCATGAATTCAAACTTATCTAATTCTATATCCAAGTGTGCCTAGTTTCTAGAAAGCCATTTAAGTGATATAGGCCCTATAGGCTTTGAATATTCAGAAAGGATACAGACTGAACGTGTGTTCAAAGTTACATCCAGACGGAATGTGGGCAATATGTTAATTCAATCTTACCTGGAATGTGGGCAATATGCTAATTCAAGCTTAGCTGGTATTCAAACAAATGGCTAAACTCTAAAAAACTAACAAAGAAAGTCTTTTTGACCCCTAACCCTCTCCTGGCCCCACCACATGTGTCTCTTGTATAAAAATAACCTGAAGCCCCTACTTGGGGTTTGGCCTTTTGGAAAGGAAGTCCACCGGGCTTGGCCAGTCGTAATAAATCTTCCTTCTCAGAGATTCCTGAGTCCTAGCCTTCAATATGTGATCACTGAATCCTCTCTGCTTCTACTACACAAGCACTGGCCCAATTGTTACTGTGGGGGTATTTCATGGATTTAAATCATTAGTAAATTAATTGCACCTAAGGCCGATTACTCCTACAATCAACAAAGGAAATTGCCTTCAGCTATGAGACAAGTCTCATCCAATCAGTTGAAGGCCTTAAACAGAGACCTGATTATTTCAGCAGTCAGAGAGAAGAATTTCTCTCTCTACTTCAGCAGCCAACTTATCCTGGGGAATTCACTGAAATCTTCATTGGAGTTCCCAACTTGCAACCTGTACTATGTAATTCAGACTTGCCAATCTCCACAGTTGCATGAGCTAATTTCTATAAGAAATCTCATAATATATACATATATAACCTGTTGGTTCTGTTTCTCTGGAGAACCCTGGCTAATAAAACATCCTTTGTGGATGACTTAATTCTTACAGATCATGTTTCTGTATTGAATGTCAAGGGCCTTTGAAGAATATTCCTAATTTATTTTATAGTAGCCATTCCTATAAACATAGTCACACAGATGTCCACCACATGTATATACAGGACTATAAAAGTTGACCTAAGATACTGACTTGTACTAGGGAGTCAGAAGATGGGGAAATGGCTGTGAGCTCTGATATTCAGGAATAAGAAATAAAGAAAAAACTAGGTTAAAGCCAACAAAGTCTTTCTCATCAGACTCTCATATCCCATAGTGCTATACAGAAACAAAGATTTTGAAGGAAACAAAGAGTCAACAAGTTAATGGATGATGGAGGGGATTAGGCGAGACCTTTGTGAGGACTTCAAGGACACCATGGTGCTAACTGATAAACCTAAGCTTAGCTGGCTTCATGGTCACACAGGATTCCAGCTCAGAAGGGCCCTAAACTGGGTTTAATGCTCTACTGTCATCACCTTGAGATTCTTTAAAAAAATTTTAACAAGAGGCCTCAAATTTTTATTTTTCTGTGGGCCTTGCAAATTATGTAGTTGTTCTTAATGCTAAGATTGTATTAAGTTTGGTAATCAATTAAAAACTAAAGATAGGGAAGTTGATGTGGCTCAAGTGATAGGGCCTCTGCCTACCATATGGGAGGACCTGGGTTTGATCCCTGGGACCTCCTGGTGAAAAAGAAGAGAAAGTGTGCCTATGCGGTGAGCCAGTGCCCATGCGGCAAGTTGAGTGCCCACACAGTGAGCCAAGTGCCCACGTGAGTGCCCACTTGGCATGCCGAGTGCCTGCATGGCAAGCTAAGTGCCCACATGATGAGTCAAGTGCCTGCATGAGTGCCTGCATGGTAAGCTGAGCCACATGAGTGCCTACATAGCAAGCCAGTGCATACGTGGCAAGCCGAGTGCCCGTGCAGCATCCAAGCACCCTTGCAGTGAGCCACTGCTCACACAAGTGACTCACACAGCAAGATGATGGCATAACAAGAGAGATGAAGGGGAGAGTCAAGATGAAACACAGCAGAGACCAGGAACTGAGGGGGCGTAATTGACAGGAAACCTCTCTCCACATCAGAGGTCCCCAGGATCAAATCCCAGTGAATCCTAGAGGAGAAAGAAGAGAAGAGAAGACAAAAAGAGAAGTAGATACAGAAGAACACACAGCAAATGGACACAGAGAGCAAAATCAGCAGGGGGGGAGGGGGAAAAAAGCTAAAGATAAAAGTCTATAGAACTTTCTGACCAATAATTAATATGATGGTCTAATATTGGAATCGAAGAAAAAATAGTAGACTATATGGGGACCCCTCATTCTCATTCTCTCCCATGGATGGAAGAAAACAGGAGTGGTAGTTTGAGATTACTTTATGGATCTCAAAAACAGAAAGATGATGTCTGTAAACTAACCTATTCCTCTGGGTGTGATACCTTTGAATTGCTTTGAATTCAGTTGAGGGGCCATTGATTAGATAACTTGATGATATTGCTTTAGGGATTTTGATTGGACTACCTCAGTGAGGCAAGACTCAGGTTGAGTCTCCACCCCCTTGCTGGGTCTGATCTGAATGGACACTCGAACAAAGGAAAAATGAGCTCTGCCATTTTTGATACTGTCATATGTCAGAAAGGAGAGGCTCAAACAGCTGAGGCCCCAGGGAGAGATAAGCCATTTGTCTGATAGCTTACAGCTGAACTTGGGAAGAGACCAGACTAGCCAAGACTGAAATAGGAGCCCAGAAAGAAACAAGCCCTATGCCAAAAGAGAGAAGACTACAGGATCACTTAAGCATGAAGGCCCACAATCCTCCTGGGCCCACGGAGCAGCTCAGGAGGAAAGGGGAAGCCCAAAGGGGAAGGCTGAAACTTGGGCAGAGATTGGTGGCCATCTTGCTTGTGGCAACATGCCAGGACCAATAGTAACTGACTTTGATGAGAAATCATCTCTTATGGGGTCTCAAGTTGGACATTTCATGTTCTTGAACAATAAGCTTTTACCCCAAATAAATACCCTTTCTAAAAGCCAACGCATTTCTGGTACTTTGCATCAGCAGCCCTTTGGCAAACCAAATAGGCAAGGAATGATTTTGAGCAACAACCATTAGGAGTTATGTGCAATTGGTCTTTATGGGGTCTTTTGAAGAAGAGAGACAAGTTCCTACTGGTGATTTTATAAGAACTGGGTAATTATTTCTACAGTCAAGGACTAAATCTCTTGCCACTAGCCAATGAAGTGGTTTCAAAATCTCCAAACTAGGAATCGAATAAGGTAATTTGGCAACATTGTCAAAACTTCCTTTTGTCATCTTTCACCCTTGACAAAATAGACCTGGTGTAAGAAAAAGGAAATACAAAAAAATGGGGGCTTTATTACTTACTATACAAAAGTAATCATTGTTATCACCACTTTTCATGTGTGCAGCACCATTCCTGGGCAGGCTGCACTTTTTTCACGCTGGGTGGCTCTCCTTACGGGGGCGCACTCCTTGCGCGTGGGACTCCTCTACGTGGGTGATGTCCCTGCAGCACACAGAACTCCTTATGTGCATCAGCACTGCGCATGGGCCAGCTCATCCCATGGGTCAGGAGGCCCTGGGTTTGAACCTTGGAACTCCCATGTGGTAGGCACATGCCCTATCCGTTAGGCCAAATCTGCTTCCCTCCAATTATTTTTCAATATGTCCAAGCAAATAATTCCTTGACTGTTAATATTACAGTGATAGATTCTTGTCTAAAAATGTGACCTTTGGAGGGTTGAAGGGATATTCTGGTGTAAAAGTGATATCCAGGGAAAAAATACCACCTTCATACACAGATACTGAAGGCCCTACAGTGGTTGATCTCCTTTCATAGATGTTATCACCTTTGGGACCAGCACTGCAGTTAGGTGGACGCTCTGAAATGATGTCCACCAGTTCCTTCTGAATCCTCTTGGTGCTGGAGGAGAGGAGTTTGGAGTTTTCGCTCATGCTGACTTTACTCTCCTTCTTGGGAGTGTTTGTTTCTTTTTTGGTTCGCTGGTTAGAGGACAAAGATGAGGAGGAGCTGGTGCTGGCCCTTGAATTGTCATTCGACATAGTGAATCCCTCACCTCACCCTGTAAATAGCCCCTCTCTTTGTGTCTGGTTCCTCCATGTCCCTGCAGCAGTTGCTCAAGTATATTTAATTTATGTGAAAAAAAAAAGAGCATATCAAAGGAGCAAGAAACTAAGGAAAGTTAAAAATATTCAAATAGAGGAGCAGATGTGGCCCAAACGGTTGAGCACCTGCCTCCCACATGGGAGGCCACAGTTTCCGTTCCTGTTGCCTCCTGAAAAAACAAAGACAGACAACAAGCAAAACAAATGAAAAAGTCAACTCAAGGAAGCTGATGCATGTCAGTATTTGAGTGCCAGCTTGCCACATATGAGATCCCAGATTCAATCCCTAGCCCCTGGCACCTCAAAAAATAACAATAATCAAATAGAGCTTTTAGAAATTAAAACTATGGAAATTGAAAGGAACATCTCAATAAAAATGCAAAAATAGTTTGGACATAGCTGAAGAGAGGCTTATTAAACTGATAATGAAGTTGAAGAAATTACATGGAATGGATCAATACAGCCCAAAGTTTATTCTTTGAAAAGACTAATCCAACTGGCAAACCTCCAGCAAGATTGGTCAAGAAAAAGAAAGAAGCACACAAGAAAAATATTGGATAGAAGGTGGGGAGAAGGCTATAACTATAGTTAGAGCATAGATTAAAAAGATAACAGCTAGATATTATGATTTCTTAAAACTTAGATGAAATACTCAAATTTCTAGAAAAATGTAATTCATCAAAACTGTCTAGATGATATAGAAAATCTGAAGAATACTATTACAATGAAATAAAATTGAATCAATAGTTTAAAGTTGATGTATAAAAAAATCAGCTTTGATAGCATTACAGGTGAATTCTATTAAACATTCAGATAATTCCAAACTTATGCAAATTCTTTAAAATAGTATAAGAAGATGGAACATTCCCAATGCATTCTTGCACTAATCTAACATTGGCAACAACACCAGGCAAAGACAGTATAAGAATGGATAATTACAGCCAATCTCACTCATGATCAAAGACACAAGTATTTTATACTAAATTATCAATCCAAATCCAGTCACATATTTTTTGAAAAGGGGTAATATACATCATGAAAATTTGGATTTACCCAAGAAAGCAAGAGTGGTTTATCATTAGAAAACTATTAACAGCTTTCATAATATTAATGGATTAATGGGAAAATTGTATGTTATTAAAACAGATACAGAAAAGGAATCTGTTAAAATTTAGTATATAGATTCATGATTTGTTTGAAAGATTCAATAAATTAATGAGTCAGGTTGCAGCCCTCATGAATTTAAAGGAAGCTGCTAACTTCTGTTAATTTAGAGTAAGAAATGGTCACATGATAATTTCTGGAGGCAGACTTTTAGGGTTGTGAAGGATCTCATGCAGTGCCATTCTTACTTTTCAATTTATCAAAATCATTTTATAAATAGGAGGATATTAGTAAGTAGGAAATTTATAAAAGAAATATCTTAGTCAGACAAATAATTAAGGCATGCTGTGACTAAAAAAACAAAAACAAAACAAGAAAAACTCTAGCGAGAGTAGCAAACTAGCAATACCAGCAATAGAAGAGCTCTTCCTTAATTTGAAAATAGGTATCTGTAGCAGTTTGGCATTGTTTATGAGCACATATTGGATTATGTTTCTAAATTGGTCTGTATCTGGGCATGATTAAATTAGAGTTAGGGCTTTGATTGGGCCACATCAGTAGGATGTTGACTCCCCACCCACCAAGGGGGCAGGGACTCATAGATAAAACTACACAGCAGAGTAGATGACTTTGTTAGAGTTTTGATATTGGAGTTTTGAGCTGGAACCTAGGAAGTAAGCACACAGAGGAAGAGAGAAGCTGAGCAGCTGAGCCCAGAAAGAATCAAACCCTGGGGAGACAGATAGAGCCAGTCACCTGCTAGTCTACAGCTGACCTTGTGGAGGAAACAGAAGAGCTGAGCAGAGAGAAATAAGCCCTGGGAAGAGAGGAACCCAGGAAGCCTGAACCCTTGTAGATGTCAGCAGCCATCGTGCTCCAACAGGTGGCAATAGACTTTGGTGAGGGAAGTAACTTACGTTTTATGGCCTGGTAACTGTAAACATCTATCTGAAAGAAATACCCTTTATAAAAACTAACTGATTTCCAGTATTTTGTATTAGCACCCCTTTGGCTGACTAATACAGTATCTTTTTTGAAAAAGCCTACAGTAAACATTGTGTTTAATGATGGGAAATGTAATCATTTCTTTTAAAATTAGAAAAATGATGGGGATACCTGATATCCCTCTGTCTACTTAGGATTGTACTATAAATAATACCCATTACAATAATACAGGCAAAAGAAACAAAATGTATAATTGAGATGGAAGAATTAAAAATACCATTACTTCAAATGATGTAATTGTCTGTATAGGAAAACTGCAAATAATCTACAGACAAGATTTTAATAATAGAGTCTAGATGGGTTCTTTGATATCAGATCAATATGAGAAAAAAGAACAGTTTTATTTTTTTAATGCCAGAAAATCTGGGTAAGTGTAATTTTTTTAAAGATATACAGTTTAGATTAGCAGCAAAGATGTCCTGGAATAAACCCAATAAACAGAGTTCAGAACCATTGGAGAGAATACTTGAAAACTTTATGAAAAGACTTTAAAGAAGAAATGCTCAATAGGGTGTACTGAGCTAAATATATAGATTTAAGTTTGTGTCCAATATAATTTAGATTATTTCCAAACAAAATTCTAGCAGGGTTTTCAATTAACCATGACAATATTATTTTATATATTCACATAGAAGAGTGAAGTTCAAATAACAGCTAAGGTGGGGTTACTCACTCTACCAGAAACCAGGCCTTATTAGAAAGTCTTAGGAATAAGATACTGTGATATTGCCCACAGAGAGATATATTGATCAATGGTATAAAATAGAAAGCCTAAAAACAAACTCTAAATTGAAAAAGTGGCAAAACTAAACAACATAATATTTAGAGCAATGTGCACATATGATAAAATGTAAAGAAAGACAAAGACGTGGTAAACACAAAATAGTTACCTGTGGAGAGAAGGCAGGTGGGACACAGGAAGAGAGATTGGTGGTATTGAATGAGGAGTATATGAGTGTTCATTTTGTTGTTTTTTCTTTTATAAAAAATGTTTTCATTAGAGAAGTTGTGGATTTACAGAACAATCATGCATAAAATGCAGCATTCCCATGTACCACCTCATCACCAACATCTTGCATTGGTGTGGAACATTTGTTAAAATTGATGATAGCACTTTTTTATAATTGTACTATTTTTTACAGTAGTTACCTTTGTTACAATTGATGAACCATTACTAAAATAGTACTATTACCTATCATCCATAGTTTACATTAGGTGTGTTTTTCCACATATACCATCCTATTAACACCTTCTATTAGTGTTGTACATTTGTTATAATTCATGAAAGAACATTCTGATACTTGTCTTATTTACTATAAAGTTATACAGTCTTGTTTCATTGTTTCAATTTTGTTCTATTAACATATACAACCTGAGGTTTCCTCTTTTAATCATATTCACCTCCATAATTCAGTGCTATTAAATACACTCACAGTAATTGCTACCACCACCATCATCCATTTCCAAACCTTTGCAATCTGCTTAAATAAAAATTCTGTACAAATTAAGGCATCAACTCCTCATTCTCTACCCCCAATCTATCCCCTGGTAAACTGTATTCAATAGTATAACTCTGAGTTTGCGAGGTTTCAGCCTTCCCCTCCAGTCCAACCATCTCCTCCTTTTTTTTTTTTTTTAGCTTTTTTTAATTTACCCCCTCCCCCAATGGTTCCCTCACTGTCTGCTCATTGTTTTGCCTGCTATATCTGCTCATCTTCTCCCAGAGGCACCAGGAACTGAACACTGGACCTCCCACATGGGAGGTAAGTGCCCAATGGTCTGAGCCACATTCACTCCCCATGGGCTGAAGCATCTGCTGGCTTGTGGCATCCAGCTTGTTTGGGTGGATGCAGCATCTGGCTCTTTGTGGCAGGTTGCAGCATCTAGCTCATTGCAGCAGGTTGTGGCATCTAGCTCATTGTGGTGGGTTGTGGCAGGTGTTGTGTCTGCTTGTTTTCTTTAGGAGGCACTGGGACTTGAACCTGAGACCATTGTATGCGGAAGACAGGTGCCCAACTGGTTGAGCCACATTCATTTCCCTCACCATCTCCTCTTGAGTTCCTCCATGGGCTCCGCCTCTTGCTTCATACTTAAGCAATCCTGTAGTTCTCTCTCTGCTGGCAAAGGGCTTTTCTCTTAAGGCTTCTGTCCTTGCAGTTCAGCTTGTGGGCAAAACTGGAGTCTTTTCTCTCATGTGGTAATTTCCGTCTTCCTCTCTCTCTCTGTTAGTTGGTTTATATTAGACCCAGCAAGTGGGTGGAGACTCAACTTGATTTATGCCTTACGATGTAGTCCAATGAAAAGCCCTACAGCTACCCTAACAGGTAATCTAATCAAAGACCCCTCAGCTGGATTTAATGCAATCAAAGGTTATCACACCCAGAGGAATAGATTAGTTTGCAAACATAATTTTTCTCCTTTTGGGATTCACAAAATAATCTCAAACTACCGTATCTTCTTTTCTCCTTCTGGGACACCCAAGATGCATATGTTTGTGTGCTTCACTCTGGCACTCAAGTCCCTAAAACACTGCTCAATTTTTTCTATTCTTTTCTCTATAGTTTCTTCTGGTTGCATGATTTCAATTGTCCCATCTTCTAGTTTGCTTATTCTTTCTTCTCCCAATTTAAATCTGCTATTGTACACCCTAGTGTATTTTTAATCTCTACTATTATGACTTTCTTCACCATAAATTCTGTTATGTTTCTGTTTATACTTTATCGTCCTTCTTTATGCTCACAGTTTCTTCTTAATATCTTTTATCTCTTTATGCATAGTTTCCTTCATCTCATTGACTTTAAGATTTCTTTGAAGTTCTTTAATTAGTTGTCAAAATTCTGTGTATCCTCTGAAATTTTAATTTCTTTCACTGACTAGCCATAGTTTCCTGTTTCTTAGTATGACCATTAGTAATTTTTTTTTGTTTTATGTTTTGTTTTTGCTGATGTCTAGGCATCTGATTATCTTGATGTATTAATTCTGAAGGTTAGAGTCTCTCTTTTGTCTAGGGTTTTGTCTTTTACTGGCTTTGTGTTAAGGTTCTTCTATGATGCTTGGTCTTATTCTAGGCCTTTAGAATAGCCTGTGTTTGATCAGATTTTCTCAGCTTTATTTCATCTAGTTCTTGCTCTAGCTATACAGTACGATGTTAAGATTGTAGTTTTGTGAAATTGTTTCACCTCTAGGAGAAAGCTTCTTTTCCTCTGTTCCTTCTCTGGGAATCTTGATCTGTGCTCTTTGCTTTTGTGTAGAATTTCCTCCTCAGCTCCTATGATTTGTTTAAGTTTTCTCCCTCACTTGGTGCCCATTGTTCCTTACACTTTCCAGTTCTGGGACCATCCCATCTTACAGCAATTGTTTAATCCCCTCGCCTTTTTTCTGCTCCCTCTCTGTGATGCATTTTACCCACTGGTTTCTTCCCCACTAGAGTATCATGCCTGGGGGGCCAGATGGGGTCAGTCCAGAAAGGTGGGTCACTCCAGAAAAGTCTATATTCTATTTAGGTGTTCTAGCCAACAGAAACTGGGTTCAGTGAGTGCACCCCCTTGCCAGCTGTGGTTCTATGTATCTTTTCCCCCCACCCCAGGCCCTGTGATGGTTAGGCTAATGTGTCAACTTGACCAGTTAACGGTGGCCAGTTTTTTGGTCAAGCAAGCACTGGGCTAATTGCAATACAAAAACATTTCATGGACTTTAATTATCAGTGAGTTGATTGAATACATGGCTAGTTACATCTACAATCAACTGAGGATATTGCCATCAGCAATGATTTGACATCTCATTGAATTGAAGGCCTAAAACGGGGAAGTGATTTCAGCTGTCAGAAAGAGAATTCCCATCTCTACTTTGGACAGTCACTGTCTCCTGGTGAACTCATCAAGGACCTTCATCAGAGCCCCTGGTTTACAACCTATCTTATGAAATCTGGACTTGTGCATTACCATGGTCATGCAAGACAATTTTATAAAATCTCATACTATTTACCAATATCTCCTGTCAGTTCTGTTTCCCTGGAGAACTCTGACTAATACAGGCCCTTTTGTATGCAGCATTCCTCAGGGGCTTTTGTTCCACCCTGGACTCTGTGCCTGGATATGCATGTACTTCTTTTTTTTTTTTTTTAGCATTTATTTTTATTATATTTTTAAAGATATATAGATCACAGAAAATGTTACATTAAAAAAGTAAGAAAATAATAATAAACAAAAAAAAATGTAAGAGGTTCCCACATACCCCACACCCTACCCCCCCCCCCCCACTCCTCCCACATCAACAACTTCCATCACTGCAGCACATCCATTGCATTTGGTGAATATACCTTGGAGCACTGCTGTATCACAAGAATTACAGTTCACATTATAGTTTACAGTCTCCCCCCAGTACATTCAGTGGGCTATGACTCAAAAAACTAGCTATAGATTTGCCATTTGACCCAGGAATTCCACTGCTGGGTATATACCCAGAAGAACTGAAAACAAGGACACAAACCAATATATGCACACCAATGTTCAGAGTGGCATTATTCACTATTGCCAAAAGTTGGAATCAACCCAAATGCCCATCAACAGATGAATGGATAAACAAAATGTGATATATACACACAATGGAATACTACTCAGCTATAAGAAGGAATACAGTACAAACACATGGGATAACATGGATGAATCTTGAGGACATTACGTTGAGTGAAGCAAGCCAGGCATTGAAGGACAAAAACCATGTGACCTCTCTGATATGAAATAAGCAAACCAAGCTGTCTCAGAGAGATAGAGACTGGATGATAGCCTTACAGGAAATTGGGGGGGTAGAGGAATGTTGTGAGCTGACACCTACATGGTTGAAATCTATAATAAAGTGGAGGTAAGGATTTGTACAGGGAATGCATGCACTTCTAATTTGCTGCTCTGAGTGCCTCTATAGTCGCTGTTTGTGGTGGGAGGTGGGAAGGATCTAGGCCACTGCCTCTGAATAACTTCCAAGCTGCACAGGACTGAGTAAGGGGGAGGGGAGTGGACCAGTGGTCAGGGGTGGAAGTTTCCCACCTGATATTGTTCTTTCTCTTTGATTCAGCATTTGTGGAGTTCTTCTCTAGTCTCTTCTGCCCTCCAGAGTTCTAAGCAAGTGGGATTTGTCCTTTTATTTGCTGAATCTCTGGGGAGGGTTTGTTAGTTTTTTTTGGGGGGGGGGTTGTCTTATGTCACTATGCTGTATGATGTTTACTTGCTTTTTAGGAACTATGGGGGATTGAACCTAGAACTTCATACATGTGAAGCAGGTGCTCAACCCCTGAGCATCACCTGCTCTGTTTTTATTTTTTATTTATTTATTTTTTATTTCTCTCCCCTTCCCCCCCCCCAGTTGTCTGTTCTCTGTGTCTGTTTTGCTGCGTGTTCTTCTTTGTCCTCTTCTGTTGTTGTCAACGGCACAGAAATCTGTGTTTCTTTTTGTTGCGTCATCTTGTTGTGTCAGCTCTCCGTGTGTGTGGCACCATTCCTGGGCAGGCTGCACTTTCTTTTATGCTGGGCGGCTGTCCTTACGGGGTGCACTGCTTGCTCGTGGGGCTCCCCTATGTGGGGACACCCCTGTGTGGCAGGGCACTCCTTGCGCACATCAGCACTGTGCATGGGCCAGCTTATCACATGGGTCTAGGATGCTCAGGGTTTGAACTGTGGACCTCCCATGTGGTATGCCGACGACCTATCCATTGGGTCAAGTACGCCTCCCTAATGTATTTTTAATGTGAGCTGCTTCTACCCTTTCTCTTCTGCTACCACCACCACAACAATGCAGCTGCTTACATAACTTCTTTTATTTTATTTTATTTTTTTTAAGGAAGTACCAGGGATTTAACCTAGAACCTCGTACATGGGAAGCAGGCACTCAACCACTGAGCTACATCCACTTTCCAATGAAAGTGGGTCTTCTCATTTGTTTGTTTGTTTGTTTGTTTTTAGGAGGTACTGGGAATGAGACCCCGGACCTTGTATATGGGAAGCAGGTACTCAACCTCTTGAGCTACATCCATTACTCCACATAGCTTTTTTTTTTTAAAGATTTATTTTTTATTTATTTCTCTTCCCTTCCTCCCCCCCCCCCCCCACAGTTGTCTGTTCTCTGTGTCCCTTCACTGTGTGTTCTTCTGTGTCCGCCTGTATTCTTGTCAGCAGCACTGGGAATCTGTGCCTCTTTTTTGTTGCTTTATCTTGCTGCTGCATCAGCTCTCCATGTGTGCGGCGCCATTCCTGGGCAGGCTGCACTTTTTTCGCACTGGGTGGCTCTCCTTACAGGGTGCAATCCTTGCGTGTGGGGCTCCCCTATGTGGGGGACACTGTTGCGTGGCACAGCACTCCTTGCATGCATCAGCACTGCGTGTGGGCCAGCTTATCACACGGATCAGGAGGCCCCAGGTTTGAACCTTGGACCCCCCATGTGGATTGGCAGATGCCCTATCCATTGGACCAAATCCACTTTCCCCCACATAGCTTATTAATCAACAGAATGCCAGTCACAAAAAAGGTTCATTTTCTTTTAGTTTATATAAATATCTGCCTGTAACTATATTCTGTTGGATGCTTTAAGTATTTCAGAATAAAATTGTTTTTTAAAACATCATCAGCATGACATTTCTTTAAATAGATGCTCTAAAATACTGAAATATGCCTTGAGGTTTTGAAATATATTTCATGTTTTATACATACACAAATGTGTATAACTGGGCAAAGTGACAGAGCTTTTTATTTGTAGAGATAGTTGTATTTAAAATACTGTGGATAAATGCTAAAAAATGAAGTAACCTGGATATTATTAATATATCATAAACTTTCAGCTGGTCGAATAGAAGAAGATACTGCTATCTAATTTGATAAATGGAAAGTCTGAATTCCTGAAATGGCAGTACTCTTGATCAGCTCTTAAAATAAATGCCCTCACCAGCATCACTGCTGACCCATAACCACCCTGAAGGGTTTGAGATCCCCTTATATGGCCAAGTATCCTATTTGCACCCCTGCATACTTCACCCCATATCCTCTCTCACTTTCTTCTTTACTAAGTTCCAGGCAATAGGATGTGCAATGCAAGCATCTTGCGGTAGCTTCCAGGACAGCCAGTCCACTTTGTTGTCCCTTCCTCTTCTTTGTCTCTTCCTCCTCTTTTCTGGAACGTGGAGCCGTCATCCTGGATGGTAAGAATGAAGAACATACCTCGATAACGGCAGAGAAATTTGAAGCCCTGCAGATTTCATGGAGCAGAGCCTACGTATCGGCCGAGGACTACAGATGGCTTTGACATTGGAGATGTCAAATTCCAGTTTGTTTAAACCACTATTATTTTGGGGGTCTTTGCTCCTTGCAACTGATTCTAATCTTAATTGATGCACCTCCCTTTCTCTCTCTTTGACACTACCAGTTAGATTAACAGATTGGGCAATAAAATGGCTAAAATATCAATGACTAGCAGGAGAGAAAACTCTAAGGACCTGCGTAGCTCACTAACTCTACACTGAGGGTAATAATAATAAAGCTTTTCACAGTCTGTAATGTTTTGCAAACGCTTTCACAACATTACATCATTTGTTTCTAAAAATAAACTTAGGAAGCAGAGAAAGCCAATGATTTTATCCTCATTTTCCTCTCTGAATAATCTAGGATTGTTAGTGCTTGGGTGCTAATTTAGTCTTAATTGATTCCTCACATTAAGCTAAGAAAAACTATTCAGTATCAAGTGGACAAAATTGTATTAAATATCATGCTATAATTTTGCAAACATTTATGGGGAGCTTTAAAACATGTTTATAAATGCAAATTAAGCCTTGAAGTAAGATTATGAGATTAAAAATAAAATAAAATTATAGTTTTACATGACAGACACTAAAATGACTGTTAAATTTAAGTAGCATTTAGATGGGAACTTATAGTCACAGTGAAACAAAGGAATTTTAGGGCCTAGGCCTGTTTATTGTGGTGCTTTTAAATAAATCAAGGCAATGCTATTATTGGTATCACAATGCATGTTTGCATTAAATGCCAGGAGAAATCTTAAAGCAGAGAGACCTCTTTAACTCTTTTTAGACCAGTGTTTCCATAATTTATTGGCCCATGAGACACTGTTTCCTTTCTTCTCTCTTTAGAAATACTTATTAACATTTCAAACACCAGTGTTGAAAGAGCATGGTTTTGGAAATGCTGTATCATATTCTACTTCCTGAGCACTTTCCTTCCCACTGAACATACTGTCATGGAGGCCAGGGCAGGGAGTGGGCAGGTTTCTACTGATACACATGCAGAGCCTTCTTCCACACATCTCCAAGGTTGGGATTGCTAGATTTAGCAAATGAAAACACAGAGTGACAGTTAAAACTGAATTTCAGATAAACAACAACTTTTTTTTTTAGGGTGTGTACCATTCACATTTGGGCCAAATATATTTTTTAAATTATTCATTATTCATTTGCTAACTGAAATTCTATTTTAACTGGACATCCTGTATTCCCTCCCCACCCAAAGATGGCTCCCTTGTCTGTCTGCTCATTGTCTGCTCATTGTATCTGCTTATTGTCTGCTCATTGTGCCTGCTCATTGTGAATGCTTGTCTTCTTTAGGAGACACCAGACACCGAACAGGGGACCTCCCATGTGGGAGGTGGTTGCCCAACTACTTGGGCCACATCTGCTCCCTGCTCATTGTGTCTGCTTGTTGTGTCAGCTCATTGCCTCTGCTAATTGCATCTGCTCATCACCTTTAGGAGGTACCAAGAACTGAACCTGGGACTTCCCATGTAGGAGACAGTCGCACAACTGCTTGAGCCACATCCACTCCCCCTATGTCCTGTATTTTATCTGGCAACTCTGTACCTAATCCATCTCCAGGGAAGAGGAGTTGCTGGTCCTCCTGGCTCAGCTTTCCAGGCATTCAATGGGGCTTTAGTGCAAGGCAAAAATCACTGGATTAAAAGCACAAGCTTGGTCATCCTGCTCTCTTTATTAGCTTCTGAAGCATGCCCCTCTCTTTAACTGGCTGGTGGTCTGTGCGGGAGGCTCTTCGTTTGCCCCTCCAGATCCACTCTCCATCCTTCTCCACCTGCTCTGCCCTCCTGGCCTCCATGGCCTGCATCAGCAGGGCTCCCTTCCTCTGTGGCTCCCAGCTGGGTTTGACTAAGGTTCAGAAGATACAAGAAGAGAAGGAAGGAGAGACTGAGCTATTTAGTTATTCTAGCTGCTCCTGCCAGGCCCTGGGTAGGCTCTGGTGGTGCTCCCCCACCAAAAGACAACTCTTTTGGAAGGCCTGGGGGGAGCCTCTCCTCACAGCTCACACCAGGCTCCAATAACTGCTCCCTGGCTCCCTCCCTCACCCTCCAGGACCTAGGAGAGGCTTTCCTGAGGCTATTCCCAAAGGGCTTCATCTTCCTCTTTGCTTAACTCTGGCCCAACTTTGTCCATTCATGAACATTCATTAACTACCAGCATCTAGGTTAACAGAAGGTACTCCTGAGATTTGGGGACGTAGAGAATCCATGCTGGATCCTACTCGTAACTCACAGAACTCAAACCCAGCTTTGCAGACAGCCCTGCTTTAGGGTTTCAACTGCTGGCCAACAACGCAAAAGAGGTGCCTTGATTCCCATTTCCCGATCAGCTAGCGGAATGTCAACTAAAACCGTTCGCCAGCTATTGCCACCGCTATTGTTATCAGCACCCTAAACATCTGCATGTGTAACACTGGAAACATAGAACAGGTTGTGGGGAGGGAGAGCGTTTGGTGCCTTCAAGGGATCTCAACACTCATCTCTCTCTACTTTAACCAAATTGAGGTTTCCTGGCATTCCGTGGTGACTCTGCAGTGACTCTTTCTTGCCTGGGATCTGGGATCTGACCAGTGTTCACACTTTTAGTTCCAGAAGTCACCAAGCTCGATGATTTGATCAGCAAACCAAATTTTCTCAGAAACCTAGGACTAGCCATAATAACAATTTAAATGAAAAACAAAACAGAACAAAACTTAAAAGGGGGGGGGGCATAACCGATTTCTCGGCTTTTTCCAGCTATTTTTAAGTAGTCAGATCACCATCGTATCTATGGCATTTTGGAGGTTGCAGGGTTTGTGAGTCATATCCTTATTTACAGGAATGTGGGGAGAAAGGGCGCTTGTTCAGCAGTTACTGTGTTTATGAGAAGTGAGCAGGCAATTAAGAAGCCGAGGGGAAAGGCTGTTTCAAATATAATGTACCTTGGCCTATTATCGCTTTATCTTTCCCTTTTCAGGACTCAGACCTGAGAAAACAGTCACTGCTCAAACATGTTCTGTGAACAGATAAAATAGAGTGCAGCCCTTTGCAAATGCAAATTCTTCCTCTCTCGCCTGTTAAAACACTTAGTTGGTTCCTCCTCTATAAACTGACTCAGTTCTTCTACTCAGAAAGCTCTTCCTAAACTCCTGAGTCCAAAGGCAGCCAATAAAGTTTTAAAAATGCCTTAGGGGAAAAACCTTGTTTTCCAGCTTTGTGTGACTCAGGCCACCACCTCACGGTCATTATCATAACCTCAAGAGTCTACCCTCTTAGAAACTGCCCCTTTGTCTCTCTGCTCTCAGAGCAGTCTGAGAAGGGTCCACACACCGGGGCTGAATACTGGCATTTTCCTAACTCCCAAGGGCAAGATGAAATGGATAGGAGTTTAACACTACAATTTAAAACGCTCCTGGGTAGAATATTTTTTTCTTTCTGGGAGAATTATTCAGGGAGAAATGAAAGAACATATCCCCAGTTCATGAAAATAGAGAATGTTAATGCTGGAAGGGCATTCAAAGATAGAACAAAAGAAGGTTTGTTCTATCAGCTTTGTGACTTAATCTCTGACTATATACCTTCAGCTTTCTACATTCATGGGTGCCATGATCTGCATCCCCACTTCAGGGTATTATGGTTCTTTAAAAATAACAGGTGAAAAAATAAATTGTTTTAAGAGTATCCTTTTTTAAGTTACCTTATTTTAAATTACTTAGAGTATTGTTTAAGGTTATTTGTGTGTGCACATTTCACTTGGAAGACCATTTTAATGAATATTTTTCTCCGGAGACAATCAGTATACCCTCAGCAGTATCAAGGGTCTGGTGGGATACAAGGCAGACTGCGCCAGCCTCTGTTGTCTCCATTAACATCATTAATTTGGTGACACTAATCAGCTTCCTTTTCAAGAAAATTGCCACAATCCTCTTGTTCTCGAAAGCTTACCTCATATTTCAAAGTCACCAAGCCCAGAGCAGGTAGCAGACTATTTTTCAGCTGTTAGAACATCTTCATCCTTCCCATCCTTGTGCAAAGAACCACTCTCCAGCTGAACGATAATGTTAGTCTGGTTCTTGCATTTTCTTTGGAAAACAATGGCTTTGCCACCTGTATTCAACAATACCAAATAGCTGAACATCAGATGTGGGGGGGAGGGGAGGGGGGGGGAGGGGAGAGGGGGAGAGGTGAGAGAGACAGAGAGAGGGAGGGAGGGAGGGAGGGAGAGAGGGAGAGAGAGTACTGCTCAGGCATCCTGGCTGGTCCCAGAGACCCAGAAGGGCACAGGGCTCTGTGGGGCTGGCCCAGGCTCTTCCTTTCTGCCAACCTTCTGCCTTAGGCATTCTCTTTGCTGTGTTCACTGACCCCTGGTGATACCGTCCACGCTCCTGGCTTCCAATGTCACAGCCATTCAGATGACCTCCAGAGCATACAATACCACCTGGAAAGTAGTCTCCGGAGAAAAAAAGTCTGAATTTGATCAAGTCTCTAGATCTATCTATCAATTTACAGGAAATACAAGGGACAGAGGAACCTGTTAAACAACATCATAGGAACAGAAAATCGGGCATGTGGGAAATTCTATAAGACAATGTAGTGTTATCTTAAAAGGTTTCTTTAAAAAAATAATTGCAAAGAAAAAAAGGGGAGGGACCATCAACAAAATTATGCTAAGTGAAAGAAGCCAGTCACAAAAACCATATATTAGATCATTTCATTCATAAGAAATGTTCCAGAACAGGCAAATCCATAGAGGCAAAGTAGATTAGTGATTGCCAGGCATTGGAAGAATGGGGAGTGACTGCTCAATGGATACAGGGTTTCTTTTGGGGGTAATGAAAATGGTCTGAAATTATAATGATTATGAATTATAAATGATATATAACTGCAAATATATAAATTGCAATTTATACAGCCCAAGAATGGTTGTACAACCCAAGAATATACTAAAAGCCACTGAATTATACACTTTAAAAAGGTAAATTTTATGGTAGATGAATTATATCTCAATAAATCCAACATAAAAAAGGGAGAAGGGTAAATTATAGATTAAAAGAGTCTTAAAGTCATATCAGCCAATTGCAAAGTGTGGACCTTTTGTAGATCATATTTCAAACAGCAAACTACAAAATAAACTTATAACTGAATATATAAAGATACATAATATGTCAAGGGCGGCAGACTTGGCCCAGTGGTTAGGGCCTCCGTCTACCACATGGGAGGTCCCCGGTTCAAACCCCGGGCCTTCTTGACCCATGTGGAGCTGGCCCATGCGCAGTGCTGATGCACACAAGGAGTGCCCGGCCATGCAGGGGTGTCCCCCGCGTAGGGGAGCCCCACGCACAAGGAGTGTGCCCTGTAAGGAGAGTCACCCAGCGCGAAAAAAGTGTAGCCCGCCCAGGAGCGGTGCCACACACATGGAGAGCTGACACAGCAAGATGACGCAACAAAAAAGAAACACAGATTCCCGTTCCGCTGACAACAACAGAAGCAGATGAAGAAGACGCAGCAAACAGACACAGAGAACAGACAACCGGGGCGGGAGAGAGAAAAATAAATAAATAAATAAAAATAAATCTTAAGAAAAAAGAGTATAATGCATATAATTGCAGTGATGGTATTGAGGACTTATTATGAGGTGTGTTTCTTTGGTGTTTAGTGTCATAATGCTACTTTAGTAATGTTTAAAAAAAACTAGTCCTTAATTTTTTTAAGCATATACTGAAATTTTTATAAATGAAATGATATTCAGTCTGTGATTTGTAATCTGAGTGTGTGGAGGGACAGGAGTCTCTGGCATATAGATGAAATAATGTTAGCAATGAGTTGAGAGTCGTTGAAGTTGGATGATGAATCTATCTAGTTCATCCTACTATTCAAACATTTACTTTTGTAAATGTTTGAAGTTTTCCATAATAAAATGATTTTTTAAATGGCTTCCAAGTCCTTATCTTCAGCCCCAACCACTCTCCGAAAGTCCTAGAGTCATGTACCCTATTGCCTCTAGTAATGAACCTTGAAGTTCATTACTAAAGTCAGCAGAACTCTGACCCTCCCAGTCAGATTTAAAGGTTCTGGTCTCCACCCTTCCTTAGCACTTTGTCATACCCCAGCAATGGCACACTATATTACAGATAGTTACAAATGTGTTTGCCCCTATAGACTATGAATTTCTTGAAGTCAGGATCCAAATTTTGTTCATCTTCATATATACTCTATTTAGCAGAAAAGCATATATGTAGTACAAATAAATGTTGAATTGGTGGATAAAAGGATGGATAGGCAATTAAAGAGATACAAAAATTAAATTCATTATTTATCCCCAAACTTGCTCCTTCTCCTGATTTCCCTTTTTCTTCTTTTGGCATAAGCATCCTTCTATTCACCTGGGCTTGAGGTCTTGAAGTTATCATGAGGCAGAGTAGTTTTTTCAAAATGCAATTCTGATCATCTTACCCCTGTACTTATACTTCTTCAGTGATTTCCCATCACAGTTAGGAGGAAGGCCCAAATTTCTAATGGGACCTTCTAGTTCCTACCTTCTTCTACAGGCTCATTTCACACCCCATTCCCCCTATCACTTCATGTTCAGCCACACTATCCTTCTTTTGAGTCTTTTAACATGCCACAGGGCCTTTGCATATGCATCTAGATCTAGCTCTCCATCAATTTTTCCTCCACCTTTCCTCTTTGCTGCTTCATTTCACATTCATCTACCAAATCTTAGCTCAGTTGTCACTATCTTATGGAAGTCATCACCGACTTTATCTCAGTCAGATATCTTTTTTTTTATGTGACTTCACAAAAACTGTGTTTTCTTTCATTTTGGCATGTATCTCATTTGTTTTGTGTATTTTTTATTTCTTATTGCATATGGAATTACTCCAGAACTTATTGGCTTAGAATAACAAACATTATTATCTTGAAGACTCTGAGTATCAGGAACCAGGAGTGGCTTAACTGGGTGATTCTGGCTCAGGGACATTTGTGAGGATGTAGTCAAGGTGTTTGCCAGGGCTGCAGTCATTTTAAGACTTGCCTGGGACTGGTGGATCTACTTCCAAGTTCATTCATGTGGCTGTTGAACAATGGCCTCATTTCCTCACCATCTGAGCCTCGCCATAGGCCTGTATGAGTCTTTTCTCAACATGGCAATCAACTCACCCCGGATGAGTGATCCAAGAGAGTGCCAAAGTCTTTTTTTTTTTTTTAAGAGGTACCAGGGATTGAACCTGGGACCTCATACTTGGGAGGCAGGTGCGCAACCACTGAGCTACATCTATACCCTCCACTGTCTTTTATAGCCTAGTCTTGAAGTCACTTCTGCTTTATTTGTTAGAAACAAGTCTTTAAATCCACCCCACACCCAAAGGGAGAGGAATTAGGCTTCAACTTTTGAGGGAATTTTTGGATATATTTTAAAACTATTTAATGTAGGTATTTAGGTAAATGTATACCTCTCCCACTAGACTAAGGATTCCCTGAGACAAAGACCCACATTTCTGTTGTTGACCCTTGGATTCCTGGCATCTTCCAGGGTGCCTGGAAGAGCATAGGCATTCAATAAATTTTGAATGAATGAGTGAATGAATGAATGAATCCCTGCTCTGGGGAACTTTGCACAAATAATGTAACCTAAGTTTGGGATTTGGAAGAATGGGAATAATATCACTACCTTGCAGGTTGTTATAAGAATTAAATAGAGGGGCGGCAGACTTGGCCCAGTGGTTAGGGCATCCGTCTACCACATGGGAGCTCTGTGGTTCAAACCCTGGGCCTCTTTGACCCGTGTGGAGCTGGCTCACGCACAGTGCTGATACACGCAAGGAGTGCCCTGCCACGCAGGGGTGTCCCCCGCGTAGGGGAGCCCCACGCGCAAGGAGTGTGCCCCGTAAGGAGAGCCGCTCAGCACAAAAGAAAGTGCAGCCTGCCCAGGAATGGCGCCGCACACACGGAGAGCTGACACAACAAGATGACGCAACAAAAAGAAACACCGATTCCCGTGCCACTGACAACAACATAAGCGGACAAAGAAGAAGACGCAGCAAATAGACACAGAGAACAGACAACCGGGCGGGGGAGAGGAGGAAGGGGGAGAAATAAATAAATAAATAAATAGAATTAAATAGCGCAGCCTATGCAAAGCATCTAGCTTGGTCTGGCACAGAGAAGGGGCTCGTTAAATGTTACCTTTCTTCATCTTCATCTTCCTTACTTCAATCTCACATCCAATCCATTCTAAGCCACGTGGATTCTACTTCCCATGTATCTTTTCCATCTCTCCTAGTCTGATATTCCACTTAAGTTGCTAAGACTCCTCTTGCATGCTTCTCTTGATCGGCCTCCTAATACTTCTGCCTCTGTTCTCCATTTAGTGCAATTGATCCCACACACTGCAACCAGATTAATTTTCTAAAAGTCCAGCCATGATCATTCACTATCCTTTTTCAAAATATTTTCTTTGTCCAAACTTTCCCCATAACCAGGGCCTAGTGGAACTTCCCAATTTAATTTTTCAATATTCCATTGCCATATGCTCTTATAATGGAAAATTACTTTTACAGCTCCTGAATGTGTGTCTCTCACCTCATGCTTCCTTAGCACGGTCTTTTCTCATACCATTCTTTCTTTGAATGCTTTTTGTAAAGTACTGTAAACCCCCTGCACACATGTGTGTTCTTGTGTTCCAGGAAGTGGAGTCCATGTACTATTCTTGTTACTAAATTGAAAGCATATTGAGGGCTGGGATTGTGTGTTATTCAGTTTTGCATCTTCTATAGCTCTATTGCCCTGCATTGTACTTGGAAAGCATACAAAAAATTTTTGTTGAATTTGAAATCCATATCTCTTTCAGTGCCTTATTTGTACTGAGTTCATAATACATCCAAGCTCAGGTACCAGGATGAGCTAGCTAAATATGCTCTGCCTATCATCAGTTAAATATTTGACTTCTTGCCATGTGTAACATTCTTCTCATGTCTACATAAACGGTCCTCAAAAAGCAAAAAAATTTAGAGCAACTGCAGAAGATACTGTGAGTTACAATTTCCTTTAATTCTAACTCTAAAGTAAGCACCTTCACTGTAATAATAATAGGACCTCTATGCTCATTTTGAATGCTCTAAAACATCATTATTGCTAATGCCAACAATATTGTTAATATATTTGACAATATTAAATTCTTAAATGTTCTGTGTTTAGATTATATGCAGTGGTAAATAAAATTTGTGGAAACCTGTCAAATGAACGAAAAGAAGAGATTGATAATGTAAGATATGTTACCTTAGAGTCCCTGACAATACTACAAAAGTAGATGTTGTTTTCCTGTTTGAATGACTAAAAATCAGTTTATAGTCCACACTCCTAGGAAGCTGATTGCTTGTTATAAATATATATCCTTTGGAAACACACCATAAAATTTCAGGCTGAGACTAGCACAGATATGAAAACCATTTGTGGTTGTAAAACACTTTGACCCTGTTAAAAATATTTTCATTCTGGTACAACAAAGATATTTAAGGACCCTATTTCTCTGGCCTCCATTTTTTACAAGGGGTCATGAGTGCTCCAATTCCATAAGTCCATGTAAATCTTCAGTAACCAAAACCTAATCTTTGTATTTAAAGGTTTATAATTTATTCCTCTTCCTCCCATTCCATTAACCCTTGATGTGTATATATTGAGTGATCTTTTTATTAGTATTTATAAGCTTTAGGGTTACTGAAAGAGCAGGTTCTGTCAGGACAGTAGGAACATTTGACCAATAGGTGAAAGTCAAGACCACTTTAGAGCTAATTGGCTTACATAACATTAAAACGGGACAGAATTTTTGAGATCTATGGAAAAACTTCACTGTACAAATTAGGATCCTGAGAGCCAAGTGCTTAAGGACCTGCCTAGACTGTGTCCTACAAGGCAAGAAATCGATGGCCCTGCAACGTGATTCCCCTTGACATTGGCCTCAGCTGCCCACTGATCAGCCTCACCCAGGTGTCTCAACATCCGCACTATTGACAATTTGGGCCAGATAATTCTTTGTTGTGCATTACAGAATGGTTAGGGACGCACTTGATGTCGGTAGCAAATCCCACCCCTTACCCCTAGTCACAATCAACTCTATCTCCAGATATTGCCAAATGTCCCCTGAGGGGGTAAAATTGCCCTGGTTGAGAACCACAAGGCTATCCCTGGCCAATTCATTGTTTTAATTAAGTGTTCTTTTTTATGCTTAGGGGCAAATACCTCAAGATAACAAAGTTATTTTCAGTATCAGAGCACTGAGTTGTTTATGGGAGAAACCACAGGACTTTCCAAGAAAGGAGACTTCTTGCCATTCTTGGCACACGCAAATACAACTAAGAACAACTTCTGAGTAGGGATAGGAAATTCCAACTTTTAGCTTAATGGGGTTAGGAAAGAGGCAAAATATAAACTGACAGTTTTGATCCATGTTTAATGAAAAAAAAAGTTACATGACTAGAAATGGACATATAACAAAGATCAATCTGGGAAAATATGGTGATAGGTAGAACCAGGGAAAAATCACTTGGATCCTCAATTTTCTTACATATTCCTTTTGGTTATTATTGATCCAAAACACCTCCTTAAATCCAAAACAAAGTGACAGCTATTATTTCATTGATGTTTGCATAGGAACTCACCACCGTAATGTCCAAACAATACTTTTCTATTTCCCCTGAACCCCAGAACACACACAAGCAAAGGCAGAGGTGTTTAGTATGAGATAATGGGGCGTGAAGAAAATCTGGTTTTTATTACAACAGCAAGTTAGCACTGGCAAATGTGCTTTCGGCACAAACATGCTTTTGCTAATATTTTCATGTGAAAGCTTCTATGAGATGTGACCACGTATTCTTAGCACAAGCAATCATGGAAGGATTAAATCTAACTCTGAATATAAATATGTACGGAGAAGTTTCTGATGGTTTAAATTTGAGCACATCTGAAATATTTAAAGGCATGAAATTTAAAAATACACAGACCTGGAACTGCAGTGGCTATCTCTCTGGTTTGCCTCACGATTTAACTCATTCAGCTCATGATTCTTAGCAGAGTCAGTCAATAGTCTATCATTTTCTACCCTGATGTTCAATATGATATCTTTCTAAATTAAAAAATATATATCTTTGAAAAAGAAGTCTAATTTCTAAAAACATATAATGGGAATAAATTGGTTTTAGTTATCTTACTTAAAATAAAATATCCTTTCACACTAGAAGCTGGCAAGTGTTAAACTCATTATAGACTTTTTGCCATTTGGGTAATAAAGAGAAGCAACAGATTTTACTTCTATCCCTTTAAAATGAAACTCTTGTTGGCCAGCGCACAGTAGTCACCAGCCTCTTATGCCCACATTGAATAATTTAAAGTTAGGATGAGCCCTGTCTCTTCTGATACTGTATTCTAAGTTTTTCCAGTTGCTCTACACATTGTGACTGGGCCAACTTCAACGTCCGATTCTCCTCCGCCAGTGCCTCATATTCCCGAGCCAGATGAGCAGCATCCAACTTCTCCTTTTCCGCCTGCTCAAACTTGGCACGGAGCTCCTTTCTGAAGATTCCAGGGATAGGGGAAGAAGAAGAATAAAATTTAATGCAAACATATTAAATTATGTAGTAATAGCAAAGTGGAAGTAGAATGTTTTACTCTACTTTTCTAAATTTTTACCGTAACTCTGTGCCTTCGATTAATTTATTAGCCCAGTTTTACAAGGTTTAGATCCCTTTATTTTCTTCCAGCACCTCTACTAGACCCATCCAACATACTGAACATACACAAAAATCCCAATAGGTCCTGCAACAGTTTGGGGAAAAAAAAAAAGCAAGCTGTGACAAATTGCCAAAAAATTACAATTAATGTAGGGAAAAAATTCCAGCACAATCAGTATAGATAGATAGATAGATAGATAGATAGATAGATAGATAGATAGATAGATAGATAGATAGATAGATAGTGTTTTAAATTGCTGCCTATAGTATTTTGGGTGGGAGAACATAGTTTGTCCCTGACCTAATCCTTGTCCTCCAAAATTCAGCTATCTTTCTTTTTTCCTACTTCTGAGTATAACCAATTTTTAGTAGGTTTCTTGGAATTAAAGAATCCCAACTCCTCTCTTACAGATAATATTTTCTGCACCTTTTCCTAGACCAACATATATACTGCAGCCCCAAAACAAAACAGAGCAGCTACATTGGTGCTGGTTTCACTCTTGAATTTAGTAAATAGGGTATTTGAACTACAACACCTTAACCAATTTTAGGTCTCAGAAAATATGTATGAATAATCATTGGTGTAAATATACACAGTAAGGAGCTAAAGATTTGCAGTGCAGGTTTAGATTTAAAAATATGACAACCCAAAGGAATACCAGATCTAGTCCCCTTATATGGGCCAATTAATCAAACTAGACCAGATCTAACTGGATTCTCCTTTGCCTCAATATAAGCTTATGCCACATTTCTTTCTCATCTGTTGGGTGAAGAACAGTTGGTAAATGTTCTTCAGATATGTAGGTCAACCTTCACCATCTGTTTTCTAGATGGTTTTCTAAGGGGAAAGCTTTGCCCCATTGATGTTACACTAGATGATTTTAAGTAGTGTCTAGGCAAACTTTTGTTTCAGAACTTCAAACTTACTTGAGGTTCATTTTAAATATAAAACCAACACATCAAACCCATGATTTCATGAAACTTATTCCCTAACAAGAGGCTAACACCTTATGGACAGCTGACAAAGATAAACATTAAGTAAATAATAGCATAGCTATGGCAAAATTCATGATAGTTCTACTCAAAAAATCTGTAACATTCTAATAATCCAGAATTTATATGGCTAATTCATTGAGTTAGGTCATTGGTCTAACTCATTGGTCATTTTTATTGTGCAATATTATTAGCAAAAAAACAAATGTTTGAGCCTGTGGTGGTTTGAAGCTGCATGTACACCACAAAGATACATTCTTAAGTTTAATCCATTCCTGTGACTGTGGACTCATTCTAAGTAGGATCTTTTGATGAAGCTACTTCAGTTAAGGTGTGACCCACCTCACTCAGGATGGGTCTTAATCCTTTTACAGGATTCCTTTATAAACAGACTGAAGAGAGAGAAATAGAAAGAGAGAGGCTCAAAGCAAGAAACCCAGAAGAGAAGGGAGAGACCAGCAGATGTCGCCATGTGTCATGCCATGTGGCAGAGGAGGCGAGGCTCTCCAGCAGCTGATCTTCAGAAGGAAAACATGGTCCTGATGATGCCTTTATTTGGATATTTGCACAGTTTCAAACTATAAGCTAATAAATTCCCATTGCTAAAAGCCAATCCATTTCATAGTAACTGCTTTGGGCAGCCTAGGAAACTAAACCAGAGACCAAACCCAAAATATTTCTATGGATGTTTATTCATTCATAAATTATATAAAGGAACCATTATACTAATGTATTATGTATATCATAAAGAATATCCAAAAATAGATATTTAATCTGACTAGTGGGTGAAAGTCTGATAAGGAACAATAGATTTACAAACACTTAAATTATCTCCCCACAAACTACTTATTAAGTGTAAATAAGAAAAGTGTGAAAAACCTGGAAAACACCTTAACCAAGTGACTCAACTTGAGATCACCAGTAATGGGATAAATAGATATCACACACACTGAGAAAAATAAAACCTCATTTCTGTGGTTGTTCTGCCAAAAATTCATAACCTGAATCAAATCACAAGGAAGACCAGAACCTCAAACTGAGAGAAATTTTCCAAAATTGCTAGGCTGTGCTCTTCAAAAATATTAAGAACTATTACAGACTTAAAGAGACCAAAGAAAAATGAAAATTAACTGCAAGGCACAATCCTGAACTTGGAAAAAAAGATAACTATGAAGGGCATTATTGGGAAATTGATATAATTCAAATAGGTATTGTGAACTGTATAATGGTACTGTATCTATGCATAATTTCCTGATTTTAATTACTGTACCTTCGCTAAGTGAAAGAATGTCCTTGTTCTTAAAAATATTCACTGAAAGTAATGGTGCATAATGGGAGAAAGAGGGGAGCAGGGGAGAGAGGATAAAGCAACTGGAGGATATTTTAATAACTGGTAAATCCAGATAAAGAATATGCAGGGCTTCCTTATACTATTTTTGCAACTTTTCTAAGTTCGAAATTGCATCAAAATTAAAACTACCCCAGACCATCATCCATGTGGAATCTAAGCCCCTTCTTGATATAGATGTAAAGTGGACACAACCATTCTAAGGTCCACAGGATGGAGGAATACAGTATGGATTAGAGTGGACTTACTGATATTCTATTCATGAACTATTGTGATTAGGAATCAAAGAATATGTGGCATTGGTGTGGAGAAAGTGGCCATGGTGGCTGCTGAGGGTAGGGAATGGGAGGAAGAGATGTGATGCGGGGGCGTTTTCGGGACTTGGAGTTGTCCTGGGTGGGGCTGCGGGGACAGTTACCAGACATTGTATGTCCTCCCATGGCCCACTGTGTGGACCATGAGAGAGTGTGGGCTATGATGTGGACCATTGACCATGAGGTGCAGCGGTGCTCAGAGATGTATACACGAAGTGCAATGAATGTCTCATGATGATGGAGGAGGTTGTTGTTATGGGGAGAGGAATGGGATGAGAGGGGTGGGGGGCATATGGGGACCTCATATTTTTTGAAAGTAACATTTAAAAAATAAAGACAAAAAAAAAAAAAAACTACCCCAGAAAAAGGACAAAAATAAAAATCAGAACAGATGTTCTAATATTTTCTTCCTGCACCCAATGGACTGCCTTGTGTGCCCAATTTGGTGACTCCTGAGTGAAGGCAGGCATTGGAAAGAACATGCCCCATCAGGGACAAATGGAAGATAATTTGGAAATCTGATGTGACAAAAAACTCCTTTGGGCTCTTATCAATCTTACTGCTCTTTGGATCCACCATAGTATTTAGAATTTAAGAGGCAACCAATAAATATTTGTTGCGTGAATAACTGAAGAATAAAGTACTTCAGAGACAAGTAACTTATATGAAGCCAGCCAAAAAATTCCAATTTGGCTGTAGAAATATATGGATGGTACCATGGTCATCCTAACCAATTCTGCTTTAAAATATATAAATGTAGCATTGATTCACAATTTATAAGCTTTTTTTGTCTCCTTAATTATCTCATTTGATCCTCCCAACAGATGAGCCTATGAATTATAGAGGAAAAGTATCATTATTCCATTTTAAAGATGAGGAAACAATAACTCAAAGTGTTTTATTTAATTGAAAAAGTCACACAACTAATAAGAAACAGCCAGAAATAAGATCCATCTTTCTGATTAAATGTTTAGAACTCTTTGCCTCTCAGCATAGTTGACACAGTAAATGGTGATCATTAAATAGTGATTAGTGAAATTACTTATAAGTGTCCTAAAGAAATTGATAAGTAAAACCCACATAATTAAAAGAGATACTTCTAAATCCTCCACCAATCAGATCATCTACTTCTGTTCTCTTTCTTTCCTTTCAAATTACCTGTCATACAAATAATTGAATAGAAATAGTTTTGCTTTCAAAGCCTAGCCTGAGAGTTGACAGTACTGGGTATAACAATGACTATTTTACTGGTTCCATATCTGATCTTGTTTAAAATTCCCGAAGTTGTCTGTTATTTGTTTTGACTGGTAGTGATAATAAGTCATAAAATCATCAATCCTAGTGACTGTCAGATGTTCTTACATCAGAGAAAGTCAATAATTTCTGCCTTATTGCAATCAAGAAGATTCAATTGATAGTTTTGTAAATTAGTTTCATGTCTTTAATAAACAATATACATATATTCAATGAAGACAGTCAGAAAGTCTCTGTCCCCCGTCCAGAGACTATTTACATAGACATTTTATGCTCATCCATTAGCAATTTGTAATTAAACTCTGGAACACTGCACTAACCAGACAATCCTATAATACAGAATTTGAGGAACAAACCAGTATATACAAACGACTAGCATGTGTTCCTGTCTTTGATTTCTCATTTCTACCATTCTCTTCAAAGTAATGTGATATGGGGGGGAGAAGACCGCAGGTAAAGGAGTGTTATTTCTGAAATCAAGAGCCTATGACATAGATTTCTACATTACGTGCCTCAAGAGTGAAAAACCCCCTAACCCTACAGCAGATGCTACAAGACCATCTGCTGCCCCCTCCTCAGCCACATTCCTGGAAAAGATTTTTATTTGCCAAAACCAAACAACTCCAAGTGAGTGCGTAAAAAGAATTTCGAAACTTTGGCAAAGCTGATTCCAAAATTAAGGCAATTCTTGACATTGCACAAGATTGGTACAGGGATTCATCATTAAGACTCTACCATGGTTCTCAGGACTTACAAAGACTTTATTCAAAAAAGGCAAAATTGTAGATAGTTTAGCTCTGGTGAGCTAAAGAGTTTTGGAAAACAATGTAATAAAATAATATCCTCCTCATGGAGGAATTTTTGGTTTTAATTTGGGATTTAGACTGCACCGCTGGTGTTTTGTGAGGGAGTCGTGTGTTCTGTGTTCACTTACACACAGGAGGGAAGGAAAAGAGGCCTCAAGATGACAAAAAGGTTGTGAAAATCAACCTTCATTTTATGCAGATGGAGGAATAATAAATGATACTGGATGTGGATGTCCAAAGCCTAGTCTAGACTGTGGTGTTGAAGCCCTATAGATGAATAGTACACAAGGAACATATGTACTAATATCATCCGAGACCCGAAGGCAAGACTGTAGTCCTGAAGGGGTAAGTGAGGTTTTACTCTAAGCAGGGCTTCCCAACCTTAGCACAAGTGACATTTGGGGCCGGACAATTTGCTGCTGGGGGCTGCCCTGTACATTGGCCATGTAGGAAGTTTAACGGCATCCATGGCCTCTACTCTACCCACTCTATGTAGTAGTTGACCCTCTCCCCCACCAGTTATGACAGTCCTGTCTCCTAGACATGGCAAATGTCCCTGGGAATGGAGTGAGGGAAAGCAAAATCACCCTAGTTAAGAACCGCTATGGGCCATGATGTGGACCATTGACCATGAGGTGCAGAGGTGCCCAGAGACGTACTTACCAAATGCAATGGATGTGTCATGATGATGGGAATGAGTGTTGCTGTGGGGGGAGAGGTGGGGTGGGGGTGGTGGGGTTGAAGGGGTCCTCATATATATTTTTTTAATGTAATATTTTTACAAAATCAATTAAAAAAAATAAAAAAATTAAAAAAATTTAAAAATTAAAAAAAAAAAAAGAACCGCTGCTCTAAAGCAAATGGATATTCCCATTGTCAATTATCCTAAAAAGAGTTCATCCTGGGATAGCAATAAAGTAAAAGGCAGTGTTTCCCTCTCTGTTCCCCAAACTTGGGGGCCTCTTTCCTTAGCAATGGGAACCTAATAAAAGGCACTTTTATTGTGGGGGAAGTAAATATTCTGCCCCTTTTAATGTGGCTCTAGACAGGAGATTAGGTGGAGAAATATCTGGGATATTACAGGTAAAAGATTGGACTGTATGTGATTAAGTGGTATGAAAGGCCCAAATGGTTATGATCAGCACATTCAAGGACTGTGATTAAGTACAAAACTAAATCCTAAAATGAAAGAATCCCTTTGGCTCTATCTCTGCTCCCTTAAGCAAAGCAGAGAGAGGAGAGAGTTCTTTGGCTCTTGAATTTATTCATTCAAGAAGTATTTATTGAAAGCCTATTGCCAACCAGGCACTGTCCTCAATTCTTATTACCCCAGTTGTTTCACTGCTGGAGAATGAACCCAAATCCCATAACCTACCCAGAATGCCATATAAGGCATTTTAGGAAAGAGAGGATAGAACTTCTTTCCAGCATTACTATATACCCTGCAAACAACTGTGGAGTAATATCTCCATTTACTATATCTTTATGATACAGAAAACCTAACTTCTGGGAGTTAAGTAAATATTTATGAAAATATCCTTGGAACATAAAAGTGAGGTAAGCTTTTAATTTTTATCTAGCTGTGGAATCCTTCTTTCAAAGAAAAATCTTACACCAAAGTGCAGCAAATAAAACAGATAAAATTGGACTTTCTCTGGTTGTCTATAGCATAGCCCCCTGACCAAAACTATCTCCATCCCTACAATCCTTTAAGAGTCACCCCAGAACACAGTTTAAAAACTTCTGCCTTCAGGAATTTCCTAAAGAAATAAATGCTTCTGGTAAACTTAAAGTCTCCTATTACTGGAAATTTTAAAATAAATTAAATACTATGAATAAAATATCCAAGCACAGGAAGCAGATGTGGCTCAACTGATAGAGCCTCTGCCTACCATATGGGAGGGTCCAGGGTTCAATAGCCAGGGTCTCCTGACACATGTGGTGAGCTGGCCCACACACAGAGCTGCCATGCACAAGGAGTGTGCCTGGCAAGGAGAGCCACCCCACATGAAAAATGCACAGCCTGCCCAGGAGTGGCACCGCACACATGGAGAGCTGATGCAGCAAGATGACACAACAAAAAAGAGATGCAGTTTCCCAGTGCCACCGAGGGTGCAAGCAGACACAGAAGCACACACAGCAAGTGGACGCAGAGAGCAGACAATGGGGGGGTGATAGGGGAAGGGAAGAGAAATAAAATAAATCTTAAAAATAAATAAAATATCCAAGCAGAACTTGTTTTAGATCATGTTTTCACAAATTATATACATTTACCTTCCCCCATCCTAATATGTTCCCCTAGATGAAGTAGTTCCCATATAATGTATTTCAAAAGACATGAGTATAGATTTTATATTGATTATGATATCCCCACTCTTCCAATGTTTTGTCTGAAATCCACTAAAATAAGAAACATGTTTTTCAATTCAATAATAAAAAGATGACAACTAAAAATGGGTTCTGACTAGACATTTCTCTAAAGTGGTAAAGAAATGGCAAATAAGTACACAAGAAGAGATGCTTGACATCATTAGCCATCAGAGAAACAAAATCAAAACCACAATGAGATACCACTTCACACTCACTAGGATGGCTATAATCAAAAAGACAGATAATAACAAGTGTTGGCGAAGATGTGGAGAAAGTGAAATCCCCGTACACTGCTAGTGAGAATGTAAAATGATGCAGTCTCTTTGGAAAACAATCTGGCAGTTTCTCAAAAGGTTAAACATAGAGTTACCTTATGACCAAAGAATTCAATTCCTATGTATACATCCAAAGAGAAATGAAAACATTTGTCCACAGAAAAATTTGTACATGAATGTTTATAGAAGTCTTATTCATAATAGCAATGTCCGTCAACTGATGAATGGATAAATAAAATGTGTTCTATCCACACAATGGAATATCACACATTCCTAAAAAGGAATGAAGTACTGATACACACCACAACATGGATGAACCTTGAAAATAACATGCTAAATGAAAGAAGCCAATCACAAAGGCCACATATTGTATGATTTCATTTATATTAAATGTGCAGAATAGGCAAATTTATAGAGACAGAAAGTAGATTAGTTGCTAGAGCTGGGAGGCTGGGGGGAGGGTAATGGGAGGTGACTGCTAAAGGGTGAAGAGTTTCTATTTTGGGGTGATAAAATGTTCAGAACTGACTGTGGTGATGATTGCACAACTCTGTGAATGTAATGAAAACCACAGAATTGTAAAAAGAAGTATATAATATTTTTCAACCTGGCTTTTCTAAGATCCATCTTCTTTTTGTCTTATATCCATCTTCTAAAGACCATAGCACCTAGCCCAACATCCTGTACATGAAACAGAGGAGGTGGTTTCTCCTTTGGAGGAGATAAAATGCTCTATCTGTAGCAAAGCAAACTTTCCAGTTGCGCTAATTATAGTTAAATCATGTTGTTTTAAAACCTTTCTGGCAAACAATTTGGTGATAGGTTTCAAAAGCCATAAAATATCTATATCCCACTTCTATGAGTTTACATTACATACCAAAAAAATTGTATGTTTTATATGAAAATGCTTTTGAGGACAACCAGCAAGATGGTGACAGAGTAAGGAGCTCCTAGAGTCAGCTCCTAATACAGGACAGTTAGTAAACAACCAGAGCTATCTGGAGCACCTGTTAGAGGGCTCCAGGAGACCAGAAGAGCATTCTGCAACATCCTTGAAAGAACGGAAGGAGGAGACTGCCCAACTGCAGAGAAGATTCATAAGTAGAGTGCTCCACGCCACGGAGGTCAGTGCCCATCCTCCACTGGAGGCACACGCCATCTCCCTTGGAAACTATTCCATGGCTGGAATTGGAAGTTCCACTTCCCAAAAATGGGGGAGGAAGAGATAGTTGGGCACCAAATTTAGCTACTGATTAGTAAATTCGGCAGGCTAAAGTATAATCCTAAGAACAGTCAAAGTCTGAAACTGTCCAAGTCAGAAAGAGGCAAATAACTGCCATCTTAACTCCACCCCTGGTACAAGGGGAAGCAGGGTAGACTGAAACTCACAGTGCTGGTGGATACCGGCTTCTTTCCATCTAGGTCAGATTGCAGCTCTAGCCTAGGCCCCAACCCCACCTCCAGCAGGGAGGAAGCTGGGAGGACCTGCACCAGCCTCTCTGGGAAATTATAGGCCACACTGGAGGCCAGTGATTATCCTACTTTGGCAGTACAAGCCTCCCCAGGAGATATTCTGTGTCAGGAATTGGAAGCTCTGTTTCCCAAAAATGGGAGGAAGAGATGGTTGGCCACTGATTTCAGTTACTGATTAGTAAATTCAGCTGGCTAAAGTATAACCCCAAGAACAGCTAAAGTTTGAACCTATCCAAGTCGGAAAGAGGCCAGTAACCACCATTTTGACTCAGCCCCCCTTAAGAGAGGAAGCTGGGCTGACTGAAAATCACAGTGATGGTACGGACCAGTTTCTTTCACCCAGATCAGCCTATAGTCCTAGCCTAGGGTTCAGCCCCACCTCTGGCAGGGAGGAGGCTGGCTAGCTCAGTACCAGTCTATCCAGATAACTGCAGGTACATTTGGCTGGCACAGACTGAATAAGAAGAAGCCTACCAGGGTAACAGAAGAAGCCTACCAAGTCATCTTGGACCCACATTGCACAGACAGGCAGGGGAGAAAGAGGCATGAAACTTCATCAGTTTCTCTAGGCAACTATAGCCTAGGCCTGCATGACTTGGATTATTCACACAGCTGTGATTCTGTCCCTACCCCTGTCAAAGGAGAAAGTTGGGAGAAGCTTTATAGGCCCCTGGGGCAATACGGGCAACTTAAGCCTCGACAGCTTATAGCACCAACTACAGCCATGGCTTCTACTGCACAACCAGCAAGGGAGAAAGGGCAGGAAGGCTTAAACTTAAAAGAAAAACTGCACCCAGAATAAATACTCTAGTAAGCCAGATGCCAAGACACCAACAAAAAATTACAATCCATACCAAGAAACAGGAAGATATGGCCCACTTAAAGGAACAATATAAGTCTCCAGATGACATAAAGGAGTTGATATGACTAATCATAGATGTTCAAACAAATCTCCTTAACAAATTCAATGAGATGGCTAAAGAGATTAAGGATATTAAGAAGACATTGGATGAGTACAAAGAAGAATTTGAAAACATACATAGAAAAACAGCAGATCTTATGGGAACGAAAGGTATAATAAATGAAAATTTAAAAATACTGGAATATAATAGAAGATTTGTGGAGGAAGAATAAAGGATTGCTGAGCTTGAAGAAATGGGCTCTGAAAGTGAACATACAAAAGAACAGATGAAGAAAAGAATGGAAAAAATCAAACAAAGTCTCAGGGAACTAAATGACAGCAAAAGGTGTGCAAATATATATGTCATGAGTGTTCCAGAAGGAGAAGAGAAGGGAAATGGGGCAGAAGGAATATTTGAAGAAATTATGGTAGAATATTTCCCAACCCATGGGAAACAGACTTGGCCCAGTGGTTAGGGCGTCCGTCAACCACATGGGAGGTCCACAGTTCAAACCCCAGGCCTCCTTGACCCGTGTGGAGCTGGCCCATGTGCAGTGCTGATGCACACAAGGAGTGCCCTGCCACGCAGCGGTGTCCCCCGCATAGGGGAGCCCCACACGCAAGGAGTGCGCCTGTAAGGAGAGCTGCCCAGCGCGAAAGAAAGTGCAGCCTTCCCAGGAATGGTGCCGCTCACACTTCCCGTGCCCCTGACGACAACAGAAGCGGACAAAGAAACAAGACGCAGCAAATAGACACAGAGAACAGAAAGCCGGGGGAGGGGGGAGAATTAAATAAATAAATCTTTAAAAAAAAAAAAAGAATATTTCCCAACCCTATTGAAGGACATAGATATCCATGTCCAAGAAGTACAATGTATTCCCATCCAAAAAAATCCAAATAGATCAATTCTGATACACATACTAATCAGAATGTCAAAAGCCAAAGAAAAAGAGAAAATTCTGAGAACAGCAAGAGAAATCAATACATAACATAGATACCCAATAAGATTAAATGCTGATTTCTCACCAGAAACTATGCAGGCAAGAAGACAGTGGTGTGATATATTTATGATATTGAAAGAGAAAAATTTCCAGCCAAGAATGTTATATCTAGCAAGACTGTCTTTCAAAAATGAGGGTGAGTATACAATATTCACAGATAAAGAGAAACTGACAGAATTTCTAACCAAGAGACCAGATTACTAGAGCCTGAAAAGAAAAGACAGGAGAGAGGGAGGCCTGTAAGAGAGTCTGGAAATGAAGATTATATCAATAAAAGTAACTAAAAGTGTCAAAAGAGTGGTGAAAATAAAATACGGTAGATAAAAGCCAAATAGTCAGGAATAACCTTAACAATATAAAACACTTGTATTCAGAAACTATAACTCAATGTTAAAAGAAATCAAAAAAGGTCAAAATAATTGGAAGAATATTCCATGATCACAGATTGGAAGACTAAACATCATTAAAACATCAAGCCTACTCAAATTGACATGTAGATTCAATGCTACACTGATAAAAATTCCACCACCATTTTTTAAAATAAATGAAAAACACATTATTACATTTATTTGGAAGGGTAAGGGGTCCTGAATAGCCAGAAACATCTTAAAATAGGAAAAGCAAAGTTGGAGGACTCTCATCTCCAGACTTTAAATCATATTACCTCACTACAGTGGTAAAAACAGCATGGTACAGGCATAAAGACAGACACATAGACCAATGGAACCAACCTGATGGTTCAGAAACAGTTCCTCGCAACAAGTGGTCAAGTGATTTTCGACTAGCCTGTCAAACTTACCCAGCTTGGGCAGAAGAGTCCATTCAACAAATGGTGTTGAGAGAACTGGATATCCATAGCCAAAAGAAGGAAAGAGGACCCCTATCTCACACCTTATCCAAAAATTAACTCAAATTGAATAAAAAACCTAACTGAAAAGCAAGAATCATAAAGCTTCTAGGAGAAAATGTAGGAAAATATCTTCAAGACCTGGTAGTAGGTAGGGGATTCTTAAAGGAGATAAGAGGAGGACTGAGATGGACTACTGATGTTTAATGTATGTAGAAGTTTTAATTAGCTTTACTGTAAAAGTATGAAAATGTACAGAGGTGCTGACAACACATACTGAGTAACACCTGGTTTATAAAAGGGGATGTGGCTGAAAAAGGTAGTCTAGGAATATAAATGCCAATTGACAGTATGCAAAAGAATAATCTAGGAAGTGAATAGCACAGTAAGCCAAAAGGTGGATGAGAATTGTGGTTGATGGTACAGACACAAGCGTGTCCTTTGTTAGCTAGAGCAAATGTACATCGCCATTGCAGGATGGTGGGAATGTGGAGAAGCATGAGAAAAATACAACTGTAGTGACCTATGGACTATGGACTGTGGTTAGTAGTAATAATGTAATATTCTAGCATCTAGGCCAAAGATGTACTGTGTTGATAATGGATCAGTATGGAAAATGTATGCCAAACATATGCTATGGATGTGGTAATAATCAGATGATATTATCTCATAATCTGTAACAAATGTTCCACCACAGTGTGATCATGTTGATAGAGGAGTGTTGTTTGGGAATTCTGCATATGTGCATGATTGTTTTGTAAGTTTACAACTTCCGTCATAAAAATATATTTAAAAAATAATAAAAGGATGGGTTGGGGGAAAAATACACCAAATGTAAAATAAGGGCTATAATTAGTAGTAAGAGTTTGATAATATTCTTTCATGATTTGTAACAAATGTCTCACAACAATGCAAGGTGTTGGCAGAGGGTTGATGTATGGGACCCCTGTACGATGTTATGCATGTTTGCTTTGTAGGGTCACGACTTTTACTATACACTTATTTTTTACATATATTCATATATAAATGATATAAAAATAATAATAGGGTGGATTGGGGGAAAATACTTCGGTTAGCGGTAATATTTCAATGATGCTCTTTAATCATTAGTTAAAAACATTAAACAACAATGCGAGGTATTGGTGGTAGTGGGGTATGACAGTCCTGTATGATGTTATACGTTTGTTTTGTAAGTTCACAACTATTACTATACACTTATTGTTTATGTATGTTTATGCATGAATGATACACTTCAATAATTTTTTAAAAATTTAAAACAAAAATCTGCTTTTGTTATAATATATACACAGTCACATTCCATGTTATACTCCTTGTAACCATGTATGAATTGCATCAAATATTTTTATGCATGCAAGGGCCTGAAAAGAAATATGCAAAAGTTAGAACAGATGTTTTGTAAAGATAACAGAATTCTTGGTGATTTTTTTAAAGCTTTCTATAAAGTTGTCATATTACATTTAGAGTGGGAAGGGGGAAATAATTCAGTAAAAGTCAATATGGGCTTCTCTTACATCATTAGTCAATCAGCCAGAAGCAATTTTATCAGCTCTTCTCATGGCACCTCAGCAAGTTCTCTCAAACATAATTCAGAGAGACTCCCTTCTGGAGGTGATAGAAAAGTTCAACTCAGAATCCAAACCTTAAGCTACACCTGAATGACTCCATTAAAGAAAACTCTCCTTTAAAATACCTTGCTTAGCATCATCCTACACTATTCAGAGCACATAATCAGCCGCACTTTATGAAATGATGGGCAAGAAACTCTCATCAGAATCATCAAAAAAAACAGAGAGCTAATTACTTGGATCAACCCCATTTGGCCCCATTTATCTTGCTTGAAAACAAAAGACTGTTTAGGAAAATATCTGTTGCAAAATGAATTTCTGCTTCAGTAAAGTATTAATGAAAACTATGCATGCTAATAGCCCTTGGAGAGTCAACCTCATTTGTTAATATAAGATACAACCAGACTTCCTAATTTAACAGTTTATCTCATTATCCCTTTATTGCTTATATTGACCCCGTATTTTAAATATACACTATACAAATTACAAATAAAATACGTATACACAGAAAATATTACTACCACCTATAATCAGACACTCTAAATCATCCTCACACATATTTCATCACCCACTGTATACACAGTTCCATACTGGGTGTTTGAGATTCAAAGAGATATTAAAGGATGTCCATGTGGAAAGCATGTATAGTAGGAAAAATAGGACATAAACTTAAATGGAGAACTATCAATAAAACTAGCCTATAAAATGTGCCAAAACAATAGCAGTGGACATTCCTTCACTTGGGAAGAGAGCTGATCACAGTGGGTGGTTGGGGCAGGAGCTTGGGTAAAGCCTTCCTCAGGGGAGGAGAGCATTTGGGCAGGTACAGAAGGAATGGGCATTCTAAATCTAGAACTTGATGTGAGCAAGTCTCAGAGGTAGGACAGTTTGCCTCCTGCCTTGCAAAAGTGAATACACCAAAGGGAAGGGACAGCATAGAAAGTTCTACAGTGGCCAATGCCAGAAGCATACTGGGGTAGGTCTTGAAATCCAGGCCAAAAATTGGGTGCCATTTTATAACAATGAGAAGTCATAGGCAGAAAAATCAGTTATAATATTGCATCTATAAAGATTTAAAGTAATAAGGCCCTGAACCCAAATGGTAGAAATGAGAATGGAAGAAAAGAAACTTGAGAGACTTTATGAAAAACAAAGGAGAAAATTTTTTAAATCTGGCCTTGGGAAGCAGATGTGGCTCAAGCAATTGGGTTCCTGTCTACCATATAGGAGGTCTGGGGTTCAATACCCAGGACCTCCTGGTGAAGGCAAGCTGGCCCATGTGGCGAGCTGGACCTTGCAGGAGTGCTGCCCTGCACAGGTGTGCTAGCCTACATGGAGAGCTGAGGCAGCTAGATGACACAACAAAAAGAGACACAGAGGAGACATAATAAGAGATGCAGCAGACCAGGGAGCTGAGGTGGCACTTCCCACTCTGGAAGGTCCCAGGATTGGTTCCTATAGCTGCCTAATGAGAATACAAGCAGACACAAAAGATCATACAGTGAATGGACACAGAGAGCAGACAATGGAGGGATGGGGGCATAAATAAATAAATAAATAAATAAATAAATAAATAAATAAATAAATAAATAAATAAATCTTTAAAAAAAAAAAGACTGTGGCCTTTTGCCTTGTATCCAACCAATTATTTAGAGAGAAAGAAATAAAGATAATACCAAAGTTTCATGAAAATGCCAATGTTAAAGCAGATTTGGGGAGGAAATAAGAGGAGTACTACAGAAATATGTTCACACATATGAACAGCATGTACATTAAGTCAGAGGTCTGGCCCACTGCTTTGTAATACCCACAGGTTGTATAAGGTATCTCCATTAGTCTGCCAGCCTTCTTATTTCTAGTAATTAACCCTGCCTTTCTTATTTTACCATTGTAGTGGTGCACTGCTCTCAACCTAAGCAGCAGGGACATGTTTCAAAGACCAGATGTGTCATTGCCATATCATTTTTTGCTTATCTTTTTAAAAAATACACACAAAAATATACTTTCAGAACATATTTAGGGAAGCAGATGTGGCTCAAGAAGTTGGGTGTCTGCCTACCACATGGGGGTTCCTGGGTTCATTCCCAGTGCCTCCTAAAAAAGGCAAGCAAGACAGTAAGCTGATGCCACAGTGAGTACAACGAGCTGACACAACAAGATGATGCAACGAAGAGACAAGGAAACACAATGAAAGACACAACAACGGGGAGCAGAGGTGACTCAAGTGATTGGGCACCTCCCTCCCCCATGGAAGGTCCTGCTTTCAGGTCCCCGTGCCTCCTAAAAAGAAGAAGAATACACAAGACATGGACAGTGAGCAGAGAGTGAGCGCAAACAATAGGTGGGGGGGAGGAATAAATAATGAATAAACAAACATTTAGTAAGTGTGCTTGCGTTGCCAAAAAAAAAAAAAAAAAGCAACACATGGGGTTAATGTAAATAGCAAAGTCCTCCAGTACCTTCAATCTGAAGAGCTTACAAATAAATACATAATTACCTGATTTTTTCCCCATCATACCACCACAGTTCATATGCATACACATGTCGCATACACACACAGAGACAAACACACTAGAGGTACATCCAGATTCCCCTTCGACTTCAATATTGGTCACATTTATTAATGGGCTTCTCCAATTCCTTCGTGAAACTTTTTTTAGAATTCATATCATGTGCAATCTAAGCAGTCCAACAAATTTATCAAAACTTGGCCAAAAGAAGAGTCCCAGACCTATGAAGGAAAATTTGTGTTTCTGATCTCCTAACAAACATCGTTTAATTCCCTATAACCAGAAGTCCAGATATAACTTTATGTTTGAAGCACAACAAAGCAAGGAAGTAAAAAAGAACTCGGAACGTGACTAGGTCTTGAGGTTGGAGCAGAGCCTGCCTCCAAATTCCATGCTGCTCACCACCTTGCTATACTACCCAACCCCCATTCTAGGTAGTCTCAAAAGAGTTCCCAGAATTTCACAAATTTCTCCAGAAAGATATACTTCACTTGAGTTCACTTAAAAATTAAGTAATAAATATGCAGCACGGATCACTTCAGTAAGAGAAAGGGAAGTAGGAGAAAGTTAAAGAATCACAGCATGTTTGGATTTTACATGACTTACTCAACAAAAATTCATCCAGCAGCTGTGTCGCATACTGCTCGAGGCTCCCGGAATACAATGGTGACACTGTCCCTGCTCATATGGCACTTACCACTTAGTAGGTGATGCAAATATTAATCAGATGATCTCCCTCATAAATGTTTAAGCCCAAACTCTGACCAGAGCGATGAAGTAAAGAATCTGATGCTTTGAAAGTATAAAAGAATGGGAGATCACTTGGGGGAGACATCAGCAAAATGTGAGGGTTAAAGAAATAGAATTCTGAAGCAAAAAGTTATGAGTGAATAAAATTAGAGTGCTCCAATTAATAGGACCGTACAATTCCCTACGGCAGAGCTCTAATGGCAATAGTTACCAAGATAAAACTCACACGGACTATAAAATGCAGTTAGTTAGCTAATATATTTACATTCTTCCCAAGAACTATTCGAGTGGCTTTTTTCCCGGGGTGGGAAAATCTACCATGTTAGCATTGATTGATGTTCACCCCGAGCGTGAGAGCTCTGGGACTTCTGTGCCCATTCACAAAGAACATATGGCTCTGGGTAATATTTAGACATTTTTAATTTCCTGTACTAAAAACTTTTATTAAAGATTTAAATTTTGAGTGGAAAGCACCCCTGCTCTTCCTCTCACAACTCCACACAGTAAAGCAGTGCCATTTGGATTACAAGCAACGTGCACGTAAGTTGCCTGGAAACTTTGGAAGCAAGTACTGTGGGTTCCTGCCGCCGCCCCCACCCGGATATCCCCTCCCTGCCACCCCGGGTCAACGCTGTAGACCTTGTTCAGAGGTGCGCATGCGCAGGGGGAGGATACTCACTTCCGTTCCTCGAGCAGGGCAATTTCCTTCTTGACCTCATTGTATTCTTCCGCTATTTGGCAGTGCTGTTTGAACACCTCCATGGATTCCACCGAGTCGTGACAAGGCGGCAGGGGCTTCACAAACAAGAAGAAGAAATCAGCCCTTGGCTTCGCATCAGAATAAAATACCATTTTCCTCTGCGGATGTTCTTGAGAGAGAGGTGCTGTGTGTGTGTGTGTGTGTGTGTGTGTGTGTGTGTGCGCGCGTTTGTTGGCTTTTGTTTTTGTTTGGGCATGAAAACAACATTGTCCATCAGCATTCACCACCAGAGTTTGGCCGATTCTACTTGACTAAAACTAAGGGGGTAGGCTGAAATTCCCCGCATTCTTCTCCCGGTGTCATCCAGGGTCGTTTTCAGGCCTGAGCCAGAGCCCTGAAGCCCGTTACATGTCAGTGATCTGCCATGCGCCGGAATTAACATTCAGTATGGTAATGATTGTGCCATGCCCCCCAGAAATCTTGCACTCTGCCTCGGAGAAGGACAGTGGTGGGGAAACGTTTCAGTTCTCTATTTGATTTACCCCTTGTACTCTGTTCTTAGAGACGAGAAGCATCATCTCATCTTGTAGAGCTCAGTAGCTCTGCAAGAAAGGAGCTCTTCTGAGAACCGGAGGCCGGGCTGAAGATAAATGCTTGCAAGGATTAACCATTAGGTATCAAAGACCAAACCCCAGATAAAACCATGCCTATGACATGAGAGGCTGAGGACATCACAGATTCACGTCTTTCCTTTTCTGTGAGGGAAACAAGGCCTGGCAATGGCAAACCTTTCTGCCCATAACATGGTCAAGATCCTATTTCTAGAAATTATTTTTAAAGAACTTGTTTTTCCTGAGTTTACAACTCTAAAATCCGGTTAACAACACGTTATTAAAAGCACTACATTTACGAACACTAGTTAATAGTCTTTTAAAGAGTTTTTATAATTATAGAAAATCTTTTTGTAAAATCTGAGAAATATGAATCCATCGTTAAATAGGCTCTTCAGCCTAACTCACTCGTCTCCAAAGTCTGTAATATGTCATATTCTTACCAGTTTTATATCAGTAAACTGGGAACTAAGGGATTTCTTAGCATTTGCTCTCTCCTCTCATTATATTCCTTAAGGACACAGAGTCCTTTGAGTGTCATATTTAGTGGTCCTACCTAGGAGGGAATACTCTATAAAGCTGGTTGTTCTGGTTGGCCTATTTAGTATGAGGCCTCTAAGTAAAATCTTCTAGAGGAAATAAAATCCTAAATTGGTCAAATTTACCTTCATGTGGAACATACCAGAAGTCATGAAAAATCTAATAATAATCATATTATGTAGCTTCTTTCCATACTGCCCCCTGAACATAGTCACAGCATAAACTCAGCCTGCTCGAATTATTATCCCTTTCTATATAGAAATAAGTTGAAAAGTAGTGCACAGTGGTATTACAAAATAATTTACCCCACGAGCGAAAAGCGGATGCCAAAGGAATTCAGAACGCCTGGCTTCTCCAGTCTGTGTTGTAGAAATCACCACCCCCTCATCAATTTTCACCTGTTGTGCTGGCAAATGACCAGGTATAACAGTAAGAGAAATGAAAGCAATTTACTCTGGGCACTGGAGCCAAGCTGCCATTAAATCATCTATGCCTGTTAAAAGGATTTACATAGTGGATGGCCCTAAGACTCCCCGCATCCTATTTCCTGTCCTTACAAATGCCACATACACTACACTCAGTTCAAACAAGAGTGCAGTCCATAACTTGTCACATGTGGTATCTGAACAACTAATTCCACATAGTTACCCATGGGACAGCCAAAAGGTTCTAAGACCATGCGTAAAGGATTTTGCTTAACACTAACTGCATGCTTAAGAGGCTATAGATGAGAGTAGTCCTGTTAAGGGAAAAAGGTTTTTTCCTGGTATGATTAGAAAGGAAAACAAAATTTTATGTGTGTGTATGTTTTTCATAATTGTGAGACCTTTTTTACGATTCACTTGCCATTCTGTGATACTCTTAAGTGGGAAATTCTTTTGTTTAATCTTTTCTTAATTGACACTTCCTAATTGTTGAAAAAATTAAAATATTATATATAGGTAGTGTGATCATGATGCTATGGCTATATGAAGATAGGGAATATTTCAGGATATATTTAGTATCCTCATATACTCTTAGATTAATCATGCTGCCAATACAGGGTGACACTTCAGCATCTGACTCTTGCAAGCTTTGTCTTCATCCCAGCCTCACATATAATTTGGCATCTCTTCAAGTTCCCCCAATTTGCATGAAAGCATTAAAGAGCAAAATATATATTTTTTTAATCAAGGAGGGCAGTATCCCTTAAATCCCACTTGAAGGAGGGGAAGGTTATATTGCTAAACCCACTACAATGTTGTCAAATTATTTCATTAGATCTTTCTGCTGCCCCGAGGCCCTCTTCCAAGCACTGCTACCAAAGTTTCCTTTCTGAGGCTCCCTCCATTCTGCACCCAACCTTGTTCCCCTTCCCAAATTTCTCCCCAAGAAACTTCAAACTCCTTTATAATCCTGAGCCATTCCCCACTAGCCCTGAATATCACAGGGCAAATCAAAGGGTCCTTTAAAGAATTGTGGGGAGCAGATGTGGCTCAAGCAGCCTGCTTCCCAGATAGGAGGCCCTGGGTTCAGTTCCTGGTGCCTCCTAATAAAACAAAAACAAACAACGAGCAATACAAATGAAAACACCAACTATCAGAGGAGCCGATGTGGTTCGGTGGTTGAGCACCGGCTTCCCACATACGAAATCCCAGTTTCAATCCCTGGCACTCCCCTTCACCCCACCCAACCCCCATACCTAAAAAAAAAAAAAAAAAGACAATTGTGCTCAAGGAAAAGTCTGAGGTCATGTATATTTATAAAAGGAAAACTAAAAACCGTAACATGGGTCTGTATAGCATAGTAAAACCTCATGAAATAGGAATATCAGTAATATTACATATAAGACTGTTTTTCTTTGAAAGTGAACAAATGTATGTTAATGTTACAAGACGTTAATATCAGACACACACACAAAGACTAGACAGTTGTGCCCACTGGACATTCACCCCAGCCTAAGAAACTCCTCAAAGAATTTGTTTTAAACCCGTATGTTTCTGATCCAACAGGATTTCTGGTGAGTCAAAGAATTAAGATATTTAGATTTTGCATCTTGTGTAAAAAGCAGAAATATATTGCTTTTTATGATACAATTGTGTGTTTGCATGTATGTCATCATGAGTTCCTCACAGAGAGTGATTCACCCTAACCTTCCTATAACCCCTCAAAATAACAAACAATATGCGATTACAAGTGTTCATTGAAAAAAAACATTTGTGCCTGAGGAAATGGATTCCTAAAATTCAAGCACAAGGATCAGGTTTCCAATTTAAAAATGGAGCTACTGCTAGGCTTAAGTAATGCAACACATTTAAAACACTGGCACTCATGAATAAATCTACTATAAATGGGTGTGAGATTACATTTAACTCACATTCAAATTAAAAACTAAAAAACAAAAAACAAAAGAACCAACAATTTCAAATAATGCCTGTGGTAACAAGATGAAAAATATCTATTAACTTCTTGGGATAAAAGCAACACTATTTCAACTCTCACTGCTTGATTTTGATGATTTTTGTCAGAGATTTTTGTAGTTATAATCATCTTGCTCAGAACAGACAAACAATGAACTCTTCATATTGATAGTGAATTTCTTTTCATCAGAGACGAAAATTTCCTTGTTATTTTCTCCACAATCACACTGCATCCTCCCACACTTTGTATATACCCATCCCACACCTTTGCTTAAAAAATGAAATATTGCACTCCAAAGAAAAGGAATCCAAAAATATTTGGTTCAAACAGTGAACATTTAAAGGTATTCTTAATGTACTAGAGTGCAAATTCTGTGGCATCATGGGAACAACTTTTCAGTGCACTAAATTCAATGGCATCTGATCTACTCCACAACATTACAAGGTTAAATTAAGACATTCTCCTCACAGTGCCTCCAGCCAACTTTGAAACACATTTTCCAGGACACAGTTTGGGGTTTGAATGAGGTCAGAGACCAGGAGAGGGCACTTCCTCCTCACCCCCTTTCCTCCTCCTCCAGCTGCTGCCTGAGGCTGAAGCTTGCAAGGGCTTTAAATTACATGGCAAGGCAAGCGAGCTTCGACTATCTCTGGCATCCACTCCAATCAACAGGACCGATTTAACAAGATGAAGTAAGAGAGAAACCGCAGGGTCCTGTTCCAAGAATGCCACGTTGAACCACACCAAACCATCCATGCTCTCTGCCCAAGCCACCAGCTCAGAGAAAGCTCCTCCAGACTCAGTCTTCTGGAATGGTCCCTGTGGGAAAGGGCCAAGTCAAGCATCCCTCCACAAGGGAGAAAGCCGGCTTAAGCGTTTCCCTTTTCTGCTCGGCTTCTTCAGATACAATTGGCCCCATCCACTACAAAAATATAAGAACTTAATTTTCCTATCCCAGCTTCCCACACAGAATATATATCTAGGAAGCTAAACGTACTACAGTCACTGAGCAGACTTTGTATTTATTCATTGGTTCTTGGTGTTACCTGTATTTTGGAGGACCCTGGGAATGTTGGGTTAAATGTATGTTGCATTTGAATGTCACAAAATTGGCAAACACTAAGAGGGAAAACAGTCCACGCTAATTCCTCCATGATGGAAACTCCATTATCTTGGAATTTTAAATAGTTTTAACATTTTAAAAACTATTATAGTATCTACATTATGGTCAAAGTCAGCACTAATAATTATACTGCATACTTTATATATTATATAACATGAAGTATATACAAATCATTTCTATTTAGCAGTATAAAAAGAGATACCTCAACTCTTCGAACAAGGCATACGCTAATAATCAACCACAAGTGGGCTTCTCAAAAATAAAAATAAAAATAAAGGTTTATTATAAAGCTCCCAAGTATCTACTTATGTTTTCTGTGTGGTCACAGCAGTCAAAGAACAAGTGTGACATACATTTCAATATGTGTGAGAGGGAGAAAATGGTGGACATTTTTCAGTGCTTTGGATGAGACTACTTCCCAATTGGACTTCTGGATGTTAAAGATGAGTCTGTCAGAATCCCAGAATGCTAAGGCTTCTTCATTGTCTACCATTTTCATTTACCAGATATCAGGCCATATATTATAATACAAGATGCAAAAAATCTCTGGGAGACTGCTCAGATAACAAGATATTATGGAACATATCTGAAGCAATGAAACTGTTTATTTGTGGAAGTGACATCAGTTTTTGGACTTACCAGACTCTATCTGAGAAAAGGCAAGTTCAGGTGTACCACAGAAACATCTGTCACTGTCATCTCAGATGAGATGGGAGAACTTTAAGGTGCAATAAAGCTATTCCTCAATTTGGTGAAAAACATGGCTGTATTGTTTTTTACACTTTGTTCCAGGTACCTTGGCTTTATGACAAGAGGAGGGCATTAAAACCTCTATCCTTAAATAAAAAATCCAAACTGATGCTTCTTTTATTACTATGAAGATAAATTACTTATTCTTAAATATTTCATTCAATAAATGATTTCATTAGTCAAGGAAATTAACATTAATTGAGCAATTGTTTTGCCAAGCAACCATGCTTGAATTACTTATTTACATTTCCTCAATATTCCCTGTTAGAAAGATGTTATCTCTATTTATAGTTGAGAAGTTGAGGCTTACAGAGTAAACACATTCCTTAGATTAAAAAACTAGTAAATCTTGAGCAGATATAAATCTAGGCCAATCTATAGCCAATGCCCATGCTCCAGTCATTGTAATTCTCATTAGGAAATTTATTACAAATGACTAATTAGCATGTCCTCTACCTAATTATTAAAACATATCTGTCACTCCAGTGCAATTAGGACATTACTCTACAGCTTTGAATCATCAATAGTTGCAACATGGTTAGGCTATAAAACAGGCTTCATCCTGACCCAATCCTCAGCATTATTAAAGAATTCCACCGTCTTTCAGGTTGGAGAGGTTAGTCATTATCCCTTTTTCAAATAGAAGGAAACTGAGAAAAGTAATGATTTTCATTCATTCTTAGAAGTGAAAATAGAATTGGCCTCTTTTCTTTTGACTGTGTGGTCTAAACTAACTTTACACAAAAACTGCCTCTAATGGGCATGGAGGATTTAGAAAGCTAGTGGCAGGAAAGGAATCTGCGCAAAATAGCATCAACCTTCCACCTGCCCCTGGGCTGGGGCCCAAAGCCCACAAATGAACATTATAAAGAGATGCTCATTTTAACACCTACCTTACCCTGAGGTCTCATGCCCAACATTTTGCATTAATAGAGACATCAAGAGAAATGTTTGTCACTGCTATTCTTACACAAGTCTTTTTTTGGCTTCTGTGAAAATAGAAGCATCACGAATTACAAGCTCAAACATGTCCACATTCTTGGCAAAGCAAGGGAAAAAATCTTGGGGGTCAAATTGGTGATAGAGTATCTACCAAATAGACACTTTATAGCTGCATTTTATAAATACGAACACCCAAACGAATGTGTATCAGATATCAGAATGTCAGAACAGATTTTACAAGATTGTTCCATAGCCACATTGTGACAACCTTGCAAATCAGGAAAACAAAGTCTCCACCTATTAAAACAATTTCAGCAGTCATCAGCTCCTTGAGAGGCTTAAGGAAAAGAGGGATCCCTACATTTGGCATCAGATCTGAGATCAGAAATTCCTACTCTGAAACAGTAATTTATTTAGCCCAAAATTTGACCTCAGATTTTTCATCTTCAAAATGAAGAAAAAATATTTAGCTTACATAATCGTTGCAAGGATTGAATGAGATCATATATGGGAAATTGCCTGTAGGTATTCAATATGCATGGGCAGGATTTAAATCTGAGAATTCATAGAAAGTGGGGATGGCAGTAATCACCTGGCATTATTTATTTTTCACTAGATGAGTTTTTTTATGGCTCCAGTGAGAAAATCAAGAGTTAGTTCATCCTCAAGCAACCAGTGACAACTACAAGGTAGTTCATACTCTGTTGTAACCTAACTTTTGTTCTTCCATGGAGGATTACGATGGTTGGTAAAATTCCAAGAGTCACTGCTATGTGATGAAAGCACATAAGACTAACTGTAAAGATGTCAGTGTAATAGATTGTTCCTTTTGGACATAAAGCATTTACATTGTTTTCAATAGAGACTCCGTACTGTACAAAGGCTTAAATTTATATGCTTGTGCTATGCATGGAGACAAGAATCTGCTTTTAGATGTAGTTTTCTGTGTTAGGTCTCCCCTCTCAATCCTCACTACCTTATTTTTAATCAAGTCCTAGAGTGTAAAATAATGATAACAGGCGACATCCTTAGACAGAGACAAACCTAATCAAATAGTTTGACAAGTGGTAAAGGTCTGTAACAAACTTTTAGTTGTGATGCTGGAAATGTACTCTCTGTTGATGAAGAGGTAAAGCAATACCATAAGGGTGGAAAAAAAAGAATCAAAACATCATGTTGAGTGAAATAAGCCAGACACAAAAGGACAGATATTGTATGATTTCTCTTATATGAAATAACTAGAAGAGGCAAATTCATAGACACAAAAAGTAGATTAAAGATTACCAGGGAAAGAGGGGTGGGTAAGTAGATGGGGGAAAGGGAGTTAATGTTTAATGGGTGCTTCGTCTCTGTTTGGGGTAATGGAAAAGTTTTTATAAAGGATAGTTGATGATGGTAGCACAGTGCTGTGAATGTAATATCAGTGAATTGTCTACTTGAAAGGGGTTAAAATGGGAAATTTTATGCTGTATTTTACCACAATAAAAAAAAAAATCAGCTACAGGAATTTTTAGAAACTTATGCCAATGGGGGCATGGCCTCAAGACAGAAACCACTCTCTCAACTGCCTAGCTTGTTGAGGATCAATGAAGATGAATAGTCTCATTAAAATAATTAAATAGATATAATTTCTAATATATGTCAAGTGGAATTAAAGCTATAGAATTCAAATGGAACTAGTGATGCTTTAGTAGTATATTTCCAGAGGTGCTATGAGTCCAGTGGAGAATGATCCATAAGCCAGGGGAGACCATTAAAATTCTCGTTTCATTTATACCCAAAAATAGAATTAAAGCTTCATAATTTGATGGGTAACTAGAACTGGAGTGTGCTTGTACTGTGTTATTGTCAAAACATGTTTACTCCTTGTTTTCCTCTGACAATAAAATAGATTTAAGGTGGCAGTAAAATAAAGGAAAAACTTGTGATGAGGAAGACAAAGTTATTGTTTTACAATCCCTGGCTCCACCATCAACACAAACATTGTGGACTGTGTGAACCCTGCCAGAGGGAAATGGTAAGAGCTGAATGCTCTACATGATGAAAAGGAGAGCTATTGGGGGAATATGATTAGATATCAGAAACCAGCAGGCTGGGGGACAGGCAGAGAGGGAGACAAAATGGCTGATAGCTGAAGAGGATATTTTGAAGGAGAACAGAGCCATCTTTTTTTTTTTTAAGATTTTTTTATTTCTCTCCCCTTCCCCTCCCCCCAGTTGTCTGCTCTCTGTGTCCATTCACTGTGTGTTCTTCTGTGACCACTTCTATCCTTATCAGTGGCACTGGGAATCTGCGTTTCTTTTTGTTGTGTCATCTTGTTGTGTCAGCTCTTCATGCATGCAGCACCATTCCTGGGCAGGCTGCACTTCCTTTTGTGCTGGGCAGCTCTCTTTACGGGGCACGCTCCTTGCGCGTGGGGCTCCCCTATGCAGGGGACACCTCTGCATGGCATGGCACTCCTTGTGCACATCAGCACTGCGCATGGGCCAGCTCCACACAGATCAAGGAGGCCCAGGGTTTGAACTATAGACCTTCCATGTGGTCGGCAGACACCCTATCCATTGGGCCAAGTCCACTTCCCCAGAGAGACATCTTTTGTCAGTGACATGATGACCAGTAAAACCCTACCACATCCTAGACCTTTTCTTCAACAAAATCTCCATCACTAATGATGCTCTGTCAGAGGGCCTTCTGTTGAAGAGCTAGTAGAATGCCTTCCCCAGCCGCAGAGGTGAGAATGAAGCCCCTTTCCCCAAGAGGCCAGTCAGCCTTGGTTGATTTTTAGAAGTTGCCCCAGCAGTGGAGCACCAGCTCTTCAAATCCAACCTGGTTGCTTCCAGACTTTTACTGGAGCAAACACAAAGGTCCACTATCTTGGTTTGTTGCACAAGGTCTCATTCTTGGTTTGCCACACCTCTGTCAAGGGTTGCAAACCGAAATGCCATCAGGACACCTGGCATAGCCACAAATGGGGAAAGCAGCTAGGTATAAGATAATAGGGAATGCAAGGTCTGTTGAGAACTGGAGGTTGCAGCCCCGTCCTAAAGGCTGTCAAATTCAGTATTTAGGAGTGAAAAAAAAGGGTGACCAAGCAAAATATCTGTGTACAGGATTCAAGACCCCAATTAGACTCATCTAAATTTTGGCTGCCGTTAAGTTAAGTACTCAAGTGAATTGCTGACCCAAGGCCAGTATCCATGTATTTTAGGCAGAACTTCTTCACAAAAGCATCTCTGCTTAGAATTGCCATATATCATCTAAAGAAAATTTAAGTGTTGGAAATTAGCTGCCTTTAAAATAATTCTAGTGTAGAAAAATGAGGTATCTTTGGATAGATTTTCCATAATCTATGTGCACACGATGTTTTTCTCACAGTTCAAACCAGATAGTTTTCAGAAGGTTTAAGTATAAATAATTATATTGCACTAACAGTTATCAGAGAACTGGAGAGGGGGTGGGGGTAAAAGAAGGAAGATTATCCAGAAGCCTTGGCAGTCATGACAAATTTCCTCCACAGAGTTTATCACTAAATTACTAACCCAAACTGGAGTAGCCCAGAGACCTCAATAGTAAAGGAGAGTAGGGACCAGCCCTTTTCACAGGCTCCAGAACTCCAAAAAACGTGGGAGCTAGTTAACAATATAAACTCCTGACATCCTAGTGTCATAACAGGATTTCAGCCAGGGAGGGCTTCAGCCTGACTTTAGAACCCCAGAAATGCAAATGTAGATGACTTGAAAGCCCCGCCTTCTACCTGTCTCCCAGTTAAGCTGTTCCTCTGGTCTATGCTTTGTGAAACTGAGAAGGAAAGAAGAGAAGCTTTCGGGAAATCCTTACCTGGAGGTGCTGGTCTAGTTCTGGAAAGACCAGGGGAATGGAGTCTTCGGGGGGTGTTTCATCTAAAACATGAAAATAAAACGACCGGTCACTAGAGAGCCTCTCTCTCATGACAGCCATCCTGCTATAACCACCGTAGTTAAGCCATCCATACATGCTGCTTCAGTTATTTTCATCACTTCAGCTGAGGACAGATAGAATACAGAGAGCTTTTTTTTTTTTTTTTTGCTCGTTAACAGAACAAAGGGCTTAGTCAGCCAGACCAATATATTGCAAATATCAGAATTCTCAAATGTTCCCTCTCTTAGCTCTCCAGTAAAGAGGAACTGCTTGTCTTTCAGCTTGCCCAAAAATATGGTTTGTGGGAAAGTGCTTTAACAAGGTGTTAATGCAGTGGTCAGGATAACCTCAGAGGGACAGGAAAACATGTTCGTGTGTTTGTTCTACACTGAATGACTACAGGTGTCAGAAACTTTGATGGTTTTTCCTCTGCTCTTCCCACTAACAAGCCGTTAGCCAGAGGCTCGTTAGCCAGAGGCTCGTTAGCCAGAGGCTCGTTAGCCAGAGGCTCGTTAGCCAGAGGCTCGTTAGCCAGAGGCTCGTTAGCCAGAGGCTCGTTAGCCAGAGGCTCGCTCCAGTTCTTGGTTGCAGCAGGTATTAGGCCACAACCCTAACAAGGCATTTCCTACCAGTCACGGCACAAGGTAGCTCTCCCAATCTCAGGCAGTATCCATAGCCACAGTGCAGGAGCGCCTCAACCCATGGCCAGCCATGCAACTCTGTCCTTGGCTACATTCAAGGTCTCCTGAGCCAATACTTAGATAGAATGATTGGCAATAGATAGGTGAAATGGATCAAGAAATATAGTTCTTAGAAGCATCAGAGGAAACCTGGCATTAGTTTGGCCTGAAATATCCAAGTCACCCCCAGTTTCTTCAAGAATATGCTGTGGACCTAGCCTTGGTGCTAAAAGACAGCCACCTTATCACCAAAACCCCTATCTCTCCTGGAGGCCTCTGGCTCTAAGAGGCTCCATAGTCATCCATTTCTAATTGCTTCCATGGAGATTACACCTACCCCAGTCATATAACTATGGCAATAAGACAAAAGTATATGCTAAAGGAAATTAAATTATAAGAAAGGAAAGATAATAATTTTTATGCTCCCACCACCATAAGCAAATGTATTTATAAAACTGTTTGAAGTTCTTTTTCAATAAGAAGAATTGATAGGGACCATGCACAATGCAGAAACAAGTACCAGCTGCCTACTCATTGATAGCATAGTCCAGAAAAAAAAACAAAAGAAACACAATAATCAAGGGCCTCCTAACTCTCAAGGGATTACATGTCTTTGGAGGCACCAAAGATCATCGTCCAAAAGATAATCCAAATACGGACAGTATTAACCTCTGCCAAATACCTCAAGGGTCATGTGACTTAATAGCCTCTGGAATAATTTAATCGAGAGCAGTAGAATAACTCTCCCATATAAAAGTAGCTTAAGGAAAGCAGATGTGGCTCAAGTGATAAGGCCTCCACCTACCATATGGGAAGACCCACGTGAAAAAGGAGAAAGCGTGCTGCACGGCAAGCAAGTGTCCGTGTGGGGAGCTGAGTGCCCACTCAGTGAGCCAAGTGCCCGTGTGGGAGCCCATGCAGTGAGCCAAGTGCCCGCACAAGTACTGGTATGGAGAGCCAGATGCCCACATGACTGCCCACGCAGTGAGCCAGTGCCTGCACAAAGTGAGTCACTCAGCAAGATGATGATGCGACAAAGAAAGGCAAAGGAGAAAGTCAAGGTGAAGCACAAGAGACCAGGAACTGAGGTGGCGCAATTGACAGGGAACCCCTCTCCACATCAGAGATCCTCAGGATCAAATCCCAGTGAATCCTAGAGGAGAAAGACAAGAAGACAAAAAGAGAAATAGATACAGAAGATCACACAGGGAATGGACACAGCAAAAACAGCAGGGTGGGGGAGAGGGAGAAAAAAATACAAGTAGCTTAAGAAAAGGACAGTGCATCACCACATCTGAATCCATTGTGTACCTGTACTCATGCAGAGGATGACCACAGGTTCAGTGTATCTATTTAACTTCATAGAACAAATAGAAATCGAAAAATCTTTCCCAAGACCCTTGCTGCAGGCAGGAGGACTGCCTTAAGATCCCCAGGTCCTTTACATGTTCTCTTCCTGCTTGGACTAAAGGTGACAAATCCTGCCATCCAGTCATTTGCAAAGAATTAAACAAAAGACAGAAATGTTCACTTGCCGACCCTGACTCCTTAAAGGTAGTCTTAATTATTAAAAAAACTATGCTTTCTAAAACTGGTTTTGGTCTTATATGTGTTTAAATTTATTTCAGTGCAATTTCAGTAACCCAGAGAACACGATTATTTTAGCTGGTTGGGTTTAAGGCCAAAACGATTCGGCACAGGTAAGTGGGAACATATTATATTTTGACATCTCAAATCTAATAGTCATAGATAAGCAGGCACTAGCTGGAAGGAGAAGTCGCTTCTGAAAAAAACATTAGAGTAGATTGGACATTCTAGAATTCTAGGACACTTCCAGGAATGCAACTCAGGACTTCCTGAGATTTAATCTGCCTGGCTCCCTGTGAAATCATACTCCTCCTTCATCTTTAAAGAAGAAAAATGTTATCCATTTGTTTTACTATAGTGTTAGCAGCTCTAATATAAATAGTAAATACCTGGTATGACCCAGAATTAATGATGCTTATTGTGGAAATCTAAGTCATGATTTATTATCACACCACAAGAGGCACATACATGTGACCAGACTGATGTTTTATGGATAAATAAAGGCTTAAGATTGGATTCCTTGAGTTGAAATAAAAAGTATCATTGACTGACATAGAAATAAACATATAATGGATGTTTCCAAGAGAAAAGCAACAGAAAAAGACAGAAAATTTTTGTTAAAGGGATCAAGCTGAATTAATCCAAGTAGGAAGTGGCAGTGGAAACAAGAAAATCAAAGGCAGATGTAAGGAAACTAACAAGTCTGAAAGGCAGTTCTCTATTTCACTACTCGATGCCATCTGGTTTAGCTGGCATCCCTGCCAGCCAGAAATTTCAGGGCTTGCGAAGCTGCTTATAAAGCTGCCTTAAGTTGATGTGTGGTGTGTTTACTTTTAAACAGTGGCTGCCTTCTTTGACTGGTTTTAAAAATAGGCAAAAATTCTAAAAGCAGAGTAATGAATCACAGGACTGGGCCAAAAGGAAAGAAGGAAAATGACTCAGGCAGACGAGTAGCACAGCTGTTTCACAAACATTTGGCCAAATCGTTGTAAAACATTTTGACAATGATATTGGATCGGGGTTCCTGAGAGCAGTTAGGTTTGTTTTGACAATTCCAGGAGCACAAAGCAGATTGTACAGTAGCTGGACAAGAAACCCCCCTCCCCTCCACTGCCAGCAAATTTAGCTTTTAAAAAAGAGAACAGTTACCAAATGTGTTTATAATGTGACAAAATTATGATGCGTTTTTATTAAAATTTATTTACCAAATAGTCATGGAATGCCTAGTATGTACAAGGCAGGGACTGAGGCACTATACTAAATTGGCAAGTCATTTTATCATATTATTTAATGTATCCAGGAAGTAATTAACAGGCTTCCTTTACAAAATGGCTCTGTGGACTTCATGGACCAAGGAAAAGATATCCTAATGGATTTTTTAAAGGATGAAATACACAGGAAAGAATTAAAGAGGAAATGTTATTAATAAGCAGATGTTCGATGCCTGTTTTGCAAGTACAAAGTGAGTAAGCCAATAGCATTTAAAATAGAACTTTCTTATTGGCATCCCAACCATTATGACATACCATAGTACATTTTACGATGGGCTTGTCTCAGCATCTATTGAGCAGCTGTTGGGTTGCTTTGTGGTTATTCCATTTTCAGATTTCTTTAAATTGCCTTCTGTTTCTCAATGACTTGGATAAGTGGGATAGATTGGGCCTGTAATCCAAATCTTCACTGTTATTTAGCAATGAGAGCTATGCAATCATAGCTGTCAGGGAATGCTGAAGCTGGAAGAGGCTGAGCCATCATCTGGTCCAGTTCCCTTGGAGTAGAGCTAAGGACAAAGACTTTGAGACATGAAAGGAGCCACCAAAGTTTTCATGGTTAGTGGCCATGGAAGACCAAGGGGTCAGGTCCCAAGGCTCCCAGCTCTTTCTACCATGCCACTCTGCTCTTCTTTACCTCCTGGCCCATGAGTTCTCAGACTTATATTTCATGAACCAGTAAAATTTCCCCCAAAATATTAGGAATCATGCCTTAGAGTGTCCAATTTTTTCTTTGGCTAGTGAAGATGGTTAAAAAAAAAAAATTACTGTACGTGATCATTATCTCTTTATAAGACCAAAATGGTAAGATGATCATAATTTTAGACTAAAGACGAGTCCATAACACAAAAGAAGGAAAAAAAAAGAAGAGTCCATCACACTTGTAAGTTTAACTTCATAGACAAAACATACACACACACAAACCTGACTACCAGACCCTTACTTCACAGCAGAGAGGTAAAAATGTCATCAAAGCCAGACCAGGTCTCTTGACCAGCATCTGAGAACCATAGTTCTAGACAACATCTTGACCAGGTTTTGGAGTCAACTGTCTCACTCTCCCACTGTGCTCGCCTTCATAGACACAGTTGGGGTCTAGGCAGGAAACTAAATCCCAGGTAGAAAGACTTTAAGTTCCAAGGAGAGACGACCTCAGGAGAGCGAGAAGCCACACTCAGCATTCCCAAGCCCCACCCTTTTCCCCAACCAGGAACCAAGAGAGGCAGCCCCGCCCAAGATTCACTCAGCCTAGGTACGGTTCTGGGCAGTCAGAGCCAGCTTCATGGGCGGGAGACCTGTGCAGTCCCACAGAACCCATGCTCAGAAAAGTATCGCCCTTGGCTTAATACTCTGCTCTTGCAACCTGAAATTCTTAATAATTTTTGAACAAGGGTCCCTGCATTTTCATTTTGCATTGGACACCACAAATTTTGTATCCATTCCTGCCTGAAGTATAAGACACTTGAGTGCTGGCTGTCCTGCAGAGCACCAGGGGGAAGCTGTGCATAAGAGCATTTAGAGCATTCAAAGATGGTAGATGAGTGGTGGTCACAGAGGCTGTGGCAGCTCCAGAGAAGCCAGAGAGAGCAAGAGCCAGAGGTGATGCAAACAGTAAACCACCCTCTTTCCAGGACTCTCTGGAGATAATTTGGCTTTAAGCCAATTAGGTTTTATTCTTAAAGGTCAATTACTTTCTGGCTGATATATGTTGTTTTAAGACTATATAGGTTTTGTCAGGAGAAGCAAACAACTATCAACCACCCAGCGGAAAAGAAAACAGAGTTTATTTCCATATGACTATTTCCACAAACATATCCTAACAATTTCCAGTCTTAAAGTATAAATTTCCAACAGACAAATTCATCTTTCATGAAAATATAAAACTAAGTGTAAACTTATACTCAATTCATTTACTCCCATACATACACATAAATTTAATAAGCAGAGATTAAAAGTGAACTAAGGGGAATGGATGTGGCTCAAGTGTTTGAGCTCCTGTCTCCCACCTGGGAAGTCCCAGGTTCAGTTCCTGGTGCCTCCTTAAAAAAATAAGAAAAAATAAAGCAAAAACAAATGGAAAAAAAGAAAAAAACAGCTCAGGGAAGCAGATGTGGCTTACTGGTTGAGTGAAGCTTCTCACATAGAAGGTTCCAGGTTCACTCCCTGGTACCTCAGGGAAAAAAAAAAGTATACTAAATACATTCCCTTACATAATCCTTGGATGACCTTCACCACTGTGTGACATTGAGTAGATATGCTGTCCATATTTTTGCCTCATTTCCAAGTTTCAAGTAATTTCTCTGACATCAGAGTTCTTTCAAAAAAAGACCTTCTACAAGGAATTTGGATGTATACCTTACTGTACCCATTAAAACATTTGCACATACAACTTCAATTTTCAGTCCTACCACTTGGCCATACCTTTGTAGAAATAGCTTATGCTTTTGCATGTCTATCTCTTGTGAGCTATTTCATTCTCTGTTGCTTACCCTAAAGTCCTGAACTTAAATTTTAATCTCTATAAAACACTTTGGCAGAAGGTAAAAGAAGGAACACTTCTTAGTTGTACAAAAAAACTGGAGAATAATGAATTGTATAATTTCACTATTATATTAAAGAGATATATTTTAAATTTTATAAATGTGTCCACAGGATACATTGTGTGGTAGATTCAACTATGTGTCCCAATGGGCACAAACCAATTTTAAAGAGAAAAATCTTGAAGATGTAATTTTAGTTAAGGGGTGGCCAGCTGAATGAGGGTGAGCCTTAATCTAGATCACTGGAGTCCTTTATAAGAGAAGTAATTGAGCTATAGCCAAAGAAAGCCACACAGAGGATCTGGAGGGTAGAAGTCAACAGGAACCCAGAAGAGAAAGGAGAGAACACGGACATGTGAGAGGAAAGCCAAGGAACCCCAAGGATTGCCAGCAGCCAGGACTAGAAGCCTTAAGGTTTTCAGGTCAAAGCAAGCATTGCTGATGCCTTGATTTTGGACTTGTCCTTTCATTAAAACTATGAGTAAATGAATTCCCAGCATTTAAGCCAATGCATTGTGTGACATCTGTCATGGCAGCCAGGCAAAGTAAGACATGGTGTAAAATATTTATGAATAAATTCAAAGTTGTTTTCATAGCACACACAAAAAATCATTTAGGCAGTGACTACAGTGCTGAGGCTCATACAAAACTTTTCCAGGAATAATTTGTCCATTGTGATGGTTAATTTCATGTGACAACTTGGCTAGCTTATGGTGTCCAGCCGTTCGGTCAAGCAAGCACTGGCCTGACTGCAACTGTGAGACCATGGTATTTTGCAGATGGATTAATATTTATACTTAGTTGATTGCATCTACAAGCAACAAAGGAGATTGCCCTCAGCAATGAGAGTGTCTCCTCATCCAATCAGTTGATACACTAAGTTTTTCAGAAGTCAGAAAGAATTCCTGTCTCTACTTCAACCAGCTAGCTTCTCCTGGGGAATTCAACCTCACCTTCATTAGAGTTCCTAACTTGTAGCCAGAATAAATCTCTCTAGATATATACCTATATATCCTGACTGTTCTGTCTCTCTGGAGAACTCAGACTCACCCAGGAAGGCTCCCAGCCACGAAGAATACAGAAAGTCAGTGCAACATTCAGTAAATACCTCAGCTTGGCCACTTTTCTAATTGTGTGACTATGAAAGATTAATGTAATCTCCTTCAGACTCAGTTTCCTCTTCTGCAAAATGGGCATGGTAATACCTGTCTCAGAAACTTGTTATCAGTAAGGGAAGGCATATGTCAACCACTTAGCCTAAAACCTGGCACATGGGAAATAATCAGTAATTACAATGAATGTTCAATATAATTGAGTTTCCTTTCCATTCCTATTCACCATAAACCTGACCAAAGGGGTAAATATGGATGCAAGGCAAGGCAAGATGTGTGTGTGTATTATTCTTCATGATCTGGATAATACAAAGAGAGCAGGCAGTGTCAAGGTCAATGACTCTAATTGCTTAGTTTTCCCCATGTCAACCAGGGGAGATTTCCCTGGTGTGGCCATAATTCCATAACCTCGGCTCTTATGGGTTTACCTCTTCATTTAAATTCTGACTTTAAGAAGAATTTCCACCTTCATTTCCCTAAGTGGACACTTCTTTGGGAAATATTATTTTAAAAAACTTTAACTTGTGCATGAAAGTTCTTTGGTTACTTTTTTTTTTTTAAGATTTATTTTTTTATTTATTCCTCACCATTCCCTCATTGTCAGCTCTCTGTGTCCATTCACTGTGTGTTCTTCTTTGTCTGCTTGTATTCTCATTAGGCAGCTCCAGGAACCAATCCTGGGAACTTCCAGGGTGGGAGAAAGGCGATTACTCTCTTGCGCCACCTCAGCTCCCCTGTTCTGCTGTGTCTTTTTATTTTCTCTCCTCTGTGTCTCTTGTTGCATCATCTTGCTGCACCAGCTCTCCAGACTGGCTGGCACACCTGTGCAGGGCAGCTTTCCCACGCAAGGCAGCATTCCCACGCAGGGCAGCTCTCCTGTGTGGGGCTGCGTTCCTGCACAGGCTGGCACTCCACATGGGCCAACTCGCCCTCACCAGGAGGCCCTGGGCATCGAACCCTGGACCTCCTACATGGTAGACGGGAGCCCAATTGGTTGAGCCACATCCATTTCCCTTTATTTTAAATCTAAGCTAAGATTAATATTTAATTTTTAGAAATGAAATAAGTGGTATAAGGCTGCCAACCAACATTACTAATATATCAAAAAGTTTTTTAAATTTTCTAGATACTTAAGATCTGGTTAGAGTATCACAAAATTTCGAAGCACATAAAAAGTTTGAATTTTTTTAAATTTTGATCCCTACTTGATAAACATTAGAGATTTGAATTCTTTAATACATGTTGAATTTTCAGGGTCCATAAATGTAAAAATATAGATATGGATACGGATATGGATACAGATACAGATTTGGAACACCTAACAGTCAATTCTTTGTAGCTGATAATAAGGAACATATTATCTTAAGCAGTACCTAAAAATGCAGGCAAAACAAGATTAGGAATCAATAGACCAGATAAGGGTTCTCTGCAAAAGAGATCTGATTCATTTTAAGGACAGATTTTACATGACCTTAAAATGAACCACTCATCTAGTCACTATTATTATAGCTATGACTTTGTGAGCCTTATCCATTTAGCCTTTTGCAAGAATATATTGATTTATTTAGCTTATAGCATCACTCTCTCAGAACACATTTGGTCAGAACCAAGCCCTAGGATGGGCCTATTGGAAGTATATTTATCCGTCAGCACACCACCAAATAAAATTTAGCTCTCCTTTTCCTCTTTCCTACTCTTCGAAAGGACTAATCCTACTCCATCATCTTCCATTACCATCAGGGAAGCTATTTGCTGTTAGGAGCATTTCAGTTTTTCTCCTATTACATTGATCTTAATGGACTAAAAAGAGCCCAGAGAACCTGCTATTTATTAACTATTTGATTGGGGACACCTTACTTAAATCTCTCTGAGCCAACATTTACACATCTATAAAATGGTTATAATAGCACATTCCTGAAGGGTTGGAGCAGTTTTAAGTTGATGAGATGAGAGAGGTAAATGCACGTAGGCACCCAATAAACATCTTCCTTTCTGTTGTACACTGCATGCTGAGCCAGCTTCAAATGTCAAAATAGAGTTGAAGTGTGACTTCAGAGAGTCCAAGAAGGGCTCTTGTTTCACCCAAATTCCTTCTTTACTAAGTTGGCTGGTGTCTAAAATTCCATTTGGAACTTTATATCCTTCAACTTCCTACTGAGTCCCCTGTGGATATGGGGAGAAGAAAAGCCTGAGGGACATAAAAAGGTAAACCTCAATATTCATTTACAACTTAGTGTGAATGGAGGTTTTCCAGAGACTTCTCAAGAAAAGGGATTAAGAACATGGAAAGAAGAGTGTATAGGAAAGTTTGGGACCCTAGAGAGGAAGAGGGGAAAGTACCAAATGTAGAATGTCCATGAACATTTCACCTACATCACTATTTTGCTGAGAGCCAGTTTTGCACGTATACATAAGAAAAGACATTCACATAATATCCAGCTTGCTTAAGGAAGACTATTACTCAACATAATTCCCACTGCCACCACAAAATACACTGATATTTGGAAAGAAAATGGTATTGTTTTAAAAGAGATAACAATGGAATGAGTCCTGGATTTTTCTTAACTAAATGTCATATGATTAATTCATGGCCAGACATGAAAAATTTTCATAGCTTGAAAGAATTCTTAAGAACAAAATTTTGAAAACTACCAGTTTGGGCTAACACCAGTATCCTTGACTCTTTCTAAATAAAAACTATTAAAAAAAGAAAAATCCAAGATCTAAATTTACATAAGAGCTGCCAGATGCCAGATTTTAGTTCGGGCTAAAGATAAAGAAAACTCTCAAGTAATTAACATGAAATCCGCATGTCATTCCAGTTCTAAATACCCTCTAATTGGAGAAGTGCCAATGATTCTCTAATAACTCAAGAGGCAGGATTCATATTTCTCTTTGCACATTTTCTATCGGGAAAAGTAATTCTATGAAGGTCCCAGTTTAGGATGTTAACTCTTTTGAGTTCCCAGTTTAGAAGTAACACCGACCATATTATTAGTTTATTAAGGAAGGGCGTAGCTACCTCTGGGAATTACAATTAGCTAAATATTATTTAAGGAAGTGTTCTGATGATAGGCTTCAAATGGTGATTTTACTTTTTATATATAACTTTTTTTTATTGTGGTAACATATATACAATTCAAAATTTCCCATTTTAACCATTTTCAAATGTACATTTCAGTGGTATCAAGATTGTACTTTAAAGGGCTCTATTTTTTTTTCAAGCACGTGCTTCCTTCATTTAAGCCCCTGAAGGTCTGTGGTCTATTTGGAATCCTGTGGCTCATTCTGCTATCAATGAACAATGACCGACTCCCCATCTCCCAGGGCCAGTCTGTCATCAGGTCCTTTCACTCCTTCCTTCGAAATGTCCCCTGGATTCAGTCATCCCTTTCCATTCTCTAATCCAGGCTCTCATCACTTTGTCTCTGTACTATTAAAAAAACCCTGTTCTGTGCTCTCATCTCTCCCTGTTACAGACTATTCCACCATTCAAACCTTTACCATTTTCATCTTATGACTCCCTTGCTCTACAATTTTTGATCCTCTCTTCCTCCTGACCAAGTTCAAACTCTTGTGTTGAACTTTTAGGGTAGGTATGGTAATTATAGTTCACTGCTATCTAAACTGAGATCCTCTATGTAAGGCACTAATATAATATCTGGCTCAAAGCAGGCCTCAGTGAAGAGTATTTCAATGATGAACAGTTCAGGTCTCTGTTCCCCTTGACTACAATTTTAGTATTTCCTGAATACACCATGCTCCTTCCTGACTCTAAGGCTTTGCTCCTGCTTTCTATTTGGAGGGAAAAGGAAGAAGAATTATTACAAGATGTGTAACCCACTTTTCTGGAAATGGTACCCAGAAATATCATCTGTCCTACATTGTCTTTTTATACCCCACCAGCCTACAAGCCCAGTTTGACTGTCACCTCTTCCAAGAAGCTGTTTTCCACTGCTCCAAAGATGTAATCTTTTTACTCCCCAAAACTCTTTGCCCTTATAAAATCCGTGGGAAGAATCATGTCATATTTCTCCTTTGCACATCTACCCGCCTTCGGGGGAGTGCTGGAGAAAACAAATTAAATAAAGGCAGGTAATTAACCAAAGGAAAAACAGCAGCACCCACAACTAGTCCCTAAACAACTTCATGACAGTTGTCCTATAAACCCTATCTTTTCATCAAGTAGAAGTATGAGCTGCAGGTGGGAAACATGATGGCTTGCTTAGTGGTTTACTGGCTTAGTGGTTTACATTTTCCTAATACTTCAGAATAAATGTTCATAATTACTGGGTCCAGTTGAGTGCTTAATTTGTGTCAATCACTGTGCTAAATGCTTTACTTAAATGCTGTCATTTAATTCTTACAACTACCCTGCAAATTAGTACTATGCACATCATACAGGAAACTGAAGGTCAGCAAGATGGGGTGACTTACCCAACATCACACAAAATGTGATGGTAATAGGCCTGAAGCACATACCTCTATGATTTGGAAGCCCTATGTCCTTAACTTGTCCATTCAATCGTCTCAAGAAAATATGCAACAAGAATAATCAATCCTAATATGACTGGAGGGAATGTAGCACTATATTAAGTGCATAAGAAATGAGCAGGTCAATTTTCACAGGGAAAAGATAGCTCCTATTCTCAGGGACACTACTCATTCATTAACAATAAATCCCCGAACTTTAGTCCAGCTAAATTTCCCCACATACCAAAGTTTAAGATGTTTTCTTTTGTTTTCCTCCTATATCTGTGGTCTGCTTGGCACATGCACTGGAATTCAAAAGGCATGTACAGTGTGTGTGACGACAAGTGTCGTTCCTCATTCAAGAATTCAGAGGGAGTGGCCCCAGATATCTGGAAAGCATCTTTCTGAGTATTCACAACCTCATGTGCACACAAATATTGCACTAATATCCATTCCAGTGGCTCCCAAGCTTGCTTGATCATAAGGTTCTTACAGAGCGCTTGTCAAAAATACAGATTCCTGGGCCCCGACCTAGCCCTACTAAATCCAAATGTATAGAAGTGGGACCTTGGAATATATATTTTTTTATGAGTACATTCAGGCAAGGCTGAGAAACAATGAACCCTTGCTCATGCTTTGGATTCAGCAGTTAAGTGCAGACATACACAGGCACATGGATCATAAGATTAAAGTTTAATTTTGGTAGGTTCTTCATAAGATTTCATAAACACCTTTTGTGGGGCTGGAGAGTAGGAATTGTTTGAAATATATGATAACCCCTTTTTGCAATTTCCATATTTGAAGATGTGGATTTCAAAATTCTTAGGATATTTGAAAGAAGAGAAAGAGACTGTGGAACAAATCAATCTAAATCGATTGATGAAAAACAATGTAAGAGCTCTCGGTCAGGGGCCAAGAGAGCTCTAAGGCTGGCAGCAAGTTAATTACACGATTACAACTTGTACTTCAAGGAAGACTCTATTCATGGCTGCCAGAAAGGCAAGATGTACCACTCCATGGCCTGTCTCTGTACATAAATTAAATTCTGTTAAAATAAAGAAGAGAGAACAGTACCTGTATTTCTCTGATCCAAAAGTATGATGTAATGATATTGCTTGTAATAAGCAGCTTCATATACCAAAATTTCCTTTATAAGACTGGTGTTTACAAGAGGACTTTCCCGCTCGTGTGGAACAAGAGCAAAAGGAAGGAAATTATACATCCTCCTTGTCCCTGGATTTGGGTTTATGAGTTTCTGTCTTGAGAGCTAACCACTCAAGCACTGACTGTTCCTTGAAATCTTGCAGTTATGAAATGCACAAAAACAAGAGGAGCTTTTCTTCTTCCCTCTTAGCAAAGCAGCTCGGAATAATGAGTTTATATTATAACTCCATGGCTCACTAACGGTGTGGTCTCTGGGCCACAGTCACTGTCTCTGTAAAATGGGAATCCTGATGCTGCTTGTTCAAAGGATCAGAAATAATATACACAAATCCCTAACACAAAAGAGATATCCGACTAATGGCAGTTGTCATTTCTAGGATGCGGTGGATTTGTTTGCCTATTAGGAAGACTTGCCCTCACCACTGTTTTTCAGAGACAACCTTGAGTGGGAATATAAAACAGGAAGAGTGTTGCAAGAGCAGATCACAAAGAATCAAGGCTTTGCTTTTCCCTGATCTAGAACACATCCTCCATTGAGGGCTACACCCCCCAGAAAACCCATGTGTCACCCACATCATTACTTGGTGCAATAATCCCACACCTGCATTGACTCCACCAAGCCCTGCTCCTTATTTTGCATTATTTGGGGATGAACCTGTCCCTTTTCAGTCATTACTTTTTAAAGTCTCCACTGTAGTAAGATTAGATCGATAGATGATGGTGGTAGACTGATCGATCGATCAATCGATAGGCTGACCCCAGGTTTAAACGGTAATATTATTTAAGCATTTGAATTTAACAGATGGCCTTAGACTGAGAGAAACGGCCATCACCAGGAAAAAGAGCCAAGCCTTCCAAGCCTTCCCTTCCTCACGGCTGTCACCTCTGACCACATGAGGTCCCCTGTTCAGAGGTGGTGCAATTCAATATGTGTGTTAAGAGGTCATTGCGGGGAGCAATGACGAAAGGCTCTAAGTATAGCAGCCTCACCTCAGATCTTACTATTTTGAGAGGCTCCTCCTCACCTGTCCCATTCATCACTCCAGCTGAAGTCTGTTTATTTAGCCGGAAGTGTGGGAGCACCATGTGAGAAAGCAGCTTTCGAATTTAGGCTTCAGCAAATGCTGCTGGAACTGGGACAGTGATATTTTTATGTTACCTAGCCAACTGTTAGCCCTTAATAAACGTTTCCTCATGCAGTTTTCACAATGACACGCTTTGCTATCATTAGAAATTATTTTATCTCTGTGAATTTTATAATAAGAGAAGTCTAAAATGGGGAAAGAATAAAGAAGACAGAAAAAGTGTGCTAAAACAACCAAATAATTAAAGGTAAGCAGGAAGTGTCAGTAGAGGCACTTCTGGAAGCCACACTCTACCAAAGCTTGATCAAAAAAAAATCACACTTCCCATCATGAGGCCATGCCAGGCATGAATACGTAAATGTCCTTTGCAGAATCAAAATAACGATGGTGAGAAAGTGGAAAGACAGGGAGGCAGCCCTTTTCCCTCAGTGCAGAGCGTACCTGAGGCATCACTGAGGCTGAAGGTGATGCGTACTGGCTTATCCGCAGGTACCCTGGCTGTGCTGATCATGTGGGCACCTGAGCCTCGGTCTTCTCCTGGGTCTTCCAGCTGTAAGAAGAGAGCACCATTGTCAAGTGACCCAACATTACCCCTCAGAATCCTCAGAAGCCCTGGACAATTAGAGAGAAGAGTCAGTGAGCACTGCTTTCTTATTTTAAAGGTACTCCTAATTCTCAACTTCCTTTCCCTGCATCAGAGGTATTTACCTGCCCTGTTTAAATTTTTGACAATATGCATGCAGAGTGGGGCCAAAGTCTCCATCCACCTCACTCTTTCAGCTTCCCTTCCCACACTGTCCAGTTTTACCCTGGCTTTACTAGGTCTCTCTCAGACAGGGTTTTTAATTGGGGGAGATAAAAAAGAGATATCATCTTAATAGGGTACCAGACAGCTTCAGATTAAACTAACTCTTCATGCTTAAAAGCCTAAATTGGATTGAATTATTGATCTGGACATGGTAAAGAATGAGGATCATGTAATCATTTAAAATATACCAAAAGCTAGCAAAAAAATATCCCACAGTTACATTTTTAATATTATGTGCTTTAAATATCTGATTTCCTTTAAATCAAACATTCCAAGGTTGCGCATCTCAAACATTCTAATATTGCAAGTCTTAAATTATGATGCAAGCAAAAGACAAATCTTAACATCCTATTGATGTTCTATCCCCTCTGTTAGTATTTAATTAATAAACTAAGAATGAATGAATGGGAATGCATCCTACATATAAGATGGGTTGGACTGGGCAAAAATACATGAATATTTGTTTTTTATAACGAAGATCCAACCCAAAAACATTATAATGAAGACGTATTTGATAATTTGACATTTATGGAGACTAGGAAAATATATTGTTATAAATACATGATATTTATTATTTAAGTACACATATTTAACTTTTCTATTTTTAGTTATGCTTCTCCTAAACCCTCTACTTTCCTTCTCGTGTAGATAGTAAACCAAAAAAACTGAATGTGTTTAAAGTCTCAAAAATGCCAAAATATAAATCATCTCTTTAACCATCCTTAGCAAGAGTCTGGGAACTGCTTTAGCAGGGCATTTTCTCACGGCAGGGTTTCTGACTCTTTCCCATAACTTTTCTCTATCTAAAAATAGCATCAAGAACACTGAACATTTTTACAATTATTTATAGAGCTAAAGTCAATTAATATATTTATGTATATTTATACATACATACATATGGAATCATCTACCCAGTATAAAGAAAGAGAACAGGCTAATATTAAACACCTACTCTTTGAAGAAAAAACAGCAACTATTTATCACCGTTAGAATGGCATGTGGCCCATTCATTTAACGCTGCAAAGAGCAATGAAGAGTAAAGCACTCCACTATTGATGCCATGCAATTCTACGTTAGAAAGAAACAGTAACATGAAACATTTCGTTTAAGAAAAGGGCAATATAAAATCACTGTTACTTCACTCAGGATTTGTTTTATCTTAACTCTGACACAGATTCCTGTGTGGTCTCAGTCTGTTTAGAATCAAGCTCTTCATTAGCCACCTGTTCCTGGAGGATACAACGGACCCTCTCAAATTTAACAAAACAATAGAAATCCCCTTAAATTCATAGCTGAATGTTAGAAGTACTCATAATAATGAGTAAAGTCTCATTATTATGCATTGTGCAATCACCAACCATTTTATCGTAACATCTAAGGATGAAAAGCTGCATTCCTCTCTTGGCATAATCTCCCAACCCTTTCCTGTATCAAGAAATAAAGGTCAAGGGGTGGAAATTTGCCTTCAGGATTTTGTAAATACATCTCTGATATAGTTTCCAGCTGAGAGAAAGGAATTGAAAAACACAGCTAAATAGAGCCTCTCCCCTCCTCACAACAGAGAACATCTGTCCGCATCCGAGAGGATGGCAGCACTGTTGGGTGAACTTTGAGTTCGGCGTGATATTGACCACAAAATCCCTCAACCGACTTGCCTGTTCATCACACCGCCTGGAGAAACTGGCCACTGATTCCTTCTCTGCGGCTGTAACAGAGCTTTGGTTAAGTTGCTGGTGCTCCAAGCATTTAGTTTGGTTTGCACACCTGTTGTCTTACCTCACTTAGTTGAGTGTCTGCACTTGTGTAATCCAGGGCCAGCCACTGCCTTGGCCAGTCGTTGCCTTTGTGGAGTAAAGACTCAATAAGAGACCAGGCTGCACCTGCTGCATAGCAGCCACTGACACACTGAGGAGCAGAAACAGCTGTCGGGGCGGCACGCTGCTACCTGCTCTTACCCGGACCCCAGCGTCCCACGGGACTTCCCTGTTCCGCTTCCCTCCACAACCCCTCTCTCCTTTCCTTGCCTCTCCAACAGCCAGGATGTGTTGTCATGCTTCTAGAAAAAGCAAGAGCAAAAGAAAACCCTCCTCCTGTCAGAGGCATTGATAAACAGCAAGTAGTGGAGAGTCCAAATGCTTTAATTCATTAGTCCTGGCAAACCTAAAATACAAACAGACTTGCTTCACAAGACAGGAATGTCTTCAGCGTGACCCAATCGGTGTCTGTGTCTATTCCAGCAAACTGGCAAAGATAGCATGACTCCAGTCAGCAAAAATGTCGGCCGCTCCAATCAGCTCAGCGAAACCCAGCCAACTTGGACAAGCCGCAAGCAGACTTTCGGATGATAGCAGCGATGATCCTGGTTAAGAACCTGAGGTTTGAAGCTGAGCTGGTGATGGCTTTGATGACTTGATCCCATCCACAAATGCAACCAACTGCAAATGAGTCAATGGTAAACAGAAATGCAACGTTACCATTGCTAAACCTTTTTTAACAGTGAAAAGCCTGAATGTTAAAAGTACTTTAAAATAATTGGAAAATAATATTGAAGCTAAATAATTAAACATAAATGAAAGGACTTAGTAGAGTTCTTTCAGCTGATGAAGGGAAGGCTATTATACACAACAATAAAGCCATTTGGGTATAAATCTGTTTACATTTCTAGATGCAAATCTTCCCAGAAATTATTATTACCATTTTAATGTTATTTTATGATTCATAATATCACTTTACATAATGCATTATAATTTATCAAATGAAACTCTCATCCGTATCTCATTTTCATCTTCCCAACAATAAATAAAATCGCAATGGTCAGAATTGTCATCCCTATTTAACAAATGAGCAAACTGAGACTCAGGCAATTTAAGTAACAGTCTCAAAGGTAAACGATCATTATGCAAAAAAGGACCCAGGGAGGACTCAAGTTTTCTAATTTTTAGTTCATGCTATTTTTCACTACACCAGGATGTATTCTGTATTAAAGATTTAACTAATTTATTTACTTAACAATAAGCCTGGCTCTCAGTTTTTTGGCTTGAAGAAGGCAAAGGTATAACTTTCTTCAGTGGTCCAGTGTCCAGGTTAATCTGACACTGGTTTGCCTCCATCATGACATCCAAGTTCAACTCCAAGAACATCAAAGTTGTGCATCTGATGTGTGTCCATGGAGAAATGGATGCCATATGCGTACATATTGGTTTCCAGTACATGTACTTATTGGTTTCTGGTCTGCGTCCAGAAAAGCTGGTGATGACATCAATATTATCAAGGCAATTGGTGACTGGAAGGGTCTGGATTACGGTGAAACTGATCTTTCAGAATGAACAGACCCTAAATGAGCAGTAGCACCCTCCACCTCTGCCCTGATCATCAAAGACACAGAAATAGAAAGAGGCAGTTACACATTTAAACACAATGGAAATATCACCTTTTATGATATTGTCAATAGTACCTGACAGGCGTAGTATAGATCTGTAGCCAGAGAACTCTGTGGAATCATTAAAAAGATCCTCAGGATTGCCCAGTTCATGGGCTACAATGTTGAAAGCTGCCCTTCTCATATTAGAAGCAACATCAACAGTGTGCAATGGATGCCCAAATCGTTGAGAGCTACAAAGGAAAATATCTCATTAAAGGATAATTTGACTACGGTGAGGAAGGAACACAAAGAATATATCTAAATGGTCTAAATGTGCTCTTTCTGAATCTGATATATAAATTTAAGGTTTTAACAATAATAATATTTATCAGTTCTTCTATCCCTAAAGGAGCAATGATGTATTTCTTGGCTCTTTATCCAAACACTTTCAAGGCAGTAACAAATCTGAAACCCAAGTGGAGTCCCTTCCCATAACCAAAACCCAAAATAGCTAAATGGTATTTTAAGAAAGTCAATAGAATTATACTAATTCAATCCAGAAAGGACATGTGTACGTGCATCATAGAGACAATATTAACAGTATGTCTCTATGTAGTAGCAGTATGTATAATTTATATTTTCTTCTTTTCAATATCACATGTGTATTTTACTGTTATGTGGAGAGTTATTTCTAATAGTATTCAAGGAGCTGTACACATAATGAGCTTCTTCTCAGACTTGCTTCTGAATTATGGCCTATAATAAACACAGCAGCTCATGACACGGACTATTGTCACAATTACTCATCTCAGTTTCTCATTACAATTCAATAAGCATTTTTTGAAGTCTTGGTATAGTCCAGACTGTTTCCCAAATTTGACTGGTCACTGGGTTGGCACCTTTTAAAAATGCCCATTCCCAGGTTCTGCCACAGACGGTGATTCAGAAGGTCTGGGGTAGGCCCGGGGTTCTGAAAATTTACCAAAGTACCAATGTATACGTGCAGTATAGAGAACAGTTGAAAAGACATTTCCATCAACATTTTAAAGTTAGCTCTCTATTGCTCCGACATTTCCAACATGTTTCCAACATGATGTTGAAATAATCAGTTTTCCCTGATGACCAGAGTTGGCAACTCTTTTCTGTGAAGGACCAAATAGTAAATGTGTTAGGCTTTCAGGACCAGTCAGTCTCTGTCACAACTACTCTACCGTTGTAGCACAAAAGCAGCTATGGATAATATGTAAAAGAATGGATGGGGTCCAATAAAACTTTAATAACAAAATAGTAAGTAAATTGATGTGTGTTCCAATAAAATTGTATTTATGAACACTGAAATTTGAATTTCATATAATTTCCACATGTCACCAAATATATTTTTTTTTTATTTTTTTCAACCCTTATTAAAATGAAAAACCCATTCTTAGCTAATGGGCCATATCAAAATAGGTAGTGGGCCAGGTTTGCTTCAGGGCCCATAGTTTCATGACCCTTGATCTATAGAATTTGAAAATAAGCAAGCATGGGATAACTCAGTTTCCCCAGCTGGAATAATATTGTGTGTGTGTGTGTGTATCTATTATTTTGCCTTTTACTTGATTTATATAAAATTAAATGGCTTTATACTACATGAGTTAATTATTTATAGTTGAATAAATTTAACATTTATGTACTTATTTCCATAAAAATTTAGACATCAGGCTTTTAGAAAGAGAACAAATTTCCTTTAATAATCTTGATTGTACGGGAAATCACATTTAACTTTCATTTCAATACTTACATCTTTCTGAAGGATATAACCTAGAAGAACTAGTAAAGCCAAGTTTTAAAATTTATACAGATAGCTTTTAAATCATTTTAATGTTCTTTTAAGAAAATATGAATTTTGTGACCTGTAAATCTCTCAGGGTATACTTCAAAAGGCAAGGACACTTTCTTCTTTAACCAAGCAAATAGCACTATCACACCAAACAACCACCACCACCACAATTTTCCGACATCCAGATGGCATTCAAACTACCAGTTTTACCACGAATCCCTTAAATTATTTTTCAGTTTATTTTTCACCAAATTCAAATAACATCCAAATGTAGAGTTGGTTGCTATGGGTTTTGGGGTTTTTTTTTGCGTTTTTAATATCTATAGGTTCACCCTCTACCTCTATTTATTTGCAATTTATTATTAAATCCACAGTTTGGTTACTGATTCCATCTGAATAATACCATTTTATATTCCCTGTGTACTGGTAGTTGTATCTAGAAGCTTGATAAGATTGCTCAGAATCAAGTTGATTTTTTTTTTTTTGCAGGACTACATAATAGGCAAGGAATAATATTGTTTTAAAAGAAAAGAGGGAGTGGATGTGGCTCAAGCAGTTGAGTGCCTGCTTCCCACAAGGCAAGACTCAGGTTCAGTCACCGGTACCTCCTAAAAAAACAAACAAGGAACAAATGGAAAAAACAACTTGGGAGCCGATGTGCCAGCTTTCCACATACAAGATCCCAGGTTCAATCCCCGGCCCTGGTACCTCAAAAAAAAGAAGAAAAAAAAATCCTTCCAGTATTGACAAATAGTATTGATGATCCTTGAATAAGTACAAGCATAAAACCATCTGTAAGAGCCTTATAAAGCTCAAAAACAACATTCAGAAATTCATGAGTTTATAACTTTATAAAGCTCTTATGCAACCAAATTTACAAAAAAAAAATAAATTTTAAAATACAACTAAGCCCCATTAATTTCACATGATAGATAATGCTTTCCTGAGCTAAACAGGTGCATACAACTTAATCATAGTACACATCCTTTAGCGCAGGTTCCTCCTCCCTACACTGCTTCATGAATGATGTCTGGGTCCCTGTAGGCTGCTCTCTGCAAGCTGCTTTGAAACTCTTGTTTTACTGGTACCCGGTGACATCCTTTGACCTTTGGCAAGCACTCTGTGAGGAAGTGCTGAGCACCTGCTGTCAATAAACATTGGTCATCCTTTTTTATTTTCCAACCACAACTGCTTCTTTTTGTGCCACGTTAACCCATGAACACAAGCCTGTTAAAAACAAAAGACCTAAACAGATGTATCCCAAGTGCCTTTCAGACATTTCTCAAGTGAGCTTCAGTTTTTAGGTCATATCTTTACTGAAATTATTCAGAAACTTCATCAAATTATTTCTAAAACTCCTAAACGCTCAGCTAAATGGTACATGCACTTTCAGAATGTCTTTACTTGAAAGCCCTCTGCTAAGTGAGAGGACCAAATAGCAGTAAAACCTCCCATGGTCCAGGTGACTGGGGCAGGGCGGGGGGCAGGAGGTGCAGGTAAGTTTTAGCTGTGAATTAGGATTCTTTTAGTTGCAAGAGTCAAAGACCAATTTAACATTAGCTTGAGTGCTAAAGGATATTTATTGGCTCACAAAACTATGAAATCGAGGAGGTCTTCTAATTTCAGGAGTGAAATGATCCAAAGGCACAAATCATCATCAGAAAATTTTCTCCATCTCCTTATTCAACTTTCCACTATGTACATTTCATTTTCAGATGGAGTCTCCCCATGAAGAGACCACCAGCAGCCTAAACTTACATCCTACCTGCTTTGCAAGTCCAGTGTAAAGAGAACACATTTTTGTTCAGAATTTCTGAGTAGGACAGTCATTGGCTAACCTTGGGTGACATACCCGTAACTGAGGACAAGGGACTGGGTTTTTAATAGCTTAGGTCTTTGTCATGAAGCCAAGTAGGGAGGAAATTATTCCTCAAATTGTTAAGTTGATGTTGAGTGTATTAGGTCAATGGCAATAAGGAAGGAAAGAAGGAAGGAGGGAGGGAGGGAGGGAGGAAGGAAGGAAGGGAGGGAGGGAGGGAGGAAGGAAGGAAGGAGGGAAGGAAGGATAGGTGGGAGGAAGTAAACATTCCACTAAAAACTCCTACACTAATACCTTCATAAATAGAAAGTGTAAAAAAATAAAAAAATAAAAAAGAATAAAGAAATACTAGTATTGTTAAAATACACTGAAAAAAAAAAAAGAAAGAAAGAAAGTGGCAGTGTCCTATGAAGCATTTCTGGTTTCAAGATGGTGGTGAGAAATGATCTTTGTGGAACAAATATTGTGTGGCAGACACTCAGTTAAACTCTTTTCATACAGATTATGTCATTCAATACTCAGAACTTCCCATGAAGAGTCTACTGCCATTTCTCTTTGGTTCAATAGTTTGCCCAAAGTTCCAGAGCTAATGAAATATCAGAGCCAATTTCTTTCCCAAAATAAATGTCTTCATCTATAAAATCCTGTTCAGTATATATGTTTAAAATTGCCTTTTCCTATTGCCAGGGTAGAAATCTCATGAAGCCATTTCTTCATGAAGGAGAAATTCAGTCTCAGGAAGCACAAACAATACTTATAATAACAATCTAGTATCAGCAGATAAAAATGCAATTGCCTTATCCAGTAGATAAAAACATGAGTTATTACTTATGCAAATAATTAATATGAAGTCCTTTCAATTAGCATTCAGAGAAACACACCATTAGAATGGAATGATATCTTAGTCCAACTCCTTTCGGGGAAACTGAAGCCAGAAAAAGAGATTTATGTCTTTGGACTGGTGGACAAAAAAGAAAGATGACTATTTTTAGAAGTTCACACCTTGAAAGAGACTTCTGGCAGCATAACTTCCTCATAAACTTTCATTTACACAGGAGTAGGGATATATTAGCCAAATATTACCTTTTAAAGCAGATTAGGACCCTGGAAGGTAGGGATTTATAACTTTTTTAAAAAATTTTTTTAAGATTTATTTTTTATTCATTTCACTCCCCCCACCCCCAGTCTGTTCTCTGTGTCCATTCGCTGTGTGTTCTTCTATGACGGCTTCTATCCTATTCAGCGGCACCGGGAGTCTGTGTTTCTTTTTGTTGCATCATCTTGTTACGTCAGCTCTCCGTGTGCGCAGCGCCATTCTTGGGCAGGCTGCACTTTCTTTTGTGCTAGGCGGCTCTCCTTATGGGGAGCACTCCTTGCGCGTGGGGCTTCCCTATGTGGGGACACCCCTGCGTGCAGGGCACTCCTTGCACGCATCAGCACTGCACATGGGCTAGCTCCACATGGGTCAAGGAGGTGCCAGATTTGAACCACGGACCTCCCATGTGGTAGGTGGACACCCTATCCATTGGGCCAAGTCAGCTTCCCATAACATTTAAATTTTGAAGGAAGGGTGGAATGGAAGGAAGGGGAAGTTTCTATTTTCACTGAATCTTCCCACTCAGGGTTTCCTCTTCATCACCTCTCCAGGCAGAATTAACAACCAAATCCTTTGAATTCTACCTCAGAAATGGCTCACACATCCAACTGATGACTAGCTTCACCACCTTCACCTCAACTTTGACTCTCTTCTGGTTCATTCTCTACATAGATTCCATTGTTTCCTTTTCTTTATAAAGAGACATGTGGACTAATATCATTCCTGATGAAAAGCATCTGTTGAACAGAGGCAGATTTCAGGGACTCTCACTCACACAAACCTCTTCCTTTGGTGGAGCCTTCATAATGGGTTCACATGTTTATGTGTCTTTCCAAAATTTGTGAAGGTGAGCTATTTTAACTTATTCAGTTAAAACTACTATTCTCCTGTCATTTCAACACCTCATCCATGACACATTCCCTTGTATTGGGTGGCAATGGAATAACTGTGGGAATTGTGAGGATTTGGCTAAGGGGGAGTTTAGTTGGTGATACATTTAGTATCTGTACATTTATGTTGTTCTCAGCCTAAGTAGAGTTATTACTGGTCATCTCAGTGTAGAAATGGTTTCTAGGACTATCTCATCACCCACTGTGCCAGCTCCCACAACATGACAGCACGAAGGTGCAGGACCATCTGTCATCTTATTCTAATAATGTGTCCTACAGGGAATTCATTATGTTGTAATCTTTATGTCATACAATATTTTTTTGTGCATCAGGCACAGCAAACCTTGATTCATATCCTTTTTCCTAAAAGGACCTCCAGGTAAAAATAGCAGATTCAACATTTTCTATTTCCAAAACCCTACTAAAATGATAGAAATGATTGTTGCTGTTGTTGTCATTTTGTTTTGTTTTGTTTTGCTTTACTTTTAGGCATGAATCCACAAGGATGAGGAGAATGGGAAAGAACACAATAGCAACAAAATTTTGCAAGCTGGAAAGTTGATGGAAGAGTGGTAAGCAGTAACTTAGTAGAGAGTGGAGAGCCTAAACAAACTGAAAGTAGATTAAGTTGAGAACCAATGAATCACACTACAAAACCCCAGAAAAGCTCAGAAACTGGCAGAACCAAGTACCTCTAAAAGTGAAAAGAAGGGAGAAACTAAAAGTAGAAGGATTGGTTGAAAGTTTGTTCCAGAAGCAGTTAAATGCAAATGAAGATCACATTGAGATGCCTCTACACACACACCAGAATGATGAAAATGACAAAGACTGACATAGTTTGATGAGGATGTCAACCATCTGGAACTCCCATACATTGTTGGGAAAAAAGGTAAAACAGTACAACCACTTTGGGGAAATATATGACAGTTTCTTACAAAATTTAGCATATACCTTCGCAATGACCCAGCAATTCCACTCTTAGGTTTTTACCCAAGAAAAACAAAACATTTCTTTAAAAAAATAAAAACAACTCATGTACAAAATGTTCATAGCAGCTTAATTCACTATAGCCCTAAACTGGAAACAGCCTAGGTATTCCTCAATAGACCAAACAAACTATAACATATGCATGTAGTATAATATTACTACTCATCAACAAAATAAAACTAACTACAGATACTCACAAACATGAATCTCCAAAGACATTTGCTGAATAAAAGAAACTTTTCATAAAAACTTAACTACTACCATGAGGTGCAGCGATGCCCAGAGATGTATTCACCAAATGCAATGGATGTGTCATGATGATGGGGGAGAGTGTTGCTGTGGGGGGAGTGGTGGGGTGGGGGCGATGGGGGTGAATGGGGACCTCATATTTTTTGAATGTAATATTTTTTAAAAATGAATTTAAAAAATAAAATGAAAAAAAAAAGCTTAACTACTGAATTCTATTTAATGATAGGCATGCTTAAGTATTTAGGGGTAAGTGTCCTGATGTCTGCAATTTACTTTGACATGATATCAAAAAAGAAAAGGAATTAATGAATGGATAGGTGGATAACTCTGTGATAATGTAAAGACAGTAAAAGGTTAGTAATAGAATATACGTGGTAAGTGTGCTGGTGTTTACTGTAAAATCCTTTCAACCTTTACGTGTGTCTGGAATTTTTCATAATAAAATGGTGGGGAGAAAGAAGAAGATCATCTCCTCTACTCACTCAGACAAGAGACTGACTTCCCCCACCCTGGTAGAATATTAGTATGTTCTTCTTTGTAGCATATAAATGAAAAGGTCTCTGGATTGGAAGATTCAGTTAAGGGAGGTAATTACTGAAAACAGCAATGAAGTTAACACATGCATACTGCATGATGAGGCCCTCATCCCCACCCCTTTCTCCCACTTGGCTTCCAAAATGCTGGTATCCATGCCTTCAAACTCCAGAAGATTAAAATTGTCTTCTCCAGGGAGTTTAATAAACCCAAGAGGAAAGACCTAAAGATACTGACAGTGGTGTTCACCAAACTTTAGCCAGCCAGAATTCCTTAGTGTGACGCTTATGTCTGGCAAGCTCCATTCACACTTGCAATGAGTTTTGAGTCTCTCTTATTTTTGAGGAAATAATCCAAGAATGACCAGATATATGAAAAAAGTACCTAGCATAAGAAAGGCACAAACAGACAAATAAAAAATAATTAGAAAGAGGAAAACCTCCAAAAAACTAGCATTAACACATCCCACAGAAGATAAAGGAAGAGGTTGCACATATAAAGCAAATAATATTCACAAAACAAAACAAAAAAAAAGAACTCTTGGAAAATAAAAACTTGAGTCAGATGTGAAAAACTCAAAAGAAGAGGTGGCACATTAAGTTAAGGAAATCTTGCAGAAAGAAGAACCATAAAATATGGAAATGGAAATAGATTTGAAAAAAATGGGAAAATTGGAAGATCAGTCCCAGAAGTTCAACAACCAAATAACAGGAATTTCAGAAATAGAGTGTGGTGGTTTGGAGTTGTATTACCCCAGAAAAACATCTTCTTTAACTTAATCCAATCCAGTGTGAACCCATTGTAAGTAGGACCTTTTGATAAGGTTTCTGTAGGAATGGCCCATCTCAATCAGGATGAGTGTTAATCCTATTAATGGAGTCCTTTATAAGTGGAAAGAAATTCAGACAGATAGAGAGAAAGCCATACCAAGAAACCAAAGGTCAATAGAAACTGGAAGAGAAGGGGGAGGCCAGGAGAGACCAGCATGCGCATTTCCATGTGACAGAGAAGCCCAGAACCAAGGATTACAGGCAGCCAGCCCCAGAACACCAGTCTTCAAGAAGAAAACATCACCTGATGGTGCCTTGATTTGGACTTTATCTTATCTCAAAACCATGAACTAATAAATTGCCATTGTTTTAGCCAAGCCATTGCATGACATTTGATTATGCAGCCAAGGAAAGTAAAATAGAGAGAATGGGGAAAATAAGATAAGAAAATTAAAGTAATGATTGAAGAACATTTTTGCAGAACTAAAGGTCATATGATTCCAGATAGGAAGTGCTTGCTGAGTGCCCAGAAAAAGCAAAAATATATACACAAAGGCAAAGTGTTTTAAATTCCCCAAACTAGGGAAAAACATCAAGCTTCTGGAGAGGAGAAAAAAATTAGATCTCATAAAGGAATCAAATATCAGAAATGTTTTGGAATTCCCAATAACAAGACTGGAAACAAAAAGGAAATGGTAGCTTCAATATTCTAAAGGAAAAATTATTTCCAACCTAGAATTCCATATGTGGCCAAACTACTGATTGAGTCTCAGGATCAAGGTCTTTAAAAAAATTTACATCCCATGCACTTTTCTCAGAAAGCTACTAGAGTAAACCAGAAAAGAAGAAGCATGGGATACAGGAAACAGAACCTCCCACACAAGAAAAGACAAAAGGACCCTTCAGGATGATGGTGAAAGGAGATTCCAGGGTGACATCTGTGTCACGAGGAGTAGAGAGCCAGTGTCCATGGAAGCAGGTCAGAAAGCCACAGGAATGGCTCATTTACAAATAGAAAATGGGCAGACTATATAATTGCCCCGAATATATTGAGAAGAAACATAAAAAATTGGCAAAAGGTCTAAGACATTTAGTGTTGAATTAGTAATAAGTACATGGAATTAAAAAGCTAACAAACAAACAAAAAGTGAACTCTAGGGCAGGGCTGAAAATCTGTACCAAAGTAAGAGCAACTGTAACTTATTATTTACCTCAGCTGTGAGTAGTGTTTACTTGCCCTTAATAATGTAAATTATACTATACTAACTAAAATTATACCATACTATGTGGTATAGGAAGGGTGCTTTTGTGTAATGGTAGAAAGGAAAAAGGGAGCTCAATCATCATCCTTCATAATGGAAGTCAATAGATTATGGCCCAGACTTAAAAAAGCAAGAAATAGTAATGCAACACACCCTATAGAAGCTACAGATCAACATAATAATTTAGAAAGTGGTTACCAGAGAAATGAAGAAGTAGTCTGTCTTGATTTTCCAGTTGCTATGACAAACACTATACAATGAGTTGGCATAAGCAATGAGAATTTATTAGGTCATGGTTTCAAAAGCTAGAAGTCCAAATCAAGGCTTAGGCTAGAAGGCGTGCTTCCTCAGAAGGTCTGTAGCTTCTGTCTGGCTGGGCATACTTGGGTTCCTTGGCTGTCCTGTCACATAGGGATGTCCTCTCCTTACTCTTCTGGTTCTCACTGACTTCTGGCTTCCAGCTCCTCCCCATGGTTTTTTTCCTATAACAACTCCAGTAATAGGATTAAGACTCATCCTGGGGAACCAGATGTGGCTCAATGATAGAGCTTCCACCTACCATATGGAAGGACCCGGGTTTGACCCCTGGAGCTTCCCAGTGAAAAAGAAGAAGAGAAAAGGGTGCCCATACAGTGCACCAGTGCCTATGTGAGTGCCCACGTGGTGAGCCAGGTATGTCCATTGGAAATACCTTAACTGATAATAACATCTTCAAAAGGTCCTGTTCACAGTGAATTCACACCTATTGGAATAGAATTAAGATTAAGAACATGTTGTCTGAGGTACATAAATTGGTCTACCATACATATAGCCTGAGCCCTGTTGAGATTTCTGGTAACAAACTGTAGAAACATTTGACTCTTAAATGCATGTGCCTATAAAACTTCTGTAAAAATAAAAATGTTTAAAGACCATATGTTCACTATTTGGGGGGATTTCTCAGTTTGTGAAAAATGAAAAAAAAAACTTCCCATTCTTTTTTAAATCTTTGGAAGAGCAATATCATAAACCCAAATAAAATAAAAAAGTAAATCCCTTTATATAAGTCATTTGCAGTGTACTATGGCTATGTAAGTTATTTTTCATTATGGGAAGCTGGGTGAGGGTACACAGGAAATTTGTACTATTTTTGCAATTTATAAGTCAAAATATTTCACAATAAAAAGTTATAATGTTTTTACGAAAAGATCATTTGTTGAATCACTCCTTTTTTATTAGAGTAATTGTAGGTTTACAGAAAAATCATGTAGAAAGTACCCAGTACCCATATACCCCCACTCATACACAGATTTCCTGGTATTGACACTTTGCATTAATGTGGTAAATAAGTTACAACTGATCAAACAATATTATTATAGTTACACTGTTAACTATAGTCCAGAGGTTACATTTTGGCTCCCTACTTATATTGTACAGTTCTATGGATATTTTTAAAACTTTTATTCTAGTTATATATATATAACCTAAAATTTCCCCCTTTAACCATACTCAAGTATATAATTTACTGGAGTAATTACATTCACATTGTACTTCCTATCACTGCCATCCATTAGCAAAACATTTCCATCACGCCAAACAGGAACTCTGTACCAATTAAGCATTAACTCCCCATTTCCACCCAGGCTCAAGGTAACCTGTGTTCTAGTTTCTAAATCTATGAATTTGCTTATTCTAATTATTTCATATCAGTGATGTTATATAATATTTGTCCTTTTGTGTCTAGGCTGTTTCACTCAACAAGATGTCTTCAAGGTTCATCCATGTTGTCAAATGCATCAGAACTCCATACCTTTTTAAAACTGAATAATATTTATTATATATCACACTTTTTTTATCCATTCAACTGTTGATGAACACTTGGGTTGCTTCCATCTTTTGGTGATTGTGAATTTGCTGCTAGCTAAAAGGCTTCCTTCCTCACAGGGTCTGTATATAGAATTTCAGCTTCATCCTGAGGCTTTCTCTCTGTGTCTGATTTTCATTCTGCTTATAAGGGACTTAGTAATAGGGTTAAGACCTTCCTGATTGAGGTGGGTCATACCTTAACTGAATTAACTTCATCAAAAGGTCCTGCTTGCAATGTGTTCACACCTACAAAAATGGATTAAGTTTAAGAACATGTTTTTCTGAGATACATACAGCTCCAGGCCACCACATGCCCCTTTCTCTCTTTCTTCTTATGAGACTCCCATAATGTGTATATTGGTATGCTTGATAGTGTCCCATGAGCATCATAGACCCTGTACACTTTTTTCATTCTTTTTTCTTTCTGCTTCTCATCCTGAATCATTTCAATTTTCATGTCTTTGAGTTCACTAATTCATTCTTCTGCCAGCTTCAATCTGCTCTTGAACCCATCTAGGGAAATTTTCATTTCAGTTATTGTGATCTTCAACTTCCATACTTCTGTTTGGCTCATTTCTTAAATTTCTATCTCTATATTGATATTCTCATATTATTAATTCATCATTTTTCTATACTCTTTCTCCATGCTTTCCTTTATCTCTTTTAATATATTGAAGATCATATTTTTAAGTCTTTGGTATATCCAAAATCTGTCCTTCTGAACTGATGAATTGATGGCTCCTGAAATTTCATATTGTTGCTTTGGATGAGTCATCATTTCCTGTTTCTTTGCTTGTCTTATAATCATTTGTTGCACACTCTACCTTTTAATTTTTAGTGTGTTAACCCTGGAACTTAATCCCTTAGCTGTCTGTTCCTCAAGTTTTTATGCAACTAGCGATATGACAGAGATTTCCTTAAGTACCAGTAGCTAACAAAAACAAACTAACCAATGCAAAAATAAATAAATAAATACCTTTCACATCTTTCCAAATTGGCTCTGCATTGGCTTTTGCTCCCTTCAGAATTTAGCCCTCCTATCAATCAGATCAGTCCAAGACAAAAGTATAGGGCCCTCTCCATCTCTTCTGAGCCTGTGTCTTATTCTGGGCTTGTGCTTGGCTTGCACATGGTATTAGGAACTCTACTATTCCCCCCATTTACAGTATTCTGAATGTTCCACCTACTCCCTATGAAATAGACATCCTACTGCCCCCACCCCAAGTGCCCTATTATTTGCTTTAAAGCAAGTAGTCCTGTGCCCCAGGTTGATTTGATTTAACTGTTTCTTAATCTGCTTTAGCTATCAGCAAGCTGCTTGTGCCTGCAGGACAAGTTCTGGGGGCACAAGCCAGAGACAGGTGTCCTGGTTCAGTCTTTAAAGCTTCCACCAAATAACCTGGCAACCCAGTGTGCACATAGGGGTTATCTACTACCTCTGGAACAGGGCCAGGGACCCACAATGGAGGCACAGGCCAGCTTCACAGCATACTGAGGAGGGAGTAGGAAAGAGGCCAGCAAGGGTGTCATGACCTTCTCCTGCCATTCTTAAAGCTGCATTTTCTTGAGTCAGCATTTGACCAGTTACTACAGCCCTTCGACTATTTTCTGGAGTTTTGTGGAAGACAGATCTACCAGTTTTTGTTAGTTGTTCAAGATTAGGTAGGGGAACAGACTCTGGAACATATTACATCCCCATTTTGTTGACCAGAACTGTTGACTCACTCTTGCTTAGAAGATAAAGTCCTCATTTGAGCATTCAAAGCCCTTTCACAACCTATCCTCTTCTCTGTGCTCATCTTAATGTCACACTCTCCTGCAGTGGAGCTACACTGAACTTCTCTCAGTCCTCTCAAATTGACTACAGACCTGGTGTCAAGAGTCAATGCAAGTTTTGAGTCACCTCCTCTGTGTAGCCATTCTATCCTCTCAACTCATACTAGAGGGCTTTGTTCAATTTGTACTAAAGCACTTAACAGCACATTGCACTGCTTCCATATCTTTGCAAGCTTATCCTCCATCAAACTCTTGCAACAAAGACACAGGTCTGTAGCAGGGTGCAAGTACAATTAAACCTGGGATAAAAGTATCTAGTAGTGAAGGCACCCATTAAAGCCAGGAAGCCAAAGGGGAAAGTTAAGAGATACTGGTGGGAAGCAGATGTGGCTCAAGTGATTGGGTTTCCATCTACCATGTAGGAGGTCCAGGTTTGATGTCTGGGGCCTCCTAGTGAGGGCAAGCTGGCCCATGTGACAAGCTGGCCCAAGTGAAGTACTGGCCCACATGGAGTGCTGGCACACATGGAGAGCTGGCACAGCAAGATGACTCAACTAAAAGAGACATAGAGGAGAGAGAATAAAAGATGCAGCAGACTGGGGAGTTGAGGTGGCACACGAGAGTGAGCCTCTCTCCCACCCCAGAAGTTCCCAGGATTGGTTCCTGGTGCCGCCTAAAGAGAAGACAAGCAGACACAGAAGAACACACAGCAAATGGACAGAGAGAACAGACTGTGGGGGGGCAGGGGGGGGAGGATAAATAAATAAATTGGTAAAAAAAAATACCAGTAAGCTTTGCTAGTGTCTCTAATTTTGTCTACTGCTAGACAGAAGTTACCCAAAGGGGCTCTGTCACTTTTGGGTCACGACACTATTCTTGAGAAACATCACCAAGACCAACAACAGGGAGAGTTGCAGCAATCATCCAGATAAGAAGCTGCTGATATGGAAACACTTTGTTGTTGATGATGAAAATATGTAATTAATCAAATCACTGACTCAGATGTTTCTGTCTGATTTTTAGTTTGGCTATACTCAATATTTTCAAAGGTAGTTTCAAAAGGAAAATGGCATGGAGGTACAGGGCAGGGTCAGGGGGACGCCATAGCAATTTATTTTTTAGTGTGAAAAGTCAGGTTAACACAAATAAGAAAGAGGACTTTAGTTCCACAAGTGGCACCAAGCTGTATGTAGCATCCTTTTCACCTTGGTTCCACCTCAAACTCATTCAGCCATGCTGATATTGTCACTTATCTTCTCTGAGCCTCGGTTTCCTCATCTGGAATGGAGAGATTTAAACTGATGTTCTCTAAAGTTCCTTACAGCTCTAAATTATTTAATTTTAAGAGGTGAAGCCAGCCCTAAAGAAAAAACAATTATCCACAGAATTCCTTCCCGGGTTTTGATTGAGTAAAGAGTCAACTAGACTGTAATAAAACCCAAAATACATTTTACAGCAATCGTCAGGAAAAGAACAGAATGAAGATAATCCCTTTTCCTTTTTCTGTTGAAGCCACCGCCTCCGATTTTACTGCCTTTAGTCATCAGATATTTGGTGCCCAAGCAAAATCCATTCAGTCCCTGATTATACTGTGAAACCTGAGTACATTCAGAAAAGTGACAAGGAAGCAATCATGTTTAGCTCATCGAAACATTTTTCAAATTAAGCCATCACTTCCTAAAATAGTGGGTTAGAATCACTCACCAGGACTTCTTCCTGAAAGCATGCAAATGCACAATCCTTGTTTAAAAGTGGAGGGCCAATTATTTGTACAGATATAAAAATGGTTAATAGCTCAGGTCTAATAAGACACCTGTTAATTTCCCTTTTTTAGCTCAGCTACTTTCAATGCATAGGAAGTACCCAACACAAACAGCATTTTGCTGACAGTTCTGTGTGTGCTTGAGCAGTGATAGCATTCAAACTAAAATGGAGTTTCAGATATTTCCATCCACTGCTTAAAAATACATTTTAAGAATTACAGTATTAACCACAAATGAATGGCTGCCCAGACTTTCAAATGAGATACAGAAATAGCCTTGTTAAGTCCACTGAGAAGGGACAGCTTCCCATCATTGCTCCAGCTAAACGAGAATGAAGATTTCCTAGAAGAGACCACAAATAGAAACTGGCATTTTCCTGGAACAGAAAAATCTGACCGAAGGACAGATTATCTCCTTTAGAGATGTGTGAATATATCGAATATAAGAAACATATCAAAAGTTAGGGCAGAGTTCATACTCGTCTTTCTGTTTGTGATGAGAGTATATATCATTAACCAACAAAATGCATTATTCAATGTGAGCATGACAGTGATAAAAATCAAAGTGATATTTTACAGGTCTCCAAATTAATCCACATTAGACAAGTCTATACTGCAGGACCCTTGATGATCTGAGTCCCAGGAAAAAGGAAGTTATTTATCTATCAGAAAAACAACTCTAACTACAACACCAGTCATTACTTTAAAAAACCCACTGAACTAACTATAGCTAATTCACACTCTGAATGGTAAAATTATTCATATATTCAGATTTTTAAAGAACTCTCTGCAAAGCCTAATTAGTATGCTTTGAGAACTCTCTTTCTAAATTTAGATTATGAGTCACATGAACAAGAAATGACATTTCCTTTTTAACAAAGAAAAAGTAAAAGAAGATTAATCAGAATATAGATCAAATAGTATTTTGCACTCTAAGTTATTTAAACAAAGATTTTAAGAAAATCTTATCTGTCATTGATCTGAGTTGTTTATAATAATTTCTCTAAGGATACATTAAGAAGAAAAAAATAGTTACTTTAGGTCTCTCCAATTGTGTCACTCTGGGCAGTAAAAAGAAGAATGGGGTACATGTGATTACAGTATAAATGTGAGAGCTAGATTTCTTTTAGAATAGATCGTCTAAATCATCCTTTTCTTTTACATGCTAGGAAACTCATCCCTCATTTACATTTTCACTTATTTTTTAAAAAGAATTCACCCTTACAAGTTTTCTTTAGATTTCAGTGATAAGATTCCAATGTCATTTTGTTGACTTTTCTAAGTTCTCACTGCTTATAAGGTAAGAATCCCATGGCCTGTTTGATGACAGAGTCTGTGTATATAGAGCTCTAGTTTGTCTTCTAGAGTGCTATGATACTATTATATAAAAAAACAACAAAAAGGAAAATTCATGAGCTACATATAACCACTGGACACCGCTGCGTATGAAAAATAGAAAAGCATTCAAAAATGCTGTTTGAATGAATTAACTTCACTAAAGAAGGCAGTAGAGTCTAGGGAAAAACTAAGCAGGGACCTGTAGAACAGTTCATCTAAGCCTTATTTTACCTTAACTAGCTGTGGTACTCTGGAGCTAGTAACTACCTCTTTGATTCCCAGATTCCCCAATTCTCAATTTTTAGATTTACTAATATTTAATTGCATTAAATGCAATTGCAATGTGCCAGGCACTTCTTTAAGAATTTTAAATTCCAGAATTTAATGACTCCTTACTACAATCTTACAAGCAAGAGTGGATTCTTGGGTAGTTATACAAGGCCTTATGTTCCAAAAGGACCTGTGCAAGATTTGACGTTCTGCTATTGGCATCTTGAAATTTGAACAAGGGGCTTTACGTTAGCATTGCACTGAAATTTTAACAAGGGGCTTGACAATTATGTAACCAGTCTTTTCCACATGTTAGAATTATCATCACCCCGGTTTTACAGATGCAGAAACTGAGGCAAAGAGAGGTTATGTAACTTGCCCAAGGTCAAAAACCTAGTTGGCATTGGAGCCAGAATTCACACCCAGGCCACAACAGTAACCACTATACTTTCCTACCACTCACACAGGAGTCCTTAGAAGCCATTATTGCTAAGTTCCCTGACCGTTCCGCAATTCCAACTAAGGTCGTTTACTAAAAGCAATGTTGATTTCACTTTCCTCCTTCTGTAAATGCTTTTTATAGTTGCAGAAGTGCAGTGAATAAAGAAAAAAAGAGATGTATTCACAAACAGGCCAAATTTGAAATAAGAACTGCTTAGCTAAATGAAAGGTGAGAGCATTTGAAATAGTCATAGCAGGGGCTTAGCTATTTAAATGACAAGCTAAACAGGATGCCTTTTAGGCCAGTTCAGGCTCTGGTCCCCAATTTAGACCACTTTTAGGAGTGGGATCCAGAGCCCAACATGGGGAAGATCAAGTTCGCCAGGAATGGCCATGCCACAGCAGAGGCGGGACCCATCAAAGGAAGCACTCAGCGTTGCCTTTTATAGATATGAAAACAGCTAAAACGCCCTGTTGTCCAATGCGCAAACATAAATAAAAGTCTTGCATCAGCTGGGGACACTAAGGAAAAGGGTCAAGATTTCCTAAGGGCTCTGAGTAAAAGGTCGCGTTCCCTGCTGAGAGAAGCATCTGGCCTCTGTAGCTCTAAGTTTCCTGCCCAACCCTTTTCTATCCCCACCTTCTATCTAAGGTAACCGTGGGTGGGTGTTTCAGTTTGACTAATATCTACAAGCTCAAGGGGATGGAATGCAGAGACTCTACATTAATCCTGGGCCTGATCTGCACCATGTAGACTCTGGGAGTTAATTATTTTTATTGCTGATGTTTGGTTTTCTTTCTACACTCTGCATTTGATTTTTTTTTTAATCATAACAACTCTTTTGTTTTATTAATGGCAAAACTGACTTCCAACTATGGGTCAATCAAAAGGCTACCCAGATTTGGGCAGAAGTGTTGCTTCCAAAGAAAGCCAGTGGAAGCTGCTATTCTAAATCCAGCTCACTCTTCATTGCCAAATACCCTTGCCCAGGGCACAACAGAACCATGTAACACTGAAAAGACCCAGGAGCTGCTAGTGAAGGAAGTATTACATGGAAATGAAGGATTTTAAAGAATCTTCAAGTCCTCTAATTGAGCTCCTTAAAATTTTCGGATTGAACTAAGTAAAGTCAATGGGATTCCATAGTTCTACTCGAAATTATAATTATGATTTTCTGATCTGTCAATAAGGGCCTGCATGACTTTCAATATTTAAACAATTAGACAACAGCAGTCTCCTTAGGAGGTTCCTGTCCTGCCTCCTTGCGCAGAACAACCAGAGACTTGGTAAGGATTCACAAAGATCCTTGTCTCTCCCCATGTCTATTCTGCTCTGCCCTGATGTTGGATGGCCTGTCCCTCCAAACTGGCCTGGAATCCTTTCGACAGTTGTTCTTTGTGCAGCCAAGAGTTGGAAACACTGATCTTATGTGAGCAAAGTTGAAGATGCCCTGTGGAGGCTGTGGATGGGGCAGAAGAATATGGAAGGCTGGCATCATACCTTGACTCCTTAACACAGAAACCATCTGTAGCCACTCAGTTCATGATCAGTGCTAACATTCCTTTACTATTTCAGGAAACTCTTGATCTGGAAGATGATGTTGCAAATAACTTTAGCATTGCTCAGGAACTACCCCAAATTTCCATTATCTAAATACCAGACTACTCCCTGACCCTCATTAGAGTAAACACTCTTTTCTTAAACAATGGAGCCCTCAAGGAGGCTCATCAAAAAGCTGTTTACTCCTAGTGACTAGTTTCACAACTTTCAATCTGTCCACCAATCCTGAACTATTGTACAACAAATTTCGCTCAATCCCAATCAACCCCTGCCACATTGAAAGACCCACCTAAAACCTGATCCCATAAATACCCAACCTTTGCCCTTCCACCTCCAAAAACCTACTTGGAGTCTGCTTTGCTTTACCAACATTTTGATATTTTAGTGGTCTTTTCAGGGAGTCAGAAGTCAACTCTCTTTTCCCTTCCACTCCTACTTCCAACCCATTTGTTTCCCCTGGTTCACACAAATGCCAACCAATAAGAAAGGAATTCCTTGGGCTCCATGGGAGTTGCAGAGGAGAGAACTGGAAATGGTTTTCTCTCCCTTGGGTTGGAGAGGACCTGGATACCAGCACTGAAGAACCCAGGTTGGCCTGCAGGGGTCAATGGACCCCTAGGAAAATGGTCTCCCTGTCCCTCAAGAGATGAGCTAAGTCCTCAATGATCTTGAGGTTTGGAAAGCATAAGAGAATAATGATAGGGAAGCAGCTGTGGCTCAGCTAGTTGGACTCCCATCTACCATATGGGAGGTCCTGGGTTCACATCCCAGGGCCTCCTTGTGAAGGCAAAGTTGGCCCGTGCACTGCGGAGAGCTGGCACAGCAAGATGGTGCAGCAAAGGGAGACAAACAGATACAGAAAAAAAAAAACGCACAGCAAATAGACACAGAGAAGAGACAGCAAAGAATGGAACAAGCCGCAAAGGGGGGATTAAATAAATAAATAAATATTTTTTTAAAAAGAGAGAGAGAATAATGATTTATCTAAGAATGTGTGTAAAAGTGTTACTAAGTTAACGTATATTGAGCTACTAGAACTATGAATAAGGCACTGTTTTAAGTACTTTTCTTGCATAACTAATGAGGATGGTACTAGGATTAACTCCATTTTATTAAGGAGAAAGCTGAGGCAAAAACTGATTAAGTAACTGCCCCAAGGTCACAAAACCAGGAAGGGGCAGAATCAGAATTTAAACCCAGGGAGTAGGCTCCATATTCCAAGTGTTTAAATATAAATTCCTAGATTAGTCTGAAATTCTAACAGGAGTGTAGGATTACAAGTACTTAACTATTTCACTGAAGCATAGGAGTTGGGAGTTGGTAGTTATGGTCAAGTGAGGCTTAGATTATCTGTTCTACAGCTTTCCCTAGACTATACTGCTTTTTTTAGTGGCGTTCATTCATTTGAACAACATTTTAAAATGCTTCTCTAGGAGACTTGAAGCTCTGGACTGCCCATGTGCCCGCTGGACCCTGAGCCTCAGCAGAGTGGCGACTGCTACTCTCTGGTTCGATGGTGTTACCCAGGAAGGTAAAGATGGCCAACCACCACACCAGGGAATCAAGAGTGCCTACAACTATAAGCAGAGGAATTGCATTCATCATCCATGTGGAATCTAAGCCCCCTCTTGATGTAGAGGTGGAGGGGACATTGTCATCCCAGGGTCCACAGAATGGAGGAATAAAATATTGACTAGAGTGGACTTACTGATATTCTACTATAAAACTATTGTGACCAGTAATAGAAGAAATTTTAGCATTGAGGTGAAGAAAGTGGCCACAGTAATTCCTGAGGGCAGGGAGAGGGTAGAAGAGATGTGATGTGGGGGCAATGGGGGGATTTTGAGTTACCTTAATGATATTGCAGGGTCAGATGCTAGACATTGTATATCCTGCCATAACCCACTGAATGTACTGGGGGAGAGTGCGAACTACAAGGTAAACTTTTATCTGTGTAGCGCAGCAGGGCCCCAAAATGTGTTCACTGAGTGTGATGAGTGTGCCACAATGATGAGGGAGGTTGTTGGTGTGGGAGGAGTGGGGTGGGGGGGGTGAGGGGTATACAGGAACCTCATATTTTTTAGTGTAACATTTTTTTGTGATGTATATATATTCAAAAGTACAATTTACAAAAATGATGTGGTGGGGAGTGGGTTATGTGAGAACCTCTTACATTTTTTGTTTTTTTATGTTTTTTAATGTAACATTCCTTGTGATCTATTAATTTAAAAATTTTTAAAATAAATAAATAAATAATAAAATGCTTCTCTAGTTTTCATGCCCACTAGTGTCCAGTGTTAACCTGTAGCTTATGAGTTTTGCTTACTGTTGTTGTTGTTTTATATATATAATAGCGTAGTAGCACTCTAGAGAAGACAAACTAGATCTCAAGATATACTCTGTCATTGAACAGGTCATGGAAGTCTTATCTTATTAAGTGATGAAAACTTAGAAGAGTCAACTAAATGACATGGAATCTTGTCACCAAAGTATTTGTTTTACCCCAGACCAGAAACAGGGGGCAGTAAATAAAAGTAAGCCGTCTTCATCTTCTTCTCAATTCCACAATCAAGGCCTTAGCCTCCAGGCAGGAGATGGGAAGATTTTTCTCAGGGGATTCTGACAAGCCTGAGAAGATGGATCTAAAGACATTGATTGACATGGAGGGAGAGGAGCTCCCCAAATTGAACAGTCAGATCACCCTTAGTCAGCAAGTCCACCAGGGCTCTCAGAGCTTCCAGTTAGCATCTTAGATCCTCACTTTTAAAAAAGAGCAGACAACAAAGGACTACCAGGCATGTCAGGAAAATCTCTAACATGGATAGACAGCTAGAGACCAAAAAAAAGCAACTTGGAGGAAATAGAAGCTACTGAGAGACAAAAAAAAAAAATTAAAAAGTATATTCAGTTGATCCTCGTTATTTGCTGATTCTGTATTTACAAGTTTGCTTACTCACTAAAACATATTTGTAACCCCCAAATCAATAATTGCGCTGCTTTTGCAGACATGAGCAGAGTGACGAAAAATTGAGGCACCCACCACCCACATTCCCAGCCGAGGTCAAACAACGTAACACTCTGCCTTCTGATTTCAGCTCTCATAGTGTAAACAAGTATCCCTTTCACGGTATATTTATTACCGTATTATTTCACATTTTTGTGCTTTTTGGTGATGATTTCACTTGTTCAAATGCCCCCCAAGTGTAGTGCTGAGGTGCTGTCTAATATTCCTAAGTGCAAGAAGGCTGTGACGTGCCTTATAGAGAAAATAGGTCTGTTAAATAAGCTTTGTTCAGGCATGAGTTACAGTGCTGGTGACTTTACGTTCAATGTTATTAAATAAAAAATACACATTAAATAAGTTTTCTTCAAACAAAAACTCATAAAACAAGGCTATGTATTAATTCATTGATGGAAATGTGATTAGAGGCTCAAAGGAACCTAACTTTATTTCCCCTAGAAACAATGGTACAAGATTCACTAATTCAGTATTTGTGGTGAACTTTATAGAACTTTACCATCAATAATAAGAATCAACTCTGTGTGTGTGTATTCTCAGATTTAAGAAATAATATTGCATACTTGAAAAAAGGAATAGGGTAACATGACTAAAGAACAGAGAATAAAAGAAGTTCTTGGAAATTAAGAAAATGAAAGCAGAAATAAAAAATTAATAGAATAGGTATAATATAAAATTGAGGAACAACCAGCAAAAAAAAGTGAGAAAGCACAGAGATGGGAAACAGGAGAGAGTGGATAAGATAATTAAAGGACTAGTCTCACCAACATCTGAACACAGGAGATCCAGAAAATGAGACAATAGAAAATTTAGGTAAGAAATAATCAACAATAAAATTCAATATCATTTCCCCAAACAATAGATAAGAATAAGGGCTTATCAAGTTGCAAATAGAAAAACTGAAAATAGACTCAGATCAAGGCACATCACAGTGAAATTTCAGAACACTGAGGGAAAAGGAAAAATCCTACAAGTTTCCAAAGAAAAAGAAAAATAAGCAACAATCGAAAAGATCAGAAATAAAAATAACTTCAGACTTTTTCAACAGTACTAGAACCTAGAAACAATAAAAATGCATCTTTAAATTCTGAAGAAAATATTACTGATCTAAAATTTATATTTTTACAAACTCTCAGGGTAGAAATACATACTTTCAAGACACAAAAAATTTCTAAAGAAGTGACTAGAGGATGCTCTACATCAAAATAAGGGAGTAAACCTAAAAGAAAGAATAGATAAAATTCTTGAAATAGGAGAAAAAATATCTCTGTAGCAACTGCTCAACTCTGTCACTGTGGCATGAAAGCAGTCATAGACAATAGCTAAATGAATGGACATGGTTCTGGCGCGATAAAACTTTATTTACAAAAACAGACAGTGGGCTTACCCCTGCTTTAAAGAAATCCCCCCCAGAATGATAGTGAAAGGAAATTCCGGGAAGATAGCTGTGTACTAGTTCAGATTGAAGCAGTAAGAAAGTTCTGGCCAAATTTCTTCTAGAGATCAAATAGATGAAATAGAATTTCTGCTTAATGCATCAAAAGTGGATCTAGACAACTGGAAAGAATTTGGAGTTCAAGCATTGATAAGTACATAGAAATCTAAGGAAATGAAAAATTTATTTAACTGTAAGGAAAATTTTAAAATTTGCATAAAAGGAAAAGCAACCATACTTTACTGCATGACTCAATTCTACATAGCATTCATAAAATTATGGAAAAGTTGAAAATAATGAGATGAGCTAAAGTAAAAAAAAAAGCAGAAGTGGCTATATTATGATCAAAGTGACTTGAAGTAAAAGTATCAAATGAGACAAAAAAGGACATGATGAAAACCTGCTATGTATAGCACATAATTATATAAAGCAAAATCTATTAAGAAAGCACTGATTAAAATAAAATTATAATAAAACATTTCAATATAACTTGGAAACCTGAAAATGAGGCAAAATTTGAATATGCAACAAAAAAGATTGCTTGATCTTTTAAGTCATGCTAAAACATTGTCTAAGAAGTTATCTGATGTTCTAGATAAATGTAACCTTAACTGATTTATTATTCACTATTCATTAAGGCTGAGACTCTGCAAAGTTAGATTTTAACTTAAAGAAAACCTACAAGTTTCAAATAACTTCTTTGGCAGAGGTATAAATTATTTCTATCCAGTAGAGAAGAAAACCCAGAAAGTTAGGGTTTTATTGACCTTTAGGAAATTAACCAGTTTTATGTCTACTTTGCTCTTTTTCTGGCATTCCTTTTTGTACTGTGTATAAATTGGCTATTCTTTCAAATTCTATTTTGAACCAGTCTACTGGTTCCCTCATTGATGAGTAAAATACATTTTGGGTAAGTTCTCACTGTATATTTGTATGGTATAGTAGGTTGAATCATGGATCTGAGAAATAACATGTTTTTAATCTTAATCCATTAGTGTGAGAGTAAGCTCATTGTAAATAGGACATTTTTTTCTTTATTTTTGTTTGCTTGTTTATTTTCTTTCTTGTTGTTTTTCTAAATAGGATCTATTGAAGATTTTAGTTTTAGTTATGGTATGGCCACCTGAATCAGGATGGGTCTTAATCCTACTGCTGAAGGCCTTAGAAGGTCACACGAAGAAAGCTATATGGAAGAGCAAAAACTGGAAATCAGCAGAACCTCGAAGAGACAGGAGAAGATGCCACTATGTGCAATGACATGTAATGGAATAGCTAAGGATCCAAGGACCATCAGGCAGCCAGCCCCAGAGAGCCACAGTCTTCAGAAAGAAAGCATTGCCTTGCTGGCGTCTTGGTTTTGAACTTCTCCTAGCCTCAAAACCACAAACCAATAAATTTCTGTTGCTTAAGCCAACCCATTGTATGATATTTGTTTTAGCAGCCAGAAATCATGCTTTTCACTTTTTGATAATTATACTTCAACAGATTAGAGGTTCCACCGAGATTCCCAAGTGGACTCATTGCCCGAGTCAATGAAATTTTGCTCCCCAAGAAATGTACTTTATGGGCTGTTTATACCAGATATGTCTTTTTGTTGGCTTCTGGATTAAATCCCAAATGACAACAGAAGCTTACCATTGTTGACTCTCTGTTTTTCTGTTGTTTTTTCTCCCAGTTCTGTTTTCTGTTTTGGGGGTTGGTTTGTTTTTCCGGTTCTTGTTCAAGTTTGGTTCTGGTTTGTGAGCAGCCAATAATTTATTCTCCACTGGTATCAGCAATGACTGAGAATATTATTTTATGGTCTGACGATCTAGTAATGAAACCAATTAAGTGTTGTCAGGGACTTGATCTCTCTCAAGTGAGTGAGGAAAATCTGATTTGTCAGGTAAGCAATGAAGATCTATTCCCTGTTTTGGGGAAAATACATGGTTAATCATTCCTTTTCATTTGTTGTGTCTATTTTCTTATGTGCTCAAATCAGTCCAGAAATGACTCAGGCCCACTAGAAAAAAAAAATAATGTCTTGATATTGGACCAGTAAGATTTTATGTTCTGAGGGGTTTTTTCCCCTGTCTGTGGCTAAGGATATAAAATTGAAGCTACAAATTACCTTGGTGTCTGTGTTTCCACAGTAAAAACAAACATAGTAAAAATAAGCAAACAGAAAAACCTAAAAATTTCTTTACCCTTTTTCATTTGCAAAATGTTTTTCTACTTCTAGAAGGTATTAATAAATTAGATTACAAAGTTTAAGTAAGTTTTGTTCTGATTGGTGTATATAGACTAGTATGGGTTATGTTACTCTATTAATACAAGGGAATGTGACAAAAGAATCCTCAGAGAAGAAACTGATAAAAATCCTTCTCAAATAAACTGCTAGCCAAGAGTCCATTTTTTAAACAGCAATCCAAGTTCATATAAATAAGTTAATATTAGCTATGTCTTCTCCCTTATTTTTTTAATATGGCAAATAATACAAGCATACCTTTTAATTCTTGTAATATTCAGGTTTGTTTTCTTATAGAGAACCTAGTTAATTTAAATGTGCTTTACCAATTGTGGTGATCAGATAGCATTACTTCCACATCATGCTTAAGATTATAAAAAATGTAAAACTGTATATTCAAATCATTGAGTTATAATTCCAAGATACATTTTGTTCAGAAGTAATCGTGTTGACCCGAAGTAGGTAAACTTAAATATAATTTCTAACACCCTTCACTGACTTTAAGATCTTGGTCTAGTATTAAAATAAGTAAATAACACCTAATCTTTAGGTATTTGGATAATTTTTAAGTTAGGTAAAACACAAAAATGTTCATTACTAGACATAGTTTTAATATATGTGCTTTGGTACTTTCATTTTATACAGTTTACTGTATGAAATGTGTACTGGATCACATGTGTTCATGTGTAGACATGTCCATTTTTGTCACTTTATGAATTTATAAAAGAGATGGGAGTGCCTGTGAGGGCTGAGTTAAGTAGGCTCTTGTGTTTTTCTGATCAACTAAACTGCTTGTGTATGACAGACAGTTGTCAATTACCAACATCCCAGTTCTCTTTGTGATATAGAAATTACTTTAGTTAAAATCTATAATTAATATGAGTGATTGAAGAACATAGTGGCAAAGAAATGTAAATGTACCTTCAAAATAATGAATATGGTTTTACTTATGAAACAAAATAAGAGATTAATTTATATTTAAGGTAAAATATTTGTTGTTCCAGGATGTAATAGAAGAAAGTAAACAAAAAAAAGTTTAATGGGTATATGTTTATATAGATTGAATTACGTATTCCAACAAAATATGTTCTTAATCTTAATCTGCAGTTTAATCTGTGGATGTGAATTTATTTGTAAATAGGACCTATTGAAGATGTTATTTTTAGTTAAGTTATAGCCAACTGAATCAAGCGGGCCTTAATCCATATTATTGGAGGCTCTAGAAAAAGAATTCAGAAAGTCACAGAGAGGAACCAGAAGCCTGGAAGTCAGCAGAACCAGAAAAGCAGACACAATGAGAAAAAGATCTTTTTGTAACAGTAGGCGATCTGCAAGCTGAAGAACCCCAAGGAGTGTCAGTAGTGGATTAGTGGGGAGGGGTGCACCTGGGGCATCTCTCTATGAAATATGAATGTGTTCAAGTGGTCATGGGGTGTTGTCTTGATGGGTGAAGACCCACACAATAACTAAAAGAATATTGACTTTCCATCCTGCTGCATTCTCTAATAGAGTGGCAAAAATCCCTAGAGTACATGGATAGTGCCTAGCAAAGAAGGACAGACCAATATGCCAGGCCCTTTATATATATGCTTGTACTTATGAACCTAGTTCTTGTGAAATTGAAACTTAGCCTAGTATTATATAGTACCTAAGAGTTGCCTCCTGAAAGCCTCCACATTGCTCTAATGTAGCATCTCTCTAAGCCAAACTCAGCATATAAACTCGCTACCTTCCCCTGGCATGGGGATAGACTTCCCAAATGCCAACTATCGATAACAATGCATTTGGAAAAAACCTTGACCAAAAAAGGGAAATACTAAATACAAATGAGTTTTTACGGCTGAGAGATTGCAAAGCGAGTCAGACGGTCATTCCAGAGGTTACATTGATACATGTCTTAGGAGGATCTCACTGACTTCTGCAGTAAACAGTGCCTAAAGCAAGGGGGGCTCCTGAGGGCTCTAGAGGCATCAGGACATGATTGGCAGGGCACACAACCCCAGGAACTCAGGACCCCATCAGTGGACCTTACCTTGGAATATATGATAACCTATCCCCCCAATGTATCAGAGTTGGACTCATTCATAATTTTCCTTCATATGGTACTTAAGCCCCTTTTATTTGAACCTATAATTAGCACTATGCCCATTAAATATGTGTCCCAGAGACTTAAGTCTTCTGGCTGTTCTTATGCTGGCTGAGCCCTGAATCTCAACCTAGTTGCAGTGAACACCTATACTCCAATTCATTGGAGTCACCCAGGACAACTAACGAAAGCATTATGATGGAAAATATCCTTCCCAAAATACAGAGAGTATCTACAACTGCAACCAAGATAGTTCCATCCATCTGCCCCATGGGATCTAAGCCCCCTCTTAATCTGAAGCAGAGTGGACATCACCATCCCCAAATCCTCAAGATCGAGGAATGAACAAACATAAGGGGGGATTGCAACTATAGACTAAAGTAGACTTATTATTATTCTAGAAATGGAAGAACTTGTAACATTGATATAAAGGCAGTGGTCACCAGAGGTTCTGAGGGGAGGGAAAGGGAAGAATAGATGAAACATTAACATGGGGCATTTTAGGGACATTGGAATTGTCTGCATAACATTGCAATGATGGATACAGGACATTATACATTTTGTCAAAACCTATAAAATGGTGTGATGCAAAGTGTAAACCATAATGAACACTATAGACCATGGTTAGTAGCAATATGCAAAATATGTTTATAAATGGTAACAAATATACCACACTAATGAAAGATGTTGTTAATGGGGAAAAGTGTGAGAGGCAGTGCGGGTGAGGTATATGGGAATCCCCTATATTTTCAATGTAGCATTTATGTAATCTAAAGCTTCTTTTAAAATAATGATTTAAAAATAGGTAATATTTAATTAGTTAATTAATTGATTTAACAAACCCCAAGGACTGGGCAAGCCAGCACCAGAATGCTACAGACTTGGGGGAGAAAACATTGTCTTGACAACACCTTGATTTTGGACTTCTAGCCTCTGATACTGTGAGCTAGCAAATGCTTCTTGTTAAAACAACCCATAGTGTGTTTTGTGTCATAGCAGTCTGGCAAACTAAGAAAATGCCTGTAAAAGGTTTGAAGAAAGTGAAAATATGCTCAAGCTTACTAATAATCAAGAAAATGCAAACAAGCTAAATACTATCACTTTATACATCATTGGACCAATAATCTCCTAAAACAGATAACATCTCTTGTTGGCAGGGCAGCAGGGAAAACATACTTTTATGTATTTATGCCATCTTAGAGAGCAATCTGAGATCAATTAAAATTAAAATTCTACATAACCTTTCACCCCAAAATCGCAGTTCTTGGAGTGTAGCCTATAAAAAATAAAGGGAGCAGTATATAGGATGTATATACAAGACAGTTTTTGAAAACAAGTGCATAATGGCAAAAATGGAAAGAAAGTGAGTACCCATCAGTAGTGCAAAAGTTGATTCAATTACAGTATTTTCATATCATAGAATAGTATACAGACATTCCAAAGAATAAATTAGAGCTATAGCTCTTGACTTGCAGGGATTACTACTAGAGGTTATTAAGAGAGATAAGTAAGATGCAGAAAAGTATGTATAAACTGATTTCTTTGTATATAATATACACACAGATATACATAAACACACATATATACATTTGAATATGATTATTTGAGCATGGAGAAAATGTAAAAGATAGATTTAACATGGGTTGGGAGGAGAAGTGGATGATAATGTGGGGGCAGTGGGGAGGAAGGAAGCTGAGTGAAAAAAATACACAAAAATTAAGCAAGATTTTGACCACATTTATGCACTTTTGCATCAGAGTATGAAAATTGTTTAAATTTATAGGAAAAAATATAGTTTATTTTCTAGGAATGAGAAGAAAGACAATGTTATTATAAATGATTTGATAAGGTTAATTAATTATCACTTAGTGAGGCACAGAGAACCTCAATATTTGATATCCTGACTTGGTAAATCTCATTTACAAGAGGAAGTTTGGAGACTTAGGGTACGTGTGTGTATGATTAGACAACTTGTTCTAATAAGGCTTCCCTGGGAATTGTGGATAAGAAGAAAAGACAAGACAAGGAGGAAACTAAAGTTAGATCATTTTACCATTTTGTCTAGGGCCAGCTCTAGGTGCAAATATTTGTGTAAATTGCAGTTTATCTCCAAATGCAGAGTACTCTCATTTGTAGACATATATCATCACTATACCAATTCTGTGTGTCAGATGGGAAAAGTGTGCTATTTAAATAGGTGATTTCTAAATCAAGAAAGGATTTCAGTAGCATGAAATATTTATGGAATTGCCAGTCAAACTTCATTCCTCTATCTATGTCCACAACTACTGGCAAAGAGAGAACAATCAAATGATGATATGGGGTTTTGCCAGAAGTCCCCCACTCCTATATGAAAGTTTTAACACCTCCTGGCCAAGCATTTTTTAAGCTCTCTCAAATTTCAAAGAAAAATAGATTTACCTATTTCTCTGCTACTAATCAAAATAAAGTGAATTACTATAGGCAATAGTAATGATGGCTTAATTAAGTGGGCATAAAATAAGCATTTCATAAATATGCATTGTCTGATTGGAAATAGGGAGATTTTTTCATAGCACTTAATACTGACCCAGCTCACTTCCCATGTTCATACCTAAAAGCTTTTTCTAGGAAAGGACTGGAGGAAAGGGGATTGGAGAGGAAGAGGAATAAACATCATCACCCAGCCATGGATAGTTATAATTTAGAGATGGAATGAGGTGAGTTGTCTCTAATAGGAGCCAGAAAGCTCCTAAACTGACACTGTCAGTTTAGTAGGAAGGTACAAAATGCCAATGTAGGAATATAATTCTACAATGAAAAAAGGGAAGTCCATGGGCTCTGTATTAGTCAGCCAAAGGGGTGCTGTAGCAAAATACCAGAAATCTGCTGGGCATTATAAAGGGTATTTATTTGGGGTAGGAGCTTACAGATACCAGGCCATAAAGCATAAGTTACTTCCCTCACCAAAGTCTATTTGGAGCAAGATGGCTGCCAACATCTGCAAGGGTTCAGGCTTCCTGGATTCCTATGTTCCTGGTAACTTGCTTTTCTCTGGGTTCAAGGTTCCTTTCTTCCTGGGGCTGGCTTCTCTTTCCTCTACATGCTGAGTTCCCAGATCTTCAGCATCAAACTCTTAACATCAGAAATCCCACACTCTGTTCTTCGCCATGCCTTTTATCTGTGAGTCCTCACCCATCAAGGGGTGGGGACACAATGCCCTAATCATAACTCAATCATGCCCAGGTACAGATCAGATTACAAGCATAATCCAATATTTCTTTTTGGAGTTCATCAATTATATCAAACTGCTACAGGCTCTTTTGAGCTACTTTCCTGGAATTAGAAAATTATTTGGGCCCAGCCCAAACTGAATTCAGATTTTAGTTGAACTTTGGTTCAACTTGAACCAAAACATTCATGCATTTTTTTCATTTTGTCAGATTTTCACACCGTTTGAGTTGATTGAACACTGCAAAATTACTTCTGAATGTTTCATTTGCACCCTCCAAAAGTTCTGTGGTAACAACCACCAACACGTGTGTTTTGCTTTGTAGTTTACAAACATCGTCTCATTTTCTCTCATTGGCACTCTCAGTAGTCCTGTGAGACAGCACTGTCCATGCGGGATTATTAGTATTGTGCTAATTTGGCAAATACGGACACTGTGACTCAGGGAAAGGTATTCGTCCAAGTGTATCCAGATGATAAAAGACAGACCTGGGATTCAAGTTCAGGTCTTTTAAGGCTACAGTCCATAAGGGTACAGGTACAGGGAAATGTATTTTTTTTATATGCTACTGGTGAGAGTACCAATTGGCAGAAATTTTCTAGGAGACACCCTGGCACAAGGTATCTAAAGCCTTAAAATATGCATACCATTTGAGCTCTAAACTCCTCTTCTAGGAAATTAACCCAAGAAACTAATCAAACCAATTTACCAAAATATATGTACAAGACTATTCCTTGCAATGTTGCTGAGCAAGACACTTTGTATTTCTGAACTTTAGTTTATTCCAATCCAAAAAAGAGATAATAGCAATAAATACCACATAGAATTGTTATATGTGAAGTTTACAAAGATCAAGCACAGTACCCAATCAATAATAGTTTCCATATCACCTATTCCCAGCAGCCTAATTCTGTTAATATGGTATATGTACAAAAATTGCTTAAACTACAGGTATTTATCCTCTGACATAGAAGAAAGGAACAGATGGGAACCAAAATGCAACTCAGCTTACTCTCCATTCCATGGCCCCATGGCTGGGCTACATCTGCCAGGAGAAGAGATGCCTTTTTCTTCAGAAAGGCCACCTCTTGGTGCTCACAAAGAAGCCTTTGGCTTGCCAAGACCTGTACACCCAGAAGAAGATGCCCCCCTCTAATTTGCACCAAGACCCTTTCTGGGGCCCCCATAGCCCTGTCAGGTTTGATCCTAGAAACTGGGAACTGGGTTGAGCCTTCAGGTGAGAAGATAGGTATCCCAACTGCGGCCTGCCCGGGACCTATTTTGGTGAGCCTACCTGCAGCAGTATTTTATGAAGAAGAATCCATAGAATTTCTTTCTATCCTTCCGAAAATTGGAATCTTCCTCGATGTAGGCCTCTTTGAGCAGAGTTAGAGGGCAGGGCTATTTGCAGTCCAGCGAAGGAGGAACAATGGGTGAACTTGCCCTCAGTCCTATCGAGGTGGGTGGGGGATTTAGAGTGCTTTTGAACATTACTCCCCTCCCTGCTCCCCACTGGCCCTTTCACATTTAATTCCCAGGATGAGATCTATGAAAAGATTGTCCCAAATGAACTTCCTAAAAGCTCTTCTTTGTGTATATACCATGTGGTTTCATGCCCCTGTGCCTCTTTTTAAGATGCTCACCCCCACTGCCTGAAATCTCCAGCCTTTGCTCCTCTTCTCCTCCATGTAAACCATTCTTGAGATCCTTCCTTGGGATCCCATAGAACTTGAATTTCTTTTAGCTTTTTAACCAATTTGCCGAAATTACCAGTTTAGAGATGTAACTGGACAACCAAACAGGAAAGTCCTCCTCAGTGCCAAACTCTGTGTTCTCAGAGCTTGAGGAGCTCCATGAATGAGTGAGGCAAAGAATGAAAGGCAACCTCTGACCTATTAAAGGTTAATAATTAGCATGGGATTGGGAACAGTTGAGTGGTAGAAGAGAAGGGACAAATACCAGAGGAGGACTGGGAAAGGTCAGAGAACGTGGCATGCCTTAAACATAAAATTCCCCAGGGCAAGCCCTAGGTCCAGTATTGGAGCATTGAAGACAGAGAGCAAATGATCCGGACTGACCCAGCAGCTAATCAGTAATTGGGTCCCACCACTAAACCAGGACGGGATATCAGGGAGGAAATCGAATGGCTACTGGCAGAAAAAGAGGCTGCCAATGAGAGTTTCTTCCCTTCTTCTCAGGAACCATGTGCTTCTCAGTGTGAGATCACATCTGTGGCTCCCCAACCCTTCAATGGGATTCAGGTTAAAGTGAGGAAAATTGGTTATTCACAAAACACTTAAATGTTCCATGGAGGGCGGGGCAAAGCTAAGCTCGTGTGCGCCCAGAATATTCTGCCAATGAGTAGCCATGGCATGAAAAGCCAGCAGGAAGGATGGCGTTTAGTAAAGACGGTTCATGTAGAGAAGAGAATGTCCACCTCAGTTAACGTGGATTAGCCGGAGGACATGCTGTGGTTCATAGCAGTCGTACTTTCGGGGTGACGCTTCCTGCAGGGCTGTAATTAGAGATGGTCATATACACATACTCTGCCTTTCAGGCAGGTCAACAAACACCCAGCCTTTTCCTGTGTGTGATTCCAAATACTCCCAGCTCAGGACAGTATCAAGTTTCTATGCAGGACTTTTCTAATCCAGACAAGCTTTCCCGGCTTCAGCCAAGAAGGTTCTCAAGTTCACAGTGTGTGGGTAAGGCTGGTCAGCGCAGAGCTGAAAACAGTAAAGCTTGCCTCCGTGTGGAGGATTTGCTTATTGACCTGTCCACCACACAGCTTGAAATGAAACTGGAAGCACCAGCAACTGGGACCGCACACAATGGGACCCCAAGAAGCCATTCGTTTTTCTTTCTTTCTTTCTTAAAAACTTTTTATTTTGAAATACTTTCCAACTTACAGGACAGTTATAAAAATAATACAAACCCCATGCCGAGAACTCCAATATACGAGCCCCCCAATACCCAGATCCACTAATTTTAACATTTTGCCACATTTGCTATATCATTCTATCTAGTTCAAATACATCTTTTTTAAATATGCAAGTATACAATATACAAAATACATCTAAAAAAATAATGTGCCCCACAATCGTGTAAATTTAAGAGGGGGGGGTTCTCCTTAAACAACAACAGTTTAAATGTAAATTATAGCTCTTGCTGGGTGGAGACCTGAAAAATATGTTTGAAAAGAAAACAGAAAGAGTCTCGAGAGAAAAATGTCTGTTGTTTTAAAAGTCTGATGACGTTCTCTCATAATCTATAACAAATGTCCCACAACAATGTAAGGTGTTAGTGGAAGAGTGTTGTAAGGAAATTCTGCACATGGTGCATGATTGTTTTGTAAGTTCACAGCTTCTCTAATCATCTGGGGTGATGCTAATGCTGGTGGTCCAAGGACCACACTTTGAGTAGCAAGTCACTGGAGGCCACAAGGCCTGAAACAGGTTTGCAGGAAAATGTATATTGAGAAAAAATATGTAATCAAACATCATGGCCAAAGTTTGGGTTGAAGGGAAGTCAATACAAGCTTAAAACCACTGGGTGGGCCCCTGTGTTTGGGAACCTGGAAAGGATGAGAAAGGGGTGGCCCAAAGTCAGTTACCAAGAAAGCAAGAAGGAGATGTGGTATGCAAGGGAAAAATTTGTTTTAGGGCAAAGATCGACTCAATCAATAAATAGACAAAATGCAAAACACAAAGTCGAACTTCCATCTAGTCCAGGCCAGGTTAAGGGTGCAGGTGGGGCTCAGGAACACAGCTCTGACCCCACAACACCAGGCTCCTTCCCTATGCCCTAGATTCCCCATGGATCAGAGTGGAAACAGGGTGTCTCCAGTCTCTCCAGAAAAAGGTCACCAGGAAAGCAGTGTGTGTGTCACAAGCAATAAGTGTGCTCTTTGGGTCTGAATTAGGGTTCTTCAGGAAAACAGAACCAACAGGTAAAATCTGTAACTATTATTAGGTTTTAAAGAATTGTCTCATGCAACCATGGGGATACAAGAGTCAAATTCTGTAGGGCAGGAACTCCGATGAAGGTCCTCAAAGAGTTTCCAGGAGGAACTGGCTGTCTGAAGTAGAGAGAGGAATTCTCTCTCTCTCTGAATAGTGAAATCACTTCTCCTTTTAAGGCCTTCATCTGATTGGATGAGATGTGACTCATTGCTGAGGGCACTCTCCTCAGTTGATTGTAGATGTAATCAGTCATAGATGCAATCAACTCACTGATTAAAGTTCACAAAATGTCATTGTGGTACAATTAGCCCAGTAATTGCTTGACCAAACAACTGGGCATCATTACTGGGCCACGTTGACACAGTAGCCTAACCATCACACAGTCCAGTCTTGTCCCCGGTCTCTAATTTATTGTGAATGGTCTTGGAGGCTCTAGGAACGCAAGACAGTTCAAACCTCTGTTTTGGCTCTCTTTTCAAGGAGAGCTGTGTGATTTGTAAAGACAGAGGTTGTAGGGGAGACTGGGGCATAACGTGAAGGCAGTTTCAGGTTTTGCTATAATAAGCCTATAATGTATTGAGCTCCACTGGAACATTCCCCAGTTGCAAAGACAGATTGTTTTTGAGAGGAATCAAGTTTCTTTTGCTTAAACAGCTACTTTGTTCAAGAAGACAATTATATAATTAGTACATTTTTATCTGCAAGTAACCAAAACCCCTAAGTCTAATAACTGAAATAATAAGGAAATATCCTTTCTCAGGTACTAGGGATAGTTTGTAGGGTAGCTCCATATGACTTGATGACTTTATCATAGACCCAGTTTCTTTGCTTCTTTAGGCTCTGCTTTGCTCACTGTTAGATTTTTCCTTAAGCTGATTCCCTTCATCATCCCTAGATGGTTGCAGCAGGAATCATAGCTCAGCCTAACAAAATCAAGATCAAGAAGGAAGTATCTCTCTGAGGAACCTTTGCCAGAATCCTCTGTATTATCTATTGCTATGTAACAAAGTACTTCAAAACTTAGCAGCTTAAGACAGGGGTTGACAAACTTTCTCTCCGTAAAGAAACTGAGTTTTAGTTTCCTGGGTGCTATGACAGATACCACACAGTAAATTGGCTTGAACAATGAGAATTTATTGTCTCACAGTTTCAGAGCCTGGAAGGCTTGTTTCCTCTTGGGGTCAGGAGCATTCTGGCCAGCCAGCAATCCTTGGGTTCCTGGGCTTTCCCATCACATAGGGATGTTTGCTCCTTGTCTTCTGGGTTCCAGGTACTTCCAGCTTCTGCTCTTCCATGTGGTTTCTTGTCATAAGGCCTCAGTAATAGGATTAAGCCCATACCAGTACTCTTGGGCCACATCTTAACTAAAAATAATATCTTTAGAAGGTCCTATTTCTAATGGGTTCATACCCACAGGAATGGATTAAAATTAAGAATGTGTTTTGATTTTCCCCCTTTCCTCGGGGTACATAAGTCAACCTATGACAGCCAGATTGTAACTATCTTCAGCTTTGTGGGCCTTACAGTCTCACTTACAGTTACTTAACTCTGTCATGGAGCAGAAAAGATGCCTTAGACCGGGGATCCTTAACCAGGGGTCTGTGGAAAGATTTCAGGGGGTCCATGAGCTTGAATTGGGAAAAAAAATCAAATTATCTTTATTTTCTCTGACCTCTAACTGAAATCTAGCATGTCCTTCACTTATGAATATAGGCAATAAATAAATTACAATAAAGGTTAAGAACCCCTGCCTTAGGGCTGGTTCAAAAAAAAAAAACTTTATTTACAAAAACAAACTAGATTTGGCTTGTGAATTGTAGGTTCCTGCTCCCTGACTTAAAACAAGAAGCATTTATTATCTCACACTGATTCTGCGGGTCAAGAGTCTGGGCGCAGCTTAGTCAGGTGGTTCTGGCTCAGAGTCTCTCACGACGTTATAGTCAAGCTGTCAGCTGGGGTGGTAGTCTTCTGAATCCACTTCCAAGACTCCAGAAAGCTTCCTCTCCTCACTGCATGAGCCTCCCCACAGGGCTGCTTGAGTGTCCTTACAGGACAGCAGCTGGTCCTCAAAGTGAGTCCCCAAGAGAGAGCAAGGAAGACCTCGCCATGCTCTTCTGACCTAGTTGCACAAGCATCACTTGCATCACTTTGCATAATAATCTATTCTTTAGAATTGATTCACTTATCCAAGCACACTTAAGTGGAGGGAAACTAGTCTCTGTCTTTGGAAGAGAGGACTTTTGAAGAACTTTGGACATATTTTTAAACGATCACATCCTCCCGGCATGCCTCCCTTCATGTTTCAATGGCCACCACTATGTCACATGCATCACAGGCACCAGCAAGGAGAATGGAATGTCTATAATTGTCTGGGATAAATCAGAATCAATTCCCAGGTGTGGATTTGAGATCAAATTCCCTACAGTTAAAAACTACTTGGAGAAGGGAGTCTATCTGAAAAAGGCGGGGTTCCATTAGGATGAAAGTCAAGAGGGTGGTGGCAACAACGAACTCCTGATGTCTTGGCCAAGCATGTGCGCCAATCCTTCCTTCCTTTCTCCCTCCCTCCCTCCCTCCCTCTCTTCCTCCCTCCCTCCCTCCCTTCTAGTAGCAAGAGAATTTAATGTAAGGTGAAAGAAAGTACACACTCAAGACGGGAGGGTCATCTTATAAAGGTTTAGGGCTTTACCTTCCTCCCTACTTTATGCAAAAGAGGGCTTGAATGTTGTTCCCTCTTTATGCAAAAGAGGGATTGAAAATGACTGCTTTTCACTTGCTCCATATTCCTGCCAGCCTGAGTGGGAACGATCCAGGCGAGGGGTCAGTGGAGCGTGGGGTGATCAGATGATGGGCAGGCCTTTTGTCATCTGGTATCTCCCAGCACTAGGCATTGGGTGGGTGATTCTCCACTGCAGTTAGGTATTCGCTGATGGTAATTTTTCCATTGGTCCTCCCCCATGGCCAAGTTATCTCCATTCTCCTATCTTTCCCGACCTCATTCCCCCTTCAGAGAATTCCATTCCATATTCTTAAAGCATGACAAAGGAGGATGATCTGTCTTCTCTAACAACTTCATGCTGTCATTGTCTCTAGCTACTAAATCTAAAGATTCCAAGGGAGGTTTGGCTGGGAGGTTTTCCATTGGGACTGGAGGAAATTCTTGCATGACCATCATCCTAATGTGATGCTGCTGATGTCTGGAAGATACAAATTGAGTTAGGTTGAACAAGCAGGTCCCGAAGTTTAAGAGGAGGATGATCAGAACTAATGGCCCAAGGAGGAAAAGGAACCAAGTGAGGGAGGGAAAAACAGATCTTACAAAGAATCAAGCCCTAGTTTATTGGTAATTTGGCTGGCTGTTTCTGTATCACCAGTAGCAATGATAGCAAACAAGGTTTCAGCAGTTCCCTCTTTAGAGAAAGTATTGAGAGAGGGAAATGTACCCAGAAAGAAACAGGGTAACCAGTGGCTGAATTGTTCTTAACTATTAGGGGTATGTGAAAGGATGTACACGGTAGCCATCCCTTCCACCCCGTAGGGATGTTATCATTGAGCTGAGGCTTGATATGGTATATCCAACAGTCTGATTGATCGTGGGTAGTTGCTACAGTGGCAGTCCAGTCAAGGAAGACATTAGAAGCCCTGTGAATTTGGAAAAGAAGCCTAAGGGTGCAAGCACAAATGTTTAGTAGAGGCCTGGGAGGAGGGGGAGAATTTCTCCTATGAGTAAAATAACAATGGAACCTTCTCCTGTAGGCCCTAGGACATATGCTTGGAGTAGGCAAGATCCAGGCTTACAATACCACATATGTTAACCGTCCATAGGAGCAGGCAGTAAAGCCAGTTGTGTTTCTTTAGGTTCTATCCACATCACTCTGGCAAGTACTGGCCCTGGTGGTATGTCATTTTTGCAGTTGACATAATGTTGTACCTTCAGCCCTCATGAGAACAGGAAGGCTGGTTCCAGCGTTCCCCCAGCCCATTGCTTAGCACCCTCTGGCTCTAAGAGACAGAGCCAGTCTGGAGGCAGGTCCGCTGTAGGACTAGGAGACCAAGCCATCACTGGCTGGCAAAGCCGTGGGAGTCTTCGGCAGCAGGGTATTTCCATTCCCTTTGGGGGCATTGTTTTAGGGGCTGTACCAACAGCCATGCCAATAACGCAAACGAAGAGACACCATGTGCAGTAGTTGGAGCCTAGTCTCAATGTACAAATCTATTTGCCAATCCCTTAAGGTATGTTGGTTTTGTGCCCACTGCTGTAAGCCACCAAATGTGGTTGGAGCCATTAACAGGCCTCACAATACTGTATGACATGAACTAGGTCAGAATATTTACTGGGAATGTCTAGTGTCTCAGCCAGGCACCATCCTGTGGCAGCTCCTCTACAGTCACTCTTTTTGGGTAGCCATAAGGCAGCTTCTTCATCATTTTCAGAGCTGGCTAACTTTAGCTCTGAGTTCCAGTAATCATACAGGTACTTACAAATGCTAGGGAGCTATCAGGTTACACACAAAGAGCAAAGCATCCCAGGATTTAGAAGCAAGCAAACAGAACCAGAGCCCAGGAATAAATGTGACTGCTGCAAGAGCTTAAAATCTAGGCCCTAATTTCCTTAAGTAAAGCTGCTTCTGGAGGTCATTAGCTACTATTTATGGAAGTTTTGTTTCATTTTACTTTTACACTTTTACTAAGATTATGTTAATCCACAAGTATTCTACTTCAGCAGTACAGGAAAAACCTATTTTCCTAATTATTTCATGAAAACTTAAGACTTTTAGTGGGGTTAATATTAATTCCCCCCTACCACCACCTTAATATAGATTGAGGTGGCATTTGGCAGGTTTCCTTGTTATGAAGTTTCTTATTTATTATCAATATTAATTCAGATTTCTACTTAATACTGATATCCTGGCATCATTCATTTACATTGAAGATACTTCAGTTTAGAAAAATGCTTTTACAGACTTTCCATATCTACACATAACTACACAGACTTAGTTATTTCACTCTAAGGCAAACTTCATCTGTAACAGATGAAACTTACTTTCACAAGCATTCTGCAACTTTTTTTTTAAGGAGGTACCAGAGATTGAACAGGACCTTGAATGTGGGAGGCAGGCTCTCAACCACTGAGCTACATCCACTTCCTACAGCTTTTTATATTCATTCAGGTTTTGTCCTACTTATTCCTGCCCTCAGGAAAACCAGTCATTTTATTTTAGGACAAAAACATACTCGCTTAAACAAGCTTATGAAATCTTAAGCATTATTGACTATGAGTTTACTTCCACAAACCTTTTTCTTCTTTCTATATCCATTTAAATCTCATCTTATATCCCTCATTGTGTTCTGTGAAAAGTAGTCATTACACTTTGGAACAGATCTATATTCTCTTCTATACCTTAATTTCATTAAATACAAACTTACAATTTTCATTATCATAAAGAGCTAATAAATATAATGCTAATTGATTTCATTTGTATCCATATAAACCTATGGAGATTATACCCAAGTTGATTAAAATTGAAAAAAATTATGGTTTATGCAAGAAATATTTTTTTTCTTTTCCTCCATTGAAGACTAAAACCTCTTTTTCATAATATTCTTAAAATTGAGAATAACCTCAAAAGCATACTGACTACCAGGCTCTGGAATATATTATAATTGTTCAATTCGTTTCAATCATAATTTAGAAAAACCTTTCCATAGCTTTCAAGGACTTTTCTTTTTTACTTACCACCTGACAATTAGATTATTAATTATCCTCATCCTAGGCTGCTGAAAGGTTAAAATTGGGTAATTACAGGACCAACCATGAAAACCAAGGTTTATTCTATAACATTTCTCTGCCCTTATCATTTTTTAAGCTGCTGTGTGTGTGTGTGTGTGCTTATTTATTTTTAGAGATTTATTTTATTTATTTCTCTCCCCTTCCCTGCCGTTGTCTGCTCTCTGTGTCCGTTTGCTGTGTGTTCTTCTCTGTCGGCTTGCATTCTTGTCAGGTGGCACCAGGAATCTGTGTCTCTTTTAGTTGCGTAATCTTGCTGCACCAGCTCTCCGTGTGTGGTGCCACTCCTGGGTGGGCTGTGCTTTTTTCGCATGGGGCAGCTCTCCTTTCAGGGTGCACTCCTTGCACGTGGGGCACCCCTACGTGGGGGACACCCCTGCGTGGCACAGCACTCCTTGCACACATCAGCACTGTGCATGGGCCAGCTCACCACACGGGTCAGGAGACCCTGGGTATTGAACCCTGGACCTTCCATATGGTAGGCAGACGCTCTATCAGTTGAGCCACATCTGCTTCCCTATTTATTTTTAAAGATACTTAGATTATACAAATGTCACATAAAAAATAAAAGGGATTCCCATATGCCCCACTCGCCATACTTCCCACATTTTCCCACATTGACAACATCCTTCATTAGTGAGGTATATTCATTGCAATTGATGAACACACATTGGAGCATTGCCACTAAGCATAGAATAAAGTTTACATTGTAGTTTACACTCTTTCCCACCCAATTCTGTAGGTTAAGGCAAGATTCATAATGGCCTGTATCTGTCATTGCAATGTCATTCAGGACAATTCCCAAGTTCCAAAAATGCCCCTCAATTACACCTGTTTTACCCTTTCCCTGCCCTCATTACCTCCAATAGCCACTGCCTCCACATCAATGATATAATTTCTTCCATTGCTAGAATCACAATAAGTCTATGATAGAATACCAGTAAGTCTACTTTAGTCCATAGTTCATTACCCAATCCTGAGGATTCTGGGATGGTGATGTCCACTCCACCTCTAATTGAGAGGGGGCTGTGATCCCATAGGGCCAATGAATGGAACTCTCTTGCATGCAGTTACAGACTCTCTCAGTTTCTTGGTATGGTAGTTGCCCATCATTACCTCTATGTTAGTTGACCTGGGTGGGACCAATGAACTAGAGAGTAGGTGTGGCAACTCTGTTGAGATTAAGGGCCCAGCTGGCATATGGGCAGCTCAAAGATTTAAGTCTCTTGGACATATGCCTACCAACTCTAGTACTAATTATAGGTTCAAATAAAAGGACAAAAAAGCCATGTGTAGGGAAACCATAGCTGAGTCCAACTCTGTCATTCTGGGGAGCATACATTCCAAAGTAGGGACCACTGGGAAGACACCAAACTCCTGAACTACCTGCCCTGACTATCGTGTCTGGATGTCTCCTAAGCCCTTAGGAGCCCTGCTATTTGGGGGAGTATCTACTTTGGCAGTCAAAGAGATCCTACTGAGATGTGCATAAGCATAACTCCTGGAATGACCTCCCTACTCACTTTGAAGTCTCTTAAACATATAAACTCATTTGTCTTTACCTTGTCTCCCTTTTGGTTAAGGTCTTTTTCCAGTTGCATTGCTAGTTGGTGCTTGGTAGTAATCCCTTGGTGCCAGGGAGACTCATCCTTGTCTTGTCCCAGGTTAAGTTGCTTTTTATTTTTTACATTTTTAATAATTTAAAAAAATTTTAAAGTAGTTTATATTACATAAATGTCACATAAAATATATAAGGGATTCCCATATGGCCCACTCCCTCCCCCTTCCATACTTTTCCACATCAACAACATCTTCACTATTATGATACATTTGGTACAATTCAACAGGTATTGAAGCACTGTTACTTAATTTCCAGGCCTAGTAGACAGGGTTCTAAGCTAAACTTACTGTATTAATCAGCCGAAGGGGTGCTGATGCAAAATACCAGAAATCTGTTGGCTTTTATAAAGGATATTTATTCGGGGTAGAAGCTTACAGTTACCAAGTCATAAAGCATAAATACAGTAATTAAACATTCCATTTTCAAGTTATGTTTCTCCATCCTTCAATTTATATTGTGGCCATGAAGTATTGCAGAAAAAGATTAGATTTTTTCCACTTTAGGCCACCCAGCTGGAAAGCACTCCAGAGTTTCAACTGGCACCCAAGAGGGGTCCTTATTTTCTACAAGGTCCATGTTGACCCATGAAAGAGGAAGATAAAAAAGAGATATAGTGGGTTCTCACGGAGTGTTCCCGAATGAGTGTGACATCCCTACAAGGACTCCCCCTTCACTTCCAGGGTTCCAGTTTGAGACTTAGCATCCCAGGTCTTTACTGACCAGGGGACCCTTAGGCATCCCTGGAGCCTAACAACTGCTTCAGTGTTTCTGAAGTTTAAGAGGACAGTAAGTTTAAGAGCTGGCAGTACTAAAATGGCTGTCCAGTTGCCTCTAATTGAGACAGATACGGGTCAGAAAGGTTTCTAAAATAAAGAAGCAAATGTGTCCCTAAAGGGTGCTTCTGAGGGTATCTGAACCATCTTTAGAGTAATTCACAAGGGTTTGGAGAGAATGTGCCTTGGAAGGAGATGGGTCATACCCCATGACCAACACCACATCTGTTTCTCCCCAGCAAACTGGTGAGGTCAAGAATTGTGATAGCAAAGGTGGATTTTCCAGATGGTGGAAAAATCAGCTAACTAGCATTAACAGATCACAGAGAGTAGTTAAGTGAGAGGTCCTCATGCTCACCTGTTTGTGGTTGGACCATGGACTGCCACAGAAACAATAGAAGACCCCTGAATGGTGGATTGGGCAGCAGGGACCTACTCTGTGGAAGAAGAAGCTTGATGTCTCAGAACCAAAGAACATATCTAAGCTGTGAGTAAAGGTCGCGAGTAGTAAAGAGACAAAGCACCAGAGAGGGGTTCTTTTATGGCAGTGGGACAGGAAAAGTGGTCCGTGACCACCTTCTTGACTCAGGTAATTTCCCAGTCAGACCTCTATGGATGGTGTCGGCCATCAGCCATGTGGTCCTTGAATCTGCATGGTATAAGGAACAAGTTCTCTACCACCCTCCAGGGAGAGGTCCATGGTCAGGCAGATGGGCTGAGATTATGTTCTGTGGTAGAAAGGATAGAGCACAAAGGAGTAGGCAGGCAAGGCCAGGGCCAGGTAGAAAAGGCCAACAGGCCAATACTTTCTTCTCCTGTCCCTTTGCAGATCGCCAAAATCTGATGTCAGAGAGGCCCTGGGAGGTCTTGGAGAAAGACCTCAGCCTAGGATAGGAGGGTTCTTGACACAGTCATGAGAAAGAATTCAAGGACTAGTCATATAGTAGCAGGAGAATTTAATGTAAGGTGAGAGTGTACACTGACAATGGGAATGCAGGTGTGCTAGTACAAGTCACATGAGTAACTGTGCTCCACGTCCAATAACTTAATCTTAGCCTTATTCTTAAGGCCTAATCTCCATCATGAACTTAATTTCCCTGTTTCTTGGGGCTCAGTTGAGTCATGGACCTAAAACCCCCAAGAGTCTTTTATACTTGTGCTCCTAGGGAGCCACAGGTCTGCTGCATGTGATTCTACAGTCTGCACTACGAAAAGAAGACGCTGATGTGAGAAGGAGAGCAGGCTGTACTCAGCTGTGATTAAGACATACTCAGGCTGTACTCAGCTTACCAAGCCTTATTCCCAGAGGAGCCAGATAATTTTTGGCAGTTACCCACCCAAAAGGGGCACCTCTGCAGGGATCCATAAGGCACCATATGTGCCAGCAATGACCCTCGGAAGTTGATTGTTTATATGGTGTATGCCCAATCTTGGTATATTTGGCAATCATTCCAGCCTGTTGAGATATTTTTTTTTATCCTGACTCTAACATCTACCACATTCTCTCTCTCTGTTGTTCCCACTTATAATTTCTAAACAAATACACATATATTAGGGGTAAAGGTTCGCAGTTTTTACAGAGATGTGATTTGAAAAAAGATTAGGTCTTTTTTGTTTATTTGTTTGTTTGTTTGTTTAGGAGGTACCAGGGATTGAACCTGGAACCTCACACATGCAAAGCAGGCTCTCAAAACCATTGAGCTACACGCACTCCACTGGATCATATTGTTTTATATCATCATTTAAGTCATGGATAAATATTTTAAACAAGGCCAGACTGAGAATGGAACCTTGAGGCAGACAAACACTGATCCAATATCATCACTGTTGAGATACCATTATGACTTGACCTCATTGCTTCTGGATCTAATCCCAAACTGAACATTATGTGTCAGGTACTATATCTGTTAGGCTGCTTCTAAGATGGCCCAAGTGACCCACCTCTCAGTTTTCTGTGTGAATCACATCTTGATCACAGTTTGTAAGAGACTCTGAACCAGAGCCATCCAGCTAAGCTGCACCCAGCTTCCTGACCCACAGAAACTGAGATAATAAATGTTTGCTCTTTTAGACTGCTAATTTTACTACACAGCAATAGATAACTATGTTGGTTTGAATCTTTTGTGGACCCCAGAAAATTATGTTCTTAAGCTATCCTATTGCTGTGCATGGACACCTATTTTATGTGGGGCCTTTGATTAGATCATTTCCTTAAGGGTCTTTGCTTAGATTGCAGGACCCAGGGTGGGTCCTAATCCCTTGCTAAAGTCCTTTTTAAATGGAGGACTAAAAGCAGAGACACATAGAAAACTTGAGCAGAGACCGAGAAACCCCAAGAGGCTAAGAGAGAGGCCTAGAAGAGGGAAGAGATGAACCATATACCTATAACCCACAGCTGAGCCCAGGGAGAAAGTTAGCCTGGAGGGGAAGCTTGGAGTAGAGACCCAGACCAGAGAGTCATCATTGTTTCTTGCGACATGGAAGGAGTCCAGGATCACCTGCAGGCAACTTTCAGTGAGACAGCATCTCCTGATGATGCCTTGATTTGGACATTTTCACAGCCTCAGAACTGCAATCTTTTAACCTAATAGTTTACCATTCTAAAAGCCAGCGCATTTCTGATACATATTGCATTGGCAGCCTTTAGCAAACTAAGACAATAACTAAAACTTCCTGCTAGGTGATTTGAATATAGATATCTCTAAACTTGTAACAACAAATAACCCTGCAACTGAGATATTATCATCCTCATTTTACAGATGAAGAAACAGAGGATCAGTGTTTTTATGACTTGCCCAAGTTCAAAACAGCTAGTAAATGACAGGACTGGAATTTTAACTCCAATATGACTCTACATAATTTTCCACTAGCAATTAATTACTCCTTCAACTATTTATATGACCTGGAGCAAATTGCTTCAACCTCTTACTGGTCAGTTTCTTCATCAGTAAAATTAGGAGACTAAAACAGATTATTCCACTCTAATGTTGTCAGATTTCATAACCCCTCCTCACCTTTATCCATGGCCTAAGAAACAAATTTAGATGATCTTTATAATAAGGAATGTTGAGGGAAGACAGTTTTAAGATATTTGTTTTAGCTGAAGCAATGCAGTGAAGTTGAAAACTATTAAGCATATCTCCATCCTACAACTATATGTAGCTGATGCCGACAGCTCCCTATACATCCCAATGCTGCCACTTAGAGGATAAAGAGGGGAGGAGATCTTAAAAAGACTAAAACAAGTCTTCCATCCTACTCTGACCAACTGCTAGGCTGCAATCCCTTCACAGTGATCTTCCCAGGTGGTAATGAATGTGCAAAATTTACTTTTGCTACAATTCAGTATACAAACTCTGAATGTAGTGATGCCCAAGAAACAGAACATGTAGGGCATTGCAAGGAAAGAGGTTAGCATAGTGTCAAAAAGTGACACTGTGATCAACAGTGTGATCACTGCGAATATATTTTTATATTAAGATGTTTTACTTTACTATGACTTGTTGTCCTTATCATGGACTTTCTGTGCATTCTGTTTTGTATCTTTAAGCCCCTTCAAGTGTGCCTTCAAAAACTCTAGTATTTTAAACAGTGCTTCAAGCCCAAAAAAGATGGGGAGTCACTACCTAAACTCTAGGACAATGGCCTGACTTGGTGGGGCAGGAGTCTCCTTCAGTATAAGCCATATAACTTGACCTGCCATTTTGGAGTCATACAGAGTTAAAGGAATACAGATATTCAACTCTATTCTGATGAAGACACTGCTGTTATCATAAATAAGGATGCAAAATCCAGATGAATAAAGAGATAAAGTAGATAAAGACACAATAAAAAATTATTTAGGGCTAAATAATGTTTGGCAATGCAAACTAGCATAAAGCTTATGGACTCTGCTATATAATCTTTCATACATTCATTTCTTCAGCAGCTTTGGCACTTACTAGTTAGGTGAGCACAAACAAGTTATTGGCCTTCTCTGAGTCCTAATTTCCCCTTTGGCAAATTAGGGAGTTTTAACACTTCCCTTACATATTATTGTGACATTAAAGAAAGATTTTAAAATATTGCATGTTTGAAAGAAGAGTGCACAATGGTGCAAACATTGAGAACCCAATAAAAATTCCATTCCTTCCTTTGCATACCTTTTTTTTCTTCAAGAAATTTAAACATGCTGTATGTTTTTGAAAGATCATTCCAGCTGCTCTATGGGGAGCTACTTAAATAGGGAGGAATGGAAAGAGAGAGGTGGGTCAGGAAGCTACCACAGTTGTCCAGAGGGGCCATAATAATGGGTAGGATTCAGAGGATACCAACGGAAAAGAAGAGAAGTAGTAGACTTGGGATGTCTCTTAAAGGCAGCACAGAAAATAAATAAATAAATAAAGGCAGCACAGACAGAACTTCCTGTAAGGAGGGAGGAGAACCCTCGTCAACATTTTTATTTAGCTTGTTTCATCCCTGAAAAAGAGGACTTGACCCATAGATGCTGTCTAGACCAGCACTGTCCAATAGAACTTTCTGCAATGATGGAAATATTCTGAGTGCTGTTCCACAAGGCAGACACTAGCCATATGTGCCTGTTAAGCACTTGAAATATGGTTAGTGTGCCTGGGGAAATGAATTTCTTATTTTGTTATATTTCAATTAATTTAAATTGCTATAGCTCCCTTGTTGGACAACGTAAGCCTAAGTAATAAACAGCCTCAGTGTTTTTCCCTATAATCCCTTCTACTTATACAGATACAACAATTTATAGAATGCAGTTTTGCTTTTTCCTGTACCTTTATACTCTTGTCCAACCTTAACTGTTCAACCAGTATCCATGAGTTGAGCAAAAGCCTGAAAAGAATTATCAAAACTCTTCTACTACTGTTAATTTCAATATTATATAGTTAATGGAAAACCTATTTTCACCAATTGTAAATACCATATAAATTACATCATTGTATATTTTACTTTAGTTGGAATAGTGCACCTCTGTTTAGTTTGTGAAATCGGTTTATGTGGAATTTCTTGAGTAACGTATCATAGTACTTGACCATAAAACCTATAGGAGAATGATTAATTTCAAAATGAGTCTGAGGGTCTATCTTCTGACCTAAGAATCAAAGTTGTCATTGCACCACAGACATTTAGAAGGCATCCCAAAGACAACTTAAGGAGAATTAGTGGTGATAAGATATTGATAATAATTTCTAATTTTGTTCTACCTCCTTATATTTCACACACAGTATAGAATCCCTATCTTTTCTCCCCTTCTCTTCTTTTCTAATTTTCCTTAAACAAAATCCAGATATCTGTCTTCTGCTATACCATACTTAGAGAACTCAACAATGTGATCAAATCCAAAGTTCTCATCGAAGCTGCATTTAGGAAGAAGTCAAAGTCCCTACCATGACATGCATACTCCTGCCATATTCCTCCCATTAGATACTTACAGCAAATATTCTTTGTTTCTGTCTTCCCAGCATCACTTTGATCCTTTCTTCTAACTGCCACCTGTTCTTCCCTAAGGTAATATCCCCTCCCTCTTTCCTGGGATCTTGGTGGGACAGCCAATCACAGTACTCCTTCCCTGACAGTCATTGGCCTAGGAAGGCATATGATGCAACCTGGATCAATCGGAGTTCTTACCTGGGATTTTATACTCATCCTAGAAGAAAGGAAACCTCACTTTTCTCTGCAACAGCTAAATTGGGATGATGGAAACCATGAGCTGTCTTTAACCATGCCCTGTGATCACCCAACAACATGGAGGAAGCTCCATGTGAAATGAGAGAGAATGTCAGCACACAGAAGGAAGTAGAGGAGATAGGAAAGCAAAGAGACAGATTTGATGATTTTATTTCATTTCCCCTGAGACTAGCCCCACCCATGGACTTCCAGCCCATCAGGCAAAAAGTCCCCTTTTTCACTTAAGCTCTTATGAGTTGGGTTTCTGCCACCTGTAACCAAATGCATCCTGTAAAATATAGTGCCTCTCTGAACTCATAGGGAACCTTGCTCCTCTCATTCCCTATGCTCCAGTGATACCCAAACATTCTCTCTGGTTGCTGTGCTCTCTCATTGCTGGGCCTTTGAATGTACTATTCCTCTGCCTCAAGCTCTTGCCTTCAGATCTCAGCTCAAACATCCCTTGCTTATGGAGTTCCTTCCTGATACTTAGGTGAAGGTAGTTCAATCACTATAAGTACCCAAGGCACACTGTGCTTCCCTTTGTTATAAGTGCCTGTTTAATGCTTGTTTTCATCACTAGACTCCAAGCTCCATAAAGCCAGGGACTGTACTGATCTTGTTCACTAATGTATTCCCCAGCATCTAGAATAGTGTCTGGCCCAGTGTAGACAATGAGTGAAAATTTTAAATGAACAAATAAATGAATGGTGTTTTCTCTTACACTTTTTTCATTTGGACCTGACAACAAAACTATGGGTATTTTCAGTATGTTGTCAAAGAACAGTGTATTATTTTCATCCCCACTTTAAAACAGAATTAACCTGATAGACATTAAGTTCTTCTAAGAGTCCACAACTCAAATGCCAATTACTAGGCAACTGCTGTGGTATTCCCAACTCTTAATGTACTGCACTTCTTACTATAAACACCTGCTTCCAAAAATATTTTCCATACCAAAAAAAGTAAGATCCTCAAGTGCAGCCAGGATTGAGTATCACTGTTCCAAAATCACCTTCTTACTTTTTATCTTAGAAACAACTGATACACCGGGTGGTAAACAGCTGATTGTTGCAGTCTCTGTGTGTGCTAATTCTAATTCTCTTAATGAAATGGTTAGTGCCTTGAAACTTTAGTCTTGCTTCTCAAAGCATGGTCCCTAGATGAGCAGAATCAGCATCATCTGAGAGCTTGTCAGAAATGCAAAATCTTAGGCTCCATCCGAGGCCTATTGAATCAGAAGGCACATTTTAATTAGATTGCAGGCGATGTCAATATCCAGACAATGTTGAGAATTATGTTCTGGAGTATTGGGTCACACTAGATAAGTTTGAACCAGGACATTTGCATTCATGGCACATGGGATGAGGGGAGACTGTAGGTAAGGAAAATGTTTAATACTAGCTGATGCAAATATTGCACCCTTAACAACTAAAGAAACTACTTGCTCTGTTGTCTGAGCAAAGCAGGCTATCAAACCAACTGGTGTATGTAAAAGTTGTTGTCCCAGCAGTGGTTCTTAAAGTATGATCCCCTGAAGCAACAACATAAGCAACACCTGGGAACTTGTTAGAACTCACATTTTGAGACCCAACCCTGGCCCTCCTGAGTCAGAAACTGTAGGGATAAGGCCCAGCAGTTTATATTTTAAGAAGCTCCCCATTTGATTCTGATGCATGCTAAAGTTTGAGTTATCCTGCTCTAGGGTTTCTCAAACTCATTATTAACATTTTAAGCCAAATAATTCTGTGGCAGTTGGGGGATAGGGAGTGGAGAGTAGGACATTAGGGGGTTGTCCTGGGCATTGTACAATGCTTAGAACCATCTGTGGCCTTTACCTATTAGATTCCAGTAACATTCCCCTAGCTTTGAAAACCAAAAGTGTATCCAGATATTGCCAAATATCCCCTGGGGGACAAAATCACTTCTGTTGAGAACCACTAGTCTAGAGAAATAACTATAGCCTAATCTAGCCCCACCCTAAACTGTGATATATAAACATTCGCATATATATATAACATAAATGCATCTAAGTATTCACAGATACAAACACATGACTGCAGCAGTTTGATATGGTTATGAATTCCAAAAATAGATATTGGATTATGTTTGTAATCTAGTCTGTACCTGGGCATGATTGAGTTATGATTAGGCCTTGATTGGGCCACGTCATTAGGGCGTTGTGGGTGGGGACTCACAGGTAAAAGGCATGGCCAAGGACAGAGTTGAAGGTTTTTAATGTTGGAGTTTTGATGTTGGAGTTTGATGCTGAATCTTTAAGCTGGAGCCTTGGGAAGTAAGCTCACAGAGAAGCAAGCCCCAGGAAGATTGGAACCCTGAGCCCAGGAAGAAGCAAGCCCAGGGAAGAAAGGAATCTTAAACCCAAAGAGAAACAAGACCCTGGAAGGGAGGAAGCCTGAACCATCACAGACGTCAGCAGCCATCTTGCTCAAACACATGAAAATAGACTTTGGTAAGGGAAGTAACTTATGCATTTATGGCCTGGTATCTGTAAGCTCCTACCCCAAATAAATACCCTTTATAAAAACCAACCCGTTTCTGGTATTTTGCATCTGCAGCCCTTTGGCTGACTAGTACAATGACAATGAGATATAAACATTTAAATAGTTTACAGTTTACAAAGCAATTTCACATATGGGTCATTTGATGCTCATGCTAATCCTATAAGGAATGTAATTTTCATCATTCTCATATCATTGATTAAACAGATTCTTGCAGATTGCTTGACATGTCCAAGGTCACTGCTTGCTAAGTGTCAGAGCTAGAACTCAAAGTCAGGTCTTTCTTTCCCACAGATAAAGAGAATTATCTTATTAAATGGGTTATACAGGGGATAGTTCAACCTTTTCTTTAATAACATCATTTTCTCCTGATAAAAATTCAAAAGTAGATGAGAAATAATAGTTGTAGGAACACTTAGATTTTTCAATATTAAAAACTTGTTGTATATCTAAAATGGGTAAGTGTATCAATAGATGTTGGCGTGAGTCATAAGGCTATTATTCGGCAATAAAAATCTTGTGATTGTCATTATAGGCCTTAGTTAGAGATACAGAAGAGATTTGCATTCAAATCAAAGAAGGAGAAAAAGAGCACAACTAAACAAATTCAAGATGAGTCTTCCTTCCCTAAACCATACCACCTAGTAAGAAAGTGAAATCAAATCTTAGGGCATTGTCTGAACAAGGCGGATGCCCAGAGGCATCTGCCAGGCTCTGTCCCAGGTCACGACAAGATGGCATGCTGTCCAACCAGCATTAGGTTCCCATGAGACAGTGTGCAAAAAGCCTGCAAGACACATGACCTTCAGAAAGGGGATGAAATACTCTTAATCAGTGTTTTATAGCATAAAGGACTTCAGAGTTCAACATGAATAAATCCTCCATGAGCAATTTAGGAGCTGTGCGGCCTAAGACAGATAACTTCTCTCTCTGTGCCCTAGTTTTTGCATCCCAAAATTGGGGTTTATTCATTTATTAACACCTACCATGTGCCAACCATTCTTTTAAGAGTCAGGAACATAAAAATGAAGGATATGTTTGGTACAAACTCAGGGAAATTACATTTCATTTGGCAGAGAAATATAGTTTTAAAAATTTATTAATTAGCATGAAAATTTTCAGGGAGTATTAAGTGTTATGATGACTATAAAATAGGAAGAGATACGATACAAATATAGAGGAGGTTCTTCAGACCGAATTTTCAAGGAAAGGCTCTCTGGGGAGGTGAGATTTAATCTGGGCCCTGAACAACCAGAAAGAGCCATCCTAGCTAAGACCTGGGGAAGGGGAGGTCCCAGGCAGAGGAACAGCTGGTGCAAAAGCCCCATTTGAGAATGAGCTTCACAGGCTCCAAGAACAAAAGAAAGTCATTAAGGCTGTGACTGAGCAGTGGGAAAGCAGCAGGACATGAGGCCAGAAGAGTTGGCAGAGGCTGGATCACACTGGTCCGTACAGGCCCTGGTACGCAGTTTGATATTTAAAGTACAATGAGGAGTCATTAGAGGGTTTCCATCTGGTTGGTTATGGAGATTAATGAGACAATGTACACTAAAGGATCAGCACAATGCATGGCATAGGGTGAGCACTCAGCAAAGGGTAGCATCATCAACATTATCTTCATCATCATCATTGTTATATGATTAAAACCCTGACTTATACTATCATAAGTGAGGTCCAAAAATATTCATTCATGTAAAATTCAGGGTTAAGTTACTGCAAGATTAATGAAATGAGAACAGGGCCTGAACAGGACAGGAGTTAAATGCCAACCACTGCATAGTCAAATCCTCTCTATTTTGGACATGTTTTACTCTATTATCTTTCTTACCATTTTCACCATCAGTACTGTGATCAATTAAATCAAAGTGAAATCTTAGGTTGGCACTGTTCACCATCCTTGCTTTTTGCAATCTGAAAAGTCTAATAGCAATCTGCCTATGGCAAAATGTGTCCAAAAGATCTATACTAGGAAGCAGACTTGGCCCAGTGGTTGGGGCATCCGTCTACCACATGGGAGGTCTGTGGTTCAAACCCCGGGCCTCCTTGACCTGTGTGGAGCTGGCCCATGTGCAGTGCTGATGTGCACAAGGAGTGCCCTGCCAAGCAGGGGTGTCCCCATGTAGGGGAGCCCACACACAAGGAGTGCACCCTGTAAGGAGAGCCACCCAGCATGAAAGAAAGTTCAGCCTGCCCAGGAATGGTGCCACACACACCAAGAGCTGACACAAGATGACGCAACAAAAAGAAACACAGATTCCCATGCTGCTGACAATAACAGAAGCAGACAAAGAAGAACATGCAGCAAACACACACAGAGAACAGACAACTGGGAAGGGGGAGAAATAAATTTTTTAAAAATGTATTTTAAAAATGATCTATACTAAATTCTATGGTCACTATGGAATTTTCAGAAACATTCCTTAATTTCCCCAAAAGCATCTCTGGCTAAGTGAACTTTCTATTTCCCAGACTTAGTGGACATCCTTCCATTTTTTCTCAGAGCCAGTGGGCAGTAAATGCATACTGAACTGAGAACATTTGGAAGTCTGTTTCAAGTTGGAACACACATGGGCAGCTCAACCGATTTCCCTGGCCACACTTTACCACTTGTGCCTTCCCTTTCCATAGGAACACTATATAAAGCAATCTTTACCCAGAGGATTATTTGATTTACTAAATCATGGTTTATTTTTTCCTTGGGATATTATATGCTATTTTACAGCCAATTTTCAAAAGTCTTTAAAAATGTGGCTACTGGGCTTTGTATTAAGGGAAAGAACTTGTGTCCCAGGGTTTCAATCAGCACCTTAACCAACAGGCTCCTGATCTCCCTCAGACTGCCCAAAGATGGCCAACCGCAATAGTTAGCTAAGAGACTTCCACAGCTCCTTTCTTTCTGCTTCATATCTACTTTTTTCCTACCCTATTTTCAAGAAAAACAGGATTATAGATCCAATCTTATGGGAAGAAGTTGGAAGAGGGTAGGCTTACAGTAAGAGCAGTCACCAATTCCCACATAACTTCTAAAGGTGCCATGATCTGAACCATCTGGTTGCTCTGAGTGATAATACTTTAATACCTGAGTTGCCTTGAACAGGAAGTAAAAAAGAGTTATGAATATGATAAAGCCATCACAACATTGCCTCAGCTAACATACTATGTTCTTGACATTCAATTAATGTTAAGTGCAGTAACAATTCCCTCATATATAATCTCAGGGGTATGAAGTTTTCTACATAAATGAATTTTCCAGACAAGTGAAGTTTACTCATTCAAGGACCAAAGGGTGTTTTAAAATTTTTAATCATTTTTATAGAATTTAAATGTATTTTACATGTTCAGTGACAATACAAACAAGGTACAAGAATCATTAATATTTTGCTTATTCAGAGCCAATTTTCACCTTAAGTGTGATAGACTGATACAGGCAATGGGTTTCACTAAAGAGCCCCAATTATGTTTTTCTAGTTCTTCAGGTCTCCTTTAAGTATGTCAGATCCTTGTCTGTCTGACTATTTGCTGTCACTTCTTGCTACTATCAGTCTGTCTGATTGCTCTTAGCTTGTGCATTTCCACATGTTACCATTTACTCTGAGTAAGAAATAAGACTAGAAAGCTTGTTGAATGAGTGGCATTATTTTATAGCGAGTCTCAACCAAAACGTGCAAGTAAGAACCTAAGAATCATTCCATATCTCAAATAAAAAGAAACTGCATAGACTTGGAGACAGACCTCTTTTCTTGCCAACTATTTATTTTTATTTTGTGTTTATTTGGCCAAGTCTGAGAATCATCTGGAGAAATGACTGTTTCTTTGTGACTCTCATTTCTTGCTTCCAATTTATAAACAGAATTTCTTATTCTTCTTGGAAAATTAGAAAGTTAATTCCTAGCTGTTGCTAGAGTATATTTTCCTAAATTGGTAAAAATCATTCAACGGGAATCCTAATATAAACCTGGAATATAGTTACTAATACAATTATAATAATATTCTTTCATCAATTGTAACAAATACATCATACTAGGTGACATCATCAATATGGCAACATAATACATCCTCTGGAAAAGTTTTCCATCAGGAACAACTAATGAAAGGACAAATTTCACTTGCTTGAAACTCTGGAGGTTGGCATAGACTATAGAAGTACTGCACAAATGCTGATTCAAAGAAAAAGAAAAATAATCTCCAAGATCAGGTAGGAGATTTTCTTCCTGGAGCTGCCAGTCTGGATCCCCACTTCCCCGCCCCCCCCCCCCCCCCACTTAGTCCCATGCACCTTGGGAGTTGCAAAGAGGAAGCACAGCCCAGGTTTTTTCTGCCATAGATGCATCACCCCAGCAAGTAAAAACCCCATATACATTGTGATGGTTAGGCTATTGTGTCAACTCGGCTAGGTAATTGTGCCCAGTTGTTTGGTCAAGGTAGCACTGGGCTAACTAATACAAGGGTATTTAGGAACTTTAGTCACCATTGACTTTCCTGCAGTGGTAAATCATAGATAGCTGGCTATAATTACATCTATCAGGGAGATTGCCATCAGCCATGAGATTGCCATCAGCAATTAGCTTAATCTAATCAGTTGAATGCCTTAAAAGGGGAAGTGATTTCTGCATTGAGAGAGAATTTCCCAGCTTGTCTTTGGACAGCCAACATCTCCCAGAACTCATCAAGAACCTTCACTGGACTTTCATTGGAGACCCTGGTTGTAGCTTGCCTGCAGAACCTGGACTTGTGCATCCCCACAGCTGCATGAGAGACTCTTATAGAATCACATACCATTGACAGATATCTCTTGTTGGTTCTGTTTCCCTAGAGAACAGCTAATACACACATCTAGGTACAGGGACCCAAGACTGAGAGATCCAGGGCAGAACACAAGGCACTAAGGCATGCTACATAAAAGGGACTCTCAGGGGGGGAAAATAAGAGAGAAGTCATAAGCAGAATTGTTGGCAAGAGATGCACACATTTAATACAGTTTCTGTTAGCTGGGCCACCTAAATACAAAACAGATTTTTCTGGATTGACCCCTTCTGGGTCCTCAGGGTGGGATACCCTAACAGAGAAGAAACTATAGGCAGAAAGTGTCACAGAAAAAAAGGGGGTGAGGGGGACTAAACTGCTGTAAGACAGTACCAGAACTGAAGTGTAAGGAAAAGAGGGAAGTGAGTGAGGGAGAGAATTGAGACAAATCATAGGAGCTGGGGGGAAAAAATCTGCACAAAAACCAAACAGATCAAGATTCTCAGAAAAAGAACTTTTCTCCTGGAGGTGAAAAAATTGCACAAAAAGTGTAATCTTAAAAGGGAAACAGTGCATCTAGGATAAAAATCAGATGAAAAAGATCTAAGAAAATCTGAACAGCTAAACATGGGCAATTCTGCAGGTTGAGACTAAGTTGGAACAAGCATCAAAGAAGACTGTCATCACAAACCCAATCAACAATAAAACCCTATACAAGAGGGAGAAACTGACTTTCAGAGTTAACTCATCAAGATAATTGGATACCCAGAATCAGGAAAAAATTACAAGCCATATTAAGAAACAGGACGATATGACATAGTCAAAGGAACAAATTAAAACCTCAGAAGAGACACAGAATTTGGAACAACTAATCAAAGAATTTCAAACAAATCTAAATCAACTTAAGGAGATGAAGAAAAATATAGATATAGAACTAAAAAGATATTAAGACAATGTATGAGCAGAAGGAAGAATTTTAAAGTTTAAAAAGAAACAACATTCTTCTAAATTAGTATTCTATATCTAACCTTTAAACCCATCACTATATTTCATTTTACTATTAATGGAACCTGGCAATATATTAGGTTTCATTTTTAAAGAAGTTTTGGACCACAGAGAGGTTCAACTATGGCAGGGGAGGAACACTGGTGTGGGGTGTTATTAATAGAGAGCACATGGTTGGAAGTTCTCCAGGGCATGTAGACAGGGTACATAAAAATGTTTGGATAATTTCATAGCAGTTACAGTTAAAAATGACATCTAAGGGAGTGCTGAGTTCCTAGCCAGGGGAGTTCTATCACATTCCCCAATGGAACAGCAATAATCCCCCAAATGGAATGGCAAAGACCAACAAAGAACGATCATCCAAAAATGAACTCTTGATACTGATGACTATACTTATGAGCCTGTGTGCCTGAAATATGAACTAGGCCTAGAGCTGAAGGGTGCCTAAGAGTTACCCCCTGAGAGCCTCCATGTCACTCAAATGTGGCCACTCTCTAAGCCAAACTCAGCACGTATATGCATTACCTTCTCCCCAGCATGGGACATGACTCCTGGGGATGAGCCTCCCTAGCACCAAGGGATTCCTACCAAACACCAGCTGATGATGTAACTAGAAAAAGACCTTTAATAAAAGGGCCAACTCAGACCAGCAGAATATCTAAGCCTACATGTAATATCAGGGGTTAAAAATTGCTTTTTGACTTTGGATAAAAGGGGGAAATGGAAAGGACAAATGAGTTTATACAGCTATGAGTCTCCAAAAAAGAGTCGGGAGGTTATTAGAGGGGTAATGCTTATGCATGCCTCAGCAGGGTCCCAGAGATAGCCAAAGTAGATACAAACCCAGGTACTGGTTCTCCTGAGGGCTACAGAGACTGACAGGTTCTATGGTCATGGCAGATGGCTCTGGAGTTCAGCGCCATGTCAGTTGGCCCTATTTTGGAGTTTGTGTTTCTGAGTGTGATGGAGTTGGACTCAGATGTGACCTTTCTACACATGTCTCTCCTATTACTTTTACCAGACCTGTGGTTGGCACTGGGATTGGCATATACTCAGGAGACCTGAATCTCTGGACTGTCCATGTAGCAGCCAGGCCCTGAGCCTCAGCAAACTTGCAACTCCTATGCTCTGGTTTATTGGACTTATCCTGGCCAGCTAACAGGGAGATGAAGAAGGTCAAACACCACACCAGGGAGCCAAGAGTGCCTACAACTGCAAGCAAGAGAATTGCATCCATCATCCATGTGGAATCTAAGCCCCCTCTTGATATAGAGGGGGAGTGGACATAATCATCCCAGGGTCCACAGGCTGGAGGAATAGAGTATGGATTAGAGTGGACTTACTGATATTCTACTATGGAAGTATTGTCATTAGTAATAGAAGAAATTGTAGCATTGATGTGGAGAAAGTGGCCATGGTAGCTGCTGAGGGTAGGGAGAGGGAAGAAGAGAGATGATGTGGGGGCATTTTCAGGACTTGGAGTTGTCCTGGATGGTACTGCTGGGACAGATGCTGGACACTGTATATCCTGTGTCCACTGGGAGGACTAGGGGAGAGTATAAACTACAATGTAGACCACTATCCATGTGGTGCAGCAGTGCTCCAAAATGTATTCCCCAAATGAAATGAATGTCCCACGATGATGAAAGAGGTTGTTGATATGGGAGGAGTGGGGTGAGGGGGGTGGGGGGTATATGGGGACCTCATTTTTTTAAATGTAACATTTAAAAAATAAATAAAAGGGGGGGGAAAGAAAAAGAGATAATATAGGAGGGCCTTATGGCAGCATGGAACTCTTCCCATGGAGAAATGGGGTTTATGTCTCTTCCCCTTGAATCTGGGGGTGCTCTGAGACTCAGCCTCTCAAAACATGATCTCTCCAACAGAGAGAGATCAACTTTTTAAATGGAGGCTCAGGCTTCCAAAAGAGAGTGCTCCTAAAGAAAGAAAGTAAAATCTTCCAGTGTCTTAAGGCCTGGGCTTGGAAACTGGTGCGGGGTCTCTTTTGTCATATTCCACTAGTCAAAGCAATTAAGCAATTAATAGTTAACTGGATACTTTACCTGGCAGGGGAGATATCATGACCCCCTGTGATTTCCCCAAATGCGGGAAACTCGACAGCATAATTTGTGGTAGTGGGGGACTGCATTTAAGCTCTCCCCTATAAAAATAATAAAAATAAAAAATAAAATAAATAGTTAACTGGAATAACCTCCAAACAAAAAGAAACAACAAAGTATGAGAATGAAAGATACAATAATGGAGATTAAAAATACGTTTTCTTTGGAAATTAAAGCTTAGCCCAGTATTTTATGTTCTCTAAGAGTTACCTCCTGAGGGCCTCCTTGTTGCTTAAATATGGCTTCTTGTAGGGTGGCACCGTGTGAGAGCGCGGCGACAGCAAGGGTCGGCTCGTCTCCAGGCGCCGGTGCGAGTCGGACCCGGGTGGCGGGAACGGGCGTTAAGGCCCTCCGCTTGGGGTTCGGGCGTACTGCCCACCCCTCTGCCTAGCTGCACCCGCTTCCCCCTCGGTGGCCTAACCCCGCCTCTCCCCCGAGGGCCACCACCGTGCCATGACAGCCCCGCCTCGCTGCCTCCGAGAACCCTGGCTACCCCGTCTTCTGCCCGCAACCAGTGATGCACCCCTGCACGAACCTATCAGCCGTCTGCCGCCCCCTGGCCACGCCCCCTGCCCCTCCCCCGTCTTCGCCCTATATTAACCGCTGTACTTCCTGAATAAATCAGACTTGCGCACAGATCCTGGTCTCCTCGGTAGTCTTCTTCCTACCGCGCGTCCTCCACACCTTGCCGGCCCCGGAGCGCCTTCTCGGAAGGCCCCTCCTTGTGTTGCAGCCCTCCACCCGAGCCCACACCGCCCCTGCAGCAGGCCTCCGGGCGAGCCCACACTGCGACATTTGGCGTCCAACGTGGGGGCAACAACTTCCCGGCCGGACCCCCACCCGCCTCGCCCGCAAGGTAAGGACCCCGTCTTCGCTAGGCCCCGCCGTCGGCGCCATGGGCGGCCATCTTTCCTCCCAGGCGCCTCAGGTTAGAGCCCTTGCCAGCCTTTTAGACACCAATCATATGAATGTCTCAGTAAAGCAGCTCCAAACGTACTGGGACCTTTTGCTGCCTTTCAACCCCTGGCTCTCCACTTGCCAGCTGTGGGACCCGGACACGTACACTAACCTCATTGACCGCGTCACGGCGGCTATGATAACAAGCATTTTCCCCCCAGCCTTCTCCCCACACTCATCGCCATTCGCTCGTGCCTCCAGGGCACCCCCGTCAATCGGGACGCTTTCCACTGCACCTGCGGTAAGAGCAAGGGAGAGGGGTCTCAGTCAGACAGTGATTCCGACACCGAGTCCTTGTCCAGCCACCTCAACAACACCCTGGACTCTTGCCCGCCCAAACCGGATGCGCCTACCTCGCCCCAAGATGGCGAACTTCCACCTTCTTCTTGGGAGGATAAAGGGAAGTCCCTCCCCCTATACCCGCCCCCTCCGGCCACGGCGCCATCTTGGCCCCCGCCGGAAGAGGAGCAGCCGCCATCTTACAAGCCGCCTACCCCCTGGGGCAGTCCGCCATCTTGTGAGGCGCCGCCATCTTGGGACGAGCCACGTTCTCGCCCCACCCCCTGGGCACCCCCCGCCGCGGATCCCTCATCCGCCAGAGGGCCCATGGGTACTTGGCCCCCGCGGGCAGAGGCCCCCGCGCATCAGACACCGCTCTTATACCCGCTGAATGCCGCCCCCTCGCGGCACCGTCCGCAGGATTGGTACCCCTTTACAGCCGACGAAATAAAAAACCTCCGCAAGGCTGTTAAAGAGGACGGCCTCGGGAGCCCGTATGCCCAACATTTGCTTGAGGAGCTTAGCACTCAGCTCGCAGTTCCGTATGACTGGGTTTCCCTCGCTCGGGCCATTCTAACCCCCAGCCAATTCATCGACTGGCGTGCTCACTTTACATCAGAGGCAGAAAAGCAAGTGGCACACAACGCCCGTGTCGGGGCTCGCCATCCCCCGGACGCTTACACAGGCACGGGCCAATTCGCCAATCCGGCCCAATATCACAACACCCCCCCCGAGTTCTGGCTCCAACTTCGCGAGCTGGCTTTATGCGCTTTCCGCAGCTGCTCCACCACCAGACCTGAGCCACTTGCCAAGCTAGTCCAACGAAAAGACGAAGACTTCGCCAACTTCGTATCCCGGGTTCAGGAGGCCTGCAAGCGCAAGGTCCCTGGCGAGCGTGCGCAACAAGCCCTCGCCCGGGAACTCATTCTGGAAGGGGCCACCAATGCCTGCCGACAAGCCATCCTACCAATGAAGGAAAGGGGAGTACACGACTGGATCCTGGCCTGCTCCCACATAGACCCGCAGGCCACCGCGCTGGCTCAGGCCATAGCCACGGCCATGTCCCTCTCCTCTGACTGCTTCAATTGCGGAGAAACCGGACATTTTGCCCATGAATGCCCTCATGCCGCCCAACCACGACCATCCACGAACACGCCTCGAGACACCGGAGGAGCCAGACCACGCGCGCCTCCCACCCCATGTCCCCGCTGCGGCAAAGGATACCATTGGGCCCGTGACTGCCGCACCGCCAACAGCCAATGGCAGCCTTTAAACGTGAGAGGGGGCAGGCCTCAGCCCCGCCAGCAAGAGGCCGCTCACCCACGCCACCACCCCCTGCCGTAATGTGGACCGTTCCACTGGGACCCAAGAAACCAATAATGGAGTTAGAGTTTGAAGGCCAATGGTTCGAGGGAATCCTTGACACCGGGGCAGAAATATCCTGCTTCCCAGAAACAGCCACACACAACTGGGGTGTGCTCCCCGGCCCCCGCGTCATTGGAGCCACCGGAACAGCTCCCTCATTCCAAACCAGCCGAGATCTTATTTGGAAGGACAAGGAAGGCCGCCAAGGCACCTTCCGCCCCCTTGTCCTGCCCGGCATCGACAATATCCTCTGGGGCCGGGATGTCCTCTCGAACTGCAGAGCCATTCTATCCATGGCTCCCCCCCAATGATATACACCACTGCTCGCATTACACCTTCAGCACCCACTCCTCTTGAATGGGATACCAAGGAGCCCATTTGGGTGGAGCAGTGGCCCATCTCATCCCAGAAACTCTTAGTTCTCCGAGCTCTTGTCTATGACCAGCTCGATGCAGGACACATTGAGCCATCCACCAGTCCGTACAACTCACCCGTCTTCGTCATTCAGAAGAAGTCGGGCAAGTACCGGCTCCTCCACCACCTGCATGAGATCAACAAGCACATCCACCCAATGGGCTCCCCCCAAACGGGGTGCCCCCACCCCACTGCTATACCTAGACACTGGTGCGCCGCCACCATCGACATCAAGGACTGTTTCTTCTCCATTCCACTGCACCCAAAAGACCGTCCAAAATTCGCCTTCATGCTCCCGTGCACCAATCACCAAGAAGTAGCTGAGCGTTACCAATGGCGAGTCCTCCCGCAAGGAATGCGAAACAGCCCGGCCATCTGCCAGCTTTATGTCAATAAGGCAATTCAGCCATTAAAGAACTTTGCATACATTGTTCATTACATGGACGACCTTCTCGTGGCGCATGAAACCCCCAGAGGCCTCCAAGCCATCATCACGGCATTACTGCGCCATCTCAACGACCTTGGCCTACAAGTCCAACAAGATAAGGTACGCATGGAGCTCCCCTTCACCTTTCTAGGCTTCAACATCCACAACACCATCACGCCTGCGGCCCCTCAACTGGCCATTCCGCAGAAGCTATCTCTGACAGACCTACAGCAAATCTGTGGGCACATCAATTGGCTCCGTTCGGCTCTCCCGATCACCACCGCTCAACTACAACCCCTCTTCGCCCTCCTGCAAACCGACCAAGACCCTCCGCAGGCCGTAACAAAGAAAATCGCTATTACCTCGGCTGCGCAGGAGGCCATCCGAGCTGTTAATGATGCCCTGCGAGAATGCCAACTGCAGCGTCACGACCCCAACCGAGCCATCTTGGCGCTGATCCTGCCTACCACGGGTACGCCCACCGGGCTCCTCTGGCAGAAGGGGCCCCTTCTCTGGCTCCATACCGCCAAAAGCAAGCTCAGAAAAATCGGCCCGCAAGCCACCCTCTGAATCTCCTTGGCCATTGACCTCGTCCGGCAATGCACCCACACATATGGTACTCCCCCTGACACCATTGTGTGGCCGCTTAATGCCAAGAAAACCACCGCGCTGCTTCTGTCCAGTCCAGACATGCAAGTCCTTGCGGAACTCTTCCATGGCGAATTTGACAACCACTACCCCAGCCATCGGCTGCTTCAGGGCATCTCCCAGTTATCCTTCATCCCTCCGCCGCACCACCCCTTCCCGTCTCGCCGCCCCTACCCACATGCCACCACCGCCTTCACTGATGCCTCCAAGCACAAGTTCGCAGCTGTCATCTACTCGCCTGGTACGTCAGAGCCTCAAATACTCATCCACATCAACGTGAACTCTGTCCAGGTAGGAGAGCTCTAAGCCGTCGTCCTAGCTCTCCACGCCTGTCCCGACAGACCCTTCAACATCTTCACCGACAGCCTGTACACCTTGCAAGTCTGCCAAGTCTTGGCTTTCGCCACGTTTTTTCCTGCCAAAAGGCCTATCGACCAAGCACTCCTAACTCTCCAGAGTCTCTTGGAAAACCGCACGGCGCCCTGGTACATCGCCCATGTGAGGAGCCATTCTGGCCTTCCTGGACCTATCGCCGCCAGCAATAACCTCGCCAATCAAGCCGTCCAAGCCCTCCCAGCCTCAGTAGAGCGCTCGGGAGGCCGACCGCCCGCCCCTCCACCTGGCGACCTCCTCAACCAAGCCAAGCTACTCCACTCTCGATTTCACTTCTCTGCCAGGAGCCTTCACAAGTTGTTCCCGGAACTTTCCATCCAGGCCTGCAAGCACATGGTCAGATGCTGCCAAACCTGTGCACCCCTTCTGCCCCTTGGGCCGCTACAGCCGCAAGGAGTTAATCCGCGCGGGCTACGCCCCAATGCCCGATGGCAAATGGACGTCACCCACGTGCCCCAGTTCGGCAAGCTCAAGTATCTCCATGTGGCCATCGACACCTTCTCCCACCTGTGCTATGCCGTTCCCCTCCCAGGAGAAACAGCCAAGCACTGCATTCAGGCCCTGAGACAAGCCATCCTCTTCATGGGAGTCCCATGGGACCTGAAAACCGACAATGGACCAGCATATCGCAGCGCTTCCTTCGCCGCGTTCCTGAGGCTATACAACATCACTCATCACTTTGGAATTCCGTTCAACCCCCAAGGTCAAGGCATGGTTGAACGCACTCATCTCTTCCTCAAGCATCTTATTCAAAAGGAAAGGAGTAACCATCCCCGCCACACACCTGGAGAAATTGTCACCTCTGCCTTAATCCACCACAACCTCCTCTGCTTTGATGAGGATGGCCTTTCCCCAGTACATGCTCATTGGGGCCCGTCCTACCGGCCCACACAGGCCCCCCTTGTTCAGTGGAAAGACCCCAAGACTAACATCTAGTCAGAGCCTGCCCCCCTCCTTGCCCAGGGAAGGGGTTTTGCTTGTGTCTTTCCAGATGACGCCACCCAGCCCATCTGGATCCCAGGACGCCTCATCCAGCCCGCCACCGCCGAACCGCCTGACCCGGAGAAAGAAACGTCGCCAGCAACACCTCGCCCCTCGGATGGCCATGATGACCCTGAATGCCGAGCCCGACCCTCTCCGCCAACAAGTTCTGCGGCTACTCCACCTAGCCCAAGCTGAAAGGGCCCGGCGGCCGCCGCCACCCACCTTTACCCCCCCAAGACAGGCTTCTCGAACACGCTGCCTGGCGAGGCCCCCCCCCAACAAAATGAGCACTGGCCCTTCCTCTTCCACCTTCTTCGGCGCTTAATAAAAGAAAAGGGGGAAATGTAGGGTGGCACCGTGTGGGAGCGCAGCGACAGCATGGGTGGGCTTGTCTCCAGGCGCCGGTGCGAGTCGGACCCGGGTGGCGGGAACGGGCGTTAAGGCCCTCCGCTTGGGGTTCGGGCGTACTGCCCGCCCCTCTGCCCAGCTGCACCCGCTTCCCCCTCGGTGGCCTAACCCCGCCTCTCCCCCAAGGGCCACCGCCGCGCCATGACAGCCCCGCCTCGCTGCCTCCGAGAACCCTGGCTACCCCGTCTTCTGCCCACAACCAGTGATGCACCCCTGCACGAACCTATCAGCCGTCTGCCGCCCCCCGGCCACGCCCCCTGCCCCTCCCCCATCTTCGCCCTATATTAACCGCTGTACTTCCTGAATAAATCAGACTTGCGCACAGATCCTGGTCTCCTCGGTAGTCTTCTTCCTACCGCACGTCCTCCACACCTTGCCGGCCTGGAGCGCCTTCTCGGAAGGCCCCTCCGTGTGTTGCAGCCCTCCGCCCGAGCCCACACCGCCCCTGCAGCGGCCCTCCGGGCGAGCCCACACTGCGACAGCTTCTCTCTAAGACAAACACAGGAAATAAACAAATGACCTTCCCCCCAGCAAGGCACAGGACCCCCAGGGATGAGACTCCCTGGCACCAAGGGATTATTACCAAGTGGCAACTAGCAGTGTATCTGGAAAAAGACCTTGACCATAAGGGGGAAATGGTGAATACAAATGAGTTCTTATGGCTAAGACATTTCACAATGAATTGAGAGGTCATTCCAGAGTCTATGCTTATGTACAATTAAGCGGGATGTCATTGACTGCCATGGTAAATATCGCCTCAAATATCAGGTCCCCTGAGGGCTCTAAGGCAACCAGACTCTAAAGGAAGGGCAGACAGCTCAGGAGTTAGGTGCCCTGCCATCAAGCCTTACCTTGGAATTTATATTCCTCAGTATGATAGAGTTGGATTCATTTGTTTTTTCCCTATACATGGCTCTTCTGCCCTTTCTATTTGAACCTATATAGTACTATACTTGATAAATGTATGTCCAAGAGCCTTAAATATTGGTCTGTCCATGTGCCAGTTGGGCCCTGAATCTCAGTAGAGTTGCAGCACCTACTCTCCAGTTCATTGAACTCACCTAGAAAAACTAACAAGGTGATGGTGATAGACTATGCCCACTCCAAGGAACAGGTCTACAAATGCAAGAAAGATAGTTCCATCCTGTCAGAGTCACGGACCCAAAGGGTATCAGGAATGAAAGATAAAGAGAGATTGGGATCAGGGGATCTGAGAGCATTGAAGCCTCAAGCTCATCAGACAAATTTATTAATATCAGGGGCTTCTTTATATGCCCCAAGCAATCGTGAGAACCAGCAACTATTCTAACTATTCCCATTACCTCATTGTTAATAACACAGTGCACAGTGGATAAGATAGTAACCAAAGTTCAGATGTTCTATTATGTTACTGAAACAAATATACTCATAAATCTTGTTGCCCAGGTTATTCCGTTCTTTCAAGTCCTGGTTCTGCTGGAATGTTATGTCTCCCTGAGAGATTAGCCACCTGCACGTATATCTCTACAGCATGACCCAGTGGTCAGAAAGTAACTTGCTATTATGGAAACAACATGCCTTTGTTTCCCACACCATCCATCTGCTTCACATGATCTAAGTGCCCTCTCAGTGAGAGGAAGAATGGACATCAACATTCCAAAAGGCTCAAGATTGGGGAATTAACAATAGACTAAAATAGACTTACTATTATTCTATTATAGACTTATTCCAATTCTAGCAATGGAAGAACATTTATCATTGATGTTGGGGCAGTAGCCACTGGAGGTTCTGAGGGGGAGGGAGAGGGAAAATATTTATAATATGGGGAAATTTTTGAGACATTGGAATTGTCCTGCATGATATTATAATGACAGATATAGGCCATTATATGTTTCTTCATAATTTACAAAGTTGTGTGTGACAGTGTAAATTATAATGTAAACTATAATCCATGGTTACTGACAATGCTTCAGTATGTGTTCATCAATTGTAATGAATGTACCACACTAATGAAGTATGTTGTTAATGTGGGAAAATGTGGGAGGGGTAAGGAACAGGGATTATGGGAATCCCCTATATTTTGCATGTAACCTTTATGTAAACTGAGTATCTTTTTAAAAATTAAAAGTTTATTTTAAAAAGACAAAACAAAATACACTACTACACATATAAACATGGCAGATTTGAACAGGCAGAAGAATGCACAAACTAGAAGACACGCTAATCTAAATCATAGATAAAGTATAGAAAAAAGTCAAGCAGTATCTTAGGAATTTGAGTGGTAGCATGACACATGCAAACATACACTTCATGGGTGACCCAAAGGAGAAGAGAAGGGAAAAGGGACAGAAAGAATATTTGAGGAAATAGAGGTTGAAATTTTCCCAGCTCTTACAAAAAAACATAAATATACATATCCAAGAAGTGTAACATATTTCAAATACATATCCAAGAAGTGCAACATAGCCCAAACAGAATAAACCCTAATATACCTACTCAGAGACACACTAATCAGAATGTCAAATTCCAAAGATAGAGAATTCTGACAGTAGCAAGAAAAAATTGATTCATCACACCCAAGGGATCCACAGTAAGATTAAATGCCAGTTTCTCATCAGAAACCATGGAGGTAAGAAGGCAGGGTATAATGTATTTAAAGTACTGAGAGAGAAAAACTACCAGCCAAAAATTACTTGTCTGGTAAAACTGTCCTTCAAAAATGAGAGAGTTGAAAATATTCACAGATAAACAGAAGCTGAGGAGTGTGTCAAGAAAAACCCTGCCCTACAAAATTACTAAAGGGAGTTCTGCAGGTTGAAAGCAAAACACAAGGTAGAGTGGTTGGAATAGTATGAAGAAATGAAGATCTTCAGTAAAGGTAATTAAAAGGGTAAATGCAAAGCCCAACAGTACTGTATTAATTCATATAAGAGTCAGAACAAGAAAAAAAGCATATTTCCTAACAATGGACATGCAAAATATAAAGAGTTAATATGGGAAAAGACAACATAAAGTGGGAAAACAGAGGGATATGGGAGCAGAGAAAGTGTATGCTATTGAAACTAAGTTGGCATCTTTTCAATTTCATAGATTATAGGTGCTCATTGTATTAATATAACACAAACCCCAGGGTAACCACAAAGCAAGTAGTTCAAAAACATACAGAAACAAAACTGAGAAAGGAATCAGAAAAGATACATCACAAAACATCAACTATACAGAAAAGGAGGTTGTAATAAAATTTTAAAAGACAAAAACAACATGACATAAAAACAAAGAACAAAATGGCTGAAGTAATTACTACCTTTACAGCAATAACACTAAATGTTAATGTAATCAACTCCCCAAACAAAGACACAGATTGGCAAAATAGATTAAAAATATATATATGATCCCACTGTATAAACCCAAAGACAAAAATAGATTAAAAGTGCAAATAGTAACTAAAAAGAGCTGGGGTAGCTATACTAATATTGAACAAAATAGACTTTAGGTCAAAAGCTGTTACAAGAAACAAAGAAGGACGCTATATTTTAAGAAAATGGGCAATCCATTAAGAAGATATAAAAGCCACAAATAGTTATACACCTAACTACAATGTCCCAAAACAAATTAGACAAACATAGCAAAATTGAAGGGAGAAATCAACACCGCTTCAACAATAGTTGGAGCCTTCAATACTGCCCTCTCATCAATAGATAGAATATCTAGACAGATCAATAAGGAAACAGAGAACTTGAATAATCTGATAAATGAACCAGATCTAACATGCATTTACAGAACACTTAGCCCCCAAACAGCAGGACATACATTCTTCTGAATTGCTCATGGATCATTCTGCAGGATAGATTACATGTTGGGTCATAAAACAAGTCTCAATAAATTTTTTATTATTTATTTTTTTAAAGATACTGATTACATAAATGTTTCATAAAAAAATATAAGGTATTGCCATTTGCCCCACTCCCGACACCTCCCACATTTTCCCACATTAACAACATCCTTCATTGTGTGGTACATTAGTTACAATTGATTAAAACATTTTGGAGCATTGCTACAAAGCATGGGTTATAGTTTACATTGTAGTTTATACTCTCTCCTGCACTTTTTTGTATTTATGGCAAGATATGTAATGGCCTGTATGTGTCATTGTAATGCCATTCAGGACAACCTCCAAGTCCTGAAAATGGCCCCATATTTTACCTGCTTTTCCCTATTCCTGCCCCCAGAACCTCCAGTGGCCACTGCCTTCATATCAATGATGTAATTTCTTCCATTGCTAGAATCACAGTAGGTCTATAGTAGAAAATCACTAAGTCTACTTTAGTCCACAGTTCATTACCCAATCCTGAGGATTCTGGGATGGTGATGCCCACTCCACCTCTAATTGAAAGGGAGTTTTGGTCCCATAGGGCAGGTAGATGGGACTCTCTTGCTTGCAGTTGTAGACTCTCTTGGTTCCCTGGGATATTCATTGTCCATCATCATCTCCTTATTAATTGTCCTGGGCAAGTCCAGTGAACTGAAGAGTAGGTGCTGCAACTCCTTTGAGATTCAGGGCCCAGCTGGTACATGAACAGCCCAAAGATTTAGTCTCCTAGACATACACCCATCAACTCTAGTACTAATTGTAGGTTCAAATACAAGGGTCAGAAGAGTCACGTGTAGGGAAACGATAGCTGAGTCCAACTCTGTCACACTTGGGAGCATAAATTCCAAAGCAGGGCCCACTAGCAAAGCACCAAACTCCTGAACTATCTGCCCTGACTATAGTGTCTGGATGTCTCCAGAGCCCTCAGGAGCCCTGTTATTTGAAGTAGTATCTACTTTTGCAGTCAATGAGATCCTGCTGAGATGTGCATAAGCGTAACCTCTGGAATGACCTCCCAACTCACTTTGAAGTCTCTTAGCCATATAACCTCATTTGTCTTTACCTTTTCCCCCTTTTGATTTCTCCAGTTGCATTGCTTCAGCATATGAATAACTTAAAAAATTGAAATTATACAAAGAAAGCATCTTCTCTGACCATAATGGATTAAAGCTGGAAGTCAACAACAGGTAGATAACTGGAAAATCAACAAATCTACACAGAAGTTAAATAACATACTCTTAACTAATCAATGGTCCAAAGGAGAAATTACACAAAATATCAGTAAATATCTTGAGCTGAATGTAAACAAGAACACAAATACCAAAACTTATGGGATACAGTCAAGCCAAGCGCTGAGAAGGAAATTTATAGCACTAAACACATTTTAAAAAAGAACTAAAATCAAAGACCTCACTGTACATCTGGAGGAACTAGAAAAAGAACAGCAAACTAATCCCAAGACAAAGAGAAGAAAATAAATAACAAAAATTAGAGCAGAAATAAAAGAAATGAAATACTAAAAAACAAAACAATAGAGCATTAACAAAGCCAAAAGTTGGTTCTTTCAAAAGATCAATAAAACCGACAAACCCTTAGGTAGACAGACAAAGAAAAAGAGAGAGAAGATGCAAATAAATAAACCCAGAAATTAGAGGGAAGACATTTTTACTGGCCCCATAGCAATAAAAAGGATCATAAGAGGATACAAAAAACAAACGTACACCAACAAAATAAACAACCTAGATGAAATGGATAAATTCCTAGAAACACACAGACAATGTACACTAACTCTAGAAGAAATGGAAGATCTCAACATGCCAATTACAAGGAAAGAGATTGAATCAATCATCATAAACCTCCCAACAAAGAAATGCCCAAAACCAGATGGTTTCACTGGTGAATTCTACCAAAAATTTCAAGAAGAATTAATACCAATCATGCTCAAACTCATTTTTTTAAAAAATGAACAGGAGGAAGCTCTACCTTAAATCATTCTATGAGGCCAACATCATCCTAATACTAAAGCCAGATAAAGATACTACAAGAAGAGAAAATTACAGAACAATTTATCTAATGAATATAAATGCAAACTGAAATAATAATAAGTAAAATATATACACAAAAATCCTAAACAAAATACTTGCAAATTGAATCCCATAGCACATAAAAGAGTGACACAAATGATCCAGGAGGTTTTATCCCTGGTATGCAAGGGTAGTTTGGCAAGAAAATCAATTAATGTAGCATAATACATTAACAAAACAAAGGGGAAAAAACACCTAATCATCTCAATTGACATAGAAATGGCATGTGACAAAATCCAGCACTTTTTCTTAATATAAATAGGAATTTTTTTCTTAGAAAAATAGGAATAGGGAAACGGACTTTGGCCCAGTGGTTAGGGCGTCCGTCTACCACATGGGAGGTCTGCGGTTCAAGCCCCGGGCCTCCTTGACCCGTGTGGAGCTGGCCCGTGCGCAGTGCTGATGAGCGCAAGGAGTGCCCTGCCGCTTGGGGGAGCCCCACGCGCAAGGAGTGCACCCATAAGGAGAGCCGCCCAGCGCGAAGGAGAGAGCAGCCTGCCCAGGAATGGCGCCGCCCACACTTCCCGTGCAGCTGACGACAACAGAAGCGGACAAAGAAACAAGACGCAGCAAAAAGACACAGAAAACAGACAACCAGGGGAGGGGAGGGGAATTAAATAAATAAATCTTTAAAAAAAAAAAAGAAAAATAGGAATAGAAGGAAACTTCCTCCGCATGATAAAGGGCATATATGAAAAACCCACTGCTAACAACATACTCTGGTGAAAGACTGAAAACTTTCCCTCTAAGATCTGAAAGAAGACAAGGATGCCCACTGTCACCATTGTTATTCAACATTGTACTGGAAGTTCTAGCCAGAGCAGTTAGGCAAGAAAAAGAAATAAAAGGCATCCAAATTGAAAAGGAAGAAGTAAAACTTTCACTATTTGCAGATGGCATGATCCTATAAATAAAAAGCCTGGAAAAATCTAAAACAAAGCTGCTACAGCTAATAAAATAATTCAGCAAAGAGGAGGTATACCATACCTTGATCCACCAGAACAAAGTTTAAAAGGTCCAATAAAATTTTTCTTCTTAACCTTTTACTTTGAAATAATTTCAAATTCACAGGGCATTTGCAAAAATAATAAAAAACCCACATACAAAATTCCAACATACACTCCCACCAGATACCTAGATCCTCCAATTTTAACATTTTGCCACATTTGCCCTATCATTCTATCTATCCACCTATTTATTAATCCATCTCTCTCTATCTCTCTCTCTTTTCTAAACATTTGAGAACGTTATATATATATATATCAAGCTTCTTGAACACATAAAATTTTCAAGTACATTTCCTAAGAACAAGACTATTCAAGAACTTTAACATTTATATAAAACTTCCTGTCTACATTCCAATTTTTTCATATGTCCCAATAATGTCCTTCTGAGCATTTCCTCCTCCATTATTAGATCTAGTCCAGGATCATGTATTATATTTCTTTGATATTTTTTCTTTAATTGCATTTTAAAATTGTGGAGCATATATACAACATAAACTTACCCATCTCAACCACTTCCAAGCATATCATTCAGTGGGATTAATCACATTTGCAATACTGTACTACCCCTACCACAATCTATTAGCAGAATTTTCCCTTCATTCCAAACAGAAACCCTTTCACTCATTATGTATTAACTCCCCATTCTTCTTCCCTTCTACCCTTGGTAACCTGTAATCTACTTTCTTTCTCCATGAGTTTGCATTTTTTAAAAACTATTTAATGTAAATGGAATCAAACAACAGCTGTTTCTGTGTCTCACATTTCATTAAACATGGTATCTTCGTTTCTTCCGTGTGGTAGAATATATCAAAACTTTATTCCTTTTTAAGACTGAATCTATTACTACATACTTTTGTACCTAGTTGACCTTTTGTAGTGAACTTTTCTCATTTCCTTCTGTGCATATTTTTCCAATATTTTCTTTGTCATTGTTGTAGGGATTAAGTTGGTCCAATAACAGTTTTGATAGCAGAACACCTTCACCAAGTAATTTATTTAGTTTGACCTTTTTAATCAGCAAGACTATAAAAGGAAATGTTTCCTGCATGCACTAAAGAGAAGTCAGACTATAAACCTGAGAAAAGGGGGCCTCATGTATTATTTGGTATTACACCTTTTTCAGTCTCCTTTACCAGGTTCCCCCCAAAACCTTTTCTGACTCTTAGTTCTAACTGCCAAGTCCAAGTGAACCACAAGGATTTAATTTAAAAATGAAAAAGCAGAGAAGCGGACTTGGCCCAATGGATAAGGCATCCGCCTACCACATGGGAGGTCCATGGTTCAAACCCCGGGCCTCCTTGACCCATGTGGAGCTGGCCCATGCACAGTGCTGATGTGTGCAAGGAGTGCCCTGCCCCGCAAGGCGCTGTCCCCATGTGCAAGGAGTGCAGCCCGTAAGGAGAGCCGCCTAGCGCAAAAGAAAGTGCAGCCTGCCCAGGAATGGTGCTGCACACATGGAGAGCTGACACAAGATGACACAACAAAAAGAAACACAGACTTCCAGTACCACTGATAAGGATAGAAGCGGACACAGAAAAACCCACAGTGAATGGACAGAGAGAGCAGACAACTGGGCCGGGGGGGGGGGGGGGGGGGGGGGAGAAATAAATAAAAAATAAATAAATCTTAAAAAAAAAAAAGAAAAAGCAATATATTTTTAAGATAAGCCATTCCTGTTTGTATAAACCTATTATAAATGGGTTTTCATGAAGGCACTTTGGATAAGGCATGGCCTAGGATGGCTCTTAATCTTACTGTAGTCCTTTATAAAAGGGATGAATAGAGAGAGAGAAAGCCACAGAAGCAAGAAGCTGGAAGCAAGGAAACCCAGAAGAGTAGGGAGAGACAGGCAGATGCTGCCATGTGCCTTGCCATGTGTTTTAGTTTGCTAAAGCTGCCAATGCAAAACCAGAAATGGGTTGGCTTTTATAAAGGGAATTTATTTGAGGTAAAAGTTTATAGTTCTGAGGCCATCAAATGTCCAAGTAAAGGCATCATCAGAGATGTTTTCTCACCAAAGGTCAGCTGCTGGTTGGATCCTAGACTCCTGCCATGAACTTCTCCTCCAGGCTGTTTTCTCCCCAGATTCAGTGTGGGTAATCAAGCACATGGTAGGGATCATCTCTTCAGCCTTGAGCTGCAGCACAGGCCTAGCTTCTCTGGGCTTCTTTGTCTTTCTGCTTCCACTGGTAATCCTGGAGTACTTTCTCACATGGCAGTGTGAAAATGATGGCTTCCTTTCTCTGTATGTTTCTGCTTCCAGTTTTCAGTTTATATAAGACTCTAGCAAGAGGGTAAAGACCCAGCCTGAGTCCTGCCTCACTGATATAGTCCAACCAGAGGTCCTAAAGTGACCTAACCAAGTGTTCTAATCAAAGGATCCTTTAGGGAAACGGACTTTGGCCCAGTGGTTAGAGCGTCCGTCTGCCACGTGGGAGGTCCGCGGTTCAGGCCCCGGGCCTCCTTGACCTGTGTGGAGCTGGCCATGCGCAGTGCTGATGCGCGCAGGGAGTGCCGTGCCACGCGGGGGTGTCCCCCGCGTGGGGGAGCCCCACGCGCAAGGAGTGCGCCCGTGAGGAAAAGCCGCCCAGCGTGAAAGGAGGGGGCAGCCTGCCCAGGAATGGCGCCGCCCACACTTCCCGTGCCGCTGACGACAACAGAAGCAGACAAAGAAACAAGACGCAGCGAATGGACACCAAGAACAGACAACCAGGGGAAGGGGGGAAATTAAATAAATAAATAAATCTTTAAAAAAAAAAAAAAAAAGGATCCTTTAATGCAATCAAAAGGCCCCACACCCACAGGAATGGATTTGTTTAAGAACATGATGTTTTCTGGGATTCACAAAAAAACTTCAAACTGTCATACCATGTAACAGAGGAGTTCAAAATCACTGGCAGCTGGTCTTTGGGGAAAAAGAACCACCTGATGATGCTTTGATTTGAACGTTTTTCCCATCCTAAAAAATCTAAACTTCTAAGCTAATAAATTCCCATTGTCAAAGCCAACGCATCTGCTTCGATCAGCTTAGCAAACTAAAACACGGGGATAGAAACTGGATTTGGTAAGATCATAAATGACTTCTGAATATCAGTTTATCTGTTAGTTCATTGGCCTGGCCACAACTGTTTTTTAGCTTCAAACTATCATAAACATAGGACCTGTGTACACAGGACCAATGTAGGAAACAGAAACCAATTTAGTTATTGAAAGCAGAAGGGGTTTTAATACAGAGAATCAAATGCTTCAAAATTAGTGATGGGATGAAGAAGCAAGTTGTCAGATGGGCCTCTAAGAATGTATCTTAGAATGTCACAGAACTGACTGTCTTGGAAGCTCCTTTCTCCATCATGATCCATAGTATCAGGAGGCACTGCTAGATAGACCAAGATCAAGAATACACAACCACAGCTTTGAACCAGGGAGCAAGAAACCAGGTTCAAGAAGCTGTTGCCATCTCCACAGTTGCCCCTCCAAAGTTGAAGACCAACTCAGGGAGAATGATGCAAAATAAATATATCATCTCATGACTTTACTTGCCAGCAGAAATGACAAAGTAGCATGAAAATGGGCTATGTCTCCCTACAGCCTCCAAACCTTATGTGAGTATATCTAATTGGTAGAAATTATTTGTATCCAAAACCATAGCTCCAAGGGGCCCTGGGAAATATTGTTTCGGCTCTTCTGCCTCTACAGTGCAGAACTGCATATGATGTGTCAGTCTATCACATCCATCAGAACGATGACTAACTGAATTGTACCAAAAGAAGGACTAATAACAAGGTTTTCATTTACCAACAATCCATAACTAAGGGTTGAAGGGAAATACCTCTCTCAGGCCACTGAAAGATAAGATTTCAACAATCTCAAGTTTTCTAAAGTATCATTAAGAGATTAAAAGTGTCTTACTCCATTTCACTTTTCTTATTTTCACAATTATGACTCGACCCAAACAGGCACTAGAAAAACTAAGCCAAAATTTAAAGTAAGGTACTTTCATCCAGTTCAAAGCTCCTTACTCCCATTTGCTGCAAGGAGTTACTCCCCTTCACTATTGGTAGTGACTGACATGAGACTACCACTCTTGACTGCATGGAGTTAACCTATTAAAAGTCATTAAATAAGAGAAATGTGTTCTCTTTTCTGTTTCTCCATTTCTGTGCAGGGCAGTTGTTTCAGTTTGCTAAAAGCTGTTCAGAGCAATATAGCAGAAATGTGTTGGGAATTTATTAGGGTAAAAGCTTACAATTCTGAGACTGTGAATATGTCCAAATCAAAGCAAAGTCAGAGAAGCTGTCTCACAAAAGTTCAGCTACTGGTGAGCCTGGACTTTCTCCAAATAACAAGGCACAATGGCATCTCTAGGTCTGGGTCTCTGCCTTCTCCTCCAGGCTCACTGTCTTCCTGAGCTCAGCTGTGAGCAATTCAGACAAATGATTTGTCTCTCCACTTTCCTCTGGGCCTTGTCTCTTTCACCCTCCTGGAGGCATCCTTCCATGCCTCTGTGTTCCTCTGATTCCAGCCTCTGATCTCCAGGACCTCTCTTTCAGCCTCTCAGGGTTTCTTGTCTCTGCAGCTTTTTCTCTGTGTATGTCTGCTTTCAGTCCTCCATTTATAAAGAACTCCAGCAAGAGGACCAAGACCCACCCTGGGTCATGTCTTACTGAAGCAATCTAATCAAAGTCCTGCCAACTGAATCCAATCCAATCAAAGGGTCCCACATCACAGGAATATACTAGCCTCAAGAACATGATATTTTCTGGGATTCACAATAAGCTTCAAACTGTCACAGTAGCCATCTCAGACAATTGTATACAGGCTTTTTTAGCAAACCATATCCTCCATAGTGCTCTGATGCTCTGAAATCCAGTTGCCTAACTCCTGTGACTGTTTTCTTGATTATTTCCAAACACAGAGAGGAAACAGGTGTTCCCAATTATTAGGTCCCTTCACACCTAAACAAATCTGATTAAAATAGAAAAAAATAATTTATGATGGAAAATTTTAAGAGATCTTAATATAAAAGAAATCAAAGTAAATTAATAAGCCAACAGAAAATGAGTTGTAAAGAACAAAGCCAAATAAAAAGATTTAAAATTTAATGACAAATAATGAAAAAGTAAGATAATAAAGTAACATGAAATAAATAACATAAATGAGGGAGTTAGAAGCTTAAAAATTAAATGATAGTCAGCAATTTTAAGTAAGAAAAATGCAAATAAGTTAAAATACATAGATAAGGCAAAAACATTAAAACAAATTCTGAAGAACAGAGGTTAAAACTTTAAGGCAAACCAAAAAAAAAAAAGAGGAAAAATAGACACAAAGCAGCTGGAAACTAAGGTTGAACTGAGTCCCTGCAGAAAACTGAGTTGGCTCACACATCCCCAGTCCTCAAAAATGGAGTTTCTTCTGAATGGGAGAGTTAAGGGGACAGATATCTCCAGTCTTCAAGGCCTTTAGCTCTGTCCAAGAGGCCACAGGCCGTGTATTCACTTGGTAGCTAATATAAAGTTTCTGGGTTCTTACACTAAAATGGACAAACTCAGTCACCTTGGCCTCTGGCAAACTCTGGGCAAACCCTCATATTTACATGTATATCTCGTTGGAAAAATAGAACCACACCTTCCAATTCTTTGTTTTCTTTTGGATACCTTTTGGTAATTCATTCATTCATTCAATAAGTATTTATTGGGACCCTACTCCATGCAATGCCTGGTGATAGACAAGATAGCAATGTAGCACTAAGCTACTAGTGGAGAATGATTATAAATAATTTTGCAACTACAGCTTTGGTGAGTGCTAAGATGGAGAAACACAGAAGCTACCAGAATGACTAAGAGAGACTATCTTGGGAGTCGTGGAAGGCTTTCTTACAAAAGTATCTGTTTACTAAAGTAGAATTAACTCGGTTAAAAGGGTGTAGAGGGAAACGGACTTTGGCCCAGTGGTTAGGGCGTCCGTCTACCACATGGGAGGTCCGCGGTTCAAGCCCCGGGCCTCCTTGACCCGTGTGGAGCTGGCCCATGCGCGCCATGTGCTGATGCGCACAAGGAGTGCTGTGCTACACAGGGGTGTCCCCCGCGTAGGGGAGCCCCACGCGCAAGGAGTGCACCCATAAGGAGAGCTGCCCAGCTCGAAGGAGGGAGCAGCCTGCTGAGGAATGGCGCCACCCACACTTCCCGTGCCGCTGACGACAACAGAAGCGGACAAAGAAACAAGACGCAGCAAAAAGACACAGAAAACAGACAACCGGGGGAGGGGAGGGGAATTAAATAAATAAAAGTAAATCTTTAAAAAAAAAAAAAAAAGGGTGTAGAAAAGCATTCCAGGTATAGGGAACAGCAGGGCAAAGACCCTGACGCAGAAGAGGTAGAGCAGATAGCATGAATTAAAAAGCCTCTTGTGGCCGGAACACAGTGAGTAAAGCCAGAAGAGAGATGACATGGGTGAGATAAGCCAGGGCCAGAACCCAGGCCTTGAAGACATGTTAGGACTTTTTGTTTCTTTATTGGTAAAGAATATTTGACCTACTCTTTGGATCTAGTAACTTTTGCCCCTGATGTTTTGACTCTATCAATTTTGAGTATACACTTTAACACAAAAAAGACGAAAGTAATGAGTGTTCATCTAGAAAGCTCTTCTTTGTAATTAAATCAATATTTCTGATAACTTACTATACAGATTTCAATTAAATTTTACTGTTTCCTTCTTAATTTACTAATATTAACCTAAGATCCATTTCTTATTATAAACATCCAAAGCGAATTTGCTTCAACAATCATTTTGTCTTCAGGTTTAATATTCCATTTTTATCAATATTTGATTCCCCTAATAATGTGTAATAATTTCACCAAGTATCATTTTATTCTCTTTCAGTTTTACTTTATTTTGGCTATGCTTACCTATAGTAGTCTCTTTGAATCAGAAGAATAACAGTTTTAATTTATTTCTAGGTTAATCCATGAGAAACTCTCAGATTTTTCTATTGCCCAGAACACATCTATGGCAGTGAGTCTCAAACTTCAGTCTCAGGAGCCCTTTAGACTCCTAAAATCGAGGACCTCAAAGAGCTTTTGTTTCCATGAGTGAAAGCAATCAATGATTGCTGTATTATAAATTAAAATGGATAAATTTTAAAAATATTTATTAATTTAAAAGATAATAAACTCATCAGGTTAACATATGTTTATGAAAAATAACTACAATTTCCAAAACAATGATGAATGGCACTGTTTTAAATTTTTGCAAATCTCTTCAATGTTTGCCTTAGGACTAGCTTCTCATGCCTTTTGCATTCAAACTGTTGCAGTATTACACATCATATAGCCTCTGGAAAACTCCCCACTGAGGAAATAAGAGAAGAAATGTTTTAATATTATCCTGAAAAGCTTTGTCCTGGAAATATCTTGGGGGGTCTCTAGACCATACTTTCATCTTGGACCACACCCTGAGAACTCTCACCTTTTGCAGTATTTTGCAATGTTTATTCACATACCATTTGAGGTGGTAAAAAATAATTATTATGTAGTCATTATATAACTTATGACGACTGACCTTTTTTTCGGAGGTATGGCAGATTGAACACAGGGCCTTGTTACATGGGAAGTAGGCCTCAACCACTTGAGCTACCTCCGCTTCCTTCATGTTATTTTTAATATACATTACTCCTTAAGGTGCACTAAATCTGCCCCAAATTAAAGAAAATCTTCAGTAATTTACATGTGTCCCAATCAAGGTAAAAAGAGCCAACATGTTCTGCTTCACGTTTTCTCTATTTTCTACCAAAGAAGTGTATTGCTTTTGCAAAGCAAAAATTATTCTTTAAAGTTCATTATTATATTCCATCTTTTTAAAATCAACCATCTGTTGACGTGGACACAAGTTGAAATGATCCCAGGAGCGAAAAAGAGATTCATATTTCCAGAAAGTAGAAAAGAGGAACACTGATGGCGGTTAAGAATCGGCATTTTGCAGTCAGTATGGTCTGGGTAGAAACCTACCTTTAAGATTTACTAGATCTATGATTACAAATTATTACAAATTTACAGCACTTACTTTGTGACTTTCCGTTTCTCGTAAAAAATGGAGATAAGTTTAGTCTTAAGATAAATCACTCACTAAGACACTGCACGTAAAGCAAACAATACAGATCTTGGCACATATGACCGCTCAATACGTAAGCATCCTTATTACTGATTTAAATGATCACCTTCACATCTCCAGCACCTCCCACGGTACCTAGCAATGCGCAGACGCTCACAGACAGTTTGGGGAAGTTAAGAGCAGACACTATGCCCCGGGAAGAAAAGGCACACCCGCCCTGATGTTCGTGACTAGGTCTGGGAGATTACATGGAAATTAAGTTTAGGAGGTTCCCAGATCAGAAAATGCAACCACGTTCACGGATTCTCGATCGCGAAAACAGCCAGAAACAGGCGCGCGGCAAAATGGCTTGGACCCTCCCGCGCACGCGTCGCCCTAAAGGCCGAAGGCGCGCCGAGCACTGGGCCGGATAAATCGACCTGATCGAGAATCGTCTACTTGGTTCTGATTATCTTAGAACGGGCGTCGAGGGAAGACGTTAAAGAAAGGGGCGGGCTCATCTGGAGAGGGAGGAGGAGCGTGAGGACATAGCACGCAGCTTTCCCAGGAGGCTGTGCGTGCCTCTCGCTTCCGCCCAGATCTGCTGAGCGAGCGCGTGAACCGCTTTCTTGCAGTCTGATCATGGCGCTGCACGTCCCCAAGGCCCCGGGCTTTGCCCAGATGCTCAAGGAAGGAGCTAAAGTAAGAGATGGAAGAAGGGGATGAGGTGGGCGAGTCGGCGAATGGCTGTCACGGTCGCACTGAAGGAGAAGGGCCTACTAACGGCCTGGCCTGCTCCCCTGTTGCAGTGGGCGGGGAGGGAGAAGATTCCAGAAAGGGAGGTGTGCTCTGGAGGGCTCGACTACCCAGGCTTGCGGGCCTTTCCGTTATTCCACTTCCCGGGGAAGGATAGAGGCGGCGGGTGAGGGGCAAGGCTGCGGGATTGGCGCTCTACACCTCCTAAACAGGCCAGCAGCGTACAACCGTTCATGCACTTTCCTCAATCCGCAAAATGGGACTAATTGGGCTCTCCATCCTTAAAGGTAATGTGAGGGTGAAGTCTAACTATGGAGACAGAATTGCCTTGGAACCGATTCACACACTTTTCTTTGGTGGTATGGGTTTATAGGATGGGAAAGATAAGGACGGAGCGATCCAGAAAGGAGAGCAGAGGCACAAGAGCTAATTCTTTGTTGCTACCTTCCAAGTTACAAAAAAAATAGGCTCCCTGTAGGCTTTCACTGCTTATATTACAAATGGGTTGTGGCCCCAATTTAGGTTGGCTATCTTGGTAAAGAGTAAGCCATCTGGGTTTTACTATCCTCATCTCTAAATTGAGGAGATTGGACCAGAATATGGTACCTTTCAGTTCTGACTTATTTAAGTGACATCTTGGCTCAAATAAAATTATTAAAATTATGAGGCAGAAATAATGAATGACCAAATAAACAAGAAGGGTAATTTTAAATAATGATCTGAAGGAGGTAGTCCTTTCATAGATAATGACAGTAAAACCGATGGCCTTAAAACAGGGAAGAGGTCAAGATGTTAAAATAAGTTGTTCAGTTAAAATACATTCAGGGAGAAACTTTTGGTTCAGTATTGAATGACAATCTGAGGCCCCAAGTTAATCTCAGTTCTTAAAAAGTCCATTGTAAAATATGAGGATTTGTGTATTATGAGTGATTCAGCAGTTTTAAAAATATATACATACTGGAGTTGTGTGCAATTTCAAAAGAATATTCAGAAGTCTGTGTACTTCAGGGAAGTGGATGTACACTTCCTGAAGTACAGGAACTCCACTTGGGAGTTCTTGGGATTGGTTCCTACTGCCTCCAAAAGAAAAAACAGGCAGTGAGCAAAAAAAAAAAAAAAAGTATATACTTCAGTTTAAGTATTTGGGGGCAGGTGCTTTAGTTTCATTTAGGTTGTAAGTGGCAATTCATAATGAACACAGAAGTGCTAGCAGCAAAGCCCAGGCTCAAATACAATAAATAATCATCCCACACTTCAACTTAGAAAATACTGATAAACTCTGAAAAGGTGTTTTACCAGAAATTCTTAATATGCCTTCTGTGAGTAGTCTTCCCTGTGCTGCCTTTTCACTTTATAAAGGTTTTAATATGTACCAACTGTTTGGATCATTTATGAATGCCAAGCACTGTGCTCTGCGTACCTGAGTCTTGTTTGATTGTCCTAACAGTCCTGTGAGACAAGATGAAGAAATGTCAGGTAAATTACCCAAAGTCATTAGAAAGCTAAGATTTGCAGCCAGGTACCAGACCCGTGTGCTAAATTCCTAAGCTGTACTGCCTCTTTATTATAAAAGACATAAGGAAAGATATCTTTTCCATTTGAAAATTCTTGTGTTTCATTGTCAGTTTTTATCAGCAGTATTCTTTTACAGCATTTTTCAGGATTAGAAGAAGCTGTGTACAGGAACATACAGGCTTGCAAGGAGCTTGCCCAAACTACTCGTACAGCATATGGACCAAATGGTAATTTCTAATTTGATGTTTTAAAAGATACAGTAATAGAATTTTGTCCACTCGCTCTGCTTTCAAACTTGTTCTCAGGGTATTGTGTATAGCTTTGAAAGGTACTTCAGAGTTCAGTGACACCAGTACAGTGTTTCAGGTTTTCAGTGAGCAACTCCAATCTCTTTAGAAAAATTGGAATCAAAATGTTAACCTTTTTTCTTTTTTTCTTTTTGAGAGGCTAGAAAAATTATAGCCTTTTCACCATTGAGGTAGTACCTAATGTTCACTGTGCTAAATTCTGAACAAACTTCTACCTAAAGTGACATTATAGTTTAGTTTATGAGAGAAAGTTATCTTTATTCCTCTTGCTTCCTGCCACCAACTGAATTTGATAGAAGTTTGTGAAATCAGTATGAAACTAAATATACTTGTATGTAGATCTTATTTTGGTCCTTATATGGATTAATATAGTTTATTGAGTACTTGCTACATGTCAAGCATTTTGCAAGTGGAAAATACATAGTAAAATAAGGCAAAGTTTTTGCTCACTGGGACCTTGTTGAGAAAAGAAGATAGTTGTTTTTTACAATGAGAAAGAGAAGTAAGCAAAACTGTGGTAAGTATTGTCATTCCCCTCGTATAAGGTTGTGATGGTTAGGCTGATGTGTCATCTCGGCCAGGTAATTGTGCCCAGTTGTCTGTCTGTAGAGAACCCAGACTAATAAAGGGGTTCTTAATCTTTTTTGTTCCACAGACCCCTTTGCCAGTCAGATAAAAACTACAGACCCCTTCTTATAATGTAGTGGCAGATAGTTTTATGACACTCAACGTCAGCATGTCTTTAAATTAAATTTTAGAATTATTCAAAATTAACATTTTACAACTTTCCCATAATTTCAATACCTGATAACCTAGCATAGTTCAACATCTGTTTAGATGGTCGTTTTCGGCAAACATTTAGAAATTGGAGCTTTCCCATAGCATCATAAAACCATCTCTGCCATCCTTGCCAACCTTTTTGCAGGTAGTTATCCACTGCATTCAAAACATGCTATATGGAAATAAAAATCACACTAAGTCCACACTATACTGTATTATTTAAGAAATATACACACCTGCACCAACACATCTCCTCAAGAATGTTTTTTGAATTTTCGATTCAAGCTCACAGACCCCCTGAAATGTTTCCACAGACCCCTGATTAAGAACCCCTGCTCTAGCCCTAGTAGGTATTATAGAGCATTAGAAAGGAAGGAAATAACATAGGTATATGGTCAGGGATAGCCCATAGGGATGTGAAATAGTCTTAGTAGATATTATGTATTGTGTTCCTACAAAGTTTTATAAGGGATGAATATGAATTTATAGATTTCTCTGGCTGTTTGAGAAAGGAATTTAATAACAGATTTTTTTTTTCCTTTAATTGTTTTTGAGGAATGAACAAAATGGTTATCAACCACCTGGAGAAGTTGTTTGTGACAAATGATGCAGCAACTATTTTAAGAGAATTAGAAGTAAGTTATTTCTTTTAAAAGGCCTAGAAAATGTGAGCCACTCAAATAAATCCCTTGATGAGAAAGTGGGGGTAGTGGATATCTGATGATAGATAGCAAGTATTGTGAATCCAATTATACTACTAAATCATACACTTGAATGTGGTTAAAATGGGAAATTTGTACTGTGTATTTGTTACTACATGAAGTTTAAAAGTGTCAAGTGATTAATTTATGGTGGGATTGGTTGTGATGAATGTATTTGCTAATAATGATACCAAAAAATTACCTCGCTTTGTAGTGACACTGAAGTGGTTACTCCATGACCCACAAATAGCTGATATTTAAAACAAAGGGTAATTTTTTAAAAAAGCTATTTCATTGTTTTGTGAAAATAAAATCCATCAGTTGGTGGAAATTTGCTTCAGCTGCACTTTTGATGTTATAGTACAGAATAGATAGTACCCGCAGGGTAATGAGGGAGGTGTAGCACCTGAGCCCACATAGAGAGCCATTCCTCATCTAACTGCAGCATTTCTGTGAACTTCTTAAATATCAATATATTCTTAAGGAATTTTATTTTACAAAATTTGGAAAAATTGACTCCACACAATATTTGTGAAGTAACTTTTCATTGTGAATGCTATTATACACGTCAAGAGTTCTTAAAGTATAATGGAAGTACAGTTTTCACACTAAGTAAAACCAGTATTAACTTTATAGGTTATTTGCCATCAGTTACTCCTTGTTTATTTCTATAAATTATTACAGTTACCTAAAAGTAATTGTAAAAAATAAAATCTACTTAAAAGTCTTTATCTTTTTTTATTTTTAAGAAAATTTTTACTTTTTTTTTTTAAACCGTAAGTGATGACCCACAGAGCAAGAATACCCATATAGTAAAACAGAAATTAAGGCTCCTGGCCAAGGAAAGTGAGGTTTCTATTCTCTTGAAACCTTTTTTTTTTTCTTTTTTTTAAATACTCAGGTTTAGTGGTTGGGATTACTTTATTTTTAATATGGAAGTGTATGTACTAGACAACTGACCATCCAGGAAATGTACACCTTGAAATTATTATCACTTAGAGAGGGACTTGGATTTTTACCTGTGACTACACTGTACATACGTGTGCAAATGAAGTTACCTGGCCCACAGGGAGAGTATATTAATTTTAGAAGAAATGAAAAAGAATGGTTTTATAATTTATAGATAAGTTGGTATAACTTGATATTTAAATTCAAATCTCTTCTACCAGGTACAGCATCCTGCTGCAAAAATGATAGTAATGGCCTCTCACATGCAAGAGCAAGAGGTTGGAGATGGCACAAATTTCGTTCTGGTATTTGCTGGAGCTCTTCTGGAATTAGCCGAAGAACTTCTGAGGATTGGCCTATCAGTTTCAGAGGTGAGTGTTCATTTTATAATTTGCTTCTATTTAATTTTTGCCTGTATGTGCCCAATGCTTAAAACTTAAAAATCATTTTCATAGTAATAACTAATGTTGAGCAACTTACTCTGTGCCAGGGATTGTTGTATATATCTGTCATGTTTATCTTAGATAAAGAAAGTGAGACTTAATTAAAATAATCATCTTATACTTAGTAAGTGGTAGAGTTAGGATTCAAATTAAAACTGTCAACAAAACCTACACACCTTGCCATCAATATTATTTTTGGAATCTGCATTCTTTTTATATTGAAGATAAATTTGCATATTCATTGGGTTACCAAAATAAACTAAAAATGTCAAACTCATTTCTTTTAAAGACTAGTTCCTTTGTTGTTCTTTGCATTTTAGGTGATAGAAGGTTATGAAATAGCCTGCAGAAAAGCTCATGAGATTCTTCCTGATTTGGTGTGCTGTTCTGCAAAAAACCTTCGAGATGTTGATGAAGTATCATCTCTACTTCATACTTCCATAATGAGTAAACAGTATGGTAATGAAGTGTTTCTGGCCAAGCTTATTGCTCAGGCATGTGGTAAGTAAATATACATAAATGAAAAGGAAAAATTAAAATGTCTTTAATGTGATTGAGATATTTTTCTTTGTTGTCCCAAAATATCTTGATATGTCTCATTTTATTAACAGTATCGATTTTTCCTGATTCTGGCCATTTCAACGTTGATAACATTAGAGTTTGTAAAATTCTGGTAAGTTGAAAAAATGCATTAGTGTTACCTGGTTAGGTCAATATTTCTTTACAAGAAAAAAATTGTTTCTAACCTAAATTTCATATTGTGTTTTGGATACTTCGAAATTGATGCCTTTTGAGACTTTACTTTATAATACTTAGAAATTACTAGGGTGTAGTAATATTGAAATATATATAAAAAATGGATACCTAAAAGGATATTGACATAGTATCCCCTCGTGATGTCCTTTTTCCATGACAGCTTGCAGGTTGAGAACAGTACATAAACAAAATACTAATTTTTAGTGTTCTTCGTAATGCTGAATTGTAACAAAATGAGATTAAAAGTAATTTTGAGTGGGCTGGAAATTGACCTTTTACTGTACAACAATAAAATATATACTTAAATTATTGGAATAAAGGGTACATTTTTTATAAAACTCTGTGCTTAGTGCAGTAAAATTATAATTGGGATGTTTCTCTGCACATTGGCATACTGATTGTTAATGTAGTTGAGTATGCTTATATAAATACATGTTATATATATGTACACTTAGTAGCCCTCCATATAAACACATGGCAGCAGAAACTAATAGCCGTGTCTGGGATTTTGGCACCAAGTACTTGGTGAAAGAGTGAGTGAATGGTTACCATGTTCTTTACCTTAGGTTCTTCCCAGTACAACATGGAGCATCCACTCAATCCTACAGTAATTCCTGTCATGAGCAGGGTATAAATAGTATGCTCTTATGCCCACCACCCTAAATTTTATCCCCCACAAGTCATTGTCTTGGTTTAGGAAAAGACTATTTTTGGTACATGCAGAATCAGTAACTTTAGCTCTGTTGTTACTTTCATGAGATCACCTTTGATGATTTTGGTATTTGACTCCTTAGGGCTCTGGTGTCTATTCCTCTTCAGTGTTACATGGCATGGTTTTTAAGAAGGAAACTGAAGGCGATGTAACATCTGTCAAAGATGCAAAAATAGCAGTGTATTCTTGTCCTTTTGATGGCATGATAACAGAAACTAAGGTATGTAAACCTCAGAATCTTTAAAAATTTGAGGTTGCTCTTTTCAGATTAATGTATGAATCTTAAGTTTTGAGGTAAAGTTTGCTCCTATCTGGTGAATATTGCTTAATTATTTAAAAATGCAGGTCATACCTATCTTTTAAGTCAAATATATATATTCCCTTTATTTCTAAGGTCACAGAAACACTAAACTTGAAACATTAGATGGTGACATTTTACTTATATTCCAACACTACAGCCTTTGACTTCCAGTAGACCTATATATATTCAGCAAACTGAAATGCTCACAGAAAACAATAAGTATTTGTAGTGTGCTCTATATGAAAAATATATATATATTTTTTTTAAATGCCAAGATTGGCATTTTGGAAAACTTAAACGAATTTAAAATTATAAGTCCATTTTTAAATTGTTATGTTATACACTTTGTAAGTCAATGCTGACTTCTTACCTAGAATCTGGAAACTGAGTTATTGATGATTTAAAAAAAGAAATTTGGAGAATGGGTGTAGCTCAGCAGTTTAGTGTCTGCTTCCCACGTATGAAGTCTCAGCTTCAATCCCTGGTATCTCCTTAAAAAAAAAAAAAGCTTGCAGGGAGTAGGGGGGTGCTCATCATTGAGTCCATAGTTTAGAAGAATTTGGAGAACCACAACATCTGTTGGTGGTGACATGCATTAAATTTTGTCAGAGACAAAAATACCAGGACAACTGTTCAACTTATCTTTCATAATACTTTGCAATTTTTCCTCCAACATACCTGTCAGAAAAGAGCCAATACATCTGGGCAGGGGAGGGGCAGGAAAGGAAGTGTCTGGGAACTGTGCTTCTCTTAATTTCATCACAGATTTCGTTTTCTGCTTCATAATATATGCATATTTCTCTATATTTTCTCACAAATCTCTAAATTATTCAGTAAAATGTTTTCCTGTGACTTTGAACACCAAAGTAGTGAAATGGTTTTAAAGAGAGTGCTTTCTTGTTTTGCCAGGGAACAGTTTTGATAAAGTCTGCTGAAGAATTGATGAATTTTAGCAAGGGAGAAGAAAATCTCATGGATACACAAGTGAAAGCTATTGCTGATACCGGTGCAAATGTCATAGTAACAGGTGGCAAAGTGGCAGACATGGCTCTTCATTATGCAAACAAATATAATATCATGTTGGTGAGGTAATAAAAGCTGCAGTCTAATAGCCTATGTTGTAAACACATAATGTTTATGTATTTTTGATCTAAACACATAAATGCAACAAACTGAAGACTGGTAAGGAAGGGCAAGTATAAGGTGTATTAGATAACAAAAGAGGACAAAACCCCTCAGAGAAAACATGTAGTTAACCTGAAAGGCAAAAGATCAATCAACATATATATTGAAGGAGAGAGAACAGCATTCCAGGCAAAAGGAACAGTTTGCTTATGAGACCAGACACAAACCTGAATATTGCCTCCCAGCTAGGTTATGGGATCTGGAACTCTTAATTCATGAACATATTTGTAGGGGACACTAGACAAATTTATCCATACCCACCTCTACCTCTTACCACCATTCTTAGCAACTAATGTGCAGTGTAAAACACTGTTCTCTTCCTCACAGAATATGTAATTGCACAAAAAAGCAGGGGAGCAGATGTAGTTCAGTGGTTGAAGGTCTGCTTCTCATGTATGAAGTCCAGGTTCAATCCCCAATACCTCTAAAAAAACAAAACACCTCTCACTGGGGAACAGGTGTAGGTCAGTGGTTGAGCACCTACTTCCCATGACAGGGTCCTGGGTTCAATCCCCAGTACCTCCTAAAAAATAAAGGCAAAGCAAAAGTTCCTGTATAGTGTTGGATTCTGTAAGGCATTCTTTGCTGTTTGAGAATTAAGATCCTTGGTTATCCTGAAGTGACTGAAACTTTCCCAGTTGTAAAGTTATAAAAGCCTACTGCACTGCCTTAACATGCGACATGGGGAGCTAGCAGGGCTCAGACAGGTTCAGTAATCACCTTCTCCACCCTAGCACACAGTGCAATCAGATGTCCTAGTCTGGTCTTGAGCTTTCAAGTTCCAAAGAATGAGACTTGGGGGCCAGTGTATAATTGGCTGTTGAATCTGTATTTTAGTATGCTGTCAGATGGTTTCAAGATTTTTTTTTTTCCTTTTTCTTAAAGGTTAAACTCAAAATGGGATCTCAGAAGACTGTGTAAAACAGTTGGTGCTACAGCTCTTCCTAGATTGGTATGTATTTTGGAAAATATTAAAAGATGGTTGGACATACTTAAATTATTTTTATTATAATAGTCCTTCTTTTCCAGACTCCTCCTGTCCTGGAAGAAATGGGCCGCTGTGACAGTGTTTCTCTCTCAGAAGTTGGAGACACACAGGTGGTTGTTTTTAAGCATGGTAGGTAGTAATGGTATAATATATTGATAAAAATTGGGGTATTCATTTTCTTTTATTCAATCCCCAAATATATTTATTGACAGAAAAGGAAGATGGTGCCATTTCTACGATAGTACTTCGAGGCTCTACAGACAATCTGATGGATGATATAGAAAGGGCTGTAGATGATGGGGTTAATACTTTCAAAGTTCTCACAAGGGTTAGTATTAGCAATTAGCTTCTTTGTACTTTGTAATATATATTTGTATTTGTATATGTAATATGTATTAAAAATAGTTGACTGGCTCCATGATTCACAGGAATATATACATAACAAAGCAAGGTTATATTCTTAAATTGTTTTCCAGGTTACTTTCAATTATAATGTACCTTCATTTGTTAAAGCATTATTATTGTTGTTAGGGTTGTAGAAATGCAGATGGGATGGTGCTGCTCACGTTCTTAATTTTGGCATCCCCTTTTTCATCATATATCACATTATCTATAGTAAGAGAATTTGCCCAGATCACTCAGTTTTTATGAAACTTGTGATTAGAACTTAAGCAATAATGCCTAATTAGAAACTCTAGAGTAGTAGAGTAATGGAATCTGAAGCAATTAAAAACCTGCAAACTGATTTATTGTATTATAGGATAAACGTCTCGTACCTGGGGGTGGGGCAACAGAAATTGAGTTGGCCAAACAGATCACATCATATGGAGAGGTAGGTGTAGCCTTCTGTGTATTAATTGACTTTCTTCCCAATGCTTGTATAAAATAAAATAATAAATGCATTTTTATTTTAGACATGTCCTGGACTTGAACAATATGCTATTAAGAAATTTGCTGAAGCATTTGAAGCTATTCCCCGGGCATTGGCAGAAAATTCTGGTGTTAAGGCCAATGAAGTAATATCTAAACTTTATGCAGTACATCAAGAAGGAAATAAAAATGTTGGATTAGATATTGAGGTATTTGAAAAAAATTACTATGAACTTAATGAAATTGTACTTCGTGCATGCAAAACTAAAAAGAGAAGCAGTAAATTTAACCAGAAGGAAAATCCGTGAGAACTGTATTCTGATTTAGGATTTTCTTAACTATTTTATGAAGTTTAAGGATTTAGTTTTGTTTTACTGGCTTTTATTGACTAAACATTTTGCATAAATGAATTTAAAATGAGTAGATGAATCTTGTTTTGTATTGACAGGCTGAAGTCCCTGCTGTAAAGGACATGCTGGAAGCTGGTATTTTGGATACTTACCTGGGAAAATATTGGGCTATCAAACTGGCTACTAATGCTGCCATCACTGTACTCAGAGTAGATCAGGTGGGTAAAAAACTAAATTTTGATCTTGGAAAACGCTCATTTTCAAATGGTTCACGTAGTATATTTTCATGGAACTGGAATATAGCATAGTTCTATTCTTTTGGAATGAGTATTCCTTTACCCTCACATCTTAAAATGTATTAAAAGTGCCCAGAATCATTCTTGTTTTAGAATTATGTATCTAAATTATATTCACTAAATTAAAGAGTTTTAAAAAAAAATTCATTTCAACAAATTTAAAATGAACATCTTTCCAGCAAAGGAAACCTTTGCCATGTTTATAATGGGTAATGTAGGGAGGAAGTTTAATATCTAATACTTACTTGGAATATGGAAGAACCGTAAAGCAGGCATTACAGGCTATAGACTTTAGAAAATGAAACCTCTGTGGAGTAGAGAGGAACAGCATTTAAAATTTTTCTGCTACGACAAATTTTGGTGTTTTAAACCATATCTACCTTTTTTTTCCCGAGGAATTGTGGGCAAAAAGGGAAAATGGTAAATACTGTTTGACTGTAGAGGTGGACTAGAATTCATGATTTTTCTTTTCTAAGAAATGAAATACAGTTCACAAAATTCTAGTAGTTGTTCCTTTTTCGAGAAACTAATAGAAAATTGTAGTTGCTAAAAGCAGAGTGTAAATTCAATAAAATTGATGTTGGGAAAAGCAAGTTCTAAATGGAAATCAGTGAAAATAAGATTAGATTTATTCTAAGCATAATGAAGGACAACTTGGGGAAAATTATAGGAAAGCACATTTCACCTCAGTATAAGGGCAGGCGAACTTTTTCATAGCTAGAGATAACCAAAAAATGGAACCGGATATAGTTTTTAACTCTTTGGAAATAAATGAAGCAGAAACTGGTGGTTGGTTAATCTAGGTAGGAGGGTGTAAACATCCGGTTCAAAGATTAAAATTTTCTTAATACAATTTTCCTTCAAAATATAAATCAGTTTCTCTTGGAGTTCATTGTGGTGTTAGGCTGAATAATTTCAACCATTTTCTCAGAAAAGATGTTTTCCACTTTTATAGTAGAAGATAGGATTTCATTGGAAGAATGGGGGGTTTTGAAATAATGGAAGTTTAAGGAAATGTTTATCTAGAAGCACATGGCTAAATATAGAAAGGGTTAAAATAGAAGAGAAAGCTAAACATGGAAGCATGATAAGCAGTTAAAGTTCTTTAACTGAGGAACATTTTGAATGTCAGTTATCCAAGCAAGACAATAATTACAACATATTTTGGTCACAGAGGCTCTGCTGAATTTGAGTTTAAAACTGGCAAACCTTTTCTGTTTTTACAGTAGGGGAAGGTGGTTGATTTAAGTGCCCCTGATCTTTACATTGTGTATATAAATAAAGTCTCTGAAGACTCTCTCAAACTTTGTATTAATATAATGAACTTTGTCTTTTAATATGTAAAACCTATACTTAATTTTGTGCAGTAGGTAAATCCTGGAAAGGGACTTACAAGTCAAACTCTTAAGCATTCAGTAGGCTTGTAGGGGTTGGACTAATATTTCTTTAAATGGTAAGTAACACAGGTTCTCAAAATGTGGTCCCAAATTAGTATCTGCATGACCTGAGAACTTGAGATATGCAACCTGCTCAGAAACTAGAACAAGGCCCGGTTGTCTTTTAACAAGCCCTCCAGGTGATAATGATGTCTGCTAAAGCTTGAGAACTACTGTTAAACTTTTTTAAGGGTACACTTAGGTTCTGAAATTATACTGTCTTTAGTTCAATCTGAACTTATTCTCAACTAGTAAAATGTTGTTTCAGGTTTAGAATTCTGATTACACTGGCTTCTGAAAAGGTGTGTGAAATCTGATAGTGAAGATATTTTCCCATTTAGTTCATTGAAACATAAGCCAAGCTCCTTGATATTTTATACAGAAGCAATAAGAATTGCATTCCAAATTTTTTAGGTTCATAATGTATATTAGAAGTTTAAAGAGGTTCTACATTGAGGAAAGTTTTTTTTTTTTTTAAAACATAAATCTTTTTAAAATCCTAGGTGGTTATTCAAAAATGCTGCGTTAGATCATGCTTTATAGGTAAACAAGAGAGGCTTCTAGTATAGTTTTGTTAATTTAAGCTACAGGGAACTAAGTGCTTGGGTTTTTGCTTATGAACACTGGCCACTTAAATAGTTCTCATACATGCAGGCACTGGGAAATTTCAGTGTTGAACTTTATATATGTATTTATATATTTATGTATCAACTGCTTTAGATTATAATGGCAAAACTGGCAGGTGGACCTAAAGCTCCTAAATCACAAGGAAATTGGGACAAAGGTGATTGGCAAGATGAACCTCACATATAAATAGCAAATCAGGTGCCAATTGATTATACAAGTGGTGCATGCAAGTGTTTTTCACCTTCAGCTTACTGAGTTACTGAAGTGTGTATCTTGGAATGCTCTTCACTAATGTGTGGATATTGTTACTGTTGTCCACAAAAGCAGGGAACTTGTCTACATTGCTAGAACTCTATAATTTTTAACAAAGAATCTAACAAACTTTCTGTTGTAGTATTTCATATGCAGTATATAATAGATATGATTGCTTAATCTTGACTCCGACTAATAATTTAAAATGTGATCTTTTCATTCTCAAGATTGAGTTTATAATCATACTTTCATGGGTTTTTTTTTTTGGTTATGTAGATCATCATGGCAAAACCAGCCGGTGGGCCCAAGCCTCCAAGTGGGAAGAAAGACTGGGATGATGACCAAAATGACTGAATAGCTTAATTTTACTGTAGGCAAAGGCTGTATTTGTAGTAGTACTCCAGGAATTACCTGATGTTTTCTTATTTTTCTTAAGTTAAAAAGTGTTCTGTGTTTGTACCCTCGGCTGGATGATAAAATAAATGTGTTGTTACTATCAGTGACTCATTGATTACTGTTACTGGCTCTAAATAAAAACACATTTTAAATGTCTATGTTTTGTAAAAGTATTGTGATCTAGAGGCAACTGGGGGGGAAAAAAGGCATGGGATTAAGCCTGTTGGTCTCAACCTTGTCAGTGAAATTAGCTGCAGGATTTAAAGCAAATCACCTGTTTTTCATCTATTATCTGGCTTACTCCCTTTTTGAGTTTTACTGAAATACTACCATGCTGATTACATATGGCTGCTTTCTCAGTACAAGGAAATAGCACAGTTAAGAAGTTGTGACAGCAGAAATCAAATGGCAGTTGTCAGTTTCATAAAACATCTCATTTTTCTTTAAGCTCAGTAAGGAGTGTTGAAAAAGCAAAGACAAAAGTTAAATTATACTGACATAAGACATACTACCATCTGTGATGGTTATTATGTAAGGTCCTTGTATAACATTGTTAGAAATTTTATACTGTTTTTGGCATTCATTCTTTCAAAAGAATTTTGAAGGCAATAGGGCTGACTGGGTCTTGGTTAAACTTGGGTAAAAAGGTAAACTTTTTGACTGTCATAGCAAGGAGAAGCATTCACTGCACATCAAAGAAAACCTAATACAGAACCTTACAGAAGACATGCTTGGTGTCTTTAAGGCTCCTTGGGTTCCCTGTAACTGATACACTAAGTTGGGTAAAAAAAAGTTCATGGGCTGCTTCTGGCATGCTGTGTTAAGGGCACCCGGTAACTTAATAGTCCCAGGAGTGGCTACTTCCAGTCAGCCACTGTCAGGGCAAGTACAGAGCTAAGCCTACATATACCCCAGTTGATGCACAAAAGATTCAACAGAAACATGCTTCTCCCAAATACATACCGCCTGCCAACATCAAATATCTATGCTTATAAAATTATCTCACTTGTAAAAAAGTTTCATTAGCTGGTTTAAAACATTTTTTAAACTATGGGATAAGTCAATAAAACAATCTTCTAAGTAATAAAACAAGTTTTGGGGGTTAAGTCAGTTTATTGATGTGTTGTGACCCACCACCCAGACATTAAGCACAGAGGTGGACTTAAGTAATCCAGATTTTCCTTTCCAGAAACTGGAGGCAGGAATAAAAACCACTGACAGTACAAAACCATGGCAAACTTTTAGAGATTTTTCCCTTCAATATTTCAATAAACATGATTTCTTCTGGCATGTATTTAAGTGAACATGATTTACAGTTAGTCTTTACCTTTTTATTATTATTAGCACAGCCATTATAAAAGCCATAAATGTGTTTCTGGAAAGCACTTTTTTGAAACTGTTACAGTATTCTTTCATAAAATAGGAGGTAAGCTTGCGAGTTCAGTACTTTAGTTGTAGGCACAGCTTGCACATGTGTGTCGCTGATGTGAAACCATTGCCCTTTGGTTGATTCCACTTCAAAATCTGTCAAGAGGAAGTATGAAATTAAATATAAAGCTTCAACTTCATTATTATTTGGTTTTGCCATAAGAAAGCCTGAATTTTCCAAGACACCTTACCTTGTGGAATATCACCACGGAGAACAAGATTAGAGAGCTGACTATTCGCAGTTCTTGCTTTGGCATAGGCAGTATAATGCCCTGACCTCATAGTGCCACTGTGTTCAACGACTCCATATAAGGAATATAGCACCCTTGTATTTTCTTCTGCGACATTCTTTAAAAATGAACAGAATTTTAAGAAGTTAGTTCTAGCTCCACTTAAAAGAGTTATCACTGAGTGACAAGATGATTTTAAACAAGATGATTCATCCGTCTGAATTACTAATTTCTCCCTCATACTTCTCAGCCTATCAGGAGAGTCACACTTAGATTTTATTAGGAAGTCACCACTGCCATGTCCCTGAAGGAGGAACCACACACCTGAGGCCAGCTGCTGTAATCCCTGTAATTGCTATAATTTCCTGGTCCAGATACTAAATAATTGAAAAACAATTTGCCAGCATTTCTTGAGGAATCTGGCAATCAGATAATTTAAAAATACCTTAATACCCCTAGCTATCATCCTGGTTCCTGCCCAAAATGTAAGTCTTTGACAGGAAGAGAGCTTTCAGGTCATGCCAAGAAACACCCCTTACACTTTCAAAGACCCCTAGAGAGTTGATGAGAAGCATATTCAATCTCAAGTGCTTGCTTTCCCCTATAGACATGCAAAGCAGAGGCTGCTTATGCGCTTACACCACAGGGCTAGGAGCAGCAACAGGCATTCTCTGAACTCTCCAGACCACTTGGGCACAACTCCATTTACGTTCTCTTGTTAAAAAAAAAAAAAAAAGCCCTCCATAACAGGCTTCACTGCCCTTCAACTATACCATCCCTACACTCTAGTCTATGCTGAAAAACTTGATACTTCTCCATCCCAAGTCCTCCCAGCTTCCTTAGGGATTTCAGTATCCATGTGGATGATCCTCAGGATTTCCACTGCCAGTCCTCTTTGGCCAACCTCAACCAGGACTATATTCTGGTCCTGGTCATGACTCAGAACTGCTCGACCTCAGAAATCCTACTTGTTTTCTAGTCTTAGTCACAACCCTTTCCTCCTTCCAACTCTCATCTGAACTATTCTCTATCTACTGTCTGTATAAATTGGAAAAATGCAGTTCTTTTGATGTAGTTAAAAACTCCTTGTGGGCCAAAAGTTGTAATTCAACCCTCAGGGCCTGTGAACTTGAGTCTAGGTATAGTATAGGTATGCATATAGGTATAGACAGGTTATGAGGAGAAGCAGCAGTCTCACAAGGCAACTATATCAGGGGAAGCCATTATGGGTTCTTCAGGCAAAGCAAAGTTAAACTTATATGAGTGGAAGGGCTCCTTATATTGACAAAGAAGACAGCAGAATTCAGGGACTCTATGTTACCAGCTTCATCAGGCTCTACCTATATGTTTCCATTCTAAATTTCAGGACCCTGTTCCTTCCCTATCAATGTCTTAATTTTAACAGAAAACAACTTGCAAGATTGGGAATTTGATTTATGTTCTAATTCAGCCACACACAGGATGAGACTCAGTTAGCTTTTCAGAAATCTCATCCCTGCAGCTACAGGAGATAAGGGTTACTTTTAGAGCAGACAAGAAGCTTACAGGTTACTTAGGCAGAGCTTCAGATGGAGATTTGAAGCCCTATGTTCATCAATTTATTTTCCTGCTTTTTCCAGGACAATTAGGAGCAAGTAGCTATTATCATTATACTCCTTAGTCTGACTAAAACATTCTAAGTTATCAAATACATGCTCACCCAGAACCTTGCTGTTTATAAGTACACGATTAGGGTATCCAATGACAATACTTCAGTATATCTCTAGCAGCCTTATACCATGGACTATGAATGCCCTCCTTACCACCAGAAATAGACATTAGTGCTTTTAAATCTAATCAGATTAGAGAACCAATTCCAAAAACCCTAGAACCAATTCCAGAAAATTCATACTTAAGATTCTGTTCCCCTTGAAGCATTCTTAATACCAAAATCGTAAGTAATCTTGTAGTCTTGGCCCATAATTCCTTCAATCTTCCAACTCTCACCTATTCTATATCTATGCTTTTAACCTTAATGGAACCTCTAAATCTCATTTTCTCCTATTACTCTCTTTTGGTCTCACTTCCATGTAAGTCTAGACCTCTGCAACTCAAAATGTGGTCTTTGGACCAAGAGCACATTATCTGACAGCTTATTAGAATGGCAGTCTCAGACCCCCACATCAGACCTATTAAACAAGTGTTTTTAAGTCTGATTCCCAGGTGATTCATATACATGTAAATTAGACTCTTACAAATAACCTGTTCTCTTACACCCATCACCAACCTTGCCACCACATCCAATTCTCCACAAAACCCTACCCTAAATCCTTCAATGTACCTTCCCCAACCACAGACCCAGAGAGCTGCTATTACTAAGAAACAAAATTATATAACCATCCAGACTGGTAAATTCACAATCTTCCCTCTCATCAGGGTCTCAATGTGACTGTACAACCATGTAACTTGTCCTTAGATGGCTGCCTCTTCCATTGATGCCCTTCACAACAACCAGCCCAACCTTTCACCACACTCATCATAGCCTCTCCTTACTTCCTTATCCTTTATTCTCTGTAGTTGTCCTCATCTCCCACCTACAGGAAAACTGAGACACAACCTACCCAACTTTGAGATGCCCATTCTCAGGAAGATGAGGCATCCCCTCCCATTTGTTCAAAGACAAATACTCATCCATTCAGCCTCCTCCAGGATCTTGCTCACTTATCCCTCTCTTTTCCCCATATCTTTAACTTCGAGGCTTTCCTCTTGTCCTGCAAACCTACGTAAGTCTCCCAGACTTTAAAAAAAAAAAACTTCATTGATCCACCATTTCCTTTTCAGCCAAGCTTCTAAATATGTCTACATTTGTTCTCTCCAATGTCCTCATTCATTCCTCAACCCACTTAGGTTCCCAGCACTGTTCTTGCAAAATTTACCATGACCTCCATACTGTTTGACTCATAAATACTTTCTAGTCTGTTTTTCTGATATTCTGACACTGAGGCCACCTAAGACTTTCCCAGAAATCTGAACACAGGGCAATGGCATTTTATGCAAAGGATGAATTTCTAATGACCCTGCAATCAAAACTAATCCAAGTGAAGATATTTCGATTAACCTTGCCCAATGGTGGTAATATAAAAAGAATTACAATTCACTCTACCCAACAGCTCTGAAATTAAACTTTTCTAGGAAGATTTTAAATGTGAAGGAGGGAAAGGGGATTTCACATTATTTCTAATTTTGCACAAAATGACTTAATTAACATGTTTTTATTGCAGTATTTTAAATCTGCATATAGTACACTGAACAACAGCATCTCTGATTCCGCTCACATTCTTTGAGAGCCTTTGTGGTCTCTTTCTCTTCTCCCTCTGCCCCTAACACTCAGATGCTCCCCAGAGTTCTGTCCTTGGTCATCTCTTCTCTTTCTACCCCTAGGCTCTACAGATTGGATCCTATCCTTTTCATAGTTTTAATTACTACCTGAATTATTGATTTCCAAATCTTTCTCTCTAGCCCTAACCTCTCTGCCCTGGGCCTCGTACATGTATATTCAAATCTTTCTAGACATAACTATATGAATATTTCAGATACCTGAAACTAAATGTAGCCCAAACCAAACTCCTAATCCTTTCCATTTATAGCCCTCCCATTTGCCTAGTCACTCAAGTCACACCCTGGGAGTTATCATCATCAACTCCTCTGTCACCCTCAGCATCCATCTAGAGGCCTCTGCCTCATCCTCGAGACAATCAATCATAACTCTGGTTAATTTTATCTTCTGAAATATTCCTTCAATCTCCTCCTCACCACCCTGCCTCTAATAACTACCCCAGTTTCAGCTCTCATTGTCTATGGACTGAACTAATTCAACAGCCTCCTAGTTTCCCTGCCTCTTGCTCTTCCTTCCTAAAATCCAACCTCCAAACTCAGCAGGTGACCTATGTAATATACAGATCTATGTCACACCATTGTTTTAAACACTTCAGTGGCTCTCCACTACATTTTGCATCCCCAGTAAAGCCCAAGATCCTCACCATAAGAGTCCTCCAAAATCTCATTCTTATCTCACTTCTCTGGCTTCATTTTCTAACACTCCCTATATCTTGCACTGTAAGTTCTAGAACTGTATATATTAACATTCCTGGCACTTGATATGCTATTTTACACTGCTATGATTTTGCTCCTGCTGTTCCTTCTGCCTGGGAAACTCATTTCATCTTGATTTATCATACTAATTCTTAATGCCTCTTTAAATATTAGCTGAGGCATTGTCTACCTCACTGCACCTTCCTCAAACCATCTGTAGGGTAGGCACCCTTGTTCCATGTGTATCCTCAAACCATCTGTAGCACATACCACCCTTGTTCCATGTGTATCAATATTAACAGACCTTGAAATTACAAAGGCACAAAGGTCAAAGACTAATTCTACTCCATAATCCTTAAATTCATACTTATAAGAGCTACTATTAGAATATGTGGTAAGCTATAATTTGCCTCTAAGTAAATTTTAAAAAATCTTCCCAAAAAAGATTTACACCTACCTTACATTTAAGGGTACAAAAGGGAGCCAAATCTAAGATTTCTGGAAACTTTATATGTTTGTTAACTTTGCGTAGGTTAAAACCAGCCTAAAAAAGAGGGATCATAGATTGAATTATTTTCCTGAAAAAACTGTACACAGTAAGTAAACCATAGCCCCACTCCATTGCCCTAAAGAACACCAAGTCTAGCTCTAGTTCAATACTCTTGAGGTTTTTCTTCTTCCAGACCATTAATTGATGCCAAGCTGGTTTATTTTTTTTTGCACACACATCAACACATTAAGAAAGCTGCTCCTGTGAAAAACTCTCAATGCTTTTGTCTTAGCCATCCAGAGAAGCCAAATTAAACAGAAGTTCTGCGTGCTTAAACTCAGTAATAGCAGAATATTTAAGAAGCATACTTAGTCTCACTTTCTATCCAAGCTTAATGAATTATTATTATTATTATTATTAGAGATCCAATCAGTCAAGTCCCTATCAACCATAGGAAAGGAAATGTTTTGAAGATCAAGGGTACTTTTAGAATTTGGAATTAAATTTGGAAGTTGTAAAGCTTAGTCTTCAAGAAATGAAGAAATTGCCAACTACAAATGTCTTTTATCATTGGTCAGTAAAATAAGACACCACACACAAAACAGATCCTTCTGGGTACAATGGCAGTTTGAAGTCATAGTTTCAGCAGTTTGACATCTAGCCTGTAAATGGGGTTGTTTTTTTCTCAAACTAAAATTAAGGTTAGAGTAAAATGCTACTATTACTAAATAGAGCGATGTTAAGTTCTAGTAGAATTGAGAAATGATGGTACCAAACTCAATTCTCCACTCTGACATGTACCTACATCTTGCTCAAATATATTTATTACTTTCCTACTGCTGTATAATTAGTATTAAGAAATAAGAGGGAAGCAGATGTGGCTCAAGCAATTGAGCTCCTGCCTACCACATAGGAGGTCCTGGGTTTGGTTCCTGATGCCTCCTAAAGAAGACAAGCAAGACAAGGAGCTGATGCAACAGGCTGGTGTGGCAAGCTGATGCAACAAGACATGAGGAAAACATAATGGAAAGATACAGCAAAGCAGAGAACACAGGTGGCTCAAGTGATTAGGTGCCTCCCTCCCACATGGGAGGCCCTGGGTTCGCTTCCCAGTGGCTCCTAAAAGGAAGACAAGCACACAACAAACAGACAGCCAGTACAAACAACAAGGGGGGGGGGGGGGAGAAATAAATAAATCTTAAAAAAAAAAAAAGGAAATAACAGAAAACTGAAGAAACAGTATTGAGACAATAAGAAAATAGGCATTACTCATTTAAAACAAATTTGGGTAATAGAGACTGTGCTGGTTTGAGTCTTTTGTGGACCCCAGAAAAACCTGTTCTTAAAGCAAACCCATTCCTGTGCCTGTAAACCCACTGAAGACGGGGACTTTTGATTAAATTCATTAAGGGTCTTTTTGATTAAATCACTTCAGTTAAGGGTGTCTGATTAGATTGCAGGATCCAGAGTGCATCTTAATCCTCTTACTGGAGTCCTTTATAAATGGAAGAATAAATAGCCACAGACACAGAAAAAATGCTGCAGTGACAGACAGAAGCCTCCAGATGTTGACAAATCCAGGAAAGAGGGAAAAGCCACAGATGGAACAGCCCAAAGCTGAAGCAATGAAGACCAGGAGAAGAGGGGAGAGACAAGTGGACCTCCCCCCCATGTGCCTAATCATCCACAGCTGAGCTGAGAGAGAAGGTGAGCCTGGAGAAGAAGGCAGAGACCGGAAGAGCTATCACTGTGCCTTGCCAGGTTGCAGGAGTCTACGATCCCCAGTAGGCAACCTTTGGTGAGACAGCATCTCTGATGATGCCTTAATCTGGGCGTTTGCACAGCCTCAGAACTGTAAGCTTTTAACATAAATGCCCACTGTAAAAGCCAACCCATTTCTGGTATATCAGAGACAAACAAGGAGTACCTGCTGAAATCTCTTTAGATGAAGAGTAAGAACAGGAGGAGCAACAGAAATTAACATCTGCTTTTTGGCATTGGTGTAAACATGCTTCCTTTCACCTAAAGAAAAAGAATTTTTAGTAGTATGAAAATCATTTAAGATCTCTAAATCATTTAGATTTGCTGTAAAATTATTTCAGACTTCTAAAGCCAGGATAAACAGACTTTTTCTGTAAAGGGCCAGATGATAAATATTTTTAGGCTTTGAGGACCAAGAGGCAAAAATCAATTATTTATAAAAGAGAGAAAAATTTCCACAAATTTTTGATATCCAAAATGTAATAATAAGCAGTTGAGCATAACTTTCATAATATAGGACTTTTAATGAGTAGAAATTCTCATTGGGCAGATAGCATTCCATTTCATTGATGTTCAAATTTAGTATTCCCTATCATCAAGTCGAATGAAATGTTCATATATAAAAACCATTTTTAGCTCAGAGATCATAAAAAGACAGAAGGCAAATCAGATTTGGCCCAAGAGGCGTGGTTTGCTGAACCCTGTTCTAAAGCAAAGAGAACTGCTATAAAATCATCACAATTAACTTTTTGTACCTACATGTAAATAAGCAGACTTTGAAAAGGTTTCAACAATTCTAGATAAGAGACCTTAGGAATCTGTGGCCTCTCCCTCTCCTACTTATTCACACTCAGAAAAAAAGAAAAAAAAGAGGGGGTAGGGTTGTCAATACTTTTCTCTTCCACATTTGAAGGAGACTGTAAGAAAGCACTAACCTCCCACTACCTTTTACCTTGCACAGGGCATGAAACATTAGTACATTGATGAATAAAATGCAGCACCCTTGGTTTAAGGGAAAGGAGGGCTATTACCAACACTGAAAAGGAACAGAGGATTCGAAGAAATAGCCACTATCTGCCAGGATGTTGTTGTGATAGCATCCCAATGGGATGATTTATCCACAGGGAGAGATTTAAGAGAATAAACTACCCCACTTTAATTGCTGCTGGGATGATGTAAAAAACCTGCCACATGAATAGAAGTCTGCTTCTTCCATCCTTCTATTAAAATATTTACACAGAAGTGGCATTTACGGATGCCATCCAAATACTGAAACAATTAAAACAGAAGAACTCCACCTATGAAGGGCAAAGTGTATTCCTGAATATTAATTTCACTTACAGTGAGAGACTCTAAATACCTTTCATGTTTGTCTTTGGTCCATTATACTGCCTCCGTGTACACACTTCACAAAGCAGTTTATTTGCATCTCGAAGTTTTTCATTACGGGTGAACTGATATAAACAGTGTTGGATGGAACACTCATCTATATTGAAACCTTCTCTGTTTGCAAGAGTACAGAAAGCAGTTTCTGGATCTTCATTTACAACCTCATATATCTTTGTCCCAGGAGTATGACTATCACTCAGAATCTCTATATTTATTTCATCAGGTTGAAGGGCGGCACTTAAGTTAAGGTTTTTAAAACCACTGGAAATATCCACTTCTTCATCACTCTCTTCTTTCATACCATTTAAATTCCTAGTAAATTCAGTGGGGAAAGATGCCAAAACCTCCAAATCTTTGTCCATGTTAATATTTTTCACATCTTCTTCCTCTGTGGATTTTTGATTATCAGTTATACTTTCTACCATTTTTTCTTGACCATTCAAATCTTTTTCATTAATACAGTATTCTTCATGCTTTACTTCCTCTTGTGAAATACGGCTGTGTGTACTATCCATTTCTTCCTGAATTGACATAACAACATCACAGTCATTATCTTCAGGATGGTCAATGGTACAGATATCACTTAAATGAGGAACTTTTCCTTGAATCTTCTGTTGTCTTCGTTGGTTCTGGGTAAAGAATATAAAACATATTAAAAACAAATAAAGAGAGGAAGAGAGCACACACCCCCACTGGGTTTTGCTGCTTCTCATCAAAAATAAAATAATTTAGTAAAGAGAGTTTGCTTTTAGAATTCTGATTCTGAGCGTTCCTTTACTATCATGGATCAAATAAATTATGGAGAAAAGTTTTTCTAATTGAAAGCAAGAGTAAACCATCACCAATCATCAAAAACTTGTCACATTGGGACAGATAAAAATGTGCAAGATTTGGTCTTAGCACTAGAGAAGTACTCTAAACAGAGTAAAATGACTGATAAAACGCAAGCAACCAAATATTAAATCATGCGGTGGTGGGTCTAAATACACATACAACAGAAAGAGATGAATCAACATAAGGTGTAATCATTGGGTCATTTTACCTAAGATTTAAAAAAACTGAAAATTCAACACCAACAGATGAACCTTAATGTAAACCATGGACTACAGTTAATAGTACAATCATAAAAATATTCTTTCATCAATTATAACAAATGTACGACACTAACGTAAAGTGTTAATAATAGGATGGTGCATATATGCACGATTTTTATGTAAACTTACATCTATAAACTTTTTTTAAATGCCAAAAACTAAATTCAAGGATGCACTGTACAGGATTAGTTTGGGCAGAGGCACGGAGGAAAAACATTCCAAGAAATAAGTGGCCAAAGTTAGGCAAGACATAAGGAAGTCACATATTCAGGAGGCAATAAAGGACTTTTCCCCATAAAATTGCCCTCTTTGACACTTGCACCCTGTTTCCAACTAGGAACAAAAGAAGGCATTTCAGCCCTTTCTGCCTCCACTGCCATCCCGGCACCCGTGAAAAAGCTTGTGAAGGGGGGGTGTAAAAAATAGAAGCAGATTCTGAAGTTCACTCTTGACTGTACCCACCCAGTAGTAGATGGAGTCATGGATGCTGCCAATTTTGAGCAGTTTCTACAAGAAAGAATCAAAGTTAATGGAAAAGCTGGTAATATTGGTAGAGGGGTCATAACCATTGAAAGGAGCAAGATTCTGTAACCTCAGAGGTGCCCTTTTCCAAAAGGTATTTGAAATATCTTACCAAAAAATATGAAGAAGAATAATCTACGATTGGGTGCACATAGTTGCTAACAGCAAAGAAAGCTATGAATTATGTTACTTCCAGATTTACCAGGATGAAGAAGAGGAGGAAGATGAGTATTAAAACTCACTTATTCTGGAATATTTTGTATGAGTTGTTTAATAAAACTTAGGAACTACCCCCCCCCCCCACCAAAAAAAGGCATTTCATTAAAGTTCCACTTACTAAAATGACTACAGTAAGCATTTCTGGTTTTAACAGAAAGGATGGACACTGAGGCTAATTTGTAACATCAGAAGGCTAAAGCCAGCATATGGAATACAAACATCTCCTGATGTATTTCAATTAAAGAGAAGAAAAAGGAAAGACAAATAGGAAAGGACACGAGTGAACATTTTGTACAAAAGGAAATATAAATGGCTCTTAAACATAAAAAATATGCTTAACCTCACTAATATTAAAATAAATGCAAAATAAAACTGTACTAAAATACTATTTTCCATCAGACTGGCAGACAGTCTCAAAGTTTGATAATGCACCACTGTAAAGGATCAGGAGAAAAAGTCTCACATACTGCTGGTGGGAAAATAAAGTGGTACAACCTTTGAGGAGGGTAATTTGGTAATTTCTATCAAAACCACAAATGTAATCTAATCTCTTGATCAAAAATTTTTCTATAGATGACATAGGGATAGGGTCAATCACTGCAACAATGGCCATTATATCCAAAGACAAGAAACAACTTAATAGAGAAATGGTTAAATGAATTATGGTGCATCCATAAAATGGAAAACCATGTAAATGATTTTTTAAATTTTTTAAAATTCTGATATGAAAAGATCTCCAAGAATCTAATTAAGTAAAACAAATGAAAAACAAGATCCAAAGCAGTACATATAGTATAAAAGGGGGGAAAAAATGACTACATGTTTGTATTTGCTCAAAAGAAACCCTGAAAGGATATGTAACAATATAATGAACGTGGTTACCTATGACAAGGAATACTAGACAAATAAAAGGACAAAGGTGAGAAGGTGACTTTTATGGTATACCTTTTTATGTTTTTAAATTTGGGAATGTCAATGTATAAATGAATCAAAAAATTAAGTTAAAGATGAACTAAAACTTTATAAAATAAACAGTTGTCCCAAGTAACTAAGGATTGAAAAGAAAAGCACAACTTTTACTGCACTTGCACACGAAGAAGTTCTCCTGCTGTGAGTACTAAATGAGCTAATTCTGTAATTGCCAAATGAATGCACCTTATAAAAAATGAAACAAATGCAACCAATGCCATTCAGATTACAAACTTAATAGTATAAAATTAAAAATTAGATAAGTGTGGTTTTCTTCATAATCACCCACCTTGGCTTGCTTTTTGGCTTGCTTCTTCGCTTTTTTCTGTAAGTGCTTACTTGTTCCTGAAGGAGTATCATTTCTCTCTTTCATGTAACTGTCATTATCTTTTTCTTCCTCACTGTCTTTATCATCATCTTCCACTGTCTTTTTTAGATTTTTATCATTTATGCTTTTCTTACCATTCTTAAAACATAGAGAAAGTATGGGTCAAAACTAAAATTTTACTTTAAACCTCAACATTTTTCTACTCCTGTTTTATACTAGATTTATTTCCTACAATATTTGAAAGTATGTCCAGGACAAAATTCATTCACCTCATATACCTAGAAAGCACTCTTCACATAAACTAACAAGCAAATAAACTAACCAACTAACAAAAAAATAGCAGAAAAGGCAACATTATATACAAATGTAACAGAAAGGAATATAGTAAGTTTTACTAGATGCATGCTTGTTTCACATTGTTAACAGGTGCAATTCTAAATATACTTTCTGTTTATAAGTGATTTACATGGCACAGCACAGGTATTCCTTTTTACTCTTTTCTTTCTTTGCATGTAAATTATAGTTTTAAAAAAAGAAAATAAAGATAAGTTTGGTGAAACTTTAATCACTAAGTTAAAGGATAAGAGATCCCTAATTGATATGAATTTATCCCATAAATTCATATGTCCTTGTTTTTACTACTACTACTTCAAAAGAACCAAATTAATAGGACTTAAAATTGAGATACTCTCTATTTAACATTTATGAACGCAATACTAAAAAGAATTTGTGGTTAGTGTAAATAATGAAAATGAGTTAAAATTTAATATGGGGAAAATATTTCCCAATATTTAAGCCTATCAAGGTAATTACATTCTAGACACAGCAACATTTAAGTATGTAATCCATTCTTTATACAAATCTTAAAAATTATTCTATATCAAATAGATTAAGATGCATTTCTCTATGGGCTGATAAGGCTTCCCCCATAACATCTAACAAAGCCAAAAACAAACTACTTAAATAAACTCAATAGTCTTACCTGATCATCTAAAACTGGGAGAGACAAATCAAGGAAAGATTCATGAACCAAGGAGACCTTAACCAACCAAAAAAGGAAAGGTAAAAAGAAGGCGAAGATTCACTTTAAATATAACATATAAGATCCCCCCACCCTGCAGGGCTGGGTTTTGAAATAAAGGCTTAAGAAAATGAAATGAAAATTATACATTGAAAACTTTGGGTTAGGTGAGATAAATCAAAATGTTAAATTAACGTCTTCAAGACTTAAGGAGTGCCAATATTTCCAGCAAAGAACCATGCATATCTGGACATTTCAACAAAGAACATCATAAGAAGTTTCTGGTTTTGAAAGACAAAATTTATAATTGTATCTCTATTAATATTAATGATCAACCAGCTCATAATTACATGTGCTTACAGTTCTGCACTCGTCACACATGATTGTACTAGTGAGTTCACCACCAAAGATGCGGTCTACAAAGCTTGGCATTGATTTTTTCTTTTCATAATCTGAAGGGGGGAATAAAGGGTTATCAATTACCATTATACAATTAATTGAATAAGTTAAAACTACTTACCTAACTTTAAAATTTTAACCTACCCAATACATTTTACTCTATCCATAATTACCATAATTTTATTTTTATGATATAAAAATCAGCAGCATATACTCTATTTGAGTGTACTTAGAGCATATGACATTCTGTAACACAATCACCTTTCACAAATAAGAAAAAAAAGTTTTTTTCCAAGATTTATATAAGACAGTGAAACCTTATGTATATCAGTATTTCCACTAGTAAAATAAGCAGATCAACTTAGGTGAGATGATATCCTAGATCCTTCTAGCTATAGCATTTACCATTTAGTACTAATGAAAGATACCACAGTAGCATTCTTGGAGACAACGCACGTAAACTTGCTTTGCAAACTCTAAGAATGATCTCCTTTTTTCATTAAAAAAAAAAATTCAGGACAGTGTTTCAGACCAAACCCTCCTTTTATTTTTTCTTATGTCTCCCAAAATAATCTTAGTAAGTTAAATATAAGTTTAATACAAGGTGACAATTTTAAACCTTGCCACCCAATTTTCCAAAAACAGGACATTTTAGAGCCTTACTTATACAGAAACCTATTTTTATGACAGATAGTACCAGGAGGCAGCAGTCTATCTATTGCTGCCCTAAAGGATACCAAGTGGCAGAGTTGCAATGTGTTAGTTCTAACCTGTGATGCCCAATAGAGTAGCCATAACTCACCTGAGGTCAATTTAAATTATTTAAAAATTTAAATTTAGTTCCTCAGTTGCACTAGCCACATTCCAAGTGCTCAGTAGCCATATGAGGCTACTGGTTACTGTATAGGAGGGCACAGATATAGAACATTTCAATCATCACGGAAAGTTTTACTGGACAAAGCTGTCCTACATCTTTAAATGCCACACAACAACAAGAACTAAGGTGGCTCCATGCTTAATAAACAAGCTACTGCCAATTCATAAAGGCAATTATAGTTCACTTATCAATAAATATAATTCTGATTTTTTAAGAAACTAATATTGGGATGTCATCTTAGTCTATCTTTATAAATTTCATTGCAATACAGCAATTAAAAAAAAAACACCACCACAAGTTGAGTTTTTCTAAAATATTTACCTTTGGAGGACTGAAGGATCTAAAAAAAAAACCAAGTCCCAAAAACGCCCCCACATCACATCTCTTCTTCCCTCTCCCTGTCCTCAGGGACTACCATGGCCACTATCTCCGCATCAATGCTACAATTTCTTCCATTGCTAGTCACAATAGTTCTATAGTAGAATACTGTAAGTCTACTCTAATTCATATTTTATTCCTCCATCCTGTGGACCCTGGGATGCTGATGTCCACACCACCTCTAAACTGAGAGGGGCCTTAGATCCCACATGGTTGATGGATGTGATTTTCTTGCTTGCAGTTGTAGGCACTCTCGGTTCCCTGGTGTGGTGGTTGACCATCTTCACCTCCCTGTTAGCTGACCTGGGGAGCTGCAACTCTGCTGAGGCTCAGGGCCCAGACAGCACATGTCCAGTCCAGAGATTCAAGGCTCCTGAGTATACACCAACCCCAGTGCCAAGTATGGGTTCAGTAAAAGTTACAGAAGAGGCATGTGCAGAAACGTCACATCTGAGTCCAACTCCATCACAGACTTGGAGTTTTCCTAAGTTATATTGCAGGGACAGATGCTGGACATTATATGTCCTGCCATAACCCATTGAATGGACTGGGGAAAAGTATAAACTACAATGTAAACTATAATCCATGCAGTGCAGCAGTGCTCCAAAATGTATTTACCAAATGCTATGAATATGCCACAATGATGAAAGAGGTTGTTGATGTGGGAGGTGTAGAGTGTGGGGTATGTGGGAACCTATTATATTTTTTAATGTAACATTTTTTTGTGATTTTTCTATCTCTAAAAAAAAAAAAAAAGGCAATTAACATTTAAAAAAAGCAAAATAGCAGGTGAAGTTAATATAAGAATGTATGTTATTTTATCTAAATCATACAAAACATTATCATTTGACTGTTATAAACACTTTTTTTTAACTTTAAAAAAAAATCAAACGATGATAAAGAGAACTTGTATGTTAATAGCTATGGATTCAAAATACATCGTCACCAATCTTGCCCTAAGGAACAGAAGAATTCAACTATAGTGTTTTAGTTTAAAAAGTCAGACATTACCTTTAACTTTAGTTTTTAGCTCTTCATCCAATTTTTCAGTAGAATTATCAAATGCTCTAAGAATTCCTTTACTCACTCTCTAGAAGTAATGAAATGGATATATATTCTATTAATTTTTTTATTTTCCTTAGAAAAGACATAATCAAGAAAGAGATCAAGATGTAGCTCCCCATATTTAACGAAATAAAAATTAGTATTTCCAAATTCACATATTCAAAATTAATTCAAAGAACTAAAAAGAACTGTGCCTATAAAGCAATCAGCAAACCCTGAATAAAGGCACTGTCTTACACTGCATGCTAACGTATTCAAACCAAAGTTTTTCAATACATGCCCACCTCCTTTAGAAAGATGACTAAAATATCTTCTCCTATAGAGTGAGAGCTCCAAGGACAGACTCCAGAGCTTAAGCCCAGCTCCATCATTACCAGTGATCCTGGAGCAGGTACTGAACCTGTCTATACCTGAGCTTCAGAATCTATGGACTGGAATAAGAACAACAGCATCTCTACCACAGGATGGTTATGAGGATAGAATAAAGTAATTCATATAAGAAAATGAGTACAGTGCTTGGCATAAAGGAAGAGAAAAACAAATGTTAGCTGTCACTATAACTACTATTATATTTACATCCCCAAATATAGTATTTTATATATGTATTGACAATTGACAAGAATTGTTAAATATAACAAAGGTTCCTTTACTCTTACAAAATGAAAATACTTCCTAGATTCACAATTGCAGTCAGAATAAGAGTAAGGGTGCACTGCAATTGGGAACTGTTTGGAGAGAAGCAGTTTTCAACACTGCTTGCAGCTCTCCTGGTAGAGGCTAGAACAACAATAAAGCTGAAAACATCAATTAAACTACAGCATCTCTGAGAGGAGAATCACTTCTAATTCTCAATTCATTCTAATGATTAAAACATACTGGTTGAACTATTGGGTAAAAAAAAAAAACAAATTAGAAGTACAATGGCCTCAATTACTAGCTTTCATTGTTTTTATCACCTTTAAACCATCAAAACACAGACAAGTTAAAGAGGATGAGATTATAAAATACAATGGTCATAATATGCTAACTTGATGTTCTTCAGCTCTCATCCCATCCAATAAATAGCGAAGTAGCTCTTGACTGTCTTGCTGCTGATAGCCTTTAAACCGCACAGCTCTAAGGAGAGGGGGGCAGGGAGGGAGGGAAAGAAAAAGAAAAGAAATTATGAGTCTACTAAAAACATGAAGCCATATTTACAAAATCTTAGGATCACATCCCAAATCTGAGTGTTTCTAGTTTCTCAATATTTCTGTTTAGCCCCATAAATACCGTGGCAGATTTAATTTTCATTTAAAATTATTTCTTGTAACCCAAGTGATTTATAAACCATGCTTTAATACATATAATGGACTAATGGACTGACTCTAATACTATTAACTATTTTTGTTTCTCAGCTTCTTACTGATGCATTGTGTGACAGTTTGAGGTTGTTTTATGAATCCCAAAAAGAAAAGATTATGTTCTCGATCTAATCCATTCCTTCAGGTATAGGCCCTTTTGATTGCACTGTATCAGTGAAATGTGACTCAGGGAGGATCTCCACTCTCCTACTGTAGCTTTATATAAACAGAGATACAAAGAGTACCACAAAGAAAGGAATCTGCCATTTCTGACTCATCCATGTGAGAGAGGACTCAAGAACTGCTAGCAGCCAAAGCTTAAGCACAAATCCCCCAAGAGGATGGGCCCATGGAGCAGCTCAAGGCTGAAGAGACTAGCCATAGCCTGATAGCCCACAGCTGTACTCAGGAAGAAAATGGAGCAGCCAAGACTGAGCGAGGAGGCCACAAAAGAGACAAGCCCTATGCCTGGTTGCCCACAGCTGAGTTCCGGGAGATAGTAAATTCTGGATAGGAAGGCAGGGACCTTGACGGAGATAGATGCCATCATCACCATATGGCAGGACACCAGGATCACCAGTACCTGACTTTGGTGAGAAAGCATCTCTGATGGTGCTTTAATTAGGGCATTTCACGGCCTTGGAACTGTAAGCTTTTACCCTAAATAAAACCCTGTTATAAAATCCAACCCATTTCAGGTACTTTGCACCAGCAGCCCTTTGGCAAATTAAGACACACTGAAAGCACAATCAAAAAGATACTCACTTTTTACAGACCTGAGAAAAGAGTTCTTTAGGTGTCACAATTCCCTTTTTGGTCTCCTGCATCTCATTAAGAAACTGGCTCATGGCTAACGTAAGAGGCCCCGGAGGCTCAATGTTTATTTCTAAGGGTTCCTGAATATGGGAATAAAAATTATTTTCATCAAATCTTAGGAACATTTACTTTACCAAAATGTAGTCAGTTAACATACATCACTAATATTGCAGACAGAGCCATCCCTTTTATAAGTTTAAAAACTTATATGAACAATGGACTAAATGGAAATGAATGAAGGACTAAAGTAGACTTATTGGTGTTCTACTATAGACTTACTGTGATTCTAACAATGAAAGAACTTTTATGACTAATGTGGAAGCAGTGGCTACTGGCAGTTCTGAAGGGAAGGAGAATGAAAAACACGTGTAATATGGGGGCATTTTCAGGACTTAGGTATTGTCCTGAATGACATTGCAATGACAAATAAATAATATGTATCTTGTTATAACCTACAAAATTGAGTGGGAGAGAGTATAAACTGCAATGTAAACTATAATCCACACTTGGTGGCAATGTTCCAAAATGTGTTCATCAATTGTAACAAATGTACCATGTTAATGAAGGATGCTGTTAATGTGAGAAAATGTGAGAGAATGTGTGGGGGGTAGGGAGCGGGGCATGTGGAAATCCCCTATACGTTTTATGTAACATTTATACAATCTAAGCCTCTTTAAAAAAAAAAAAAAGTCTAGCATAGAAGCAGATGTGGATCAATCAGTTGGGCACCCTCCCACCACATGAGAGGTCCCAGGTTTGGGTCCCCATGCCTCCTAAAAGAAGACGAGCAGACATCGCCCCGCTTCAACAAGCTAGACATTGTCCCCGTGCAGTGAGCAGAAGCCACAAGGCAGCAAACACCACAGTGAGCGGGGAGCGGATGTGGCTCAGGCTGTTGGGCACTCGCCTCTCATGTAGGAGGTCCCAGGTTTGCTTACTGGTGCCTCCTGGAGAAAGTTAGCAAACAATGACAAGAGAACCATCTGGGAGAGGGGGTGAATAAAGAAAAATACAGTAAATAAATAAATCTTTTGAAAAAAACAGTCTTAACACATGGGGAATGAGTGTAGCTCAGTAGTTGAACATGTTTCCCATGTATGAGGTCCCAGATTCAATGCCCCATACCTCCTAAAAATATATATATGGGGAAGAGGACTTGTCCCAGTAATTAGGGCGTCCATCTACCACATGGGAGGTCCGCGGTTCAAACCCCGGGCCTCCTTGACCCGTGTGGAGCTGGCCCATGGGCAGTGCTGATGCGCACAAGGAGTGCCCTGCCACGCAGGGGTGTCCCCCGCATAGGGGAGCCCCACGCGCAAGGAGTGCACCCCAGGAGAGCCGCCCAGCGTGACAGAAAGTGCAGCCTGCCTAAGAATGGCACCGCCCACACGGAAAGCTGATACAACAAGATGACACAACAAAAAGAAACACAGGGGTGGCGGACTTGGTCCAGTGGTTAGGGTGTCCGTCTACCACATGGGAGGTCTGCAGTTCAAAACTCCAGCCTCCTTGACCCGTGGGTCCCCCGCGTAGGGGTGTCCCCCACGTAGGGGTGTTCCCCGAGTACGTGCAAGGAGTGCGCCCTGTAAGGAGAGCCGCCCAGCGCGAAAGAAAGTGCAGCCTGCCTAAGAATGGCGCCACACACACAGAGAGCTGACGCAACAAAAAGAAACACAGATTCCCGTGCCGCTGATAACAACAGAAGCGGACAAAGATGAAGATACAGAGAACAGACAACTGGGGTGGGGGGGAAAGGGGAGAGGAATGAATAAATAAATAAATCTTTAAAAAAAAAAAAAAAAGAAACACAGATTCCCATGCCACTGACAACAACAGAAGCGGACAAAGAAGACAATGCAGCAAACAGACACAGAGAACAGACAACCAGGGTGGGAGGGAAGGGGAGAGAAATAAATAAATCTTAAAAAATATAAATACATATGTGTGTGTGTGTGTGTATATACATATAGATATATAGATATATAGATATAAAGATATATGCCTAGCACAAGATATAGAAACTTTCTGGTCATAGACTGCCTGTTGAAGAATTCAGTTCCACTATTTTAGTTTCGATTACCAAGAACTTACTGCCATATAAGATCTCAACATGCCAAAGAAAAATGTAAATGATAAAAACAGGTAAGGCAAAATTTACTTGGCTTAGTTCGTAAACCACCTTAAAATGTTAAAAATAATGCAAGCTTAGGGCAAGAATATCAACATTCCCAAGAAGGAGGTGGAACGTGCAAGCACAAAAGAACATGGCATACATAGAGCAAAACAAATGTTAAAACTCTGTATCATTTCCATTAACTTGAAAATGTTTTAACTTAGTAACCTAAAACAAAACAAAACAAAACAAAGTAGGTGGAAATGACGTCAGTACTTTAAACTAGAGAATGGATATTTAGAGAGGAAACTTACTGACTGTAAAGAAAATTTTAAAGTACATACTGTTAGTGCCAAATCAGGTGGTTCAATTTTCACAATTGTTCCAGACATTTTTACTTCTTTTAGTAGTTCTCTAAGAACTGGTGTTTGTGACAAATTCTGGAATGTAGTACGGAAAAGAAGAGGAAAATTATTTTAAAGGCAAACTGAATCCATTTTATGTGAATATTCAATCAAATCAGAAAAACCACTATAATCTTTACTGTGCCTATATTTGAGAAATGGAGTTATGGTAGGAACTTCTCCCCACTGTTTGGTTCATAAATATTTCAGTGCTAACTGTATTCATCACCTCAGGGGGCCATTCTTCAACCACCCAATCTGAAGTCTCTATGCTCACCACCACCACAATTTTCTCGCTACCACTTAACACCACTTGTAACTAATTCTTTATCTCTGTATCTCTGTACATTATCCATTATTTGCCCCACCCAAGTGCAAGCTCCATGAAGGCAGGGGCCACATTTGTTTTGAACCCCACTGTACCCTAGTGCTTACCACAATGTTTTACCACCATGCAAAAGAAACTATTTCTTTTCACTTTCTTTGAAAACATAGAAATAAATTTAAACTTGGGGGTCAGGGAAGAGTCAATACTCTAAGTAACCAGATTCTATAATCTGAGCAAAAGATAAAAGATTTTTTTGAAAGGGGAAGAAATACTGGCACCTGCATAACTGCATTGAAAAAACATGTATTTCCCAAATTACTCAGTCCTTTAACAGTGATTTGGGATGTAGAATTCATGGAAGCATTTTCTTTAGCTATATTTTCCTTTTTGTCTCGCTCTTGTTCATTTTTAGTCTCCTTTTCTAATTTTTTATTTTCAAGTTCAATGTCTCCATTTTCTTTTGCTGCATTAAACACAAAACAGAAGAAAAGAAAATGATGTTGGATATTTATGATTTTCACATATTTGCCACCTGTTTGATTTTAAATGTTGTCTAGTAAATACAGGGAAATTACTATCAAGAGAGAAAGAGAAATCAATAAATATAAAACATTCATAACTTATATAAACAGTTTGACAAATAATATGAAACAGTAAATGCTTCAGTATAAATCTTCCCCTTTTTTTTAACTACCCAAAAATTATTTATAAATGAGCATATATTATCTTGTGAAATTAAGAATATAAAACAAGAATGTGGACATAAAATAAATTTTTAAATGAATTTTGTGGGCCTTAAACCAATCCTGAAGTGAGAAACAAACTATTCTGGCTCTTCCAAAGAAGGTACTTCTATGGTCATTCTATCCCCGTTTTACAGAAAAAAAATCTAAGGAACAAGAGTCAACCAAATGATACCAGTCAACTCAATTAATTTAATTATGCATAAAAAAACCTGAGGAGTATCTGGCCACTAAAAGGAGTTACAAGTACTTTACTATTATATCATCCCAACAAATGGACTGAAATCTTGCTATAATAAAATATAAAATGGTAAATTAATATCAGACAAGTCGATCTTAAGCACCATCCCAGGTAGTGGAGACAGAGTTACCGCCCATTGTCTTAGTCCAGACTCATCACATCCACTACATTATTCCTCAGAGTCTTTCTAACTCTAACATCATATATATCCTCACTATTTTGCATTCTTAACCAAAAATAGTTTCACAGTTTAAAATCAAACATAACTAATTTTACCCACCTATAAGTAAATGCTGGAGTAGCATAATAAATCTAAACATGAGCACATATATAAATCAATGTCACAGTATATATTAAGAAACAAATCATTTTACCTGATTTTGGAGTTGTAATGCCAACTTGTTTTCTAATATAATCAACTACCTGCCCCAATCGATTTGAACTACAATACTGGACCTCAGCATCACACATGTAACACCTGTCTCCCAAGAGGTAACAGAGAAAAAAAAGACAAAATGACAACCAAAAAAGGGAGTCAAATTATAATTCCTAGACTACAAAGTCTATAAACACCAAATTATTCTATTAGAGAAACTGAAAATTATAATTCTGTATGTTTTCTCAAAGAAAATTATCCATATTAACTCTGGTTTATTATAAATAAGGTCAGCCATAATTTTGGTTATATATAAATACCGTGACTATTTTGCTGGAATAGTTATTCTCAACAATAAAGTCAAAAGATTTTTCTAACATATTACAAAATAAAGACCTACACCAACAAAATTAACAAATCTGACAGATGATGTTCAGTGAACACTGCTGTGAAAATATATGGGTTTTAAAGAAATGAAAATTGGTTTTAATGAAGCATAATACAGGAAATAACAATATATCAGCTTGATATTTATTTTTATGCAAATTCACTGCCAAAATTTTACAAATTTATCCAAAATTTGCTTTAGTGTCCCAATTTTTAAACTAAAAAGCAACCCATCTTGTGCTTTATAATATCACAAGAAAAATAAAAGGGTGAAGATTCCTAAGTCTTACACATGCTACAATATTTGTGTTCAATATTAAGCAAAAGCTTTGCATAACATCACATTCTCTAGCCTTCTAAAAATGATATTTAAATATACCAAAATTTTTTACTTTCTTGATGCTTAAATATTTTCAAACATCTCCATTCTCCAGTATTTCAAACAATTTTCAATGTGCTCAAGAGTTGAAACTCACCATACACTCCAGTTGTCCAAATTAAGAACCAGACAGTGAGGTTCAGATCTTGGTGTCAAATAGTGCTTTAAGGCATGCTGTTCTTGAGAATTTCTGCCACAGCCCTAGAGAATAACCATAAACCTCAAAGTCACAAATTTATGGAAAAAGGAGGTAATCCATCATCAGTAAGGAAATGGCTCAAGTAATTATACCATTCAAACAATTTTGGAAATAGAATGTTAGACTCTAGAGTCTGGATTTGTTAAAACTGAATTATCACAGGCAACTGAGGATGTTTAAGGAAGAAAGTATTTAGAAAACCATGCGTTAAATGCACCCCTTCTGACCCTAGTTCTTTCTAGTCTCAATTAAACCATATTAATTCTGTTGCTAATTAAGTCCAAAGTGGACTACTTAAAAGTACCCCAATTTTTTCTTTACTTCAGTTTCCTCCTTCAGATACCTATTTTTTTTTCAGTTTAATGTTCCTAAAATAAAGTTCCGTTCATCCACTCAATTTGAAAATTATGAATTGCTCCTTACTCTTCTAAACCAAAAACCTTCTGATCCCAACCTCTTTCCAGCATTAACACCCAGATTCTCCTACTCATAAACCATACACCAGCTAATAACACCCAGCACTTCTACAACTATACAATTTTATTCACGTTATGCTATTTGTCCTGGAATCCTTCATCGCTACTACCACCTGGTCAAGTCCCACCCATTCTTCAGGACGTTGTTCAAAAACCACCTCCTCCCAGAAGCCTATGCTTACCCTACAAAATGAGAAAATATTTTATGCTTCCTATAAACAAATGCCTACAAAACATGGTGTAAATTCCTGGTGGCATTCCTTATTTTCTACCTTCTATTAAAGTTATTTGTGCTTACTTACTTTCTTCCCTAAACTGTAAATGTCAAAGACATGAATTATATGTCATTAACCTTTCTATTACCAAAAGCCCTAGTACAAGGGAGGTAGTCAAAAAGCATTAATTAAGGAAGTAAATAAAAGAGATGTATAGACTTATTCATAAATGTATAGACTTATTCATAAATGAACATGACCAGATATTCTACCTTCAGCTAGTTAGATCACTGCTAAGAAATGTACCTTCACTGTCTACCTATCTGAATCAGGACATCAACCTCCTTGGATCACCCTAAAATAATTTGTCCTGCTTCTACTGAAGATGAAAATACACTCTGGAAGCTTAATGTGCGTGTGTATGTGTGTGTGTGTGTACGTTAATACATGTAGGTATGTATTTGTAAATATATAGTACTCACACACATCTCAGTGGCTTCTAATTCTTTCACTGTGATACCAAATCACTACCGGTTTAATTTATCCCACTCTACATTAAATTCAAAAATAAATGAGTTAAAATTTGATAATAATTCTGAAAATTTTAACACCATTTTAAATCCATTTGAGACCAAGAATGAGGTAAACTGCCTTGAGAGAACAGCTGAACTAACAATGCAAAAGATAAGCATAGTAGAAAAAGTGAACCATTAACTGTGCAATCTTAACCTTAGGAATTAAAAAGGTAGAAAAATAAAATGTATAATAGTATATGTATTTTGGAAAATTTGAAATAGCAAAATATAGTTGTAAATACACCTCTGTATATAAACATTCAATTAAAACCTTTTCAAATACAAGCAGACAATAAATATGCTCTTTGCTGACATACAGATTGCTTTAAAAACTGGAGTGCTATCTGATCACAATGAGATTTTCTATATACCTATCAAGATGATTAAAACAAAAAACAGTGACATCAAATGCTGGCAAGTATATGGAGAAACTGGATCACTTAAATATTACTGATGCAAATGCAGAATGATACAACTACCCTGGAGAATGGTTTGGCTATTTCTGATAAAACTAAACATGCAAATTACACCAGGCAATTACACTCCTGGGCATTTATCCCATTGAAATGAAAGCTTAAGTTTACACAAAAGCTAGTAAACAAATGTTCCCTGCAGCTTTATTTATAATAGCCAAAAAAAAATGGAATCAGCACAGATGTCCAGGTGAATGATTAAACTATTTACTGTGCAGAAAATAATTAAAATAGCAGACCTAAATGAGAAACATAACAAGGAAGAAATTTTTTAAAAAACAGCAGGCCTGAGAGAGTCTCTGGCTATTATCTGTAAACATGGATCTTGGGAGGATTCCCACTATTCCCAGAACCGACAGAGCGGCCCACAGTGACTAAGCTGTTTGTGTAACAATGTAGTTTATACTGAACACCTGCTTTCCTTCTGGGCGTCTGGAATTTGGTATGTGTCAAGCAAAGGATGCCTTCATGACCCACTCTCAATAAAAATGCTAGGTTCTGAGTCTCTAATGAGCTTCCCTGACAGACAGCATTTCACATGTGTTGTCATAACTTGCTGCTAGAGGAATTAAGCCTGTCCCATAAAACATCACTGGGAGAGGACTCTTGGAAGCATTCACTTGATTTCCTCCAGACTGTGTGCCTTTTCTTTGCCCTTTGCTGATTTTGCATGGTAGCCCATCACTGCAATAAATCATGGCTGTGATACAACTATATGCTGAGGCCTATGAGTCCTCCTAGCAAATCATCAAATCTAGGGGTGGATCTTGCCCAAGACAGATACATAAATACCACTGAATACTACTCAGCAATAAAAATGCACAACTTGGATCAATCTCCAGGGAATTATATGCTGGCTGAAAAAAAAAAGCCAACCCCAACAAGTTATATACTTTATGATTCTACTTATATATTTTTGAAATGACAACATTTTATAAATGCAGAACAGATTAATGGTATAGCTGCCAGGGGTTGGCAGGGGGGCAGAAGGGAGGTGGGTGTAGTTATAAAAGGATAATATAAGGGATCTTTGTAGTGCTGGAATTGTTCAGTGTCTTGACTGTGGTGGTATGTAGAAGAACCTATACAAGTGATAAAACTGTCTTTAACTTAATACATAGGTACTCATGAACACATACAAATGAGTACAAATGAAACTAGGGAAATCTGAATAGAACGGTGGATTATATCAAAGTCAACATTTTGGTTATGATATACTTTAATTCAGCAAAATGTTATCATTGAAGGAAACTAAGGAAAGTGTACAAGGGCTCTCTATTATTTCTTACAACTGCATATGAATCTATAATTATCTCAATAAAAATTTCAATTAAAAAAAAAGGAAAAGGAAAAGGATGCCTGCCCCCACCAGGTTTCCTAACATATAAACGTGGCACACTTAAGTGTGACTAGGAGGTCTTGAGATTTAGTGCCACGGCCAACACCTGTGAGCTAGTATAGTAGACACTGTCATGTGCTGAAGTATTCTCAACAGAGTGCAGATACCTTGCCCAAAGTAACTCCCTCTTCCCAGGGGCCGTTCACATCCAATAACCAGTCAATGTGTGGGTACGAAGGATTGGCCCCTTGCCTCAATTCAGGACATCTCTGAAGGGTCAGAGTTCACTGTGGATTAGTTGAGGCTCTGTAGCAACTGCGTCTTAGTTCAACTGTTCTCTCTGCTTCCCTCACTCTTTTTCTTGGTGTAGTACTTAAGAACACACTCCAATAAACCACTTGTGCAACTCTCAGTCTCAGAATCTGTTCTCTAGGGAACACACCCTATATCAACTGGCATCTGAGTCACTCACACTGAACTTTTTAGGTAATATCTTCTAAAATAAGTTCAAAGAGTTTTCAAAAATCCCGCATCGATCAAATCTAAGCATACCTGATGGCCACACTTGAGACATAGCCAAACTGAAGGGCTTTCTTCCGTTTCCTCTTCAGATTTATCTTTTACTTTATTGTCCGTCTTACAATCTTGGCAAATATTCCATTCAACGTTCACTAAAGCCTTTTTCAAATTACCTTGTTCCAATCCTTTTCTAATGTGTCTGCACATAGGTTCTATTAAAACAAGTAATAAAAAAGGAGTACATGAGATCAAAAAATACTTTCTTTAGTTAATCTCAAACTTCCTTTCATCTCAACATCAAAAATGAATTTACTCTATAAACAAATTGTTACATAATCTGGAAACTTAAATGTATTTGTTATTATGAGATGATTATGTGAGTAAAAGATTTTACATAAACTTGGAAATTTACTCTTTTAAGTCCTAAGTATAACACTCCCCCCCCCCAATTCATTTCAATGTATTTCGTTATTTCCTTTAAATTAGGGCCCTTTATCATATTTCTGATGCTCTTTATCTTAAAAAGATTTGTAAAGAAGGTCCTTCATTCAGTCAAGAATATGCCTACTGCAGGTCAGGCAGAAAGCTGTGCTAGAAAGCCAAGGAACCAAAAGCTACTAAGCCAGAGCTCTTCTCTTGGAGTAGCTCACATTCTGGCAAGAAAGGAAAGTAAATGTGTAAAAACCTCCAAACATACACAGCAGCACAAGAAGAGAAGGTAAAGTCACCGAAAGTTTCACAATGGAGTTAACATCTGGACAGTCTTGGAAGATATTAACAGTATTAATTTCTGATACTGATTAAGCACTTACTGTCAGTCTGGCACGGTGCTAAATGTTTTGTATATATTATCTCATCTTATCCTCACCACCACCCGAGAAAGAAGATACTATTATTCCCCAATGGTAGATGAGAAAACTAAGATTCATTGCCCAAGGACATACTGCTAGTAAATGACTGTATCAGAATCTGGACTCAGGTCTTTCTAACTCTAAAGCTCACATTCAAAACCATGTCAGGGAGTGAAGGACAGTGTTCCATGAGTAAAATCAAGGAGGTATAAAAGCACATCTGCTGTCTCCTTGGAATACCAGTATAATAAAGTGTGAAAGAGCCATACAGTGTAAAAGGAATAGCTGAGCCTGAGGCTGAAAACTCTACTGGGGCCACAAAATAAAGGGCTTTGGGCTGTTTCAGGGGCCCTGGAGGTTTAGAAACTAGTTAGGTAGCACCCCCACTATTAATGTTTATGTCCAATGAAACTTGAAAATCACCAAAAGAAGAAACACAAATACAAATGAGATCATGTGAAAAAACATGGTGTCTCAGTAGTAGTCAAAGAAAGACAAATTTAAAAAGGAGATACCCTTTTTCAACTATAAAATCAGCAAAAATTTTTACAAATGAAACTAACTGGTGCTAATGAAGGTTCAGGGAAACAGGCACCTTATTATCATGCTAAGACGCAATTAAATTACTTCTAAAGGACAATTTGGCAATAGTATCAACAAAGACTTGAAAATAATTATATCCTTTGATCCAGCAATTATACTCTAGGATTTGTACTAAGGAAATAACTAGATATTCATGGAGATTAAGCTATGAAAATGATTGCTGCTGCTCCAATTTTAACACTAAAAAGCCAAAGACTACCTACTTTTAAAACAGTAAGGATTAGTTAAATAAATTATGAAATGTGCAATCACGGTCCTTTACATCAACAGACTACTATACCATTAAAAATACTGCAGAAAACTATTGAATGACAGGTAAATACAAATATTAAGTAAAAACACAGATTACATTAAGAATAGTGAACACTTTGATTCCACTTTATGTATTAAAATATATACCCATTTGGGGATATAAAGATTACTTTAAAGATTCAATTAGCAAAATATACCTAAAGATTCAGAAGAATCATCAATTGGAACAGTTTTTCCCTTTGTCCGTTTCTTTCCCATGTTGGCACCTTATGGACTACTTATTGACACAAAATAATAATCTAGAAAACAAGATAAAGTTAGCTTGACAAAAAAAGTATGTTTTACATTTCTTTAGGAGACAATACTATAACTAAGCCACATATAAGAAGCTTTTACATGTTGATCATACTTTGTAATTTACAATGACCATTCACATAAATCACTTCATTTTCCATAAAATCTCTGTAAAGTAGGTAGAATATATAGTATTACTCCTGCTTTACATAGCTTGGGAAGCTAATTCTTAGAAAGGTTGAGAGGTTTTAAATAAATATAAAGGTCAGGCCAGAACCTAGGTCTTCTTACAAGATCTTTGATAGTCTCAGCACTTTACACTATTAGGAATGCAACTTTTAGTTACATAAATGTGGAACAATGATGGCAATTTGAAACCTGAAACTGGTCTCTTTTCTTTATAAGCTATCAGTCGTAGTCTTACAGTCTCTGCAAATTAAATTTGTAATTTCTCAAGGAAAATTAAAAATAATTCTGAAAACAATCTTCTAAAGGTAGTTAGAACATTTCAAACTCCCTTTAGAATTAATTCAAAGCCAGATATAATCTGCATTTTCCACACCAGGATTTCCTATGGATATAAACTAACAGAGTACTGATTACAACTTCACTGTCAATTATTTACATTATATTACTGTTCCAAAGTCTATACCAACCCCTTCCAGCTACACATCAAATCTTCACCTCTTTATAATCAGCAATTCAAAATTAGAAACCATGGAAAATGCTTAAAGTCCACACAGGTCTACCTAACTTTACATAGCAGTACTGTAACTTGAAAAGTTGTATCTGAAATACATTAAAAAAATTATTAGTGGGAGCAGATGTAGCTCAAGTAGTTGAATGGCTGCTTCCCATGTACAAGCTGGGTTAGACCTCTAAAAACAAAACAAACAAACAAAAAAAACAACACTCACTGGGGAGCGGTTGTAGCTCAGTGACTGAGCACCTGCTTCCCAAGTACGAGGTCCTGGGTTCAACCCTGTACCTCCTTAAATTTTCTTTTTAATTATTATTGTCAAAATCACTTCAATGACTATCTCAATAACAATTATTTTATCTGGAATGCTTACTAAAATTCTGATTCTGTAGGTAGAAAGTGGGGCCTGGTCCATATATTTTTAAAAAATACTTCCCAGTTAAATATGATATAAACTGTCATCGTTGTCCTGACTTAAGAGCCTTAGAAATATTCCCTTTTAGCTCCAGATGGGCTAGCGTAATTAAAGGTAAGTTAATTTTAAAAGTTTCATATGAAAAATAAGTGCCACATCAAGTAACTACTAAGAAATTCTTTCCAAGGATAATCTAAAATGTTTACAAAATGAATGAACTAACAATGGAACACAAAGTATATGGGTACATTTTATGTACTTTTCCTTACCCTGTAAGTGACATTATATTATCTAGAATAATCGCAGAGTTTAGAAACAAAACAAAAATTGCTTCCAAATTCTTGACAACAACCCAAGTCTCTCTAATCCATGCTACATTCCAGTACCAGACTCCTGTTCCAATAATGACATTTTAATTAAGTCACTCTCTTAACTGAACACATTTAATAGTTTCCCAGCCCCATCTTTTGAGCTTTGCACTCATGGTAACAATTCTCTGGTAATCTTACTCTCATTACTTCTCAACAAAAAAACACTAAGATTATAATTACTAGATAGATGACCTGAATGACTTCTTCGACTATGTCTATATCAGTTGTTATAAATAAAAAACCCCATCAAAAATTTTTTTAAAGATAATTACTCTATATGGAGGTTTTGATCTACAAAGCTCTTTCACAAACATCTCATTTGATTTTCACAACAACCCTTTAAACCGGGCATTTCAGTAAATGAAAAAACTCAGAAACAAAATGATGTAAGCTCACAGGGTGCCAAAAATGGAACTAAAACCCAGGTCTAAAACCAAGACCACCACTCTTTCCATTCCAATCAAGCCAGTCACTCCAGTATTCTCCACGCCAAAACACCATGTCCCCACCTCTATAACTCTGATTCTTAGCAAGGATGTTCTCTCCATCTATCCAAATCTTACGGATTCTCCAAGCTCTACATCTCAATGAAGGGTTCGCCAACCATTAACTCTAAATAAACCTCTGCCCTGAACTTTCCCAGGATTAATTTTGTACACTATTCATTTTGTCCCCTAATCAGATACCATAGTAGACAATTACTTAAATCTTTAACCTGGACGTATGTTATTTTTCTACCTTGACTATAAAGTTCAAGGAGAAAGAAATAGTTTTAGGCATTTCTTCTGAATTGTCTATAGCGTCTACCAGTGTTAGTCCACATAGGTCCTTAAGAAATACTTTTTGCATTGAAACCGAAAAAAGAGAATGCTACCTGAGGCATAAAGGATGATTATAAGGTGCAAAGGTAGGTAAGTAAGAATGAAGCAAACAAGTTCTGGTGAAAAAGAAAAGGGTGAAGGAAGAAGTCTTCAGCAGTGAAGACAGAACTAGCAAATCTGGTTTGAGGACTGCAGCAGCCCACACTCCAAAGGAAAACTTGAATGACAAATTGTAATTGCTGCAGGTAAGGACTGTAGGGAATGACTTCGACACTGCGGAAAGAGTTCCAGTAAATTTTTCACACCTGTAAAGGGCATCTAATGAGTCGTGAGAACAGAATACTGTGAGTGCTGTCGCTATAAAACATCAATAAAGCTATTAAAATTTTCAGGTGTGTCTTAGGAAGAAAATTAACTTCTTGGTCAAATTTCTCTTTGCAAGACTCCACACAAAATTTAAGTTAGTTATTATTGTCGTCTCTCATAGTAATCCTCTGCCCTTCACTCTTTGCCCTCCCTGTCTTCCCCTGCCTATTCGGTTCCATTGAAAATGCAGGAGTTTGAAAAACTTCGTCAGCAGCTCTTAAACGTGGCTTTCAAGTTTTCGTAGTTCGATCCTCCTGTAGAAGCACGCAATCGGATAAGTGACAGAGCCCGCTTTTCCTCTAACCCACCTTGTGGACGCGACTGCAAATCCAGCCCCAATCCAGAGGGTGCTGCCCGCCGCCCGCCACCCACCACCCGCCACCCGCCACCCGCCTGCGTGGCACCCGCCACACACACCCTTCCATTCCAACTAACTGCTCCTCATCCACTCGGGGACCTCGGGGTCCACTGGATAGAACGGGGCGCCAAGCCTGGAGACTCACTGGCCAGCCCCTATATCTGACAGGACAGGCAACCAATGAGAATACGGTGCCGGGCCGGGGCCGGGTAACCAGTTTAAGGAAAAGGGGCCATGGAGAAGAGAATCAGGTCAGGACCGAAAATTCGGGCCTCCCGGAGCGCAAGAAGTTAAGCCAGGAGTGATTGCGAGTAAGTGGGGCCAGAACTCACCCACGGCGACAGAGCCCATAACTGCATCCCCGATGGGCCTAGGGATTGGGCAGCCAGCGCCGTCCTCCTCCCGGTGACGATTAGAGAGCGACAGCGTCCGAAGCCAGAGTGACCCCGAGAAAGAGACAACTTCCGGAACGGGGCATTATGGGAAGTGGCTTCGGCCCCAGGGTGCCAAAACGCTTACGTTGCTTAATCAGCGCCTGCGCGCGCCCAGGTGCGAGAGTTGTGGCGCATTAATACAAGAGTTTGCCTGGCGATGAGTCGTTTCCCGGCTGTCGTGTAACTGGAGAGTTATATATATTGTAAAGTGTGATACCTGGTGGGGGTTAGAGGTTTGGGGTTTCCTGATTAGATATAAATGAATTAGTGCCTGATGTCTTCCGAGTTACCATTCTCAAACACATTACACCTGATGGCTGAATGAGAAGGGAACGTTTAAATTTCACGCGGTTCCCCAGTCCTGTCTTATCTTGTACAACGTTAAAATTAAAAGGTAAAGCAGTAAGTCCGTTTTAAAGCAGAACTCAAAAAGGTTATTAAAGGCAGGAGGGTAAATTTCAACGAATAAACACTATTTATTCGTTGAAAATATTTAACTGCCCACTTTGTGCCAAGCCCTCTGGAATTTAATGAAGACATAATCACTAAGTAAGAAAGATGCAGGTGCTAATGGAAAAAATAGACAAGGAAAGTAAACTAGTAATCCACAATAAAATCAATTCGTTATATATGAATAAATGTTCATCCTTACTAGTAATCTAAGTAGATTAAGATTTATTGACATTTTATCCCATCCAGTTGGCCAAAATAAAACAATGTCAAGTTAAATTGGGGAATAAACTGATTCTCATGCTCTTCACTGCTACAAAGAAATTATTGTTCAAGTTTGTTCACTAAACTCAGTTTTTTGTTTTTTTGGGTTTTTTTTTGGTTTGTTCTTGCTATTGTTTTTCTATTACAAAATGCAGCCTTGGAACCTTTGTACCACATGCTTCCTCTGCCTGGAATGCTCCTCCCCTCTTTACCTGTGGTTGGTGTCTTGTCATTCTGTTCACATCTAACAAGTCACAGAGATATCCGCTAAACAACCTAGGTAAAATAGCCACCCAATCACTGACATCACCTTATTTTACTTCTGTGCCCAGCAATGATCACTACCTGGTATTTTTCTTACATACTTATATATTTGCTTCCCCCATCCCAACCCCATATGTAGCAGTTTGAGATTATTGATGAATTCCAAAAAAGATATTTGATTATGTTTGTAAACTGGTCTTTTTCTCTGGGTGTGATACCCTTTGCTTATATTAGATTCAGCTGAAATGCCTTTGATTGTTATAATAAGATTAGGGCTTTAATTTGACGACATCATTAGGGCTACTTGGTTTGAGACCCTTCCCCCCATCCCTTTTGTAGGCTATATATACAGACACTAAGTCAAGGAGGCACACAAAAGAAGATAAGACAAAGGAATAGAGAACATTCCACAGATGCTAGAGGAAAGAACTTTATCAGATTTGATCCTGCAGTCCGGGGAAGAGAGATGAGCCATTCACCTGATAATTTGCAGTTGAAGAGAACAGACCAGCTGAGCCCTTTGCCAGCCTATAGCTGAGATACACAGAAGCTGGGCCTATGGAGCCTAAAGAGGAAAGAGGAAGGCTGAACCCTCACAGACATTGCCCGCCATCTTGCTTCAACATGTGGCAGTAGATTTTGGTGAGGAAGCACCTCTTATGGTACCTCTTTAGGGCCTCGTAACTGTAAGCTACTGCCCCAAATAAATACCCTTTATAAAAGCCAACAGGTTGGACTCAGATGTGACCTTTCTACACATGCCTCTTCTGTCATTTTTACTGAACCTGTGGTTGGTGCTGGGGTTGGTGTATACTCAGGAGACTTGAATCTCTGGACTGGCCATGTGCCATCTGGGCCCTGAGCCTCAGCAGAGTTGCAGCTCTTACTCTCCGGTTCATTGGAATTAACCAGGTCAGCTAACAGGTAGGAGAAGATGGTCACCCATCACACCAGGGAACCAAGAGTGTCTACAACTGCGATCAGGAGAATCACATACATCAACCATGTGGAATCTAAGACCCCTCTCGATTTAGAGGTGGAGTGGACATCACCATCCCAGGGGCCACAGGATGGAGGAATAAAATACTGATTAAAGTAGACTTACTGGTATTCTACTACAGAACTATTTGTGACTAGCAATGGAAGAAATTGTATCATTGATACAGAGACAGTGGCCACGGGAGTTGCTGAGGGCAGGCAGAGGAAGAAGAGATGTGATGTGGGGGCATTTTCAGGATTTGGAGTTGTCCTGAATGATACTGCAAGGACAGATGCAGGACATTATATATCCTGCCATAACCCACTGAATGGACTGGGGGAGAGTGTAAACTACAATGTAAACTATTATCCATGTGGTGTAGCAATGCTCCAAAATGTATTCACCAAATGCAATGAATGTGCCACAATGATGAAAGAGGTTGTTGATGTGGGACAAGTGGGGTGGGGTAGGGCATTGGGTAAATGGGAACCTCATATATTTTAATGTAACAATTTTTGTGATCTATGTATCTTTAAAAAAAAAAAAGACAAAAAAATATTTTTTTAAAAAAGCCAACAGATTTCTGGTACCTTGTATCAGCACCCCTTTTGGCTGACTACTACACCATACATAAACACAAAAGTGCAAATGCAAACTCCTTGAGAGCTGGGACATTTTTATCTGGTTTTTGGCTAGATCCAGTCCCTAGAAGTGCCTGGAACATAGTATTAATAAGTATTTATCGAATAAGTAAAATCATTAGAAATTAAATGTTTGTATGAAAAGAATGTCCATAAAAGTACAATTCATAAAAGCAAAAAACAAAATAAAACAATAGAAAAACTGGTATATTCATACAGTGGAATACTATTGAGCAATGAAAAGGAACTGCTGATACAAGAACATGGATGAGTTCTTTAAAATATTATAGAGTGAAAGAAGGCTTACACAAAAGAGCATCTACAATATGTTTCTAGTCATATGAATTTTACAAAAGACAAAACTAATTACGGGAAAAATCATAGCAGTGGTTGCCTCTTGGGTGATGGGTGGAGATTACTGGGAAGGGACAGGAAGTCACAGTCTGGGGTCATAGCAATGTTCCAGCTCTTGATACAGTTTGAGTTACACAGATATATGCCTTTGTCAGAACTCAGCAAAAACACATATAAAGTGTGCATTTCATTGCAAATTTTACCTCTAAAGAGGTCAAAGAACTTGAATTCTAATGATATCCATGCTGAAGAATTTAGGGAAAAGTATAATATGCCTGCAGTTTCCTCTGGAATGCATTTTTAAAATGGATGGATTAGATATGTAACAGAATAGGTATAGTAAAATGTCATGATAGTCTCTAAGTGAGGGTTTCTTAATCTCAGCACTACTGACATTTTGTACCAGCTAATTTTGTAAGTCCACACTACATTGTGTATTATTTAATAAATATATCATACCCACACCAACACGCCCCTACAAGAATTTTTTTTAATTTCAATTCAAGCTCACGGACCTCTGGTTAAGAATCCCTGCTATGGAGGACGTCCTGTGCAATGGAGGATGATGAGCAGCACTGCTAGGCTCTACCCATTAGATACCAGCAGCACCTTTCCAGTTGTGACCATCAAAAATGGCTTCAGACATAGCCAGATGTTCCCAGGTGGGGAGGGGCAAAGTTGTTCCCCTCCTCCTTCCCTTTGGAACCTTCTCTCAACTTTGCTGTATTCTTGATTGAAATTTTTCAAAATAAACTTTGGGAGAAAGAAGAGATGGACTGTCTAATAACATTGAAAAATGCATACAAAATACCAAGTAAAAAAGCAGTTATGGGGAAACGGACTTTGGCCCAGTGGTTGGGGCGTCCGTCTACCACATGGGAGGTCTGCGGTTCAAGCCCCGGGCCTCCTTGACCCGTGTGGAGCTGGCCCATGCGCAGTGCTGATGCGCACAGGGAGTGACGTGCTACGCAGGGGTGTCCCCCGCGTGGGGGAGCCCCACGCGCAAGGAGTGCACCCATAGGGAGAGCCGCCCAGCGCGAAGGAGGGAGCAGCCTGCCGAGGAATGGCGCCGCCCACACTTCCCGTGCCGCTGACGACAGCAGAAGCGGACAAAGAAACGGACGGAGAAACAAGACGCAGCAAGGAGACACAGAAAGTGGACAGCCGGGGGAGGGGAGGGGAATTAAATAGATAAAAATAAATCTTAAAAAAAAAAAAAGCAGTTATGAAGACCTATACACTACAATCTTAATTTTATTAAAAAAATAATAAGTTGTGGAAGTTATAGGTGATGTTATCAACAAATACCAGGGTTTACCAAAAACCATCTCATTTATGACATTTCTAAAATAAACACGTAACATTATAAAGAAAAAATTTTGTATTACCCAAACAGACATCTGCACAGCAACTTTCACAGCAGCATTATTCACAATTGCCAAAAGATGGAAAAGGTGTCCATTAACCAATGGATAAACAAACTGTGACATATACACATGATGGAATATTATGTAAGAAGAAATGAAGTCATGAAGCGTATGACAACATGGATGAACCTGGAGGACACTGAGTGAAGCAAACCAGATACAAAAGGACAAATACTGTATGATTGAGCTACTATGAACTAAATATATTGTATAAACTCATGGAGTTAATAATTAGAGTATGAGTCACAAGAAAATAGAATGAAGATACAGAATGGAAAGCTGAGGGTTAACGTGCAGAATTGGAAAAATGTTGTTAATCTTTGGATATGAAAAGGTGAAAGCACAAAATAGTGTTTGTCCTAGCAGTGTTACTATATGGTTAATTGACGGATGAACAATTCTGTGATTATAGGAAATACTATTGATTGTACATTTCAGATGGAATGTATGCTTTATTAATATGTATCAATAAAAAGGATTTACTAAAAAGTATGTATTACATACATTTGGATTGGGAAGAAAAGCATTTTCAATCACTCCTTCAAACTGTCATTTTATTACCTGCGGTAAATTTCTGCACATGAATATTTTCGTTTACCCCCACATCCTTGGCACATTATGGGATAAAAACACCTTTGGCCCTCTTAGTCACCACCCTCAAGGCCCCTTAATGCCTAGCTACTCAGTGTAGTTTGGGGACCAAACTACATCGGCGTAGGGCGGAGACTATTGCAAACGCAGAATCTGGAAACCTAACCCTATCTATGCAACCATTATCTGTATTTAACAAGATCCCCGAGTTATTCCAACGCATGTTCAAGTTTAAAAAGCATTATTTTAATGGTCTATTCCTTGCCGCAGTAAACAGTGCCGGCTATACTTCTCCCTGACAGTGTCAAGGGTTTGCGATGGTACGATGTAAGACGTCTGCGACCAAGAAGAACCTAGTGCGTCCACGGAATCCCTTCATCCCACCAACTTCCGAAGAGGACACGCACCACAAGACCCCGGGAGTCTGGGGTGGAAACTACGGTCGTACCGCCCCACCCGGGTTTCCGGGCACGGCCTTGCCCGCGCATGCGCAAATCAGGAGCCCCCGCTCACTTCCGCAAGGCCGTCTCTCGTGAGCGATTTATAGGCCTCCGGTGAACGTGAAGAACTGAGCTGTCTATGCAGCCAAAACATCTGGGGTTATCGCACTGAAAGCGGCTTGGCGCGAGGTGAGTACTTCGTCGGCTGCCGCCTGGCGGGACCGGGAATTCCCCACGCGGCCGCGGCCTGCTCCTCCTTGGGGAAGCCTGATGGCGTGATGGCACCGCCTTTCTATGCGCCATACGCCCGCTCATTGGCTAGAGCTGCCCCCGGCGGTTCGTGGTCCCGCCCACTGCTGGGCCCCTCTCGCTCAGTTGTTCAAGGCAACGGCGCTTGGGGGCTGCGCGGATTCTTAAATTCGGGTCCTGGTTTAACTTGGGCCGTGCTCGGTTCTTAAAACAAGTTTAAAAATTCAAATTAAAGGATTGGTTCCACTTAGGAAACGCAAGTATCGTTCTACGTTATTACAGAACAATTCACTGAACTCTTGAGTCAGAAAATTCTCTGGAAGATTTTTTTGAGCTGAAATTTCATCCGTAATAATTTGGTAAATACTTGTGACATCGCTCTGGTAGTTGTCCGCTCACGGTTCCCACCTTCGTGTACTGCTTTACTGATTCCATTTCATCTTCCAGACTACCAAAGTCAAGGGGGCCTTCTCCACATACTCACTCACTCCACGGATGACCTTGAAACAATCACGCGGATTTAAATATATTGACCTTAAATTTATGTGTCGGGCAACTTCCAAAATCTCCACCCTAAATCTGTCATAAACTCCGTGATGGTAAATCCAAATACCTGCTGTACATCTCTAGTTAATAGGTGTCTTGATAAGCACTTCAGTACTTAGAATGTCCAAAACGAAGCTTAAGATTTCCACTGTCTTCTACATCTAAATTAATGACAAATCCATCCTTCCAGTTGCATAAAACCTGGAGTCATTCTTATACAATCCATCTAATTCATCAGTAAATCCCAGTGGCTCTACTTTCACTATATGACCAGAACTTGAAGCTCACTGCCTCAACTACCACAACCCAAATCCAAGCCACCATCATTCATCCCCAGAACCATGAGAGTGCATACCTGCTCTCCCTGCTTTCATCCTTGTTCCCGTATGTTATTCTACACCGCAGCCAGATTGGCCCTCCCAAGTGAGTCAGATCCCTCCAGTGGCATTCTCTGTCAGTCACAATGAAATCCAAAGTCCCATATATGCCTATGAAATCCCAACATGAACTACTTCAAGTTTCCTATCTGACATCTTCTCCAATTATCCAGCTTCCTACTCACTCTTCTCCAGCTAAATTGCTCTTATCATCCCCTGCCTCAAGGCCTTTAAACCTTCAGTTGCCTTGGCCTAGAACACTCTTTGCCCTGATAAGCATATGACTTCCTTCTTCAGAGAGGCCTTCTCTGAGCCCCCTGTGTAAAACTGCACTTCCTCGGCATTGATGCTCCTTATCACCTTTGTGCTCTTCAATCTCTTGATGGCAGTTATCCACAGGACACATATATTTGCTTTGTGTTGTCATCTCCCACCACTAGAATTAAATCTCTGCAGGGCAGAGATTTTTGCTGCTTTTATTGTTATATACCCAGTGCCAAGGACAATGTTTGACATACAAAAGATACTAAATAAATATTTGTTGAATGAATGACCAATAATAATAGCACTCACTTGTTTTAGCACTCACTCTGTGCCAGACACAGTTTTAAGCACTTTCCACACAGTCTCATTTAATTCTTAAAGCAACTTTGTCATTCTTATTTTGGAGATGTGGAGACTGAGACACAGAAAGATTAAGTCAATTACTAGAAGGTGGCAGAGGCAGGAGTTGCACCTTGGCAGCCTGATACCAGAATCCATATTTTAAATTACAAGAAATTTTCTAACAAAGTAAATTCATTTCCTCTGAAAACTAATGATTTGTTTCCCAGATTTCTTATATCAAAAACAACTATAAAAGATGTTACGGAATTCTAATGAATTCAGGAATTTTGAATATCTACGAAGGTTTTTTCATTTTTTATTCATTTTTAATTTTTTTGTTAGAAAAGTTGTAGACTTAAAAGAAATATGTATAAAATATATAAAATACAGAGTTGCCATATGTTAGAAGGAAAGCTGTACCTGTAAGAAAACAAAAGGTCACCTGAGTGTGGAGGAGAAAAGAATTTTATTAAGGATCTTGCAAGAACAGGCCCACGACCTGGATAAAATGGCCGGTGCACCAAAGAGCAAGAAACACTGATATTTATACCCTAAACCTAACATGCAGATCCCTCCCCTGTTCCCCTTTGGTCGGGTACTTTAGGGGTTACAGCCTATCCCAGACATCTAACTAAGTTTCCCGTTACCGTTCTCAGTTGCTGCTTCCACGCCCTCTACACCCTGGTGGGCTGGGTGGCTGGGCAATGCTTTCACTCGTGGCCAGCTTTTCAAGTTGGGCAGCATTTTCACTGTTTCCCCCACCCCCACTTCTTACCATTGGCCCTTCTCATTCTGGCCCCACCCCCAGCACTCACCATTGGCCCCCATCATTTTGGTGCCACTTTTCAAATTCCTGGCATGGAATTTGAAAAAGCCACTAGAATCTCTTCCCCTCCCTCCTCCAGCAGCAGAGCCGGCTATGGCTTCCGCTTTGTGAAAATTAAACATAACCCTTCCCACACCATATACCAACTCATTGTTAATACCTTTTGTTAGTGCGGTACATTTATTATAATTCATGAAAGAACATTTTTATAATTGTTAACTATAGTTCATTGTTAGCACTAAGGTTCATTGTGTTGTACAATTCTATGTGTTTTCTTTTAATTTTTATTCTATTGATCTATATACAAGCTAAAATTTCCCTTTTAACCACATTCACATGTACAGTACAGTGTTGTTAATTACATTCACAATGTTATACTACCATCACAACCAGCCATTATCAAAATTTTACGATCAACTCAAATAAAATTTTGAACAACATAAGCATTTGCTCTCCGTTTCCCACTGTATTGGGAAAAAAATTAGTGACTATTGTTCAAACCTAAGAGTGAAAAAATCATGCAGGAAGCTTTGTTAATCAATGAACTAATGCCTTGCCGGTCAGCACTTTTCATATTTCAGGAGGAGTGATGAAAACTAGAACAGTGGGTACATTGGGAGTGTTTTGTAACAAATAAGAACAGACAGGGTGTATTCTGGGGAGTGTTGTGTTCCTCCGTGAGAAGGCTGGCCACTTTCTCGGAGACTGGTACATAAGCCTTGGAATGTACTGCCCTGGGGAGTGTTGAGTTCCTTCCTAAGGAGGCTGGCCACTTCCTCGGGAACTGACACAGTGCTTGCGAGTTGGCATCTATAGTATCGAGTTCATTGATTAGGAGCTCAATAAAAGGGACAGTTCCTGGTCAAGCCAGTTGAAGTCCCACCCTGGGAGAGGGTGCTCTACACAGGTGTTCCTTTCAATCAAGACTCTGGTATCAGCTGCTGATTTGGGGCTTCCCAGCTGTGAGCTAGATGTTGGTGAGTTTGTATTTAAGACTGTTCTATTTTCCTGTCATTTTGTGGTGTTCAATATTGATTTAATCTTTTGACTGATTATGTTATTGTTTCTCACTCTAATTGTCAGTATTGACTTATTAAACTAAATATCCATATATATATTTATATTGCATCCAATTGGGACTCGGGCTGGAGGTGGGCCAGGTATATTATTGTGTCCCCTGGTTTGGTGAGCTTATGAATGTATGTGTTCATATCATGAGGGATTGGCATATAGCAGTTGGACCCCTTTTTATAGACAATCCTTTGATTATTTTGTATTCTTTCAGTTAACAAATGTTTACTCTGTGTGTGTGTGTGTGTGTATACATCCAATTGGCACTCAGGCCGGAGGTGGGCCAGGTATGTTGGTGTGTTTCCCGGTTTGGTGAGCTTATATCTATAGTATGTATATCTTAAAGGATTATGATGCAGCAGTTGGACCCCTGTTTGTAGACAATCCTTTGCTTATTTTATATTCTCCCAAATATTGACAGAAGTTTAATAATATAAATATGTCTTTGTATTGCTTTTTTATGCTTTAGTTCATTAAGTCATCATATCAATCTATATACATTTATATATATAGCAAAGCATTTGCAAAGCATTTTATCTAGCAGAACACCCACCCCAACCCAGCCCCTGGTAATCTATACTCTAGATTCTGACTAATAAGTTTCCTTATTCTAGTATTTCATAACAGTGAAATCGTACAACATTTGTCCTTTTGTGTATGGCATATCTAACCCAGCATGGTTTTGACAGGAGTCATCCATGTTGTTGCATGAATCACCACTTCATTCCTTTTTAATGCTGAATAATATTCCATTGTATAAATGTACCACATTTTGTTTATCCATAATCAGTTGATGGACATTTCATTGCTTCCATCTTTTGGCAATTGTGAATAATGCCACTATGAACATTGGTGTGAAAATATCTGTTCAGGTCCCTGCTCTCAGTTATTTTGGGTATATGCCTGGTAGTGGGATTGACAGGTCATATGCTGTGATAGTTAGGTTCATGTGTCAACTTGACCAGGTAATGATGCCCAGTTGTTTGGTCAAGCAAGCACTGACCTGATTGTTACTGTAAGGACATTTTGTGGACTTAAGTCATCAATAAGTTGATTGTATCTGTGTCTGATTACAATCTACAATCAACTCAATTTCAATGATAAGACATCTCATGCAATCCATTGAAGGCTTAAATCTATAATCATCTCAACTTCAACAATGAGATATCTCATCCAATCAGTTAAAGAAGTGATGAAAGCAGTCAGAAGAGACAATTTCTATCTCTATCTCCAGCCAGCTTTTCCTGGGCAATTCATCAGAAACCTTCATTGTAGTTCCCACCTTGTAGCCTACCCTATGGAATTTTGACTTGTACATCCCCACGTTTATTTTTTTTTTATTTTTTTGTTTTATTGTGCTTTGCTTTATTACTCTTCGCAGAGACAGTATAATTTTTTTAATAAGTTGAAGGTTTGTGGCAACCCTGCATGTCACATTTTAATTAGCATATGTATTGTTCTTTTAGACATAATCTACTACACACAGCTGCTTTATTGCAGTGGTATCTGGAAATAAACCCACTATATCTTTGAGGTATGCCTGTTTCAGATAAAGGCTTACTATCCAGAATCTATGTCACAATGCAACAACAAAAAGAAAACCGAATTAAAAAATGGGCAAAGGACTTGAATAGACATTTCTCACAAGAAGATATCCAAATGACCAAAAAGCATATGAAAAGATAAGCAACATCATTAGTCATTACAGAAACACAAATCAAAACTACAGTGAGCTAGAGAATAATCTAGGGTATGTGTAGCATAATGATTTTGGTGGTGGATAAAGACAGTGGTTATAAGTATAAATATAAGAATGTTTGTTGATTTTTTTTCTTTTACATCCCCTCAAAACAGAATGTTCTTAAAAAAAAAAACTAATGAGATACCACTTCACACCAATAATGATAACTATTACTAAAAAAAAAAAACATAAAATAAGAAGTGTTGGAAAGGATGCGGAGAAAATTGGAACTCTAGTGCATTGTTGGTGGCAATGTAATATGTTGCAGCCACTGTGGAAGGCAATATGGCAGTTCCTCAAAAACTTAAATATAGAATTACCATATGACCTAGCAATTCCACTTCTAGGTATATACCTAAAGAAAGTGAAAACAGGGTCTCAAATAGATACTTATACACCAATATTTATAGCAACATTATTAACATCTACCATAAGGTAGAAACAACCCAGGTGTCCGATAACAAATGAGTGGATAAACAAAATGTACTTACATATACACACAATAGAATATTATTTGGCCACAAGAAAGAATGAAGTTATGAGACATGCTGCAACATGGAAGAACCTTGAGAACATTATGCTCTGTGAAATAAGCAAGGTACATAAGCACAAATACCATATGGTCTCACTTATAAGAGATGACTAGAAATAGCAAATTAACAGAAATAAAAAGCAGATTAGAGATTATTCGGGAATAGGAGGAAGGGGGACAGTGGAAGTATTTGTAAGAATTTAAAAAAAAAAAAAAAGGGTCCAATATCACTTAGGGGTCTGGCAAAGAATCCCTGGAGGAAGTTCGATACTTAAGTTTCTCAGAAATGGAGGGTCTACCCTATCCCCTACCCTCTTTTCAGGAAGATTATTATTGTGTTTTCTTGTATTAAAATTATCTAGTTTTGAGTTATATGCTTATTGCTCCTGGCTAGAGATGATTGAAGCATGGGATTGACAGCCATGCATAAGAACTTCATCCAATAGGAATATTCCATATAGAATGATAACTGACCTAAGGGAAGTCTCAATACCAGAAAGGAGAAGCAACAGACATAGCAGAAGAGGAAGAAGTAGAGAAAGATTAGTAAATCATAAGAATGGTAGTCATGAACCATATGGTTTGTTGGATCAGAACTGGAGGTATCTATGTGAACTCAAGGTTTTCAATAAGTATACAGAATGATAGATAAATAGTAAGTTCAGATGCATGTGTATGTGTGTATTTGTGTTTATTTATGTATTCCCTGGCTCTGTCCACTGAGAGGGCCTAGAAGCAATGACATCCAGGAGCAATGAGTACACCTAGTGCCCAGATCTTGGTTTTTACATACCATTCTTAAATTAAACAAAAAGACAAACAAATCCAGGGCCGCTTGGAGAAATGGCTGATGCCAGGGCTAGAACAGAGAAAATACAAGATGGTGGAATATTTTGCGGTGTCAGAAAGTAAAGAAGTGCTCAAAACAAAGATAGGGGCAATGTGGAAAGGACACAGGAGCCAAGCTGAAAAGAGTTTCCAATGGCCAAATCTGAGACAATCTGAATAAGAAATAAACTTTGTTAGTATTAGATTATAACCCATAGAATACAATAAACTGATATAAATTATGAAGTAAATAAATGGGGGAAAAGAGTCAGCTCTTCCTTATAGTAGAATACCAATTAATAAATGTAGAAGGAATACAGGATATCAAAAAATCATCATTAAGCACACACAACATTAATAATTGTTATAAGCAAGAACCAATGATGGATGCTAAAATCAGTAGAAAAAATTATAGAAATAAATAAGATATTTGCATAGCTTCAACATATCTTCCCCAAAGAAAGATTTTTATTAGTTTTAAAGGGGAAATTAGGGAAGCAGATGTGGCTCAAGCAACTCGGCTTCCGCCTACCACATAGGAGGTCCTGGGTTTGGTTCCCATTGTCTCCTGGAGAAGACGAGCTGGCACAGCAGGCAGATGTGGCAAGCTGATGCAACAAGCTGATGCAACAAAAGAGACACAAAGAGGAAAGATGATGAGAGACACAACAAACCAGGGAGCTGAGGTGGTTTAGGTGATTGGGCACCTCTCTTCCACATGGGAGGTCCTGGCTTTGGTTCCTGGTGCCTTCTAAGGAGAGAATGAGCAGACACAGAGAGCACACAGCGAAAGGACACAGAGAGCAGACAGCGAGCGCAAACAATGAGGGGGGAGGCTAAATAAATAAAATAAATCTTTTTAAAAAAAGGAGAAATTAGTTAACTTTACAGTGAGAAATCTGGCACACACTACACTTGCCGTATGATCAAAGTTAACATTACTCTCTGCTATGAGATACTGAAAAGGATGCAACATAATTTCTATGGTACTCATGCCAATGATATACATACCCTCAATATAATCATGTGTAAACATGAGACAAACCTAAATAGGGAAACATTCTCTAAAAGAATTGGCCTTGACTCTTCAAAAAGGGTCAAGGTCATAAAAGACAAAGAAAGACAGGTTAACTGCCACTAATTGAAGGAGATGAAGGAAATTCAACCACATAATGAATGTGGGATACTAGATTGGATCCTGGACTAAAAAAAGGACATAGGTGGGGAAACTTGTAAAATTTGAATAAGGTCTATAGATGAGTTAACAGTACTCTATGTGATTTCCTGGTTTTGAAAATTATATTATGGCTATATACAATGTTAACAGCAGAGGACTGGGTGAAGGGTACACGGGAACTCTCTGTACTACATTTGCAACTTCTTGTAAGTCTGAAATAATTTTAGAATAAAATATTAAATGAAAAAAAAAAAAAGAACAGCAGTCACTGAGGTAGAGAACAGCAGACACAGCTCCTTGAGGGACTAGAAGGAGCAACTGCTGGAGTCCACCTCCTGGCTTGACTGTCTTACATGTTGGTCTCCTGAAGGAAGTCCTGGTAGAGCCGAGTTTGCTTGGTAATTTGGGTGTTGTCTGGTCTCCCAATTGGGCAGGATTATGAAGCAGTCAGCATCCCTCCTAGATGTGCCCTATTCTGGCCTAGTACCAAGGCTTGAAAAATAAAGTCTGGCCTCATCCCAAGACATCGGGTGGTGAGGGGCAGTAGGTATGATACGGCAATGGAAGGGGAAAGGGTTCCATAGAACCCTGTCCCTTGAGATTTTAGGAGAGAAAGAAGTGGCTACCATGTGGACTGCAGAATCATCTGGGCCTGAGTCTTGATTTCCCCACTCCCAGTGGAGACATTCAGGGGCTGAGCCACAGGAGGGCCAGTGAGCTGTGGGTAGGCAGGTCATAGCCTGGTCCCTGTCTTCTAGCCAGATCTGTTCCGAGCTGCCAGACTTCCTGGCATCCCCACATTTATGTGAGATCATTTTTATAAAACCTTATAATTTTACAGATATCTCCTCTTGGTTCTGCTTCCCTAGAGAACTCTTAGTCAGCTTTGGTACCAGAAATAGTTCTTGAGAAGCAGAATTGCAAGCATGAAATTTCTGAATTGGTTCTGAGGTTTCTGAACTTTTGAGGTTCTCTACTTTGATTAGATTCAAAGGCACTAATGACTCTATTTCAAATAATCAAGGGCACTGATAGTCCATGGCATGAGTTGACAATAGAGATATGCAGAATATCACCACTAGATATAGCTAGTCAAATGTTTTTAACAGGCTAAGTTCTGGGTAAAGTGTTTTTGATACCTTAACAGACTTGTGTGGAGTTAAAATGTATAATGATGTTGGCTGGTCATTCCTAAATATACTGAATACAGTTTTAAAAGAAAGGGAGGAGCCGAAAGCATCAAATTTGCAACTTAAGAGCTGCATGAAGGATATGAAAATTTCTCTGTGTGCCCTGAAAGAAAATCTTATTTCATATAGCTACATACTTGAGATCTCTGAAAATCAAACCTAAAGTGTCGATATTGGAGTGGCTAAATTACAATGTAAACTAAATTCTCAATAGGGTGTCTGCTATTTAAAGTGAGAGCATTGATTGGAACGGAATGGGATCCTGAAAATTGGAATGGAGACATCGGGATTGACAAAGATGGCAGTGAAGACATTGAAACCCTAGATTCTGCTGAGTCTTTGCCAGATAAACCTGTAATGGTCTGCCATGAGGAAACAGCCTCCCATCCTCCAGTCTGCCTTGGGGAATCTTCCATCAAACCACTATCCAAAGAGATTAACCCTACTGTGCCTGATAAATTTATAACAACCTACCCTGAGGAAACAGTCCTCAGTCCTCTGTCTGAAGAGATTAATCCTCTTTCACCAGATGAAACTGCAGTGGAATGACCTGAAGTAATTGGCTTGCAGTACACTCCTAATTATTTTTATAACCCACCCCCACAATCCCTCTTTTCTTCCGTATCTGTAACTAGACTGAGTAGGCCCTTAAAGGTGAGAAGCAACATGCGATGCATGAGGAAATAAGCTATACTCCAAAAGAATTGCAGGAGTTTTCCAATTATATAGACAGAAATCAGGAGAATATCTGTGGGAATGGATATTAAAGATCTGGGGTAATGGTAGAAAGAATACAAAGTTGGATCAGGCTGCATTTATTGATATGTGCCTCTAAGGAGAGTTTCTGGGTTCAGTGTTTTAGTTCAAGAAGTTAGAAAGACCTCCAACAGTTTGTTCATGTGCTTGGCTGAAACATGGACCAAAAGGTGGCCAACATTGCCAGTGGTTGAAATGCCAGAACTGCCCTGGTATAATGATGAGGGGATCCAAAGGTTTAGAGAGATTGGAATGCTAGAGTAGATCTGTCGTGTAAGGCCTGTTCACCCACCCCAGGAATGTCCAGAGGCTACACCTTTTGGGACAGGATTGTAAGGAATAAATTTGTGAGACTAACTCCATTTTCCCTGAAGAGCTTTGTGCTTACTCTTCTCTGTAGGTCAGAAATTGCTGTGGAAACTGCTGTCACTGAACTGGAATCCTCAAACACTATGGGGATGATTCGATCCTGGGTTGGCAGAAGCCAACTGGCAGCACTTAATTGCCAAAGACAAGGTAGGCTTTGCTACTGCAATGGACAGCAGACTTAAAGCAGCAACCAAAATATTCTGACTCACAGAGACCTGTGGTGTTGACTAGTGGATCATGGAGTACCTAGAGTAAAATAGTTGGTCAGTCTACTAAATTCCTACTTGCTCTGTAAAAGCAGAAGAGTTCAAGGTCAAGTAAACAAAAGTATTACTTGAATTACAAAAACAAAGAGTCATACCCCTTAATCAATTCCCAAACTTGAGACAATTTACAGTCCCAGAACCCCTTGAATGAAGTGTCTTCATCTGCCACATGGCTGGCTATGCAAAGTATCAGAAATGGGTTGGCTTTTATAATGGGTAATTTATTATGGTAAAAGCTTACAATTCCTAGGTTGTGAAAGTGCAAATCAAGGTATCATCAAAGATACTTTCTCATCAAAGTCAACTACTGTTTATCCTGGCATCCTGCCACATGGTTAGGCAAGAAGTGGGTCTGCCAGTCTCACTCTACTTTCCCCTGGAGCACAGCTGTGGGCGATCAGGCCTCTCTCACTGGACCTCATCTCCTTGAGCCTCTTGGGGCTTCTCTGTCTTTCTGCAGTCCTCTCTCTCATATGGCCAGATAAAATGGCAGACCTCCCTTTTCTGTGTGGCTTTCATTCTGTGTATTCTCAGTTTATATAAGACCCAGGAAGAGGGTGGATATCTAACCCGGGTCAAGCCTTACTGATGTAGTCCAATCAAAATCCCTAAATTGATCTAATCAAATGATCTAATCATAGTCCTCTTAACTGAATTTAATTCAGTCAAAGGACTCCACACTCACAGAAATGAATTAGTTCAAGAACAGTCTTTCCTGGGACTCAGAAAATTCAAACTGTCACAGAGGAAAAGCCAGGTTCTCTTGGGAAAAGACCATGTTATCCTGCTAAAAATTTATACTGTTAATTTTACTCTTATCCTTCCCCAAAGAGACATATGGCCATTTACCAGGGTAACTGTGCATTAGAGAAAAGGAAATGATCAGACATGTGAAGGATTATTAGACTGGCTTAGAAGTGACATTAATTCTAGGAAACGCAAAATATCAGTCAGAGTAGGGGTTTATGGAGGTCCAGTTATCCATGGAGTTTTAGCTCAAATCTGTCTCACATTTGGTCCAGTGTCTCCCCATTCTGTGTTTATTTCCCCCATTCTGGAATGCATAATTGGAATAGAGTTATTGCATTGGTTCCCAGAATTGTTGAATGAGGGCTGTTATGGCAGAAAAAGCCAAGTAGAAGCCACTAGGACTGCCCCTGCCTATCAAAACAGTAAATCAAAAGCCATGCTGGATTTCCAGAGGGATTGCAGAGATCAGTGCTACTATTAAGTACTTGAAGGATATAGAGGTGGTGATTCTCACCACATCCCCATTCAACTCTCTTATTTGGCCTGTGTAGAATACAGATGGATCTTGGAAGGATTACCATGAACTTAACCAGGTGCTCCAATTTCCGGTGCTGTTCTAGATGTGGTATCATCCCTTGAGCAAATCAACGTATGCAACTATTGATCTAGCAAATGCTTTTTTTCTCAATTGCTGTTGATAAAGACAACCAGAAACAGTTTGCTTTCAGCTAACAATGCTAGCAATATACCTTGACTGTCCTGCTACTTCAGGGGTAAATCACCTCTCCAGCCCTGTGTCATAATCTTGTCCTTAGAGACCTTGACCATCTCTCCCTCCACAAGACATCACACTGGTCCATTAAATTGATTGTATCATGTTGATTGGACCTATTCAACAAGAAGTAGCAACTACGCTATAGACTTATTGATAAGGCATTTGCATGTCAGATGATGGGAAAGAAATCCAACAAAAATACAGGAGCATTCTACCTCAGTGAAATTTCTAGGGATTCGGTGGTATGGGGCATGTTAAGATATTCCTTCTAAGGTGAAGGATAAGGTATTGCATCTTGCCCTTCTTACCACCAAAATAGAGGCACAAAACCTAATCAGTCACTCATTTGGGTGTGCAACTCCAGCCAGTTTACCAAGGGACCAGAAAAGCTGCTAATTTTGACCAGGGTCTTGAACAAGAGGAGACTTTGCAACAAGTACAGGCTATGGTGCAAGCTGCTTTGCCAATTGGGCCATATATTCCAGCAGATCCAATGGTGCTAGAAGCATTAGTGGCAAACAGAGATGCTGTCTATAGCCTTGAACAGGCCTGTATAAAAGAATGACAACATAGACCCTTAGGATTTTGGAGCAGAGCTCTGCTGTCTCTACAGATAACTACTCTCATTTTGAGAAACACCTTTTGGGTTCCTACTAGGCCTTAGTGGAGACTAATGCTTAACCATGGGCCATCAAGTTACCATGAGAGGGAAACAGATGTGGATCAACTGATAGAGTGTCCACCTACCATATGGAGGGTCCAGGGTTCAATCCTCAGGGCCTCCTGACCTGTGTGGTGAGCTGGCCCATGCACAGTGCTGCCCTGTGCAAGGAGTGCCGTGCCATACAGGTGCACCCCTCCATAGGGGTGCCCCACGCACAAGGAGTGCCGCCCCACGTGAAAAAGGCACAGCCCGCCCAGGAGTGGCACCGCAAACATGGAGAGCAGACGCAGCAAGATGATACAACAAAAAAGAGACACAGTTCCCCAGTGCCACCTGATAATGCAAGTGGACACGGAAGAACACACAGCGAATGGACACAGAGAATGAACAATGTGGGGGGAGGGGGAAGGAAGGGGAGAGAAATAAAGAAAATAAATCTTTGAAAAATAAAAAAGTTACCATGACACCTGAGTTGCCTTTCATGAGCTGGGTATTGTCTGACTCACCAAACCATAAAGTTGGGATTGCACATCCGTACTCCATAATAAAATGGAAGTGGTATATATGAGTTAGGGCTCAGGCAGGTCCTGAAGGCACAAGTAAGTCATATGAGGAAGTACCCAAATGCCCATGGTCACCACCCCTGCCATGTTATCTTCTCTTTCCCAGCCCACAGCTTATGCCTGTTGGGAAGTCCCTTACAATGAATTGGCTGAGGAAAGGAAAACTCAGGCTTTCTTTACAGATGGTTCTGCATTAACTGCAGGTACCCCAAAAGTGAACAGGTGCAGCACTGCAGCCCCATTCTGGAACATCCATTCAGGATGATGGGGAACATGGTAAGACCAGTGAATTCCATGGGCCTGTGCCTATTCCCACACATCATTTGCTGTGAAATGTGTTCCTTGATCAGAAGCAATGCTGTGTGGAATGCCATGGCAGTAGATAAGACATTCAGTAAGTCCATGGATGGTAGTTTTGGAAGAAGCGTTGCATGCAGGGAACACATACCCATATCCAGAGTATGTGTCTATTCCAGTTAAAACAAATTGCTGCCCCTTCCATGATGGAAGTGGTCCGATGTAATCAACGTGCCACCAGGTGGCAGGCTGATCACCTCGGGGAATAGCGTCATATCGGGCTGAGTGTGGGTCTCTGCTACTGGGCAGAATGGGCACTCAGCAGTGGCTGTAGCCAAGTCGGCCATGGTGAAAGGAAGTCCATGTTGCTGAGCCCATGCATAACCTCCATCCCTTCCTCTATGGCCATTTTTTTCATGAGCCCATTGGGCAATGACATGAGTGACTGGGGAAAGAGGCTAAGTGTTAGCCACAGAGCAGGTCATCTTATCCACTTGATTATTAAAATCTTCCACTGCTAAAGTCACCCTCTGGTGAGCATTCATGTGGGACACAAATATTTTCATGTTTTTGCCCACTCAGAAAGGTCTATCCACATAGCTGTTCCCCAGACATCTTTATCATCAGTTTTCCAATCATGTTTCTTCCAAGTCCCTGCCCGTCCAGCCAAGTCCATATGCAATTGATTGTACACAGATAAATTGTATGGTTTATGAACAAAAAAGTCAATAGGTGGCTTGCAGGGAAAATACACCAAATATGAGATATGATCTATAGTTAGTAGTAATACTTTGATGATGCTTCTTCATAATTTATTACAAATGTTTCACAGCAATGCAAAGTATTGGTGGTGGGGTGAGATATGGGAGCCCTGTTTGATAATATGCAGGTTTGTTTTGTAAGTTTCACAACTTTTACTATGCACTTATTATTTTACAACTTTTACTATGCACTTATTATTTATGTATTTATGTATGTGTGAATGATATACTTCAATCATTTTTTTTAATGATAAAAAATACACTGAAGAAATATAACAGCAGATTTGAAGCAGCAGCAGAAGGGATCACTGGGCTTAAAGCAGGATACCTGAAATACACAAAAGAACTGATAGGGAAAAGAAAAGAAAAACATTGAACAGGGTCTCAGGGAACTAAATGTTAGCAAGAGACATGCAAACATCCATGTCATGGGTGTACCAGAATGAGAAGAGAAGGGTAAAGGGACAGAAGGAATATGTGAGGAAATAATGATAGAAAATTTCCCAACTCTATTTATTTATTTATTTATTTATTTATTTATTTATTTATTTCTACCCCTCATTGTTAGTACTTACTCTCTGCTGTCTGTGTATAATCGCTGTGTGCTCATCTTCTTTTTAGGAGGCACCCGGAACTGAACCCGGGACCTCCCATGTGGGTGGGAGACGACCAATGACTTGACCCACCTCTACTCCCCCAACTCTTTTGAAGAACATAGATATCCGTGTCCAAGAAGCACAACATACTCTAATCCAAATAAATCTGAGAAGATCTACTCCAAGACACATACTAATCGGAATGCCAAATGCCAAATATAAAGAAAACATTCTGAAAGCAGCAAGAGAAAAGCAGTTCTTCGTGCAGAGGAATGCCCAATAAGATTAAGTGCTGATTTCTCATCAGAAACCGTGGAGGCAAGAAGGCAGTGGTATGATATATTTAAGATGCAAGAGAAAAACTGCCAGCCAAGAATGTTACATCTGGCAAGATTGTCTTTAAGAAATGAGGGCAAGGCTAGAATACTTACAGATAAACAGCAACTGAGAGAGTGTGTCAACAAGAGACTGGCCTTGCAAGAAACACTAAAGGGTATGCTGCACCCTGAAAAGAAAAGAGGAGAGAAGGCTTGAAAGAGAGTCTAGAAATTAAGATTGTCAGTAAGTAACTGAAAGTATTAAAAGGCAGTAAAAATAAAATATGACAGATGAAACCAGAAGGTCAAAATGGGTGAAGTAAGAACTACCTTTACAGTAATAAAATTGAATGTTGATAGATTAAGCTCCCCAATCAAAAGACACAGACTGGTGGAATGATAAGATAATATGAGCCATCCATATGTTGTCTAGAAGAGACTAACCTTAGACCCAAGGAGGCAAATAGATTGAAAGTGAAAGACTGTAAAAAGATATCCCTGCACACCTGCAGTAACAACAACAATAAAAAAAAATACTAGAGTAGCTATATCTATATTGGGATAAAATAGACTTTAAAAGCAAAGCCATTATTAGAGACAAGGAAGGACATTATATATTAATAAAAGTGGCAGTACACCAGAAAGAGATAAAAATCAAAAATATATAGGTACCTAACCAGGGTGCCTAAATTTCATGAGGCAAACACTGGCAAAACTGAAGAGAGAAATAGATATCTCTATAATAATAGCTGAAGACTTCAATACACCACTCTAATCATTGGATAAACTATTTGGGCAGAGGATCAATAAGGAAACTGCTTGAATAAAATGATGAATGAACTAAATCTAATAGACATACATAGAACATTGCATCCCCAAAACAGCAGGATATACATTCTTCTCAAGTGCTCATGGATCTTTCTCCAGGATAGACCATATGTTTAGTCACAAAACAGACCTCAGTAAATGTCAGAGTATTTAAATTATACAAAGCACTTTCTCTGATCATAATGGAAGGAAGCTGTAAATCAATCAACAACAGGTAGAGAAAGGGAAAATTCACGGATAGATTCTACCAATCATTCAAAGAAGATTTAATACCAATCTTAAGCAAACTCTTCCAAAAAATTGAACAGGATGGAATGCTACCAAAATCATTTTGTGAAGCCAGCATCACCCTAATACCAAAGCCGGATAAAGACATTAGGAAAAAAGAAAATGATGGGCCCCTTTCCCTAATGAATATAGAAACAAAAATCCTCAACAAAATACTCACTAATGAAATCCAACAACACATTAAAACAATTATTCATAATGATCAAGTGGGGTTTTTCCCAGGCATACAAGGGTGGTTCAACTCAAGAAAAACATTGTATTAAACCACATTAATATATTGAAGAAGAAAAAATTGCACGATCACCTTGAATGATGCAGAAAAGACACTTGACAAAATACAACATTTGATAGAAAACATTCCGTAAGATAGGAATTGAAGGAAACTTTCACATATGGTAAAGGGCATATATGAAAAATCATCCACAACTAACATTGTACTCAGTGGTGAAAGACTGAAAGCTTTCCCGTTGAGATTGGGAAAAGACGTAGATGCCCACTATCACTACTGTTCTTCATTATAATGCTAGAGTTCTAGCAAGAGCAATCAATGCAGAAGAAGAAGTAAAAGCCAGCCAAATTGGAAAGGAAGAAGTAAATCCTTTGCTATTCACAAATGGTATTATCCTTTCTAGAAAGTCCTGAAAAATCTACAACAAAGCTACTAGAGTTAATAAGCTAGTTCATCAGAATGGCAGGACACAAGATATACAAAAATCACTAGTGCTTTTTTTTTTTAAGATTTATTTATTTTATTTATTTCTCTCCCCTTCTCCTCCCACCTCCGCCCCAGTTGTCTGTTCTCTGTGTCTATTTGCTGCGTGTTCTTTGTCCACTTCTGTTGTTGTCAGCAGCACAGGAATCTCTTTCTTTTTGTTGCGTCATCTTGTTGTGTCAGCTCTCTGTGTGTGCGGTGCCATTCCTGGGCAGGCTGCACTTTCTTTTGCACTGGGCGGCTTTCCTTACAGGGCGCACCCCTTGCACGTGGGGCTCCCCTGCGCGGGGACATCCCTGAATGGCAGGGCACTCCTTGCACTCATCAGCACTGTGCGTGGGCCAGCTCCACACGGGTCAAGGAGGCCCGGGGTTTGAACTGCAGACCTCCCATGTGGTAGACGGATGCCCTGACCACTGGGCCAAGTTCGCTTCCCTATAGTGCTTCTATACACTAGTAATGAGCAATCTGAGGAGGAAGTCAGGAAAAAAATCTCATTTACTGTAGCAACTAAAATAACCAAATAAAAAGAAAAAAAATTTAAAAAACAAAAGAATGAAATACTTAAGAATAAACTTTTAACCAAGGACCTAAAGGAAAACTACAATGCATTGCTAAAAGAAATCAAAGATGACCTCAATAAATGGAAGGCATCCCATGTTCATGGAATAAAAGACTAAATATCATTAAGATGTCAGTTATACCCAGATTTATTTACTGATTCAATGCAATACTGATAAAAATTTCCAGCAGGAGTGCGGTTGTAGCTCAAGTGGGTGAGTGCCTGCTTCCCATGTACGAGATCCTGGTTTCAGTCCCTAGTACCTCCTGAAAACAAAAACAAACATAAAAACCAACTCTAATTGGTTGGTTGGGGAGTAAATGTAGCTCAGTAGTTGAGTGCCTGCCTCCCATGTACAAAGTCCTGGGTTCTTCCTTAAAAAAAAAAAATCTCCCAACAGCCTTTTTTTAAAGTGGAAAAGCCAGTTATCAAATTTATCTGAAAGGTAAGGGGCCCCAAATAGTCAGCAACATCTTAAAAAGGAAGAGCAAAGTTGGAGAACTCTCACTTCCTGACTTTAAATCATGTTACCTAGCTACAGTAGATAAAAAGCATGATACTGGCATAAAGATAGTTAAGTAGACCAATGGGACCAAACTGATTGTGCAAAAACAGACTCTCACATCTATGGTCAAGTGATTTTTGACAAGGTTGCCAAGTCCACCCAGCTGAGTCAGAACAGTCTATTCAATAAATTGTGCTGGGAGAACTGGATATCCATATTCAAAAGAAAGAAAGAGGATCCCCCTATCTTACACATTATACAAAAATTAACTCAAAATGTATCAAGACTTATTTATAAAAGCTAGTGCCATAAATCTCATGGAAGAAAACATAGGGAAACTTCTTTAAGACCTGGTGATAGGTGATGGTTTCTTAAACCTTACACCCAAAGCATGAGCAGTGAAAGAAAAAACTGATAAATGGAACCTCTTCAAACTTAAACACTTTTGTGCTTCAAAGAACTTTATCAAGAAGGTGAAAAGGCAGCCTACCTATATGGTAAAATATTTGGAAAGCACACATCTGATAAGGGTTGGATTGCTATGCTATGTAATTATATCATACAACTCAGATAAAATGGAAGCAAATCCAATTTAAAAATGGGCAAAAGACTTAAACATTTTTCCAAAGAGGAAATACAGATAGCCTAAAGGCACATGAAAAAAAATGTTCACTATCACTAGCTTTAAGGGAAATGCAAATCAAAACTAAAATGAGATATCATTTCACACCTCATAGAATGGCCACTATTAAAAAGCAGAAAACTACAAGGGCTGGAGAGGTCATGGAGAAATAAGAACACCTCTTCACTGTTGGCAGGAATTTAGAGTGGTGCAGCCACTGTGGAAGACTGGTGGTTCCTGAGGAACCTAAACACAGAACTGCTATATGATCTGGCAGTCCTTCTCCTGGGAATATTCAGAGGAACTGAAAACAGGGGTGTGAACTGACATTTACACACCGATGTTCATAGCAGCATTACTCACAATTGCCAAAAGATGGCAATAAACCAGATGTCCATCAACTGATGAGTGGATAAACAAAAGAAAAAATTAAATTGGGGTGCATATGGCAACATAGATGATCCTTGAAGACATTATGCTGAGTGAAATAAACCAGACACAAAAGGACAAGTCCTGTATGGTTTCCTAATGTGAACTAAAGGCAATGAGTAAACTCATCAAGTTAAAACCTAGAGTATAGTATCTAGTAGACAGAATGAGAGTTGAGAAGGGGGAACTGATGCTAAATGTATGTAGAATTTTTGGTAAGGTTGATTGTAAACATTTGGAAATGGATAGAGTTGATGGTAAGACATTATATGGAGTATAACTAACACTGCTGGTTTATAGATATGGTTGTAGCTGAAGGGGGTACTCTAGGAAGGACATAAATGTCAATTGAAAGAAAGCTAGAGAATAATCTAGGGACTGTATAACATAGTGAACTTGGTGGAAATGAAGATTGTGGTTAATAGTATAAAAACAAGAATGTTCTTCTATGAACTATAACATGTGTACATCACTATTACAAGATAGGAAGAATATTGTGATACATGGGAAACCTACAACTAATTTAACTTATGAACTATAGTTAATAGCAATATTGTAAATCTTTGCATAATTCAAAGAAGGTACTATATCAATGCTAAGGGTCAATAATGGGTATGGGATATTTTCTATTAGACTAAGGAAAATGTTCTAAATTTTGTGTTTGTGTGTTTTGTTTATTGTCATTGGGATATTGAAAGTACTTTAGGAATGACTGCTGTTATGAATGCACAATTATGTGATTACACTGAACACCACTGATTGGACAATCTAGGTGGATATGCTTTATTAATATGTACCAATAAAATTGATTTGCCAAAATAAATCTCCTGTATGTATCTGAGGATCAAGAAGGCCACAGAGGCATGCTGAGAAAGTCCTGAGAAAATTCCAGATGTTCACCTCTGGCTGACCATTAGGCTCACCTAAGCAGTATGTGAAGGCTAAGTCAGGGTAGTAAATGGCCTGGGTAAAGCCTGTGAAGGAGTCCTCCAACACAAAACCAATCAGGACACACCCAAGAGAATTCCCCACCCCCACCCCCTTTAATTCCAAGCACATAAGAAAATATCTGTCAAATCACAAGCTGTCAAGTAAGCTAAAAGATCAGAAACTTTTGTGATCACACATAGCAAACACTACAATCTTTACAAAAAAAATTTTACATCATTAAGCAAACAACTACAACCTACAGTTAGCAGCAAGAGCAAACCCTGACCAGGGGGGAAAATTTGATCTCCAAAACTACCATATATAATGTTTAAAATATCCAATTTTCAACAAAAAAAATTAAGGTTTGTGCTGCCACCTACACAGAACTGCTACTCAGAGCAGTGTTAGGCCTGACAACTCTAAGGCAATGACAGCACATCTCTGTGATGAAACTGAGACCCACTGAGTGTATACTTTGGATGGATTCTACAAGGAATGGAACTGTATAACACAGTTGAACCATGTGGTGGATGATGGACTGTGGTTAACAGTACAAATATGAGAGTGTTCTCTCATGAACTATAACATATGTACAATACTAATACATGGGGTTAATAATGGGAGGTTATTGAAAAAATACACTAAATATTACCTATGGACCATAGTTAGCAGTAATAATTTGATGATGTTCTTTCAGATTCTTTAACAAATGTTCCATAACAATGCAAGGTGTTGGTGGAAGGGTGATGAATGGGAATTCTACATGTTATTCATGATTGTTTTGTGAGCCCACAACTTCATAAATAAATACTATCAAACCCTTCATTAAGGAAAATAATCCAATCCCATTGGAAGAAATAAGAATTGAATAAAGGACTAGATGTGTTCCTAGAAGGCTTGATATTGGGTAATCCAAGGCACCCTTTGCAAATTGACATTTTGTTTTCCTGACTGTGAACAGAGATAAATTCACTGTACTGAAGCTGTCCCCACAGAAACCTAATATGTCCCCATCCTTTCTTCAGACTGAAAGTACGAGTGCTCGACCACAGAGTATATGAACTCTTCCCTAACAGACAGTTTATGCTTCTTTACATGACTCCTTATAACTCTATTAGAACAGTACAAAGAATTAACCACAATGATAGTATGGAGTATGAATTGGTGGGCAGATGGTGGAGGCAGAGACCAAGAAGGAGTAGTCAAGGAATATACTCAGCCTTGAAGCTTTGAAGAGACTATTTAATAAAAGAACTGTTTTCAGAGGTACAACCAGGTTTAAAGGAACCTTTATTACCCTAGGCACAAAAGGTCTGCTGCAGCCAAGGAACAATGACTGCCTCAGAAGCTGTGGTCCTAGTAGGATCACAAACATTGTCAAAACCCCATTAAAGTAGGAAAGAAATACCCTGGTCTCTTTCTCCTCCCCTCCTACAACCTCCTCCTGCCAGAGCATTGACTGAACCCAACCACAAGAAAGGCAGAGAATCAGGTGCTATAGGCTATAGAAGTTAGCTGTCCAGAGTCTAGGGCAGGAGAAGAACCAAGAATGGATATAGGGGACAGAGAATAATCAGCATGAGAGAAAATAGTCTGAATGTTGAACTCCTGAATTAGGCCTTGGCAATTTGAGTTGTAAAAAGGGACTGATATGGTTCTATACTGTATTGCTTATGCTCAGGGTAGTTATACACCTCCACTGGTAATGCTGCTTTCCTGCCTCACACACCTTTCTCCCCTCTCCCCACTAATTTTCCTCCTCCACTTATCTAAGTATCATCCTTCTTTCAAGGCTCAACTCAGATCCTACCTCTTTCCTCAAATAATTCCTGTGGCCCTATTTCATTGATCATGTCCTTATTTGAATCACCATAGCTTAGTGTGCCAGGGCTGCTATAAAAAAGTGCCATAGACTGGCTAGTTGGCTTAAAGAACAGGAATTGTCTCACAGTTTTGGAGACGAAGGCTAAAATCAAGATGGCAGGGCCATGCTTTCTATGAAATTGTTGTAGCATTCTGGTAGTGGCTTGTCAACAGTCCATATTCAAGCTCTGCCTCTGTCATATGGCCGTTTCTTTCCCCTCCCATATGTCTCCATCTAGTGTGTCCAAATTTCCTCTGCTTGTAAAAACTCCAATCAAATTGTATTAAAGCCTATCCTGATTTTAGGTTTGGGCTCACTCTTAACTAATAACATCTTCAAAGATCCTATTTTCAAATGAGTTCACATTCACAGGACCAGATTTAGGGCTTGAACATTCTTTGTGGGGTACATGGTTCAACACATAATACCCAGTCATCATACCTACCTTGATCATTAGCACGTAGCATTTTTATCTTCATTGTTATATATCTTGTTTGATATGCATCCGGACTCTTGAACTAAATAGAAAACGCCAGGAAGTTATGAAGTACAAAGCTGTACATATAGGAGCTGCTCAATAATCACTTTCCACAGATGAGAAAGAATACCATGAAGACACCACTGAGTGAAATAATGGTGTTTGATTTCACAGAATAAATTATCCTAGAGAAGGTATGCCATGTTTTCCTTTGCAGTAATGGGATTGAACTCTTCTTTTTTTTTTTTTCCTCCAAAAGTACAACTCTTCTTTATTTTTTTCTGCTAATTTAAAAAATAATATGTGCATTGGAGCAGGTGTTGCTTAGTGGTTGAGTGCCTGCTTTGCATGTACAAGGTCCCAGGTTCAATCCCCAGTACCTCCTAAATAAAAAAAAATTTTAGAAAGTACCACATGCTGTTCATAAAAACTTAATATAGAAATATATGAATGAAAATATGAAAGTCCTTCCCTTCTTCCCTCTACCCACATTTAGCAAACTGTTAAGAGTTTGGTGAATTCTCTCTCTGACTTTGTTCATTCACGTGGTCATTTAAGAATGAGTAATAAGATCATACTACTTATATTATTTTACAATCTACTTTTCTCATGTAACTATATATCATAGACAACAACGTCAATATACATCATTTTTAATGACTTCATAAAATTCTATTTGGATGTACACTTGTTGAAGTAGTCTGATGTTGTTAAACACTTGAGTCTTTCTAACTTTTTTCTTATTATGAACAATGCAATGAATACCCTTACAAAGTTTTACATAATGTCTCATTTTCCCATAAGTTTCCATTCAAATTTTATAAACAAATCAGTTTTATTGATATGTAATAATAAAGCATACAATTCATCCAAAGTGCACAATCAGTGATATTTGGTATAACCACATAGTTGTGCATTCATCATTTTAATCATTATTAGAGCATTTTCATTATTTCAGTAATAATAATAATAATAAACAGACAAAAACAAACAAGAAAATTCTTCATCTCTCAATCTCACTATGCTTCCCTGACTGTACATAGCTACTATTTCTGGCTATTGTTGCACAATTATTTATTTATTAAGCAGTTTTATTGAAATATATTCACATCCATATGATCTATCCAAAGTGTATAATCAATGGCTTTGTATAATCAAAATGTTGTGGAAAGTGGATTTGACTCAATGGATAGAGCATCTGCCTACCACATGGGAGGTCCAGGATTCAAACCCAGGGCCTCCTGACCCATGTGATGAGCTGGCCCATGTGCAGTGCTGATGCGCACAAGGAATGCTGTGCCATGCAGGGGTGTCCCCCGCGTAGGGGAGCCCCATGTGCAACGAGTGCGCCATGTAAGGAGAGCTGCCCTATGTGAAAAAAGTGCAGCCTGCCCAGGAGTGGCACCACACACATGGAGAGCTGACGTAGCAAGATGACACAACAAAAAAAGAGACACAGATTGCTGGTGCCACTGACAAGAATATAAGTGGACACAGAGCAGGCAACTCGGGGGAGGGGTGGGCGGGGAAGGAAAGAGAAATAAATAAAAATAAATCTTAAAAAAAAAATGTTGTGTATTCACCACCACAAAAAATTGTAGAACAATTTCATTACTCCAAAAAGAAAAACTGTACACCTCTTAGTCCTTCCCCAGCCCTACATAACCACAAATCTAATTTCATCTTCATAAATTGATTTATATTTACATTTTGTATAATGGAATCATACAATATTATTACTTTGTGTCTGGTTTCTTTCACGTAGCATAATGGGTTTTTTTTTTGTCTGATATTAACATCTTGTAGTATTAACATACATTTGTTCAGTTTCAAAGAATAAACAGTCTTGTATATGCAATTTACATTCAAATTTTTTTGAAGATTTTTTACTTATTTATTTCTCTCCCCTTCCCCCGACCCCACCCCAGATGTCTGTTCTCTGTGTCCATTTGCTGTGTGTTCTTCTGTGTCTGCTTCTATTCTTATCAGTGACACCAGGAATCTGTGTCTCTTTTGTTGCATCATCTTGCTGCATCAGCTCTCCACGTGTGTGGCACCACTCCTGCCAGGCTGAACTTTCTTTCGCACTAGACAGCTCTCCTTACAGGGTGCCCTGCTTGTGCATGGGGCTCCCCTACGCAGGGGACACCCCTGCGAGGCACAGCACTCCTTGCGTTCATCAACACTAAGCGTGGGCCAGCTCCACACAGGTCAAGGAGGCCCTGGGTTTGAACCATGGACTCCCATGTGGTAGGCAGACGCTCTATCTGTTGAGCCAAGTCCACTTCCCTACATTCAAATTTTATAACAATTTTCCCCCTATGGAAATTACCAGACATTAGCCATATTTTATTGTATTTTATTTTTTGCCAGTTTAATAAATAAAAACTATTGTGTGTGGAGACTTCTGCTTTTATAAAGATAGAATAAACATTTTCCCCTATTCTTCCAACTAAGTACAACTAAAAACCCAGGACACTGTATGTAAAATAAATGTAAAAAGAATCTGCAAGGTGGAGAGAAGGCAGCCTAGGTAGGGGCCTTGCAACCCGAAACAACTGGTAGGTACTTCCTGAGTATTTTTGCTCAAATATCTCAGACTTGATGCTGAAGAAACTGCAGCCCAGAAATACTAAGGTGCAGACAAAAGAAAGCCCCAACAAAGTCCTGCTCATTATAGCCAAAGAATGAAGAGGCAGCCTAGCAAGACAGAAAATATTTTAATAATAAATGCTTTACTCCAGGCAAATACAAGAAATACTGTGGCTCTGCCCACATCCACACCAGCAAAAGAAGCTGCAAGTACACCCTCACTAAGCTGTAACAAGGTCCCTCAATCCCCTCCCTGCCAAAGCAGTGTCACAAAAGCTGAATAGGGACGCAGGACTTAAATTTCCACCAGGCAATAAGAAGGACCTGACCACGGTGTCAGTAGAGACTCCACAGAGAGTCTGTACTTCTACCCCAATGCAGCAGAGACAAAGCACCTCTCTATTTTCCTACTGGGGTGGTATCAGAAGAAGCCTAGTGGAAAGCCAGGACTTTCCTCACTGCTTAGCAATAACAAGGCCAACACTCACCATGGCATCCTAGTGGAGGAGAATGGCATCATCATGGGACAAATAATGATGTACACCTACCCTTCCCAGACTGGAAGGTATCAGTAGAGGTGTACTTTGGAGCCAGAACTCCATCCACATCCAGCAGTAATAACTCCCCTGCCACCATCACTTGTCAATGGGAATTGAGTAAAGAACTTGGAGTTCTACTCCCACCTGGCCGTAGTGAGGCAACACACTTCCTCTTACCTACAGTACTGGTCTCACTAAAAGCATGCTAAAATCAAACACTTAAATAAGATCTGAGTCTCATAACTTAATTCCCAAAATTCCATGTTTCACACAACGTACCAAGAACAAGAAAGATCTCAAAGTAAATGAAAAAGATAATCAACATATGCCAACACCAAGTTAAGAGAGATGGTAGAAATATCTAACAAAGATTTTAAAACACTGGTCTTAGTTTTGCCTTAGCTGTGTGACAAATACCAAATGGGTTGGCTTGAGCAACAGGAATTTATTGGCTTACAGTTTCAGAAGCCAGAAGTCCAAATTAAGGTGTTGGTAAGATCATGTTTTCTCCCAAGATTGAGAGTATTCTGGTCCTAACTTGCCAGCAATCCTTGGGGTTCCTTGGCTTTCCCATGTCCTGGTGATGTCCTCTCCTTTCTTCTGTGTTCACTTCCACAGGTCAATCTGTGAAGACTAAGAAAAAATGTTTTCTCTCTCTCTCTTTCTCTCTCTCCCCGCCTCCTGGTAGTCAAGGAAAACTGTCATAACATTACTTGGGAATGGACACCACCAAGTCTAAATTGCAGCCATAGTATGTTAAAATACCAATGTCCAAGTTTCAGCAAAAGACTACAAAACATACAAAGAAATAAGAAGTGATGGGCCAGGAAAAGGAGGAGATTAAATCATTAGAAACCTTCAATGAGGAGTATCAAATCTAGGATATACCAGACAAAGACTTCTAATAAATTGTCCTAAATATGTTCAAAGAGCTAAAGGAAAACATGGACAAAGAACTAAGGGAAGTCATTATAGATGAACACAAACAACATCAATGGAGAGATGGAAATTATAAAAAGGAACCAAACAGAGCTGTAGACCACAGTAACAAATTAAAAATTTCTAGAGAGATTCAACAGCACAATGGAACTGACAGAAGAATCAGCAAATTTGAAAATAAGGCAATTGAAATCATTCAGTCTGAGGAGCAGAAAGGAGAAAGAATGAAGAAATATGAACAGAGCCCAAGGAAACTGTGGGACACCATCAAGCATACTAATATACACATTGTGGGAGTCTCAGAAAAAGAAGAAAAGAAAGGGGCAAAGGAATATTCAAAAATAAAATAATGGCAGAAAACTTCCCAAATTTGAAGTCAGGCATGAATATGCACATTCAAAAAGCCCAGAGAACTCCAAACAGGATAAAATCAAATATGCCCAGATACATAATAATCAAATTGTCCAATATCAAAGACAAGGAGAGAGTTCTGAAAGCTGCAGGAGAAAAGCAATGAGTTACGTACAGGGAATCCCAATAAGATAAAGAGCCAATTTCTCACCAGAAACCATGGAGGCAAATAGGCAGTAATATGGGATATTTAAAGTGCTGAAAGAAAACAACTGCTGACCAAGAATTTTATATCTGGTGAGACTTTCTTTTAAAAATGAGGGTGCAATTCCCAGATAAATTGGAGCTGAGGGAGTTTCTTACCACTAGATTGGTCTTACAAGAGATGCTAGAGAGTTCTGCAGGTTGAAAATTTCTGGTATGTAAGGATGGTTCAACATAAAAGTCAGTGTAATATATCACATTAATAAATTGAAGAAAAATCACATGATCATCTCAGTAGATACAAAAAAGGCCATTTGACAAAATACAACATCCTTTCTTGATAAACTCTGAAAGATAGGAACAGACAAATTTTATCAATATGTTAAACTGCATATATGAAAAATCCACAGCTACCATTCTACTCAATGGTGAAAGACTGAACGCTTTCCCACAGAGATTGAGAACAAAACAAGGATGTCCACTGTCACCACTGTTATTCAATATTGTTCTATAAGTTCTAGCTAGAGCAATTAGGCAAGAAAAAGAAATAAAAGGCACCCAAATAGGAAAGAAGAAGAAAAACCTTTTTTGGTATTCTCTGATGATAAGATCCTATATTAAGAAAATCCTGAAAAATCCACAACAAAACCATTAGAACTAAATAGACAATTTCATAAAAGTGGGAAACAGACTTGGCCCAGTGGTTAGGGCGTCCGTCTACCACATGGGAGGTCTGCGGTTCAAACCCCGGGCCTCCTTGACCCGTGTGGAGCTGGCCCATGTGCAGCGCTGATGCGCACAAGGAGTGCCCTGCCACGCAGGGGTGTCCCCCGCATAGGGGAGCCCCATGCGCAAGGAGTCCTCCCGTAAGGAGAGCCGCCCAGTGCGAAAAAAGTGCAGCCTGCCCAGGAATGGCGCCGCCCACACTTCCCGTGCCACTGACGACAACAGAACCGGACAACAAAACAAGACACAGCAAATAGGCACAGAGAACAGACAACGGGGGGGGGGGGGGGGAATTAAATAAATAAATCTTTTTTAAAAATTTCATAAACGTGGTGGATACCAGATTAATAAGCAGAAATCAGTAGCTTTTCTGTACTCTGCTAATGAACAAACTGAGGAGGTAGTCAAGAAAAATTCCAGTTACTTCTAAAGGAATCAAATATTTAGAAATAAACTTAACCAAGGACACAAAAAAAACCTATATTCAGGAAACTATGAAACATTGTTAAAAGAAACAAAAGATCATGTAAATAAATGGACATCCCATGTCCATGGGTTGGAAGGCTAAATAATATTAAGATGGTCATTCTACCCAAACAGATCTACAGATTTAATACAATCTCAATAAAAATTCCAACAGGCTTCTTTGTAGAATTGGGAAAGCCAATGATGAAATTTATCAGGAAAGGGTAAGAGTACCTGCATAGACAAAAATATCTTTAAAAAAAAAAAAAGAAGAAAGAAGTTGGAAGACTCACTTCCAGACTTTAAAGCATATTATCTAGATACAATGGTAAAAACAGCATGGTACTGGCATAAAGATAGACAGATTGACAAATGGAATTAAATCAAGAGTTTGGAAATAGATCCTCACAAATGATTTTTGACAAGATGTCAGATCCACCCAGCTGGGTCAGAACAGCCTGCTCAACAAATTGTTCTGGGGAAACTGGATATTCATAACTAAAAGAAAGATCTAGAAAAATTAACTCAAATCTAGAAAAATTAACTCAAAATGGATCAAGGCCCTAAATATAAAAACTAGAACCGTAAAACTCACAGAAAAAATTATAGGTAAACATCTTCAATATTGTGTGGTAGATGTGGTTTCTTGGATCTTATACCAAAAGCATGAGCAATGGAAGAGAAAAAAAAAAAACAAATAGGACTTCCTCAACATTAAACACTTTTGTGTTTCTAATGATTTTGTTAAGAAAGTGAGTAGGCAGCCAACTCACTGGGAAAAATCTTCAAAAACCAGATACCTGACAAGGGTTTCACTTCCATGTTATATAAAGAGATCATACAGCAACAAAAATTAAAGTAACCCAGTTTAAAAATGGGCAAAAAAAACTTGAATCGACATTTTTCTAAAGAGGAAATACCAATGACCATAAGATGCATGAAAAGATGCTCAGCATCACTAGGTCTTAGGAAAATGCAGATCTAAACTACAATGAGGGAGCGGATGTAGCTCAGTGGTTGAGCACCTGCTTCTTGTGTACGAGGCCCTGGGTTCAATCCCTGGTACCTCCTAAAAGCAAACAAACAACAACAAAAAATAACCCTACAACAAGACATCTTCTCAAACTGCATAGAATGGCCATTATTTTAAAAACAGAACATTACAAGTGCTGGGAGAATGTGGAGAAATAGGAACACTCCTTCACTGTTGGTGGGAGTGTAAAGTGGTGCAGCCTCTGTTGAAGATGGTCTGGTAGTTCCTTAGGAAGCTAAATAGAGTATTGTCGTATGATCCAGCAATCATGCACTTTAAAGTGCATACTAGGAATATATTCAGAAGAACTGAAAGCAGGGACGTGAACAGATATTTGCACACTAATGTTCATAATGGCATTATTCACAATTGCTAAAAGATGGAGACAACTAAAGTGCCCATCATTTGATTAATGGATAAACAAAATGTGGTATTTACATATGATCCATCTTACTATTCAGCTTTAAGAAGAAATGAATTGGGGAAGTACATGACATCATGGAGGAACCTTGAGGACATTGTGTTGAGTGAAATAAGCCAAACACAAAAAGACAGATATTGGGGATTGTGGGAAGATGGCAATGCACTAAAAGGCAGAGCTGAATGCTCTCAGAGAAAAAGTCAAAAGCTGTCTGAGGGACCTGCTTTGTGGGTCAGCAGACCACGACAGTGCTAGGAGGGTGAGAACAGAAGAAGAAGCCAAAATGACAAATGTGGGTTAACCAAGCCCCTGCAATGGCTGGGAAAGGCTCCTTTCCCCCACCCGCAAGATATTAAGCTAGGGTAAAACACCTACCTCACTGCAGCAGACTGTGAGGGGAGCAGACATCTTCCTCCCTGTCAGCTGTTTCAAAGGAAAAGGGAGGAGAGGTCAGGGTGCTTATCTTCAGTGAATTTGGCAAGCAGAGCCCTCACTGAATCTCTGATCTGGAGAGTCAACACAGGAACACAAGAAAGCCGAGACTGAAACACTTCCACAGAAAGGTGTGTTGACTAGTGTTGTCTGCTGGCCAATTGGGAAAATGCATGGACAAAAACTGCACTCTTTGTATTCAACCCCTGAGAGAAAATCTGTGCCCCCCTAGTAAGTTGCTGGCCTGATTTTGAAAACTTAAGGTGGGAAAATTTTAAAGACTTAGAATAAGTTGAACCAAATATCAAAGAAGAGCTGTAATAAAAAAACAAAATCCAAACAATAGGCAAGAGAAATTAGCCATCAGTAAATTCACTAACATACTCAGATGCCAAAAGTCAGCAAAAAATTACAAGCCATTCTAGGAAACAGGAAGAAATGGCCCAGCCAAAAGAACAAACCAAAATCCTGATGAGATCAAGGATTTAAGACGATCAGTGATAATCACACAACACTCTTAAATCCTTTCAAAGAATTTAAAGAAAATATGACTAAAGAAATAAAGAATATTAAGACACTGGGAGAGCATAAAGAACAGTTTAAAAGTCTGCAAAGAAAAGTAACATACCTTATGGAAATGAAAGACGTGATGGATGAGATTAAAATACATTAGAGGCATATAAGAGCAGATTTGAATTGCTTGAATTGAGAATTAGTGATTTTGAAGACAGAACTTCTGAACTAGAAAAGATAGGTGAACAGAAAGAGAGGAGAATGGAAAAAATGGAATAGAATCTCAGGGAATTGAATGACAATGCAATATACACAAACACTCGCATTATTGGTGTCCCAGAAGGAGAAGAGAATGGAAAAGTGGCAGAAAGAATATTTGAGGAAATAATGACTGAAAACTTCCCAAACCTTATGAAGGATATAAATATCAATATCCAAGAAGGACAATGCACCCCAAACAGAAAAAAATCTGAATATACTTACCCTGAGACACCTATTATTCAGAATGACAAGCATAAGAAATAAAAAGAAGATTCTGAAAGCAGCAAGAGAAAAGCAAACATCACATAAAAGGGAAACTTGATAAGACTAAGTGCTGACCTCCCATCAAAAACCACGGAGGAGAGATGAATGTGGTATGATGTATTTAAGGTACTGAAAGAAAAAACTGCCAGCCAGGAATTCTGTATCTGGCAAAGCTGTCCTTCAAAAATGAAGGTTAGTTCAAAGTCTTCACAGATAAACAAAAACTGGTAGAATATGGGTCTCTATTACCAAAGACCAGTTTTGCAAGGGATACTAAAGGGAATACTGCAGCTTGAAAGGAAAAAACAAGGGCAAGAGATTTGGAGAAGAGTTTAGCAATGAAGATTATTAGGAAGGGTAAACTAAAGGATAAGACAGACAATAGAACAAGATGACAACAGAGAGCCAAAGGACAAAATGCCTTTACAGTAATGCCTTTACAGTAATAACACTGAATATTAATGCATTGGCCTCCCCAATCAAAAGACTGATAGAATGGATAAAAAAATATGAGCTGTCTATATGTTGTCTATAAGAGACCCACCTCAAACATGAGGACAAAATCAGGTTAAAAGTTAAGTGTTGGAGGGAAGCGGACTTGGCCCAATGGATGGGGCATCCGCCTACCTCATAGGAGGTCCGTGGTTCAAACCCCGGGCCTCCTTGACCCCTGTGGAGCTGGCCCATGCGCAGTGCCACACAGGGGTGTCCCCCACATAGGGGAGCCCCACTCACAAGGAGTGTGTCCCATAAGGAGAGCCACCCAGTGCAAGAGAAAGTGCTGCCTGCCCAGGAATGGTGCCGCACACATGGAGAGCTGACACAACAAAATAACACAACAAAAAGAAACACAGACTCCTGGTGCTGCTGATAAGGATAGAAGTGGACACAGAAGAACCCACAGTGAATGGACACAGAGAGCAGACAACTGGGGGGGGGGTGAATAAATAAAAAATAAATAAATCTTTAAAAAACAAAGTGAAGTGTTGGAAAAAGTTATTCCATGCAAATAGAAACTGAAAAAGATTTGTAGTAGATCTACTCCAGATATATATAAATAACATTATAGTATATAAACAATAATTACTCAGTGCAACTGGCAACTTGTTCCTGTGATCAGTATTCTGTAATTTTTTTCACACAAAATAAACACTTGCTCTTAATTGAGGAGGGCTGGAGACGAGATATATTTTGGATACTTCATTTTTCTTTAATCCTTTCTTATTCATACTCTTTAATTAAAATAATCTATCTGGATTGATAGATTAAAATTTTCTGACTCATAAAATTATGAGTTGGCTAATTGTTATCTCCTGTAATTCATCCCAATATGATATGAAGAATTCCCAAATAGGCATTTGATTATCTAGAAAGAATTATGGCCTAAATGGAAATTAAATAACTAAACCAATAACTTACTTCATTCATAGAGATTATTATGTCCAGTAGTTAAAAGCTGTAATATAAAAATTGGAATTAATTATAATTAACTTATTTTGAATTATTATTTACATTTACAAATATTTGTTGCTATGCTATTTCATGTAATTGATTATATTAAATCTAACCTGGCCTTGCACACTCATTTAAAATTTGTGATTTCTTTCAATCTATTTTTCTATTTACTTTACATGTTTACAATAAAGGACTTTTTAACAGCTAAAGAAAAAAGCCATTGAATATACACTTTGGATAGATCATATGGTATGTGAGTATATCTCAATAAAACTGCTTAATAAATAAGTAGTTGTACAAGAATAACCAGAATAGCAGCTCTTGTTTGTCTTTTGCTTGTTATTATTATTATTGTTATTGAAATAATGAAAATGCTTTAATAATGATTGAGGTGATGAATGCACAACTATGTGATTATACCAAATACCGTTCATTGTACACTTTGGATAAATTGTATGCTTCATTAATATGTATGTATAAAATTGATTTGTTTAAAAAAAAAGTTGGGGAGGAAACTATACCAAATGTGAGATATGGACTATAGTTAATAGTAATATTTTGAACATACTCTTTCATAGTTTGTAACAAATGTTTCACAACAATATAATGTGATGATATGCGTGTTTTATAAATTCACAGATTTTACTCTACACTTATTGTTTATAGACATGTATTAAAAACTTTAATATAAAGTTTTTAAAAATAGAAAAAAGCAAAACATAAGAGGTGGCTAAGGAAAATAAAAGACAAATATTGTATGGTCTCACTCATGAAATAAACATGATGAGTTATGGAGTTGGACTACAGAGTATAGATTGGTGGGAGATGGACTGTGGGTTGAGAAGGGGGAACTGATACTGGATATATGTAGAATGTTTAATAAGGTCAACTCTAAATACGTGGTAATGTATGGAATTGATGGTAGGACATTATGGTAAGTGTAACAAACACTGCTGACTTGAAGATGTGAAATAGATGGTCTAGGGAGGTTAATGTTGGAGGACAGCTGGAGGATAAAATATGGATTGTTAACAGTAGAGATGAGGATTGTGGTTAATCATATAAATACAGGACTCTTCTACAAAGTGTTAAGAATATGGTGATTCATGGGGAAAATAACTGAAGACTATAGTTCACGATAATATTGTAATATTCTTATAGCAAAAGAAAAGAAGGTACTATATCAATACTAAAAGTCAAAGAAAAAGAATATGGGTTTTAGATTTATGAGGTATGAATATGATTAAGCATTTTTTTCTTCTTCATTTTCTTCATGAACAAGGAGACCTCGATCATGTCATCTAACTGATCTGTACTTATATGTGTAGCTTTCTCAATATGAAGGAACAATTGGGTTTGTTTTTAGGATTAGATGGGATTGTTTGTAAAATGCCTGGGCAGAATTTTTTGGAGTAATGCTTTCATAACTTGTTAAGCTGCCCTTTGTCTGTTATCTTATTTTTTGAATTTTAAATCAAGTTTTCTTAAAAATAAATTTAACCATAGATTTTGGAGAAAAAAATACATAATAGGTATAAGGTTTCTGTTTGAGAAGATGGGAAGGTAATGGAAAGTGGTGAGCACACTACAATATTGTAAATGTGATTAATCCCATTGAATTGTGTTTGAGTGGTTCAGAAAACTTTATATCATATATATGTTTCCAGAAAAAAATTTAAAAGCAACCAAAGAAACAATATAAGTTAAATGAAAGACATGATTCTCTATCTGTTCTAGCAAGAGAGGAGTAAAGGCTAAAAGGCTCTTTATTCTGAAAAAAAAAAATGGGGATATAGGCTTTAAACTTTATATGGATGTTAAATTGCTTGAACTTGATAACTGCACTTAAAGTGGTTACATAAGTGAATATCCTTGTTCTTAGGAAATATATATGGCAGTATTAGTGTTCAAGGATCACCATGTATGCAACCTATACTCAAGTATGTAGAAAATGGATGGATGGGTAGATGGATTGGTAAAATGATATGGTAAATGTGGCAAAAATTAAAATTATTGGATCTAGGTATGTGGCAGAGGGCATAGCGGGTATGTTGGAGTTCTCTGTATGGGATTTATATTATTTTTGTAAGTGTCCTGTAATTTGAATGCATTTCAAAATAAAAACTAAAAAAAACACACAAAACTTCAGTGAACAACAGAAAGAAAGAAAGGGACAGTGGAAGGAACCCATACTGAAAGCTACATAGTAGAAATTATTACCCAATCTGAACAACAGAGGGAAAAATAAATAAACAAGCTGTATTAGTCAGCCAAAGGGGTGCTGATGTAAAATACCAGAAACTGGTTGGTTTTTATAAAGGGTATTTATTTGAGGTAGGAGCTTACAATTACCAGGCAATAAAGCATAAGTTACTTCCCTCACCAAAATCTATTTGGAGCAAGATAGCTGCCGACATCTGCGAGGGTTCAGGCTTTCTTGGGGCTTGCTTTACTCTGACTTCAAGGTTCCTTCCTTCCTGGGGCTGGCTTCTCTGTCCTCTGTGAGCTTACTTCTCCATATCTCCAGTTTAAGTCTTCAGCATCAAACTCCAAAATCAAAACTCTAACATTAAAAGCCCCCAACTCTGTTCTTTGCCATGCCTTTTATCTCTGAGTCCCCACCCACCAAGGGGTGGGGACTCAACACCCTAATCATAACTCAGCCATGCCCAAGTACAGATCACATTACAAGTACAATCCAATATTTCTTTTTGGAAATCATCAATAATATCAAACTGCTGCACAAGCAAACAAACAGGAAACAAAAGAACTTAGAGACATATGGGACTATAACAAGAGATCAGGCATTGATGTCCTCAGAGACCCAGAAGTAGAGGACAAAGAGGAGAAAGATGAAAATGTATTCAAGGAAATAATAGCTGAAAAATTCCCAAATTTGGCAAAATGAATAAACATATAAATTTAAGAATGTACCTCAATTAGAATAAACCCAAAGAGATCCACACCAAGACACATCATAGTCAAAAACTACTGAAAACTAAAGGAAAAGAAAGTGTTTTGAGAACAGTGGGAAAGAAATGATGCCTTATCTTAATAGAAAAACAATTCAAATGAGAGAAAAGTTCCTATCAGGAACCATGGAGGCTAGGAGCATATGTGGTTCAAGCAGTTGAGCACCCGCCTCCCTCATGGGAAGTCCCAGGTTTGGTTCCTGGCACCTCCTAAAGAAGAAAGACAATGAGCAGACATCAAGCAAAAACAGCAAGCAGACAGCAAGCAAAAACAACAAGCAGATGACGAGAAAAACAATGAGCAGACAAGGAACAGACAACAAGAAAGACAACTGAGCAAACAGCAAGCAGACAACAAGCAAAAACAAAATGAGCAGGGAGTGGATGTGGCTCAAGCAGTTCAGCACCTGCCTCCCACATGGGAGGTCCTGGGTTCAGTTCCCAGTACCTCCTAAAGAAAAAAATAAAAACAAGCAGACAATGAGGAAAAAAGAAAACGAGAATACAGTGAGCAAAAAACAAAACAATGAGAAGGCAATGAGCTCAAAACAATGAGTAAACAGACAAGAAGCCATCTCATGGGAATGAAAAAAACAAACAAAAAAAGAAACCATGCAGACTATAAGAAAGTGGCATAACATTTTCCAAGTACTAAAAGTAAAGAACTATAAGCCCAAAATACTATATCTAGTGAGCATGCCCATTAGGAATTAAGGAGAAATCAGTACATTCTAAGATGAAGTAAAATCCAGAGAATTTGTGGCCAGAAGACTACCTTAAAAGAATAACTAAAGAAGTTCTCTAAACAGAAAGAAAACTTTAAAAGAAAAGAATCTTGGAAGACTTATCATGGAAAGAGCAAAAATATGGGTAAGTGAAATAGATATTCCCTCTCTTGAGTTTTCTGTTTTATGTTTGATGCTTGACTGAAACAAAACACTAACTAAAATATAGTATTTATAACACTGTCTAATGTGGTTCTAAATGTATGTAGAGGAAGCATTTAAGGTAAATATTTTATAAAATGGGAGGAGAAGGGCACTTAAAGGAACATAAGGTTTCTATACTAACTCAAACTAGTAAAATGTTGCACCAGTAGACTGTGTAAGTTAGGATAGTAATATAGTGCCTAAAACAACCACTAGAAATTAAAAGATACAACAACACTATGGATTATTCAACGTGGAATTCTAAAAGATTTTCAGGTAAAGCACAGAAAGGCAAAAAAAGAAAACAGATAAGTGAAAAGCATAGAAAACAAACAATACACAATAAAATGACAGGTGTAAGCCCTGAAATGACAATAGTAACATTAAATGAAAATAACTAAATATCCTAACTTTAAAAAAAACAGGGGCGATGGACTTGGTCCAGTGGTTAGGGCATCCATCTACCACATGGGAAGTCTGCAGTTCAAACCCCAGGCCTCCTTGACCCGTGTGCAGCTGGCCCACACACAGTGCTGATGTGTGCAAGGAGTGCCATGTCACGCAGGGGTGTCCCTGTGCAGGGGAGCCCCAGTGCAAGGAGTGCGCCCCATAAGGAGAGCCACCCAGCGCGAAAGAAAGTGCAGCCTGCCGAGGAATGGCGCCGCACACTCGGAGAGCTGACACAAGATGACGCAACCAAAAGAAACACAGATTCCCTTGCTGCTGACAAGAACAGAAGCGGACAAAAGAAGATGCAGCAGATAGACACAGAGAACAGACAACCGGGGTGGGGGGGAAGGGGAGAGAAATAAATAAATCTTTAAAAAAAAAACCATTGCCACTGGATTTTTTAAAAAAGCATAGGGAAGCAGATTTGGCTCAATGGATAGAGCGTCTGCCTACCACATGGGAGGTCCAGGGTTCAAACCCAGGGCCTCCTGACCCATGTGATGAGCTGGTCCACATGCAGTGCTGATGTGCACAAGGAGTGTCGTGCCATGCAGGGGTGTCCCCCACGTAGGGGAGCCCCATGCACAAGGAGTGCACCCTGTAAGGAGAGCCGCCCAGCATGAAAAAAGTGCAGCCTGCCCAGGAGTGGTGCCGCACACATGGAGAGCTGATGCAGCAAGATGATGCAACAAAAAGAAACACAGATTCCTTGTGCCACTGACAAAAATATAAGCGGACACAGAAGAACACACAATGAATGGACACAGAGAGCAGGCAACTGGGAGGGGGGGAGAGGGGAAGGCGAGAGAAATTTTTTTAAAAAAGCATAGCCTAACAAACTTATTTCAAATAAAACCACCATATAGGCAAATTGAAAGTATAATGATGGAAAAAATATATTATGAAAGCCTTAATCAAAGGAAAGCTGGAATATCTATATTAATATCAGATAAAGTAGACTTCAGAGCAATGTAAATTACCAGAGATAGAGCAATTCATTATATAATTGTAAAACAATAAGTCCACCATGAAAATAAAACAAACATAAATGTTTATGCACCAAACAACAGAGCTTGAAAATATATGAAAAAACAAAAGAAGAAATAGATAAATCAACAGTTATACATAGAGACTTCAACACTCTTCTTTCAACAGTTGATTAACAAAAATATATAAGATCTCAATAACACCATCTACCGATCTAACTGGCAGTAACCCCTTATGAGGTAGTATCAGAGGAGGCCTGACATGATCAACCATCTAACCAAAATTTGTAGAGCATTCCACCCAGCAACACCAAGCAACACCGGAATATTCCATCCAACAACCTACCCAACAACATTCTTTCCAAGCATCCTCAGATACACCATCCTAAGTCATAAAACAAGCCTCAACAAATTTTAAATAATGAAAATCATCAGAACAGAGTGTGTTCTCTAACAACAATGGAAACAAACTAGAAAGAAATAATAGGTAAAAAGAAAATCAGCAAATTTTGGAAACTAAGGAACTCATTTTTAAATAAGCCATGGGTCAAAGAAAGTCTCAAGGGAAAATTAAAAAAAACATTTAACTGAATGAAAATTAAATACAATGTATCAAAATTTATGGGACGCAACTAAAGTAATGATGAGAGGGAAATTTATAGCACTAAGTGCATCTATTAGATAAGAGGAAAAGTCTTAATAATCTATTCTCACCTTAAGAACCTAGAAAAAGAAGAGCAAAATAAACTCAATACAAGTGGAAGGAAGGACATAAAAATCAAGGGGAGCTGATGTGGCTCAGTGGTTTAACACTGGCTTCCCACATATGAGTTCCTGGATTCAATCCCTGGCCCTGATACCTTAAAAAAGAAAAATCAGTGGAATTTAAAACAGGAATAGCCAATAAAGTAAAATGAAGAGTTAGTTCCTTGAAAAAATCAATAAAATTGACAAAGCTTTACTAAGGCTAACCAAAAAAAGACAGTAGACACAAATGATCAGTAACAGGAGTGAAGAAGGGTGCATTACTACAGATCCTGCAGACATCACAAGGATAATAGGGGAATACTACAAACATCTCTACTCATATAAATTTAACAGCTTAGATGAAACGGGCCAATTCCTTACAGAATCCCAAACATGACAACTCACACTACATGAACTAGATCGCTACACTAGTACTATAACTATTAAGGAAATTAAAAACATAATTTATAACATTTCAAAAAAGGAACTCCAGGCCCACATAGTTTCGATGGAGAATTCTACCAAGCATTTAAAGAATTTACTGCAATTTCAAACAATTCCTTCTGGAAGATGAAAGAGCAGAGAATACTTTACAATTTACTTTATAAAGCTATTATTTTCCTGACACCAAAACCAGACAAAGAAAAAACAGCCAACCGGTTTTTGAAAACTATTGCCAAATATCTCATAAATATAGACACAAAAATCATTATCAAAATATTAGCAAATAGAGACTTCCAGGAATAGTAGACTAGAAAGACACAGAACTCTCTTCCCTCCCAGAAAAATAGCTAGAAGACAGGCAGAAAAGGCCTGGGGAAAAAAATGTCCTATTGTTTAGGACACCAGGAGAAGGCTGAACACCACCCAGAAGAGAGAGAGACATAGGAAAAAAATCTCAACAGAAAGACCATAAGCAGAAGCTGAAGCTGCAGCTGCCATCACCCTTTCCCCACAATACAAGCAGACAATTTTGAATTCTCTGGTCTCTGGCCAACAGCTACAGACAGAGGGTCCACATGGATCCACCTACCCAGGAAACAGGAGAGAGAGGGACACGACCTAAGGCTGATTCAGCTTTTGACCAACACATTTGGTCTGCTGTGCCCCACAAGCCCTTCCAAGTTGGGAGTGGCCACAACCTAGGAGCCAGTAAAGGACTAAAGAGATCTGACTCTCTCATTCACCCTCCCTATTGACTGGGACTTGTTGTTGAGGATGCATTTCCTACCTGGGAAAAGGGTTGCTAGTAAAGATTGGAGAACAGCCTCTGAGAAAGTTTTGAATTGCAAGGCTCTTAGCCTCCAGGTAGGACCTTCTGTCACATTATTTCAGTCCCTGTTGCAGCCAACACACTCTGACCAGGATATGAACTGAGAGGACTACCAAAGAGCACCATCTGCTGGCTGACCAAGGAAGTTCATATGAAGAAAAGTGAAAAAGAGAGGTTTTTTCTGGCCTTTACTGCCTCCCTCCCAGAGACCCTTGGAAATGAGTCTGAAACACATTACTGGGTCTAGGGCCCAGATTTGAGCAACTAACAGGGACAATCCTAAAGAACTAGAACAGGTTGGACCAAGAATGAAAGAATGGTGGTAACACACAACCTTCTGTCACTAAATTCTTATGAAAGAGAGAGAAACTGAGCACAGGGCGAACTCACCATAGTAATCAGATGCTTAGACTTTAGCAAACAAAATTACAAACCATACTAAGAAAAGGAAAGAAATGACCGAAGCAAGGGAATATATCAAAGCCCCAGATGAGACACAGGATTTGACAACTAGTCAAAGAGATTCATACACATATCCAAAATCAAATTAATGAGTTGAAAGAACGTATGGCTAAAGAGATAAAGGACATCAAGAAGACAGTGAGCACAAAGAAGAATTTGAATTCTGAATAGGAAAAACAAAAACAGTTCATGGGAATGAAAGACACAAGAGGTGAGATCAAAAACACGTTAGAGGGAAGTGGATGTGGCTCAAGCAATTGGGCTCCTATCTACCATATAGGAGATCTAGGATTCAATTCCTGGGGCCTCCTGGTGAAGGCAAGTTGGCCTGCACAGAGAGCTGGCACAGCAAGATGATGCAACAAAAAGAGACACAGCAAAAACAAAATTAAAAAGAAAAAAATTTTTAAAAAGACACAATGGAAAGACAGTGAGAGATGGGGAAGACCAGGGGGCTGAGGTAGCACAAGAGATTAAGCAACTCTCTCCCACTCCAGAAGATCCCAGGATCAGTTCCCAGTGCCACCTAAAGAAAAACACAAGCAGACACAGAAGAACACACAGTGAATGGACACAGCAAGCAGACAGCACAAAAAAACAGGGAGAAGAAACAAGTAAATCTTTTTTTAAATTTTATTTCTCTTCCCGCCCCCCCCCCCCCCATTCACTGTGTGTTCTTCTGTGTCTGCTTCTATCCTTATCAGCAGGAATCTGTGTTTCTTTTTGTTGCGCCATCTTGTTGCGTCAGCTCTCCGTGTGTGCAGCACCACTCCTGGGCAGGCTGTGCTTTCTTTCACACTGGGTGGCTCTCCTTACAGGGCACACTCCTTGCACGTGGGGCTCCCCTATGCAGGGGACACCCCTGCGTGGCACAGCACTCCTTGTGCGCATCAGCACTGAGCATAGGCCAGCTCCACACGGGTCAAGGAGAACCAGGGTTTGAATCTTGGACCTACCATGTGGTAGGCGGACCCCTATCCATTGGGCCAAGTCCACTTCCCACAAGTAAATCTTAAAAACACATTAGATTGGGAAGTGTATGTGGCTCAAGTGATTGAGCTCCCAACTACCACTTGGGAGGTCCCTGGTTTGGTTCCTGGCGCCTCCTAAAGAAGACAGAGAGCTGGCATGACGGGCAGGCATGGCAAGCTGATGCAACAAGAGACAGAAGAAGAAAAACACGATGAGAGACACAAGAAAGCAGGGAATGGAGGTGGCACCTCCCTCCCATATCAGAGGTCCCAAGTTTAGTGCCAGGTGCCTCCTAAAGAAACAAGGAAGATGAACAGACACAGCAAGAGCAAACAACAAGGGGTGGGGAGAAATAAAAATAATAAATAAAATACCAATTAGATAGGAGCAGATGTGTCACAAGCAGTTGAGCGCCTGCTTCCCACATGGGAAGTCCCAGGTTCAGTTCCTGGTGCCTCCTAAAAACAAAGACAAACAACAAGCTATCAAACAAAAAAACAACTCAGGGGAGTCCATGTGGCTCAGTGGTTGGGTGCTGACTTCCCATTATGATACCCTGGCCCCGGTACCTCAAAAATTAAACAAACAAACAAACAAACAAACACATTAGAGGCATACAACAGTGGACTCAAAATGATAGAAGAAAAAAATAAGTGATACAGAAGACAGAACAGCTGAAATTGAAGAAAGAGAAAGGAATGGAAAAAATTGAGCAAGGGCTCAGAGAGTTGAATGGTAATATGAAGCACAACAACATATATGTCATGGGAGTTCCAGAAGGAGAAGACAAGGGAAAAGAGGTGGAAAGACTGTTTGATAAAATAATGGCTAAAAATTTCCCAACTCTCATGAAAGAAACAAATTTACATGTCCAAGAAGTGCAGTGTACCCCAATCACAATAAATCTGAATAAACCTCCAAGACACATACTACTCAGAATGTCAAACATCAAAGATAAAGAGAAAATTCTGAGAGCAGCAAAGGAGAAGCAAAATGTCATATACAAAGTACAACCAGTAAAATTTAGTGCAGATTTCTCATCAGGAACCATGAAGCCAAGATTACAATGGAATGATATAATTAGGATACTGAAAGAGAAAAACTGTTGGCCAAGAATTCTTTATCTGGGGAAATGGACTTGACCCAGTGGTTAGGGCATCCGTCTACCACATGGGATGTCTGCAGTTCAAGCCCCATGCCTCCTTGACCCATGTGGAGCTCGCCCATGCGCAGTGCTGATGCACACAGAGAGTGCCCTGCCACACAGGGGTGTCCCTGCATAGGGGAGCCCCACGCGCAAGGAGTGCACCCCATAAGGAGAGCTGCCCAGCGCAAACAAAAGTGCAGCCTGCCCAGGAATGGCGCCACCCACACAGAGAGCTGACACAACAAGATGACACAACAAAAAGAGACACAGATTCCAGTGCCATTGACAACAACAGAAGCAGACAAAGAAACAAGATGCAGCAAATAGACACAGAGAACAGACAACCAGGGTGGGGGTGGGGGAGGGGAGAGAAATAAATAAATCTTAAAAAAAATACGAATTCTTTATCTGGTAAAACTGTCCTTTAATATGAAGGTAATATGAAAATATTCACGAATAAACAGAAACTAGAGAGTTCATAAAAAAGAATCTACCCTTTCAGGAAGTACTAAAGGGAGCTTTACATACAAAAGAAAAAGGCAGGAGAGTGTAGAAGGCAAGAATAGTAGAAAGGATAACCAAAAGAGCAAAAAGACAGATGAAAATATGGTATGACATATGAAAAGCAAAGAATAAAATGGTGGAATAATGCATTTACAGTAATATCATTGAATGTGAATGGATTAATCACCCCAATAAAAATATATAGGCTGACAGAATGAATAAAAAATCATGAACCATCCATATGCTGGCCCAGGGATACAAACCAGCTGAAAGTGAAAGGTTGGAAAAGATAATCCACACAACCAGAAACCAAAAAGAGCAAGGGTAGCTATATTAATATCAGACAAAACAGACATTAAATGCAAAAAAAAAGATAAGAAATGCAGAAGGCCATTATAAATTAATAAAATGGACAATCCACCCTGGAGAAATAATAGTCATAAATATCTGTGCATCTATTCAGGGTGTCCCAAAATAATGAGGCAAACTCCAGCAAAACTGAAGGGAGAAATAGACATCTCTACAATAATAGTTGGAGATTTCAACACACTACTCACATCATTAGACAAAACAACTAGACAGAAGATCAGCGAGAAATCAGAGAATTTGAACAATATGATAAAAAGCATGACCTAACAGAGATATACAGAACATTGCATCCCAAATCAATGGTGTATACATTCTTTTCAAGTGCTCATGGATCTTTCTCCAGGAGAGACCACATGTTAGGTCACAAGGCAGGTCTCAGTAAATATAAAAGGATTGAAATTATGCAAAGCACCTTCTCAGTTCAGAATGGAATGAAGCTGGAAATCAATAATAGAAAACAACACACCCCTAAACAATCAGTGGGTCAAAGAAGAAATTGTAAGAGAAATTTGTAAATACCTTGAGATGAAGGAAAACAAGAACACACCTTACTGAAACTTAAGTAATACAGTGAAGGCAGTGCTGAGAGGGCAATTTATAACACTAAACTCCTATATTAAAAAAAGAAGAAAGACTAGGGAGCAGAGGTAGCTCATGATTGAGTGCCTGCTTTGCATGTATGAGGTCTTGGGTTTAATCCCAAGTACCTCTAAAAAAACACACACATACATACACACACAAAATAAACACAATGATCTAAGTGAACAACTGGAGGAACTAGGAAAAGAACAGCAAACCATTCCCAAAGCAAGCAGAAGGAAAGAAATAATAAAGATTAGAGCAGAAATAAATGAAATTGAGAACAACAACAACAACACACAAACACACAAGACAGTAGAGAAAATCAACAAAACCAAAAGCTGGTTCTTTGAGAAGATCAATAAAATTGACAACCCCGAGCTAAACTAACAAAGAAATAGAGAAGATGCAAATAAATAAAATCAGAAATGAAAGGGGGTGTGTTACGACTGATCCCACAGAAATAAAAAGGATCATAAGAGGATATTATGTTCTATGTTTGGGTATGAGTGATATACTTCAATAAATTTTTTTAAAAAGAAAAATAGAGGATTTTATGAGAAACTGTTTGTCAACAAATTAGACAGCTTAGATGAAATGGACAAATTCCTAGAATTGCACAACTTAAATTGACTCTACAAATAAACAAGAATTCAACAAACCAATCACACTTACAGAGATTGAATCAGTCATCAAAAATCTCCCAACTGGCGGTGGACTTGGCCCAGTGGTTAGGGCGTCCTTCTACCACATGGGAGGTCTGCGGTTCAAACCCCAGGCCTCCTTGACCCATGTAGAGCTGGCCCATGCGCAGTGCTGATGCGCGCAAGGAGTGCTGTGCCATGCAGGGGTGTCTCCCATGTAGGGGAGCCCCATGCACAAGGAGTGCATCCCGTAAGGAGAGCCACCCAGAGCGAAAGAAAGTGCAGCCTGCCCAGGAATGGCGCTGCACACACGGAGAGCTGACGCAGCAAGATGACGCAACAAAAAGAAACACAGATTCCCGTGCCGCTGACAACAACAGAAGTGGACAAAGAACACGCAGTAAATAGACACAGAACAGACAACCGGAGTGGGGGAGGGGGAGGGGAGATAAATAAATAATCTTTTTTTTTTTAAATCTCCCAACAAGAAAATCCAGGACCAGATGGCTTTACAGGTGACTTCTACCAAACATTTCAGGAAGAATTAACACCATTTCTGCTTCAACTCTCCCAAAACATTTAAAAGGAAGGAAAATTACTCAACATATATTATGAAAGCAATATCACCCTAATACCAGGGCCAAATAAAGATGCTACAAGAAAAGAAAGTTACAGACCAGTCTCTCTAATGAACATAGATACAGAAATTCTCAAAAAAATACTGGCAAATAGAATCCACGAGCGTTTTGAAAGAATTACACACCATGACCAAGTGAGATTTATTCCTGATATGCAAAGGTGGTTCAATATTAGAATATCAATTAATGTAATACACTACATTAACAGATCAAAGGGAAAAAAACGTGATCATCTCAATCAATGCAGAAAAGGCATTTGACAAAAAAGTATCCTTTCTTGATAACAACAATTTGAAAGATAGGAATAGAAGGAAAATTTCTCAATATCATAAGGACATATTTGAAAAACCCACCGCCAACATTGTACTCAATGGGGAAAGGCTGACAGCTTTCTCTCTAAGATCAGGAACAAGATAAGGATGCCCACTGGCAACATTCCTATTCAACATTGTTGTAGAAGACATAGCTAGAACACTTAGATAAGAAAAAAAAAAGGCATCCAAACAGGAAAAGTGGAAGTAAAACTCTATTTGCAGATGACATGATCCTCTATTTCGAAAATTCCAGTATCTACAAAAAAACTACTTGAGCTAATAAATGAGTTCAGCAAAGTGGCAGGATACAAGATCAATATGGAAAAATCAGCAATGTTTCTGTACACTAATACTGGACAATCTGAGGAGAAAATTGGGGAAAATATTCCATTTACAATAGCAACAAAAAGACTCACATATCTAAGAATCAATTTAAACAAAGAAGTACAGGACCTATATTCCAAAAACTGTAGAACATTGCTAAAAGAAATCAAAGAAGACCTAACCAAACAGACAGATATTCCATGTTCATAGATTGGAAGACTAAATATTGTGAAGATGTCAGTCCTCATCAAATTGATTTATAGATTCAATGCAATACCAATCAAAATTTCAGCAGCCTACTTTATAGAAATAGAAAAGACTATTAGCAAATTAATTTGGAAGGGAAAGTACACCCCAATAGCCAAAACCATTATAATAAAGAAGAGTGATGTGGTAGGACTTTTCACTGCCTGACTTTGAAACATGCTACAAAACTACAGTGGTCAGAACAGCAAGGTATTTGCATAAAAATTGACATGTTGATCAGTGGAATAGAATTGAGGGTCAAGAAATAAACCGTCACCTCTACAGCTGGTTTTTGACAAACCTACCAAGTCCATGATAACAGGACAAAATAGTCTGTAGGTGCTGGGAGAAGTGGATATCTATAACCAAAAGAATGAAAGAGGACCCCTGTCTCCTATACTAGAATCAACTCAAAATGGATCAAAGACCTAAATATAAAAGCTAAAACCATAAAACTACTAGAGAAATTGTTGGGGAACATTCTCAAGATCTTGTGGTAGGTGGTGGTTTCTTGGATCTTACACCCAAAGCACGAGCAACAAAAGAAAGAAATAGATAAATGGGACCTCCTCAAAATTAAACACTTTTGGGCCCTCACCTATGGGTGGTCCATTTGCATGCTGCCATCCCTTTTAAGCATTGGTGGCCAACAGCTCCTTTATGGGCTGCTGCCACTGCCCTGTACACTCTGCTGTTGAGAGAGAATGGCTGGTCAGAATAGCACCATTGCTGCCAGTGTATGCAGGGCCTTCTTCATTGGGTACTGTGTTTACTTTGACCGCAAGAGACCAAGTGACCCCACTTTCATAACAGGCTGTAAGAGCAAAGAAAGAAGCAGAAAGGTACCAAGCAGAGAGCTGGGCTTTCCAACTCTTAAAGATGCTGAAGCTGTTCAGAAATTCTTCCTTGAAGAAATACAGCTTGGTAAAGAGTTACTAGCCCAAGGTATGAGAAGGGTGTGGACCATTTGACAAATCCAATTACTATATGTGGACAGCCAGAGCAGTTATTGCAAGTTTTACAGCAAACTCTTCCTCCACCAGTGTTCCAGAGGCTTCTGACTAAGCTCCCAACAATTAGTCAGAGAATTTTAAGTGCTCAGAGCTTGGCTGAAGATGATGTGGGATGAAAAACAAATGTCAGCATAATAAAATCTCTATTTAAAATATTTTAAAAATTCTTAACTTGGAAGATAAACAGCTCTGGGAGAATGCAGGCAAATATGCTTAATATGAACTGTGTACCACGCGGAAATATACCAAAGTTAATTTTTGTTTTGTGTAGATCCATTTGTCTTATTTATTTTTCCCAGTGAAAAGTGTATTTTGATGAAGTCTTTTCACTTTATAAAATACACAATGTTATTGAAAATGGAAAAATCATGGATTGTGTTTCTTCCTAAAATGTGCAATTATTATAAAATGTACATACATGTAACAATACTTACTTTAAAAACACCCAGTGCTCAATTTTGAAAGATAAGGCGGAAAAAAAGTATATGAGAAAGCTGAAGAATGCATGGATAAAACTTGATTGTGTTTCTCAAAACTGAGCATTAAAATCTTCAAGACACATTTGTAAAACATGCTGCTGTGCTGTGTTAACAGTTTCACCCCTACTCCTTCTATCAATCTTGCAATATTTTGTTTAACTCAATGGACTTAGTGAAATGTTTTTTTCTGGGTATTTATGTCCCTGTATTTTAGATATGTGTATTACAAATAGCACTAGCAGTGTGGGCTGCCCCAATTCATGTCTGTACACTCTCCTCATTTGTAAAATAAGGGAACCGGTCCACTAATTTCTGAGGTATCCCTTTCAGCTCCTAATTTATACAGTTCTGTTCAGCATCTTCAAGTCCACTTTATGAGGAGTGTCTTTTTTTGGCCACCAGGCTTGCATATTTTTATACTCTGAATTTTGCATGATTGCCTGACTTTGTATTTCCAAATTGCTCATTTGTTAATGTTTAACTATTGCACTGATTTTCAGGAAAATCATATGGTTCTCTCACAAATCTGTAACAATCTGAAGTGTACCCTTTAAGGTAAATGGGATGACTTGCTTGTAAAAAATAAAAAAATTTGTTCCCCTTTGCTTTTATCTTCCGTGTACTTTAATCCTCTTTCAGTTTGATTCATTTATCTTATTGAAAAGTGAAAATAAGGTATAAACCTTGTGACTGAAGACTTAAAAAGAATGGCGCTAGTGGGACCTTTTGTATTCAACTATTGGCATGTTATCTACAGTCAAAGATTCAATTTCAGGACTGAGAATAAGGATCCTTGGTATTGTGTGGCATCTGCTGTCCTGAGCAGCATTTTTCATTGTATATGCATTGGCTCTATGCTATCTAGAAGTCTGTGGAGAGATCCCAAAGATATACTGGGCTTTTTGTTTTGGTTTATTTATGAACTTTTCTTACATTAACCTTGGTGTGTATGTGTGTGTGTGGTAGTTGTGCTATAGTGGAAAGAGTTTGAAGTACAGGTTTTACTTCTGCCTTTAGCTAGCAGGAGCCTTGGGCGTGTCATGTCATATCACTTCTCGTGTTCTAACCTATAAATTAGAACATTGGACCAGGTGACTGAAACATTTAAGGACTCTTCCTCCATGTACCTAGGTTTATGAGAACTCTTACACAGTGTAATTTTTAAAAATTATGACACTTGGTACGCTTTTTGGGAGGATGAGCAGTAGAAAAGTGATGGCTAGTTGGTTTTACCAATAGGATCTAAAATTCAGTGCAGTATAGTAGGGATTGGTCAGTAATTGGCCACACAGCTAAGAAACAGTCTTTTTTCTTGCAATATCCTAGTAAGGACTGAAGGGCTTAAAGGGAGAATATAGATGGAAGAAAGTAGGGGCAGTCAGCTTGGCAAGAAAAGAATGGGCACAGAAAAACTAAGGATTGTCAGGAGGAGTGAGGGGTCAGCTTAGGTTTTAAGAGGGCAGAAGGCTAACATATGCCCTTGAAAACTAGTGCAATACAAGCTGGGTATCACTTGACTTTCTGAAAAATTATCAGCTTTGATTTAAGGCTTGTTGAAAAGGCAATGATATCCTCACTTTAGAGCTGATTCATCCAAGTGCATTTTCTTATTTACATGACAGCTTTGATACTTTAAAAATTAGCTTCCACTTTTGAAATCTAGCTGTGTTAGATAGAAGAAAGCAAATCACGTGCTTCTCCTCCATACCCCACACTGTTTCCCACCTAAAGATTTAATGTGGTGACTGTGTCAGTCAGCCAAAGGGGTGCTAATGCAAAATGCCAGAAATTGGTTGGGTTTTATAAAGGGTGTTTATTTGGGGTAGGAGCTTACAGACACCAGGCCATAAAGCATAAGTTACTTCCTTCACCAAAGTCTATTTTCACGTGTTGGAGCAAGATGACTGCTGACATCTGCAAGGGTGCAGGTTTCCTGGGTTCCTCTGGGCTCAGCTCCTCTGGTTTCTCCACAAGGTCAGTTGTAGACTATCAGGTGAATAGCTCTGTCTTTATTCCTCTGTGTTCTTCTCCTGGCTTAGCTCCTCTCTTCCCAGGGCTTGCTTCTCTTTCTTCTGTGTGCTTACTTCCTGGGGCTCCAGTTTAAGACTTCAGCATCAAATTCCAACATCAATATTCCAACATCAAAAGCCCTCAGCTTTGTCCTTTGCCATACCTTTTATCTGTAAGTACCCACCCACCAAGGGGTGGGGACTCAACACCCTAATGACATGGCCCAATCAAAACCCTAATCATAACTTAATCATGCCCAGATATCGACCAGATTACAAACATAATCCAATATCTATTTTTGAAATTCATAACCATATCAAACTGCTACAGTGGTGAAACCAGAAAATCAAAATGCTGTCCAAATAGTGCCCAGTGGGTGGGAGTGAAAGAACTCAAGATTTAAGTCGAGTTCACAACAGATTGAATGTTTCCATGTGCTAATGTTGCACACTTGTATAAAATCTTTGGAAATAGAAAACATGTATTAGTGTATGTTGGCATGTTTCTTTGGGCAAAGATCTTTGTTAAATACAAAAGTTCCATAATTTGTATTTAAAGTGAAAACACTTAAAACACAGACTTAGCTAATAGTAGCCTTGCTATTCTATTAATAGTTAACCGTAGCATTTACGTTCACATTTAAGTTGTGTAAAGTGTGTAACCCTAGTACTGTGTACCTAGTAGGCAGTCAGTAAATATTTGATTCTTCTCACACCTCATTGAGTTTATTTTTACCACCTTCCTGCCTATCTTTGTGACATCATTGAATCAACCTATGGACCAGAGTGTTAATGAAATATTATTGCAGAAGAGATTTTGAGAGATTTGGTATATCATGAGGCCATAATACAAAATTTTCTTGTAACATAAAAGCATCACAGTAAATGTGGAATTTTCAGGGTCATGAATGATTTAAACTTGTCCAGTCTTTGAAAACTTTGAGTTGCTTTTATTTGATTCTGTAATATTACTTCTAAAAGGTATGCTTGGACTTTTTTTTTTTCATTTTCTTAATTAACATGGTCATATCATTTTAATCAATCTGTGCTCATTCGTTCATCTTTCCAAACACTACAGAAGTAACTGAGTTTGTATTTAGGAAAATAAGATAAATGTGCCTGGACAGAATTTTTTTAATGTAATGCATCCATAATTTGTTAAGCTGCCTTTGGTCTGTTGTTTTATTTTTTGAAGTTGAAATAAAGTTTATCCAGGAAGTGGATTTGGCTCAACTGATAGAGCATCCACCTACCACATGGGAGGTCCAGGGTTCAAACCCAGGACCTCCTGAGCCGTGTGGTAAGCTGGCCCACACGCAGTGCTGATGCATGCAAGGAGTACCGTGACACCCAAGGGTGTCCCCCATGTAGGGGAGCCCCACGCACAAGGAGTGCGCCCTGTAAGGAGAGCGTCCCGGTGTGAAAAAAGCACAGCCTGCCCAGAAGTGATGCTGCACACACAGAGAGTTGATGCAGCAAGATGATGCAACAAGAAGAGATGTGGATTCCTGGTGCCACTGACAAGAATACAAGTAGACACAGAAGAACACACAAGGAATGGACACAGAGAGCAGACAATGAGGGGGGGAGGGGGAAGGAGAGAGAAATAATAATAATAATAAAAAGAAAAGAAATAACGTTTACTAATTTTAAAAAAACAACAACACTGAAACAACACTACACAACTATCAGAATGGCTAAAACAAAAAATAGTGATAATATCAAATGCTGGCACAGAAGTGGAGAAAGTGAATTGTTCAAACATTGCTGATGGAAATGTAAAATGGTATGACCACTCAGGGAAACAGTTTGGCAATTTCTTAAAATACTGATCATGTACCTACCATACTACACAAGTTATACTCCTGGGCATCTATCCCAGAGAAATGAACATTTATGTTCACATGAAAATCTGTACATGAATAGTTATAGCAGCTCTATAGCCAAAAATGGAAACAACTAAATTCCTACAATAAGTAGGACAACTCTGGTACATCCATACCATGGAATACTACTCAGCAATAAAAGGAACAAACTATTGTACAAACAACAACATGGATCAGCCTCAAGCAAATTATGCTGAGTGACACAAACCAAACCCAAAAGGTTATATGTTGTATGATTCCATGTATATAACATCTTATTTTGTTGTATTTTGCTTTTTTTTTTCTCTTTTATATACCGCATTCTTGAAATGACAGAATTGTACGACTGGGGAATTGCCAGGCATTAAAGGAGACAGTGGGCCAAGGAAGGAAGTAGATGTAGTTATAAAAAAGGCAACATGAGGAATTTTTTTTTTTAAGATTTATTTTATTTATTTCTTCCCCTACTCCCACTCCACCCCATTATCTGCTCTCTTGTGTCCATTTGCTGTGTGTTCTTCTGTGTCCTCTTGCATTCTGGGTGGCACCGGAAATCTGTTCTTTTTTTGTTGTGTCATCTTGCTGCGTCAGCTCTCCATGTGTGCGGCACCACTCCTGGGCAGGCTGCGCTTTTTTTGTGGGGGAGGGGGGAGCGTCTCAATGAGGGGTGCACTCCTTGCGCGTGGGGCTCCCCTACGTGGGAGCACCCCTGTGTGGCAGGGCACTCCTTATGCACGGTAGCACTGTGTGCGGGCCAGCTCACCACATGGGCCAGGAAACCCTGGGTAACATGAGGGATTTTTGTGGTGATGGAAATATAATGTATCATGACTTTATCCATGTTCACAACGTGGTTGTGATATTTTACAATGCTTACTTAAGATGTTATTGGAGTAAACTGGGTAAAGGGTACATGGACTCTCTTTGTATTATTTCTTACAATGCACCATTATCTCAAAATAAAGTTTTATTAAAAACATTGTTACCTTGAATTTTTTTGTTATTGCTGAGGTCTAGGAATCTTCACTGATTTAATAACAATTTTAATTTTTCTGTGAGTTGCCTACTCATTTTTTGCCTCCTTTTATATCAGGATATTCATATTTTTCTTACTGTTTTTTTAAAGTATCTTTTATTCACTAATAATAGAAACCCTTTGTCATATGTTGTGAGTATTTTTGCCAGGTTGTGATTCATATTTAACTTTGTTTACAGTACAAAAAGTTTCCATACAGAAACTTCCTCTACAACTTTGCTTTTTACAAAACTTAAGAACTATAGAAAAATTTGCTTTTTCTCTTTCTTCTTCTCTATCTCTACACATTGTGCCTATATATGTATGTACACACAATTACTTTTGCTTAACTATTTGAGAGTTAGATATATACAAAACAGCACTTGACCTCTAAATACTTCAGCATGTATCTTTTAAGAGCAAGTCCCAACTTCACTCCTTTCATCAATATAGCAGAGGTTTCAAATTTTCTTGGCTTATAGCCTTTAGTAATTTTTTTCATGGTATCTCTAGTCCAAAAGAAATAATTAGCATTTTCATTTATTAAGTAGTTAGGTCTAAACAATTTAGTAGTAGCAGTTCATGCAGCATCTGAAAGATGTCACTGTGTTCCCCTCAAAAATCAAAATATCCCTTGGCACCACTGTGAGCCTGCTCTTGGGTACCTCTGTGCAGAATTTGGATCTGTGGCCATATGTTAAACCTCGTGTCTTCTTCCTAGGCTGGAAAAAAATTTCCTGGCTGCATAGGCCAGGGGTTGGAGATCTTGGAAAGAGAACTGGGAAGTTCAACTCTTCTTTATCCAGAGAAGTGGTTGTCAACCTAGGGTGATTTTGGCCCCTAGGGGAAATTTGGCAATGTCTGGAGACACTGGTTGTCACATGTGGGGTGGTACTACTGGCATCTGGTGTAGACCAGGGATGCTGGTATACATCCTACAATGCACAGCATACCCTTTTCCTCAGCACTCCAACAAGGAATTATTTAGTCAAAATATCAGTAGAGCTGAGATTGAGAAATCTTGAACCAGAGTCTAATTAAAGTCTGTGCTTCAAACATTCATCCAATTAATCTGTTCAATCTGCATTCTATATCCCCGCTTTCCAAGGTTCCTGGTGCTGACAGTTCCTGAACTTTTCAGAGTTCTGCAGCTACCCTCCCAGTTTCCCTGGCCAAGCACTTGACAGAGGTAAGAAAACTGGAATCCAAGTTAATTATAACTTCTTCAATCTCTTTCCATCTTCCAAAGTTTTGTTGACAGCTTTCATCTGTTATCATTGCCTCTCCTTTTGTTTATCTTTGAAGATTTATTCCTTTACTCTTGTTATAATGGGAATTACAGAAAGAAAAGGAGGTAAAACATCAGTCCTTCATATTTTATCAGAAGTCTCTATACTTATTTTTATAAATGAAATTAAAACCAATTTATCAACTTCTAAAAATGAAAAAAATTCTATTTTGATTAGTATCTCAATATCCTTTATAATTGGAGTGAGGTAGACTTTTCCAACAAAGACTCACAATCCAGAAACCATAAAAGAAAAAGTTGATTCAATACCATAAGCAAGGTAAATTTGGAACAAATATTGGCAACTCATATTTCACACAAAGGGCTAATCTTCTCAAAATACACAGAGGTCCTAGAAATAAAGAAAAGACCAATCAAAATAGAGTTATGGGCAGAGACTGTGAATAGTTCACAGAACATAAGTAACAGTTGAAAAAATATAAGTTAACACTAGCCTGAGGTACCATTTTTTATCTATCGGATTGGCAAAAATCCAATGGTATGAATAAAATGTTCATACCGGGAAACGGACTTTGGCCCAGTGGTTAGGGCGTCCGTCTACCATATGGGAGGTCCGCGGTTCAAACCCCGGGCCTCCTTGACCCGTGTGGAGCTGGCCCATGTGCAGAGCCGATGCGCGCAAGGAGTGCCACGCCACGCAGGGGTGTCCCCCGCGTAGGGGAGCCCCATGGGCAAGGAGTGCCCCCTGTAGGGATAGCCGCCCGGCGTGAAGGAAAGTACAGCCTGCCCAGGAATGGTGCCGCCCACACTTCCCGTGCCGCTGAGACAACAGAAGCGGACAAAGAAACAAGACGCAGCAAATAGACACAGAGAACAGACAACCGGGGGACGGGGGACAGGGGACGGGGGGGGGGAGGGGGGGGGAATTAAATAAATAAATAAATCTTTTAAAAAAAAAAAAAAGTATAACAAGAGAAGTCCATAAGGGATGCTAACATTTTATAAAGGTCCTATTCAGCAGTAGGAACCCCAAAAGGATCCCCAGAAATGACCAGATAGAAGGGAAAACCAAAAAAGGGTGATGTGGTAGAAAACAAGAGGGAAAGAGTTTCGTATAGCGCATGGTCAAAGTGTCAGAAAGAGAGTATAATAAAAAATCCTCTTCAAATAGCAGCACCCAAAATAAACTGGCATAAAATACATCTACCTCAAAATGTATAGAACCTATATAAAGAAAAATTCATTGAAACTTTACTGAGAATGAATAAACAAAATGTGGTAAATCCATACAATTTGCCAATAAAAAGGAATGGAATACTGATATATACAACATCATGGATGAACCTCAAAGTATTTTGCTAAGTAAAAGAAGCCAAACACAAAGACCACATATTGTTATGATTCCATTTATATGATATATCCAAAAGGGCAAATTTATAGGGACAGAAAGTAGATTAGTTGTTGTCTGGGGCACAAGGGGTATGAGCAGAGAGGACTGCAGATGTACCCAAGGTTCCTTTTTAAGTGATGAGAATGTTCTAAAATTAGATTGTGGTGATGGATGCACAATTCTTTAAGTGCACTAAAAATAATTGTACACTTAAAATGAGTAAATTTTATCATATATAAGTTATACCACAATAAAGCTATTAAAAATAATCCTGTTGAAGGAAAACTTCCATATTGTAAATTTTTTCTCCAAATTTATCTTTAATGTCAATGGAATTTCCAATTTTGTTTGTTTTCTGGAACTTGACAATGATTTTACTGTTTATTATGGTTTATAAAGATTTCCAAGTAACCTGTCAGATCTTCTCTCCTGGCTGTATCATTGAAATAGCTTTTCGACTATATAATTTAGTTCACATCAATTAAATTGTTCATTGTGGTAGGTTAAGATGCCAGATCAAAGGAATATGGTGCCAAATTATTATTAGAGTTTTATGGCTGTCACTGGATTTTCCCGTATTTTTGGTGCTTAGCATATTGCATCTGCAAGTAGAATGGAGAAAGAGAATCTGATTACATTTCACATTTTATGAAGAAATCAGATACATTTCAATTAGTACCCATATTGATCATTTAGTTCTCCCAAGATTATATAAGTAAATTGTCTCTCTTTTCCTTACCTCCTTCAGAAACTTGCAAAAATGAGTGAGGTAGAGCAAGCGGAGGCCCAGCTCTCTGAGATAGAACTGCTGGCCAGTATGTTCCCTGGTGAGAACGAGTTCATAGTGAATGACCAGCTGGCTTTAGCAGAACTGAAAGACTGTGTCGAAAAGAGGACCATGGAAGGACGATCGTCAAAAGTTTATTTTACTGTCAATATGAGCCTGGATGTATCTGAGGAAGCAATGGTAATTCATTTTTGTTTTTGGAAGAATTGAAATATGTCAAGACGTAAAACAGTACTTAGGGCATTTTTCTTCTTTTTTTTTACCAGGTAACGTTTTCCCTGGCCTGTATTCTTCCTTTTAAATACCCTGCAGTTCTGCCTGAAATTACTGTCAGGTATATTACAGAAACTCTAGCCAATTTTAGACCTGGAAATTAATCTGAGAATAAAAGTGATTTTCAAATTTGTTTCCTGCCAAGAAAATTGATTTAGGATTTTTTCCATATTGTTTCCATCAGATCAGTATTACTGAGTAGATCCCAGCAGACTCAGCTGAACATGGATCTGATTGCATACCTGCAGAGGAGTTGTTGGGGAGATGTCTGCATATTGAATGCCACAGAATGGATTCGAGAACATGCCTCTGGCTATATCAGCAGAGATACCATATCTCCTAACGCCACAGGAAGCCCAGCCCCGTCAGTAGATGTCATTCTCACACGACTCTGGATTTATAGCCATCATATCTACAACAAATGCAAAAGAAAGAATATTCTAGAGTGGGCAAAGGAGCTATCGCTGTTTGGGTTTAGCATGCCTGGGAAACCTGGTGTTGTTTGTGTGGAAGGCCCACAAAGTGCCTGTGAAGAATTCTGGTCAAGGTTTGCTTTCACATGTTGTATATATACAATGTCATTTTAGTACAAAACAAGATAGTAGAGTTGTGGAAATAATTATGTCCATTTGGTTGTATTTTGCATGGGGATTCAGTCTCAAGTTAGTGCATAAGGCAGGAATCACATATAGTTAGCTTTAGCCTCTGCACCTGACACAGTACTTACGTTCTATAAACGTGTGTTGAATAATTGAACCCTTACAAAGATACTGCCTATGAACCCATCCACTTCTCTGGGTCTGATTCTTTCTTCATTTCAGTGGTGTCATAAGCTGTATAATCTGTGAAATAAAGGGCTTTCTAGGAGCATTGGAATTTCTGCTTGTCTTCCCGTTTCTCTATAATATCCTGAGTTTCTGAGAAGTCCCTTCAGTATATTGATAGCAATTTCCATATTTCTGAAATGCTGATAATTGGCAGTAGTAATGGCAATAAATGAGTCTGGGGATGAGATTAGGTTGAGAATCATATTTGGTTAAAATAAATCCCTATGAAATAAAGGAGGATTTTTTTACTTCTGGGAGAAGGCACTGATAAATCTGTTTTATAACTTCTGTTTTCAGTGCTCTGGAATACACTTCACATTTTGAAAATTTCTACTTTGAACATTTCTTTTCAGACTCAGAAAATTAAACTGGAAGAGAATTTTAATTCGTCATCGAGAAGATATTCCTTTTGATGCTACAAATGATGAGATGGAAAAACAAAGAAAATTTTCAATTTTTGAAGAAAAAGTGTTCAATGTTAATGGAGCCAGAGGAAACCACATGGACTTTGGTCAGCTGTATCAGTTTTTAAGTGCCAAAGGATGTGGCGATGTTTTCCGGATGTTCTTTGGTGTAGAAGGACAATGATTGAACAGAGGAATAGTTGAAAGTATTTTGTTGCTGTTGGCCTTTTGATTTTTTTCACTTTCCTGAGTGATTAATTCATTTTATTTTAGTTTTAGTCCCATTCTAGAAAGTTAGGCAGGAAAAAGGAAAAAGCTGGAATGCATCTGTTAAAAAATAGGTAAAGTGTGTGATCATGAGAAAGCATAACAGTAATTATTGAAAGCACTGAGTTTCAAATTACAATCTTAAAAGTATAGGATAGAAATTTCTTGACATATAAACTGGCCAATTTAAAAAAGAAACTAATTGTACTTGAGGGAAATAATGTCAGTGTTCCAACTCCTCATCCATTCCCAAACCCTCTCCCTTACCTGCCTCCACTAAAGACCCTGGAAAAGCTAAATTTTCACTCTCCCAGCCTCTGTTACAGCTAAAAGTGGCATCAGGACACAGCTTTGGCTAGGAGACTACTGGGAACATTTTAATTTTACTGGTTAAAGTGATAGATGCAGCTAGGCCACCTATTGCCCTCTTCTGCCACAAACACCAAATTGATGGCTAGAGCTGCAGTACATCTTTCAACCATGAAGGATCAAAGAGCCAAGAAAACCACTGACATGCCAGTACCTACATTGTTGAGCTGCTGATGCAACCCTAGGCCTTGCCTACCTCTAGACTTCTTATTATGAAATAATGCTTTATTTCAATTGCCTGCTAGCAATTAAAGCTAGTTTGCCAAATAGTTTTTTTTTCAAAACTTTAGTTTTGTACCTACTTCAGATACAAATAGGTGGAGTTTTTCTTAAAACAGTTTATAAACTGTAAACTTTATGTACATTTAGCCTTGGCCTGGGCTCCTGGGCTTACCTCACAGAAGGCTGAGACAACGGTAGAGCTCAAACTTTTTGACAGGCCTCAGTAATTGAGCAAATTGGTAATTGAGAGAATTAGATTTTGGAAAATTGGATTTTGACACATTTTTCATATTGAAAAATGACTTTCTACAAACTTATTTCAGCTAATTGACCTAAGCCAAATAAACATACTACCTGGTTTTTTGAGGACTTTAAAAAGTATTTATTAAATATTCACTAATTTCTGTCACTCAGGTTGGCACCATGTGTTGAATCTTCCTGGAAAGGTGAGACTTGGGGGGGGGGGGGGCTGGGTGGGAATGAAGGAAGTGACCTGAAATGCATTATTTATCTTAGTGTAAGGTTGGAGGCAACCTATTCACTCAGTAAATCAGTAAGTAAAATGTGGCATATGCTTATTATGTAATACTATCAGAGATCATAAGGAATAAAATAGAATTAATATGACAGCATGGCTAGATCATAAATATAAAAGTGGATAAAAGCAAGAATCACAATGGTATTTCTGTCACATTGGACATGAATCTTACGTACCTCTTCAAATTCCCTCCCTGTTACCTACCTCCCAATCACCGTATCAGTAGTCCTGGGAATGTCAATCTTTTCCTCTGCTGCCACCATGCAACCAGTTGGACCACTGTGTATATGGATTTTCTGACCTCTAGCCACCTCCAAATTTAGATGAAATACCCTACAGAGCATGGAATCTGACATGCCTAGAAGCCACCAAAGAGGCCATATGATGACCTCCAGATATATAGGGGAGTTAATTCCTTGTTAAGTCAATCTTGACTGATGGGAAACAGGTGTCAGGAGGGAAGCAGACAACTACATTTCCCTTCCTCTGTCCCATGAGCTATTCCCAGGTACAACTTCTCTTTGCAATTTATATGGAGAAGTCCAGCATATGCTGAGAAGATGAATTTGCCAACTGACCTCCTGGGTCTGTTATCAGTATGGCAACCTGTCATGTCCCATCACTTCCCATATTCTTTTCCTCACCTTCCTTCCCAATAATGCATCAGCATTTTGTCTCAAACTCTGTTTTCTGAGCTAAGATGTACCATTTATGGAAATGAAAAAAAAAGTATGCATATTTCTACAAATGCAAATATATGTCAGTTGCCTTATGGAAGAGAAATTTACTGAAACATATTTACGTGAGACTGGAGTATGTGGCATGAGTTGTTTATTGTGAGTTGTGGAAACAAAGGCTAGGCACAATAGAATCTTTTAGCAAATGACCACTTCGCTTTGTTACATTGACAGCACAAAGGGTTGAAAAGAGTAGGGAAGTGATGCAATCATGTCCAGTCTCCTGGGAAGGTCATCTACTCAGGTCACAGTGGATGGTGGCTCCACACACCCCACTTTGCATTAGAGAGAACTGTACTGTCCAAGAGTGTGGCATTTATACACCCCAAGGAGAGAGCACCCTGCCACTGAGTGTTCTCATCCTGATAAGCAGATGGGACTACTTATTCCTGGTTTAGGGTTGAAGGTATAGTTAGGCCATTCCATTAGACCTAAATCAACCCTGGGCTGTGGAATAGAAACACACTGAAACATCTGCACACAATAGAAAAGGAGAGGGGCAGGTAGCCCAGGGCTGGGAGATGGCCACAAACATGTCCTTGACTTCCCAGAAGAGTATCTACGGTAAGGGTGGAATTGGGTTGAAGGTAGGGAGTGAAAGGAGAAATAAAAGACAAAAGAGGCTTTTCACAAACTTATGATAGCATGCCCTGAAGTTAGAAACAAAAACCTTCTGCCAGGCCAATAACCTCACTCTTAAGAAGATGCCATACCTTTATGTCTAACAGTTTTTTTCCTTGACTAGACCCTGATTTCACCTCTTTTCAGCCTATTGAAATTAGAGCCCTTCTAACTTCTCCAGCTACTTCAGCCCTAGGTACCTGCTCCCTTTCCAGACCCTTGTAGTCCCAGAGCACTAGTAATATCAGAGCCCTTTGGGTTTCTAGATTCTTTGCTACATTTCAAGGAAGAATTCAAAGAGATGTCAGTTCAATGAGGCCAGTAAAAAGAGTTCATTAAGAAGTGAGAAAAAGTGATAGTACACACCCAAGACACAGGTGTGGGGATGTTACAGGGCGAGGTGTAACTCCTGGGATAGGCCTTTGTAAGGCCTTTCCTCCTCCCCTCTCCCCACCTAAAGGAGGTATCTCAGCTATTTGCTGTCCTGATTGTTTGCCTTTCTACTTCACCTGTTAGCTTTCAGGGAACCAATAGGAAGCCTTTCTGTTTGAAGTTAGCTGCCTTTTAAGCCCGGGGGTTTCAAATAGAACCTCATGACCAGGGTCTTGGTGGCTTTTTTAGCTGTAATGGTTACAACTTTGTTCTCAAGCAACTGCCTCCCCTCAGTAGTTTTCTGGGCAGGGTCTCGTGGCTATATTCTGACCACTGGGGTCCCAGTTCTTATGGCTTTATTATGACCAGTACCTTCCCTCATTCCCTATACTAATCTGCCTCAACTCTTCCCTCAGAGAGTTTACACCCTTATTCTTAAGGGGAGCAAAGGGCAATGGTCATTTTGCTGTAGCTGCTTCCTGCTGGTCAGGGGCAGTAGTCCCTACTTGACTTGGTGTAAAACTCTCTGGCTTTCTATTGGGTTGAGGGAAGGCTGGCCCAGCGCCATAGCTGGAATTGGATGAAACCCCCTTGTGACTAAACCTTGTTCTGGAAGGCAGTGATTCTGGAAGAAAGAAACTTAGTTAAAAATTTGAAGATACATGGTCCTACTTAAAAGGATAAAGATGATGGTAAGCAGCCCCAAAAAGGGGGCCAGCCATGACATACTGGACTGTGAGAGTGAGAAAGGCCAGGTGCCTCCATCCTCCCAAAGTTGATGGTTTTGATCTTGTAGGTTTCACATGTTATCTAGGGCTGCTCCAGGGTGAATTACATAGAAACGGTATTCCTTCTTGAGGAACAGGCAGGTTCCTCCCTGTGTAGCTGTTAACATGTTGAGAGCGCTGCAATTTTGCAGCACAACAGCAGCAAGGGAGTCTATTTGTTGTCTAAGGGTTTCTAAGATGTAGCTGGTTTCTTCTATGCTGTTAACTCCAGGAAGAGATTGTGGTAGACTTGCTGGGTTTGATATAAAATAAATTGCCAACTCCAGTTCCCATGGCAGCAGTTACGCCCAGGACAGCTAGAAGAGAGATGAGAGGCACTGCCCTAGACATAAACTCACAAAGATGATATAGACAAGAAGACAAGCATATGGCAAGCAAAATAAAGACAGTACTTAAGAGAGCCATTCTTTTATCTTATAGGCACATCCATTAACTACATAGAAAATGAATTGTTTGCTAAGACTTTTAACATGTTTAATATCCCTCTGCATATGCTCTAGAATAGAGGAGATATATTCATGACGTATATAGATACAGTACTTAATACTAATCTGTGCTCAAGTTCCTTTTTGAGCTGCAGTTAATAGATCTAAGCTCCAGATTTGCAATACCATACATGTCTCTCCATGGAAGCAGGCCATAATGCCAACTGTGTTTGTTTAAGTTCTACTCACATTACTCTGGTAATTATTACTCCACTTGGTATATCCTTCACACAGCCAGTATGCTGCAATACCATTGGTCCTAGAGAGGGGCTCCAGTGTTTCAATGGCCTGGTGCATAGTGTCCTTTGGCACTATGAAACAGTCAATCTGGAGGCAATGTTCATTGTAAATCTAGTGATACTGAGCCATTGCCAGCTGCCACAGGAATCTGAAACTGCAACATAATTTCCATCTACTGCAGGAGCAGGAACATAGATATGTAGATACTTTTACTGTTTTAGGGGTTGTAGTGACTGAACTAACCAAGTTCTCAAGTGGAAAGGTGCCATGCAGGGTACTGGGGGCCTGGCTTGAGTACACAAGCAAGTTTGTCATACTGAAGTCTATCTCTTAATTTTTTACACTTTCTAAATACTTCCAATGCAGTTTATAATCTATCAAATGAACTTAACTATTTTTGGTAAGTTACTTTTTACTTTTACATCTTTACCATGGTTATGTTAATTAGCAGGTATTTTATTTTAGCAGTACAGGGAAAAAACTACTTTCTCCATTATTTTATGATGCCTTAAGATCCCCAATGGAATCAAGATTATCTTTCACTGACAACCACTTTAACATGCAGATTGAGGTGGCCTCTGACAAATTTCGCTGTTATGAAGTTTCTTTTTGTTATCGATATCAGTTTAGACTTCTATTTAATAATGGCTTCCTGGAATTAGCCATTTAAATACTTCCATTTAGATGATGCTTTTACTAACTTCCTGTAACCAACCATAATCACATAGACTAGTTATTTCTATCTTTAAATAAGCTTATTAAATTACAATTAGGAACCAATGAAACTTACTTTTATCCACTTTAAGTCTTCCTTTCATCCCTTATTTTGTTCTGTGAAAATTAGTAATTTCCATTTAGGACAGATCTATACTTTCTTCTTTAACTTAATTTCATTAAACACAAACTTAAAATTTTCAGCATCTTAAAGATTTAATATATAATGTTATTTATTTCATAGAAACCTAGGAAGATTACACCCAAGCTAAATAAAATTGGAACAGTTATAGTTGACGCAAAAAAAATTTTTTTCATTTTTCCTTCTTCCTCTACAGGAGGCTAAAACCTCTTTTTAAAAAATAATATTTTAAAATTGAGAATAGTCTTAAAAGCATATTGACTGCCAGATTCTGGAATATATTATAATTGTTTATTTTGCTTTAATTACAATTTAGAAAAATCCATAGCTTTTTCTTTACATACTGAAAGTTGACAATTGGATTATTAATTACCCTCATTTTAAGGCTGTAAAAAGATTTAAATTGAGGAATTACAAGACAAGCTATGACTTTTTTTTTAGATTTATTTTTATTTATTTCTACCCCCACCCCTCATTGTTTGCATTTGCTGTTTGCTCTCTGTGTCTGTTTGTTGTGTGCTCATCTTCTTCTTTTTTTTTTTCAGTATGCACTGGGAACTGAACCTGGATCCTCCATGTGGGAGGAAGGCATCTAATCACTTGAGCCACCTCCACTGTCAGCTTGTTGGGTCTCTCATCGTGTTTTCCTCCTTGTGTCTCTTTGTTACATCATCTTGTTGTGTCAGCTCGCCATGCCAGCCCATTGCAGCAGCTTGCTGTCTTGCTTGTCTTCTTTAGGAGGCACCAGGAACCAAATCTGGTACCTCCCATATGGTAGGTGGGTACCCAACTGCTTGAGCCACATCAGCTTCCCCAAACTATGACTCTTAACCTCCTGGCCTAGGAGACAGAGTTTTAAGTTAAACTTACATTCCATCTTGCCACAACTAGCCCTTCCCCCATATCTATCTCAAAAATAAGGCCCTGTGGGGTGCAGGGTAGGTCCATGGGCTTAGGAAAAACCTTTTTTCCCCTCCTAATAGTTTAGATATTCAGATTTTTATATGACCTTTCTATCCTGCTTAGCTTCTCTAATATGGACTCCAGGAATATTCATTTACATATATATATACACATGCTTATTTAATTATTAAGAATATGAAGAGTTCTTTTTTTAAAAAAGTTACTTATTTATTTATCCCCTGCCCCTGTTGTCTGCTCTCTCTGTCCATTCACTGTGTGTTCTTTTGTATCTGCTTGTCGTCTCTTTAAGTGGCACCAGGAATCAATTCTGGGCCCTCCCAAAGTGGAAGAGAGGTGCTCAATCTCTTGTACCACCTCAGCTCCCTGTTCTGCTACATCTTTTATTGTCTCTCCTCTGTGTCTTTTTGTGGCATCATCTTGCTGCACCAGCTTGCTGAGCAGGCCAGGACTCCATGTGGGCCAGCACTCCTGTGCGGGCCAGTACTCTGCCCAGACCAGCTCTCTGCTGTTAAGTTCACTTCATGGGAAGCTTGCCTTCACCAGGAGGCCCTGGGAATCTGACCCTGGACCTCATATATGGTAGATAGGAGCCCAATCAGTTGAGCCACATCTGCTTCCCTTGAATAGAATTCAGTTTAGAATTACCATCACAATAGCAAGCATATACAAGGGTGAGGCTAGTCTTGAAGTAACCATAAACAAAGGTAAGTTTAGTTTAGAATTAACATCACAATAAGTATAGGCTAAATTCAGTCAGTTTTCAGAATTTTAAATATTATTCTTTTGTTGTTTTGTAATATAATGCATTCAATATAATGAATTTGTTTTAACTATTAGTTACAGTTTCTAATGAATTTTCACTTCAAAATAAATTCAGCACTTTTGTTTATTAACTAAGAAACTAAAATGATTTTATTAGTAACATTAATTTTGCTAAGTTTTTCCATTTTTCCAGGAGTTGAACTAACCCCATTTGTGATTTATTTTATACAGCAAATCCAATCATAAGATAGTGTTACTGGATTTTGTCTAGGTTCTTGACTATGCTGCAGAAGTGAATTTCAAGAGTATGTTGGGTGAGTTAGGCTAGTAATATATTCAGGCAGGGAGGGATGGGAAATGGGAGAAAATAGCAGATCAAGGTTCCAGGTAGAAGGAAGGGGTTGAAAAGTGATAAAGCAGGCTGATGTACAGACTATAATGTCTCATTATAAATGATAAATCCCAAGATTTACTTGCATAGTGATCTAAGTGGGGGATAAGGCAGCCAGAGTCAGGGTCCAGAGGTGAGAGAGAGCATTCAGGCCACATGCCCAGTTTTTGAACCATTAATTATTCTACCCCTTTGCTAGTGGCAGGGGAGGGGTTCCAGCTGCTTGCTATTTTGATTGATTACTTCACCCATCAATCCCTCATGAGCCCTCAAAGAGAAAGCCCTTGGAGAATATATAGGACTTCTCCTGGCTTCCAAATGTCTTTGTTCTGAATGGCAGAATCTTGGGGAGGGGCTTCCAGCAGCCATCTTGGGGTTATTGATGTCCATGTGGACTCTGCCAGGTTCCAGATCCATCTATTGATTCTTTATCTTACTAGACTGCTTCATTCCCCCCTCAAAGAGTTTACACCTTTATTCTTAAAGGGGTGCTGAAAGGAGATGATATTTCTCTTTAGCTACTTCTTGCTGGTTAGGGACAGTAGGCCCTTCCTGACAAGGTGTAAAACTTTCTGGCTTCTATTCTATCTCAATTGGAGGAAGATGGGTCTGGCATCCTGGGTGAAGCTGAAGTCCCCATATGGCTAACAAGATGTTGATTCTGGAAGAAATAAACTTAATTAGAATTTTAGAATACACGGCCCCACTAAGAAGATATTGCAAGGGCTTGCAAAGGCTGCATTTTCCCAAAGTTGGTGGGAAACAGTATTCTTCCTTGAGTTATTTTATGCTGTTGGTTAACTCTAGAGAGAAATTGCAATAGACAATGGGGTTAGGTATAAACTGCCAATCCCAGTTCCTATGGTAGAAGAGGGGGATGCTTTTTTAGTTAAGTTAAAGGAGATGAAAACAGACAAAGTTTTTTAAGGGGATGTCTGGTTTGCCCTCCCCCTTGCAATAGGCATTTGGGCTAGAGTTAGATGGAACAGCTGACTTTGACATAGATACTACTTAGCTTTTTTTTTGAAGGGGTATTTCATGCCATCCAATGACTAGCACTCATGTGTGCCATCAGGTGCTTCTGGTGAACTGGCACTTTCTTGGCTGGCTGGTTTCATTCAGGATTAGTGCACCAGGCTGGATATTCTTTTAACTTTAATAGTTGTGTGAGTGATTAGAAGTACAGAGTAAAGTTCTTTTCATTTTGGTGAGGCTTGGTTTTTTGCAAAGTTTTGATTAGAACCTGGTTTGCAGGTCCTGGGTGATGAAAGATTGTTTATGGACAATCTCAAAGGCGCTAAGTTGAAGTGGGTCATAGCCACCTCATTTGCTATTTCCCTTCTGGTGGGAAATGCTTAGCCCTGGTATGATGGCATGTGGATTTGACAGTTTTCCCCAGGGTATGAGTGGGATAGATTCTGAAATAAGGGCTAGGAGGGATACCTGGGTTAAGCACATTCATTAACTACTTAGAAAATGAAGTTTACCAGGACTTTTAACATGTTCAATGTTTTTGCACATATGATAAGGAATAGAAAAGATAACACCATAATCATCAGGCATATATCTAGAATAGGATATAGGTATAGTACTTAATACTAATTAATGTACTTCCCAATGCATACGTTTCTCTTTGAGCTGAAATTAATAGATTTAAGTTCCAGGTTTGCAATACCATACATGTTATCTCTTCATGGGAATGGGTCATAAAGCCAATTGTGTTTAAGTTCTACTCACAGTACTCTGGTACTCATTGCTTCACTTGGTATGTCCTTCACACAGCTAGCAACCTGCAGCACCACTGGCCCTAGAGAGAAACTAGGAAGGTAGGCTTCAGTATTCTACCAGCTTGGTGCATAGCACCCTTCAGCATTATGAAACAGTGTGAGCTTGGAGAAGATATCCATTGTACATTTGGCTATATTGAGCCATCATTGGCTGCTGCAGGAGTTTGAAACTGCAATGTAGTTTCCATTGACTTCAGGAGCACAACCAGAGATGTAGTAGATACTTTTATTGTTTTAGGGGTCAGTGACCAACCTAGCCAATAATTCATATGGAGAGGCAACCTGCAGTGTATTGAAGGCTTGGTTTGAATGAACAAGAGTTTGACAATGCAGAAGTCTGTCTCTTGATTTGTATAGACTTTTAAAACACTTACAATGCAATGTGTAGCATATTAAATGAACTTTTTAGTACTTTGCTTTTTACTTTTACACTTTTAACATGAAGATGTTAATTACACAGGTATTTTACTTTAGCAGTAGAGGAAAGACTACTTCTTCCATTTTTTAAAAAATGAGAACTGAAAGTTCCCAATGGAATCAACTTTTCATTACCATCACTTGAATATGCACATTGAGGTGACTTCCAGAAAGGTTTTACTGCTATGAAGTTACTTTTTGCCATCAATATCAATTTAGATTTCTAGTTAATAATGGTTTCTTAGAATTAGCTATTTAAATACTTCAGTTTAGAAGCTGCTTCTTCAAACCCTTTATAATTAATCAGAACCACATAGACTGATTACTTTAAGATAAGCTTATTAAATTACACTTAGCAACTGGTAAAATTTACTTTATCTATTTAAGAGAGGACAGACCTACATTTCTTCTTTAGCTTAATTTCATTAGATATGAACTTAGAATTTTCATTTTTTAATTTGATATTATCATCCTGATGTATGAAGTTACATACTGAGCAAATAGGCAGACATGAATAGAATTTGAAACAGAAACACAGGACTTACTGTTATAATTTTCATTCTCTTACAAAATAAGTTTAACTGAAAGATAACATTTAAAAATTTTTTATACGTCTCCTTTTAATTACTCAAATTTGCACTGTGACTTCAGTTTTGCACAAGAATTTTGTGCAAAGAATGTTTTACTTATAACTAAAATGTCTCCAATGCTTTCATACAATTTTCCTTTGCTTCAGAACTTTATTTTTTTACTTTGACTTTAGTGGACTTTGGATAAGCAAGACTAATTCTATGTATATTCACTGAGTCTATCAAAACCTCAGGAAAACTGATTTCTCACATGAATTGCCACTTTTAGGAACCCTGAGAGTCAAGGCAGGAGGCCTCTTTCATTTCCCGGTCCTCAGAGATAACACAACTCTGGCAGCTGCTGGACTAGAAGAGTGGATGTTCAACCCCAAATGTCAAGAATTCTACCAGGCAGCAATTTAGTCCATACTTGGAGCCATGCAAGAAAACATGGTCACTAATACCAATAGGGCAGGAGACAGGGATATCTTAAGTTTGCTTTTCCCTGAGCCATACGGGCAGAAGCTGTTATGAAATAACCATAAGCAAAGGCAAGGGGTGAGGTTAGGCTTGAAGTGACTATAAATGGAGGTAAGTTCAGCTTAGAATTTATACTTGCAATAGTAGGTTTAGGCTAAATCTACCCAATTGAATTTTCAGCTATTATCCTTTTGCTCTTTTATAATACGAAGGCATTTATAAATTTTCTTAACTCTTAGTTACAGTTTCTAGTAAGTTTTACCTTAAGGTGAATTGGATACTTTTATTAACTAAGCCACAAGAATTTTATTAGTAACAACATTGCAAAATTTCTCTGCTTTTCTACCAGTTGAATTAATTCTACTTGTAATTGATGCACTAAATCCACTAGCAAGACAGTACTGACATTTAAAGACTTATTTTTAGGTTACTTTTCACTGTTATCTAATTTGTAACAGGTGAAGCCAAAATCTGATTTCCTAGGCACAAGCAAACTGATAAGAGTTGAATACAAAGTTAAGCACAGATTAAAACAGAAGAATTTTATATCTTTAGCATTTCTAGGAACTCTTTGGTTTTAATTGATGGCATAGGAGCTTCTTTTAAAATCTTGATCACTTTTCATACTTTTTATAGGCACAACTGAGTTTAAACTGAGAAGTTTGAGGTTTATTTTCCTATTTTTTAAGGAGACATGATATGAGGTTTCTGGGTCTCAGATCTCTGTTTTCTTTCCTTTTTTTTTTTTTTTTTACACTGGTTTAACTGGAATTCAGGGTCCCATACAGAGACTGCTCTTGGCTATACTGTGGCCATGTAGACCAGCAGCAGGCAGAAATTCCTGATTCCTAAGAGACTCCTATAGGGAGTTGCTGGTATCGCTAGAGGCTGCACCCATTATTCTAGGAAAAATGAAGAAGCACCATTTAGTCGACTGATCTGGCATCCCAGAGTCCTAGTCTGACTAAAATGTTCCCTGCTCCACATAATTTGGAGCTGAAGCTCTGTCCCAATATCCTGAGAATTTCAATTTTCAGAGCCTTCCTGCCCACAAATGTCCTTGTGGGTGACCTAGGTCTTGGGGATATTTGATTCTGGATATCAGATCAATGTGCCCAAGCTGAATTGGTGGGATACTGAGCAGTTGCCTTAAATGAAAGAACCTGAGATGTTTGTTTTAGGGGCTGTCTTGCTGCTCTCTGAATGGATGGGCCCAAGGAATGGAAGCCATTCAGTTTACTACTCTGGTTTTTGGCACCCCTACATTCCTGGGTTCGAGACTGACTGTACTGTTACTCAAACAGAAGTTCCTGAGTTTAATCTCAGGAAATGTTTGGCTGCTCTCTGAATTGTTCAAGCTTTTAAAACTTTTGGGGGACATTCAGAGTTAGTTTTCTGGTTCCTGCCACCCGAGGAATCAGACACTCTGCCACCGGGCATGCCTGGACTTGGAAGACAAATTAAGTAGATCAGATGTTTTTCACACCGAATACTGCTCCCTCCTTGGAGAAGGGGCAGAAAGCTTCTTCCTCCTATCCTTCCAGAAGTCTTAGATGCAGTCCTACTTTTATGACTTAACTGTCTGATAGTTTCCCAATTAAACAGCCATCAAAAAGCCATTTAGAGATTAATGATTAATTGCTCTAGCTAACAAGCTTTGGGACCCTGAAGCAATAGCTTCCGTGCTAGCAAAGGTATTTTCCCAGTTTCAAAGTTATTACAACATTCCAAAGCATTCTAACACAAACTTGTAAAGAGAAATTTAGTAGCAAGAAGTAGGAAGGTAAAAATGTGGGTAAAGGTTAATTACACAAGGGTATCCTGGCCTGTGATGTCCCTGGGGAAGGGACCACCTGGTGGGCCTGCAAAGTCATGGACTCAGTGGGAGAGGTAAGCCCTGGTTCATCACTATTGCCATGCACCCCCTAGGGGAGAGGGTGGGAGAAGGTGACAATCGCTAGCCCTGAGGGCTGAGACAACAACTGCTAAAAGGGGTTGAAAGAGCAGTGCAGTGAGCTCCTGTCCTATGCCCCAGCTCTCCTGACTGGGGTCAGATAGCATTAGCCCCTTCCCTCCCAGGATTACATCCTGTGGGGGCTCATAGGTCAACCCACTTAAAATGGAGACCCAAAGAAAGGCATTAGACATGCTGTGGGCCATAGTTTCACTCACCAAATATGTTACTGGATTTTGTCTAGGTTTTTTACTATGCTGCAGAAGTGAATTTCAAGAGTATGTTGGGTGAGTTAAGCTAGTAATTTATTCAGGCAGGGAGGGATGAGAAATGGGTGAAAATAACAGATCAGGGTCCCAGGTAGAGAGGAAGGGGTTGAAAAGTGATAAAGCAGGCTGATTTACAGACTATAATGTCTTATTATAGAGTATAAATCCCAAAGTTTACTTGCATAGTGATCTAAATGGGGGATAAGGCAGCAAGAGTCAGGGTCCAGAGGTGAGAGAGAGTGTTCAGGCCACATGCCCAGTTTTCGAACCATTAATTATTCTACCCCTTTGCTAGTGGCAGGGGAGGGGTTCCAGCTGCTTGCTGTTTTGATTGATTACCCCACGCATCAATCCCTCATGAGGCCCTAATGATAAAGTCCTTGGAGAATATCCAGGGCTTCTCCTGGCTTCCAGAAAAAGTCTTTGTTCTTAATGTCAAAATCTTGGGGAGGGTCTTCCAGCAGCCATCTTGGGGGTTATTGATGTCCATGTGGACTCTGCCAGGTTCCAGATCCATCTATTGATTCTTTTTTTTTTTCTTAAAGATTTTTTATTTATTTCTCTCCCTGTCCGCTCCCCCCCCCCCCAGTTGTCTGCACTCTGTGTCCATTTGCTGTGTTTTCTTCTGTGACCGCTTCTATCCTTACCAGCCACACCAGGAATCTGTGTTTCTGTTTCTTTTTGTTGCGTCGTCTTGCTGTGTCAGCTCTCCTTGTGTGCTGCGCCATTCTTGAGCAGGCTGCACTTTCTTTCGCACTGGGCGTCTCTCCTTATGGGGTGCACTCCTTGGGTGTGGGGCTCCCCTACATGGGGGACACCCCTGCATGGCACAGCACTCCTTGCATGCATCAGCACTGCACATGGGCCAGCTCCAGATGGGTCAAGGAGGCCTGGGGTTTGAACCGCAGACCTCCCATGTGGTAGGCAGATGCCCTATCCATTGGGCCAAGTCTGCTTCCCCATCTATTGATTCTTTATCTCACTAGCGTGCTTCAATAATATTGAAATTTAAAGATTCCATTTTAGGTTAACTTTCACCATTATCCAATTTGTAACAGGTGAACCCCAAATCTGATTTACAAGCTCCTAGATACAAACAGACTGACAAAATTAAAGTAAATGCAGATTAAAACAGAAAAAAAGGGAAACGGACTTGGTCCAGTGGTTAAAGCGTCGGTCTACCACATGGGAGGTCCGCGGTTCAAACTCCGGGCCTCCTTGCCCATGTGGAGCTGGCCCATGCGCAGTGCTGATGCGCGCAAGGAGTGCTGCGCTACGCAGGGGTGTCACCCGCGTAGGGGAGCCCCACGTGCAAGGAGTGCGCACCGTAAGGAGAGCTGCCCAGTGTGAAAGAAAGTGCAGCCTGCCCAGGAATGGTGCTGCCCACACTTCCCATGCCGCTGACGACAACAAAAGCAGACAAAGAAACAAGACGCAGCAAATAGACACAGAAAACAGACAACCGGGGGAGGGGGAGATTTATATAAATAAAAATAAATCTTAAAAAAAAAAAAAAACAGAAGAAAAAATTGTACACACATACTTAACATAGGGAAAGACCCAACTTCAGAATCACCTTCACGCAAAATGTCCAGTGTCTGCCCATAGCAGAAACCAGGACCAGAAACCTCCAGCTTTTTTCCTCCAGGGAATTCCTGGGCAGCTGCTAGGTATGGAACTGAGGAATCCAGGGAAACACTGTGACCAATGAGACATGAATTGGTGCTGATCTGGGGCTGTGTTACATTAGCTACCTCTTCCAAGGGTTAAAGTCCTGCGGGGTTTTTTGCTGGAAGGAGAGGAGTGTTGCAAGAGGATTGGCAAGGAACTGGAAGGCCATTTTCCAGGACCTTTTAAATCATGGGTCAGAGGCCTTTAACAGCTATCTCCTTGAGGGGATAATGCTTAATTGATGGCTTATGTGGAAGTTTCCTATTCTCTAGAGAAGAGGTTTAATAGATGGCCTAGATCTTGATTCCCCATTCACTTCCCTTATTAGGCAGAACAGAGATAAGAAAGGTCTAGAGTGACAGGTCAGGACCAAGTAGTGGCTCCCATGTTAATTAAGAAATTAATAACCTTACCTACCACATCAAGGGTGACCCAAGTCTCCTCCTAGTTGATTGTTCATGGTGTCCTCCAGTGACTATACTAACCTGCCTCACTAGCAAAACCTTCTGTTTGGATGTCCCTCCCTGAGATTGTTGTATCCAAATGCCTCCTCATGCCAACGTCATTTTCCCAGGGAGAATTCTGGCTCCAGTTAAAGCAGAACCCACAGGCACTGTCTTCTACACTGTCCTATTTTGTCTTATCCAGACCACTTATCAGTCCTGGCACCATCTTAATCTGTGTCTCTCTCCCTCTGAAAGAATGTAAGCCCTTTGAGGGCAGGGGTTTTGTCTATTTTATTCACAGTTATATTTCCAAACCTAAGTAGTGTTAGTAAATAAATATTTATCATCTACTATCTCTAAGTAGATCTCCTTAAAAGTTGTCTCTGTGGTGTCTCTGACAGAGATAGTCACTATCTTTGTAAAAGTTATCATTTGCTACAAAAGTGCTGCAAAACAGCCCACCCCCAAACTCAGTGGCTTAGAAAAATAACAATTTATCATTGTATAGTGTAAGAAAGAAATCTCCTTCTGGAAGAAAATAAGGCTCACCCAATTGTGGAGAAGAAAAGAATTTATTCTCAATCTTGCAAGAAGGGGTGCACAACCAGAAAAAGTGGCTGGGTGCCTCAAACAAAGAAAAATGACAATTTGTACCCCTAAGCCTAGCACACAAGCCCTTCCTCTGTTTCTCCGTAGATTGGATATTTCAGAGGTTACAGCTTATCTAAGACATCTAACTTTCCTCTGCAAGTTCCCCCATTTTTTATTAACATCTTCCCCCATCACATTCCAAATGTTTTGGCTTTTACCTACTCCTTTTGCCAAATAAGATATGAAATTTAGTGCTGAATTGGTATTGACTTAACTCTTTCTTGTGCATCCTTTCTATCAGCTATAGAACTGGCTTAAGCTGGTTTCCTTTGTTCCTGCTTAACCCGGGAGTGGGAGATTGAGGCAGTAGGCTGCCAGGTTACATTAATTTTTTATTCCTTTATGTGAAAACTAAACTGATCCCCATCTCTTACATATAGGAGTCTATGAGTGTGCTGGATAAGACTCACTCTGTGGTTAACTGTTGGTTAACTTAAAAGGTAGGTAATTTTGTAGGTTTTGCCTAGGCTCTCTCACATGTCTGGAGCATTGGCCTCTACAACATGTTTCCCATACACATGGTTCTTCACCTTTCTGCAGAATACCACAGGCTTGTTCTCATGGCAGAAGTCAGGGTCCAAAAGGGAAAGCAGAGCACCCTACTTGTCATCAAGAAGTATGCCATCATTTCTGCTATATTCTATTGGTCAAAGCAATCATAAAGCCAGTCTGGATTCAAGCAATGGGAAAATAGACTCCATTTCTTAATGGAAGGAGCTACAAAGTCACACTACACTGTAGAAAGTACCAATAAAATATTAAATTGGGTTTTTTTTTTTTGGTACACTTATTAAATATTTTCTTTAATCCTTTACTATTCCTAAAACAAATACTATTAGATGGAAGCCATTTGACTAGTTCTCGCCTATGAAATGGGAGCTAGTGAAATCTCATTTTCCATCTGAGAGAATGATAAGCTATAGGCAACTACCTGTCTCCTCCCCTGCCACAGCAACTGTTCCACGTGGTTCAGCTACAAGATGGTAGTGTATCCATCACCTTGGGTGACTGAGAACGTAAAGCAGATATCTCTGCTTTTGGGGGCTGGGCATGTAGTATTAAATTTTTGATGTGGTAAACCAGGGATCAGCATATACTGCCCCACCCTACCATGCCCAAATTCAGCTCACTCATTTGTTTTCCTGTCTATGGCTGCTTTTATACCACACCCACAGAGTTAAGTAGTTTCCATAGTATTTTAGTTCCCTAGGCTGCTCAAAGCAAATACCATGAAATGGGTCAGGTTAAACAGTGGGAATTTATTTGTCCACAGTTTGAGGCTGGGAAAAAATCCACATCAGGGTGACATCAAGGAGATACTTTTTTTTTTTCTGGAAGACTGTGACATTCTGGGGCTGGCTGCCAGCAACCTTAGTTCTTGGCTCTTCACATAGCAAGTAACATGGAGTCTCTCTCTCTTCTCTTCTGGGTTTCCTTGATGTCCAGCCTCTTGCTTCCTGAGGTGCTCTCTCTCTGAATTTTATTCCTATTATAAATGACACCAGTACTAGGATTAAGACCCATCATGATTGGGCTGGGCCATACCATAACTGATTTAATCTCATCAAAAGGTCCTACTTACAATGGGTTTAAACCTATAGGAAAGAATTAAATTTAAGAATACATATTTTCTGGGTTACATGCAGCTTCAAACCACTGTTGCCGGATTTCTTCTATGTTCTTGGATAAGCTATAAGAAATGAATGTCAAGAGCAAGCCAACTTGATTAGGCCAGTAATTTATTAAGGTAGGGAGGGAAGAGAAATGGGAGAAAATAACAGATCATAGGTCCCAGGTACAGAGGAAGGGGCTGAAGAATGATAAAGTGGGCTGATTTACAGAATACAATTCCCCATTATGACTATAACTGCCCAGGTTTTACTTGCATGTTGTTCATCAAGGCGGTGGGAAAAAGGCGAGAGCAGGGCTCAGAGGGCAGGAACAGGCACACAAACTGGCACCGGGACAGGGCCAGTTTGCTTTCCTGATTGCCTTTTAAACCATGAATTATTCCACCCCTTTGCTAATGACACAGGAGTCCCAGCTGCTTGCTGTTTTGATTGATTAACGCACCCAACAATCCCCTGGGAGGGCCCAATGATAAGGTCCTTGGGGAATATCCAGGGCTTCTCCTGGCTTCAGGAGGAAATCGTTTCTGAATGGGAGAATCTCTTGAGGGTCTTCCAGCAGCCATCTTGGGGGTATTGATGTCCACGTGGACTTTTTGCCAAGTTCCAGATCCATCTGTTGATTCCCTACCTAACCTACTTCACCACCACACAGAGCGACCATATAGCCCACAAAGTCAAAAATATTTACTATCTGGCCCTTTTACATCCACCTCTATGGTCTCTACTGCCATCAAACAAAAATGACTCTTAGATTATATATCTCTAAATTAGAGTGAAACCTGAATTGCAGCCCCACATACCCACCTGCTTTCTAAGAAATAGTAAACATTTTCACCTTAAGCCCAGGATGCTGAGAGCCATGTTTTTGAACATTTTGCAGAAGTGATATAGTTAAGATGGCAATCTCTTTCTTCTCTGTCACCTTAGGGTGAGTGACTCTAGAGGAGCTACAATTTTGATATCCATTTTTTTGCTGCAAATTGACAAGTTATTTTGTAGTAGTTGAATACAAAATTGCAGAATCCTAAAGATTAATCATCTTCAATACGGCGTGTTAAAAAATGAAGAAAATTCAGGTAAATAGATTGAAAATAATTTTTAAAGTGATAAAAGGTTCCAAAGTCCTTAGAAATTACTGGTGAGCAAATTCTTTTTTTTAAAAAAGCAGTTACAGTGAAGACATCTCATTTTTAACGGAAATAATAAAGAAGCTCTTGGATCGTTTGGATTGGGACTCTTTGGAATACAATTAATGAAGGGGATTTAAATCCTACATCAATATTGATAAAACTTACAAAATGCTGCTGCAACAAGAATATTGATGACAAAGCAGTCAATGAGCATTGTGAATTTAAAGAGTAAGATTAGCCTCTGCATGAGCCCTTGAAATGATCTGAAACCCTTCAGCACCTATGTGAAGGGAACATGAGAAAGGTTTGTTCCGAATTTGACACTGATCGGTATTTCCTTCACTTTACTGAGTTGTGAAACTGAAAATCTTCATAAATTTACTTAATTAAATGATAAGAATCTAAATACGACTAAGGTCATGGTAGAAGAATGTGTTATCTTTGTCTCTGGAAAACATTAAGAAATCATTACATGAAAACATGATCAAAGCGTGCGCAGCCAAATAAACGCACGAAAAAAATAGTAGAGGTGTCAGATGGTTACTTAATAAAATTATTATTTTTCTAGATTTTGTAGTTGTTGTTCTTTTTACATAAAATCCCTTAGGAAACTTTTTTGCTTTTTAAGCCAGGTGCACGTATTTTCTCCTAAGCAATCATTACAGCTATTTAAGACAAACTGAAAACACTGCAACCGTGTACACTGAATTTTCCACTTCTGCACCATCTACCATTGGAGCGGGTCAAGGGAGGAACGTAGGCCTCAGCTCTGCGTGACAAACAGCGCAGCATTTCCTCCAGTTCTGTATCCCTGAAGGACCGGACTCCAGCGCGCAGAGCTACAGAGCGCCGGGAGCTGAGAGGACGCAGCGCTTCGCGCATGCGCCCTGCCCACGCCGGCGTACCCCGGAAGCACTCGCTGGCGGGGGCACCCGGGATGTGTGAGGCAGGGGTCGCAGGACAGGCTGCGGAGCGGCGTTGGAAAGGGCTGCGTTTCGGCTGGTGGCAAGGTCGAAAGCTGCTGATTCCAGGCTTGAGTCTTGCACTGCGGACTTGCCCTCCAAGCGCGGATTTCGCAGGCCGGCGAGGTGCTGCTCTGACGCTAAAATGGGCGTTTCTATGATGCTTATTGTGTTTTGAAGAAAGATGTTACTGTAGCCGGGAGAATGACGCTCCCTGGGACCGGGTGGCGCCTTCGAGGTCCAGGATGGCCCCGGTTTTAACGAGGGAATTGCCAAAATCGAGGCATTAATTTTTTCCCCCCCTGAGGGGTCGTTAGGCTTTTCGGATTCTGTAAACCTGCTCTCCCTTGCCCCTCCCCCTCAAATTTATGTGTGAGTGTATATATGTGTAATACATTTTTATTAGGAAAAAAATGATCATAATAGGAAATGCAAGAATGACCGGATTTCAAAACTACCCATAATCCCGCGCACAAGAAGACTATTAAATTTTGGTTTTACGTTTTGTTTTCCAGTGTATTACTTATGCAGATGTGTAGATGTTTTTATTTTCTTTTTTTAAACGATAAAATCATACTGTTCATGCTGCTTTGTATCTGCCTCTTTTCATTAAACAATAGATTGTAAACATTTCCATGACATTAAACATTTTTCGACACCGTTTTTAAAGACTGCATTGTATTCAGTTGTCTGAGTGTGCTGTAATTTATTTCAGTAAGTCACTGTTTTGGTCACGAACATAACGTTTCTTTTTTGTTTTTATTTTTGTTCATCAACGAAGCTACTGTGAGCATCCGTTATCTCTTCAAATTAGATTTCTAGAAGTGGAATTGCACAATTAAGCTCTGGATTTGTCTTGCCAAATTGCTCTTGTAAAAGGTTGAGAAATGAAAATTGCAATGGTTCTGGAGTTTGCTTTTCCTAAGATTATTACTAACACCATTTATTGTCACTTTGCCAATTTAATGAAAATTTTTACATCGTTTTATCTTTATTTGATTTTTTAGTATGGATTAATTTTTAAAATATGTACTTATTAATTATATTTCATTTGTGGTGAATTGCCTGTTTCTGTTCGTTTTTTTATTTATATGGACATCCTTTAAAATTTTATTTCTGAGAATATTTTTTTAACAGTAAGCATATTAACCCCTAGTTATTTCCCAAGTTTGTCTCTTTTTTTTTCCTGACAGAGAAATTAAAAAAACTTTAAATTTAATGCATTCATGTCCAGCCAATCATTTTCTTTATTGTTTTCTGTCTTTGGAGCATTGCCAGAGAACGCTTTTCCTACTTCAGGAAAATGTAAATATGTTCTTATGTGACCTTGTAACATTTTTATTTTGTTTTTTAAAATCTTATTGTGAAATATATATATAGCATTCGTCCTATTTATCTTACTTTGAAATAGTTACCTTGTACAAAATGGTAAAAAGAATAAAACAGCGAACACCCAACCTTAGAAATAAAACTACCAGCATAGTTTACCTCTTGTTTACTTAGGCTGATTACAATTCTGTTCTTTGGCAGTCTTAACTCCTACCCTTAAAGCATTTATCATTCCCATAAATTTCTTCATACTTTTATGATGTGTGTATATCCCTATAAAACATATTATGGCTTCATTTTTAATATTCAATAACTGGCAATTCATTTTAGGGTATGAAATGAAATAGGTATTTAAATTATTTTCTCACAAGTTACCAATTATCCCAATGATATTATTGGATAGTCTTATGTTCAGAGAGTTTAGAAGTCACTTTTAATAGAGGCTGAGTGTGGTTTTGATTCTGGATTTGCCATTCTTTTTCTTTGTTTATTCCTACACAACAATGTTAGAATTGTTATGGCCACATCTCACATTTTTAAGGTCTGGTAGGACAGGTTATCCTTGCTTTTCAAAATATTTTTGGCTATTCATTCATGTTTATCCTTCCAGGAGAGATTTAGAATAGTTTAGTGATGTTTGAAAACAAAATTTCACTGAGAAGTTATTGGAAGTACATTAGGTTTACATGCTTAGTTTTTAAGCTTTGACAGTTTTCAAAATTGTGATTTCCTATCCACAAATGTCTTTGTAGTTATGTCCCTGATTACATTTTTGTAGTTTTCTTCCTCTAGGTATTGCACCTTAATACTGTTTTAAGTATTTTGATTTGATAGTTATTTTTAATGAAGCCTTTTATTTTAGAACTGGTTTATTATTTTGTTAGTTCAAAATAGACATTATCTGACTGGGCAAACTACTCTTTTAGCATTATTTCCAGAAATTTTCCTTTTGGTTTTCTCTTTTCTATTCTTCCATATAAACTTTTAAATCATGTTTTCTCAGCTCACTAATACTTTGGTTCACATTAAAGTTATGGATAATTTGACTAGAATAGACAATATTAATAGCTAATATGTATTAAATGCTTACCAGGCCCTTTGTAAAATCCTTTTTAAGGACTACCTGATTTCTCTTTACTGCAATCCTTCGTGATACACTGTTTACCTATTTTACAGATGATAAAATGAGAATCAGAGAGGTTAAGTAACTTGCCCAAATTTGCCCAGCTAATAAAATAGAAAGTCAGATAGCATGAGCTCGGAACCTGCTTTCTGAACCACTAACATAAATAGTCTCTTGTCATTTCTCCCTTATTTAATCTTCCTTTCCAGAAGCACATCTTTCCACTGATTTATCTTTTATGTTTCTCAATCAATGTTTTGTTTTCAAAAACGAACAGTAAATTTTATTCTTTAATTATTAGTGATGTCTATTTATTGCTATTGGGAATGGCATCTTTTTTCCATTATATTTTCTGACTGTTGTTGGTCGAATCAATATATTATACTGGATATTTACTTAATATTTGACTACTAAATGGTTTACTCTTAAACATTTTTCTATTGATACTCTTGTGTTTTCTAAGTAGACAGCCATCTGCAAACAATAATCTAAAAGCTTTCCAATATTTATACCACTTAATTTGTCTTTGATATTTCTCTATTAGTTAGAACTACAGAACAACATTCAAGAAGATGGTAATTGAATACCATGTTTGCTTCTGAATTTATTGTTAATATTTGTAATCGTTATTTTACTCAATAACTGTTTACCCACCCTGGAATAGATGAAAACGGACACTGTCTTCATCTAATTTTGATTCTGATTGGAAAGGAAGACATGAGATAGCTATTGAAACGACCATTTATTTTCCATTTTGATAAGTAGAGCAATTCACCTTCCTCAAGATAGTGAAAATAGAACTGAGTTCAGGAAGAGTGGGAATTTTTGGAAAGGGGGAGTGACAAAAAGACTTTGACTTCAAAAGAACAACCTTACTAAAGACCCTGCAGCTGGGAAGTGCATGATATGCTTAAGGGACACATACACAAAAAAGAAAACGAAAGAAGTCTAGTGTAGCTGGCAAGTAATGAGCAGAGTGCCACGGACCATGTAATGCACGATGTTGTAGGTCATTTTTATTAAAAGAATTCCTCTGTTGGCAGCGGGCATCTTAGATAGAAGGGAGAGTACATATTTTCAAACCAATTAGGAGACTATTGCCAAGGAATGATTCCTGGCTTGGAAAGTGTCAGTGAGATAGAGGAAGCTGGATACATTTGAGAGATATTGAGGAGGTTAAGTTGTTAGAAATTGAAAACTTATTGGGTTGAGGGGATGACGGAGATAGTGATAGGAAGGTGTGGGTCTTGTTCAACTGGGTTGATAATGGTGCATTTCACAAGAAAGACGGTGCAAGAGGAGAACCAAGTTTGTGCAGGAAATAATTCCGTTTTGTGAACTTGAATTTGAGTGGTTGAGAGACACTCAAATTAAGCTGTCTAATAAAAGTTAGGAACCTGGGTCTGGATTATAAAAGAGATCTCTCGCCTGGATATAAATTTGAGCATCTCTGTATGGAAGCCAGATACAGTCAGAGCATGGACGAAATAGTACAGGCAGGGAGTATGGATGAGGAGAGCAAATGGCCTGGACTCAATCTTGAGTGACTCCAATATTCAATATTTGAAAGCTGAGTAGAGGCAGGTGAGTTATCAAAGGAAACCAAGAAAGGAGGGTTTGGGGCGGGGTGGGGGTGGGGGGGTTGGAATCAGAATATATTGTATCAGAGTAACCTAGACAAATGTACTCCACTGGATTGTTTTGAAGCAAATCCCAGACATCATATATTTTCTTCTGTAAATACTTCAATATATCTCTCTAAAAGAAAAAGGCTGTATTTTTAAACGTAACTAAAATACCTTTATCACACCTAAAAATTAACAACCAATCTTTAATGTCATTCAATATTCAACTTGTGCTCACATTTTCCCAATTGTATCTCCCCTGCCCCTCCAGTTAGTTTGTTTGAGTTAGGATATAAAAAGATTCACACATTGCACTTAGTTAATGTCTTTAAGTTCTTTTGGTTTTCTCCCCCTACTTTTTGCAATATATTTGTTAGTGAAACTGTCTTGTAGGATTTCCCACACTCTCAATTTTGTTGATTGTATTTCTGTTGTTTAATATGTTCCTCTGTACCATGCATTTTCTGTAAACTATTAGATCTAGGAGGTGTATTTGAGTCAGTCTCCCCCTCCTCCCATCCCCCCCCCGCCCTTTTTTGGGCAAGAATATTTCATAGCTGTTTCATACTTTCTATTCCATTACACCAGGAGGTATGTAGTGTCTCATCATTAGTCTTTTGATGCTATTAACATTGATCAGATGTTATCAGCTTCATCCATCCAGTTTAAAGCTCCCCATAAGCTTTTCATCTTATGACTTTAGTAGACTTTGATAAACCTTAGCAAAAGCCATTATTTCCTTAGGAGTTTGTAAAAATGGTGATTTTTCTAATGTTATCATTCCCTCATTGTTAGCATGAATTTTTCTATTAGGAAGAACTCTCCCTTATTAACTTTTAGGTTACCATGAGGTAGCGTTCATACAGAAAAGACAGGATAAATGTTTGATTCTTCTCTTTATTTACAAGTTTTCAAAATAATGAGTTGGTTCCCTAGAATTCTTTAAACGTGACCAATGAATTGGTTTTTCCTTTTTAATAATCGTTATGAAACTACGGATTTTAAAATATGCAAAGTTTTAAAAATACACAATTGTGGATATTACTTGTTTTTAGTGATCAGATTGTCCTATTTTTGGCCAGTAAGTTTTCTTTCAAATTGTTTCCTGAATCTTTTGACACGTAGTTTAGGATAGTTTCCCTTGCTTTCTGCATGAAAAACTCCAGTATATCTAGTATATTTACTGCCCCAATGCTGTATCAGCCATTTCTCTAATGATCTCTTTGTGAAAAAATAGTATTTAGTAAGCACAATCTGGGCACTAAGGATGCTCATTTCTATTAGGTTTGCCATTGTTCATAGGCTTTTTCATATGAACAAAGATTGGAAACACAATTTAAATACATGCACACATACACACATAATGAGTTCATACTGATATTTCTAGTTCTAATTTTTCAGTATTTATTTTAATTTGAGGAGTTATGAGTTAACAAAACAATCATGCATACCTTACAGGGTTCCTATACATTGCCCCACCACCAATACCTTATGTTGTTGTGACACATTTGATACAACTGATGAAAGAACATCATCATAATATTATTGCAATCTATAGTCCATAATTTATATTTGGTGTATTTTCCCCACAAACCATTCTATTGTCAGTACCATGTATTAGCATTGTACATTTGTTATAGCTCATGAGAAAACACTCATATTTGTACTGTTAACCACAGTTTATCATTTACCATAGGGTTCACTGTGTTATAATTGTCCCCTGCCTTGTACAATCCATCCTAAGTGTATCTCCAGTGGCTCTCAGATTCATTAGAGTTGTGCTGTCATCAGCTCAGTCCATTTCAGAATCTTTTCATTACAAATTTTTTAATATTTTAAAATCTCTTTGATTTTATATATTTATCTCTTTTCTCTTAATTCTTATAACCTTAACATAATTCCTTATTTGCCTTTTAAGTCAAGGATCAATTTACTCAATTTACATATAGCAAAAATGGCCCTTTTCAGTGTAGAATTCTTATACCCAAAACCAGAATCTGTCAAGATACAAAACAGTTTCATCACCTCAAAAATTTCCCTCGTGCCCCATTTTAATTATTTGCTTTAATTTCAGAATAACAGTATATTCTGAGTACTGAATATATATCCCATTATTTTCACTACTCAGAATATACTGTTTCATATATATATATATATTTGCAGTTCTTTTTTGTTCTTAGGCTATATTACACTGGAGACATAGAGTCAAATGCCTGTGCTTAGATAAAAAGCATTCTATGCACACTACACACACTGTCCTGCACCTTCTTAGCAATATATCATGATCACTTCATAGCAATATACAGACATATTCCTCATTTCTTTTTACAGCTACTTAGTACTTCATTTTGGGATGTACCATATTTTTTCAACTTGTTGTCTATTGATGGGTATTTGGGTTATTTCTTTTGCTGTTAGATACAGTGCTACAATGACTAGCCTTGCTCACTTTAGAGTTAAATGTATAGATTTACAATGTGAATTTTTCCTTCCCAAAACCTATTTTTCCTTTCCATTTTTAAAACAAGTTTTCTTGGTACACTCAATAATGTCAAGAGGATATTTTATCTTTTTTCCTTTATGTTTAACTCACATGAAAATGTGCACTAGTAAAAACTGAATATCATTTCAATATTTTCATAAGAAGTGCATGACAGGGGAATTTGTTTCTATTCCTGATATTACATTTGCTAGCAGCCTGGTTATTTTTTAAATATATGTCTTTATTAGAGAAGTTGTGAGCTTACAAAATATTCATGCATAATGTGCAGAATTCCCCTACATCACCCCTCCACCAACACCTTGCATTGTTTTGGTGCATTTGTTACAGATTGTGAAAGAACATCATCAGACTATTACCACTAATTATGGTCCATAGCATACATTTGGTATAATTTTTCCATACACCCCCTGTTATTAACATCATGTACTACTATTTGTACATATAGTTCATGAGAGCATACTGTCACATTTGCACTGTTAACTACAGTCCATCTTCTACCACATGGTTCACTGTGTTATACAGTCCCATGCCTTGTACAATCTATCCAAAGTGCACACTCAGTGGCTTGCACTTGCATCACAGAGTTGTGTAATCGTCGCCCAATAAACCTTTGAACATTTTCTTTATTCCAAAAGAAAAAATTCCATACACTTTATTATTGACCCTTTGTGTTGATATAGTACCCTCGTTGTCATTGATGCAAGAATATTACAATAGTGCTGTTAACTATAGTCCACAAGTTACATTAATTGTATTTTTCCCATGCAAGGATATTTTATCTTGATCTTCTTTCCAGTAATTAATTCCTGAATATAATTCATAAAATCAGCAATTCATTGATTGTAAAGACATTTACTGATCACCTACTATGTGCTATCATTTTGCTAGCTGCTGGAGAAAATGCTGTGAACAAGCCAGACGTGATTCCTTCCCCCATGAAGTTTATCATCTAGTGGAGGAGAAAGAAAAAACAATTACAATTGTGGTGAGTTATGACTGATATAAGATCAAACTATTCTTCTTATGCATTTTTTTCATATTGTTACTGAACTATCTCGTATGTTCAGTTGACTCTTTTAGGTTATCCAGTTGACAAATACTTAGACAGTTCTATGGCTACCTAAATAAGTAAGAGATTTGCTTAAAAAAAAAAATAGGACTTCATGTCAGTTGGAGGTAATGTATCACCAACCTTGGTAAAAATGAATTTTTATCTGTTTCTTATGAAAGTCACTTGATTTTACTATATATACATATATTTTTATCTTAGCAAATTATATCTAAAAGTAGAACAATGGGGAAAGTCTGTGATTTAATTCGGTAATCAAATACCATCTTCTCCAGTAGCCATATTTCTATCTCATTGTGGATTAAGTTTTCTTATCTTTGCCTCCTTAGAAACTTGTGAATTATCACAGAATGAGTGAGATAGAGCAAGTGGAGGCCCAGCTCTCTGAGTTAGACCTGCTGGTCACTATGTTTCCCGGTGAGAACGAGTTCATTGTGAATGACCATCTGGCTTTAGAAGAACTGAAGGATTGTATTGAAAAGAGTACGATGGAGTTGCAATCTTCAAAAGTTTACTTTACTGTGAATATAAGCCTGCAGATATCAAATGAAGCTATGGTACTCTGTTTTCAGTTTTAAAAATAAACAAAGATATTTTGGATAGAAAGAAAAATCTTAAAGGTACTCTGCTTTAATTTCAGGTGATATTTTCTCTGGCTTGTATCTTCCCTTTTAAATATCTTGAAGTTCTACCTGAAATCACTGTCAGGTATGTTACAGAAATTCCGTGCTCAATCTTACATCTCTTTTTTTGTGTTTAAAATGGCTTGCCTGTGATTTTTATGGACCTAATGAAGTAATATTTTCTCATCAGGTCAGAGGTCTTAAAACGATCCCAGCAGACTCTGCTGAATGCAGACTTGATCGCGTACTTGCAGAGCAATTGTTGTGGAGAAGTCTGTATACTGAATGCTACAGAGTGGGTTAGAGAACATGCCTCAGAATATGTCAGCAAGGATCCCCCAACTTCTACCTCCAAAGAAAGTCCAGCACAACCCATGGATTTCATCCTCACTTGCCTGTGGATCTATAGCCATCATTTAGTCAACAGACATAAAAGACTTTTAGGGATATTGTTGAGTTAGCCAAGGAGCTTTCCCTGTCTGGGTTTAGCATGCCTGGGAAGCCTGGTGTCATTTGTGTGGAAGGCCCACAGAGCACATGTGAACAATTCTGAATAAGGTTTTTTTTTTTAAGATTTATTTTTTTATTTCTTTCTTTCCCCTTCCCCTGCTCCAGTTATCTGCTAGTCTGTGTCCATTCGCTGTGTGTTCTTCTGTGTCCGCTTGTATTCTTGTCAGCTGCACCAGGAATCTGTGTCTCTTTCTGTTGCGTCATCTTGTTGCGTCAGCTCTCTGTGTGTGTGGCGCCACTCCTGGGCAGGCTGCACTTTTTGTGCGCGGGGCAGCTCTCCTTATGGGGTGCACTCCTTGCGCATGGGGCTCCCCTACGTGGGGGACACCCCTGCGTGGTATGGCACTCCTTGTGCGCATCAGCACTGCACATGGGCCAACTCACCACACAGGTCAGGAGGTCCTGGGTTTGAACCCTGAACCTCCTATGTGGTAGGCAGACGCTCTGTCAGTTGAGCCAAATCTGCTTCCCAAGGTTTGTTTTTCTTTCCTTTTCTGAGTCTGTGCTATTCTGGTCCATTTAGTACTAACCGAGGTTGGAGCTAATTGGGGAGTCAAGGATTATTCACTCAGTCCTGTAAGCCAAAACTGTACTTTTCTATGATAAAGAGGAGAACAATGGAGTAAGCGCCAATGCCTTCTGGGTCTAGGACTGTTGTAGAGCTTTGGCCAGTTGCTTGGTCATTTCCAAAAGTCTTTACAGGCCAGGAGTGTGATAAACATTTGATAAATATGTTACCTTTATTTATAGAGCTACTGAACTAGATAATTTCCAAGACATAGTTTGATTCCAAAATAAGACTCCTTATCCTAGCTTGTAATGTTTTAAGTTTTGTACCTAAGAAAAGGGTGCATTTATAGGAGTCTTGTGGTTGACTCAGAGACATGGCCAGAGGGATAAACTGGTCTTTATAAAGTTGCAGTCCCATATTTTCCTGAAACTGACCACTCCTCTTAACTTCTGGGAAGGGAAAGTGAGAACAAGACTAGGTGTGCTCTGGAATGGGATTATGAATTAGGTAATATTGGGTAATAAAAATGCAATTGTATGACATATGAATACATTTCTATTGGTACTGGTGGATAAATGCTGAGCTATTTTTAATACTTCTGAATGCACCTTAATTTTAAGATACCTACTCTGAAAATGTATTTTCAGACTTAGAATAACCTGGAAGAAAATTTTAATTCACCATCAAGGAGACATTCCTTTTGGTGGCACTCATGATGAGACGGAAGAACAAAGAAAATATTCAGATTTCGAGGAAAAAAGATTTGATGTGAATGGACTCAGAGGAAGTCATGTGAATTTTGGTCAGCTCTATCACTTTCTAAATGCCATAGGATGTGGTGATGTTTTTCAAATGTACTTTGGTGTAGAAGGTCAGTAACTAAATAAAGTGGTATGTGGAAATATATTTGTAAGTACTTTATGTCAGATTTTCCCACTCAGAAGTTAGTTTGAATGAGTAAGTTTATTCTAACATGAGATTTTTTCTGTCAGGCATGTCCAATGTTTTCTTAGGGAGAAAAAGCTATAATTCTGATGTATACCTGTTAATTTGTGAAAATAAGAGATTATAACAATTATGAGTCAGGATGACAGAGTTTCAAATTCTGACCTTAAGTGTATTACCTGAAATTTTTTTACCTAAAAAATTTACAGTTTAGCAAAAATTTAAAATTATTTTTAGCATTTCTGTCTATAAACCTTCGCTGCCTTTCTATTACCTACTGTATTGATATAAATAACTCTTTTCTGATTTCTGAAATCTTGTATACATTTAGTAAAGCAAAGTTTTTAGATCCACTTTGGTAGGCACTGTTTAGATTATAATGGTTTAAGACAGTCTCACCATCAAAGGATATGCAATCTTGATGAAAAAGACGAGCACAAGGAACTGTTAAATAACCTAGACTATCTATATTCAAGTGCCCAAACCATTTTTCTGGGAAAATTGGAGATCTGTGTGGCCTGGTGTGGTTGAGTGACTAAATCAAGAGAAGAAACATGGACCCAAGTCTTGAAATGTGGGCATGCCATAGGAAATAAGGAATGGTATCATGAGATATTTCAAAGTGAGAATGGGCAGTGTTTAGGAAACAATTTGTAAACAGGGGCACAGATAATCACCCCTGCTCTTTTCCTTCTAGTTGCTTTTCCCAGATATATGTTGTCCTTCCATAGGCGATGCTAATCTTTAACACACTGCCTCTTTCCCTCTCTAGAACTTGTTTGGAGTATTCTCCCCTACATTCCACTTTTCCTAATTTTGCCCAAGTTTCGTGCTGAAGTTGTCATCCATGAAGCTGTTCTGACTACTTTGGCACATGTTGATCTCCCTTTCCTGTAGCATTTTTGATATGTGACACCCAGTTATCAGTGAATTGCATGATATCTAGTATTGTTTCCTAATTGTTTCCCTTGTGTGGAACTGTTTTCTGACTATATCATCTAACTTTTGAGAATGAGGGCACTATGATTTACGTAACTGATGGTGTAAAATATTTTATACAGACTCCAGTAAATATTCATTTTATTTTTAATTAGACAATTGATATGTGAATATATTCTCCTTGTAAAAAATAAAGTCTTACAGACGAGGCTTAATTTCCTTTGACCACCACTCTTAAGCCTACTCTCTTTCCTTGCTACCCCCTTCCCCAAAATGTAACTGTAATGATCAGATTGGTATGTAACCTTGCAGACTTTTTTCCTGTGTGTTTACATAATATATATGAACTCATATAAAACATATAATGTTGTTCTGTGGATTTTTAAAAAACACAAATGGTGTCATACTGTACATATTATCCTATTTGCTTTTTTAGCAAATTAATTGTATTGATATATAATAAAGCATAAATTCATAGAAAATATACAATAATTGGTATTTGGTGTAATCACATATTTGTACATTCATCACTTCAGTCATTCTTAGAGCACTTTCATCATTCCAATAACAATAATAAAAAACAAAAACAAAACAAACAACTCTTCACTTCTCAATCTCTCTGTGCTCCCCTGCTGCACATAGCTGCTATACTGTTTCCTTCTCACTAATATAAGTATTTATACTTAGTAAAAACAGTCTTTTATATGCAATATCACCCATATTCATGTTTTACATGAGGTTTTACTGTCTTTTACAGTTCCATGTTACAGTTTTTAGCTTTCCTTCTAGTAATAGTGGACCTTTCACTTTCCCTTTCAACCTCTGTCATACCCATATTAGCTCTGCTAGTTACAAATACCATGATATGTAGTCACCATTCCTATTCATTTCTAAAGATTTACAAACAGCCTTTCTACCAATTCTGCACAGATTAACCCACAGTTTTTCATTCTCTACCTTCATTCTATTTTCTGGTTACCTATATTCTAAATATTAACTCCATGAGTTTATACAATATATTTAGTTCATAATAGCACAATCATACAGTATTTGTCCTTTTGTGTCTGGCTTGATTCACTTAACATAATGTTCTCCACTTTCATCCATGTTGTCACATGTTTTACAACTTCATTTTTTCTTACCGCTGCATTATATTCCATAATGTGTATATGCCACAATTTGCTCATCCATTCATCAGGTGATGGACACCTGAGTTGTTTCCAACTTTGGACAGTCTTGAATAATGCCTATGAGGATTGGTGTGCAGATGTCTGCTCATGTCTCTGCTCTCACTTCTTCTGGAATATACCTAGTAATGGTGTTTCTGGGTCACACGGCAAGTCTATATTCAACTTCCTTAGGAACTGCCAAGCAGTCCTCCACAGTGGCTGTACCATTTAACATCTCCACCAACAGTGAACAAGTGTCCTTCTCTGTCCATATCCTCTCCAACATTTATAGTTTTCTGACTTTTTAATAGCAGCCAGTCTAATCTATTTGCTTTTCATTTAAGAACATATCTTAGAATTCTTTCCATGTATCTTTTTAAAAAAGATTTATTTATTTATTTTATTTATTTTTCTACCCTTCCCCACCTTCCCCCCCACCAGTTGTCTGCTCTCTGTGTCCATTCACTGTGTGTTCTTCTGTGTTTGCTTATATTCTTGTCAGCGGCATTGGGAAACTTTTTGTCACGTCATCCTGCTGCATCAGCTGTGTGTGTAGTGCCGCTCCTGGGCAGGCTGCACTTTTTTCGTACGGGGCAGCTCTCCTTACAGGGTGCACTACTTGGGCGTAGGGCTCCCCTACATGGGGGATACCCTGCGTGGCATTGCACTCCTTGCGTGCATCAGCACTGTGTGTGGGCCAGCTCATCACACAGGTCAGGAGGGCCTGGGTTTGAACCATGGACCTCCCATGTGGTAGGTGGACACTCTATCCATTGAGCCAAATCCACTTTCCTTTCCCATGTATCTTAACATAAACCTTATCCTTTCAGCTGCTGCTGTGGTTGTTTGAAGCTGTATGTACCCCAGAAAAAAACACGTTCTTAAATGTAATCCTTTCCTGTGCATGTGAACTCATTGTAAGTAGAACCTTTTGATGAGGTTATTTCCATTAAGGTGTTGCTCATGTCAATCAGAATGGGGCTTAATTCTATTACTGGAGTTCTTTTATAAGCAGAATGAAATTGAGACAGAGAGGAAAAACACAGGAAGCAGTCAGAAGCTGAAACTCAAGGAAACCTGGAAGAGAACAGAGGCCAGGGGAGGCTGCCGTGGGCGTTGCCATCTCACAGATGAGTGAAGGACCAAAGACCACCAGATGCTATCCCCAGAATGCCAGTCTTCAGGAAGAAAGCATTTCTTCAATGACAATTGATTTAGACTTTCTTTTAGCCTCAAACCATGAGTTAATAAATCCCCGTTGTTTACACCAACCCATTGCATGGTATTTGCTTCAGCAGCCAAGGAAACGAAGACAGCTGCTTAATAGAATAAGCTATAATTTATTTAGCCATTCTCCAATAGATGGATATGAGGTTGTTCCTTTATCTTGCTATTACAATGTTTTAGTGAATATTCTACAATATGTCTCAAACTTCCACATGGACAAAAGAGTCTTTAAATGAAAAAAAGTTATACGAGAGGCAAAAGGCCATTATATATTAATAAAAGGGACAATCCACCAGGAGGAAGTAGCAGTCATAAATATCTATGCATCTAACCAGAGTGCACCAAAATAATGAGGTGAACTCTGGCAAAATTGAAAGGAGAAATAGATATCTCTACAATTATAGTTGGAGACTTCAATACACTACTCGCACCATTAGACAGAACAACTAGACAGAATATCAACAAGGAAACAAAGAATCTGAACAAAATGATAAATGAGCTAGACCTAACAGATATACCGAATGTTGCATCCCAAAACAGTGGATTATATATTCTTTTCAAGTGCTCATGGATCTTTCTCCAGGATAGACAACATGTTGGGTCTCAAAGCAGGTCTCAATAAATATTAAAAAAATGAAATTATGCAAAGCACCTTCTCAGATCATAATGGAATGAAGGTAGAAATCAATAGTAAACAGGAAAGGGAGAAAATTCACAACTGTTTCGAGGCTAAATAACATACTCTTAATCCAGTGGGTCAAAGAAGAAATTGTAAGAGAAATTAGTAAATATCTTAATATGAATGAAAATGAGAACACAACTTATCAAAACTTATGGCATACAGAAAATATAGTGCTGAGAGGGAAATTTATAGTCCTAAATGTACATATTAAAAAAGAAAAAAGCTCTAAAAACAAAGACCTAACTGAACACCTAGAAGTAATAAAAAAGAACAGTAAACCATTCCCAAAGAAGGAAGAAATAATAAAGATTAGAGCTGAAATAAATGAAATTGAGAACAACAACAACAAAAAACAATTGAGAAAATCAATAAAACCAAAAGCTGGTTATTTGAGAAGATCAATAAATTGACAAACCCTTAGCTAGACTAACAAAGAAATAAAGATTGAAGATGCGATTAAATAAAACCAGAGAAGGAAAAGGGGATGTTATGACTGACCCCAGAGATAAAAAGGATCATAGAGAATATTAAGAGAAATGTATGCCAACAAATTAGACAACCTAGATGAAATGGACAAATTCCTAGAAATGCACAAACAACCTAATTGACTCTACAAGAACTACAAGAAGTCAACAAACAAAAAAATATTTAAAGAGTTTGAATCAGTCTCTTTGAATGTTGGAAATGAGAAATCTCCCAACAACGAAAAGCCCAGGACCAGATGACTTTGCAGGTGAATTCTACCAAACATTTCAAAAAGAATTAACACCATTCCTGTTCCAATTCTTCCAAAACATTTAAGAGGAGAGAAAATTACCCAACACATTTTATGAAGCCATCACCTTAATTCCAAAGCCAGATAAAGATTCTATAAGAAAAGAAAATTACAGCCCAATCTCTAAGGAACATAGATGCAAAAATTCTCAACAAAATACTTGCAAATAGATTCCAACATCATTTCAAAATTATACACCACAACCAAGTGTGTTATTCCTGGTATGCAAGGGTGGATCAACATAAGAATATAAGAAAATCTATTGATTTGTTAACATCACATTAACAAGTTGAAGGGGAAAAAAACCCATGTGATCATCTTGATTGATGCAGAAAAGGCATTTGACAAAATCAGCATCCTTTCTTGACAAAAACACTTCAAGATATACAAATAGAAGGAAAGTTCCTCAATATGATAAAGGGCATATAAGAAAAGCCCACAGTCAACATCGTACTCAATGAGGAAAGGCTGAAAGCTTTCCCTCTAAGATTGGGAACAAGGCATGGATGCCCACTGTCACCACCATTACTCAACATTGTACTAGAGTTCTAGCTAGAGCAATTACACAAGGGAAAAAAGGCATCCAAATAGGAAAAGGGGAAGTAAAACTCTCAGTATTCTCAGATAACGTGATACTATATTTAGAAAATTCTGAAATGTTTACAACAAAGTTACTTGAGCTAGTAAATGAGTTCAGCAAAGTGGCAGGGTACACGGTCAACACACATGGGAAACGGACTTTGGCCCAGTGGTTAGGGCGTCCGTCTACCACATGGGAGGTCCGCGGTTCAAACCCCGGGCCTCCTTGACCCGTGTGGAGCTGGCCATGCGCAGTGCTGATGCGCGCAAGGAGTGCCGTGCCACGCAAGGGTGTCCCCCGCGTAGGGGAGTCCCACGCGAAAGGAGTGCGCCCGTGAGGAAAGCCGCCCAGCATGAAAAGAAAGAGCAGCCTGCCCAGGAATGGCGCCGCCCACACTTCCCGTGCCGCTGACGACAACAGAAGCGGACAAAGAAACAAGACGCAGCAAATAGACACCAAGAACAGACAACCAAGGGAGGGGGGGAATTAAATAAATAAATAAATCTTTAAAAAAAAAACAAAAAAAAAAACAAGGTCAACAAACAAAAATTAGTAATGTTTTTGTACACTAGTACTGAACAATCTGAGGAGGAAATCAGGGAAAAAATTTCATTTACAATAGCAACAAAAATACTCAAATTCCTAGGAATCAATTTATCCAATGATGGACAGGAACTCTATTCAGAAAACTACAAAACACCGCTTGAAGAAACCAAAGAAAACCTAAACAAACAGATAGAAATTCTGTGTTCATGGGTTGGAATACTAAATTTCGCTTAGATGTCAATCCTACCCAAACTGATCTGTTGATTCAATTCAATACAGTTCTAACAGCCTACTTTACAGAAATAAAAAAGGCAATTACCTAATTTATTTGGAAGGGAAAGTGCACCCAAATAGCCAGAGACATCTTTAGCAGTTTGAGATGGTTATGAATTCCAAAAATAGATATTGGATTATGTTTGTAATCTGATCTGTACCTGGGCCTGATTGAGCTATGATTGGGGCTTTAATTGGGCCACTTCATTAGGACATTGAGTCCCCGCCTCTTGGTGGGTGGGGATTCACAGATAAAAGGCATAGCAAAGGACAGAGTTGTGGGTTTCTGATGTTGGAGTTTTGATGTTGGAGTTTGATGCTGATGTCTTAAGCTGGAGCCCCAGGGAAAGAGACAGAGCCATTTGCCTGATAGTCTACAGCTGACCTGGTGGAGCCAGGCAAAGCCTAGAGAGCCTCATAGTCTACAGCTGACCTTGTGGAGGAACCAAAGGAGCTGAGCCCAGAGGAACGCAGGAAGCCTGAACCCTCACAGACGTCAGCAGCCATCTTGCTCCAACATATGGAAATAGACTTTGGTGAGGGAAGTAACTTATGCTTTATGGCCTGGTAACTAAAAGCTCCTACCCCAAAAAGATAACCTTTATAATGCCCAGCAGATTTCTGGTGTTTTGCATCAGCACCCCTTTGGCTGACTAATACAACATCCTAAAAAAGAAGAGCAATGTGGGAGGTCTTTCACTGCCCGAACGTGAAATATATTACAAAGCTTCAGTGGTTAAAACAGCATGATATTGGCATAAAGATAGACACAAGATCAATGGAATGAAATTGAGAGTCCAGAAATAGGCCCTCACTTTTATGGCCAGCTGGTTTTTGTCAAATCTATGGAGTCCATGTTACTGGGACATAACAGTCTGTTCAACAATTGGTGCTGGGAGAACTGAATATCCATACCCAAAAGAATGAAAGAGGACCCCTATTTCATTCCCTATACAAGAATCAACTCAAAATGGATCAAAGACCTAAATATAACAGCCAGGACCATTAAACTACTAGAAATAAATGTAGGGAAACGGCTTCAAGATCTTGTGGTAGGCGGTAGTTTCTTGGACCTTATATCCAAAGCATGAGCAACAAAAGGTAAAATAGATAAATCGGAACTCCTCAAAATTAAACACTTTTGCAACCTCAAAGGATTTTATCAAAATGGTGAAAGTATTTGGAAGTCACAAATCTGAAAAGGGTTTAATATCCATGTTATAAAAAGAGATGCTACAATTGAACAATAAAAGGACGAATGACCTGACTGAAAAATGGGCAAAAGACTTGAATAGACATTTGTCCAAAGAAGAAATACAAATTGAGAAAAAACACATGAAAAAATGTTTAACATCACTAGCAATTAGGGAAACACAAATCAAAGCTACAATGAGGTATCATTTCACACCTATTAGAATGGCCTCTATTAAAAAGAAAGAAAACTACATGTGTAGGAGAGGATGTGGAGAGATAGAACACTTACTCACTGTTGGTTGGAATGTAGAATGGTACAGTCACTGGGGAAGACTGTTTTGCAATTTCTAAGCAAGTTGAATATAGATTTGCCATGTGACCCGGCAAAACCACTAATAGGTATATACCCAGAAGAACTGGGAACAGTGACACAAACAGACATCTGCACACCGATGTTCATAGCAGTGTTATTCACAATTGCAGAATGATGGAAACAATCCAATTAACTGACGAATGGATAAACAAACTTTGGTGTATACATTTGATGGAATATTTTGCAGCTGTAAGAAGAAATGAAGTTGTGAAGCATATGACAACACTGATGACCCTGGAGGTATTAAGTTGAATGAAACAAGCCAGATACAAAAGGATGAATACTGTCTGATTGCACTACTATGAGCTAAATATATTGTGTAAACTCATGGAGTTTATAACTAGAATATAGGTCACCAGAAAATAGAATGAGTTTAGAGAAGGAAAGCCGGGGGTTAATTTGTGCAGATTTGGTAAAACGGTTGATCGTAAATCTTTGGAAATGAATAGAAATGGTGAAAGCACAACGTAGTGTTTGTAACAAACAGTGCTAACATATGTGTATAACAGTGGTTGAGGAGAGTCTAAGGCAGGGGTTCTTAAACTTTTTTGTTCCATGGACCCCTTTGCCAGTCAGATGAAAACCACAGACCCTTTACTAAGTCCACACTATTCTCTATATTATTTAATAAATATTTCACATCTGCACCAACACGTCCCCACTAGAATGTTATTTTAAATTTAAATTCAAGCTCATGGACCCCTTGTTAAGAACCCCTGGTCTAAGGCATGCACTTACTAGAAGGAAAGTTCGAGAATGTAACATGTGACTGTATAGCATAGCAAAACCTCATGTGAGATATAAATACGGGTAATAATGCATATCTAAGACTGTTTTTATTTAAAACTGAGTAAATGTATGTTAATGCTATAAGATGTTAGTATCAGGCAAAAATATAGCCAAAACAAAATATAGACAGTAGTATGTAATAATATGGTAATAATTTTCCATTAAGGGTAATAGAAAACGAAATACTTTAAGTGAAAGAAACTAGACAAAAGGTACTATGTATTGCTTGATTCCATTTATACAAAATACAAACACAAATAAATTAGAAAGTCAGAACCAGAATAGCAGCTATGTACGGGAGGGAAAGCATAGAGATATTGAGGTTATTATTAGGGGTAGAGCTTTTTTTGTTTGTCTGTTTTTTGCTTATTCTTATTATTGGAATAATAAAAATACTGTAATAATGACTGAAGTGATGAATGCACAACTATTTGATTATACCAGATAGCATTGATTGCATGCTTTGGACGGATTGTATGCTTTCTTTATATGTATCAATAAAATTGATTTAAAAAAAGAGCATCATTTTCTGGGGTTCACAAAAGACTCAAACCAGCACAGTGAAGTTCCCAAATTTGTACCATGACCATTATTGCAATTAAAAAGGATTCTTATGGCTTTCTGGTGTCTAAAAAAAGGCATAACTCATTACTCCTTTTAAACTCCTGATGAAACAATAGTGGCACCACATTGCCCAGAAATTGAAATCATGCATCCAAAAATTGACCCCAAACCAGCCTACAGTAGTTAATAAAGACCCATATAAAAATGTTTGACTCCATGCACATGTTAGAAATCATTACAGCAAAATTAATTGGGCTGTGAAATTTGCGGCCATGCTTACTAGACCTATTTCCAACCCTAATAGATTCTTTCTATGAAATTTGTTTCATTCTTCAAACAAGCAACAATTAGAGGATTTGAGTACTTTAAACAGTCTTAAAATGCTATATTTTTATAAAAATGGAACACATCATTTAAGGTCCAACTGAAATAACATTATTATCCTAAATGGGAAATTTTTGATCAAATAACACTTTAAAAGAAATCCCAATGCTCTCATTTTGACATACAAAAATGGCAATTTCATATCATAAAATCCAGTATTGACCATGCAAAACCTAACATTTATCAGCTAAAATTCCCAAAAGTTTGCCAATAATTGTCTATAAAACAGTTCTGAATGGAGGAACCTAATAAAAAATTATTTACTTTTTAAATTCCTCAATCCATTGAATCCCCAATATATATGAAATCAACTTTCTTGATTTTTATCCAATCCTCCCTTTCCCACAATTGTATTGCTGGTTTCTCAATCTATTACTTGACTAGATGAGATCATTTCTTACTCAGAAAATGGTCTTTGATTCCATAAATAGGTGAGATTAATGGACCAACGGTTATCATGGTGATCTAGATCTCAGGCTATTATTGTATTTGCAAAACCTTTACCTCCTATCTATCGTCCTCAATTCCTATATGCATTCAGTAGGCGGGGAAGAGGGGGAGGATTTTTAGAGATGAACTTTCATGTTTTCTTATTTAGACAATGAGCAGCAACCCCCAAATTTTCCTCTAAATTGTCAGGAAGCTCATAGTTAAATCCAGCATCTAACTGCATTTAACAACTGTTTTCTAGCACCGAAATCTAGTTTTCTAATGTAGAATTTGAGAGAGGTTCAATTATTTGTGTATAGAGAGGCCAGGACTCAGGAATGATTTTGAGAAGGAAAAATGGTTTATTGATGGCCAACCGGACTCGGGAGCTTTCTGTTTGAATCCCTAGCCCCGAACAAGATTTTCAAATTTCTTTTATACAGAGAGGAAAGGCCAAATGGTCCCTTTGCTTCAGTTCTCAATAGGCTTGAATTAGCATATATATCTTCCACATCTTAGGTAAGCTTTTAGCATGGACTCCAGACATTCTAGATAAGCCTTTAGCATATTTTGTTTGCATTTCCCCTAAATACTTAAAAGTTTATAGACCTTGCATTGTTAAACTGTTTCCTGGGACTGGAGTCCCAGCCATTGTCACTAAGGGCAGGACTGTAGCCTCTTACCGTTCCACACCCACAAGTCAAACAGCTTAGGTTATCTCTGAAGAGACAAAGAGCCTCCCACCCATAGCCCACATCACTAATATTGCTTTTACTTAATTCCATTTGTATTTTAACTTTTTGTCTGCGTGGCTTAATTCAATAAGTTGTCACAAATTAGGACAAATACTCAAATATTGAGTATTTTTGCAGTCATGACAACCTCTAAAAGGGTTAGGCTCTCAGTTTCTAATAAATGTTTACTGATTGATGACCCAGCTCAGTTGCAGAAGTAACTAGGTATCATCTTAATGTCGGATAATCAGCAATTAAGGGTGTTCAACTCTTTACAGCTCTTACCTTTTGAACAGGTGTCATGGGAGCATTTATTCAATGACTCCCTCTTTGTCCACTAGTGATACTTCTGCCGCTCTGCCTCATTTTCCACCCAAAGGCCATTTGCCTACTTACTCCTCATCTGTTCCTGAGGCTCCCCACATTTAGCATGGACTACATGGCCTTTCGGGAGTTTTCTTTCCAGCCTTCCTAAACTACTCATTTCATAAATCGGCCACTCTACCAGGCTTTGAGTCAGCTCAGCGCTGGCCTGGGTCCCTTCTTCTCTGCTCTACTAGTCCTTCCGCGATTCAGCGATTCTCTTCCTAATATATTCCTCTGTCTGCATCTCTAGACTGGACTACCAGCACGCAGAGCCCACGTGTGTCATTCAAGGCTGGATACACGAAGCCTGGAACAGTGCCCAGCACATAGTGGGTACTTCATTCAGTTATCCCTCCAACATGTAGTGCTTGAGCCCACTTTGCAGTTTCCTTTCGAGGTGCTGAGATGCAGCGGTGAACGAAATGAAGCCCCAGACTTTTTTTTTTTCCTTCCATATGGCCAAGTTTATGAAAAGGTTCTCAGCTTCATATTAGCCATTAGGAAAACGCAAAACGAACCCACTGTGCAACAGAATCCCACTCCCGCCATAATGACTAACATGGCACAGAAGTCCCACGCCAAGTGTGGGTGCTAATGTGGAGTGACTTCACATGCTACTGGTGGAAGAGTAACAGGCACGATAATTTTGGGGAAATGTTTGGTCCCAGCCTTCTTAATAAGGGAGATATACAAGAGAAGGAAAAAATACCCAAATTAATTTTAAGTGGAAGTCAGTGCTGTGCAGAAAAACTGGGTAAATTAAGGTTTAAAGAACACAGAATAGGTAAGGAATTACTCTGGACACAGCTAACCGTCCCGAATCTCGAACATCCTGCACTACACTTCGCAAGACAGTTAGGAAGGAAACAAATCCCGTTTCCGGAAAGCGCGGAAGTCAGGATTTGGCGCCACGGGTCCGAGGTTTGGCTTTCTATTGGATAACATAAACGTCACTCAGGAGGGCGTGGCTTTCCCTGTGACGATTCTTGCGGTAGTTAAGGACGCCGCGGGAGGCGGGCACAGGAAGTGGGGTGTGGGTGGGCGGGGGTGGGTGGTGGAAGGGGCGCGTCCGGGGAAGTTGTTCCAGGGGACGGTCTTCCGGCTCAAGCTAAGGGCCGGAAGTTGTGGTGCGGCAGCGTCAACCTGGGACTGCGGGGTGTGAGTGCGGCTGCAACTGCAACCATGGGCGGGAAGAACAAGCAGCGGACCAAGGGGAACTTAAGGGTGAGTGCGGGGTGTGGCTCTGCCCCACGCTCCGAGAAAGGATGTGTGGAGCGCGGCTGCGGGGAAGCGTGTGCTTGCGTTTCGAGTGTGACCTCTTGAGTTGTGCGTCCTCGCGGGCGGAGTGGGTTATCTCTGAACAGATTGGAGAGTTGTGAGGGAAGAGGTGTCTGTGCCAGAGCTGTCCCCACCCGAGTACACAGTTTTCATCAAGAAAAGGTTTCGTGTCAGCTTACCTGGCCGGGAGAGCGAGGGGTGGCGCTAGGAACCGAGAGTCGGGTGGGAGTGAGTTAAAAAATGAGCTGAGTGTGCAAACTAAATAGGGTCTTGTCACTCCATTCCTCAGAAACCTGCAGTGGCTCCCCCATACCTCGGCATAAAGGCCAAAGCCCTTACCGATGATATGCAAGGTGTGTGGTCTGTCTCTTGCTCCTCTCCGTCTCCGGCCAGCTAATTCCATCCAGCTACACTGCCTATGCCTAGACTGCCCGACATGCTCCGCAGAGCTTTTCTCAGGTGGCATAAAGTTTTACTCTAGACACCCCATTGGGTCCCTGTGATCGCCCTATTTTATTTAAATTGTAACCCTTTCCCACTCCGTCTTCCTGCTTTGATTTTTCTCCGTTGCTCTTATGACCTGCAGTTTACGATCTTTACTAGGATTTAAGTCCAATGAAGGCAGATATTTTTATCTGCTGCTGTGTACTCGGAGTCTAGAAGACGGACCGGCATATAGTAGAAGCTTAGTAAATACTTGTTTAAAGAGAAACCTAAAGGGTATTAAAACTACATGGTTAGGGATGTTATAAAGGCATTTGTGAGTGTGTGTGTGTGTGTGTGTGTGGGTGGTGGTACCAGATTTGTCCAATTTTATAAGAATTCTTTTTTCCTGATTCAGATTGAATTAATCCTAGTAATTTTAGTACTGCTTTTCTTAGCTCTGTTTTGGAGATAATATCAACTATAATAGTCATGTTCTATGCTAAATGCTTTACTTGCATTCACATTTAATCTTTTATTTTAAGATTTTTATCATTTATTTTAAAATTAAATTTATTAAAGATTATCATCCATACATGAACATACATAAACTGTAAGTGTATAGTAAAAGTTGTGAACTTAACAAAACAAGCATGCATGTCATCATCCAGGGCTTCCATACATCATCCCACCACCAAAACCTTGCATTGTTCTGAAACATTTGTTACAAATATGAAAGAGCATCATCAAAGTATTTCTGATATAGCCTGTAGCTTACATTTGGTGTTTTTTTCCCCCAACCCAATTACTGACATCTTTATTAATATTATACATTTATTATAGTTCATAAGAGAATGTTCCCATATTTGTCCTGTTAACCACAGTCCATCTTCCACCACTGTTATACAGCCCCATGTTATTGTTTATTTTTGAAAAATTCCAAATAGGAAAAGTTGCAAGAATATTAGAGTGACAATCCATATATTCTTTACCTAGACTCACCGATTGTTAGTATTTGGCTACATTTATTTTATCTTTCTAAAAATTTGGTTTTTGCTGAACCATATGAAAGTAAAGTACAGACATTATGACAGTTATTAAATACTTCAGCATTTGCCTTCTGTAAACAGTACCATTTTCTTATATAGCCATGAGCAGTTAAAACACCCAGAAAATTTAACTTTGGTATAATATTATCTAATACACTGCCTTGTATTCCGACTTCTACAGTCATCTCAATTATGTTTTCTATAACTTTTTAAAAAACATATTGCTTAAAACAATGAAACAGACTTCTGAGATCCAATCAAGTATCACTCATTCCATTTGGTTCTTATTTAGACCCCTTTGATGTAGACAGTTCTCTCCCCTTTCCCACTGCGTTCCCCCTGTTCCCCCTTTTTGGGTCTTTTATGGTATGGGCTATTTTGAAAGAAGAGTCTATCCCACTTGTTTTACTTAATTTAGATTTGCCTATTTCCTTATGACTAAATTCAGATTAAACAGTTTTTTGACAGAAATTCTGCATAAATGATGGGTCTTTTGCAGCACATCATACCAGGGAGGTCTTGATATTCATTTATCCATTATTGGTGATATTTATTTAATCATTTGGGTAAGGTGGTATCTCTTGTAAAGGTTTATTTTTCTATTGGCTATTAACACCTACTGTGTGGAATAGTAGTTTAACACTGTAAATATCCTTTTTTTGGATAAACTTACACTCAATGGTCTTAGCACCCTTTGATGATTCTTGCTTGTATGAGTTATTACTATGATGATTTAACAACTCTATTTTAATAACGACATCAACTGTAGAAGTAAGTTATGTTACTGTTATCTCATTTAAAAAATGATGGAACCTAGGCTAAGAGAAATTAACTTGTCTAAGCTCTTGGAGCAAGGTGGTTGCAAGGTTAGGATTTGAACTTGAGAGTGGCAGTCATTCATTCAACAGAAGACTCTGAATACTGGACACCACATATTCAAAGGTGATAGACAAATGCTTACTGTTTTCCATGAACTGTTAGTTTGATGATAAAGACAAGTAAGCACACAATTATAGGGCATTGAAGAATTATGATAAAGGTATGGGCAGCAAGAATGTGGGAGAACAGAAAAGAGTGGGATTGACCTGAGATGGGCAAATTTCGTAAATCTGAGTGTATTTTGAAGGATCAGTAGGAGTTCCTCAGGCAGTGAAGGAAAGAAGGGTTTTCAGGCAGAGAGAAAAGATTATACAAAGGCCAAATTGTGAAAGGACATAACATAACATATTCAAGGGACCTTGAATTCAATTCGGGACTGAATATGAATGGCGGCAGCAAAATTGGGAGATGGGAGGGGAATATTGGGCAAAGGAAGGAAAGAGTAGTAGCTGGTAAGACTGAGGAAATTGAGGCCAGATTGTGAAAGATCTTTTCAGGTCTTCCAGAGTTTGCTCTATAGACTGGTGTTTGCCACTTCATATACCTCTAGAAGTCAGGCACAAAAGATTGAAGTAGGTGGAGTATAAGAAAAAAATAGCTTCCAGAAATTGTACACGTTTCTTAATTTTTATTGAACTGTGGGGTTAAATGTCTAAGTACCAAGATTATAATAGTAACTTTTAAATCAAAGTAGACATTAAGTAAAAGATACAATGAGTACATTATTCATAACTTGTTACTTTTAAAATTTGAAACTTGAAATCTGATACCTTTCCTTCTGCACCTAGTTACCACTTTCAATTGTGGTACTTCAGGTCAGTTCAGAATTCAGCCTTGACTTGTTTAGCTTTTAGCAATAATTTTTTATTCTGTTTCATAATAAAACTTGCTACAATGAGATTATTGGTAAAATTCTGGTATCCTAATGTTAAATTTAGTTTTCAAAATTGTAATTTGCTAGCTTCTTTGTAGCTCTCTACTAATATTGAGGAAGGCAAACTTCATGATGTTAGTTCATTTTAATAAGTTTTAAAAATAGAGAACCTTTTTCTGGAATTTGTCTTAAATGCTACAATTTGAAAAAATAAAATCCAGGCCATCTTCATTTTGGTCACTCATTTCAGTTTAGAAAATAGGCCAAATGATTCCTTTCCAAATGGGTTTCCTAAACACATTTTTGCCAGGTATGAGCACACACATTTGGAGAACCCCTTGTGGGTATCTTTGTAGAGAACTAAGAAATAGATGCATTTAGATAGGTTGTAGTGTCATCTTGTTGGTCAAGCTGAGGCATGCCCTCCCTCTTTAGGTGACAATGAATAAGATAGTTTCTTTTAAAAATTCAAATATTTTCTTTCTTCATCACAATTAACTCCCTAACTTTAAGTAGTAGGAGATTACTAGGTTGTGCATCAGTCAAGCAAACCACTGTCCGTGATTCAAAACAAAAGAATGTATCTTATATCTTGACGACTGTATTGATATTTATGTCTATAGTAATGTAATTTGTAACCTTTTTAGTCCAAAAAGATTGGGCTAGGCTTTGGGAATGTGGAAATGATAAGATAGGTGGCTGCCCTCAAGGAATGCCTAATGTAGAATCAGCTGTCCTTGGATCTGCTGCACAGTGGTTGCTTAATTAATATTTACTGAATGAATGAATGAAAAGATATGATCATTATAAGTTAATTTTACATCATTATACAGTGCATATGTGTATATACATGCTAATTATATGAAAGATGGAAATGAAAATTTCATAAAATAGTACTTAGCACGTGTGATATTTTCTGATTTTTAAAAAATTTATTTCCTTAAAATACTGGTCATGGCCTATTAAATTGCTATCCTAAGCCACCAACAGGTTGTAACTGCAGTTTTAAAAAGCATTATTCTTGACACCAAAAGAATGAGCAACAAAATTAAAAAAATAGGTAAATGAGACTTCATCAAAATAAAAAACTTTTGTGCATTAAAGGTATTATCAAGAAAGTAAAAAAGCAACCTACGGAAGGGAGAAAATATTTGAAAATCATATATTTGATAGGGGTTCATATGCAGAATATGTAAAGAACGCCTAGAGCTCAACCACAAAAGACAACTCAATTAAAAAAAGGGCAAAGTACTTGAATACACATTTCTCAAAAAGAAGATACAAAGTTAGCCAATAATCACATGAAAAGAAGCTAGACATCACTAGCCATTAGGGAAATGCAAATCAAAGCCACAGTGAGCTACTACTTATTATATTAAATGGATATTATCAAAATAATGGGAAATAACAAAGTGTTGGTAAAAGGATGCAGAGAAACCGGAATCCTAATGCATTGTGGGTGGGAATCTAAAATAGTACAGCTGCTGTGGAAAACAGTCTGGCAGTGTCTTAGAAAGTTATATGTAGGATTACCATATATCCTGGCAATCCCACTTTGAGGTATTTGTCCAAAAAAACTAAAAGCAGGAATTCAAACAGATACTTGTACAGCAAAGTTCAAAGCAGAATTAGTCACAATAGGCTAAAGGTGGAAGTCGTCCAAGTGTCTATCAACAGATGAATGGATGAACAAAATGTGGTATATGCCAAGAGTGGAATATTACTCAGTCATAAATGGAATGAGGTTCTGATACATGCGACAATGTGGATGAACCTGGAAGACTTCATGTTGAGTGAAAATGACAAAGTATTGTGTGATCTCACATATATGAAATCAATAGAATATATAAATTCATAGAGTTAGAAATAAGAATATAGGTTATCAGGAACCAGAGTAGTGATGGGAAATGAGGAGTTAATGCTTAATTGATAGAGTTTCTGGTACATAGGATAGAAAAGTTTTGGTAATGAACAATGCTGATGGTAGCACAGCCCTGAATAATACAACTGAATTGTATGCTTGAATGTAGTTAAAATGGTAAATTTTATATTGTTATTGCTATACAAATAAAAATTAAGTATGGAAATAGCTTCTAAGACCATTATTAATAGATTTTTGGTGACAATGACTTAATCTTTGGGAGGATGGGGCATAGCATTAGATGAAATCTTAGGCTAGAAAAATAAAAGTTTGTTCTGACCATGCTAACAGGCAAGGAATTGCTCTAAAGAAAAAAGCTAAATTTTGAAATCTCCCTGAACTCTTCTTGTCCTTTTTCTCCCTCCCCATTTTATCAGCCTTCAAACAGTGGTCGAGCTGCAGAACTCCTTGCCAAGGAACAGGGAACGGTGCCTGGATTTATTGGTTTTGGAACAACTCAAAGTGACCTAGGTTATGTTCCTGCTATTCAAGGAGCTGAAGAAATAGACAATCTTGTAGATTCTGATTTCCGAATGGTGCTGCGGAAACTTTCCAAGAAAGATGTCACAACAAAATTAAAAGCAAGTTTTTAATTATGATCAAGAAAATCCCATTGTTAAAATGTCATTTCCCTTCTTTTGTGTATTATGCGAAGGAAAATTAGTAATGATTTTTCACTAAGTTCTTTTACAATTGTACTTTTTTGATATGTAGATTTAAGCATTGTTGACACTTAGCTCTTAGGTTATAAATTTGTTGCTCTACTTTTTTTTTTTTTAAGATTTATTTATTTATTTCTCTTCCCTTCCCCCTCCCCACCCCTGTTGTCTGTTCTCCGTGTCTGTTTGCTGCGTCTTCTTTGTCTGCTTCTGTTGTCAGCAGCACAGGAATCTGTGTTTCTTTTTGCTGCGTCATCTTGTGTCATTTCTCCGTGTGGGTGGCGCCATTCCTGGGCAGGCTACACTTTCTTTGGCGCTGGGTGGCTCTCCTTATGGGGTGCACTCCTTGAGCGTGGGACTCCCCTACGCGGGGACACCCCTGCATGGGGGGGCACTCCTTGCACGCATCACCACTGCGCATGGGCCAGGTCCATATGGGTCAAGGAGGCCGGGGGTCTGAACCGCGGACGCCCTAACCACTGGGCCAAGTCCGCCGCCTGCTCTGTACTTTTTGAAACACTTTGGCATTTTGGTTGAACAGTTACTTTTCTATTAGGAAAATGTAAATTTTGTCCCTATAATTTTAAACAGGGTGTTTTTTTTTCCTTTATACTTTTAATTTTTTAAAAATTCAACTGAAAAGTTTCTACTATAATAGCCTGTGAAAGAGCACTTCCAATTGGTCCCACATGGCACAAACAGAAATAATCTATTTTCCTGTTATGTAAAGTAGACTAAGCTTCCAGAGCAGAATTAAATAATTAGTAGCAAATATTATGGCTGTTAATCCCTAACAATGTTAATAATTTACTTTTAGGCAATGCAGGAGTTTGGAACCATGTGTACAGAGAGAGAGACAGAAATTGTAAAAGGAGTTCTTCCATATTGGCCAAGAATTTTCTGCAAAATTTCACTTGTATGTATTAAGGCGTTATAGTTTATTTTTATTGTATATTTTTTTTGGTTACCATGATACTATCAAATTTATGTGATTTATTTTTGGTGAGGAATAGGCATATTGGATTATTTTGGGTTGCATAGCATGTTTAGGGAGTCTTTGTTTTTAGATGTTAAGTCATTACTGAAAAATTACCCTGACGCTTTCCAGCCATAAAACTTTTTTCCCATTTCTTTTCTTTTTTCTTCTTGCATATTTGTTATAGAAGAATGAGAGTGAATTACTTAATTATTCGATTACAAGTCTTTAATCCAATATAATATTTTTGTCTCAGTGTTTGTGGGGTGTGTGTGAAATTAATTATTTGACATTTTTTAATTTAAAAAACTAAACTCTTGATATTTTAAAAAATTGATATTAATTGAGCTCTATCCATAAGTGAATTCACAGCAATGAGTCAATTATAGCATATCCAGAATTGCTTGTATTCGTTTTTATGGACTAGAGTTATATTAAATCAGATTTATATTTTCAATAGGATCATGATCGCCGGGTTCGTGAAGCTACACAGCAAGCTTTTGAGAAACTTATCCTTAAAGTAAAGAAACACTTGGCTCCCTATTTAAAAAGTTTAATGGGGTATTGGCTAATGGCTCAGTGTGATACTTACACGCCAGCTGCATCTGCAGCAAAAGATGCATTTGAAGCTGCTTTTCCTCCAAGCAAGCAACCTGAAGCCATAGCCTTTTGTAAGGATGAAATTATAAGTGTAAGTTCTTTGAAGCATTCTGTATCTGTTTTTATTTTTAAATAGTTAAGGGATATAAGGTATATCACAATGATAATTCTTTTATCTCACATTGTTGAAGAAAGAGTAAGTGAACTATTTCCAAATAATGGAACGTTGCCTTTTTAAAATGGTGTTTAACCAAAATTAACCATTTTTTGATTTTTAACAAATTATTATTTTGGATGGACTATTTTTAAAATATTTAAAATTTTCCATCTTTAGCATATGTTATCTAAAATTATTGGATACATGCTTTATAATATATATTCTAAAAAATTAATAAATCTAAAAAATATTTATTTCCCCCCTTTATTATGTATCAGTACATGCATAGAAATCTACCTCATTATTATTGTTGGCTCTCTGGTATTCCTTTGTGTGAATGTACAATAGTTTATTCATCTCCTTTTACATATATACTATACACACACAGGATTTTTCCAATTTTTACTTTAATCTTACTTTAATGCACAGTCTTTAATAGAAATCTTTATACCCTTGCGGGAATGATAGTTACTGGAAGTTACTGGATGTTGGTATAGTTAAAGGATAAGAACACAACATTTTTATAGATACTGATAAATTACCCTTCAATAGGTCATAAGAATTTATACTGTACCCTGTACATAATCCTACCCAAACATATTCCTTCCGGCTTTCCTGCCTCCTTTGAGTTCATCAACTCTCCTGTGGCTTCCCATTGTACTTGTGAGTCCAGATTCCTTATCTTGACCTATAGGACTCTAAATGATTTGCCCTTGTCTACCTATCTCATCTCCTCACCCTACATTTTCCTCCACCCCTCTACCCCAACCCCATGCATTCTCCTTAGTTCCCTAGATTCTTGGTTCTTCCATTATTTATTCTTCAAGTATGCCACAGTTGTTTTTCTAGGGAGAGGGTTTGTAGCTTTAATCTTAATCTCAAAGAGAATTCTCTACTTAATCTGCAAATTTGGAATCATTGGTTTATTTAAAAACATCAAGTGATAATTGTAATTAAAGTGTCCTTGATTTGGTCACTAAGAGATTTAGAAAATGGACTTTGAGATAACTAATTTGACTGGTTAGAGGTTGTATTTTTTGTTGTTGTTTTTCTCTTGTTTATTTTTGGCTTTGTTATGGGTGGATAACCGATAGTTGGGCACAGCGATTATTTCATCTATTTAATTTCTCTTTAGCTGGCTCTGTTGCAGATTTGTAATAACTTTTGAGTTTGAGTTTTCCCACGTTCAAAACCAAATGATCAGATAGGAGTCAGCTAGGTGAAGATCAAAATATCAACTTTATAGACCGTATATTATTACTGAGTATAAGAACATGGGCTTTGGGTCATACGTTTGACTCTAAACCCTCTCTACCATTAATGAGGTTTGTAATCTTGAGCAAGTTCCTTAAACTTTCTGTCTCCATTTTTTCATCCATGAAGTGGCAATTAATTGTACTTCATAGAGTTGTTGTAAGGATTAATTTAGTTAATCCAATTAAGTGTGCTCAAAGCAATGCCTGGCACATGGAAAAGCTCAAATATTGCTATTATTATTGCTGATAATGTTGGTATTGGAACAATGAACTCTATTATTACACCCCAGAAGTAGGTTGACTTATCCAACATTTGAAAACCTTAGGCTTTGCTTAATGATGGTGCAAGCACAATGTATATTCTCCATAGGCAAGAGGCTTTCTAAAAGAGGAGAGAGAAAAGCAGAGTCTAATTTCTGTCCAATTATCACTAATTGGAAATTCCGCTTCACCTCTGTGCAAGAGGCCAGAAGTGTTTAGAAGAAAATTCTTCTTGATGGAAACTGGAAGTGTGGAGAAGTACTTCTGTCCTTCTTACCCTAATAGCAAATACTGGGGACTGATAGGGGAACAAAAACAGGTAAAATTCAAACTTTAGTAGTAATTCTGGAATTATTTTATGGGTAAGGGGGTAAAAACTATTAGGTAAGATGAAGTTGATGAGGATTTTAAAGATGGATTTTACTTATCTGTTCTGTTTACCATTGACAGTTCAATAAAATCTCAAGGCTTTGGAATTTCCCCCTATCTCTCCTGTAGGTGCTGCAGGATCATCTCATAAAAGAAACACCTAATACCCTCAGTGACCCACAGTAAGTTGTATTGTTACTATGTAACTGATGCTAAGGATTTGTTTCACTCATAGGTAATCAATGATAAATTTCAGTGTGACTTTTTTTTTTTAAGTAGGGATTCGAAACATCAAGATGAAAATAACTAATTTAATGCTATGTATGAGGTGCTGTTTTAAGTACCTTTACATGCAAGTTTTCATGTGATTTAACTTGAATTATGTGGAAGCAACATACTTGGTTCTTTTAGAAAGAGACTTTTAGTGTTTCCCCACATGTACTTTTTCACAGTCATAGCAGGTAGCATTTTAAGGTCTGGTTGAAAAGAGTAGAAGAACCATGACTATTTCATGTTTCTTTTGGAAGGACAGTAAAATGTTCTGTTTACTTTTACTCTTATGTTCTAATTAAGCTTTTAGGAGTTGATAAGGGAAAGTAATCTTAGGTATCCATTCCCTAGAATCACCTTGTTACCTGCTAATGAGAGCAGAATGCTTACATATTTATTTTAATCCATGGCTTTCTGTCTACTTCCACTTTGTGTTAGAAGTAAAATATATGATTAAAATACTGTGTGTTTGTGTTTTGAGGGAGGTTAGCATGGAGAATAGAAGATAGAAATAAAGCAGCGTGTTAATATTAAAAATTGTCTTGTGATATTAAAGGAACTTGGTAGGTATTTAATAATAAAACTTTAAAAATAGGAATACAAAATATGTAGTTTGGTTTATTCTCAATCCTTATATATGTTTGTTTTCTTTTTACATCAAGAACTGTTCCAGAGGAAGAAAGAGAAGCTAAATTCTATCGAGTTGTAACTTGTTCCTTATTGGCATTAAAGAAATTGCTTTGTCTCTTGCCTGATAATGAAATTGATTCTCTGGAGGAGAAGTTTAAGTCTCTCTTATCACAGAATAAATTTTGGAAGTATGGAAAACATAGTATACCTCAGGTAACTTAATTTTTTTTTGTTTTAAGATATTTCTCTGATCCCCCTCTCCCTCCCCCCCCCCCCCCGCCCAATATTGTTAGTCTAACATTATGTTTAAAACTCTGCAAGCACATCTTTGTGATGGATTCTTCAGGAGTGAATTAGTTAATTATTATTGGTTGTGCTTTGGGTATAAAGTCTAAGAAAACATTGCCTAACACAAGGTTCTGAAGATGCTTCCCTTTGTTTTATTCAAGGAGTTTGGTAGTTGTGGCTCTTATATTTAGGTCTTTGATCCATTTTCTGTTGATTTTTATATAAGGTGTGATGTAGGAATCCTTTATTCTGTATATGGAAGTTCCAGTTTACCCAGCACCAGTTGTTGAAGGGACTATCCTTTCCTAATTTAGTGATCTTTGCCACCTTGTCAAAAATCAGTTGGTCATATATATGAGACTTGATATCTGAGGTTTTAGTTCAATTCCATTGGTCTGTCCTTGTGCCAGTACAATACTATTTTAATTACTCAGACTTTGTAATCAGTTTTAAGATTGGAAAGTCTGAGTCCTCTGACTTCATTCTTTTTCAAGTTGGCTTGGCTATTCATGGCTCCTTACCCTTCCACATAAATTTGAAAATGATTTGCTTTTCTTTTTGTGCAAAGAAGGTTGTTGGAATTTTCACTGGGATTAAGTTGAATCTATGAATGGTTTTGAATAATGACATCTTCACAATATTTCGTCTTTTAATCCATGAACACAGAATGCTCTTCTATTTATTTAGGTCTTCTTTTATTAGTTTTAGCTATGTTTCGTTGTTTTCTGTGTACAAGTCTTTTACATCCTTGGCTAGATTTATTTCTAGATACTTGGTTCTTTAGTTGCTATTGTAAATGGAATTTTTTTCTCGATTCCTTCATTTGATTGTGCATTTCTTATGTATAGAAACACTACTGATTTTTAGGTATTGACATTGTAACTCACTATTTTGCTGAATTTATTTATTAGCTCTGGGAGCTTTATTGTGGGTTCTACCAGATCTTAATTTACTTTTTTAAAAATTTATTTCTCCCCACCCACTCGTTATTTGCATTTCTCTGTCTGTCTTCCTTGTTTCCTTAGGAGGAAATGGGAAGGGACGTGCTTAATCACTTGAGCCACCTCCACTCCCTGCTTTGTTGTATCTTTCATTATGTTTTTCTTGTGTCTCTTGTTGCATCATCTTGTTGTGGCCTGTCCCACCAGCTCTCTGTCTTCTTTAGGAGGCACCAGGATCCAAACCAGGGACTTCTAATGTGGTAGGCAAGAGCCCAATAGTAGGCAAGAGCCCAATAGCTTGAGTCACATCTGCTTCCCTTAATTTACTTTAGTTTTCTATTTCTTCTTTTAGATCCGCTCAGCTTATTTTGAGTTAGTTTCTGCCTTGTGCCAGCATATTCCACAGTTAATGAATGAAGAAGCATCCAGAGTGAGCCCATCTGTTCTACTTAGCATTGATGACAGTGATCCTATTGTGTGTCCAGCTCTCTGGGAAGCTGTACTTTATACACTTACAACTATTGAGGTATGTAAGAGAGGTACAGTTGAGAATTCTGTTTTCTTAAGTTACGTTTTTAGAATCCTTAGATATCATGTGAGGGTCTATGAGATTAAAATATCTAATACTTACTGGAAAAGTTATTTCTTGGAAATAAAAATAGTTTAATCTAGAAATTGGTATAAACCTTAAATTGATTATAAAATGACATGAAATTTTTCTTTTTCTGTTTAGGCAGTAATTAGTCCTTAATCATATGTGGCCCGATTCAGTCACCATATCTGAATCTTATATTTAAGGTTAAATATTGCTGACCCATTTAAAACGCGCTTTCCTGTAAATGTTTTAAGTCAAATTATTTCTAATCGATAGTGTCCCACAAGCATATGGAATATATGATTACTATATGTGTTACATTTCTTAAAATTCCAGATTTTTAGTTTTTAATGGTGGTTAGAAACTGTAGGCTTTTAAAGTAAAATAATTTATTTTTAATTTTGAGAGCCCGTAAGTCTTTTTTCTTAATTGGGAAAAGTATCTTTTACAATTTCTAAGTATTGTTATACTCTTTTCTTTGGCTAGGACTGTTGGCTTCATGTAAATGCAAAAAAAAGTGTGTTTCCCAAGCTGTCTGCTGTGGTTCGTGAAGGTGGTCGGGGTCTGGCTTCTGTTATATATCCTTATCTCCTGCCATTTATCAGCAAACTCCCACAGTCCATTACAGTTCCAAAGTTGGATTTCTTCAAAAATTTCCTCAATTCTCTAGTTGCAGGGTAAGGGATTTAAATTCTTGTTTTTTAAAGCAAAAGGATTTTCTTGTTGCCATAAATGGGTAGGATGGCATCCTAATTATTATCTTATTTAAATTTCCCCAAGTTCTTTGGCTATTCATTTTAAAACTTTCTAAGTTTTCAGAGAAGTACAATTGGAGTTTATTTTTCTTGTCTACCTTCAAAGCTTCAGTGGTGTAGTACACAACAGAAAGTTAGATAAATGTAGTAAGGCCCTTAGGTGGAAATAGGCCATTTTTCTAATGACCCCTTTGTTTTTGTATGTCAGTGAATACTAATGCCCAAATGCAGAAAATGAGCTAATGAAGTTTTTAAAATTTTCACAAAGTTAAATAATATAGCTGTTTGACATTTTGTTGGAATTAATATATACTTAATTTTATTAATGATTTACAAATTTTTTTTTCATATTACTATTTTTATTTGATTAAGTTTTGTTTTACAGATGGATTGGTTCATGAATAGAAAATATCTCTTTTATTTTGCTTTGTGGAAACATTTTTGAAAATGTGCTTCCTTTCACAGTTTCATATTCCATTCAAGCTGTATATAAATTATTTGCTTTTATGTTAGAAAATATGTAAAAACTATATGTCTTATTTTAGTATAATGTCTTTTTAATGACTTTATTTCAGTGACTCTGGGTTGCTTATTTTCTTAATTGAAGAATAAACCACAGTTATTAATTATTTCTTAGACTCTCAACAGAAAGGATCAAAACCAGCTTTTCAGAATGCTCAGCAGTAATAGCTGCCTTTTTTGAATGTTTACGTTTTATAATGCAGCAAAACTTAGGTGAAGAAGAGATTGAAGAAATGCTTGTCAATGATCAGGTATTTATAATGTAAAATTCAGCAGTGCCTTATTGTGTCTTATTGCTGTTTTTATTTAGTATTCTTTGCAAAGATTTCATTTTTATAATTTGCAAATTCAGTAACGAGTATTTCTGAACAGATAAATAAAAATTCTGTACAGTCATTTGCTAATGTAATATAGTGCCTGAGGACTAATCAGTATCTGGATATAATAACCCTGGATCTTCTATAGAGAGATGCAATTAAAGTAGAATTTGGATGATCTTATTTGGGTTTGTCTGTATTAAGTTGAAGTTATACAATAAACGTATTACTTCTAAAATACTCAAGTGCAATAATCCTTTTGTGGATAATCAAACTTGACTTTCAGAACCAATGATAAGAGCAGATTCTGAAATATGATTCCTTACAGTGGGAGATTGAGATTATAGAAGCCCATACCCTGGTTGATGCCACAGATGGTTAACTTTTCTTAACTTTGTAATTTAAGAAAAAGGGCACTGAATTCTGTGGTTTGTAGGTGTCTTTCATATTGGCTTATATATCTTAGATTTTCCTCTAATTAAAGCAAAAAGGCAAAAAAACCCAAAAACCCAAAAACCTGAATAAATTCAGAAGATGTGAAGAAACTGGATAATTTGTTAATGACCAGAAACCTTGGTCCTTTATTTCATTAAAAAAAAAAAAAGCAATTCAAGTGGAACGCAATTAAATCATTAAGTTTTTTGTATGATAATAAAAATGATTTTCAAGTTAACTATTTTTTAGTTCAGGGGAAAATATTCATGTTTTCCAGTTATTAAATAGTAAGAAATGGTTTAGATTTTTTTTTTTAACAAATACCTTTATTTATTCTAATAAATGAACTTTTGTATTTCTTACCTTCTCTTTCAGTTGATCCCTTTTATTGATGCAGTTCTCAAAGACCCAAGATTGCAAGATGGGCAGCTATTTAATCATTTAGCAGAAACTTTAAGTTCCTGGGAAACCAAGGCAGACATGGAGAGAGATGATAAAACAGCTCATAACTTGGAGAAAGTGCTACTAAATTTCTGGGAAGGACTGTCAGAGATCTGTGTTGAGAAAATTAATGAATCAGAAGCTGATGTTAAGTCTGTTTTGAGTGTATCTAGCCTATTACAGGTCCTTCAGAAGCCAAAAAGCTCATTAAAGTCAAATAAAAAAAAAGATTGTAAGGTTAGATTTGCTGATGAGATATCTGAAAGTAATAAAGAAAATGAAAGCTGTTTGTCCTCAGAAGGAGAGAGCAGTGAAGGCTCTGAATTAACGACTGATCCTTATCTCACTCATAATCCTTCAGGCCTTTTATCTCCTTTAAGGAAAAAACCTTTGGAAGACTTAGTCTGTAAACTAGCAAAGATGAGTATTAATTATGTCAATGAACAAAAGTCAGAGCAACATCTAAGGTTTCTTTCTACTCTGCTTAACTCCTTCTCTTCAGGCCAGGTATTTAAAATGCTACTAGGTGATGAAAAAGAGAGTATTGTCAAAGCTAAACCTCTTGAAATAACTAAACTTGCACAAAAAAATCCTGCAGTGCAGTTTTTATACCAGAAGCTACTAGGTTGGCTAAATGATGATCAAAGAAAGGATGCTGGTTTCCTGGTGGACATTTTGTACAGTGCGCTTCATTGCTGTGATGATAATGTGGAAAGAAAAGATGTCTTGGATCATTTAACTGAGGTATGGTATATCTTTTAAAACTAGAATGGTTTGTACTGACACAGCTATTTTAATAATAGATGAGTAGGCTGAGACCTTCATGGGGGTAATTTTTGGGTGTTCTTGACTAAGATGTCAATTTAAAGGTAAGTAGTATATTCTTGCTTGTGATTTGGGAAGTGTTTGAGAGTGCTGGGTAGATAGTCAATAAGTATATTAAGATGACAGAAGCTTGGTAATGAAAGAGTTCTTTTATCCATACTTTTTAAGTGTAGTACCTAGCTAAAAAAATAGTTTTCTTTTGGTTACATGGTGACTTCAGTTACTTTTTAGAAGTCTTGCTCTTCCTTCTAGCAGATTATATCTCTTTTTCCTCTTTCAGGTGGATCTGAAATGGAATTCTCTTCTTCAGATTATTGAAAAGGTATCTTAGGAATTTAATTTTATTTTTTTCTTTATTTATAGATATAGATAATTTAAAATTCCAGTCATAATCACACAATAACCTACTTGTCAGTTGTCTACATTAGACAACTTTCTTATTGTAACTTCTGATAATTTGCAAAGACATTTGGCATTTGCCAAATACTGGGTGTTCTGTTCCTTCCCTAGCAGATAACATATAGAAAGTTAAACATTTTAAACTGAGGTCACAGGTTTCTACTCTTATCCTACCTTTGGCTAGAGTACTTTATTAAGTTTGCTCTACTCTGCAATACTTTGCAGGCAGATTAGAATCTTCTGGCCTTTGTATAATTACCAATTGACCAAATAAGAAGATTAGTGATAAGAATAATGAAAAATCAAGACAATTTAGATATTTTAAAAATGGTTTTAGAGTTCTTAATGAAGATTTAAATGATATCACTAACACCTTTTTAACTGTAGAAATATTATGACTAGCTACCTAAATTTCTTCCTTTTAGCATTTTTAATTATTTTTATGTTTTACATAGTAAGATAACTTTTTAATTTACAAATTTATTTTTACAAAATAAATACATAATACTAATTTGTTAATTTTTAATGAGCAATATAACTATCAGGCATACCATTTGTATTAGTTTATCTAGTGCCTTCTCCCCCTGTTGGCAAGCCACATGAAAAGTCATATTATCAGAAGGCTGCTTGGTAAGCCTGGAATCAGATCAAGGGTAATTAATAATTCGAGAAGAGTAGACTGATGTTTCCATCTCCAACTTCTGAATATACTTGTCAGGTGGTCCAGATATTCTCATCTACTTGAAAAGAATATCTTCTTCCTGGGTGGTGTTTGGCATTTCGCAGCTAGTGTTTTTATCCTTCCATGACAAATTATTCTCCCCGTCCTTTTACAGCTAAACATTCTTTCTTTAGGTATGTTAATACATTGCGAAGTTGAACTTCATGTTATGCTAACATGAGAAATACTGTTTTCAGTTTATTTTCTCTACCAGGGTTCTATGGAATAGGTTGGTTTGCATTTGCTCAGCCATATTAGAGAATAAGCCAGTATTATAACCATCTAAACTGTAAAGTAGTTTTTCTGTTGTTTTTTTTTTTTTAATGCAAGCTAATAGTTTATGAGCAGAGTCTTAAAGTCAGCTTTTTAAAAACAAAGCTTAATTTTTGAACCAGAAAAAGACCTTAGACATTTTCTTGGCTAAGTTTTTCATTTTTCAAGTTAGAAAATAGGCCCAGGTTGGTTAAGATACCTGACCAAGGTCACAGCCTAGATTAGTGGTAAAGCTTGGCTTTAAATATAAGCTCTGGTTACCTACAATTTTTAAAAATAAAGTTGAGTAATTTTTCAGGCACTAGCCAATCCTTGCTTGGATTTTTTTTTTTCCAGATTGCTTTGAAATGAACCAAGTTGCAAATTCCTTTCTTCTCATCCCTTAAAACAAAAGAAGCTCTGGAATATGGATCAGCATGCTTTTGAGGGCGGATTTACAGTTTTTTTTTTCCCCTTGCTTTCTCACCTCATGAAAATAAACCAGTTGCAGTCAGATATCTGGCCCCATTAACTTTATTTCAGAGAATTTAAGGAAATAATAATGTCCATTGTTCATGTTGAAGTAACTTATCATTATTATACCTTAATTTTTCTTTAGTTTTACCAAAGTTAATGAACAAAAATGCTCTATAGAGTATTTATAAATCTCTCTTCAAAGTTCATCCATTCATTATTTATTGAGCATACCTGCAGTGTCGATAGCAGGTATCAAAAAAGTTTAAGATAATCTCTGCCCTCAAGGAACTTACAGTCTCACTGGAAAGGCAAGACATACACAGATGAAACATTTAAATAATAACATAATCCAGTAAGTGCTTTAGAAATTTAGAAGAAAGCAGCAGTTAGTGTGGGCTAGAGTGGATGGGGAGACTTCATGAAAAAGGTGGGATTTATACTGATTTTCGAAGAATGGATGGGATTTTGATAAGTAAAGAGGAGGGGAAGTATTTGTGGTAGCAAAGATAGCATGAGCAAAGCATGGAATTGGATATAAGCAAGGCTTCCAGGGGACAGGAATAATACCAGTCCTATAATTTGAGGAGGAGGAAGAGTGGAGGATAGTGTTTGGGGGGCCATGGTGGTGATGTGAGATAATATGGCACAAATAAAATAATAATATTTAAGTAAAATAATAAACGTTTGGTCTTGTCCCTGATGTTTGCTTTAATTTTATGGTTTTAGGCATGTTATAGTCCGGAAAAACATGCTTTAGTGACTCTTTGGCTAAAAGGAGATATCCTTGGAGAGAAATTGGTATCCTTGGCAGATCACCTATGTAATAAGGTCTTGGAATCCACAGTATCTTCAGAATCTTATTACTCAGAAAAATGGACACTTCTAAGTTTGGTATTATCCCAACACATTAACAATGGTAGGCAAAAATATGGCTTTTGTTTTCTAGTAGGGGATAATCCTGTTTACCTTTGGGGGGATACTATAATAAGACTTAGTCAATTTAGATATCTTAATTTTGTAAGCACCATAAATGTTTATTAATTTTTGTAGCATGACTTGGAAGACATTTAATATTTTAAATTCTGTATTCTAGCAAAGTTGCTCACTCTCATTTTATAGAGCTTTGTTGTTTTTTACTTAATTTAAAACCGGAGACTTTTATGTGTGAGAGAACAGACTCATTTGTTGATATGATTTTCTTTTGTCTGTTACATTAACACCTTTTTTTCTATTTTCTTTTATTTTTAGTACATGGAAAACCCAAATACTTAACCCTATTAGTTAGGTATTCAAAAATACACTATTAGTATTTTTTTACTTTTTGTCTGTTTGAACTTTTTTTCTCTAGGTTACTTGATTAGAGAAGTATATGTTGAAAGAATCATTGTTAAACTTCATGAAACTTTATCCAAAACAAAGAAATTGTCAGAAGCGGAAAATAATGAGTCATCAGTGTCTTTTATCTGTGATGTGGCCTATAACTATTTCAGCTCAGCAAAAGGATGCTTGCTAATGCCATCATCTGAAGATTTGTTATTAACTCTCTTTCAGTTGTGTGCTCAGAGCAAAGAAAAAACACATTTGCCAGGTAATAGTCTACTGCTCAAATATTTTCTTGGGAAACTCCAGCTTTGACCTTCATAGTGTAAGTGCCCAGGCTTTATCTGTTGAATCATAATTTGTTTGAAAGTTTAAAGCATTTTAGAAAGGACTACAAATCCTATACACTTTCTGCGTTAGAAATCAATTTAAAGATGTATGTAGACATTATGTCTAAAATTTTTAGTTGATGTCAAGGTCATAATTTTGGAAGGTGCCAAGATAGTAGAGTTGGAATCTTAGCCCCTCCACTTAGAGCTGTGGCAAATTGTTGAATTTGATGCTTCAGTTTCTTCATTCATAGAAAAGGCATAATATATATGTTTTTCTCTTGACTTGTTAAAAACATTAAATCTTGGTAAATCTCAGTGAAATTGAGATTGCCTTTTTAAGGACTATGTTCAATTAATTCATAATTATTTATGAAATAATAGGAAAAAAGTATTAATAGTGAATTGTCCCCCCTCACCCCTTTAATGCTAACTCCATTTGGAAAAGATAATTTTTCACATCTCCAAAAGGACAGCTCTTTTGTAAATAAGCTCAGAGCAGAAAGAAACTACCTTTTAAAATCTTGTGGTATAAGCCAGCTTATCTTGTTGCATATTATGACACAGTTACTTTGTTTGGGCAATTGAAATATTAACTTTTTGTTTTCTTTTTTAAATGGTATCTTACAAATCTCAGAACTACAATGACTTCTTTCAGACATTTTGTACTGAATAGATTTAATTTGTTGGAATTACAAATTCCTGTTAACATCTTGATTTTAGACTTTCTTATCTGTAAAATGAAAAACACTTGGCTCTCTGGTGTAAATTTATTGGTCCATCAAATTGACAATGCATATAAACAGAGTACCTTCCTACGTTTGTCTGCTCTGTGGCTCAAGAACCAAGTTCGGTCTTCATCTTTGGATATCAAAAGGTAACCTTTTCTTGTACTCAGTTGTGTAATGTCTCTTTTATACTTGATCATTGTCCTTAAGTAATATTTCATGATTTGTATGAGTGCTTATGAAAAGTGATTGTTATGTAAGAAATTTAGGATTCCAAGAGAAGATCAAAATAGCCATATTTTTCCAAAAGGATTTTATTTTAATGATCATCCATTTAAACTATCCCTTAATTGAAGAATGATTTGTGGTAACACACCCTGCTGGACTGCTAATTTGTGGTCAGTGATGTGATGATGATGCTATCCTCTGTCATAAGCTCGTATGGATTGCAGCCATGAGCTCTCTGGCCACCACACATAGTGCTTGTTCTTGGTAATTTTATTTTTGGGGATCAGGTATTCACTTTTTAAGACATTGAATAGCAATGTATTTCACATCTCATATCTAAATCGCTATAAAAAAAGGTAAAATTGAGAATGCATTAGAAGCCATTGGTGTTAGATCAAATCTTTTGATCATCATGCTCTTTTCTTGGAGTGAGGTAACTATATCCAGAAATATCTGATCTGAAATAATTCAGTTCCTCTTCATTCTGAGAGAGAAGCAACTTTGGGTTTCAAATCATAAATGTTGGCTTAAGCTCTAGTTTTACTATGTTTGTGGGGGAAGTGGAGTCACTTACTTCCATTTTTACCTGTCTTTTTGTTTAGGTGGGCTGTTATCTGCCATAAGGTATTTAGTGTGTGCTAGGGTTCTCATTAGTCATAGTAAAACTACAGCAGTAAGTTCTTTGCATTATTTTCAGTCTTCAAGTCCTCTTGTCTACTGTTGATGATTTACTGAATACATTTATAGAGCGTGAAGATACTTATCTTCTGGAAGTTTATGTTGAAAGTGTAATGCCAAACAACAGTGAATGGGAAGAGATGAGACACTCTCTTCCTATGGAGGTATGTTTGAGATTGGAGAGTACATAGCTCATTCTAAAGTTTGTGCTCATGCAAGTATGAATATTTTTTATTTTATTCTGGGGAAGAAAAAAGTAAATGAAATGAGAGTAGAGTCTAACTTTGCCTTTACATTCCTGGTCATTCATATATTGGTTTTGCTATTTGCAGAACACTATTAGACATTGGCAAGATCCATGGTAAAAAAGGATCCGTGGTACAAAGATGAATAAGACATAGATCTGTCCTTAAGAAATCTTAAAGAAATACACATTTTGATAATTACCTGTAGTGAAAAACCAAACTGCTAGGTTTCTGTGGTTTTACTAATAAACTAGATACTTTAATAGAATAACTTTATTTTTGTTCCCAGCATGAGTAGTGTATATAGTAAATAATTTAGACTGTCTAATGATGTGTAATATGTAATGTCTTCTTTTTTAGTGGTTGCATAGACCTCTTTTAGAAGGAAGATTGAGTTTGAATTATGAGTGCTTTAAAGGAGATTTAAAGGAACAAGATACAAAGAAACTTCCCAGCCATTTGTGTACTTCAGCATTGTTGAGCAAAATGATGTTAGTTGCACTGAAAAAGGAAATAGTTTTAGAAAATAATGAGCTAGAGAAAATAAGTAAGTATATATGAACATTCATATATAATATATAATATGTAAGTAAGCATAATTTTGAAGTAATTTTTGTCACACTACAGTTTTTAAATCTTCAAATAATTCAGGAATCTTCAGCTTTCCTGTAATTACCTGAGAGATGGGAAATTTGAGGTCACTTAAGTGATGAATGTTAAATTGCAGATGGAAACATTGAAATCTTAAAATTCTGGTTAGCTGTAGAGCATAATTTGGCCTAAGATCAGTTAATTAAGGTGGAACCATGTCAGTATAAGCAGGTTGTATGGCACATACACTAAAGAAAATTGATCGAGTGAGGCTCCAGAGTTTGATCAAGGTTTCTGAATTATCAATTGATTTTTAACCACTATACCTTTATATAGTGGTGGGTATAAGGCTGCAATTTTTTTCCTGGTAAATATAGAGATTATAATGTTGAAATCAAAAGAGGATTTAGGCTTTCAGAAAATTTCCCCTGTTCTAGGAAAGGCTTAGAGTTGTAGGTAGTGGTGTAACTTTTACAAGGTGTTATTAAAAGTAGACAAGTTGCATAAATCCTGTGTCACTGTTGTTTTTAAGTCATCAGCTCTAACAGGGTCATTGGTAGGGAAGAATATATGTCCTGTGGAAGAAAGTAAGGCTAAAACACTGAAACTCCTCTTTTGGTCAGCCAGTTTCACATTCAGTAAAGAGCAGGAGACAAGCTCGCAGAGTGAATCTCTCCAGACACAAAAATGGAAATTAAAGTTTCTGTAATTAATTCATTACTGTTAATTGCATTACTAATTACAAACTGACAACATTATTTATTTACTCTTCTTATCCATCCTACAAATCAGATATATTATTGTCTTTGTTATCTTTTTTTTTTAAAGATTTATTTACTTATTTCTCTCCCCTTCCCCCCCTTCCCCCGCCCCAGTTGTCTGTTCTCTTTGTCTAATCACTTCGTGTTCTTCTTTGTCCGCTTCTGTTGTTGTCAGTGGCACGGGAATGTGTGTTTCTTTTTGTTGCGTCATTTTGTTGTGTCAGCTCTCCGTGTGTGCCGCGCCATTTCTGGGCAGGCTGCACTTTCTCTTGCACTGGGCGGCTCTCCTTACGGGGCGTACTCCTTGTGCGTGGGGCTCCCCTACGCGGGGACACCCCTGCTTGGCAGGGCACTACTTGCAGGCATCAGCACTGCGCGTGGGCCAGCTGCACCACGGGTCAAGGAGGCCTGGGGTTTGAACCGTGGACCTCCCATGTGGTAGACAGACGCCCTAACCACTGGGCCAAGTCCACTTCCCTGTTACCTTAACTTGGTCAAAGTTGCTTGGTTTGTAAGAGATAGGATTAGATTTTGAACCAAATGCAATAAATGTGCCAGAATGATGAAAGAGGTTGTTGATGTGGGAGGAGTGAGGGTGGGATGGGGTGTGGGGTATATGGGAATCTCTTATATTTTTTAATGTAACATTTTTTGTGATCTATGTATCTTTAAAAAAAAAGAATGAAAAAACTGGAAAAAAAACAACCCATACTTAACTTTATAAAAGGGTATTGTGACTACTTCTGTCTTAAAAACTTGTATATTCCAGTTTTGTGATAGAAACTTAGTCATTTAATTTTCACAACAGTCCTATAAGTAGGTTATAGCATCTTAGTTGATACCTGTGTGTCTGGCAACAATAGAATGCAGATTTGAATCGACCCCATTTCACCAAGGCCCATGCTGTTTTTACTGTATCATGTTGTTTCCCATTTCCTGCCACATTTAGATGAGTTGCTTATTTCAGATCTTGAGTCCTTTAGTTGTTTATCTTATACAAACCTACACCAGTTGTGGCAGAAATAATAGGAAGATTCTCCTAGTATCGTCAGTAACTTAGGTACCTGTCACATTCTTCACTAGTCAGTAAAAGGATCAGGTAAGATTGGGAGAAGGTAGTATTTTGTATGAGACAAATATTCTCAGTTTTCATTACCATTGAACAACTCAAGGCTGGTTTGAAAATCAGTTCATAGATTTTTTGAGATGAGTGGGGGATAGCAGTGTTAGAAATTGGGGAAATGATTAAAGGGTTTGTTCACAAATACACCTGATAATCTGGTGCTATTCATTCTATTAGTTGCAGAATTGCTTTATTCACTGCAGTGGTGTGAAGAATTAGACAATACTCCTATTTTTCTAACTGGATTTAGTGAAATGCTACAGAAAATGAGTATTACATATGATAATTTATGTGTACTTAGTGATACTTCTGTCTTCTTGCAGCTGTTATTTAATAGGTAAGAATCCCTTTCAATTTTTTTTTTTTGAGTATTTTACTTGTTTATGGCCTTGTCTCCTGTAAAATATAAGCACAGTCCTATGCTAAACTTTCACTCAAAAAGTCAATCTAAATTCATTTTTATTTTTTAGTGATAGACACTTGATTTACTCTTCAGGGGAGATTTTGGGCTTTGCTTATCTTATTGAATCCAGAAATATATTCAAGGGACAAATGAAGATGAAAGAAACAGAAACCTGTAGAAGTTGTTTTAATTTGTTACCTGTAACCTATCCTCATACTACTTTCAAATTGCACCTTTTACCTTACATGTTGTTACTGATGCGTCTTAATATAAAAAATGACAAAACCTACTCCCCTGGATGAAAAAGTATAGGTTTATAATCAGAGTCCTTATGAAGAGTTTAGCAGTTAGCTTGTTGAAATTACTGTGTTGAACTGCTTACTTTTTAAGAGTTTGTCACTTGCCTGTACAATTTTGACCATGCTTTGTAGTATCAGAGGACCTAGGCTAAACATGTCCTACCCCCACATACCTGAACTCTCAAAATTTCAGTGGATATTAGTGCCTTCTTGATTCTTCAACTTCACTTAGCCTAGATGTCTTTTTTCTCAACCTCAGCTAGCATAAGTGTCTTCTGAGAGATTTTCTTTTTCCCATTTGTAGCTACTAGTCCTCAAGCCCAGTCCATATGATCATCTCTCTTATTAGGAATTGCCTTGGAATGAGAGGTCAGCACCATTTGTGAAGGACTGTCTAAAACCTAAACTCCTAATCTTTGGGTAATGGCAGGTGCTTTGTTGGAAAAGTCTAGGGTGAATTATGCCCTGACAAGGTGATATTTTTAATTTTGTAAAAGGGTGACCAGTGTTCAGAAATTTTGTTAAGTTCACTTTTAAAAGGGAATATATTATTTTGTTTTGTTTTGTTTTCCTTTTCAGATCGAGGGAAAATGGTGCACTTTGGTCTCTTATTATCGCTAAGTTGATCCTTTCTCGAAGCATTTCATCTGATGAAGTCAAACGACATTATAAGAGACAAGAAGGGTATTTCTATTTAAAATGTTTTTACTTTGTAGATTTTTAAAATTGTGCACTCTGGCAACCCCTGACTGAAGAACAATCACTAATGAATCAAGAAAACAAGGTTTAGGAAATGAGAAAGTTAAATTGAAGGAAATGAGGACAAAATTAGAAAATGAGAAAGACTTGAAAGCGATTTATTTTAAGTTAGAGATAACTTTTTAAAAATAAGTATTTTTAACATTTGTTGTAGAATTTTGTAAACAGCATTTCATGAGCGTATTTTCTTTTCCCTGAAAACTTTTCTGGTAGAAGTTTCTCTTTCCCCCTTCCTAATACCCCACCTTCATTGCTTCATTTGCTGTATGGAAGTGGTAAGGAAAGTTACTTTTTCTTCTTTTCTCTTCAATAAGGATCATCTTATCTATTGAATTCTATGAATATTCATAAACGAAGTAGTAGATTGTGAGAATGGACATGCTAGTGAAGTCAAGCAATCAAATTAAATAGTTAACTGCATTTTACAAAGAGGCATTTTGAATTTACTTATTTATCCAGAAAAACTGAATGTTATGTATATTTTCTGGTAGAGTAGCATCTAAGCTATATTTAAAAATTTTTATTTTAATTGTTTATCATTCATATATGAACATATATAAACAAGTGTATAGTTAAAGTTCTGAACTTACAGAATAAACATGCATAATATCATACAGGGGTCCCATACATCACCCTACCACCAACACCTTACATTGTTGTGAAACATTTGTTACAAACTGTGCAAGAGTACTATCAAAATATTACTAACTATAGTCCATATCCTTCATTCTAAACTAAATTTTGGTTTTTTAAATTTGTTTTTAGTTTGTACCTTCTTCTTTTGAAGTAATTGTAGATTCATATGCAGTGGTAAGAAATAATACAGAAAGACCTGTATATCTTTCCTTCATTTTACCCCAGTGGTACCATTTTACTTAACTGTAATATGGTATCACAACCAGGAAGTTGACATTAGTATATCCCTTGACCTTATTCAAATCTCATCAGTTTTACGTGTGCTCATTTGTGTGTGTGTATATCTAGTATATTTAGTTATATGCAGTTTCATCTCATGTGTTGATCTGTATGACAACCAGCACAGTCAAGATAGAGTCAAGGACAGGTTCACCACAAGGATCCTTTGTGCTACCCTTTATAGCCATAGCCATCTCACTTCTTCCCACTCTACCTAATCCCTGGCAACCAATAATCTGTTCTCCATCTCTATAATTGTTATTTTAAGGATCTTATATAAATGGAGTATTATGTACAGAAATGGTTATATATATAAAACATAACCTTTTGGTATTGACTTTCACTCAGTGTAATTTTTTTACACTTTTTAAATTAAAGTTAATAGATCACAAAGAACATTACATTAAAAAACATAAAAAAAATAAAAAATATGAGGTTCCCATATACCCCACTCCCCACCCCCGCACCCCATCATTTTTATAAATTGTATTTTTTTGAAGATACATACATCACAAAAAATAATGTTCCATTAAAAAATTTAAGAGGTTCCCATATATCCCCCACCCCCCCACCCCAATCCTCCCACACCTCCTCCCAACAACCTCCTCCATCATTGTGGCACACTCATTGCACTCAGTGAACACTTTTTGGAGCAGTGCTGCACTACATAGATAATAATTTACCCAGTAGTTCACACTCTCCCCCAGTACATTCAGTGGGTTATGGCAGGATCTATAAAGTCCAGCATCTGACCCTGCAATATCATTTAAGACAACTCAGAGTCCCAAAATGCCCCCACATCACATCTCTTCTTCCCTCTGTTAATTTTTCTGATTATAAAAGTAATGTGGTCTTTCTAGAAAACTTAATGGAATTAACTAAAGAACTATTAGAACTAATTACTAATGAGATCAATATACACTTGACATACAGATGTCAAAATAAATCAGTAGTAATCAATTAAAAATGGTATGGGAAAAAAGAGTTTCCGTTCACAGTGATAACTATTAAGTACCTAGAAATAAATTCGACAAAATTAGAAGCTAATAAAAGGTAACAAAAGAAGATAAGATAAAATGTAAGGATGATTATGTCAGTCTTTTAAGTTCAGTGCAGTGGTAGTCAGAATTTTAGCTACTGTTTAGAAAATCTTCTTTAACTGATTCTAAAAAGTATGCATTTGAAGAGAAATAGCTAGGAAATATTTGCTAAGGAAAATGAAAGAGACTTGCCCTATCAAATATAAAATTTACTATTAAGTTACTATAAACACTATGAAGTTGGTGTGTAGACAAATTAGTGGTTCAAAATATAGGGTATTGAAACTAGTCCACACTTATATATGTGAATTTAGTTTTTGATACAGGTGGAGTTACAAATCATTGAGGTCAGTCAGTAATAAATGATGATGTGAAAATTGGATGTATTTGAAAAAAAATATTCTTCTGTTACATTATACATAAACAGTAAAGTACAATTAAGAGCCAAATGTGAAGCACAGATCTATGAAAACATTAAAGGAAAATAAGGGACTGTATAATCATGAGTGTCTCTTACTAAAGCAAGATACGAACCCCAGAAAACGCAAAGAGATAGATATTTGATTTTGTAAAAGTGAAAACTTCTGTATGACAAAAACAATAAAAAAGGCGAGAATCAAATGACAAAATGGAAGAAATATCCAAATAGAAAAATGTGTCAAGAATATAAACAGGCAATTCATAGATGAAATGGTCAGAGGATATGAAAGGGTATTTCTGTTATGAAATGTGAAATATGAATGGGTTTTCCAAAACTAATAATAACAGAAGTACAAATTAAAACAAGCACTATTTTTCCACTATGTTGCCAGGAATTAAAAAGATTCATAAAGTGTACAGTGAAACTGGCATAATTGTTCAGTTTTGGTGAAAGTGTAAATTGATTACACTTTTTCGGAAAGACTTTGAAATCACCAAAATATAATAGTTTCAAATCCTTTGATTTAGCAATTCCACTTCTAGAAATTCAGCCTGAAAAGGTATTTGTACATATGCAGAATGATCTCTTTAAGGACATTAATTGCAGCATTATTAAGAGCAAACTTGTTGAAAAAACCTAAGTGTCCACTAATTAGGTTAATTTAGCTAATTAGGGAATTATATATCTGTACTATGAATTGTTATGTAGGGTTTTTTTTTTTTTGGTAGCTTTAAAATGGAATGATACATATATGCATCTATATGTTTTGACTTGGAAAGATCTACAAAGTATTTTATTAGGTGGGAAAAAATACAGCAATATGGATTAGTGTGATGCCATCCATCTATGTAAATATAACCCAAGTATACATATGTACCTATGCAAACATCAATGCATGGAAAGCACAACAGTACTGTTTAAACTGAATCATTTGACTCTTAAAGATAGCATGATAGGATATTATGTGATTTAAAAAAGCATACATGGAGGCAAAGTATATTGCTCATTTTAGAAATTAGAAACATACGGAAAAAAGAAAGAAGCAGGGGGAAAGTTACCTGCAATTTCATCATCCAGAAACAGTGATTGTTAATCTATTGTTATGATTCCTTTTATTTTTTTTCTATGTAGGTATTTACATAGTGGAATTTATGTCTTTTGAGCAGTCTGAGTAAGAGGAGTTTTAAAAAATAACTGCATATTTAGAATAAATATATTTCATATTTTTTCTTTAAACAGTTTTTTCCCACTAACAGAAGGTAATTTGCATACCATTCAAAGTCTCTGTCCATTTTTGTCAAAAGAAGAAAAGAAAGACTTAATTGCTCAGTGTGTACCTGCACTTTTGACCTGGACTAAGAAAGATCTTCGCAGTATTGATGGTTGGTTGCTTTATAATAAGTAACTTAATTAATTTAATTACTCATTTGGATGAAAGAAATATTTCTTAATATCTAAAGTCAACTCTAGTGGAGAAGGGTTGAATTATAGCTGATTTGTTCCTAGTTACACTTTTGTTACATAACAAGTTGACAGTCGTGAAGGTGAGTATCATTGGAGAGTGTTTGCAATATAGAAATGATATAACTTTAGGGGAAAATTTACACCTACAAATATCCTCTAATCATTTCTTTCCCATGCAGAGCTTTTTTAGCTAAGCCTATTTCTGTCTAGTAAACCAACGATGGAGCAACTAAAGAGGGACTATAGCTTTTGTGATATTTGAAACCTCTTTAACAGTCTGTACTTTCTACTAGTTCATTTATTAATTTAGTAACCACTTTTTTTTTCTGTTTACAAGTTTATTTCTGAGTTGCAAAGTTTATTTCCCATTCCCCATACTTTAAGAATTTCCTATATTCTCCCGTTCAGTCTTGGCTGCCACAACCAGACAGAAAGTGCAAGGACCTTCTTTTTCTTGCGTCTGTAGTAGAAACCATAGCAGCAGACATTAATTGCTCCAAGTTTGTCAGAGATGCATTTAGTAACCACTTTTTGAGCACCTGCCAGGTGGCACTTCCTGTACAAATCTGCTATAGAAGATACAATAAAATTATGTCGTGTGTTGACTCACGTATGTACTATGTATGGAATTAGCATAAAGGAAGGAGTTTTCACTCTGCTTTGGAGTGTGAAGGAGGTTTCATAAAGAATAATTCTTTAACTGGGTCTCGAAGGGTAAATAGGTTTCCATGTGGATAGAGTTGCATTTGGGCACACAGAAACATACAAGGTGCAAATAGTTTGTTTGGCTGGCATTTAAGGTAGAAGGTTGGGGACAGAAGCTGTTGGGGTGTACCAGTGGTGGATTTTGAGGCATGTAGGGAACATCATGAAGACCTCATTTTGCAGGTTGAGTGTGAACTTTAAGCTGTAGGCAGTAAGGAGCCATTTTCTCAAATGAAGGAGGAAGGTAGTAGGATAATCACATTTATATTTAGAAGGATTATTTCAAAGGCCATGTGAAGGGTATATATTAGAAAGGACAAATTGGGGGTAGGGAGATCAGATAAAGAGCTGTTGGAACAGTCTATGTGAGATAAAGAGAGTTAAATTAAGGCATAGATCGAAGAGAGGGAATGGGAATTAAAGAGATTAAGGAAATAGAATTGACAGGGCTTTATGATTCTATTTCTGGATTGGGTAATGGTAGTACCCGTGTACTGTATAATGGAGATTATACAGAGGGTTACTGTAACAGATATTAGATTAAGATGGTAAATATAAGTAAATATTCTTATGGAAATTTGCAATAAGCTATAGGCTGTACTAATTGTGTAGAGATAATGTTTTCAAAGTCTACAGTATCTTTGTTGTAGAGCTTGTCCAGGAAGAGTGAAAATTACAGCAAGGGAAAAGCAGCATTCAGATTTAAGAGCTATGTGGAAGGAAGGAAACTTGAGAAGAAGGGGTTAAAGAAATAGGAGGAAAGAGAGAGAGAGAAAAAGTTATATTTAACACATCTATCACCTGTGTTACGTGCCACAGAAGGTCAAATAACAACATAAGGGACTGAAAATTATCCATTGGGTTTGGCATTGTTGGAATAAATAGTGGTGGCAAGGGGAGGCAGCTAGTTTGTGCTTCTAAATGTTTGGCTGAAAGGGATGTAGAAAAGATGAAACTTGGAGAGAACTACAAGGTCAAATTAGAGTCTTTGTATGTTGAGAAGAAGCAGCAGCCAGGGAGGGACTGAGGATAGTAGAGACAGGCAGTAAAGATGAAGAAAGTTCCCACTGAGAAGGTGAGAGGGAGGGCAAAGAAGATGGGATTTAGAGCACCTTTAGAAAAAAATTACCTTAAATAGGAGGAGGGAGTTTCCTCTGAAACAGCTTTAAAGATGGATACATACATATATGTGGAGGAGATTGGGGAGTTTAGGTGTTCCCAGATAATGAGCTTCATTTCCACTTTGAAAGAGGCTAGGTCATTTAATAGTGGAATCTGGACTGTGGGTTTTAAGAAGGTAAAAGTCTGAAACAGTGGAAAAAGAATTGATAAATGACACGGAAGGCCTAGCCACTGTTAGAGATGATAACGTTTTGTGGCATTATGCTTCACTGTTAAGTTTGCCTACAGAGATAGACTGCAGGATTAAGTTGCAGTTTAGGGTTCCAGAGTGGGGATTGATCTGAACTGACTATGCATGGAGGAGAGGAGAGCCTAATGAGCATGTAGTTGATTTCTCTAGTGTAGGTTTTAACCAAAAGATGGCAGAGAAGGAGAAAGGGGCAAGAGACGGGGCTGTGGCATCACACAACTCCACAAGGTGATGTTCACACAGACTAGGATGTACACAGCTGCTAGAAGGCCAATAGGAGGAAGCCCCAAAGGGGGACAAAATGTTTTTAAAATTTGACAACCAACTTTGACCTTACAGCCAAAGAAGTGAAACAGTTAGCTAAACAAATACTGTTTAGTTGTTAGAAAATCAATGGTTTCTATTACACCTGAGTCCCTCTTCTATTTTGCAATGAGGATTATTTTTCTTTTAAAAAATTCTTTTACTTCTTTTTTGGTTCCCTTTTGCATACAGGATAAAATCCAAAGTCCTTAGTTTGGTGTTTAAGACATTTTTACAATCCTATCATAACTGATTTCTCCAGTTTTATCTTCTGTCTCTTCCACCCTGTACCCTGGCCATACTAAGTTCTTAGGATTTTTGAACATACCTTTTTACAGTTTTGTGCCTTGGCACTTCCCAGAGTGTCCTTTGCTAGTCTTGCAGTCTCTTGCTTATCTTACCATAAATCCCAGTTCAAATGCAAACTTCGGGAAATCTTTCCTGACTCACCTAGATGGAGATAGTTGCTTCCTGTTCTGGACTTCTGGACTTCAGTCTATATCCATGTTGTATTCTAATTTATTTTCACGTCTGCCAATACTGAAAGACAGGTGCCTTCAGGTCAGACTGGATTTTATTCATCTTTCTCTCCCCAGAGTCTAACTGGGGTACTTGATATTCATTCATTTGTTCATATTCTTCATTTGGTCAGTCAGTATTCTATCTCTATATCTCAGGCCTTGTGCTAGGAGAATACTCTGATGAATATAACATCCCTACCCTCATGGAGCTTACTTTCTAGTTGAGATAATTAATAAACAAATAAAAGTGATTTTACATTGTAATTAGTGCCTTAAAAGCAATAAACAAGTGGCATAAAATTCAAAACTTAAATTCAGTAAACAAGTGGGGAAGGCCATGTTATGAGAGGAGATAATATATAAGCTGAGAGTTGAAGGATGTAAAGGAACCATACATTTTTAAGAGTGGAGGCCCCAATAAGAGCTTACCAGACATAGCTTATTCCAGAAGTTTATTTGCAAGGTGGGTCTGCTGAGTAAGTTGAATACTTAAGAAACAAAGACAAAAAACATAGGTTAGTATAAACACAATATCATTCATTTTTCAAAAAAAAAAAAAAAAGTTCCCTATTCTGTGCTAGGTGCTAGGTATGCATGCAGGGTTTCTACGCTGTGGAATTTACAGGCTTGTTTATTGACTTTCATATCAGCCCCTTTTAGGGTTCCTTTTGGGGTACTTCTAAGAAAGTTTTTGATCTCTAAGTTAAAAGTACTATTCTTTTTTAAAGTAGCAATATAGTTAAAGAAAAATTGAGTTCATAATTTATGCTTTGAATTTTACTTTAGGAGGTTTTGGATATCTTGCTATTTTCAATTCTTGTCTGCAAACCAGAAGCATTGATGATGGAGAGCTATTGCATGGTATATTAAAAATGATAATATCCTGGAAGAAAGAGCATGAAGATATTTTTCTTTTCAGTTGGTAGGTGAGACTTTATACTTTTTTTTTTTTTTTTGCTGTTAAAAAAACTTTCTTGCTTTTGTTTTCCCTATATACAAAGCGACCCAATTTGTGTATCCTGCATTCACAGTTTTATAGAATAATGTCATGGTAGATATCTAAGTCAGTCATTTATAAGTTTTAAAGTAGAATCTTTTAAATTGAATATCAATGTAATTTTTTCATGCTTTCTGCTCCTTTTTTTGTTATTTTGCTTTTGTTTTTATCATAGTAATCTGTCAGAAGCAAGTTCAGAGATACTGGGTATAAATATAGAAATAATCCGCTTCCTGTCACTATTTCTGAAATATGGCTCAGCTCCTTTGGCAGAGAGTGAATGGGACTTCATCATGTGTTCCATGTTGGCATGGCTGGAGGTAAATTAACCTCTTGGGTCTTTGTACATACCTGTGCATCAGAACTATTTAGTAATCCTATTCTGTTCTTAAGTGATAGTTATATGTACCTGGATCCTTTGAAAACACATAAAACCATGTTCTCCTCATCAGATAATATTTGACCAAGCAGTGGAATGATAGGTTTAATGACTGTCAGCATCATTCCTCCTAACTGCTATTAAAATGTTTTCTCCGTTAGCTTGTTTTAGTATACTTCGAGCACAATCCTTTGAGGTTTTAGCTTATCGTTGGGTGACAAATTTAAAAAAAGATTCTTTCTTGGTTCTAATTAAATTATTCCTAAAACTGACTGCAGTATTGCCAGAATAATATGTTAATGATAAACAGATTCAGAAATTTTCTTTTTGTAATCCAAAGCAACTAGATGTGTAATACATTTGGGCTCTAAGGCAGTATGTTAGTCAGGATTTGAATTGGTTTGAATGTCTGCCTTGCCTTCTATAAGCTTTGAGACTTAGGGTTTTAAATTTAACCTATTTGAGCCTCAGTTTCCTTATTTTAAAATGAACTTAATGCCCAACTGAGAGTATTAGAAATGTGTTCTAAAATGTATCGACTTGTATTTTATTCCATAGTTTTAGAAATAAAAAATGACTTTTCAGAATAAATTGTTCATTAATGATTCTAATTCTTAGAATTTAATTTTGAAAAAAAAAATGTTATTTTGATTTAAAATACAGAATTTCCCCTGGGATTTTATACCTCAACTGCTCTTTATTTTAAGATTTAGAGAAACGAAAGAGGAACCCTTTCTATTACCTTGGTTTGTGAGGTTCTTTTTCTGGTAGAAGTCTGCTTAGCTAATACTTGATTTGTCTTGTTTCTTCAGACAACAAGTGAGAATCATGAATTGTATTCAGTTCCACTTATACAGCTGTTCGCCTATGTCAGCTGTGATTTGGCCTGTGATCTCAGTGCTTTTTTTGATTCTGCATCTCTGGATACTATTGGCAATCTTCCTGTAAATCTAATCAGTGAATGGAAAGAATTTTTTTCCCAAGGGATCCACAGTTTGCTTTTACCTCTTTTGGTGACTGTTACAGGCAAGTAAAAAAGGGAAAAATAAGTGAAATTCTTGGAAAATAACTTGTTGAAAAATTCAAAACTAAAACATTGGATGCTTAATTAAACAATATTGGATCTTAAAAGAACCAGAGAGAAAGCTTGGCCTTTCAAAAGCATTGTATTAATATTATGCTTCAGCTTTATAAACAAGAATTGAAAAATGTCAAGATATCTAAACACCTTTGCAAATAAAAGTAATACTGAATTACTTTAAACATGAATAAATTATTCATAATTTGAACCTTTGTATTGAACTTTTGCTTTCTTTTTAAGGGTGAGATAGAAGTCATTAAACAGTTAAGATTAACTGAAATTTGTATTTCATGTCTTTAGTTATTACTGTTCTAATGTTTATGTTTAGTTTTTATTTCCTTTTTTTAAGTGACATTTGATTGTGAATCAGTCAAGCTGAATTACTCACTTTCCTTTGGAATGTACATGTTTCTTTTTGTCGTCAGGAGAAAGCAAAGATACATCTGAAACATCCTTTCGGAATGCAATGCTGAAGCCTATGTGTGAAACATTAACATATATCCCAAAGGATCAACTCTTGAGTCACAAACTCCCTGCAAGATTTGTTGCTGGTCAAAAAACAAACTTTCCAGACCATCTCCAGACTTTGTTGAATACATTGGCCCCATTACTTCTCTTCAAAGCTAGACCTGTGCAAATTGCTGTTTATCACATGCTATATAAGTAAGAATTCTTCCAAATGAATCAGTGTTACGGTGGTCTAAAAAAAAAGGACATTTTTTTAGCTTTTTAACTTTTAGTCATTAAAAGTCAAACTATGAAAAAAATACATACATACTGTATGCTTCAATAACAGCAATGTCAAGTTATTTGATCTTCAGGTCACTGTTTGTCCATATCTAGTTTACATTTAAATAGCGCATAGGTGGTTGTTTCAGAAAAAAACTTTTAAAAATATACTCATTACAAATAAATACTGGCCTTTCTGCTCTTAAACATGATTTAGCAGTGGACAGTTTAATATAAAATATCTTTAAATGTTTTAATTTTCAGATTGATGCCTGAATTACCACAATATGATCAGGATAATCTAAAGTCATATGGAGATGAAGAAGAAGAACCAGCTCTGTAAGTTTTAAAATAATAATTTGTTTTATTAAATTCTTATAATCCTTCTCACTTGAATTTAGAAGACTCAGGCAACACACAAGTGCTAAAATTGTAATTGTATATTCGTTCAACAGATAGATACTTTTAAAGTTACTTGTATAATATAAATGAAATTCAAAGTTCATCCAAAAGATTGTTTCTTTTTCTTCTTAATTATTCCTTAATTACATTTTCAGTTTGCTACTATTTAGTAAAACTTTCTTTGGCCCTATGGTAAGCCATAGAAAGATTGTATTGATTTAGATATTGAACACCCACTTTTTGAAGGTATTAAATAAAGGCTGAAGGGGGGGAATATAGTGTTTAGTAAGGTAAGTCCTTGTTCTTAAGGAGCTTATAATCTAATAGAGACAGTGTTACCCTTTAATAGCATATGAAGTGCTAAGAAAAAGTATATATAGCATGCATGTTATAAGGGCACAATTAAATATGCACCAGGGAAGGGAGAGATATATGGGAACTCTATACTTTGTGAATGATTTTCTGTAAACGTAAAAGTGTTCCAGTCCTTAAAAAAATTGTTTAATGCTAAAAAAAAAAAAAAAACAAAGCTGAATGTAAGTTGTCAAGATCTTAAATTTATAGATAAAAATGACAAGAGCTGTAAAACAGGAAAATCCATAAGCATTTTAGTTGTAATTAAGTCTTCAGTTTAGCTCTATTAATTCAGTACACACAAGTCTGAAAATGTCCTTTATAGCTTCAGATGGATGGCTAACCTTGCTTGTTATCAAAACAAAACAATTGATCTTGAAACATATTACAAAGCTGCAGTGGTCAAAACAGCATGGTACTGGCATAAAGATAGACACCTCAATCAGTGGAATAGAATTGAGAACCCAGAAATAAACCCTCCCTCACACAGTCAACTGGTTTTTGACAAACCCGACCAAGTTAATGTTAATGGGACAAAACAGTTTCTTCAACAAATGGTACTGGGATGTCTGGAAATCTATAACCAAAAGAATGAAAGAGGACCTTTACCTCACTCCCTATACAAGAAGCAACTCAACATGGATCAAAGACCTAAATATAAAAGCCAGGACCATAAAACTACAGAAGAAAATAGAGGGAAACATCTTTAAGACCTTGTAGTAGGTGGTGGCCACTTGGACCTTCTACTCAAAGCACTTGCAACAAAAGAAAAAATAGATAAATGGGACCTTCTCAAAATTAAACACTTTTGCACCTCACAGGACTTTGTGAAAAAGGTGAAAAGGCAATCAACTCAATGGGAGAAAATATTTGGAAATCACATATCCAATAAGGGTTTAATATCCAGGTTATATAAAAAAAGTTATAACTCAACAATAAAAAGACAATGCAATTAAAAAATGGGCAAAAGACTTGAATAGACATTTGTCCAAAGAAGAAATACAACTGGCTAAAAATGAAGACATGCTCAACATCTCTCTTAATTAGGGAAATGCAAATCAAAACTACAATGAGGTATTACTTTATATCTATCAGAAAGGCCACTATTAAAAAGACAGAGAACTACAAGTGTTGGAGAGTATGTGGAGAGAGAGGAATACTTATTTATTGTTGGTGGAAATGCGGAATGGTATAGCCACTGTGGAGAACTGTTGGTAGTTCTTAAAGGAGTTGAGTAGATTTGCCACATGACCCTGCAATACCACTATGGGGTATATACCCAGAAGAACTGAGAGCAGTGACATGAACAGACTTCTGCACGTTGATGTTCACAGCAGCATTATTCATGATCACCAAAAGTTGAAAACAACCTAGGAGTCCATCAACAGATGAATGGATAAACAAACCGTGGTATATTCACACAATGGAATATTATGCAGCTCTAAGAAGAAATGAAGTCGTAAAGCATATGACAACATGGATGAACCTGGAGGACATTATGTTTAGTGAAGCAAGTCAGACACAAAAGGACAAGTACTATATGATTGCATTACTATGAAGCAAATATATTGTGTAACATTTTGTACGATTAAAAAAAAAATTGTAGGTATCCAGTACATTTAATTGAATGGAAAAAAAGACGACGCAATGAGGAGACAGAACAAGAGATACAACAAGCAGGGAGTGGAGGTGGTTCAAGTGATTGGCGCCTCCCTCCCACATGGGAGGTCCTGGGTTTGGTTCCCAGTGTCTCCTAAAAAGAAGACAAACAGAGAGCAGTGAATGCAAACAACGGGGGGTGGAGTAGGGAAATAAATAAAAAGAAATCTTTAAAAACAAAAAACAAAAAAATTATGCTCCTGGGAGGGAAGACTTTTTCTTGAGAAAGAGACATTTAGGCTGGACCTGTAAGGGTAGGTAGCATTTTAGCAGGACAGGGAATACAGTGTAAGTTAAATAGCATATGCAAGGAATGTTCAGGATGTGCTCTGGAAATGTTGAGTAGATGGCATTTAATTTGTTTGCTTATTGTAAGTATCTTCTTCCACTAGATAAAAGCACTTTGAAGGCATGAATTTTTGTCTTTTGTACCTGAGTGTATCCATATACACTATATGGTGCCTGGCATATAGCTTACTCATGAGTCGTGTTCATTTGTTGAGTGAAAGAACAAGTGAACATGTATGTGTGAAATAGGCAGGGTATAGTGGAAGATGAAAGTGGAAGGGTTGGAAAGCGGACGTGGCTCAACTGGTAGAGAGTCCATCTACCATATGGAGGGTCCAGGGTTTGATCCCCAGGGCCTCCTGACCCGCATGGTAAACTGGCTCACGTGCAGTGCTGCCGCACGCAAGGAGTGCCATGCCACGCAGGGGTGTCCCCATGTAGGGGTGACCCACTCACAAGGAGTATGCCCTGCAAGGAGATCTGCCCTGTGTGAAAAAAGTGCAACCTGCCCAGGAGTGGCACCACACACACACAGCTGACGCAGCAAGATGACACAACAAAAAAGACGTGGTTTCCCAGTGCCGCCAGAAAATGCAAGTGGGTGCAGAAGAACACACAGCGAATGGACACAGAGAGCAGACAATGGCGGGGGGTGGGGAGGAAGGAAATTAAAAAATCTTAAAAAAAACACCAAAACATGGAAGGATTAAGGGCTGAATAATAAAGGACCTTAAAATGGTTTTTTTTTTTTTTAGAAGTTAGGACATTATTTGGTAGGGGATAGGGCACTCTCAGCTGATGCTGGCAATAATGTGAAGCATGAATTGTGCAAAGCCAGCAGAGGTGCTATTCCAGAGGTTATTATCAGTGCTTGGTGGACAGTGTGGAAAGAAGAGATTTTAGAACTGGTATTTGTAGGATTTAGTGACCATTTGGTATGGAATAGAGAAGGGTTGGTACATGAGATGGAATTGTTGACGGTAAAGACTTCACAGCAGAAGTTTGGAGGATGCCAGTTGTCTTAGTTTCCAGGTAATTAAGAAAAGTGTCATACAGTGGGTTAGCTTATGTGGGAATTGATTGTGTCTTGGGTTTTGGAGGCTGAAAGTCTTGCTTCTTCTCAGGGCCACTGGCATTCTGGCTGGCTGGCAGTCCTTGGATTCCTTGACTTTCATGTCACATAGGAATGTCCTCTTCCTTTTTCTTCCAGATTGTTGACTTCAGCTTTTTCTCCTTCACCTGGCTTTCTCTTTATAAGGTCTTTAATAATAGGAGTAAGACCTATCCTGATTCAGTTGGTTACACTTTAACTAAAATGGGTGTAACATGGGGGCATTGGAATTGTCTAGCATGACATTGCAATGACGGATACAAGGCATTTGTCAAAGCCTATAAAATTAAGCAGTGCAAAGTGTAAACTATAAAGTGAAGGCCATGGTTAGTAGCAGTGTTTCATTATGTGTTCACCAATTGTAACAAATGTATCATCCCTAATGAAAGATGTTGTTAATGGGGGGAAAGTGTGGGAGGGGAATCTCCTGTATTTCCGATATAATCTAAAACTTCTTTTAAAAAAGAACAACAGAAAAATGACATCTTTAAAAAGTTCCTATTTAAATAGGTTCACACCCACAGGAGGGTATAAAGATTAAGAACATGTTTTTGTTTTTCTGGGTTACATGTTTATGGATTGGGAAAAGAATGCCACAAGGGAAGGTAGAAGGAAAGAACTGAGCTAGAGGGTCATAGAGAAGAAAGTTTGAAGTTAGGGTTTGGTTAGCCAGTAGAATTAGGTGTTACAGAAAGTATGTGGAAAATGAATGTGAAAAGATAATTGTTGATTAAGAAGCTGGCAGCTGTCTTGCAGTACAGTGTTTTCCTAGGGCCTGTGTTAATTTACAGGATGGTGGGGGCAGGACAGAGTGGACAATGATTTGAGGAGTAGCAGGTGCTTGGATTGGATTGGATTGAATTTTATTAGTGTTGGCTTGATGCTAAAGAAACTGGAATACAAAGAATAAGCATTTAGAAAATGCTTATTTTATCATGTTGGTGCTAATCCTCACCACAAATATGCAATGTTGTTCCTTTTTGTTTTATAGGTAAGACAGGACTTAGAAGGGCAGAAATAATTTAGCTAAATTCACTTTTTAAGTAGTAGAATTTGGTTGTGGTTTCAGGCCTCTCTGATTCCAGAGCCCACCCACTTTCTCCTGCATCACAAAAAGATTTAGTTACTTGTTCTTAAAGAAGAAAGGGGGGGAAAAGGTACTTGTGAAGATAACAATGTAAAGATAAATAACAATGCAAGATTAATTAAGAGGTGCAGCCAAAGGCATTGTTATGTTAAACTGCCTATAGCTTTGAAGAGGGACAAATGTTGCTGGTAGATTGATCAGAGGAGGATAGGGGAATGGGGAGCTTTGAATGGTAGGCTAAAGGAGTTTTTTTGTTATGTTTTGTGTGTTTTTTTTTTGTTTGCTTGAGCAAGAGTGACAGGATCTCAGTTATTTCAAAACTTAATCTGGGCGGCGGACTTGACCCAGTGGTTAGGGCATCCTTCTACCACATGGGAGGTCCGCGGTTCAAACTCCTGGCCTCCTTGACCCGTGTGGAGCTGGCCCATGTGCAGTGCTGACAAGCGCAAGGATTGCCGTGCCATGCAGGGGTATCCCCTGTGGAAGGGAGACCCATGCGCAAGGAATGTGCCCCGTAAGGAGAGCTGCCCCACGTGAAAAAAGCTCAGCCTGCCCAGGAGTGGTGCCACACCACAGAGAGCTGATGCAGCAAGATGACGCAACAAAAAGAGACACAGATTCCAGCACCGCTGACAAGAATGCAAGCAGACAAAGAAGAACAGACAGTGAATGGACTCAGAGAGCAGACATTGGGGGGGGGGGGGGTGGAGGAATAAATAAAAAATAAATATTTAAAAAACAAAACTATTCCATGTGAATCAGACAGCCAACATACAGTGAAAAAACATACACAGGTATTTCATTCTTTGAGAATTTCATAAGTTTACCCAAAAGTCTTAATGAGTACAGTAGTTCAATAAAGAAGAAATTAACTTGCATTGTCATGAATTAATGATTCTGTGAATGAATGTTAAATTTACTTTCCTGAAAAGAGATAGTCTTTTCATAAAAAGTACATAATTGTTTTCAGTGTCTTCTATTAATGGTAAGGATTGTGATCTCTTGACTTAGTATTGCTAAGTAAATAAACAATATGAAATAGGAACTAAAATGAAGTAGCAAGTTCTTAATCCTTTCTTTCCTTTTGTAGGATGCTAAAGGACCTGGTAGGACTTGGTAGCCCTAATAGTTCCCTACTGACTAAGCTGAGGGACTTTGGACTAATCATGTAGCCTTTCTGGGTGTGTGATTTTTTTCATCTCTAAAACTGAAAATTGGAATAGGTGTTTTCTAAAGGTGTTTTTCCTTCTTTTTGATAGCATTATCTTCAGATTTTACATTTGTCTTTAATGTGGAATTAGGAGTTAAATTGAATCTAAAAAGGGGGACTTTTTAAAAGGCTTTAGTTCTTTCTTTAATTTATTCCTAAAATGCTTGATGTTTATAAATACTGTTTATTAGTTAAGGGACAGGGTTGTGAAAACAGTTGTGTTTTAATTTATGATTGATTTCCTAGGTCACCACCAGCAGCTCTGATGTCTCTTCTTTGCACTCAAGAGGACTTACTAGAAAATGTGTTAGGATGTATTCCTGTTGGTCAGATAGTAACCATTAGGCCACTGAGTGAAGACTTCTGTTACGTTCTGGGATATCTCCTCACGTGGAAATTAATACTTACTTTCTTCAAAGCTGCTTCATCTCAGGTAAATATGTGACAGGTTTTAAAAGTTCTTACCTATATATATTTCTCTATTCCTGTCCTAAACCCCTTCTTTCCCCTCCTTTTGGAAAAAAAAATAGGAAAAACGCCTTACATTATCATCTAATCTTACGTCTCAAACTTCATACACTCTGCCAAGTCTGGTTTATTCTTGCCCCCACTTCCTTACCCCTTGCTCACACCCATACATTGTTACATATGTGCACATGTATGGTTTTATAAAAATAATTTCTCTCTGGAATGTCACCACATCAATTTTTTTCCTAATCGAATATAGCCACCAAGTCCTTTTTATTGCCGGAAACAAGATTTATATAATTTAATTTTATATGGCTGTAATAATTACTAAAGAATTGGAACTTGCTATTTTTTTCTTTTGTCAGCTTCTAACTCTCTTGTGGAGAGTTCAACTGACATATCTTTGGAAATTTACCTTATTGAAAGTGTTAAGAAAAAGGTCTATGAACAGTTGCCTATGTAATTCAAGCCGTTAGCCCTAAATGGTGAAAATATTCTATTACAAATAAGGGTTCTTGTTCAGATTATTCTAACAGCCACTAGATGTCTCTCTTGTCTCATGTTTAGGACAAAAGAACTCATTGTCCAGGAAGGAAACTGGAACATCTACCCTTTTTTTTTCTTTTAGGCAGATTCCCACTTAAAGAATACTCATACTTTGACTTAGTCACCTAATAACGTATATGGCTTCTTTAACTGGTCAACATAAAAATAAATCATTTATCATCACCATTTTAAAGTGTGACTAAATACTTGTAGCATTAATTATCCCATGTAATCTTTCAGAATTTTTAAATGATAATTTGTTGTTCTCTTAACTTGTACTTGCATCTTTACATTTGTTTATCTAAGGGAAGATCAAATCACGGGCCACATTGATCTGCTTGTTCAATAGATTATCATGTAAGTTTGTGACTTGAGCTTGTTTTATTTGCTGATTATGTATTTCAAAAGCTCTTTGTTGGGCTTTTACTTTTACACATGCTTTTTAAAATATTCCTGGGAAGCAGATATGGTTCAAAGGATTGAGCACCTGTATCTCAATGGGACGTCCTGGGTTCAGTTCCTGATGCCTCCTAAGAACAAAAAACTAAATAACAAGCAAACAAAATAGAGAAAAAAAAAAAACAAAACTCGGGAGCCAGTGTGGCTCAGTGGTTTAGTGCCAGCTTCCTCATATGAGGTCCTGGTTTCAGTCACCCTACCCTGGTACCACACACAAAAAAATTCCTGATCCTTAAAAACTTGCAGTAGGTTTGAGGGTTCTATATGTAAGAATTTTGTTCTTGCCACTTATATTAAAAAATTAGGAAAATGGCTATGCAGTATCTTTTTTATTAAGCCAGGGTGGTAGATGTATGGGTGCAAAGAGTTATACAACAGCATTTATTGAGCCTGGAACTTGAACTGATTTGCGGACAGATAAACCAGAATAATCTAGGAAATAATACTACATTAGGTGAATCCTGGAACAAACTGAGAATTAAAAAAAAACAACCAAAACTTTAATCTACCCTAAATCATGATTTGTTGTTTAATTTTCAGAAAAATTCCTAGTGAATCAGATTAAACTAGAATCAAAGATGTATGTATGCATAAATGTGTGCGTGTAGGGGTGTGTGTTTTACAGCTTTATGGAGATATATTTCACATTACCATAAAATTCACCCATTTAAAGTGTAAATTTTGGTGTCTTTAGTATATGCACGAGAAGTGCACCCATCACCACTATCTAATTTTAGAACAATGTCCATACCCCATAAACTCAGTTCCCATTAACAGTCATGTCCCATTTCTTTCCAATCCCTCCAGGCTCTGGCAACCACAAACTTTGGTTGTCTCTGTGGATTTGCCTATTGTGGACATTTCACATGTGATCTTTTGTATTGGGTTTCTTTCACTTAGCATAAGGTTGTAGCATGTATCAGTACTTCATTCCTTTTCATGGCTATATTCCATTGTATTGATAGACATATTTTGTTTATCCATTCATCAGATGATGGACATTTGGATTGTTTCCACTCCTAGGCTATTATGAATAAAGCTGCCAAGAACATTCATTTAAAAGTTTTGGCATATATATATTTTTTCACTTCTCTTGGGTATACACCTAGAAGTGGAATTGTTGGGTCAAATATATGTATTTTTTTAAAGCCCTTTGATAAAGATGACTAATTTTTTAAAAATTCTAATTTCCTTCCAGATTTCATTTTGAAAATATTCTAATTTACAGAGCAGTTGAAAGAATAGTTCGTTGAAAATCCACATACTCTTAAGATTCACCAATTGTTAACATTGTGCTACATTTGCATGTGCTTTCTCTTTTTACTTTTTTCTCCTGAACTACTTAACAGTAAATTGCAGATATGATGCTTTACATTTAAGCATATATCTCCTAAGAACATGAACATATTTCTTCATAAGTGTAACTTAATTTTCACTCAAATTTAATTTTGATGCTATGATATTATCTAATTTTGTATTCAGATTTCCCTAGTTGTCCCAGTATACTTCTTTATAGATTTTTTTTCCTCTCCTGTGTTTAGGATTCAATCAAGAGTCATGTTTGCCTTTATTTGTCATGTCTCTGACCTATAATTTCCCTATTTTTTTTTTCTTTCTTTCTTACTGGCCATTGACCAGGCCAGTTGTTTTTTAGCCTGTCATACAATTTAGATTTGTCTGATTGTTTCCTCATGACTAGATTCTCGTTAAACATATTTGGTAAGAGTACTGACTACACAGATGGCGGTATGACCTCAATGTATCCCTTAAGAGGTACATCATGTCAGTGTCACTTTTTTGGTGACATTAAGTTTTATTATTTGGTAAAGGTGGTAGTCCCCAGATTTCTTTACTATAAAGTTAGTTTCATCAACATATTTAAAAAATCAATTCTAAATCTTTTTTTTTTTTTTAAGATTTTATTTATTTTTATTTAATTCCTCCCCCTCCCCCGGTTGTCTGTTCTCTATGTCTATTTGCTGTATTTTGTTTCTTTGTCCGCTTCTGTTGTCAGCGGCACAGGAAGTGTGGGCGGCACCATTCCTGGGCAGGCTGCACTTTCTTTCGCGCTGGGCAGCTCTCCTTACGGGTGCACTCCTTGCGCGTGGGGCTCCCCTACGTGGGGGACACCCCTGCGTGGCAGGGCACTCCTTGCGCGCATCAGCACTGCGCATGGGCCAGCTCCACACGGGTCAAGGAGGCCCGGGGTTTGAACCACGGACCTCCCATGTGGTAGATGGACGCCCTAACTACTGTGCCAAGCCCGTTTCCCCAATTCTAAATCTTATGCTTGATGCTTGTATTTGAGCATTCATATTGTTCAGAAAACCATGTCTTTGTACTGTGAGAAAATACAAAAGAGTCTTAATCTCCAAGAATTTATGGTATAACAGAAGAAATAACTTTAAAATAGGTACAAAGACCAACTAACTACAAAATAAACATGAACAAATGCAAAATGTATCTTTCTGAGGGACAAAGAATTCCAAGGTGCTGGCCCCACACAAATGCCTATAGTGTACCCATCCAGTGGCAGCAGATTTTCCTATCTTTAAAGGAAAATGCAGAAATTCATGCTTTAATGTGACATTTCCTGATTTATAAAACACTATGAGAAGTGTCCTAAAGGCATGCTAGAGTGTTTGATGTAGGGTGAGGTCAGCCATGAAAATGGGATTCATTTTAAAAAAGAATTTGAAAGTGTAAGGTATGTCCTGTGGAGGGAATATATGGAAGACTTGGGTGGAGAGTGAGCAAATCATCTGTGGTGAATAGTGAATAGGTTTTCTTGGCTCAAGCAGAGACTCCAAGCTGAGGTGAACTTATAAATAGGGAGGTAGTTTGAGAAAGATGTTAGAAGCTTATGTGTAAGGTTTATGAAAATATCCGCTGGTTCATCAGGAAAGGGAGCAAACAGTGCCATCACATGGCACATTTGGGAAGTAAGACTGTGGTGTATATTTTGTAGGAGTTTTCCATGTAATTCTAAGTATTCAAATTCTTGCATTAGTTCATTAAGTGTTCTTATATAACCTGTTATACCTTGATTTGTTTTTATCTATTGCTTGTCTTGGTTTAATTGGGTTAATTAACAAATTCCTTGCTCTTCAACAGCTTCGGGCTCTGTATTCAATGTACCTTCGAAAAACAAAGAGTTTGAATAAATTGCTGTATCACCTGTTCAGGCTTATGCCAGAAAATCCGACCTATGCGGAGTCAGTTCTTGACGTCCCAAATAAGGACCCTAAAACATTCTTTACTGAGGAGCTCCAGTTAAATATTAGAGGTCAGTAAGATGTGTGTTTGTTTTCTTTCCGACAGTCTCAGTTTAGACTCGGTTATAGTATGCTCTACTCTGAGGTGGTGGAGAATAACTCCAAACATGGTTCCTGGCTTGTGGATAAGATTGTGAAGAATTGAATAAAATTTTCAAACTTTGTGTGTTGAAGCTGTTATCTTTCCCTTTGTAAATAAATATGTGATAATGTTTTGTAGGCATGTAAATAAGTAGTTTTTATTTGAAGAAACAAAGAGGAGTAAAATTTATATCCTCCCTTCTGAGAGCTCAAATTTTAACTGAAGAGACAGATATACATTCATCAAGCTTTACGCCATTGTTTTAAGTGATTTGCTAAGAATAGGAATTTTTTAAATGTCTTGGTCATCTGTGGATGGGACTGCAATTTGTGAGTATTGAGGAGGATGTTCTAAAATTTCTGCATAGCTGTTCAGTGAATTCTGGGAAAATAAGGAAGCCAAACTCCTTTTTGAAATTTTTATCAAAGACAAGCTTTTTTTCCTTCCCTTCCTCCCTTCCTCTCTTTTTTTCATATTTGTAGTCTTTTGTGTGAAATATAAAATGTTGTTTCTAGGTGGTTTCTGAGTGTCAGTTTTGATTTTCACTCTTTTTACTTTTGCCAATCTTATGATTCATTTTGAATGTGTCAAAGGAAGCTAGTATGCTTTCTTTGATATGCTTGTTTTTTGGACTATCTATAGCTCTATCATTAAGGAATTAAAGATGATTTTCTAAGGAAAATACTGATAGTATTTTATGTGAAAATTATGTTACTAACAAAGAATTTGTTTTTTCTCAGAAACAACAACTCTTCCATACCATATTCCACACTTGGCTTGTTCAGTCTATCATATGACATTAAAAGACTTGCCCGCCATGGTTAGGCTGTGGTGGAATAGCAGCGAGAAGCGTGTTTTCAATATAGTAGATAGATTTACAAGCAAGTATGTCAGCAGTGTGCTTTCTTTTCAAGAAATATCTTCTGTGCAAACAAGTACGCAGCTGTTCAATGGCATGACGGTTAGTATTGACTTGACTTTCTCTAGAAAAGTTGTTTGAGTATAGGTTATATTTGTCACTTTAGTGAATATCACAAAATTGGTAGCCCGTGGTTCAGAATTTATAGAAATTGACCGCCCCACTTTCTGATTTTTGTGTGTCACATTTCAGAATTACTTAAAGCATGGATTGAAACAATAGTATAATTTTATGGATTCATTTTCCCACCAAGTAGTTTTTGAGCATGCATTAGTTCAGTCAAAACTTACGTTGCAGTATTTATTAAATGTTAGGCACTGTGTACCAGTTACCTGGGAAATGAACAGTTTAGTTTCATTAGGTTTAGATTCCTAACCTGTAATAGCATGCAGTCTAATTAGAAACTGGAATATGTCACATTATGAGCAAGAGTGTTATGGGATCAGAGAGTGGGGGAAGGTTACATTTGGCTTAGAGGATTAGGTGAGACTTTATGGAGACTTTTTTTAGGTGGACAAGATTTTGTTCCATGGAAAATATGGGGAAAAACTTTTAATATAGAGAAAATAGTATGGCAGATGAAAAAGTCATGGAGGCAAGGATGTAACTTCTGTGATTGCCCAAGAAATGATAAATAACCCACTCTTCATGTAGAGTAGGGTTCCTGAAAGGGAATAGTCAGGCAGCAGACTACTTAAACAATGAGTTAGGGCCATATTGGGAAAGGCCGTGAGTAACAGTCTAAAATTCTCCCCTCAGCCACTGAAGATTGTTCTTTCAGGCATTGGCACAGTGAGAGTTATCTGTGACTGCAGCATTTAGTTGCTGTTAATGTAGAGGTTGTATTCAAATGAATGGTTTGGGATTACTACTGGTTAAGACAGCATGAGCCGTGAGGAGAGCCTGAGTGAGGCAGTATTAGTGGAAATATAAAAAGGAAAAAGATGAGAGATTTTGTGGAGATTTAGTCAAATTTGCAACTAGAGTTAGAAGAAGGAATTTAAGATCATGTTGTGTTTTTAGTCTGGAAATAAGAAAGTTAAAGTTTGTAAAGGATGGTAATTTGCGTTTTAATTATGTTGAGTTTGCAATGCTAGCAGGAAAACCAAACGAGGTAGAAATGTTCTTCTCGCAGTCAATGGTTGGCTCTAAAACCCAGAAGAATTCTCTGATAGAGATAGATTTTGGGGGACATCTAAGTAGACATGATAGCTGATACCCTGGGTATGGCAGAAAAGGGATAATTTAATAGCACATTCTGTCATTTGTCTATTCAAGAACTATTTATTAAGTGCCAAGCCTAATGAAATAAAATATACTTTTTGATGAGCATTGTATTTCCTTTAAAACAGACTTTGCATGTCATAAATCACAGTAAAATATGCCAGGTACTTAAACCTATTTATTAAGTATCTCTTGACAAATAAATGAATATGTCTACCTGTATTTTCCTTGAATGAAGACTTTGGCTGCTATTAGTCAACCTATCAAGGTGCTTTTTGAATGAAGGAAAATAAAGACATTTGGCAAAAAATATTATCTTTCATGTATTATAGGTTAAAGCTCGAGCTACTACTCGAGAAGTAATGGCTACTTATACTATTGAGGACATAGTTATTGAACTTATAATACAACTGCCTTCAAATTATCCACTGGGTTCAATAACGGTGGAAAGTGGGAAAAGAGTCGGTGTGGCTGTTCAGCAGTGGCGGAACTGGATGCTGCAGTTAAGCACTTACCTCACCCATCAAGTAAGTTTCTGCTTTACATATTTGGCTTTTCAAACTAGAGAGAGAGATGAATGATATACTACTTAAAAGGACTGTAAAATCTAAGATATATGTCTCCTGCTTAAAGTAAAAATAAAGATATTATGTTTCCTTGGCTAAACACAGATATATGCCTAAATGACTTGGACTTGTCAGCTCTACTTTAATTTTTAAGACTCTACAATTTGTTCTCTGTTGTTTAAGAGGGATTGACTTTACTTCATTAACCTTGTAGAAGATGTAAAACAATGTATAATGCTAAGGAAGTTGTATAGCAGGAAGTATTTGTAATATACATTACAATTGATGCCTTCTGGGCTACTTTTACTGTCACATTTCAACCCTCCTTCTGTGGTTGGAGAAGTACCAGTACTTTCAAATGTAAAGGATTTGGTTTTTAAACAAATTATGCATTTTTTCCAGTTATGCATGCATATTGTGATGTGTCTCAGAAATTCTGCAGTAAAGAAAAATTATTTTAAAACAAATGAGTCCACCAATATTATTGGAACAGATCAGGAGTTGAAATGGTGAGATAATCAATTTCATCATTTTCAGTTAATAATTAGGAGAAGTAAACTTAATGATTTAATTATTGAAAGAGTTTCATCAAACAACAAGCTGAGACTATAAGATTTAAAGTATTGGTGCAGAAGCCTTTCAAGTCTGCCTTTACCTGAGAAAAATTAAGCCTGGTTTCTAAATCTTAGAAGGCCACTTTCATAACCAACATCCATAAACTTAGAGTCAGATAGGAGTATAGCCAGGCAGGTTTTCTTTTCTCAGAATTGTAATTCCAGCTTGAAAATTTGTGAAATTTAACAAAAATAACTTTGATGATGGTCTACAGTGTATATTTACCCTTTTTTTTCTCCCTTGTTAACAGAATGGCAGTATTATGGAAGGCTTAGCATTGTGGAAGAATAATGTGGACAAACGTTTTGAGGGTGTTGAAGATTGCATGATCTGTTTCTCAGTCATTCATGGTTTCAACTATTCTCTTCCCAAAAAAGCATGTCGAACATGCAAGAAAAAGTTCCATTCAGCCTGTTTGGTAAGTCTAAAAAGAAATTAATTTATATTTTATGTATATATTATATGTATGTTATCTATATTTGGAAAAGAAAACAATGAATGTCAAAAATCTAACTAGTTAATAGACACATACTGGAAAATGATTTCTTGCAATCTGCCAAAGATATTTCATTGTTTACTAAGACTGGTAACATTATAGCACTTTAGTAAATGAATGTTTCTAATGTAGCTCTCAGCATTCAAGAACTAGATGGTTTTATGAGATTTAGACCATACAGGAGACTAAAAGAATTGACCTTTGGAAAGGAGGTCTATTTTTTAAAGGCACCATAGAAATTGGAAATTAAGTGGGAAGGGAAGGAAACAAAACTTAATTTTATATATTTTTTTAAATATTTGCATGACATATATCAAACTTCATATTAGGCCCTGTTCTCTATAGAGATGGGCCTTGTCAAAGTACAAAGTAGAATATGGTCTTATTCCTAGTGTGTAGATGAGAAAACAGGCTTCAGAAGGTTAAGTCAGATGCTGAGCATTTTATCCCTAGGAAGTGGTGGAGCCATTTGGCAAAACAGCCCTTTGCTCTTTTGAAACATCGTATTGAAAGTAAAGTTGCCCTGTGTTTAGTTGCTTCCCAGGAGGTCTCCCTTAGGTATCTTTGTGGTTGTGTATACAAGCCTGGATAGAAAGAATTATTCATAGTGTAGCCTTTGGAAGTAATATTCAGTTGTGTTGCTTTTGGAGATAAATGGGGAGACAAAAATTTTAGAATTCTTTTTTTCCTTTATCATTCTTAGGTTACTTTAGATATATGTATGTGTAAGATTACAGCTTTAAAAAGTTTTTAATGTTTAAACGTTTTTCTTTTTCAGTACAAATGGTTTACATCTAGCAACAAATCCACTTGTCCACTTTGTCGTGAGACCTTTTTCTGAGATACTTTCTTTTGTTGGAAGTGTGATCCCTGAAGTAAATCAAGCAAAAGCATTGGATTTGCATCCATCTTAAAGTATTGATGTGAGGAAGCCAGTGAGCATTACTTTTAAATAGGATCTTCTCTGGAAATTATTTTGGTTAATGTAATGATTGTAAAATCAGGTTTACTTATCTTTAGATTGCTTTGTAAATGTTGGAAACCTTTTCTTTTACATAAGAAGAGTACATATTTGAGAGGAAATATTTATATTAATAGTTTAATCTATTTGTATATTTAAAAATAAATATGAAAATCCTAAATTACCAGAATTGAAATTTGTGAAAGCATTGTACAACTATAACTGTATTATACTGATAACGCTGTTCAGTTTGCTGATCTGTGTTGTAGAACAGTCCAAATGAAACAAAATGAATTGAAGTTAGCGATTTACACCTACAAATATTTTGAGATTTGTTATTTATTAGTTATGACAACAAAAATAATTAAAAATATTCTGATATTTGTAGATTTTTTTAAATGATAAAAATGACACGAAACTCTTTAGTATAGCTTATCTTAAGATATTTGAAGCATGCCCTGAAATCCTGTATAAAAGTGTAAGCTGAATTTTAAGGCGCCTCCATTTATCAAGGGTTATGAAATTCAGAAAGTTAAATTCATGACACTGACACTTTGTAAAAGAAGAATTTCCATGTTATTAGTGAAAAATGAATTGTAGAATTGCTAGTGAATTTATTATCCAGTTTGAGCAAGTCTCTGGAGCATGAGAATTTGAAGGAAATAGGATTAGATTATTTTATTTATGAAGCAGAGTGGAGGGAAGAAGTAAACAAAGTATTTCTGAAACAAAAAGTCTGGCAGGAAAACAAAAAAATTTAAAAGTGCTGTAGGTAGGAGGCTTTCAATTTTGTAAGCAAATTTTTGCTATTATTGGCCAAAGTTATACTAAACAAAGGATTTGGGGGAGCTAATTTTTTTCAGATCAGAAATGGAAGTTAACAACTTTAATGTTAAGTAAAATTGAGTGTAACAGACTGAAGTGGAGTAGTTAAAAACCTGCCTTTTGCCATAGCACTTTTACCCTTAAAAATTGTACCCAAAATATAAAAGTTTGGAAATTTGAAACTTGGGTTAATTTTATTGCAGTCTTTTACATGGAAAATATTAGTATTTATTGAATGACTAGGTTACCTGAGGTCAGCTAATCACCTCTGTTGCAAATGTTTAATTGGCAAAAAGTAACATGTTAAATAAAATTGCTTTCCACCAACTGGGTACAGTGGCTATTATTGAAATAGTATGAATGTGGTTAGAGACTTAGAGTGAAGTATTACGAATGAGTTACAGATCTCTTGACATTTGTAGATGTAGTGTCCTATCCACTGCTGTCTCCTAACCTTTTTTTTTTTTAATTTTCTTTTCCTAACCTTTTTTGTGAAGTACTTATCTTCTAGCCTTGAGGCTCAAGAAGTCAGTAAGTAAAGTGCAGATAGCAAAATTCTACTACCTCGTCTTAATCCCTTTCTTAAATATTCTATGTCTGTCTTCAACATAGAAATCCCAAAGGATTGTGTTACTCTTTTATGAAAGTTACACACTTTTCCCTTAAAAATGGTTTTATAATAAGGCTTTGTTTATAACTTTTCCAGTACTGATATTTCTTGGCTTCTGTCCCAAACCCCGAGTAGACAAGGAAATGGAAGAATGGAACATTGTTTTTCCACATTAGTATTAGGGTATCAGGTTCTTGGTGAAACACTATAATTAAGAGGGGTGCCTATTCTTCATACTTAGAACTCAAGACATGTAAGTGTAATGTAATACATTTCTTTAAGACTTGTAAGTGTAAAGCTTGTTACTATTTATATGCTAAAGAAAAAACTTTCCAAAACTAGACTGAAATTCAGAATAACACATTAGTTAAATGTATTTATACTACTAAATAGTGTTGACAACTTTAACAAAAACAATTGTATCCATTAAAACTAGCATAAGGACATTTAAAAATTGCATGAGAAGCCCATTAGCAAAATTATTAATTTAAAACCCCAAAATGAATTGCAAATTTTAAAATTTAGTTTTGACTCCTTATTTATCATGTGTTCTAATGTATGTACATAAGTTTTTGTGGCTTAAATAACATGTTTCTGATAAGTTTTTGTGATGTGAATTTATTTTATTGTTATACCATATGTGCCCATTAAAATTCTTTTTAATGATAAAATATTTCAAATATACAAACAGTAATAATATAATGCCCTTAAATTCTTCATAAACTATTTTGCCATATTTGCTTCTGATTTTTAAAGAAATAAAATATTACTCTTTTGTACTCTGCACTGATGCCATTTTCCTCCTTTTCTTCCTAGAGCCAAGCTACTATTCTGAACATGGTGTGAATCCTTCCAATTTTAGATTTTATACTTTACCACCTGTATTTGTACCTGTAAATGATACATAGCAGTTCCTGAAAATTTATGTTCAGGAGGCACTACTATATGTAACATTTGTAACTTGCTTTTTTACTCAGCATAACTCCTGTTTATGTCATATTATATGCTTATCTGCCAACTCTGTCACTGATATTTATTTCAGTTGTTATTTTTTGCCATTTTGAACATGCTGTACATATACATTCTTGATCATGTTTCCTTATGCAAATGTGCTAGATGGATAGTCTGTACATATGCCTAAATAAGGGATTTTAGGTAGTGGGATATATATACTGTATGACTTTAGATGTTGTCAGACCGCTTTCCCAAATGGTGTGCACATTTGTACTCTCAACAGCAGTGTAAGAGAGTTCTGATTTTTCTACCTCGTCATCAACCCTTAGTGTTAGGAAACTTAAAGTTTTCCAGTCTGCGAGCTGTGAGATGGTATCTTTTTGTTTTAATTTATATTTCCCTGACTACCAAGAATCTTCATTTCATTTCATATGTTTATTGGCCATTATTTTGTGAATTTGTTTTCTGTAACCTATACTTATTTTTCTATTGGATTACTTGCCTTACTGATCATAATGCGTTTTTCTTACAGAGATTCCTGTAGTATGTGGCTTGTCTTTAATATGATCTGTGGTTGTCTTTAATTATATAAAATTTTTCAGTTACATATAGTTACATTAATTATTCTTTTCCTTTATGATTGAGCTCTTTGGTTTCGATTTAAAATTCTTTTCTTTCCCTGTCGTTTAAAAAAATTTGATTGTATTTTGTCTTTAGAGTTCTAAATTTCACAATGTGCCTAATTCACCTGGAATTAATTTTTGTTAATTCTTGTGAGGTAGAAATCTTACACCCATATTGGTAGCCTTTTCTCACAACATAACTTATTAAATAGTACACCCTTTCCCCATTGACTTTATAGGGCCTCCTCTTATATTACCAAGTCCCCTTTCTGTGTGAGATGGTTTCTGAGCTCTGTATTGTATTCCATTGGTCTATTTGTCTCTCTGTGCTATTTCTACACAAACTTTTTTTCTTTGAAAAATAGCTTTATAATTAATCTTGTAGGGTAAGTGAGTAGGGTAATCCTCTAATCTTCAAAATTTTCTCGGCTGTTCTCAGCTTTCCTTTTTTATATTGATGTTTTAGGATCAGCTGCTTGTTTCACAAATAAACCATATTGAGAATTTCACTAGAATTGCTCCAAATTTTTGTCATATTCTCCACAAAACTTTGTATATCTTTTAAAAATGTATTCCTGAGTACTTTTTAGTATTGCTGCTATGTGTGGGATCTTGTTCTTTATTACATTTTTATGTTTGTTCCTAATTTTTTGGAATATAGCTAAAATTTATTATTCTAATAATATGTAGATGCTCTCATTTTCTATATGGACAGTCATCTCATAAGGCCAATTTTGTATCTCACATTTTATTCCTTTTATCTTTTTTTTAAAGATTTATTTATTCCCCTCCCCTTGCTGCTTGCTTGCTGTCTGCTCTCTCTGTCCATTTGCTGCGCGTTCTTCTCTGTCTGCTTGTCTCTCTCTTTTTGCTGCATCTTGCTGCGCCAGCTCTCCACGGATACGGGCTGTCAGCTCTCTGTGGGTGTGGGCCAGCTTGCCTTCACGAGGAGGCCCTGGGAAGTGAACCTGGGGTCTCCCATATGGTAGACGGGAGCCCACTCAATTGAGTCACATTCGCTTCCCTCCTTGTATCTTTTTGAAAGAAACAAGAGGTTTGTTTTTGGATTCAGTCTTCAAGAGGTGGTTTTGCTAGCATTCTAGCAGTTATTGGACAAAACATATACACTGAATCTCTATGCAGTAAGAAGGCTCTTTCTCTCCTAGTAGCAGGACTGACAGTTTTTATAAAATGAAAGGTTATATCTTAGCAAAAGAAGGAAAATTATATATATTTTTAGAAAAGGGTGTGATTAATATCACAAGTGTTTAAAGCAGCAACCTTTCTCAGAAAGCTGTTAAATTATAAAACCCATTCCTTCCCAGTATGTTTAGCCCAGGCTTTATCATAGTCTTGCCTACTGTACTGAATTCCACATTCTTGCCTTTGATACCCTTTTAGCATCAGCTTGCCTCAAACTTGAGTTGACTAGATTTCCACTATTTCCTTGAATTTTGATTGTTACTATTTTTAGTTCTCCTTTTACATATTTGCTCTTAGCTTTTTAGAACTCCCTTTTCACATATATGCTCTATCCAATTTGTCTTCTCTGTGAGTCAGTTTTTTATTAGCACGGCTCAAGCAATTTTTTATTAGCTAAGATTTACTTAAGCGTACTACCCTTTCAAGCATTATCAAAATAACCTCGACTATTCCATCTGTTTTAAGACACAAGATAGTCCTTGGCAGTGGCCATAAATCCAGCAATCCAGCAGTCTAAATATTTTAAATATTTTCCTAAATAAGTAAATAAGTAGCAAACACTATGAATCCACCCCCTCCCCGCTTTCCCTGAAGAAAAAGTCAGGGTAAAAAGTGTTAATGGAAGAAGGGACCATTTTGAACCATGGTAAAGAAAAAATCTTTTACTCTAGCCTTTTAGGTAAGAGTAGGGGGGCAGAGGGAAGACTAGTTTGTGTTTCTTGGTTTCTGTTCTTGTCCTCAAGGACTCTCAGGATACTCAGCACTGCAGTAACTAGCAACATTACTACTAAATTCATCAGCCAGCAAATAAATAAAAACAGGAAGAGTAATCCCACAAATATTTGCTTCATTTGAAAGACAACATTTCTTCTGCTCCAGGGCTTCATATTACAAGGCCCAAGTATGATATCAGTAGAATCAGTAGAGGCAGTGGTTGACTGCAAAACCGGAATATCTGACTCTTCATGAACTAATAATTTTTAGTGATTCCCCTTTCATTGGACCTGATTTCATTGATAGAGATTTGAGTATTATCACTGCATTCAGGAGTTGCAACCTGCACACTCATTTACCAGGTAGGTGAGATAGGTTAGATGTGGAGATGTTTATGTTTGAGTAAAAGTGGCAAAGTAGTTATAGTTAGCATTTTGGAAGAATAGCTGGAGTGACTTCAAAAGGCAAACAATTTGGGATTCAAAGACTAAGTCCAACAAACAGTAGACCTTGCAGTTTGGATAAAACAAAATATCTTTAATGCAAGAAATCTATTTTATTTGTTGCATAAGATAATCTTTGGTGGTAGATGGATTTTTCACTGTTCTATGTTACCATATAAAAGTTTTTGCATTGGGAAATTGAAGGCCCAAGATGGAATGTCTTATGAGAAGGACTTGGTATGGACTTTTCCCAGCAGTTTAAAGGCCACTTTCTCTGTGAACTTTGATGTTGACTCTAATCTTCAGGTTGTAGGCATTGCCTGTTTGTCAGAATCAGCTTGAAAAGTTGTAATGAAGCTCCATAACATACTTTGTTAGCCTTTGCAGTAATTTAGCAGATTGCCATCTATTACATGATTGTCTTATCAGTGGCTGCTGCAAACTGGTCCATTAATGTTTGTAGGGAGAGAGTCCAGGTATTTTTTATTGTAGGTATGCTATTGAGCACTGTGGATATTTGAGCCAGTCTTGTTTTTTTTCTTCCATTTTAAAAAAAATTGATTGAAGTATATCACCTATACATAAACATACATAAACAATATAGTAATAATTGTCAACTTCAAAACAAACACAATTCACCCTACCACCAATACCTTGCATTGTTAAACATTTTAAACTAATGATTAAAGAGCATTGTCAAAATATTACTACAAATGAAAGTATTTTCCCCCCAACCCACCCTATTATCTTTATATCATTTATATATGAACATACATAAACAAGTGTATAGTAAAAGTTGTGAACTTACAAAGCAAACAGGCATAACATCATACAGGAGACCCATACATCAACCCTTCACCAACACCTTGCATTGTCATGAGATATGTGTTGCAAATTATGAAAGAATATTGTCAAAATCTTACTAATTTAAGTCCTTATCTTAAATTTGGTGTATTTTCTCCCCAACCTACCCTATTATTATTTTTTCAATATATTTTTTATGACAGAAGTTGTAAAATTAGAAAACAATCATGCACATGTGCAGAATTCCCAAACAACACTGTCTATCAAAATACCACACTGTGGTGGAACATTCGTTACAGATAAGATAATATCATCTGATTGTTACCACATCCATAGTGTACATTTGGCACACATTTTCCATACTGCCCCATTATCAACACAGTACATCTTTGGCATAGATGCAAGAATATTATATTATTACTGCTAACCACAGTCCATAGCTCACTCCAGCTGTATTTTTCCCTTCTCCACATTCCCACCACCCTCCAGTAGTGATATACATTGGCTCTAGCTCACAAAGGACACTTGCATCTGTACCATCAACCACAGTTCTCGTCCACCTCTTGATTTACTGTGCTATTCAGTTCCTAGATTATTCTTTAGCATTCTGTCAATTGGCATTTACATACCTTGACTATCATTTTCATCCACATCCCCATTTATAAACTAGGTGTTACTATTTTTACCATCCACTCTGTACATTTCCACACTTTCACAGTAAAGCTAATTGAAACTTTTACATATATTAAACATCAATAGTCCATCTTAGTCCTCTTATCTCCTTTAAGAATCCCCCATTGACCATCAGGTCTTGAAGATATTTTCCTACAATTTCTTCTAGAAGCTTTATGGTTCTTGCTTTTATTTTTAATTTTTTAAAAATGAATTTTGAGTTAATTTTTGGATAAGGAGGGAGATAGGGGTCCTTTTTTCTTATTTTGGGTATGGATATCCACTTCTCTCAGCACCATTTGTTGAATGGACTGTTCTGCCCAAGCTGGGTGGGTTTGACAGGCTAGTCAAAAATCACTTGACCATACAAGTGAACCATCCGTTTTGTTCCATTGGTCTAGGTGTCTGTCTTTATGCCAATACCATGCTGTTTTGACTACTATAGCAAGGTAATATTATTTGAAGTCTAGAGATGAGGGTTTGCTTTTCTTTTTAAGATGTTTCTGGCTATTCAGGACCCCTTACCCTTCCAAATAAATTTGATAATTGTGTTGTCAATTTTTTTAATTTAAAAAAATGTTGGTGGAATTTTAATCATGATTGCATTGAGTCTGTGTATCAGTTTAAGTAGAATTGACATTTTAGTCAATTTTAGTGATATTTAGTCTTCCAATCTGTGAGTATGGAATGTTCTTCCAGTTATTTAGGCCTTTTAAAATTTCTTTTAACATTAAGTTGCAGTTTTCTGAATAAAAGTGCTTTACATTGTTGGTTAAGTTTATTCCTGACTATTTGAGTCTTATCGGTCATATTTTATTTTCAACCCTCTTTTGACACTTTTAGATACTTTTTATTGATATAATCTTCATTTCTAGACTCTCTTCCAGGCCCCTCTCTCCTGTCCCCTCCCTCCAAGCTCCAGCACACCCTTTAGTATTTCCTGAAAATCTGGTCTCTTGGTTAGAAATTCTCTCAGTTTCTGTATATCTGTGAATATTCTAATCTTGCCTTCATTTTTGAAGGTCAGCCCTGCGGGACATGAGGTTCTTGGCTGGAAGTTTTTCTCTTGTAGTATCTTAAATACTCCATGGTTTCATGGTTTCATGGTTTCTGGTGAGAAATCAGCACTTAATCTTATTGGGTATACCTTATATGTTATGCATGGCTTTTCTCTTGCTGTTTTTAGAATTCTCTCTTTGTCTTTGGCATTTGACATTCTGATTGGTAGGTGTCTCGGAGTTGGTCTATTTGGATTTTTTTGTGCATCTTGGACATGGATATTGTCTACGTCCTTCAATAGGGTTGGGAAATTTTCTATCATTATATCTTCAAATATTCCTTCTGCCCCTTTTCCCTCCTCTTCTCCTTCTGGGACACCCATGACATATATGTTTGCATGCCTTTTGCTGTCATTTAGTTCCCTGAGACCTTGTTCAATTTTTTCCATTCTTCATCTCTTCTTTTGTATGTTCACATTCATAGGCCATTTCTTCAAGCTCACCAATCCTTTCTTCTGCCTTCTCAAATCTGCTATTATATGATTCCAGTGTTCTTAAAATTTCATTTTTGTACCTTTTATTCCCATAAGATCTGTTTTTCTTCTTTTTTTTGTCTTTATTTTTTTAATATTACATTAAAAAAATAGGAGGTCCCCATATACCCCCCACCCCCCTTACCCCACTCCTCCCCCCATAACAACAATCTCCTCCAAGATTTGTTTTTCTATGTATGCTTTCAAATTCTTCTTTGTGCTCATCCATTGTCTTCTTAATATCCTTAATCTCTTTAGTCATCTCATTGAATTTATTAAGGAGATTTGTTTGAACATACATGATTAGTTGTCTCAACTCCTTTATGTCATCTGGAGGCTTATCTTGTTCCTTTAACTGGGCCATATCTTCCTCTGTCTTGGTGTGGATTGTAATTTTCTGTTGGTGTCTTGGCATCTGGCTTACTAGAGTATTTATTCTGGGTGCAGTTTTTCTCTTTAGTTTAGGGCTTCCTGCCCTTTCTCCCTTGCTGGTTGTGCAGTAGGAGCCAAGGAAATAGTTGGTACTATAAGCCGTGGAGGCTTAAGCTGCCCTCACTGCCGATGAAGCTTCTCCCAACTTTCCACTTTGCCAGGGGTAGGGACAGAGTCACAGCTGTGTGGAATAATCCAAGTTGTGCAGGCCTAGACAGTAGTTGCCCAGAGACTGATGAAGCTCCATGCCCCTTTCTCCCCTACCTGGGGCGGGGATGGTGCTGCAGGTGTGGGCGGCAGTCTATGTAGTGTGGGTCCATGATGACTGCAGTTGTCCTGGTAGACTTCCAATTATTCATCTGTGCCAGCCAAAGGTACCTGCCATTTCCTGGATAGGCTGGTGCAGGGCCCGCAGCCTCCTCCCTGCCAGAGGTGGAGCTGAAGCCTAGGCTAGGGCTGTAGGCCTATCTGGGTGAAAGAAATGGGTTCCTACCATAACTGATTTTTGGTCAGCCCAGTTTCCCCTCATGCTGGGGGCAGAGTCAAAATGGTGACTACTGGCCTCTTTCTCACTTGGACAGGTTCAACCTTTAGCTGTACCTTAGCCATCTATGTCTACTGATCAGTAGCTGAAATTGGTGGCCAACTGTCTCCTCCTCTCCAGTTTTTGGGAAATGGAGTTTCCAATTCCATCCACAGAATAGCTTCTGGGGCAGATTGCGCTGCCAAAGTAGGATAATCACCAGGCTCCTTGGCTTGGCCAGTAATTTCCTGGAGAGGCTGGCGCAGGTCCCCCCAGCTTCCTCTGTGCCAGAGGAGGGGCTGGGTTCATGTCAGAGTTGCAATCTGACCTGGATGGAAAGAATCTGGTCCCCACCAGTACTGTGACTTTCAGTCTGCCCCACTTCCCCTCATGCCAGGTGTGGAGTTCAGATGGCAGCTACTGGCTTCTTTCTAACTTGGACAGCAAACTTTAGCTGTTTTTAGGATTATACTTTAGCCTGCTGAATTGACTCATCAATAGCTGAAGTTGGTGGCCAACTGTCTCTTCCTTCCCCATATTTTGGGAAGTGGAGCTTCCAATTCCAGCAATGGAATAGCTCCCGAGGTGGCTTGTGCTTCCTTTGGAGGATGGCACCGGCCTCCATGGTGTGGAGCACTCTACTTATGAGTCTTCTCTGCAGATAGGCAGTTTCCTCCTTCCATTTCTTCAAGGATGTGGCAGGATGCTCTTCTGGTCTCCTGGAGCCCCAAAACAGGTGCTTCAGTTAGCTCCATGAGGTTCTGGGTGTTTACTAACTGCCCTGTGGCAGGAGCTGACTCTAGGAGCTCCTTACTCCGCTGCTATCTTGCTGGTTGTTTGACGCCAGTCTTTTTACAAATCGTAGTTCACTTATTTTTTTGTATTACATTATGCTATTTTATGAGTGGTTAGTGAAAATGTTTAATTTGTAAATTTTTGTATGTGGCTTTTACAATTTGATCCATAATGTGGGTTCCCTGTCATTATTAGGGACAAGTATATCTCAATCCTGGGATAATAATTTAATAGTTTTTAAAAACTGGCTTTATCAGCTTTCATACCTAGGTTTGTTTTTACACTCTGAAAAATACAATATCTAAAACATGATTACATGACATAACGATTCTTCCTCTGGATGAAATCAATCTGAATATGCTGTTCTACCCACTGTCCCCAATCTGCCTCCTATCCCTTCTCCCCCACCCCAGGATCACTGCCCTTAGTGCTGTGAAAATATAGACTTGCCTACATCATAGATTTAATAAATAGGGCAAATATATCAATACTCTATATTAGAAAAATCTGGAGCACACCAATCTAACTTTCTGTCACCCTTATTTCTTCATGGATTATACAAGCAAGATGAGGCGGAGAGGATCTTTGGGAGCCAAATATCACCAAAGATTATTTGGGGTATAAAAATCATCCTCCCTGTCTCCTTAAGTCATTTTCTGTATTTGGACCTGATGTTGGAGCCATGCTACATTGAAAAGTTACCAGTGGAGGAGGCTGGTTAGTGTATGAAGGTAAAAAAGAAAGGTGTGACCTGGGGAAGGGGAAATGTCTGTTCCTTTTACTGCAGGAATAGTTGGGAGATTTTCAGGAAGTATGAATCGTGAGCAACCTTGGGGATTGTGTGGTGGGTGCGTTATGTTTTTGAATTGGTTTTAGAAGACATGGATCCAGATGAGTTGCAGGTAGAGTAAAAGTTACTTGAAAGAAAAATAATTTTTTTCAGAAGGCCTCTGAAATATGACCTATTTCCTTTCTTTTCTAACTTTGTCTTTGAGTAATACTTGCCCTTTTTAATTTTTGTTTTCTCTACTTTTTTTACAAATTCCAACAGAATTATAAAACTTTTCTGAATGCTATTTTCCATCTAAATGCATCAGGAATTTTGTTTTATGTTTTCCTCGAGTCATTCTTCTTAGAGCAATCTGTTTTATGCTAAATAATCTGGTTGCTCCCTGGTGCCTGTTGAACAGTTGTCACTCTGGGACTTCCTTTCACCTCTCTCCTGATTTGGATCCCCTGGCTTCTGAATTTCATAGTTGGCAAACTATGGTCTACAGGCCAAATTGGGCTCACTACCAGTTTTTATAACCAAAATTTTGTTGTAACACAGCCACATCCATTTGTTTACATTTTTTCTGTGGCTATTTCCACACAACAACGGCAGAGCAGTCACAACAGAGACCATATGATCCACAAAGTCTAAAATATTTACAATGTGGCCCTTTACAGAAAACATTTGGTGATCCCTAGTTTATGCAATTGTTCTGATAAAACACTTCTTCAGTTGCTTCTGGTGAAAAGGATGCATGGGAAGTAAGTTTTTTGAGATCATGTCTATCTGGAACTATTTTTACCTTCACCCATAATTATGAGAATTCTGGGTTTAAAATCATTTTCCCTCAGAATTTTGAAACTTTATTCCATTGTCGTTTAGCTTTAAGTAGTGCCATTGAGAAGTCTAATACCATTCCTATTCCTGATCCCCTGTGTGTGATCTGTGTTTGTTTTCTCTGAGGTTGTAGGAGCTTCTCTTTTTCTGTGGTATTCTTTATATATTCATTGTACATCCACTAAGAAAAGTCTACGAACGTGGAAACAAAATATCTTTCAGACCTGAGATACTGTCTTGATTATTCCTTGGATAGCTGTCTGCTCTTCATTTTTGTGTTCCCCACTTTTTCTGGAAATCCTAAGAGATTTTAATCCTTTAATGTTATCTCACCTTTATTATCGTTGTTCTCTCCATCTGTTCTCTGTGTAATTTTGGATTACTTTCTGGAAGAGTATCTCAATTTAGTTCTCTAACCTTTTTATTGAATTTTCTCAAGTGCTTGCTCCTATTCTCTGACTCTTCCCTCTCTGTAGTGTTGTTTTGTGGATGTACTCTCTTCTTATATCTCCATACATTGTCTGTTTCCTCCAGTTGCTCTGGAGACTTTGTTCAGTTGTTTGTAACCATTGGCTATCTAAATAAGACGCTGTGTGTACTTGGGTAGCCTAGTCACATGTGGGCTTCAAAGAGCCTAAGTTAGGCCAGATTTCTAGACTCCCTTTCTTTGAGGCTGTTCAGTTTCTCCAGATGCATATCCTCAGAATCTCCTGGCTTTAGCAGAGATATGGTTGGCTACCATTGTTCTCAGAGCTGAGCTCTATTAAATACGTAGAATTTTGCTTGCAGTATGGCACCTCTCCCTAGTCCTCTGATGCACTTAATGTTCCCAGTTTGGAGTCTTTGGTTCAGGTTCTCCTGTAAACATCCAATCTTCTGCTGTGATGGAGATGGGGACGTGGAGAGTTCTAACTGCCCCTAACAATCATTCTGGCCATTTTTTGGACCCCCATTCCTCCCTCTTCTTGCCACAACCCTTCCCCGGTAACTCGTCTCCATGATTTTGTGGCAGAAATTGACTTCTTATTGACATTTCCTGCTACAGGCATGGGGCATACGGTTTCAGCTCAGTCATTTCTGTCTTCCAAAACTTTATTGTTGTTTCTCCATTTCATTTGTCCTTTTTTTTTTTTATTAAATTATTATCTCTTATTCCATTCTCAATTTAGGGGTTTAGGGATTGAACTTAAGTTTGGTCTTACATGCTTAAATATGAATGACCCAAAGTCACTTTTAAAGAATTAAAACTTATCTCAAAAGAAATTTAAAACAAAAAATAATTATCAGCAATATTATATATTACTGTTCTACATATTTTATCTTTTAAACAAAATATTTAATATAAAAGTCCCTAAATTTGAAAACAATGCAACTCTTAAGCACTGTTTTATTAAAGAAGTGGGAAACTCTGCAGCCTGTTTTCTCAGCTTCACATTCCCAAAGGGGGACCATAAAACCACAATTAATGTAATCTAGAAAGGGAAAAAGTTTGTTTTGTAAGATTTTTAATTTTTAAAAATGTGCTTTATAGCCATTGTTTTGGAGCATAGTATTATTTTCTTCTTTTATGTCAGCTCCAATCTAGTAAACTGGTTTAGAAAAGAAAATAGATCTGAACATCCACCCATCCCCTCAAAATTAGTGCTTTATACACATGTGTTTTAATGCTGTATGAGTTTAGGGTCTTACTCTGTTTCTTCATTGCTGAATTCCCAGCACCTACACAGTTAGGCATTTAACTAATACTTTTTAAATGACTATATTAATTGAGTGGTCTCAAACCATTTTAATTTGGTGTACTGACTGCTATTTATCATAGAAATGATACAATATACAAACTTTTAGATGCTCTACATATTTAGACCAAACATTCAAACATTTATCCTAGCCACTAATTATGTTGGTTACAGAAGTAGCATGAACTAGCTATATTCTCTGTTATCCAAGAAAAATTTCCCCATCCTTGCTTGTTTAATTTGGTGGATTTGTCCTTAATGTAATTCCTTAATGTAATGGGTTGCTTTATGGAAGATTTTGACAAGTATTCATAGGTTTTATCTGATGCTACCAGATAATTGTTATGCTTTTAGCAGATCTTATCTTGGTTTTATAACCAATTATTCTGTGTGTTCTGTTCTTTTCAAAATTGGAGGCAAAAATTTTATATATCTATGAAGGAATACTTGAACCTCACATGGATTTGTCTTTCTGTTTTATAAAAGTTCTTCACAAAAGGACTTTAGGGCAAGGTGTTTCATATGGGGATCTCCTTCCTATAGCTTCAATAATCTTTTTTTTTTTTTACTCCCCCTCCCCCGCTGCCTTTGTGGCTTTTTGCATGCTGTATGTTCTCTGTGTTCTTTGTATTTATTTTCCCTTCCCGCTTGCAGCTTGCTTGCTGTCTGCTCTCTGTGCCCATTTGCTGTGCACTCTTCTGTGTTTTTTGCTTGTCTCCCTTTTTTGTTGCATCAGCTTGCTGAGTAAGCTCTCTGTGGTGCTTGTGGGCTAGGTAGCTCTCTGCAGCGTGCAGGCGAGCCTGCCTTCACAAGGAGGCCCCAGGACGCAAACCCAGGGCCTCCCACATGGTAGACGGGAGCCCAACTGTTGAACCACCGCCGCATCCCCTCAATAATCTTTGTTTACTATGAATATCTTGTGGATAACACCAAGACATCAAATATTTGTATATTTAGTGAACATGTTTTAGAGGGGTACCTGAGGAGATTAAGACACCTCTTTGTTTTTATGGCATTCCAAGTTCATAAGCTACTTCAAAAACATATTGGCTGTCAGTATATTGAATACTCTTCCATTTTTAACAATGTGACGTGCTTTTTAGACAGTCCCAAGTTTGGCCACTTAAACCCGTTTGTGTTCTGGTAAGGTACTGGATCCTGAAAGGGTCTGGTGAGGTTACTGCAAATCCAGCTGGTTTTGTTCCTTTCCATTTCTTAAAGATAAAACCCATTAACAAGCAATAATTGTAAAAATTTGGTAGTGGAGTTTTTATATTGAAATGGACCCTTTCTCAAACTTCAGAACCATAATCATGAGATTCTCCATCAGGTAAGAAGTAATAGAGTTTATGGATGAAGAAGGTTACACCAGTAGATGGTAAAACAAGAAGGAAAAAGTAATCTTTTACTTTATGTGGTACCATCAGGTTTATTTTTGTGTATCAATCTTGTACTCTGTAACATTACTGAACTTGTTTATTATTTCCAATAGTTTCTTTGTGGCTTCATTAGGATTTTCTAGATACAAGATCATTTTCTTCATTTATTGTCTATGTCTTTTTTTTTTCTTAATTGTCCTTGCTAGAAACTGCAGTATAACATTGAATAGAAGTAATGGAAGCAGACATTCTTGTTTTATTCCTAATCTTAGGGGGAAAGCTTTCAGTCTTCAACATTAAGTATGAAGTTAGTTGTGGGTACTACCATCAGATTTAAACTTGAACTTGGTATAATATCTGAAGAAGCTTCAACTAATTAACCAAGGCTGCATTTTCTCTGATGCAAGGGATATAAGCCACAGGATAGGTGATAAGAAGCCATGGATTTTAGATGTGTGCTATACTGTTGAGAAACCTCGACATTGTTGGCATGTCAGGCTGCATAATTCTGGGGACTGAACTGTATGTTGTAGGATTTTAGCAGCACCCCTGGCCTCTATTAATTGCCAGGTGCACCTCTCCATTTGTGACAGTTGGAAATGTTTCCTGATATTGCCCATGTGCCCTGTGGGGCAAAATCTCCCTCTGTTGAGGACCATTGCCTTAGATCATGGACTAATCCAGCACCATTCAGTAGAAATATATTCTAAACTACATATGTTATTTTAAATTTTGCTAGTAGCCACATTAAAAATATAAGAACAGGGGAGCAGAAGTGGCTCAAGCAGTTGGGTGCCCACCTCCTACATGGGAGGTCCCAGGTTCAGTTCCCGGTGCCTCCTAAAGAAGATGAGCTGACACAGTGAGCAGTGAGAAGATGTTGCTCAAGTAGTTGGGCACCTGCCTCCCACATGGGAAGTCTTAGGTTCAGTTCCCAGTGCCTACTAAAGAAGATGAGCATACAGCAAGCAAAGACAATAAGCAATGAGCAGACAGACAAGAGAGCCATCTGGAGGGAAGATAAATAAATATTTTTAAAAATTAATAAGAAATAGATGACAAACTTTTTTAAAATAAGAAGACAATTGGCTTTTATTTTTTAAGATTTATTCTCTCCCCTTGTTTCTGCCCCCTCCCCCATTGTCTGTTCTCTGTGTCCATTCGCTGTGTGTTCTTCTTTGTCCCCGTGCATTCTTGTCAGCAGCACCGGGAATCTGTGTCTCTTTTTGCTGCATCATCTTGCTACATCAGCTCTCCAAGGGTGTGGTGCCAATCCTGGGCAGGCTGTGCTTTTTTCACATGGGGCAGCTCTCCTTGCGGGGTGCACTCCTTGTGCATGGGGCTCTCCTATGTGGGGGACATCCCTGTGTGGCATGGCACTCCTTGTGCACATCAGCACTATGCATGGGCCAGCTCACCACATGGGTCAGGAGGCCCTGGGTTTGAACCCTGGACCTCCCATATGGTGGGTGGATGCTCTATCAGTTGAGCCAAATCCGCTTCCCAGACATAAACTTTTAATAATAGATTTTGTTTAACTTAATATATCCAAAGTATTATCATTTCAACATGTAATCAATAAAAAAATTAAATATTTTGCATTCTTTCATTAAATTTTTAGATCTGGATGTATTTTATTCCTATTGCATGTTTTAATTTGGATATGAAATTTTCATTAGAAATACTTTGGTCTGTATTTAGATTTCAGAAAATTTACAGTTGAAAAAGTAGATTCATATACCCACTAGGTCCAAACTTAAAAGCTTTCCAATAACTGAATTGAGTGTATGTTTTAAATTTTAAATTAATATTAAATAAAACTTTAAATTTAGTTCCTCAGTCACACATGTCATATTTCAAGTTCTCAGTAGCCACATGTGGCTGGTAGCTAATTGGACAGTGTAGGCCAAATCTTGCATGTACATACAAAAAGAAAGGTTTATAATAATCTTGGAGAAATCAATGTGGACTCTCTTGAACTCAGCTGCAAATATTTCACTAATGTCCGGAAAGCTTGCTGATAAGAATTCTGCAATCATAGCTCATTTTTTGGTTATTTTTTGAATCACACATAGTTTGAAGTGTATGTCCAGATTATCTATACTTTGATCCTATGTAGGAGAAATACCCAATAATTTTTAAATTATTTGAAAAATAATCCTTCAGTAAATTTTACCTGGCAGTTTCATTTGTTAAATAAATCCTTGTCTACCTATTAAATTTGCAGTGGTTGTGTCATGGAGAAAAAAAAATTGATCATGGTCCCCAAATAGTTACAAGTTGTTAGAATTTCCACTATTTGGGTGGTTTTAGTACTCTGAGGGATGTTATGTCCTTGGTAGTGGAATTATTGGTACATATATTGACAAATATCTATATTTTGTTGTCCATCTATAGCTGTTGTAAACTGTTCTCCCTGGGAATTTAGAAGAAGAAGGTCAGGGAATTGTTTACTCTTAATGTATCCTGGAGTGGCATTACTACAAAGATTTTGTACAGTTGTCCTGTTTTTTATCCAATATAGAACATTAATTCTTCCCATAATCCTGCTTGCAGATGCCTTTAGCCATAGCTTCCTGATTTTGTTAGTCTTATTTTTAATTTGTATTTAAGTTGTTTTATTTGGAGGGCTAGAAATTTGTTTTGATTTCTAGCTTTATGAAATATTCAGTTACATTTGGAGATCTAAATTGGCAATTTTCCTGTCCACTTCTTTTGGATCTGATGCTTCCCTATTTCAGCTCTGTTCCATTTTTAAATGGAGAGGACAGGTCTGTTTCTCCTTACATTTTCTATTGGGGATAACCCAGAATATTGTTTGAAAATTTTCCTGGGTACATTTAAAAATATATATATATATTTTGACTTTTTAAAAATATACTTAGATTACACAAAATGTTACACAAAAAAATATTAGGGATTCCAATATGCCCCACTCCCCACACCTCCCACACTTCCCCACAATAACAACTTCTTTCATTAGTGTGGTACAGTCTTTGCAAATGATAAACACATTTGGATCATTGCCACTAAGTGTGGATTATAGTTTACATTGTAGTTTACACTCTCCCCTACTCAATTATGTAGGTTATGGCAGGATATATTGTGGCCTGTATCTGTCTTTGCAATGTCATTCAGAACAATTTCCAACTCCCAAAAATGCTCCTATATTACACTTGTTTTTCCCTCTCCCTACCCCAGAACCTCCAGTGGCCACTGCCTCCACATCAATGATATAATTTCTTCCATTGCTAGAATCACAATAAGTCTATAGTAGAATACCAGTAAATCCATTCTAGTCCATATTTTATTCCCTAAGCCTGAGGATTCTTAGATGGTGATGCCCACTCCACCTCTAATTGAGAGGGGGCCTTGATGACACATGGCTGATGGATGGAACTTTTGTGCTTGCAATTGTAGACTCTCTCACTTCCTTAGTATGGTGGTTGTCCATCCTCACCTCCTTGTTAGTTGTTCTGGGTGAGTCCAATGATTTGGAGAGTAGGTGTTGCAAATCTGCTGAGGCTCAGGGCCCAGCTGACATTCAAGTCTCTTAGATGTAAAACTACCAACTCCAGCACCAAATATAAGTTCAAATAGAAGAGACAAAGAGGCATGTGTAGAGAAGTCACAACTGAGTCCAACTCTGTCACACTTGGGGCCACAAACTCCAAAGAAGGGCCCATTGGCAAGGTGCCAAACTCTGGAGCTATCTGCCATGACCATAGGACCTGGGTGTCTCCAGAGCCCTCAGGAGCCCACTATTTGGTATAGTATCTACTTTGGCTCTCTGTGAGATCCTGCTGAGACGTGCATAAGCATTACCTTTGGGATGACCTCCTGGTTCATCACTTTAAAGTCTCTTAGCCATATTAACTCATTTGTCTTTACCTTTTTCCCCTTTTATTCAAGGTCTTTTTCCAGTTGCATTGCTAGTTGGTGCCAGGAAGGCTCATCCCTAGGAGTCATGTCCCATGCTGGGGGAAGGTAATGCATTTATGTGCTGAGTTTGGCTTAGAGAGAGGCCACATTTGAGCAACATGGAGGCTCTCAGAAGGTAACTCTTAGGGACCCCACAACACTAGCTAAGTTGCAATTTCAAAAGCAAAGGCTCATAACCAGAGTCATCAATATTAAGGGCCCATCAATGGATCATCCTTCACTAGTCATTGTCCCTGCACTTGGGGGATTGTTCCTGTTCCACTGGAGAATGTGGTGGAGCTCTCCTGGGTACATTTTAGAAGTCTGATTTATTCATTGTAGTTTACAATTTAGAAATTTTGCTCAATTTGTCCCTAAGGGAAAGGCTTTTGAGATGGCTGTATGTACTACATTTCCCATTTACTTATCCTTGCAAGATCATTTCTTGAATTATGAACAGCTGTGTTATTTAAACCACCTGTTAGTATTTCTTGCTGCTTTTAATCATTTTCCTCCTATCTGAGCAACTAATAATTAAGTGAACTAGTTGGTACAGATTAGTGGTCCTGGAAGATAAGTATTTTACAAAATCTGAATCAGCAGCAAATTTGTCTTCTAAGGTTTAAAAAATCCTTAATTATAGTCCTCAACTTGCCTCTAGAACAGTTTCTAAAGATAGGCTTTTTGGTCTAATTTTGAAGGGATATTTTAAAATGTAATTTTTCTGTCCATAGAAAAAACTTGAGGAAAGGACTGCTTATTTATAATGTAAAAGAAGGTACAGTAGGAATAGAATAGATGTAAATGGATCATAAAGATAAAGCAGAGTTTAGAGAGAGGTGCAAGGATGGTGGACTTTCAAAGGTTTGAATGGGAATGAACAAGAGTTCATTGTGAACTTGACAATGACTTAAAAAAATTTTTTTAATATTCACATATCATAAAATTTACCATTTTAAGGTATACAGTTCATTGGACTTTGGTATATTCAAAAGGTTGTGCAATCATCATGACTATCTAATTACAGAACATATGCATCACTCCAAAAAGAAATCTATTCATTAGCAGTCACTTTCCAACCCTTCCTTCCCCCAGCCCATGGCAACATCTGGTCTACTTTATGTCTCTATTAGATTTGCCTATTATGGACATTTCATATAAATGGAATCATATAATTTGGGGGTTTTTATGTCTAACTTCTTTCATTTAGCATAATATTTCAAGGTTCACCCATTTTGTAGCATGTACCAGTATTTCATTCTTTTTTATGTCTGAATAATATTCCATTGTATGGATAATACCACACTTTGTTTATCTGCAGACTGTTGATGGATATTTGGGTTGGTTCTACTTTTTGACTATTCTGAATAATGCTGCTATGAACATATGTGTGCAAATTTTTGTGTGGACATGTGTTTTCAGTTCTCCTGGGCATATACCTAAGAGTAGAATTTCTGGATTATATGGTAATTATATGTTCAATTTTTAAAGGAGCTGCCAATCTGTTTTTCAAAGCAGATGTGCCATTTATATTCCCACTTGCCTCACTTTTTGTCCATTTTTACATTACAGCCATCCTACTGGATATGAAGTGGTATCTTATTGTGATTTTGATTTGCATTTCACTAATGACAACTGATGTTGAACATATTTTCATATGCTTATTGACCCTTTGGAGAATGTTAACTGCTTTGCCCATTTTTAAATTGGGTTGTCTTTTTATTGTTGAGTTGGAGCATTCTTTCTATATTCAGGATAATAGACCCTTACAGCCCCTTCACTTCCTTGATAGCATCCTTTGAAGCATGAAAGTTTTGAATTTTGATGAAGTCCAATTTATCTATTTTTTTCCTTTGATAGTTTGTGTTTATTTATTTTAAAACATTTATTTTATTTATTTATCCCCCTCCTCATTGTTTGTGCTCACTATCTTCTCTGTGTCCATTCACTGTGTGCTCTCTCTTCTTCTTTTCAGGAGGCACCAGGAACTGAACCTGGGACCTCCCATGTGGGAGAGGGGTGCTCAATCACTTGAGTCACCTCCACTCCCTGCTTTGTTGTATCTCTTACTGTGTTTCCTCTTTATGTCTCCTTGTTGCATCATCTTGTTGTGTCAGCTCATTGAGCCAACTTGTGCCAGCTTGCTGTCTTGCTCATCTTCTCCAGGAGGCACCGGGAACTGAACCCAGGACCTCCCATGTGGTGGGAAGGTCGTAATCACTTGAGCCATGTCCACATCCCATTTGTGTTTATTTAAAAGCAATTTTATTGACATATATCCACATACCATACAATCCATCCAACCTGTACAATCATTGGCTTTTAGTATAATGACAGAGTTGTGCTTTCATCATTGCAAGCAATTTTAGAACATTTTCATTACTCAAAAAACCACAAAAAACTTACATCCCTTAGCAGTCACCTCTCAATCCCGCTATCATTCCCCAGTCCTACATAACCACTAATCTATTTCTGTCTCTATTGATTTATTTATATTTACATTTTATATAAATGGTATCATACTGTATGTAGTACTTTGTATCTGGTTTCTTTCACTTAACAAAATGGTTTTTGAAAAATTATTTTTGAATTGGAGAAGTTGTAGGTTTGTAGAAAAATCATATAAAAAATACAATGGTCCCATTCCCCCCCTCCACTATCCACACCTTGTACTAATGTGGTACCCTTCCTACAACCAATGAAAAAAAAATTAAAATAGACTATTAACTATAGTCCATAGCCTACATCAGGTGTATTTTTTCAAATTTACCACTTTATTACTAATTTGCTATAATTCATAAAAGAACATTCTTATACTCATACTATTAACCCCAGTCTGTCATCCACAACAGGGTTCACTATGTTATACAGTCCCATGTTTATTTTCTTTCATTTTAGCAACATGCATGAGCCAATACTTCCCCTTTCTAGCACATTCACATACATAATTCAGTGCTGTTAATTATACTAACAAGAATGTGCTACCATCACCATCTTTTTCTAAACTTTTATAATCAACCTAAATAGATTTTCTGCACATCATATGTATATACCACATTTTCTTTATCCAATCATCAGTTGATGGACACTTGGGTTGCTTCCATCTTTTGGCAGTTGTGAATAATGCTATGAACATCAGTGTGCAAATACCTGTTTAAGTCCCTGATTTCAGTTCTGGGTATATACCTAGTAGCGGGATTGCCAGGTTGTATGGTAATTCTATACTTAACTTCGTGAGGAACTGCCAAACTGTTTTCTACAGCAGCTGCACCATTTTATATTCCCACCAGCAATGAATGAGTGAGCATTCTTATTTCTCCACATCCTCTCCAATACTTGTAATATTGTTTGTTTTTTGTAGTAGTCATTCTAGTAGGTGTGAAATATTTCATTGTGGATTTCACTTGCATTTCCCTAATAGCTAGTGATATTAAACATCTTTTCATATGTGTTTTAGCTGTTTGCATATCCTTTTTGGAGAAATGTCTATTCATAAGTCTTTTGCCTATTTTTTAATTGGGTTGTTTGTCTTTTTATTGTTGAGTTGTAGGATTTCTTTGTATATCCTGGATATTAAACCCTTATTGGATATGTCATTTCCAAATATTTTCTCCCATTGTATAGGTTGTCCCTTCACTTTTGTGACAAAAGTCCTTTGATGCTCAAAAGTTTTAAATTTTGAGGTCCCATTTATCTATTTTTACTTTTGTTGCATATGCTTTAGGTGTAAAGGGTAATAAATCATTACCTAACACAAGAAGCTTCCCTACATTTTCTTCTAGGAGTTTTATAATCCTGGCTCTTGTAATTAGGTTGGTCCATGTTGAGTTAATTTTTATATATGGTGTGAGACAGGTGTCCTCTTTCATTCTTTTGCATATGGATAATCACTTCTCCCAGCATCATTTGTTCAAGGTACTCTTCTATCCCAGTTGAGTGGACTTGGCAACCTTGTCAAAAATCAATTGGCCATAGATGTGAGGATCTATTTCTTCACTGTGATTTTAATTTCATTGATTAGTTTATCTCTCTTTATGCCAGTGCCATGCTGTTTTGACCATGGTTGCTTTGTAATATGCTTTAAAATCAGGAAATGTGAATCCTCCAACTTCATTCTTCTTTCTCAAGATGTTTTTAGCTATTTGGGGCCCCTCACCCTTCCAAATAAATTTGATAATTGCCTTTTCCATTTCTGCAAACTAGGCTGTTCTGGAATTTTGATTGGGATTGTGTCGAATCTGTAAATCATTATGGATAGAATTGATATTTTAATGAGATTTAGTCTTCTAATCCATGAACACAAATGTCCTTCCATTTATTTAGGTCTTTGACTTCTTTTAGCAATGTTTTGTAGTTTTCTGTGCATAAGTCCTTTGTATCTTTGGTTAAATATATTCCTAGATATTTGATTCTTTTAGTTGCTATTGTATATGGAATTTTTTTCTTCTTGATTTCTCCCACAACTTGCTCATGACTAGTATATAGAAACACTACTGATATTTGCATGTTGATCTTGTATATTGTCACTTTGCTAAATTCCTTTATTAGATCTAGTTTTGTTGTTAATTTTTGGGACCTCCTAAATATGGGATCATGTCATATGCAAATAAAGAAAGTTGTACTTATTCCTTTCCAATTTGGGTACCTTTTACTGCCTTTTCTTGCCTAATTACTCTGGTTAGAACTTTCAGTTCAATGTTGAATGACAGTGGTGACATTGGTATTCTTGTCCTGTTCCAGATCTTAGAGAGAAAGCTTTCAGTCTTTCACCAAAGAGTATGATGTTAGCTGTGGGTTTTCCACATATATACCCTTCATCATGCTGATGAAGTTTCTTTCTATTCCTATTTTTCTAAGTATTTTTGTCAAGAAAGGATGTTGAATTTTGTCAAATGCCTTTTCTGGACCAGTTGAGATGATTAAGTCATTTTTTCCCCTTCATTTTGTTGCCATGATATATTACAATAATTGATTTCCTTATGTTGAACCAAACTTGCATACCTGGGATAAAACCCACTTGGTCATGGTATATAATTCTTTTAATGTGCTGTTGGATTTGATTTGCAAATATTTTTAAAGTTTTTTTTTTTTTTCTCCATCTATACTTATAAGAGAAATTGGTCTGTAATTCTCTTTTCTTGTGGTATCTTTATCTGTCTTTGGTCTTAGGTTGATATTGGCCTCATTAGAATGAGTTAGGTAGTTTTTCCTCCTGTTCAATTTTTGGAAGAGTTTGATCAGGATTGGTATTAATTTTTCTTGGAATGATTGGTGGAAATTGCCTGTGAAGCCATCCAGTCCTGGGCTTTTCTTTGTTGGGAGGTTTTTGATAACTGATTCAATCTCTTTGCTTGTAATTGGTCTGTTGAGTTCTTCTGTATCCTGTCGAGTGAGTAAAGGTTGTTTGTGTGTTTCTAGGAATTTGTCCATTTTTTCTAAGTAGTCAAATTTGTTGGCATAGAGTTGTTCATAGTATCCCATTATGACCCTTTTCATTTCTGTGTGGTTAGTAGTAATGTCCCCTCTCACATTTCTGATTTTTAAATTTGCATCTTCTTTCTCTCTCCCTGTTAATCTAGCTAAGGGTGTTGATTTTATTGATCTTTTTTTCAAAGAACTAAATTTTGGTTTTGTTAAATTGTTTTTTATTCTCAATTTCCTCTATTTCTGCTCTAATCTTTGTTATTTCTTTTTTTAAAAAAGATTTATTTTTTATTTATTTCTCTCCCCTTCCCCCGCCCATTTGTCTGCTCTCTGTGTTGATTCGCAGTGTGTTCTGTGTCCGCTTGCATTCTTGTCAGGCGGCACCAGGAATCTGTGTCTCCTTCTGTTGTGTCGTCTTGCTGCGTTAGCTTTCTGTGTGTGCGGCGCCACTCCTGGGCAAGCTGTGCTTTTCATGCGGGGCGGCTCTCTTTGCAAGGTGCACTCCTTGCACGTGGGGCACCCCTGCATGGGAGGCATCTCTGCGTGGCATGGCACTCCTTGCATGTGGCAGCACTGTGTGTGGGCCAGCTCACCACATGGGCCAGGAGGCCCTGGGTATCAAACCCTGGACCTCCTATATGGTAGGCAGATGCTCTATCAGTTGAGCCACATCTGCTTCCCATGTTATTTCTTTCCTTCTTCTTGCCTTGGGAATAGTTTCTGTTCTTTTTTTTTTAGTTACCCAGGTGTTCAGTTAGGTCTTTGCTTTTAGCTTTTTCTTATTTTATTAATGTATTTGTTTAGGGCTGTCAGTTTCCCTCTCAGCACTGCCTTCACTGCATCCCATAAGTTGTGTTCTTGTTTTCATTTGACTCAATATATTTACTGATTTCTCTTGTAATTTCTTCTTTGACCCATGATTGTTTGAGAGTGTTGCTTAACTTCCATATATTTGTGGATTTTCCAGTCCTCTGCCTATTCCTCTTTCCTGTCTCATGCCATTATGGTCAGAGGAGATACTTTGTGTGATTTCAGTCTTTCTAAGTTTATTGAAACTTCTTTTGTGACCCAACATGTGGTCTCTCCAGCAGAATGATCCATATGCAATGGAGAAGAATGTATATACTGCTGTTCTGGGGTACAATGTTAGTGTATCTCAGTTAGGTCTAGTTCATTTATCATTATTCAAGTTTCTGTTTCCCTGTTTATCTTCTGTCTAGATGTTCTCTTGATGAGACTGGTGTATTGACATCTCCAACTACTATTGTAGAGTTGTCTATTTTTTTCCTTCGGTTTTGCCAATGTTTGCCTCATATATTTTAGGGTACTTTGGTTAGGTACATAAATATTTATGATTATTTCTTCTTGGTGAATTGCCCCTTTTATTAATATATAGTGTCCTTTGTCTCTTATAACAGCTTTTGACAAAAAGTTTAATCTGTCCAAAGTGAGTACAGCTACCCCATCTCTTTTTTGGTTACAGTTTGCATAGAATCCTTTCCCCATCCTTTCACTTTCAACCTTTTTGTGTCTTTGGGTCTAAGGTGAATCTTTTGTAAAGAGCACATAGTTGGATCATGCTTTTTCAAAATCCATTCTGCCAATTGGAGGGTTTAATCTATTAATATTCAGTATTATTACTGTAAAGGCAGTACTTACTTTATAGCCATTTCGTCTTTTGATTTTTATGTCATATCTATTTTTGTTGTTTCTATTTTCCTTTATTGCAACCTTCTTTTCTGTATAGTTGACCTTGTATGATGTATGTGAATTACCCCTTTCTCATTTCTGGTTCTGTAAATATGTATTTTTTATATATATTAATTTTAATTTTTAATTATAAGGAGCTTTATTTTTTTAAATTATTATTATTTTTAGGAGGCCTGGATGAACCCAGGACCTCCCATGTGGTAGGTAGGCACCCACATGGTTGAGCCACATCCACTTCCATAGAGAAGCTTTATATTGTGTTTACCCTGGAGTTTCAATTTTGAGACCTGTCCTATCTTACAGCAGTTCATTTTAATACCCACTCACCTTCCCCAGAGATTTTTTTTCTGTGAAGCTTTTCTGTCTGCAGTTTATTCTTGGTTAGGTATCCTGCTCCTGGGAGGCAGATGGGGCCAATTTAGAAAGGTCTGTTTTAACTTTAGGTGGTGCAGCTGACTGAAACTGTTCTGATGAGGACACAACAGTTCTTACCAGTCTTTTTACCTTGGTCCCTCTTCGTTTCCCCTGACCTCACTCCCAAGGGAACCCTTTGATATGCAGCACTCCTTAGCCTCTTGTGTTCCACCCTGGGTCTCTGAGGACCTGGGTCCCTGTGCCTGGATATGTGTGGAGTTCTAACTCGCTGTTGTGAGTCACTCTACAGTCTGTCTGCAGTGTGAGGGACCTAGGCTCTAACTGCCTCTGTGTGGCTCCCCAGTTGTATGGGACTAAGCGAGGGAGAGGGGAAGGAGAACCAACCAGGTGGAATTTTCCTACCTGAGATTTTTCTGTTTCTTGGATATAGCGTTTGTGGAGTCCTCCTGTCTCTACCATCCTCCAGAGTTGTGAGTAGGAATTGTCCTCTTATTTGCTAACTCTCTGGGGAGGCTTTTCCAGGGATGGCTTACGTAGCCATGTTGATGATGTCACCATTGGAGAGAGGCTTTCTTGGAATCAGCATTTCGAGGCCTCGGCAAACGAATCAGTGAAGCTAATTATTAAAATGCTTCAACTTACAAAACATTTTCTAGAGCTCCATTGAAAGGTATTAATCTTGATATGCCAGAAGTTTTTTAAATAATATAATTCCAAGTCATTTTTTCCCAGACAAAATGTAACTTTGTATGAGACTTCAGGTTTTGAATTTCCAAGTCATTTTTAGCAAAATTTTGCGATTTATCAAAGTAAGCAAAAGAGTTAGGATTGTAAAAAAAATTCTGGCAGAAGGAGGTTAAGTTTTGATGTAGGCAAATCCATACAAGCAAGAAAGAGATCACTATAGTTGTCAAAAGTGTGTTTGTTAATGGTAGATGAGGTTCTCTAATCAAACAGAGGCTAGAAAGGAGCCATATGATCAATGACCCTCAAAATTAGTGACTCTGAAACAGGAAATAAAGTGGTCCTCTTTCATTAATTGAAAGGCCTCAGGGACTCCAAGGAAAGTTTTACCAATCATTTTAACAGCCAGTTGTCATTGGTTTAAGACCATTATTAGTCTTTAAGGCCAATTTGGATTGGTTTGGAGACTTATCAGCCTATACCTCCATCTGTTTCTTATGAAGTACTACCTTAAACATTCATCAGTCACAAGATAATAAGGGACAAAACAAAAACACATAAGAAGTTGTAAAACTAGATGAACAAAAAGTTAAAGCAAACTGTAGTAGTCTGGCAAAGGGATGCTGATGTAAAGTACCAGATCTGTTGGCTTTTATAAAGAGTATTTATTTGGGGTAAAGGTTTATAGTCTAGGCTGGGGAAAGTCCAACTCAAGATAACATAAGAGGGGAGAGGATGTGGCTCAGGCTGTTGGGCACTTGCTTCCCATGTGGGAGGTCCTAGGTTCAGTTCCCTGTGCCTCCTGGAGAAGGGGAAGGCAAACAATGAGCAGGGAGAGGAGAGAACCATCTGGGGCATGGGTATGGATAAGTTTAAAAAAATTTTTTTTTTAAAAAGGTAGCATAAGAGGTACCTTCTCACCAAAGTCAGCTGCCACATAGTGAAGCAAGATGGTTACTGATCTCTGCCTGGTCTCTCAGGGCATCTTATATCAATCTCTGGCATAGGGCTTATTTCCTTCTGGGTGTTCTCAGCTGCCAGTTCTCTTCAGCTACAAACTATCAGGTGAATGGCTCATTTCTTCTCGGGGCCCCAGGATCCAGCATGACTGAGCTTGCTCTCTCTCTTTCTCTTTTCATGTGTCTCCTTGAGTAAGTGTCCATTTATATGGGCCCACCAAGGGGGCAGGGACTCAACCTGAGTCACAACTTACTGATATGGTCAAATCAAAAGCCCTAAATTGTTTTTGTCAAGTAAACTTGAATCCTTTGAATTTAGTACAATCAAAGGGTAGTATACCCAGAAGAAGAGATTAGTTTACAAACATAATCTTTCTCTTTTTTGGATTCAGAAATAATCTCAAACTGCCACATAAACCAAGCAGTAGATGAATAGATAGTTCAATAGCAAAAATATTTACCAAATGGCTCACCTCTCAATCAGAAGTTCTGATTACCTTAAATAAAGACCAAATTAGGGAAGCGGATTTGACTCAATGGATAGAGTGTCTGCCTACCACATGGAAGGTCCAGGGTTCAAACCCAGGTCTGCTGACCTGTGTGATGAGCTGGCCCACACGCAGTGCTGATGCGTGCAAGGAGTGCTGTGCCACGCAGGGGTATCCCCTGCGTAGGGGAGCCCCATGTGCAAGGAGTGCACCCCATAAGGAGAGCTGCCCAGTGCAAAAAGTGCAGCCTGCCCAGGAGTGGCACCGCACACATGGAGAGCTGACTCAGCAAGATGACACAACAAAAAAAGAAACAGTTTCCCATGCCACTGACAGCAGCAAAAGTAGACAAGAAGAACACCCAGCAAATGGACACAGAGAACAGACAACTGGGGCGGGGGGTGGAGGGAAGGGGAGAGAAAAAAATAAAACTTAAAAAAAAAAAATTAAACTGAAGCAAGGTACCACTGATTGTTCAAATAAGTTTCAAATTGGTTCTAATGGTTATTTGTTACTATGACAGTAGAAGTATTTTCTTAATACTATAGGGGAGGAGCTTTTTATTAGTAGTAGGTTTCCTGGTTATATTGTGTGTTTTTGCTAGATCTACTATTTAAAAAATTGAAGTGAAATTCACATGACATAAAAGTAATAAAGTGTATAATTCAGTGGTATATATTATAGTCACAGTGATGTTCAATGACCATCTCTACCTAGTTCTAAAATATTTTCATCACCAAAAAAGAAAACTCTGTACCCATTAAGCAGTCACTTTCCATTCCCTCTTCTTTTCAGCCCCTGGCAAACATCAATCTGTTTTCTGTCTCTGTGGATTTACCAATTCTGGATATTTCATATAAATAGAATTCTATATGTGACCTTTTGTGTATGGGATCTTTCACTTAGCATAATGTTTTTTTTAGTTTCATCCACATCGCAGAATATACCAGTACTTCATTCCTCTTTAAGATTTAATAATATTCCATTTTATATATATACCACACATTCACCCATTAGTGTATGTTTGGGTTGTAGCTATATTTTGATTGTGAATAATGCTGCTATGAACATTCATATACAAGTATTTGTTTTAGTACCTGTTTTCAATTCATTTGGGTATATACCTAAGAGTGGAATTGCTGGATCATATGGTAATTCTATTTTTTACTTTTTCACTAAGGATGAAACTGTTTTTCACAGGGGCTGCACCATTTTACATTCCCACCAGCTATGTAAAAGGATTCCAGTTTCTCCACATTCTTGACAACACTTATTTTCCATTTTTAAAATGATAGCCATCCACCTGTGTGTGATGTGGTATCTTATTGTGGTTTTGATTTGCATTTCCCTAAAGATTAATGATCTTGATCCTCTTTTCTTGTGGTTGTTGACCATTTGCATATTTTTTGAGAAATGTCTATTCGAGTTCTTTGCCCATGTTTTAATTGGACTGTTAGTCTTCTTGTTATTGAATTGTAAGAGGTCTTTATATATTCTGTTGTATCAGTCTGGATCCTCCAGATCAGAGAACCCACAGGGTGGATTAAAGAGATTTATTATAAAGAATTGGCTCATGTGATTTTCAGGGATTGCAAGTTCAAATTTCATATAGGAGGTCAGAGGTTGGGAATTTCAAGAAGTGTAATAATGAAGTCTTTAGTCAGAGTCTGTAGAGAAGGCCAGGGTATAGTCTGGAGGCAGAATTCCTTCTCATCCTTGAAACTTCTGCTTCTGGATTTTAAGACCTTCGATTGATTAGTTGAGGCCCACCCACAATGCTGAGTGTGATCTCCTTTACTGAAAGTCAACTGATTGTAGATAGTAATTCCATTTATGAAACTCCTCTAGGTTTACCTCTACTAGGCCAGTGTTTGAAAAAAAACTGGACACCATAACCTAGCCAAGTTGGTATATAAAATTAACCATGACATCTGTATACTAGACGAAGATCCACTTTTTAGAAGGTTGTTAATATTCATTACTTTTGGGAGACATTCTTGGGAATTCAGTATTAGCTAGGATAAGGTTTGACTCTGAGTGACAAAAGTCCAAAATAAATGGGGTTAACAAGATAAAAATTTATTCTCTTTTTTGTAAATGAACCCCAGATGTAAACAGTTTAGGGCTATTTCTTCAAGGACCTAGGTTCCTTCTGTCCTATTGCTTCACTATTATCAATGTGTGAATTCTTCCAAGAGGACTGTTCAAGATCAAGCCATTTTGTCCACTTTATAGTCAGCACAAAGGACTGCTTTGGGGCCCACCTCTGAAGTCACACATATATTTTTACTTTATTCCATTGGACAGAATTTATTCTCATGTCCATACCCAGCTGGAAGGAAAGCTGGAACATATAGTATTTACTCCAAGCAGCCATATGCCCTGCTAAAAATCAGGAATTCTATTGCTGAGGAAGATGGGAAGAACAGATATGAAGGGGGGGGGGGGCGGGGCAACTAACATATCTTTCAGCTACTTATCTGGTATTCATGCAAGCATGGTTGTCTTTGTGAAATTAGTCTATAGTTGCAAATCTTGGGTGTCACAATAGGCTATGAGTATTCTATTAAAATGTACAGTCTTTTATGTGCAGTTTAACAATCTTTTAACAATTGTAATGATTCATTCATTTGCAGAATATAATTACTGATGTATTTTATAATTAGTTTTCTAATTGTACCTCCTGTATTGTGTCCTTTCCCTCCATCCTTACCTTTTTTTGGTTTAATTAAGCAATTTTTATTATTTTCATTTTCCCTTTTATTATCATTATAAATAGAATGTTAGTTTATTATTTAACAGTTATCCTAGAGATTACACTATTCATACTTGACTTATTAAAGTCTCATGTAAATTATGGAGAAATTACCACTTCATGGACAATTTAAGGATCTTAGACTATTAATTTCAGGGCTATTGTTTTGTGCCATTGTTTTCAGGTATTTTAAGTATATATATATTTAAAAAAAAACCAAAACATTATTGTTTTATAACAGTCTCATTAACATTTGCCCTCATAATCTTTGTATTGCTCTTCATTTCTTTCTGCTTATTTGGCAGTTATTTTCTTTCAGCACCTTGACAATATTGTTCCATTGTCTCTTGGAGTTACATTGTTTCTGTTGAACAGTTATATGTGAGTCTTGCAATTCCTTTGAAGGAAAGTTCCCCTGCCCCACCCTACCTCCAGGTGCTTTTAAGATTTTCTCTTTGTTTTTGTTTTAACTATTATGTGTCTAGGTGAGGATTTATTTTTCTCAAATTTGTAAAACTACTTGATTCTGTGTTTATTACTTTATTTTTTGACATTTTTTGGAAAATTCTCAGGTATGATGTCTTCACTTTTGCTCCATTTCCTCTCTATTTCTGTCTCTCCTACCAATTGGGCCTTTACACCACAACTCATGTATATCTTAAATTCTTTTCTGTTTTGTTGTTATTGTTGTTTTTTCTTGCTTCTCTTCATGTTCAGGCTGGATATTTTCTATTGACTAATCTTCCAATTCACTGATCCATATTTAACTGTGTCTAATCTGTTTTTTCATTCACCTACTGAGCTCTTAATTTCAGTTACACATTGTTTCATTTATATAATTTTTATTTTATTATTTTTATTCTTTCAAATTCTCTGCTAAAATTCTTCATCTTGAGGTATATTTTCTTGAATGTATTAATTTAGTAATTTGGAAGTCTGTGTCCAATAGTTCATAATACCTTCATCTCTAGTGGGTCAGTTTCTCTTTTCTCATGATTTCACATCATTTTGTCTTGTCACCTAGTATGGTACATAATTTTTGTATGAATGCCTGACATTGTGTATAAACATGTTTAAAGATGATGTTAACTCTTCATGATGCTATCCTCCTTCAGGATGATTTACTTTTTGCTTCTATCAGGCAGTCAGGATAAGGGCAGATAAACATGGGAATGAGCTCATTCAAAGCCTAGCTTTAGTAGTTTTGAGGCCTTGTGTATTTACATTTCTTCTATGGCCCCCCAACCTTGACTGATCTTGAACTCCAATTTTTGTATTCCCAGACCTGAAACTACTCACTATTTCAACCTCTGGTCTACCATCTTCTGCTCAGTTTTCCAATCTCTTAGCTTCTCATCCCTGCTACTGGTTATGAATTGACAGTGGTCCCAATGGGACAAGGGGTGCTAAATATTAGTCTCACTTTTGCACTTCCCTTATGGGCATGGCCCTTATTAGTCCTCAAGAGAGCCTTGGTGGCTCTCTGATCCATTCAGGTAGATATCACCTTCTCTATTTCTATAACTATATCTAATTTTTGGCAGGTATAGTTTTTTTGAAAATGTATAACATTTATAGCAATAATATATACACGTACAGTATTTTGGTATCTCTGCTTGAGCACTTGTTGATACCTTTTACCCCCCTGTCTGAATTCATGTGGGCTTTCATATACATGTGCCAGATCATATTTAGTTGGATAGAGGCTGGAATGTAAAAGCACTGGTCAAATTGGCTACAGCTCAACACACTAGAATCCCATCTATCTTGGTCCAGAAACTTTGACTATAACTCTCAGTTTGAAGTTAATTTTGTCTTTTTATCTTAGATATTCTGTAGACTTTATATAATTTTAGTTTACAAACGGGCCTCCCTCTAAGAGACTTCAGAATATTCAACTTGTTGCAGGGGAAGAATACATATAACAAATCAATCCTTGGGTTAAAACTGCTTCTGGCCAAGTTCTCAGCAATGTCTTCATTGTTAAGACCAGGACCTCTTTCAGAAGAGTTTCTTGACAAAGAGATGGGCACCTTTCACTATCCTCCCTCCACTTTCCTTCATATAAATTTATCAATTTATCCTTGGCCTATATGCATAAGTGGATTTACCCTAAAATAGAGTTTAGCACAGTAGACCACACCTAGACTTTTAAAGAGGTATTTGTGCATGTAGAAATTTAAGTGAATCAATTTTCATTTCCATGTTTCTCCAAAAATTGATCATCCTATTAATATACTCATCTTTGATTTGTTCTTTCTTCTCCTGCTCTTTCACTTTTTTCCTTTATACAAAAGAAAGTCTTGGGGAGCAGAAGGGGCTCAAGCAGTTGGGCGCCCTCCTCCCACATGGGAGGTCCCAGGTTCCATTCCTGGTGCCTCCTAAAGAAGATGAGCAGATGCGATGAACTGACACAACAAGCTGATGAACTAGCAGACACAATGAGCAGGGAGCAGATGTGGCTCTAGTGGTTGGTTACCCGTCTCTCACATGGGAGACCCTGGGCTCAGTACCTGGTGCCTCCTAAAGAAGACAAGCAGACAATGAGTGGACACAATGATCAGACAATGAGCAGATACAATGAATAGACTGCTCATTGTCTTGTTCATTGTTTTTGTTTAATGTCTGCTCATTGCCTGCTCATTGTTTGCTTGTCTTCTTTAGAAGGCACTGGGAACCTCCCATGTAGGAGGTGGGTGCTTGACTGCTTAAGCCACATCTGCTCCCAGGTTTTAAATATTTTATGTTTAATAATTACCTATACAAATTTTAATGTTTAGTTTTTATTATGTTATAAAAGTTATTGAAAATTATTTTTAATACCTACAGTCTTTGGTCACAGAAAATCTTAATAAATTTATCTTTTTATTACAGAGTAGTATAGGGTGATAAATAAAATATTTTAAGTGTAAAAACATTTCATTAGTTTAAAACTGTGATGGAGGTAGAATAAAAATACAGATCCTAGGAGAAAAATGATGTTAAATGTCTGCCTATTCATGTATTGTTGTATTGACAGTGGTGGATATCAAACTGCTATGGTATACAGATTCTATTAGTTACATTTAAAAGAGTGATATATAATAGTATTTAATTTTTAAAATGTAAGTATTTATAGTATTCCACTGGAAATTATCTTATTTGCAACTTATTTTGTACTTGATAGCCGTGAAATTGCAATTCAGGAGTTAAATTTCTTAGAAAACATTCTCTCAATTTAACACCTCCTTAGCTCAACACACACACCTTCTCATGCCTGTTTGCAGAAGCTTTTTCATAGTCTGCTTGACAGAAGTTCTGAGGGCTATGCCTATAGATTTTCACATTGTGTTCTTCTCATCTAACTGTGCTGTCAAGACTGCTGAGTAAGCAGTCACCCTTGTCTTCTTCATGACTTTAAAATGGAATATTTAAGTCACTAAGTGTGATATATATTTATAGGTTTGGGGTATATACTCTATATTAGATTAGGACACTTCTTTCTATTCTTTGCTTACTCATATTTTTAAGTCCTGAATTGACAGTGCATTTTATCAAATGTTTTGTTGGCGCTGGGAGTTTCCACCAAGAAGGACAACTCATCTAAAGAGAAGAGAAATCTTGCCATAACCTACAGAATTGTGCGGGAGAGAGTGTAAACCACAATGTAAACTATAATCCATGCTTAGTGGCAATGCTCCAAAATGTATTCATCAATTGCAATGAAGGTATCACAATAATGAAGCATGTTGTTAATGTGGGAAAATGTGGGAGGTATGGGGAGTGGGGTATATGGGAATTCCCTATATTTTTGTGAAACATTTCTGTAATCTAAGTGTATTTTAAAAAATATGTTTTAAAAAAGATAAGAGAATTACATTCCAGGGGAGACCAGAGATGCTGATGCTGGCACATATGTGCACTTTCAACGGTCAAGCCTTCACATGACAATAGTGTATATTATTCATGGTTGTTTTGTAAACTGATAACTTCTCTAATAAAAAAAAAGGAGATGCTACTATTAACAAAAAAGCAAAAGGCCCAGTGGTTAGGGCGTCCGTCTACCATATGGGAGGTCCGCGGTTCAAACCCCGGGCCTCCTTGACCCGTGTGGAGCTGGCCATGCGCAGCGCTGATGGGCGCAAGGAGTGCCGTGCCACGCAAGGGTGTCCCCCGCGTGCGGGAGCCCCACGCGCAAGGAGTGCGCCCGTGAGGAAAGCCGCCCAGCGTGAAAAGAAAGTGCAGCCTGCCCAGGAATGGCGCCGCCCACACTTCCCGTGCCGCTGACGACAACAGAAGCGGACAAAGAAACAAGACGCAGCAAATAGACACAGAGAACAGACAACCAGGGGAGGGGGGGAAAATAAATAAATAAATAAATAAATCTTTAAAAAAAAAAAAAGAAGAATTACTGTTGTAAAAATAACCTGTATTTATAAACACAGGTGATAGGCTGGATTTGACTTGTGGGCTGTAGTTTGTCAACACCTGAATTAGATCAGTGCAATATAAATGGCTTCCATGGAAGCTGCAATGGAAGGCTTGGTCAGGGCCACCAAGCTGCAAGATTCTCAATAGTGTCTACTGAATTCTGGCAAAGGTAGATGGTTGTATTTGCCTAGTCTTTATCCATTTGAGGGAAACTGCTTGGCATATGCTTGTCTTAAAGAATGGAATTTGACCGGGAAAGGCCATTACCAATAGGATCTACCCTTCTACCAAAGTCCTTACTTTTACCCTATTGTGGCAGGGTCATGGAGAGGAAACTATCCTCTGAGCCAGAAGACCCTGCTTCTGGGACTCTTGGCACACAGCTGTGATATTCACTGTAAGGATTCAGCAGGAGGCTCTGATCATATACAGTCACTTCTTCTAATCCTTGGTGCCTTTCCCCTTAACTGGCTAAAGGTGCTTGTTTGGGGACAATTTTGCATGAGTCGCTCACATTTCTGCATGTCTTGCAAATTCTCCTTTGTGTTGAACTATATTTTCAAGGATGTTTTTATAGTGAACATCATTGGAAGACAGGGATGGTGACTCTCTCCAGAGCAAGACATGTCACCTCTAGATTAAAAAATAGGCATTCTTACTGCTCAGACTAATAAAGATAATGTCTCTCCTGAGAGCAAAGGGAATGCATGCTTAAAAGGTTAGGGTTCCCTAACTTCAGGGTTTCTCCCCTATAGTGCAATCCACTTATGAGGCAGATATCCTTCCTGACCCATCTGTCTTACCCCCTTGGGACTTGGGAACAAGGGGTAACAATTCTAAGTCTCATCAAAATCAGTTATAGGTATAGGCAGTCCTGGGACAAAATTCCTCTCTTCTTTGGACCCATAAAACCTAGAAAACAAGCTCTCTGCTTTCAACATACAGTGGTGGGACAGGCATTGAAAAAACATTTCCATTCTAGAAGGGGGGGATATTAGAAGCAAAACAGGAATCACTGTTCCTAAACATGTATGAAACCCAGCAGGTCAAACTTCTTTAGGTTTCAAGATCTGAGAATCATCTATGGATCAGTGTTTTGTCCTCACGCCTGATGGAGTGGCAGCCCCATTCCTTCCAAGCACTTGTACAGCAGTCATGCTCTCCTCAAACACTGGGGTAAAGGCCTACCCTATCTAAGTATTGGGGTGGCAGCATGCACCTTGAACAATGAGGCAAGGCCCACCTCCTCCAGAGCAGGGAAGACTTGCCCATTCCATACATGAGTGGGTCTACTGTCTTTGCCTGAGGAGAACTTTTTGGTCCACATTTGCTTCCATGACTCTGCCCTTGAAATCATTCCCTCAATTTGTGCCTTCTCTGTTCCTTTCAATTGAGGCTGGCAGTGGTTCTGCTCATACCAATTTTGCATTAAACCTCATTGGCTTTGCATGCAGTTTAAGCAGGTCCAAACTATCAGAAAATAGAATTTTCCACAGATCCTTCCTGGATTTCTAATCCTGACTTCCACTAAAATGGCTGACTGAATCCACGTTTAGACACACCCTCTTTAGCCCAGGGTTGTTCAGTTGAACCTTCACGAGGAGTCCTGTCCTCTGAGGACACTCTTTTTGAAAGTTCAGGAAGATTCCTGATAAAGCCACTTCGGGCCCTAGTCTCAGAACACAGTATCTAGAAAGCTAAGAATTTTCCAAACTATCAATTTCTGGTTTCTTTTTGCTTAAGAGTTTAGTTCTCAGCTTATCTCTTTCCTCTTGTATTTTATTATAAGCTTCAAGGAGAAGCCAGGCTGCACCTTCCCCACTTATCTTGGATACTTCTTTAGCGGAGTATCCAAATTCATTGCTACAAGTTTCACTTTCAATGTGATATCAGAAAACAACTTGGTTAAATTCTCTGCCACTTTATAACAAGGATAGTCCTTTTTACAATTTCCAAAAACACATGCATCATTTACTTCTGAAGCCTCATCAGAAGTACTTTTAATGTCCATATTTCTGCTAACAGTCTCCTCAAAGTAATCTAGGCTTTTCCTATCAAGCACCACACAATTCTTCCAGCTTCTGCCCATTACCCAATTCTAAAGTTATTTCTACATTTTTAGATATTTGTCATGTGGCTACCCCACTTTCAAGTACCAAAAACTGTCTTAGTTTCCTGGTTGCTAAAACAAATACCATACATTGTGTTGGCTTAAATAATGGGAATTTATTGGCTCACAGTTTTGAGGCTAGAAGATGTTCCAAATCTAGGTGTCAGCAAGGTGATGCTTTCTCTCAGAAGACTGGTGTTCGGGGCAGGCTGCTTAGAATCCTTGGTCCTTGCTTTTTCTGTCACCTGACAATGCACATGGCAGCATCTTCTCCTTTCTCTTCTGCGTACTCTTGACTTCCACCTTCTAGTTGCTCCTATAGCTTCTCTCTGTCTGACTTTCATTCTGCCGTAAAGGATTCCAGTAAATCAGATTAAAGCCCAACTCATTCAGTGGGGTCAGCCTTTAACTGAAGTAACATCTGGAAGAAATTTTATTTACAAAGGGTCCAAGAAAATGGACCAAGATCAAGAACATGTCCAAACTGGGGCATACAATTCAATCCACCATACATAGGAACACAATTTCTTTTTTTCCTATACATAGTCACTTGAACCAGTAGCAATTATAGGATATTCCAGTTAACCTGCAATGCCATCTCACCATCTCTTTCATGTAAGTTTATATATATGTGTGTATGTATACACATTTCTTTCTGGACTTTCTATTATTTTAATTTGACTATTATTAATATTTCGTCTGTAGATTGTTTTGGATTTTCTTGGTAAATATTCATACCATCTATGAATATCAGTTTTGCTCAATCTTTCCTTTCACTTCTCTTTCTTTTTTTATTTTGCTGGCTAAGACTTCCAGTGGAAATGTTGAATAGGAGTGGTAATAGGTGACATCTTTGTCTTATTTCTGATTTTAAAGTGAATGCTTCCAGAATTTCTCCTTTAAGAATATTTTCCTGCATTTTTGGTATATAGACCATATTAGGTTAAGAAAGTTCCTTCTATTCTAGTTTGCTAAATATACTGAATTTTATCAAATGTTTTTCCATATCTGCTGAGGTAAAATGTGTGTTCTTTCCTTTAATCTATTAAATTAATACATGGAATTTATATATTTTCTTTTAAATCGTATTTGCATTCCTGGAATAAACTCAACCTTGTCATGGTGTATCATCTGTTTTATATACTCTGCTAGCTTTAGTGTGTTGAAATTTTATGATTTTTTTCCCTCTGTTGATGTATTTTCCTGTATTTTCCTTTTTTATACAAATCCTTATCTGGTTTTGCTATTAAGGTTATACTTGGCTCATACAAGTATTTGGGGAATCTCCTCTCATTTTTGGGCATACGGTTCATCTATAGTGTTAACATCTGACTAAATTCTTGCCATTGGAATGTGAAATGACTTATGCCACGTCCAGGACCAGTCCATAAAAATCTCGTGTGCATAATCCTCCATCCATTTTTTTTTTTTTTCCACTTTCCATGGTGACAGAGATTACAGCTGGATGTGATGGTGGTACAAAACAGAAGGATCCTACATTTCTGAAAGATTGAATAGAGCACCTCCACTTCCTGGATAATCACATTGGACTATAAATGAGTACGCAATAAACTTCTAATGTGTCTCACTAATAAAGAACTTGGTTCATTGAAGAGAAATGCTGCTGTGATAAAATCCTAAAATATGTGGTATTGGCTTAGTCATCAGGAGAGGGAGAGGGAGGTGAGAAAACTGATTTCAGAAACTGCCTATGTTACCCATTGGCAAGACAATTGGTAAAATTATGACCTGCAGTGTCTAAGTACCAACTGCACTTTAGAGAAAGGCTGGAAAACAGTGTTGGTAGTTTGTTATTGACTGAATTTGGCAAGGTGTTGTAGGAAAAAACTGACCGGTTTGTTAGAAGTAATACAAAATCATAGAAAGTCCACAAATATGTGATGTGGAATAATTGGAAAATCTGGCAGCTTCCAGATCCCAAACAGTAAGAATAAAAAAGTCAGATTAAGGTCAGACTAAGAGTGCTATTTTCCAACTCAAATCCACCCTTTTAATTGAAAGAGAAAGGCCTGGGCATGAGGAAGTAATAAAAAGCAGGTTTGAGAACTATGTCTACAACAAAAAAATAATTGGATGTAGTGACTGGCATATGGAACTAACTGACAACAAATGGAGCAAAAGCCAATTAAGTTTTTGAGGGAAATACATTGTCAAAGAAACCCAGAGACTATTTAAAAAAAAATAAAAGCTTCTGACTCTTGAATGTACCCTAAATAATCCTTGGGCAGAATGCAAACTCAAAAATTTCCCATTCCCCAAAGAATTCTGTCCACACTGGAATGTGGACAGAAGTGCTGTATCCTACTTCCAGGACTGGCCCATAAAAATCTCTCATGCAAGAGTCACCTTTTTTTTTTTTCCCTTTTCCATTGTGATTTAGCAGTTACATGCTGAATGTGATGGTAGTACAAGAGAACACCCCTCTCAAATGCGGTTCAAGGGAAGAATAGACAAGGCAGAACATCCCAAAAGGCCGAGTTGGAATACAGAGAACAATGGCTAGGATAGTTCCTCCTAGAAAGAAACACTGCTAGTGCTCTATGATACCATTTTTCTTTTTTTTTATGGTACCAGGGTGGGGGAATGAGCCTGGAACCTCGTATGTGGGAAACCAGAGCTCAACCATGGAGCCACAGTGGCTCCCCTGAGTTGTTTTTTTCATTTGTTTTGCTTGTTGTTTGTTTTTGCTTTTTTTGCTTTTAGGAGGCACCAGGGACAAACCGGGACCTCCCATGTGGGAAGCAGGCGTTCAACCGCTTGAGCCACATACTCTCCCCTCTGTGATATCCTTTTATTTCCTCTTCTTCCTGAGATGGCTGAATTAATTTTTGCAGACCTTTGCAATTATGTTGGGGCCATGAGTCAGGATTCTGGCCAAAGTAATTATAGACAGAATTGATGGAGCCATTTCTAGAGCCAGCCCATAAAAATCTCCCCACGTGTGAGCCTCCATCCTTGGATACTAACCGTGGGCAATGGCAGCATCACAAGATGGAAGGATCCTAGGTTCCTGCATAACTGCATGACGTGCAGTCACTCCTATCCATATCCCTCTTACAAACACTCAGGACTGTGACGCAGTAAGCGACAGCTTTTTATTGTGGCGATCTGGGGGCTGTTACAGCAGTTATCTTACCTGAAATACAGCAGCAACAGCATCATCTGACGTATTAGTTTCCTGTGGCTTCTGAAACAAATTCCTACAAACATGGTGGCTTAAAACAACAGAAATGTTTTCTCTCACATTTCTGGAGGCCAAAGTCTGAAATCAGATTCACTGGGTCAAAGTCAAGGTGTCAGCAGGGCTGTCCTTCCTCCAGAGGCTCTAGGGCAACGTTCCTGGGTCCTATCACTCCAAACTCTGCCCCCACAGTCGCATCACCTTCTCTTCTGTGGTAGCATCTCCGTCTGCTTCCCCCTTAGGAGGATACATGTGATCGCATTTAGGGGCCAACTGCATAAGAGAGGATGCGCTCCCTGTCCCAAGAGCCTTAATTTAATCGGTCTTTTGCCAGATAACATTTATAGGGGCCAGGGATTAGGACCTGGTAGCTTTAAGGAAATTTATTCAATTTACCACACCTAAGAATCTGTTAGAAATGCAAGTTCTCAAGTCCCACCTCAGACCTGCTGAAGGGGACCTTTGGAGGTGGGGCCCAGCAATCTGTGTTTTGAGAATACTATCTCCCAGTTGATTCTGAGGAACCACTGCTCTAGGAAGTTGCCAATTTTCATCTCCACTTCAAAATTATTGGCGCTGAAGTGTTCATGTCTTTTCATTTGTGCTTTCTTTCTCCTTTTTCTCTATTAATACAATCAGAAGTTTATCATCTTTCAAATATTCATCGTTTGACCTTTTTTTTTGGTATTTTTATTTAAAATTGATTTCTACTCTTTATTATATTTCTCATTTTTTCTGACTCTGAATTTATTCTGATTTCTCAAAATGAACACTGAGTATATTAGCTCTGAGCCTTCTTTTCTAGTATAAGTCTGTAAGGGTATAAATTTCTAAGTTTTACTTTTGCTGCATTCCTAAAGTTCTGATATGACTATTACTCAATAATTTTAAAAAATATCTTATTTCTCCTTCAACTTATGAATTCTTTAGAAGCATGTTTTATATTTTCCAAGTGTATGGGGAGTTTTAAAATCTATCTTTTTCTTACTAATTTATATCGAAATTGCATTATAGTGAGAATCTGGGCTCTATAGGAACTGATTCTTTGAAATTCGTATAAACTTGCATTTCGGCTTAATGTGTAATGTTTTGTAAATATTCCATATGTGCTTAAGAAAGAATATATATTATCTGATTGTTGGTTTTATAGTTTTTGTAAGTCTATTAGCTCAAACTTGGCATATCAGTCTCCTTGATAGAGCAGTAATTGAAAGAGGTGACTTGAAATCTTCCTGTATTTGTGGTAATAGGATTGTAAACTTATCTTTGTATTTCTATTTTTATTCATATAGTATGAGGCTGTTTCACTGGTTGCATTCAAGTTGAGAATTGTGAATATCTGTCTGGTGAAGTATAAACATTTTATCATTTTTTAGTGCCTATTTCTATCCCTAATATTGCTTTGTTTTATAGTCAGCTGTTAATTTAGCTATCTCAGCTGTGTTGATTTGCCTAATTTATCCTTTCCATCCTTTTATTTGCAATGTTAAAAAGTACTTATGTTTTAAGTGGGTCTCTAATATCATTATACAGCTGAAATTAATAAAAAAAAAGAATTCATGCTAACATTTGTTTTTTAATCTAGTGAGTGTAATTCAATTATTTGAGATTACTGAGATATTCTAAATTATTTATGTCATCTTAACTTTTGAATTGTCCCCCTTTCCTACGCTTTTTTCCCTGGTCATTTTGTTTCCTAATTCGCTGTTTCCCTCTCCTGTTTCTGTTATTTTAGTGGTTACTCAAGCTTTACCACTATTGTATTAGTTTCCTGTAGCTGCTGTAACAAATTACCACAAACCTGGTGACTTAAAACAACAGAAATTTATTCTCTTGGAGATTACAAGACTGAAATGGGTTTCCCTGGGCTGAAACCTAGGTATTGGCAAAGCCACACTCCTTTAGAAGGCTCTGAAAGAGACAGTTTCCTTGCATTTTCTAGCTTCTAGAGCTCATTCCTTTCATTCCTTGTTTCATTGCCCCTTCTTCCATCTTCAAAATCAGAATGATCATAATGCTTTCTCTTCTATAGTAAAATTTCCCTCTGCCTCTCTCTTATAAGACACTCATGATTACATTTAGGGTCCAATTAGATGATCCCAGATAATCTACCCATCTCAAGAGACTTAACTTAATCTGTTGAATAAGGTAATATTTATAGCTTCCAGGCATTAGGATATGGATAATTTTGGGGGCTATCATTCAGCCTACCACACATACATATTTATCTTAAATAATATCTTTCTTCTACCTCCTGAATAATACAAAGATCTCAGAAGACTTCCACTCTACTAATTATAAATTAGTCCCCAATTAATTTATATGCTATTGTTTCATATTTTAGTGATTCTTATTTTTAAATTGCATAAAAGAGGAACTATTATTATTGCTGTTTTATATGTTTCTTTGTATTTACATTCATACTTCCCATTTTATGTGCTCATCAGTCATTCTTCCATTGTAGACATTCCTTCCAGGATGCTTTTCCTTTTTGGTAGCACAACCTCTAAAATTTTTTTTAGTGTAGACTTCCTGGTGGTAAACTTACTCATTTTTATTTGTAAAAGTTCCTTTTTTACCTCATTTGTGAGAGGTTTGCTGGGAACTCAATAGGCAGACAGTAACTTCCTCTCAACACTTCACTGATGCTATTCCAATGGCTTCTGTCTTCCATTATTACAAACGAGAAGTCTAATCTAATTATTATTTCTTTATAGCAGGGGTTGGCAAACATAATACAGGGACAACTGGTAAATATTTGGGGTTTGGGAGGTCATATGGTTTCTGTTGCAACTACTCAACTCCGGCATTGTCATGTCAAAGTGGCGATAGTCCATACATAAATGAACGGGCAGGTCTGGATTTCAATACAACTTTATTTACAAAAATGGTTTACTGACACTGTTCTATAGTAATTTGTACTTTCCCTTTATATTTTAAGAGCTCTTTGTTTTTGGTGCTTTGTAATATCAATACTATATGTTTGGGTTTAGATTTAACTTATTTATACTGTTAGTGCTCCCAGAATCTGTCTACTTCTTTTAAAAATGTCAATTCTGAGTGAGTGAATGTAGCTAAAGTGTTTGAGTGCTTGCTTCTCACATATAAGGTTCTGGATCCAATCCCTGATCCCTCCTAAAAACAAACATGAAAAAACCAACTCTCAGGTTGAGAGCAGGTTGAGGGCCTGCTTCCCATGTATGAGGTCCTAGGCTTGATCTCCAGTACCTCCTAAAAAAATAAAAGTCAATTCTGTAAAGCATTAGCTGTTGTGTTTTCAAATATTGCCTGTTTTACATTCTTTTTGGAACTCTAAGCTTTTTCATTCTATCCTCCATAATCATTATTTTTTTCTTATTTTCTTTTTGACTCTAGGTTGCATTCTGTGAATTTCTTTTGGTTTATTGATTTTCTTTTCATGTGTTTACGCTGCCCATTGTGGTTTTTAATTTCAGGAATTCTATTTCTCATTTATAAAAATTCTTTTTTTTGAGGTACCAGAGCCAGGAATTGATCCCTCGACCTTGTATGTGGGAAGCGCAACCACTGAGCCACATAGGCTCCTCTGAGATGGTTTCTTCGTTTTTTAATTTTTTTTAGGAGGTACTGGGACCCAAACCCTGAACATCCCATGTGGGAAGCAGGCACTCAAGTGCTCGAGCCACATCTACTTCCCTAAGTTCCATTTTTTTCCCCCTTGAAATCTGCTTTTCCTAAATAGTATCTTGTGTTTTTGTTGATTGTTAATCCTTTAAATACTTTAAACATTCTATTATGTAAATATAATTCCGCTATTGCTATTTCTTGGGTATTCAGTTTTGATTCTGCCCTCTCACATGATAGCTTTTCTTGTTGTGAGCTCAGAGCAGTCACCCACAATAATGGAAGAATTGTAGTTATTTTAAATCAATTTATTTATTGATTTATCAATATTCCATTCAGATTTTTGTCATTTCCAGTTCTCAGGGGTGCCAGTTGTGCTTTCAGTGTCCACTGACTGCCCAATGTGTATATACTCTTTAGGTGTTTTTGTTTTTGATGAGTCCAGTACACCCTGGTTTGAGAAAATCCTACCTAAATGGTGGGTTCAAATTTATTTCTTCTGTATTGATGGTGGTTTCAATAGTTTATCTAGACATTGGTTTTCTCATATTAATGTTGCTGACTCACAGACAGCATAAATTAAGTACCACACTGGAGTATAGCACAGACCTGGGTTTGATTTCTCAAGGGTTATTATTTTTTTCAAGGTCCAGAAAAAAAATAACTTTCCTTGTGGCTTCCCTGGACAAGATGATGCAGTTTTCCTAATTCTCTTTTTTTTTCCAATTTGAAAAGGGAGCTAGACTGCAGGTCTCCTTCAGCGGGCTCTGAGCCACAGTTCTCACTGAGTAGGATATTGGGTCTCACTTTCCCACTAGCTTTTTGTGTGCAGAATATAGGTATTTCTCTTTCTTTGGCAATGTCTGTAAAGTTTTGGTATCCTTTATGTATATTTCTTTTTTAAAAAATCTTCCACATTGGCAGATGTTCTTTATGGTAATTTTAAAGTGTTGCAAATATTACAAAAATTCAAGATGCTGTTCCCCAAAATTAAGACTAACAAAAGCCTGCAATAAATCCGAAAAAGGTTTTTATGGTCCATAACTCCCCAAACCCCCAGATACCTAAGAGGTTATTTATTATAAAGTTTCAGATGGCACTTTTACTGGGAAGAATCTATTTACAGATATTTGACTCAAAAAATACTAATTTTGACATTTTTGCTACTGAAGACAGCACAGTCAAATGGAAAGAGAGCTTTTGATGTGAGATCTGTGTCTGAATGCAGCCCTTTACCACTGTTTCCTTGAGCAAGTTATTTAACCTTTTTGAACATCACAGGAGGATAATTCCATGCTTTCTGTTTATTGTCCTAAGGATTAAATATGTTATGTAATGTTATGTAAAGCAGTGATTCCAAAATCTGGCAAGCTACCTTAAGGAATAATGGAAAGTACATTTAAAAAAATACATTGTTTAGGCCTGATCAGTATAAGAGGATTCCATGGATCTACGGTAGAAAGCTTCTCCAGGTGATTCTGACTCAGCCAAATTAAAAATAAATTCTAGATTCTTCCCACTCTAGCCCTATGCAGCCCTGCTTGTTACTTTCGTTAAATATGTTTTAAATGATGTGGCGGTATAAGAGAAGAGTAAATTTAGGTAAAGGCAATTTGACATTTCTTAAAAGACAAATGTCAGTTTTTAAAAATGTGATTAACTTAAGAGTGTTGAGCTTATTTACATAGAACTCTCTATGATCTAAAAAACCTGTATATAGGTTTATAATATACATGTTAGAAGAAAACAGAAATATGTGAAAGGAAAAAAGTAGAAAAAGTCGATCATGGAAAAGACAGGAGGAAGGCATTCTAAATATTAGAGATAGAATGGAGATAAAAAGAGTAATCACTTTTATTTTTCTTAAATTTTTATATTTTATTTTTTGTTCATTTTTAAGTAACATTTATTTTATTTTTTAAAAAAGATTTTATTTATTTATTTATTTAATTCCCCTCCCCTCCCCCGGTTGTCTGTTTTCTGTGTCTTTTTGCTGCGTCTTGTTTCTTTGTCCGCTTCTGTTGTCGTCAGCGGCAGGGGAAGTGTGGGCGGTGCCATTCCTCGGCAGGCTGCTCCCTCCTTCACGCTGGGCGGCTCTCCTTATGGGTGCACTCCTTGCGCGTGGGGCTCCCCTACGCGGGGGACACCCCTGTGTAGCACGGCACTCCTTGTGCGCATCAGCACTGCGCATGGGCCAGCTCCACACGGGTCAAGGAGGCCCGGGGCTTGAACCGCGGGCCTCCCATTTGGTAGACCGATGCCCTAACCACTGGGCAAAGTCCGTTTCCCTTTAAGTAACATTTAAATTATAAAAGTAATACATTATCATTGTATAAATGCAAATACAAAAGAGTGAAAGTTCCTCCATTCCCACTTGTTATTATTTATGCTCTGAGATCTTAATATATACATACAAACATACTGTTAGTTTTTCAAAAATATACATATAGTATAATACTGTTTTACAACTTACTTTTTTTCATGCAGTAGTACATTATGGACCTCTTCAGGTACAGTATATATAGATCTGACTCAATATTTTAAAACAGCTGCATGTTCAGTAACAAGGATATACTGTAATTCATTTAATATATAAAATGCAAATTTATTTACAATATACATATTTACTTGTACTTGTACAAATATTCCTGTAGGCCTAATTGCTGAGTGAAAAAGAATGTCCCCACCTGTCTACCTTTTTCATTATGACAAATTTCAAACAAATTTCCAGTAGATCAAGGAATGACTTCAGTTTAAAAATATGCTAAATGCATTCCACTTTCAGTAACTCTCAGGACACATTGTATATTAGGACTTGGTGAACTTGAGGACTGAAAGAATTTCTTGGCCTGCTTGCCTAGAAAGGACAGTGGTGCCTTGTAGACCTTTTTTCTTCATTGTTTTCAAAATTTCTTCTAAAATGAAAATTGAAACAAATGTAAAGTCCAATTAAATCATTTGGTGAAGTCACTAAACAAAGTTTAATAAGATAGTAAATACAGACTACTTAGGAATTATTTCATCCTAGAAAGCAATACACATCCTAGAAAACAATACATCCTAGAAAACAACACACACCAACTTGGGCTTTAGATGGGAGCACTTTGTATTTTCAAGGTGTTCCTGAGGATTTTAATCAGATTAAATGACCTGCTTTGCAGTTTTACCCTACTCTGGACTCAACAGAAACATTAATTAGACTTGTTATTTCAGCAAGTGATCATTTTTTAAATTGCTTGGTTCTAATCTCTGTCCAAATTTTTTTTTTTTTTTTTAGTTAAAAATGTCAGTTACGATGTGGGCAAATTGAACAATTGAACTATTTTCTATTGTATAGTATTAGTAACTGAAGTAGGTTTTTTTTTTTCAGGAACATTTTAAAAAGCAAAACCTTTCTTTTATAAATAAATACAACTAAAAAAAACTGAACTAAGAAAATGGAGTTACCAAAAAAAATAAAGAAAACTAGTAATCATGATGTGATTTGGGAGCTGAGGATATAAGGTATAAGATAAAAATCAAACTTGAGGTGTACAGAAAATGATAAGAAAGATTATGGTCAATTTACTTAAGAAAGCAACTTGAAAATGAAGCTATAAAAACCCATAACATGAGGCAGGTTTCATAAAACTTCAGATGAACTAAAGAGAATACAGCAGAATTGTCAAGGGTGTGGAGACTAGAAAGTGGAGAAAAAATCTACAATATTGAAGATGAGGTGTTCAGAAGAAGAAATTAGAATGGATTATGTATTTGAATATTAGTTTATAAAATTAGGGAAACACTGTGTTTTATGAAAGACTACTTTATAAGACCAGAAAAATCTACTTCTTACAAATCTCTCTCTACTTTCAACATGAAGTTATATCTGCTATTAGCTATTGCCAGTGATTAAATTCATTAAAAGCCCAGATTCCTTTATGAATTTCTAAATAGTCTACTAGATTATTAACTTTGTTTTAACAAAGTAAATGGCTAAAAGATGGGCCAAACTGTATTACCTGGATTGTTTTCTTTAATTGTAACTAAATAGAATAATCCTCTTGGTGAAAGTAGATCTGAAACTAGCGGAAAGAATCTGTCCATGACTTCTCGACCACTTCTGCCACCAGCCCAAGCTGCCTCTATTCCGTGACTTCCTACCTGTGAGCAATCAGAAATACTTATTTCTTTGAACTGAAGTCAAGTTACATTTAGAATCACACACTGAGTTTTTCTGACAAGTAACATTCACCAAGTGGGATATAGTTTGTATTTTACTGATGATGAAAGTAATTAGAATGCAAGCATGGATTCTGACTACAGAGGCTGAATCTAAGTACCGTCTTTGCTAGCCTGTCTGACCTTGGGTAATTAGCAAACTTCTTTATAAGTTTCCTCCTTCATCTGTGAAATTAGAAAAGAAAAAGGATAGTAAAAGTTTTTAGAACAGTGCTCTGCACATAAGGGCATAATTATAGTTATTATTACAATGTTAAATTGAGACATCAGTAATCCTTAAATTTAACAGAATTAGAAAGAAATTAGAAGTGAGAGCTTTATTACAAGAGATCTGTTTTATAGAAACAAAGTTTCAAAATGTCCTACTGCATTATGTTCTCTTCTGGATTATTTAAAGTATGAATCCCAGATGTTTCTTAAGAACCCATCTATTATATAAAGGTGTACTGAAACATTTTTTCCTATAGCAATCTAATAATATTCTAGAAATGAAACTCATGAATTTATACAGTATTAAACATCTTTAGACCCTTACTATTGCATACTATTTTTGAAATGGAATATTTTGAAGAAATCACTCAAAAATTACTTTAACCCTAACACAATTATATTCTATTTCCTTTTTTGGTCTTTGTCCATATTTTTAAAGTTTAAATTACTTTATATAAAATCATGCCTCTAGTTCTATTCATTTAATGTGAGATATATTTCTCCATTTAAAAATAATTTTTCTTTATACCGAAAATCATATGCATATATAATTTTACAAAGATACGTGGTCATACACATACTTTTAAAGAGCTGTACTTTTTCTGTTTAATGTTTTACTTGTCTGCCCCTTCTCTATCTTCTGCACACACACACACACATACCCACACACACACACAGTTTTTCTGTTCTGTCAGTGTTTTACAAAGATGGGATTATATTCTACTTTTACTTGCCCTTGCTTTCCTCACTTAACAAAGCCTTATAGAAATCTCTTCACATGACCTTGCATAGATCTAATTCATTCTTTTAATGGCTGCAAATAATATTTAATGGTGGCAAGTACCATATCTTATTCAGCTATTGATGGGAATTCACTGTGTCCGTTTGCTTAATTTTCTTTGTATCTCTGTCATTATTCCCATACCTATCATAAGCTTCTCAGTGTAGTTTTCCACAAAGTTAATTATCTTAGAATATTTATCAGTTCTTCTGATTTTCTTCCAAACTTTCCTCCTGGAGACTTCCCTTTCGGGGCATTCTTAGAATTCCCATTGCTTTTTTCCTGGGCTGAATTCCTCTTTTCCTGTGTTTCATGTCCTCTTTCTTCTTTTACTCCCTTGCTTTGGTGGAGCTTATTCCCTAGATGTTTCATCAGATAAAATGGTCTGTTCACAGCATGCCTGGTGATGACAGCCTATGGCAAGACTGTCTCTTGTCACTCTGCTCCAATCTGGACTCAACGCCCTCTGTCCTGGACCTGTCTATATGCCTCCCCAGGGATGCTCAGCCATGTTTATCTGCTTAACACCAGAGACAACCTTCCAGGAAAATCGCCTGGCGCCAGTCACATTCTTAAGGGCAACAGATGGGAGGTTTCAGTCTTTGTGAGGGAGGCTCACTGAACTCCACCACCATCCCATGCCAAGAGTCATGTTGGGGTGGTCTTCTGTTTGCCTGCTACTTGGGTCTACTGCTGCACCTACTCCTGAGCCCTCAAGAGACCATAGGCATAAGCCAAGAGTACTGTGTACTAAGTCTGAGCATATTTTCACATGAACAAACTTCTATTATTTGTACATTGTATCTTCTGGCTCTAACCTTCTTATATTTTACCTCTGGGATTTTCTCCCTCTATTTATCTTCATCTCTGTGCACTGAAATATTTTTCATCTGGTTTCCAGATCACTGATTCAGTTCATGATAGTGACTACATTCTCTTTCAATTCATTTCCTAAAGTTTTATTTTGTAAAACATGCTTGTAGCTTCAGGAAATCTTTGCTGAGCTGTGCTTTGATCCTGGTCTCCAGCTAATTGCTCAGTTTATGGGAGAGGAATTACACTAGCTCTCTGCTAGGAACACAACAGACTCCAAGGCATTGCCTACAGGCATTCATCTGTGCTTGGCCCAGCAGGCTCCAGCAAGGCTCAGGAGAAGCACGTAGCATAGTGCTAAGAAACAGAAGGAAGCCCATGTGGGTCACCACATACCCAGACTCCTCTTTTCATTCACCAGCCTTCCCAGCATTTCACAGACCTGATATAGCATGATTTACTTGTTTCTCCTTTGTTACATATATAGGTCCACATTATTTGTATCATAAAGATGATGCAATGAACATATTTTTGTGAATTTTAATTTTTCTATTGTTGAATGATTTTTTCATTAGGATTTCAAGGACTGAGATTACTGGGCGGAAAAAATTTATCCCTCTTGATATTTATTCCCATAGTGCTTTCAGTTTTATCAGGTTGTTTTCCCTTCAATAGCTGTTCACCTTATGACAATGACTTCCTTTCTTCTCATATGCTGTTCATATGTCAGCAGGGCCACAGGTTCTTATTTAATTGCCACTAGCAGTGACAGCAGCTGCATGGATCTTTTCCATCTTGGTAGAGGCGAATGTATTATTTGATTGCCTTGACAGAGAATAAGCATCAAGGAATAACAAAGGCACAATAATTCAAAGTAAAGCTAGCCTTAATTCATTATTTAACTTTGTCTGCCTTGACCATTTTCTTTTTTATATTGGGAAATTGTTAATGTTTTACCTTTTCATTATTGAGGTTTTCTAAACCTTGTCTTCAAGATTATTTCTTTTCCCTATCTGAACTGAATAATGGGCTCCCTCCCCTACTTTCTGTTAATACCTGTGAAAGGAGGAAACCTGTTTTATGGTGAAATGGGAGTGGGAGACTTTCAGAAAGAATTCCTATGTGAATTTCACCTTAATTAAGAATATTTTTCTTGGTCAAATTTGTCATTCATAATACACACACTCACAACCATTTAAACACCAATGCCCTGGTTTGGATGTGATTTCTAAGGATAGACATGGCTCACAGTTTGTATTTCCATTAGCTTTAGGTTTCTTTCCTATGTCTACCAATAGACCTGATTATTGATAATCAGGAGTAAAATCTGAGCAGTTTATGTTAACAGCATCTGACTGATTCCATTTGATGAAATTCATTTCATTTTAGAATCAACAGCCCAAAATGTTAAAATTAAATTTTGTTATGTCTTACCTCTTCAGGTGGAGTCACTACATAGGGGGGATTAAACACTAGAAGGTCAACTTTTTCCTTCAACCTTGGTAGCAAGCCTTTGACCTAAATGTATTCAATAATAATCAGAATTTTAAAGCAGACTCTGAGTAAAATAAATATAAAACATGTATCTTTAAAAATACTCTCCCAGGATTCAAGAAAAAGTGTTAAAAGACCATACTTCTTATAGACAGAAGGGGAGACATATTTTTACCTTTTCATTCAGATAAAGATTTTTACATTCTCACTTAATTAAAAATGAGGAAATTAAACTATTTGTCAGCATGAACATAAAATGCTGAGCCAAGTCTTTGTTCTTCAACAGCCCTTATGATCATTCTGGGCTCAATTTTAGAAACTTAAATAATAAGGAAGCCAGTTCTAATTCTTTGCAATGTTCTGCACAGGTTTAGAAACAACTTTAAAGCTTTAACTGCTAATTTAAACATTTATTTTCTATAATCAAGAGAAATTTCTATGATATTACAGAAAACCTCTGAGTGACAGTAAACATCAGAAGGTGGATTTTTTTCTTGCGTTCTCCTTTACTGTAATTGTACTGGCTAAAACAATTACATATTAAAGAGAAACAACTGAAAATCCTGGGAAAAGACACTAAAAATAGCAGTTTGACATTTTATCAATCTTTAAATTGGTATAATTTTCTATGGAAGAAGAAAAATATATTTTTAAAGGAAGTACATTTAGGGAAAAATGCATTTAAACTATTCCTCTGAATTAAATAACTAAATGCCTTCACAGGCATGTAAAGTAAAAGCACTGCATCTGGAAGAATTCTCACCCCTAAAACCATTTCTTTCAATGGTCACTTCGAATTGATTCTTACCTGCAAATTATGAGCCTGCTTCTTGAGGTGAACTTTTAAGTATCTCAAGGCAGTGTTTCCAAAACTTTATAATTATTTGATTACCATTTTCAAGATGTTTCCCATATCTGCATAGGTACCAACCATTATTTACTTGGTATTTTTCTTTAAACAGACCTTTTCTTGTTACTTAAATAATTTTTCTGTAAAAGGAGATTTTACATTACTGTTGAAAATGGGAAGCCAGTATTACTTTTTGGAAATAGAAATGACTATAAGAATAAATGTAAAGTAAACCAAAAAATGTATTAAGTTTAGTTGCTGTTGCCACCCTCAAAGTGACCCAGGCCTGCTCTCTTTGTTAAAAGGACATTTGTATGTGTTAAAAAGGTGTTAAAGAATAGCACCATCGCAGTCATCGAGAAGACAGTCTGGTCCTCAGAAAACCACCGTTTTAGTTTGCTAGGCTGCCGAATATAATATACCAAAAATAGGTTGGCTTTCATAATGGGGATGCATTAGCTTAAAGCTTACATTTCCGAGGCTGTGAAAATTTCCAAATCAAGGCATCATCAGGTACTGCTTTCTCCCTGATGACCAGCTCCTAGTGATACTGGACTACTCTGTCATATGGCAAGGCACATGGCGGCATCTGCTGGTCTCCCTTCTCTTCTGGGTTTTGTTGCTTCAGCTTCTGGCCTCCTCTGGCCTTCTCTCTCTCTGCCCGTATTCATCCCCGTTTGTAAAGGACTCCAGTAAAAGGATTAAGACCCACCCCAGGCCACATCTTAACTGAAGTAACTTAATTAAAAAGTCCCACCCATGATAGGTTTACACCCATAGGAATGGATTAACTCTAAGAACATAATTTTCGAGGGTCTATCCAGCTTCAAACTGTCCTACCCACTACTAGGTATATACCCTAAATTGAAAGCAGGGACTCAGATATTAGCACACCAATGTTCATAGCAGCATTATACATAATTGCCAAAAGATGGAAGGAATTCACTTGTCCATTAACCAATGAGTGGGTAAATAAAATGGGATATAGACATACAATGTAGTATTATTCAGCTGTAAAAATTAATGAAGTCCTGATACATGCAACATCATGGATGAACCATGAAGGCATCATGTTGAGTGAAATAAGCCAGACACAAAAGGACAAATATTGTATGATTTCACTGATTTGAAACAATTAGAATAAGCAAACTCAGAGTCAGAATCTAGACTACAGGTTACCAGGGGATGGGGTAGGGATAGGGAATGGGAAGTTAAGGCTTAAAATGTACAGTGTTCTTATTTGGTAATGCATAGTGGTGTTGGAAGCACAAAACTGTGGAACACAATTAACAGCACTAAAGTATATATCTGAATATGATTAAAGGGGAACTGCTAAAACTGTATGAATGGTAGAAAAATAAAAATTACAAAAAAATAAAATCCATGGAACTATACTATACAAACATTGAACCCTAAGTTAAACCATGGACTTTAATTAACAGTACAATTATAAAAATGTGCTATCATTAATTCTAACAAATGTTCCAATCACTGACTACAAATCTGGATTCACCAAGGCATGTGTTAGTATATGGGAACCCTGTATTTTATTCATGATTGTTCTGTAAACCACCACTTCTCTAGTAGGGGGGAAAAAAAAAGACTAGTACCAACTGAGATCTGCTGATTTAGTCAGAATAGTTTAAAGAATTAAAGAAGGAAAAGCTTCCACACTATGTGATTCAAAATGATTTAAAACCCAGTCATACCAATGGACATGTCAATGGCTATCTGCATATATTATGAATCACTGCCTTCAAATATTTATTTGATCCAGGCTTCTAAAAGCAATCCTGTTCTTATCTTTTTTTCCCATTTTTATTTATTTATTTATTTATTTAATTTCTCCTCACCCCTTGTTGTTTGTACTTGCTGTGTCTGTTGTCTTCCTTGTTTCTTTAGGAGGCGCCAAGAACTGAACCTGGGCCCTCCGCTCTGGGAGGGAGGAACCTAATCACTTGAGTCACCTCTGTACCCTGCTTTGTTGGCTCTTTCATTGTTTTTTCTTCTTGTGTCTCTTGTTGCATCAGCGTGCCATACTTGCCTGTCACGTTAGCTCACTGTCTTTGTTAGTCTTCCTTAGGAGGCACCGGGAACTGAACCATGGACCTCCCATGTGGTACTCAGGAGCTCAATCGCGTAAGCCACATCTGCTTCCCTCTTATCATCTTAATAAATTTGTTAACTATGCAGTTCTAAGAGGACCCTTAAGTAGTACCCTACAGGAGATGTTTACAGAAGTAACTTTTTCTTCAGTTTAGAAAGAGAAAAGATAACTTTTTGGAAGTTAATTCAGTTGGAACCTTGTTTCCAAGTTGTAAGAGCACTAGTTAATCTGCAGTCCTCTCTAATAACACTGTAGCATAAGGAAATACATTAAAAATAACCAAAAGCTTTCTTTTCAATTCCATAAAGAAATTAAGTCTCTCAAACTGCAAAAATGAATGCCAATATATAATTTTCCAGAAATGCTGAGTAAGGAACTAGAAAAGAATTTGCTTTGTAATTCTTTGTAAATGTTTATGATGATCCCTGAGGTATTACATAGTAATAATCACTGCAGTACTAGACTTTAAAGGGAAAATTGAGTTAGGTCTTAGTCATCACTGTGTATAGCACCGAATAATAACTGATATTCCTATTAATGACCCTGAGGCAATAAAAAGTAGAAGTATGTTCGGCTTGTTCTAAGAATTTAAGGTAATGTAACACAAATTTAAAAACTTTCTTCTAAGCCTAAAAATGAAATATGATGAAAGTCTTATTTTTTTCTGAGGACAATAATGGAAATTTCTATTTGTCTACAGAGTTCTGTTTCCCTCTGTTGTATGTGATGGTTGTCATAATCTATGCACAGTGTTCTAAATATAAGTGAATGCGAATATTTTGGTTAACTGACCAGAATACCTATGCTCATGACTGTCTCTTGCTTATTTATTTGGTATGAGTCAATACTAGGCCTGGACAACCACCGGTCATGTCCTAAAACAGCTGTGGGGCCTCTAGATTTGGATTCAGTAGCCTTAGGTTTAAATTCTGAATTTACACCTTATTAGCTATGGGATCTTCAAAAAGATACCTCACCTCAGTTTCCACATCTATTAAAAAAATAGGCATTCTGAATTTCTTCTACCCCTAAAGTTTACTGTTCTATCAGAACTACATATTTCAATACTAATTAATTATGGACACAAAGAAATAAATACAAAAATTTAAAATTCAAAATCACCATGCTGATTTCATGTACCTTTCTTAATAATTTAGTTTTTAATGGCTGTAGCTACTTTTACTAATATATCAAGAGTTTCTTGCACCTTTGATTTAATTCTAAGCTAGAATCATTTGAATTTTAAGAAGCAGGAAAGCTACCTACTCTCATGAGTGTAAGACTAATATAGGTCAAGAAAAACAAGAAAATATATTTCTTATTCCCATCTGGTACATGCTATTATATTTTTCCTTACAAAAAGGCATTTCATAATAACTAAAATAATTTAAAATTACCCAAGTCTTACTAATGTAATTTAAAATATTAGGAAAAACCCTACAGCTTAAAAATACATGAGATGTATTAGGGATTTAATCATGCCCCAACAAAAGGCATGTTCAGGTTCCCCTCGTCCTGTGGGTGTAACCCATTTGTAAATAGGACTTTTAAAGATGGTATTAGTGAAGATGTGCCCACACTGAATGAGGGTGGGTCTTAATCCAGTATAGTTGAAGTCTTTATAAGCAAGGAAACTGGATACAGAAGAGGAAGCCACAGGGAGCAGCCAAAAGCTGGAAGTAAAAAGAACCAGGAAGAGAAAGAAGATGTTGCCCTGTGCATTGCCATGTGATGGAAAAGCCAAGGGACCACAAATATTGCTGGCCAGGAGAAAGCCAGCCTTTTAGCCTCTGAAACCAGGAGCCAATAAATTTAACTGGTTAAACCAACCCATTGTATGATTTGTTTGAACAGCCAGGAAACGAAAACAAGTTATAAAATGATGGCTCTGTAGTTGTCATTTACTTTTTCACCAGGACCTATACTCCTTTTCTCCTAGTTATAATCTCCTTGACTTTCACTGACGAAGCTTTAGCTTCTCTCATTCTCAATCCATGTGTTATCTAGGATTTATCTCATCCCAGTTCCCAGGGTAGGAGTATGACCCAGGCCAAGTCAATTATGTTCATTTTCCATCCCAATTCGCCACAATGATAGAATGAGAGATAGGCACATGACACAAGTCGATCCAACATTTAAATACTCATTCTAGGGCTTTTGTTAGAGTAACCGAGTAGAAATGGTTTCTTTCCTTGGGTGTTGCTAAGAAATAAGATATAGATATGCAAGCATCTTGCAACCATGAAGGGAAAGGCTGAGAGCTAAGGAAAAGTTGCCTGTAACATAATTTGAGTTCCTGGAGCTTGCTGTGCCTAAAGCCAGCAAATCTTGGAACTCCCAGAGAGACAGAAACCAAATATATTCTTCTTTCTATATTTAAGTCATTTTGAACTGAGATGTCACTTCTGACCAAAAGAAGCCTGACCTACACAAGTCAATATAAGTTTCTTTTGACTTGTAGAGGAAATGGATCATATCAATCAACAATTTATTTTTTATGGGGTATACTGTCTACTGGGCTAAAAGTTAATTAGTCAAAGTTCTTTGACCCAAATCATCTTGATCTTGACTTATCTGAAAAGGATATTATTATTATTGGACATGGATTCACAGCTCACCAAATCTGTAATTACTGGCTGTATGTGGACTTTGTTACAGTGTGCTGTCTCCAGGGTACAAGCTGCTGCGTTAGGATTAATATCAGTGCACCTGTAAGTAGAAAAGGAAGAAAAAAAAATCTCCGATATCCATGAGGCAAATCTGCTACTGAAAAATTCAAGGAACCTTCCATTTCTTCTACACAGAGCAATTTTAGAAAACAATCAGAATGTTTAATATAGGCCAAGAGAAAAGAACAAAGATTTGTTATAATGATGAAAAAGACTGTTATAGTGATAGTGATATAATGTCCAAGAGTAGAAGACACACACATCTGAAGGAAATGATTAAATTATGATATATCCAATGAAGGAATATTAAGGAGCCACCAAAAAGGAAATTTAAAAGATTCTTTTATAGGGAAATACCCATAATATATTACCTAGTTACATAGGAAATGAAAAACAAAACAAACATGACAAACAACAAACTGGATGGAAACACACTTTGGCCATGTGCGGTAAAACTTACAGATGATTTTCATTTTGTTCTTTATACTTTTCTATATTCCCAAATTCTCTATAAAGATATTTTAGTAATTTTCAATTTTTTTTCTGATAATGAAATTATTTATCTAAAAATAGATTCAACTTTAAAATGTCCAAAATGTATGCTGATTTGATAATTATTTAATATAATGGAACAGTTGTGCATATGCAGATACAATTTCTGGGAAAGCATATTTTATAATCTGGGTCCTTGATATCTTTAAATAAACACTATAGGATGCATATTATCTACCTACAGAATTACTTCATTTAAACAATCAGACTCAATGAATTCCCTCAGTGGAAGATCAGGATGAATTTGATATACACACACTTACATGTACAATGCCTGAGGACCTATCATTGAGGCTAGGAATACAGACACCACACCAGACCCTGATCCTACTTCAAGACATATTTCCACTCTAAAAATTAAAAAAAAACACAAACAAATATTAGTACAGCAGGATCAAAATACACTTCACAGAAGATAACTCATGTTAGTTTTAATGTATATATTTCTCCAGCTTCAGCTGCTAATATACAGAAAAATAAATTTTAAAATAATTTACTTCTTTGTGCTCAAGCTTAATATCGCATAATGCACAATTGTTAAAATTGTGTGTATAATTTATTATCTCAAGTCCACAAAATAGCACTATATTATGTGGCTTTCAACTAATTTCAACATGACATTCCATAAGAATTATGGAATTAGTTAATTTAGGCTAGAAAGAATAGGAAAGAGTGACTTCCCATCAGCTGCTCATAGTTTAGTATTTCCTAACATGATACGATTGGTAGTATTACAAAAATTTGTGAAATGTTTTTTCTACCATGTTTTAAGTATATAACATTCATAAAGCCAGCAGCACACCAACAAAGAAAAGGTCCACCATTCTACTGATAATAGATTTATAGCAGCAAATGAATCCCGTATTTGGACATCTACATGTTGAACTTGGGAATATCTCATCTTAGAATGTCATTAATAATAATCTTGGAATGCTATTAAAAATAAAATCCGCAATCTACTGTATTTTATTCTTCAAATACATTTATTTCCTTGTTTACAATCTCATATATGCATCAAAAGCACCATTTATCTCTTTTACAGAGATAGAATGATAGAATTCAGGGGTCTCTCTTAGCAGTCTTTCTTCCACCTAACCCCCCCTAAACAACTACCCAACATTAACAAATACTAGCAATTTCTAATTTTCGGAACCAGTCCACACATTTGACAAGGCTTTAGTATGCTACAGTAAGGTTGTGAATCTTACAATGCAGCTTCTTTTTGAAAATAACTACTATGGACTCATAAATAATTAGAATTCCAAAACCCGAAATATTCGAGATTTTATAACAAAATCAGTTCCTTTTACAGCATACTTTGTAATAGAATTTATGCTTGTAAAGCTTTAGGGCTACCTTGAGAATAAAAGACAAGTTATAAAGCAATACTGTTCCACTTTTATTCCAGTAAATCCCAAAGTTCCATCTTTTACAATGAAAAACCAATCTAATAGGAGTTGGGCATTTTACACATGGAAAAACTGGACTAAATTCAAGAGGGATAAATGAACACAATATAGATCTTGAAACGTGCCTAATGTTTGTTTCATCCTGAGAAAACGCAGGTCAAATCTTGATCTTTAAGTAAGTAGAAATACCCAAATTCCTTTCATTAAGAAAAAAAAATTACAATGTAGATACTAATTATTTTTATGCTACTAATTCAAAATTTATAGGGAGCACTTGTTCAACAAGTCAATGTTAATATTTATAAGGTGCTGGCGGATTCCATAGGCTGTGCTGGCCAATCAGGTAGCCACTAGCTACAATTTAAATTGTTTACAATTAAATGAAAAAATCAGTACTTTATTCGAATTAGTCATATTTCACGTGCTCAGTTAGCCACATACGGCTAGTGGTTACCGTTTGGCGCAGCGCTGCTACAGAACACAATGTAACTGATCAGGTAGGGCCTTTATTAAATATTCCCCAATTCCAGTTATCTCACAACCTTATTTCATTTTTTTGCTCCTCCGTTGCGAAAGAATGATTTTATATGTACTGAGTAAATAAAATGCCACGTGACTTGTAATATTTACTAAATTTTTAGTACTACGGAGAAGCAATGTTTTCGGCATGTTTTATGTTTATGAACGAGTGTTATGATACCGCTCCTCAAGGGCAAGGGTTCTTCAGATTAACCGTTGAAAGGATACATCACGGCGCGGTAAGGGGGAATTAAGCTCCTGACACCAAGGCAACACCTTGGCAAAGGGCGCTCGCTCCCTGGTACGCTCATTAAGCGTATCTCCAGGAAAAGCCTCATTTCGGGAGCTCAGGTGTCAATCATCGGCAAGTGTGCCGGCACCGCCTCCCGGGCTGAGGGCTGCGACAGATCTTTCCCCCACCGGCCGCCGCCGATCAGCCGGGCGATGCCGGCCTTCCCCCCACGGGGCCCCCTGCTCTCCTCGCACCCCGTGAGCTCCGCCGCCGCAGCCTCAAGCGCGTCCAGTAGCAGGAAAGTGTCCTCCGCGGGCTCGTACACTTCGCTGAAAACTCCGCGGCCCACGTGCCCGTACAGGGGAGTGGGGAGGGTCGGGGCCGCCATCTTCCGCCTTTTGATCCCGCGCGCATGCGTCGAGAACGTGCACACGCGCGCACGTTCGGTGGCCCGGGCGTGGGGGCGGGGCTCCGGCGATGCGGAGTCGCCTGGGGTTTTATCAATTCTAGGCTCTCAAGTAGATCCTCTAGGAATTTTAAGCTGACGATTGTACGATCTTCATCTATTGGCATTTACTTCTTTAGAATAGTTTTAATTATTTCGTTGTAAGGGCTAGAACCTGTTAGTGGGCATTTTTTGTGACGTTAATGGGAATGTTTCTAATATTTCTTCATTCTAGTAACTCTTGGAAGTTTTCTTCTAGTCTTAATTTAAAAATCCATAATGATTACTAAGTTTTACTACATCCTTCATTTACATATTTGAAAGGTGAAAATTTAAATTTAAGGTTGAAATTTTTATTTTTTATTTTTTTTTTTTACTGTGGACTATTATGTCTATTGCCTTTTTAATGTTGAATCATGAATGCACTCTATTTATAAACCTTAAACTGATGCACTGTTCTTTTAGTATGCTGTTGAATTTGGCATGCTAATCTAGCTCTATTTTGTATGAGGATTATCTGATGTCACAGGATGAAATAGGATAACCTTCCTGAATGTTTGGTAGAATTCACCCATAATAGTAGTTGGGCTTGGTGTCTTTTTAAATGGTTCTATCTCTTACTTTTTGGGGTTATCTTCTATAGTTTGTTAGCCTCTTGAGGTATTTTCATTCTTTTTGTGTCAGTTTTTGAAATTTATTTCCTAATAAAACATTTTTACATCTAATTTTTTTTCATTTTTCTTTATTTTTCTTTTTTTGTTATGTCTACTTTTTTAAATTTGAGAAATAAAAACAGAAAAGTACTTGGATTACATTTTTACAAATCCAGAATTTTACAAATCCAGAATTGGTAATTATTTATATTTTCTCACATTTGCTTAAAATATTTTTTAAATACAGGAACTAAAATATTGCAAATGATACGGATGTTCTTTTTATCCCTCCCCTCAGTTCCATTTCTTTTACTCCTAGGTAATGTCTCTCGTGGATTTTGTGTGTATCTGTCTAACCCATTTTATTTTGTTTTATTTTAAAAGATTTATTTCATTTCTCTCCACTCCACCTCCTCTCCCCCCTGTTGTCTGCTCTCTGTGTTTGTCTGTGTCTACTTTTCACATTCTTATCAGGCAGCAATGGGAATCCGTGACTCTTTTTCTTGGGTCATCTTGCTGTGTCAGCTTTCTGGGTGTGCAGCGCCACTCCTGGGCAGGCTGCGTTTTTCGCATGGGGCAACTCTCCTTGCAGGGTGCCTTTCTTGAGCATGGGGCACCCCTACGTGGTGGGAACCTCTGCATGGCACTGCACTCCTTACGCGCATAAGCACTAAGCGTGGGCCAGCTCACCATACAGGCCAGGAGGCCCGGGTATCAAACCCTAGACTTCCTATATGGTAGGCAGACGCTCTCTCAGTTGAGCCACATCTGCTTTTCTCTAATCCGTTTTTTATACTTCTACATTCATATATTTATCCATAAAACTATACGACACTGGTTTATGTGTTTAAAATTTGCATAAATGTAATAGGCTGGACATGTTTTTCAAATTGCTTACAACATGATGTGAGCTTTATTTGTTTTGGTATATAGAGTGAATTTATTCCTTTTAACTTTATGGTATTTTATTGTATGAAAATATTACTGTTTTAAATCTGTTCCATTATTGATTGACATCAAATTCTTTCCAGATTTTCACCATTATGTAAAACACTGTAATTAATATTTTTGGAAACGTTTTCTTCTGGTCATGTACAAAAGTTTCTCTAGGATTTGACTCAGAAGTGGGTCAGCTGAGTTGTAGTACATGCGCAGTTTCAATTATACTAGATGTGAAATTTCTTTCCCAACAAATGGTACTTATTTATACTTCTGCCACCTCTTGGCTACCATTTAATTACCATTAGTCTTATTTTTAAATTTTAAGATGAATTGTTCTGATCATTAATTTAGGTTAGGCATGTTTTTATATTTTGTCATTTTAGTTTCTTTTTGAGTTGTTCATTTTGCTTGCTTTTCTTTTTAAAATTTTGTTTTGATTTTCATCAGTATTGATACATGCATAGTTTAATAGGCCAACTGGCTCTTCCTGACTTATGAGAAAAGCAGTCCCCCTTAGCGTCCCCACACTGATGAGTATGTCTCATTCTCCAGAGGAAACAACTTTCAACTTTTCATTGTTTATTTTGGCATTTGCTTCCATATCTTTATATACCAAGCATGTAATGATATTACTTGATTTTTGAAATTTAAGCCTTACCTGTTATCTTATCCCAAGATAGAAAATAAGGACTTAGTTCTCCTTGATTTCTGTATTTAATAAATGAATGTAACTGCTGGTCCCCCATCTTTGCGATATAGTTACATCATTGTTTTTTTTTTAGATCATTCTGACTATTGCTATGTTATGTATCAATACTAATTATTTCTTTTCTTGCACTGTGCTTTGCTTTTCCTGGAAGTCAAAAATTATCTAGTAATAACTACTTTTTCATTTGCTTAGTTTTCTATATGTCTCTAATTTAGCCTCAAAATCTCTCAGTTGTTTAATTATCCCTCAATATATTTAAAGAGAATTCTGATTATTTTTGTCTAATCTGTTAGGCTCCAAATGTCTGAGTTTCATCTCTTGGTTTTGCCTCTTTTTTCCAGCTTCCTCCTCAGGCTGGCCTACCTTGTGACAGCAAGATGGCTGCATCAGCTCCAAACTTCACAGCCACACACCATCAACTTAGTGGAAGAGTTTACGTTGCTTATACACAGTCCTGTCATTCATTCCTTTTCATTGGCCCTGAATGGGTCATGTGCTCATACTTGTTTAAATTAAGTATGGGAGATTAAATGGTTGCCTTAAGTCTATGTCATGTGTCCCATCCATGGGACTGAAGTTGAACCTCACCCCACCAGCCTATCCCTAGTGTAAAATTGTGCTGGTGTGGATGCTGGGCAACACAAACAAAAATGTCTACTATATATATGGAAATTTCTCATATATGTTAGGCAAATTTCCTCCCAGTTTGTTGTATTTATTTTGGTGGCAACTGTTTACTTTCTCTTTAGGGGTCATTTCTCTCTTCAATGTTAGCAAAATATACAAATATTTATAGCTGATTATCAGCTGTTACATTATGTTCATATGCTATTAATACTATATAAAGGATAATAAAAATATTTTATGTTTTTTCAATAAAATTTGATTTGTTATTAATACATAAATACATGTATATAAAAACCTAAATACAAAAATATGAGAAGTCAAATTCCAGAATGAAAAATTATATCATTGAACATAATCCTAAATCAGTTCTTTTAGTAAGAACTATTGAAATAAAATTTTATACCACAAAAAGTAAGCATTCCCTTGAGTCTTTGATCATATGCACTGAATGATTCCTGTTAATAAAGTAGATGACTATCACTGGCATTCTTTTGGATAAGCATGCATTACTGAGAAAGACATAACACGTCTTATATTGGACACATTCTAGGAGGAAGTTGGAAGAGGACCTCAAATGTCTCAAACTTTCTTACTCTTCTAATTCTTACACATAAGATTCCCTCCTTATGTTGTTGTGATAGTTAAGTCCCTGTTATTTCCCAGCGCCATATTCCTTTGAGACTTTCCAGCTCTCACTTTCCACCAGGTCAGTTAAACTGCTCAGAATGGTTAGGGATGGTTCCTCACTCAAGCCACTGATTCTGTGTAATCTACCACTTCCTTTTCGTTTTTAAAAAAATTAACTATTTTGTACATTTAATAGTTGAAAATAGAAACAATTGAAAACTAAAAAGAAAACACAGTTGAATAAAAACATACATTTCTCATTTAAATGGATACATATAAATTTTTTTTGAATCATACAATATTTTTGGTTCATAGTAATGCAATCATATAGTATTTGTCCTTTTAGTGTGACTTGCTTTGTTCAACATAATGTCCTCCAGGTTCATCCATGTTGTTGTATGTTTTATGACTTAATTTCTTCTTAGAACTGTGTAATATTCCTTTCAGGTGAATAAACCAGTTTTTTTATTCATTCATCTGTTGATGGACACCTGGATGGTTTCCAGCTTTTGGCAATCGTGAATAAGGTTGCTATGAACATCGATGTGCAGATGTCTGTTCATGTCACAGCTCTCAGTTCTTCTGGGTATATACTCAGTAGTGGTATTGCAGGGTCACGTGGCAAGTCCATATTCAACTTCTATAGGAACTGCTAAACAGTCCTCCACAGTGGCTATACCAGCCTATATTCCCAACAACAGTAAGTAAGTGTTCCTATCTCTCCATAGCCTCTCCAACACTTGTAGTTCTCTGTCTTTTAATAGTGGCTATTCTGATAGGTTTGAAATGATAATATAGTTTTGATTTGCATTTCCCTAATCATGAGTGACATTGAGCATTTCTTCATGTGTTTTTTTTTTTTTTTTTTTTGCCATTCTTTCTTTGGACAAATGTCTATTCAAGTCTTTCACCCACTTTTTAACTCGGTCATTTGTCTTTTTATTGTTGAGTTGTAACATCTCTTTATATATCCTGTATATTAAACCCTTATTTGACATGTGATTTCCAGTTACTTTCTCCCATTGAGTGGGCTGCCTTTTCACTCTTCTGACAAAGTCCTGTGAGGTGCAAAAGTGTATAATTTTGAGGAGGTCCCAGTTATCTGTGTGTATGTGTGTGTGTGCTTGGGTGCAAGGTTGAAGAAACAACCACCTACCATATGGTCTTGAAGATGTTTCCCTATATTTTCTTCTAGTAGTTTTATGGTCCTGGGTTTTATATTTAGGTCTTTGATCCATTTTGAATTGATTTCTCCTATAGGGAGTGAGATATAGGGATCCTCTTTCATTCTTTTGGTGCAGTTGTCCCAATACCATTTGCTGAAAAAACTGTTTTGTCCCATTAACTTTGACTTGGTAGGTTTGTCAAAAAACAATTGACTGTATAGGTGAGGGTTTATTTCTGGTATCTCAATTCTGTTCCACTAATTGATGTGTCTGTGTTTATGCCAGTACCAAGCTGTTTTGACCACTTTGGCTTTGTAATATGTTTCAAGGTCAGGCAGTGAATTCGTCCTACTTCGCTCTTCTTTTTTTAAAATGCTAAAAGGCTATTTGGGTGCACTTTCCCTTGCAAATGAATTTGGTAATTGCCTTTTCTAATTCTGTAAAGTAAGCTGTTGGGATATTGATTGGTATTGAATTGAATCTTATAAATCAGTTTGGGTATGATTGACACTTTCATGATACTTATTCTTCCAATCCATGAGAATGGAATGTCTTTCTATTTGTTTAGGTCTTTATTAACTTCTTTTAATTTGTTTTGTAGTTCTCTGCATATAGGTCCTGTAGTTCTTTGGTTAAATTAATTCCTAGGTATTTGAGTCGTTTTGTTGCTGTTGAAAATGGAATTCCCCCCCCTGATTTCCTCCTCAGATTTTTCAGTACTACTATATAAAAACTTTACTGATTTTTGTGTGTTGATCTTGTTTCCAGCCATTTTGCAGAACTCATTTCTTAGCTCAAGTAACTTTTTTGAGGATATGCTAGGATTTTCAAAGTATAGGATCACATCATTCATAGTGAGAGTTTTACTTCCTCTTTTCCTATTTGGATGCCTTTAATTTTCTTTTTCTTGTCTAATTGCCCTAGCTAGAACGTCTAGTACAAGGTAGGAAAAATTGGGGGAAATTCCACTCCCCTCTTCATCCTCAACATTCAGTCCCAGTTAGTAGAGAAGAAGATTGGGGAGGTCATATCTTTTTAGCCCCTTGCTGGCTCCCAAGGCAAACAAGGGCACAGCCCAACCCAGACTGGAATGGCTCCTGGGACACAGCAGGCCAAATTTGTGGGTCAAAAGCTGAGTCAGCCTTAGGCTGTATCCCTCTCTCTGTTCTTTCCCAGGGTGGTGGCTCCCTGGAGCCCCCTTCATCTGTAGCTGGCTCAGAGGTTTGAGAATTCTAAAGTTTCTATAGTGTGGGGGAGAGTGCAGCAGTATCAACCACTGGTTTCAACTCACAGTTTTGCCATCATTGTGATTCCCCTCCTTTGTTCCTCTCTTTTCTGGGCAGTGTCCAACTTTCTCTTGGTGTCCTAAACCCTAGAAAATCTTTTTCCAGGTCATTTCAGCCTATCCTCTAGCTATTTTTTCTGGTGGAGAAGAGAGTCCCATGTCTTTCTAGTCTGCCATCTTCCTGGAAGTCCCATTAATTGTCTTTTGATTTTGTTTCAATACTTTTTGCTTGGAAGACATTAAAACATTTGATAGGAATATTTATTAAATTTATTTTTTATTTGGCTTCTGGTTCTTGTGCTTAGAAATGTTTTTCTTGCTCTCTGCTTTTGAAAAGAAAGTTTATTTTCTGGTTTCAAAATATAAACTTCACTATAACTACCTTATTAGTTTAGTTAGTTAGATTAGTGTGACAGTTTGTGAAAAGATTGTTTTTTAACTAATCCCTTCCTGTGGGTGTGAGACCCTTTGATTTTGTTAGAGTCTGTTAAGGGACCTTAACTAGATTACTTGATTAGATTGCTTTGATTGAACTACATCAGTGAGATGTAGCTCAGTTTGGGTTTCCGCCCTCTTGCTGGGTTCTTATATAAACTGAGAACTGAAAGCAGAAATACACACAGAGAAAAGAGAACTGTCATTTTGACCCTGCCTTGTGAGAGAGGACTGGAGGATTGCTAGTGCTGAAGCTGAAGTACAAAACTCCCAAGAGCATGGGTCCATGGTGCAGCTCAAGGCTGAAGAGACAAGCCATGTGCCTCATCACCCACAGCTGGACTTAGGGAGAAAGTGAAGTGGACAAGGCTGAGAAAGGAGGCCCTGTAAGAGACAAACTCTATTCTTGATTGCCCACAGCTGAGCTTAGGGAACTGATGAGCCTTGAGAGGAAAGCAGAGATCACCTACCATCTTGCCTCACCACATGGCAGGATGCCAGGATCATCAGTAGCTGACTTTGGTGAGAAGGCATCTCTGATGTTTCCTGGATTTGGGCATTTCACAGCCTAGGAACTGTAAGCTTTTACTCCAAATAAATCTCCTATATATAAGCCAATGCATTTTTGGTATTTTTGCATTGGTAGCCTTTGTCAAACTAAGAGAATTAATTAGTTCTATACTCTTACTTATTTTATGTCTAGTTGATCTTTATGGCTTGAATGAGGCTAATTAAAGTCTTTTATTGTGAGATATTTCTTGGCAGGTTTTGCTTTTTGAGTTTTGATACTATATAAATTGGAGCATTGGTATTTATGAGTGATACAACTTCATTGAGGATTATACCTATTATAAAGTTCCTGTCTTTGTCTTGCTTAAAGCTTTATATTGTAAATCTAAACTTGTCTGAAATTAAGAACACAACTCTGCTTTCCTTTTGTTTCCATTTTCCTATTATGCCTTTGTCCTTTTACTGTCAGTCTTTTACTCCTACACTTTGAATTACACACACACATACACACATATACACTCTTCTTCCTCCAATATATTCTCACAATTTTCCCATTGTTCAGTGTCATATCCTTGTTTATAAAAATTTTAGCAAGCTTTCACTTCCCTTTTTTTCAGTGTATCCCCACCCCCACCTCCTTCATTGAGATCATCTGTGATTTTAGATGATTCTTTTTTTTTTTTGCACATCTTTTATAAGATTTATTCCTAATCGTTTCATATTTTTTTATTTTTATTTTTTATATCTTACATTTGGTGGACTTTTCTCCCAATCCACCCTATTATTTTTTATGTAATTTTAGATGATTCTTTATGATTTAAAAAAAACAGCTGTTTTAGTTTGCTAGGACTTCCATAGCAAAGTACCATAAATTGGGTGGCTTATTACATTAGAAATTTATTGCCTCACAATTCTGGAGGCTAGAAATCTGAACTCAAGGTGTTGGAAGGGGAATGCTCCCTCTGAAATCTGTAGAGAGGAATCTGACCCATATCTCTCTCCTGGCTTCAGGTGGTGACCATCGACCTTTACCTTCAGTGGCTTGTGGCATAACTCAATGTATGCCTCCCTTGTCAAATGTCCATCAGCTCTCTCTGTGTCTGCCTCTTCTTATAAGGACACCAGTCATATTGATTTAAGGGTGCACTTAATTCAGAATGACCTCATATTAATCTAAATCCCATTTGCAATAACGCTATTTCCAAATAAGTTTGCATTCATAGGTACTCAGTTAAGCATGCAACACAACTTTTGGGAGGACACATAATCAACCCACAACAGCTAACAGTCAATTTGACTTAACTACATATTTTAACTACATATGTAAATGATCCACACATTTATAGCTTTCCACATTTTTTCCTGGGACGCAGTTAGAATATATCCTTTACAATTATTTCTGTGAGAAATATCCCCAAATAGCTTTATTTCAATCTCTAACTTAAAAAATAAGTTTGTGTGTATAAAGAATTGTAGGTTGAAAATCATTTTTCCTCAGAACTTTGAAAGAATATTTTTCCAGTGTCTTCCTAACAATGTTGCTTCTGATATGTAGTGCCAATTCTAGTCTTATATGTGACAGTTAGAATTTTGTGAAATACAGGAAAGATTATGTTCTTAAACTAATCCATTCCTGTGGTTGTGGGGCCCTTGGATTGCATTAAATTCAGCAAAGGACCTTTGATTGGATCAAGATCACTTTAAGACTTTTGATTGGATGACATCAGTGAGGCATGACCCAGCTTGGGCCTCCACCCTCTTGCTGGGTCTGATATAAACTGAGAACACACAGAAACAAACAGAGCACAGAGTAAGGGAGCTCTGCCATTTTGACCTGGCTATGAGAAAGAAAAAACTTTACCTATAGCTGCAGAAAGACAGAGAAGCCCCAAGAGGCTCAAGGAGAGGAGGCCCCATGGGAGATGCCTGATTGTCCACTGCTGAGCTCCAGCAGAGAGTAGAAAGCGACTGGCAGACCCACCATTTTGCTTCATCATGTAGCAGGACTCCAGGATCTGACCGGTAGCCAATCTTTGGTGTGAAAGCATCTCTGATGGTGCCTTGATTTGGACATTTCATAGCCTCAGAACTATAAGGTTTTCCCCTAATAAAATTCCCAGTATATGGGAGCAGATGTATCTCAAGTGCTTGAGTGCCTGCTTCCCATGTACCAGGTCCTGGGTTCAATCCCTGGTACCTCCCCCAAAAAATCAAACAACAAAAAAACCCCAATAACTCAGGGGAGCTGGTACCTCAAAAATAAAATTCCTGGTATAAAAGCCAAACCATTTATGGTATATTGCATTGGCAGCCTTTTGCAAACTAATGCTTATTCCTTTGTAAATAATTTATTATTTGATCCTGGAAAATGTTTATTGTTGCTCCTCTGAAATTCTCAAAGTACAAGATGTGTGTGTGTATGAGTTTATATATACATGTATACATATGTAGTTATTATTTATTCTTTAAAAACAATGCAACACAGGGTGGGTCCTTTCAGTCTGACCTGTCTCTTTCTTCAGTTCTTCTTCTATGCTTTTATGTACTTCTCCCTCTCCTCTCCTCTCTGTTCTTGCTTCTTGGACATCCAATCAGCTAGATGGAGGAACATCTAAATGCCTTCAGGACTTTTTCTTTCTGTCTTGGATTGGGCTACCAAGAAACAGACTTTGAGATGGAGATCTTCATGCAAAAAGTTTATTGCCACAGATCTCTAGGGAATGATACCCAGGAGACAGAGAGAAGCAGGGCTGGCAGGAGACAGTCAAGCTGTCATGTATGTGCAAAAATGGCCGCAGCCTATCTTACAGGGAACTCTGGAGCTGGGATGACTCTTCAGATGGTCCTGAAGCCAGGCAAGGGGCTGTTCTGCCTTTGTGGAAGGGGCATAACAAAAAGCAAGGGTGCTCTGTTCTCTAAGGGCATTTCCTGGAAAGGGCTTTAACTGTGAGCTGTCAGTGGCACACAATACTAGAATGAGTGCCTTTTTCTGAAGGGGAGGATCTGGATGGCATAGCACAGCATTCACTAAGCCATCTTTTTTGTCATGTTGAGGGACACTTAGGCTTCCAGCTAGCATATCCTCTCTTTAGCTGAAAATATTTTGCTATGTGGCTTCTCTCTTGAAATTTTTATTTGGTAAGCATATTTTCCCCTAGCATTGTGCTTTTAAAAATAAGGATCTGGCTGCAGACTTGGCCCAGTGGTTAGGGCATCCGTCTACCACATGGGAGGTCTGCGTTTCAAAACCCAGGCCTCCTTGACCCGTGTGGAGCTGGCCCATGTGCAGTGCTGATGCGCGCAAGGAGTGTCCTGCCACGCAGGGGTGTCCCTCGCGTAGGGGAGCCCCATGCGTAAGGAGTGCGCCCCGTAAGGAGAGCTGCCCAGCATGAAAGAAAGTGCAGCCTGCCCAGGAATGGTGCCACACACACAGAGAGCTGATACAACAAGATGACGCAACAAAAAGAAACACAGATTCCCGTGCCACTGACAACAGAAGCGGACAAAGAACATGCAGCAAATAGACACAGACAACTGGGGTGGGGGTGGGGGAGAGAAATAAAATAAATAAATCTTTAAAAAATAATAAAAAATAAAAATAAGGATCTTTTGTTTTATGGATGCAATATCCATTCTCATCTCTCTGAAGTTTTCAGTTATACTATTTTCAAGGTTTCCATGTGTTGGCTGTATAAATTCAGAATGGTTAGGTCAAGTCTCCTTTGTCCACTAAGTTGTATGCTTCTCTTTGTTACTTCAGATGTTTAATTCTTGGCTGCATGTTCATCATTGCAGCTGAGGTACCCCTTAGCCTGTATATGAAGTCAGTTTGTGTATCCTCATCAGCCTCCACGGGTTTTATAGAAAGGCACGATGTGCTTCCAGTCTGGGTGGACTAGTAGCTTCTCTTAGGGAAGCGGAGCTCCCTCTGTCTCAACACTCATACTCATGCTCCAGTCTCTCCTGTTCTCCATTCCAGGTGGAGAGCTTGGGCAGCCTGCCTGCTGCTCTAATTTCATGCTGCTGGTTGCTCCAGGGCTCCCTCCAACTCCCTGTGTCTGCAGCCTCTCCACTTGGAGTTTTGGAGTCCCTCCCAGCTTTCCGCGGACCATCACATCTCCGACTTTTCAGGATGGGTGGGACTCTTTTACAGCTCACTCTCTCTCTTCCCTGACCCCCTCTCCAGTATACCTTCTTGAGTCACCAAGGCTAGAACCCTGAAAACGACCTTTTTTTCTGGATTTAGATGATTTCCTTTCCACCAGTCATTTACAACCATATGACCTTTGGAAGGTGGAAGGGGAACAATCTGAGGTAGAGGCTGATTTCTGTTGCCTCTTGCTACTTCTGCTAGAGTTGTAGAGGAGTCTGGTTTTCCTGCAACAGCTGTGATGGTAGCCTTGGTGATAGGTCTTAGCTTCATGGGTATTGAGAAGCAGGGCACAGCTCATCATTTTGCTGCTCTGGATGGTGTGATACATGGTGGTCTGGAGGCAACAGATGCAGTGGCTGATTCCCGATTCTATTACTCAGACCAGAAGCTCAGTTCTGTCATGTGGCTTTAGGAGTTTTTGAAAGCTCAGCCCAGAGCTGATCCCCATTTCATATCCTGTAATAAATTCCTGGATTCTGTCATCTTCAATGGAATCCTCATTGATATGCTTCGATTCCCCACATTTTCTGATATTTTGAAGTAGGTCATGCCTTCTTATTTCAGTGATGTTATAGATTTATTGTTTTAATGGTGTTTGATTTCATCATTTCGAGTGGGTTTTGGTGGTATGGGATGGTATTATGTGCTCAGTGAGCTGAATTTGATTTCATCTTAGTGAGAATTTTTCTCAGAGGCAAGAGTGTCTAATAACATATTGTAACAAGGGATATTTCTCCTCTTAAAAAGACCTTGGTCCAAGCCTCTTTTGGCATAAGAGATGATACTTCTCCATTATTCTCTTAAGAAACATTTAGCTGGTTCTTGCCCCACCTGACCCTGGCTTGTATTATAATGGAAAACAGTTGCAGCTGGCTCTCTTTGTGTTATCTAGGAGTGTACAAAATTTGATTAGATTACATCTCCTCTTGATATAAAGGGATTCTCTAAGATTTCAAATTAATTCCACCATAGTTTAAATAGCTAGTGAACTAATTAAACTATAAAATATGAACCTAAGATATGTCATTCACACTGCATTTTCAAGAATAGTTCTAAACCTATGTGACCAAATAATTCTTGCAAAATGTCTTTTCTTTCCATAAAGCCTGAACCTCTCAAAGTTGTTCAGTACACTTAAAGCACTTTGAAACACTGAAAATTTTGGATTTTTTTGGTTGTTTTGCTTTTTGCTTATTTGGTCAGATTAAAAAATGTAATTTTATGTATTATTGAAATTATGTTTGAAAGTAGAATCAAAAGATAGGCATGTTTTAAGTTAATGAAATGTCATCATCATCATCATCATCATCATCATCATTCTTTGATTTGACTTAGAAAAATCTCAGTAGACCTGATGAATTTAGAGATTGGTGATATTCCTATTGAAAAAAATGCATATATACTTGATAACTTTTTCATTTTTCTTATGTTGCTGCAGCTAATATCCTCATGCTATAATGATGCTCAGCTCAAAATGCTGAAAAGCATCTCTCTGATTTCAAGGCAGACTCTGCCCAGGCAATTTGGCGAGCTGCGTGGTTACCTACTAGTACAGCTTTGTATCAGCCAGTTGAATTGTCAAGATGATTCGTCATCCCTGGATAATTTCACACAGCTCCTCTTAAATTTGGTTGCTTGGACACATTCTATCCTAGAAACAAAATCTAAGTTCCATAATACATTCAGAAATAGTAGATGCGTGTCTTTTTTCCAGCTGGTGCTGGTAGGGTTTACACATTTACTCCTGTACCATAGGAACAGCTGCTTGAAAAGTTGAAGTGTGCATTCAATTCCATTACTTTGACACAATAGAAAGTCACATAAAAGAGGGAACCTCTCTCAGCCTGTCCATGTTTGGAAAATTAATTCTTCTAAGTGCTTTAAAAAAAATCTCTACAGGTGGTCAGCTCTTATGAACTTAGTACCAGCAATGACCTCATCACCTTCAGCTGGTCTAAAAGTTGTCTTTGGCTGCTGTGCACTTCAAGAAATCTTGTTAATTATGATTGTTTTTCCTAGTTATAAGACCTTCTGGATAAGTTTTATAAAACATCTATTTTTATTGCTTATATAACCAAATAAAATATTTTCATTGGTGACAAAATGCCATGTTGTTGCCAAATAGGTTCCATTTCAATTTCTAGAAATTATTGGAAAGTTATTATTCACATTTTAATGGCACCCTTGCTGTCATAGTAAATCATACTTTACTGAAATTGACAATTACTCTTTGACCATGCTATGGGTTGTGATTAGCACTATGGTTGATGACTCTACCTTCTCTTTAGACAAATCCTGAATTGAATTCAGTGTCTCTCTGAAATTGAGTTGTCATGAAAAATGATTATTACAGAGACTCATCATCCACTTCTATTTTCAGAACAGTGATATTTTAGTTTAGGAGTCTTAAATTGAATTTTTATTCTGGCTTATGAAACATTACCCTATCTACTCCTATGTCAAGAAAAATGAAAATCTTTTAAAAAAAAGTAAGATTAGGCAGGAAACTCATCTTAGTGAGGCATTTAGTTTATCCATTGTGACTTCATTCAAGAAAACACAATCTCTGTAGGTACTATTTCAAGAATGGAGTTGCTGCAAGTTTGGGTACAAGATGTCTTTCGGTGTTTGCACACTGAATCCACATTTTGAAATGTTGGGAAATGAGTTTTCAGGGGAATTCACATCGACTTCTTGTCCCTGGGGACATCTGTAGAAGCCCATATGAGAGCTGAAGGATGACTGAAGGCTTGACATTGATTGAGTATTCCAGGGCAAACATATCACCCTGATACTGTTCTCTGCCTGGATCTTGCACACCCCCCAAGAAAAGGGACTTGGACCCTGGGCACACATGAGAAGCACAGTGGGGGAATTCAGATGGTGGTCCAGGCAATTCAGGAACACATATTTAAATTTTGAATTATTGCTTCATATTCCTATTCCCTCTGAGTGTATAAATAGAATCTCACTGATTTCTGATGAAGAGAAAATTTAAAAGTAGTTGGCATTCCTAAGAAGGTTGAATTTAGGGTTTATGTGTGCAATATTCTGATTCAGGCACTGTGCCTTCCTTAGTATTCTCATTAAATATTAGTTGATTTGATTTAAACTGTTTTCTATTTCATAACACAGATTTAGGTAAAAGTAGAATTCCTATCAAGGACTTAATTACATTCTTATGATAAAGTATCATTTATGGCCTGCTCCATACTTGATCTGACACTAATAATGTGGGAGAAAAGACGCAAGTTTGCACTGGCAGGATAAGTGGGGAGATCCAGGGACTCAAGGTGCTTTCTGGGGTGGGGGGAATACAGCTGCAGTGTCTCCCCTTTCCCTCTTCCACCCCAGCCCCAACCCTGGCCTTTTCTTTTCATCCCCCTTCCTCATGAGAGAAGCTGTGGCCCTGGCCATGTTGTCATGTCCCTGTGTCCCATGCATGTTCCCCACCCTTTACCTCTGTCCCTGTGCACGAGCCCTATTACAATAAATTTTAAATAAAAACTTGAAAAAAAGCAACAACAAATACCAAGGGTATGTTTGATGGTTTGAAACTGAATGGACCCTGGAAAATCATGTTCTTAAAGTTAAACCATTCCTGTGGGTGTGGACCTATTGTAGGTGGGACATTTTGATTAGGTTACGTTAGTAAGGCATGGCCCAGGGTGGGTCTTAACCCTCTTACTGAAGTCTTTTATAAGAAAATGAAATTCAGAGGATAAGAGAAAAAGCCAGAAGCCAGAAACTGAGGCAATGAAACCTAAAGAGAAGGGAGAGTCCAGCAGAAGCTGCCATGTACCTTACCATGTGACAAAAGAGTCCAGGATTGCTGGTAGCCTGTCTTTGGGAAGAAAGCATCGCCTGATGATGTTTTGATTTGGACACTTTGCTTGGGTCTCAGAACTGTAAACCTGTAAGTTAATAAATCCTCATTGTAAAAGCCAACCCATTTTTGGTATAATGCATTTTGGCAATCTAGCAAACTAAAACAGTGTGTATAATATTTATTGTACTGAATTTTTATTCTTATGAAGTATTGTTTGAATCAAGTAAGAATTCCTCTAGGACCTAGGTATATGTCATAGCTAGATGTCTTTGTGACAGAATTTCACTTGTCAACCTGAGTTGGACATTATTCAACTGTGATAGACAGAATAATGGTTCCTCTAAGATGTCCACGTCCTAATCCCCAGAACCTGTATGCTACCATACATAGCAAAAGAGAATTTACAGATGTGATTAAATTAGAGATATTCATATGAGATTATCCTGAATTGTCCACGTGGGCCTAAGACTTAAAGATGCTGTGCTCTTAGTTTTGAAGTTGGAAAAAGTGGTGTGGTAGTTTAAATCTTTTGTGGATGCCAAGAAATTATGTTCTTAAATTGGTCCATTCTTGTGGGTATGGACCTATTGTGAACCTTTGATTAGAATAGATTCAGTTAAGGGCCATTTTATTAAATTACTCCTGTAAGGCATAGCTCAGGGTGGGTCTTAATCCTCTTCCTGAAGTCCTTTATAGACTAGAATTGGTGGGGCACAGAACAGAGAGAAACCTCCAGAAGCTGAGAGAGAAGGCTCCGGGAGCCAAAAGCTGAAATCAATGGAACACAGAAGCTGAGAGGAAGCCACTGAAACCAGAAGCTGAAAGCAACAAGGTCCAGAGGGTTGGGGAGAAAGGAGTAAATGCCACCATGTGCTCGATCACCCATGAGTGTTGCTCAGGGGGGAAAGCATCTCCTGATGATGCCTTGATTTGGACACTTTCATGGCTCAAAACTGTAAGCTTATAAGTTAATAGATCCCCATTTTAAAAGCCAACCCATTTCAGGTATACTGCCTTGCTAGCTTTTAGCAAACAAAAACAAGTGGCTACAAGCCAAAGAATGCTGGTAGGTTCTAGAAGCTGGAAAGGCAAGAAACAGAATCTCCCCTAGAGTCTCAGAAGGAACTCAGCCCTGATAATCCATTTTAGACTTCTGATCTCCTGAAATGTATTGTTTTAAGCCACTGTTTATGATAATTGTTATAAAAGCAATAAGAAACTAATTCATCAATCATCTCCGATTTTATTTTCTTAACATGATATAAATACCAAATTAAAAGTAATTTAAACTTTAGACAGTAGTTTGCAAATCTTTAAAGAAAAAAGCATGGTGGATTTAAAAGACTGGATAATTTGGACTTTTGACATGTAGTGGCACATTCAAAACTGGGAGAACTGGTAGTGATGATACAGAGTTCATTCAATTTTTAAATACCTACAATCCTTTGTAGTAGGGTTCTCTAGAGGAACAGAACACCAAGGGACAAACACACACACACACAACATAAATATCTAATACACATGCATATATATATAGAGGAGACATTTATTATAGGAATTGGCTCATGTGACTGTGGGGATTGGCAAGTCCAAATTCTGTAGGGCACGCTGCATGTTGGAAACTCAATGAATATGACTTCGAATTCCCCAGGAGAAGGTGGCTGGCCAAGTAGAGATAGAACTTCTTTCTGACTGCTGAAATCTTCAGGTCTTGTTTTAAGGCCAACTGATTAGATTAGAAGACTCCTCTCATTGTTGAAGGCAGTTTCCTTTGCTGATCATAGATGTTGTCATCAGCTGTAGATGCCATCAACTGACTCATGATTTAAATATCCTCACCATGACAATCAGGCCAGTGCTTGCTTGATCAAACAATAGGACATCATAATATAATCAAAGTGACATAAGAAATCAACCATCACATTGGGCTACTGAGTACTGGAAATGTGGCTAATATAAATTGAGGTGCGGTGTAAGTGTAAAATATGCCATGAATTTTGAAAAGAAGAATGTCAAGTATCTTGATAATTTTTAAATATTGAGACAATATTAGATATATCGGGTTAAATAAATACATTATTCATTTTAATTGTAATTTCTCAAATTTTTAATGTGTTCCTAAAAATTTAAATTACCTGTGTGGATCATATTATATTTCTATTTCATAGTCATGCTCTAAGCAGATGAATTCTATGCAGTAATACAATGAATATGATATAGAATATTTACTGCATCAATAAATATTAATTAATTAATATAGCAATGCAGCTGAGAGTGTTAATGGGTTACATAAATATATATATATATTATGTACTTTAAAACAATTATATCCATTTTTTTGTAGTCATAGTCTCCTCTAGTCTGCTCTCCATAAATCTCAAGATTAGATATGGTAAGTTAGACTTCGAAAAAATATCTGGAGGGAAAGGCTAAAGGGTTGCGGGAAATACTGTTGGCAGCTCAAAGGTGGCATTTTTGGATATGGGAAGGTAGCGTTTTCTGTAGTGGATGAAAATGCTCCCATAACATGTTGTGTTGCTTTTTTCCTGCCTTTTATTTTCCCCAAGGAAAGGAAATTGGTCTATAAATATGAAGACATCATTACTATGAAATCCTTAATATTAGGTAATGTTTGTAAAATGAAAAACGTATTATCCCCTGAGGTATAGGAATACTCACTGGGAAGGCTTAGAATTACAGGAGGAGGCAGCTTGCCTGGATGAAATCACCCATTTGAAACCATTAGGAAAAACCTAAAATTCTGGATTTACTAACACAAATATGTATGAATTTCTACATGGTTTAGCAAGCTGCATAGAACTAGTATGATGGCTTCAATATTTTGAATATATGTACCTTCTTATCTGCAGGTGATAAGTATATGTTTTGACTTCTCACAAAGACTTAGTGGACATGGCATCTTTCTCTTCCTGAAGAAACATGAATTTCTTTTGAAATCTAATCAAAGGTTTTTGATGCCATCAAGCCAGTCCAATTCTGTGGACAGATTAAAGTTTGTGGGATCAAGAAATCTTAGGAAACTAAACAAAATCTGAAAGTAATTATAATTTGGGTGACAATTATCTTAGTGTTCAGTGTGGAAAAGACTATTATATGTGCATTAGAAATATATATATATCAATCTATCCATCCATTCATCCACACACAAAAGCAAAGTGAGTAATGTTTGGTAAAAGATAAAGATAGGGGAGAGTGTGAACTACAGGGTAAACTATTATCCATATGGTGCAGCAGTGCTCCAAAATGTGTTCACTGAGTGTGATGAGTGTGCCACAATGATGGGGGAGGTTGTTGGTGTGGGAGGAGTGGATGGGGGGATAGGGGGTATATGGGAACCTCTTATTTTTTTTAATGTAACGTTCTGTGTGATCTATTAACTTTAATAAAAAATGCGTTTAAAAATAAATAAATATAAATGGTATCATAAATGTACTTTGGATGAAAAAATTAAAAAAAAAAGTTAAAGATAGACTCTGTGTCTGGGTACTCCATGTCATTTCAGGAATGCCAAATATCACCTAGGACATGAAACACATACTTGGTGAGAGGATTTCTCCTTAGATTATTTGAATCATTCTCCTACCTCCCAGTTCTTTGCTTTGTTTATAGGGATAACATATCTAGCATCTCCTGCTTGCTCCTAGTAATGACTCTCTATGGTGGTCTATAATGCAATGGTAACCCTTGAAAATTTTTCCTTACTTTCTGATAATATCCCTGAGTAATTTATCATTGTAGTATGTATACAGAGAAGTTATAGGGAGTAGGGAAAGCGTTCAAAAAACACTTATATTGGATGGAATTAGTTATCAGAGGCTATTATCCTAACTGACTCCCACCAGCAAATCCCCTGTTTCTTTCTCAATGGGCAGTAGAATGCGAATTTCTTGCTAAGGATATAAAGATATGCCATTCATTAAACTTAGTATTCATGTTTAAAATAGATAATTTCCCTGATTTCTTAGGTAAGACACTAATTGGGCATAAGTGCTTAGGCAGGGCTGATGAAGGCAGTTATCCCAAATCCAGAACTGTTTTCAAGTTTGCAGACTTCACTTCAAATCTAAGTGTGCTAGGTTCAAGTTATCAAGGTGTGAGGCTGACTGAGGACAACAAGCTTTATCTGCCTTGGGGCAAGACTGGTTGGCTTTCCCAGAGTCATAAAACTTTTTATTATTCTTCTGCATATATCATGCCATGGAACTGTGTGGCCTTCTGGGACTTCTGCTGCTTGTAAAATGGCACAACATTTTTGTTGGCTGAAGTGCAGGGTGAGAATTGCTCATCATCCTTGCAGAGCAACTGAGACCTCTTTCCAGGTTCATTGGTTAGCCTGCACCAGAGGAGCAGTTAATGAGTCAATGAAGGAGATGCTCACATTAAAATGCAAAAAGACAGAGCAGCAGATGAATTAGATGTGGTGGGAGTATTGAGATAGCAAAATTCAGGAATAGCCAAGTACCTTGTTTTTTCTAAGATATGTAGAATGCATTACTATTGATGGAAAAAAAAAAAAAAATCAACCAGGGCAGTGTGCCTCAAATAAGTCAGAAACCCTTTGGCTCAACTTCACTGGCCAATCTTCATTTGGAGAGCAACTGAGTTCTTGTAAAGAGAAGCTCACTTGCCCTACTGTGAGAACATTCACTGCATTCAGAAATAACTAATACATGTATTTCTGCAAATAGTTGAGACACATTAAAAATAAATCTAGTTTCTTAGTGATATAGAAGTTATGGATGGGTTAAAACCAAAGGCTTAAAACTCACCCCAGAAATAGGGAATTGGTCTTAGAAGAAGGCTCTTTGGCTGAACGGGTAAGTCATGGTCCTAGATGTCTCTTCTTGGTAGGTTTTTCTGAATTCTTAGGATTCTCAATGATTATAAATGAGTCAGGGAATGTAGCTAAGAGGGACAGGCAATGCAGCTAGTATAAATTAGACCTTGGAACTGGAAGACCCAGTGCCAAATTCCTGTTAATTTCAGCATTATTTGACAAAGTATAGAGTTACAGTATATAATATTACAAAATAATTTATGCAGAACTTTATTTTGCTTTTTTAGTCATAAGGTATAGAGTCACCTAGTTCAGTAATCCAAAAAAAAATTGTATTGTGATAACGTATTACATAACAAAATCTACCATTTTAACCACTTTTGTGTGCACAATTCAGTATTATTAGTTGCATTCACAAAATTGTGCTACCGTCCTCACCATCTATTACCAAAATGTTTTCATCATCCCAAACAGAAACTCTGTACCCATTAAGCAATACTTCTCATTTCTCCCGCCCCTTCCCAGCCCCCGATTACCTGCAATCTACTTTCTGTCTCTATAGATTTCCTTATTCCAGGTATTTCACATAAGTGAAATCATATGATATTGTCATTTTTTTTTAAAATTATTTATTTTTAAAAATTACATTAAAAAAATATGAGGTCCCATTTAACCCCATCGCCCCCACCCCCCACTCCCCCCACAGCAACACTCGCTCCCATCATTGTGACACATCCATTGCACCTGGTAAGTACATCTCTGAGCATCACTGGACCCCATAGTCAATGATCCACATCATAGCCCACACTCTCCCGCGTTCCATCCAGTGGGCCCTGGGGGGATCTACAATGTCCCGTAATTGTCCGTGAAACACCACCCAGGACAACTCGACGTCCCGAAACCGGCTCCACATCTCATCTCTTCCTCCCATTCCCCAAACCCAGCAGCCACCATGGATATTGTCAATTTGTGTCTGGTTTATTTCATTCATGCACAGGAACCTATTTATTTCACTCTGGGTGCCCCAACTTTAATCTGAAGACATTGTGCATTCTGTGTCCTCTCTGTTCTCCTCCAGTGGCCTGCCTTTTCTGTACTTACAATTCAGATTCCTGAGACAGGCATCCTGGTGGGCTCCTTTGATAACTATAATTTCTGCTGGGGAAGTATTTATTGGTCAGGCCATATCTTGGCTCAGGGTCCAGTCTATGGATTGGTTGGCCACGGGGCATGTCTCAACCTCTAACCCAATCAGCAGTGGTCATTTAGGGGGCTGTCCCTTCAGCAGTGGGAGTGGGTGGCCAACTTCTCTTTGCTGGGGCTGTAGGCACAACTGACACAATGACTGATATGTCTGAAAGTCCTTGGGAGATTTTTATGTTTAGCTTTGAACTGCTTACCATCTTATTTTCCACCTATACTTCTTCAGTGTCATTCAGACACAGGGAGAAAGAAGACAAAAGGTCCTTTTTATTTGTGAGCATATCTATAGCTTCACTGTTCATTTGATGAACTCAATACCTTCTCTAGGTGAGACTCAATTTTTTAACCTATTCATCTTGCAAATACAAAACGTAAAGAAAGTTACCCCTTTTGTTGTTAGGATCATTCTCTCTTCTCAAACCCAGAGCCATTTCACACACTAGTAAATTAAAGGCAACTGTACTTTGCTAGAAGGAGGATGTGACTTAGAGTCAGGAGACACCCTTAAATCACATTTTTGCTCCGTATCCTATGTTCTTGGGTCAATAAATGAACTTCTCTGAATCTTAATTTCATTATAAAAAATAACTGTCATACAAGGTTGTTGTCTTAAATAAAATAACTGCAGGAAAAAGGTGGGCACATGGTGAACGATTATTTAATAAATATTTTAAAAAATCAGAGATACAAGGGGCACCTTGTATACAGATGCAGAAACTGCGACCCAGAGAAGTTATTTCACTTTGTAAAAGCCAACCCGCTTCAGGTATATTGCATTGGAAGCCTTTAGCAACTTAATTGCAGCCACAAATAGAAATCAGTTCCCTTGAATTCCCAGGACAATGCTTTACTTTCTCCACAGTTCTCAAAACTTAATGTGAAGTTATGGTTTCCGTTTCTTACAATGAAAAAAAAATTTATAATTAGCATAAAAACTCTTGAAATTATTTTTTTTTACAAAAAACAAATAACCAGAAACTTATTTACCCTGAAGAGCATATAAATATTAATAGCTATGGCAGACTGAATCATGTCTCCCAAAAACAGATACATTCTTAATCATAACCCATGTTCCCGTGAGTGAACCCATTTGTAAACAGGACCTTTTGAAGATGCTGTTATTAGTTAAAGTGTGTCCAAATCCAATCTCTCTCACACCTCTCTAAGACTGCTATCACCAGAATACCACCGACTGTGGGGAGAACTCAAACCCTGATAACACTTTTATATTAGACTATTAGCCTCCAAAACCATGAGCCCATTATTTCATATTGTTTAAATAAACACATGATGTGGTATTTGTCATAGCAGCTGTGGAAAGCTACGACAATAGCCCAAATTATGAACTGCCTTAGAAGAACCCATGTTTTAATAGTAACCCTAGCCTTAAAGGACTGAAGCTCCTTTAGCAGATGCCCCTGGACCTCTGACCTCCTGTAGTTACTTCCTGACTACATGGTTACTTCCTGCTGCTCTAAGGCCAGTATGTAACTAAGTCAAGGAGTACATAACTACACCAAAGTATCATTGCTGAACCTTGAATTCTGGTAAGCTTGCCAATTTTGTACTTTTCTTCAACTCTTCCCAATCTTTTAAAAGAAGTCTTAAAAAGAAACAAAAATGCAACTATTCATATGAAATAATTTTTGGCATCTTCAAAAATTTCTCTAGGTTCTAGTCCCAGCCTGACTGTTCTATTCCACCTACATTCTTCCACATGTGAGGGATTTTAAAAAATGTCCTTGATGTTTTGGATTTGTTGTAATTTTCTCTTTATTTTCTTTTGAGATTAAGAACATTTTGTAAATTCACAGATACCAAACGTATTTTGCACATAACAAAATAGTTTTTTTAAAAAAATTAGGTCAGATTCAGAATATTTCTCCAAGGAAAGGAAGTACACAAAATAGTCAAATGATTAAGTGAAAAACAAAGCAAGGGAACTAAAATAGCTCCCTGAACTAGTTCCTAAAGTATGCTCTTTTTTTTTCCCATTTTGAAACACTGACTCGTCTGTACTATTTGTTTTTTAAAGTGACACTTTTGAGGGGAAAATTAATAACTGAATATGCTGTGTATTTTGCACTGCCCTTAACATTCTTTTTCTTGCCAAACATTTTGCTACAAGCTTAGGCATTTATCCTTGCCACATTTTCCAGCTTGTTCAGGTGTGTACCTTTCAATTCCCAATAAATATTCTATTCAATTTTCAAGTCAAGCTTCTTGAATGATAGAACAGTTTCTCCGAATCTTTGTACAGAAAGGTAATAAAGCAAATTTCCTTTTCTTTGTCCATATTAAATAATACAACTCCTGATTTGAATTGAACTTCATTAAGTGGGGTCTCTGTTGTCTGAGGATCTAATGTTTGTAAACAAGATTAATTTTGGAAATGCCCTGTACCTGAAGAAGAGTGGGAAACCGAATCATGAATGACGTAATAGATAAATTGATAAATAAATAGTTCTTTCAAATCTGCAAAGCCAATTTGAAATTGATTTGCTAGTTATTAAACAGAGGCAAGGCAGAGCGGATGTGGCTCACACGGTTGTGCTCCCACCTCCCACATGGGCGGTCCTAGGATGCCCCCTGAAAAAACAAACAAACAAACAAACAAAATCTACTTGGGGAAGCCAATGTGGCTCAGTGGTTGAGCACTGGCTTCCCACATATGAGGTCTGGGGTTTAGCCCCTGGTTCCTTAAAAAACAAACAAATAAGAAACACAACAAAAAGCAAAAACAGAGGCAAGGGCCTAGGGACTTAGGGCACACACACTAGTTGGCAGTGTGCTTCCTGACAGTCTGATAGCAAATCACTGATAAGAATTAGTTCTTTCCAGGTAGAGTTTTAACTTACTCTAACTGGGCAGGAATTTGACTCACACCCAAATCAGTAAGACTTTTTAACTGGCATTTTCTAATGCATTCTGCTCTATAGCAGTGTCACAATTTAACATTACTTCTTGCTTACTTTATAATTAACGCAGTTTTCTTTCTCAGGATCTCTTCTTGCTAAAAAATACCCCCATTGCTGCAAGATCTAATTATATCTATTTGCATAAGTCAAACTAAAAAACATTGATACTTATCAGTTGCCCAGTATCGGCAACTGTCAGGCTCTTGGGATTATAAAGATGCCCAAATAATAGCAGCACTATGACAAATACCGTATGATTTCACTAATGGGAAATACCTAGAATAAGCAAATCGATAGACAGAAAGTAGATTGGGAAAGGGTGGCAAGAGTGAGAAGTTATTGTTTAACGGGTAAAGAGTTTCTGTAGCTTATGACTAACAGAACTGAATAAAGCTCTGCATAAATATTTTGGATGAAATAGTCTTTCCTAAGTTAAGGAAGTACTTTTCTATTATTGGTTTTCTAAGAGCTTTAATCTTAGAAAATGCTTTTTATGAGTCGATTGAGATAATTATGATGTTTTTCTTTAGCTTTTTGATGTGGTGATTATACTGACAGATTTTCTGAAGTTAGCCATTCGTGTGCTCCTGGAATAAATCCTATTTGATCATGATGTATTTATTTTTTCCATCTTTATTCATAGCAGAATGGGTCTATCATTTTATTTTATTGTATTGCCCTTATAAGGTTTTTTAAGATCAAGATTAAATTGGTATAAAAGTTAGCTGACAGATTTCTTTATGTCTCTATTTTCTAAATGTCTGTGTGACATAGAAATTCATTGTTTCCTAGAGGTTTGGCAGAATTTAGCGGCTGAAGCCATCTGAACATTGCATTATTAAGAGAAGAAAATTTTTTTTCTGACTCTGGTAGATTGAATTATATACCTCGGTGAGACTTGTTCTTCATCTTAATCTGCATTACTGTGGGTGTGAACTCATTTGTAAATAGGACTCCTTGAAGATCTGCTAATAGTTAAGATATGTCCCAACTGAATCAGGGTGGGCTTTCCATATATCTGGAGTCCTTTAAGAACAGAAGAAATTCAGATGCAGAGAATGAGAGAGGAGCCAGCAGCTGGATGTCGGCAGAACCTGGAAGAGCAGATGCAAGGAAGGAATTAAGGAGACTGCCATATGATGGGAGGCAGAGATGCAAGCCAGGAAACCCCAAAGGCTGTAGTAAGCCAGACCAGAATGCTACAGACTTTTGGGGAGAAAGCTTGGTCTTACCGACACCTTGATTTTGGACTTCCAGCCTTTGAAAGCTTGAGACTATAAATTCCTGTTGTTAAACCAGCTAGTGTGTAGTATTTGTCATAGGAGACTGGAAGACTAAGATAGCTATCATTTCTTCCATATTTATGGGCCTATTAAAGATCTCTATTTCTTCTTTCACCAATATAGGCATATGTTTGTAGCTGTATATTATAGCTAGGCTTTCTAATTTATTAACAATATTAATAATATTCTTTCATCATTTTCATTTACTTCTGTCTATTATTTCCTCGTTCTTTCTATGTTTTTTTTTTAATATAGGTTTTTAATTCTGTGGTTTATTTGGATTTTTTTTCCTTGAGAAATTTTGAAAATGTCGGTTTACTAATCTTTTCAAGGAATGATCTTTTTTGTTAATATTCTTTAAAATGCTACTATTTCTTCTGTGTTTTGTTGATTTTTGCATATCTTATAAATAATTATTCTTTTCTACTTACATCTTTGGGTTAGCTCTCTTGCTTTTTTTTAAAAGATTTATTTATTTATATATTTATCTCCCCTCCCACCCCCACCCCCACCCCAGTTTTCTGTTCTCTGTGTCTACTTGCTGAGTCTTCTTTGTCTGCTTCTGTTGTCAGCGGCACGGGAATCTGTGTTTCTCTTTGTTGTGTCATCTTGTTGTGTCAGCCTTCTGTGTGTGCGGCACCATTCCTGGGCAGGCTGCACTTTCTTTCGCTCTGGGCAGCTCTCCTTATGGGGTGCACTCCTTGCGCGTGGGGCTCCCCTATGCAGGGGGCACCCCTGCATGGCATGGCACTCCTTGTGCGCATCAGCACTGCGCGTGGGCCAGCTCCACACGAGTCAAGGACGCCTGGGGTTTGAACTGCGGACCTCCCATGTGGTAGACGGACGCCCTAACCACTGGGCCAAGTCTGCCACCTCTCTTGCTTTTTTATACAACTTCCTGAGTTTAATGCTTAGCTCATTTATTTATTTATTTTTCAATTTTTGAATTCTCATGCCATCTAGATAATCACTTTATTAATTTCTGGTTTATCTTCTTCTTGTGTTTCTTCTTCAAAAAGTAAGCAAACATCTTTAAAAAGTAAGCAAACACATACTCATTTCCTTTTATTTTCCTTACGAAAAAGGTAACAATATATATACTACATACTCTTACACTTTCTTTACATTGAAAGATTCTGGAAATTGCTCCATGTAAGTTGATAGAGGTCTTTTTCACTCTCTTAAAAATGTAATCTTTTTACTGAAATATAATAAACACACAGAAAAATGCACAAATCACTAGTGTCCAATTTGATCAATTTCCACAAAGCAACATATTCCTGTATACAGCATCTAGATCACAAAACAGAATATTGGAGAACTCCCAAAGTCCCTTTGTGCCTCATTCTTGTCACTCTCCCCACCAAGGGTCATTCCTATCCTGACTCCTGATGCCATCATAAATGCTTTTTTTTTTGATGATATATTTCTTTACCTCCAGTTTTTGACTTTTCAAATAGTGCTTCTATGTACATTTTGTCCATGTCTTTGGTGAACGTATGTTCACTTACTAGATATCTGCTCCCCACCTATCTGTAGTAGTTTGAGGCTTTCATGGACCCCAGAAAGCATCATATCCTTAGAACTAATCCATCCCTGTGGGTGTAAACCTATTATAGGTGCAACCTTTTGATTAGATTACTTCAATAGGGCATGGCCCAGAGTGGGTCTTAATCCTCCTTCTGGAGTCCTTTATCGAAGGGGAGAATATGGAGAGACAGACAGAGAAAAACCCACAGAAACACAGAAAGAAACACACAGGAGCAGAGAGAAAGTCAAAGGAAGCCAGAAACTGAAGCAACAAAACCCTGAAGAAAAGGGAGACCAGCAGACACTGCTGTGTGCTTTGCCACATGGAGAGGAGTCCAGGATTGTAGCTGAGCGTGAGGGTTTCGTCCTTGCTCAGGCCAAAGAGTCGGGGGGGCTTGCTCCTGCCGAACCGCCGGTGGGGGGTGCTCCAGGGATAGAGCATCGGGGCTCTCCAGGCGTGGGGGACGTGCGGTTAGGAAAGAACCACGGAGACCGCTTGAGCGCAAGAACAGGTCTCTTTATTACGGAAGTACACTTAGCTATATAGGGTTGGGTAGAGGGAGGGGCGTGATGAAGGGAGGGTTGGCTAAGGGGCGGCTGTGGACAGGCTGAAGCTGATGGACAGACCTGAGGTAAGCAGTTACTGGGGAAGAGGGCAGATTGTGGGTTGGCAATATGGGCGGGACTGGCGGGAAGGACGGCGGGGGCTGGAAGGGGAGGAGGGGTGGAGAAAGGCGGCAACACAGGGTCACTGGCAGCCAGGCTTTGGGGAGAAAATCATTGCCTGATGAAACCTCAACTTGAATATTTTCACAGCCTCAGAACTATAAGCTTATAGCTATAGGCCAACCCATTTCTGGTATATTGCATTCTGGCAGTCTAGCAGACTAAAACACTCTCCATATAAAAATAAATGGTATTGCTGAGTCATAACATATCCATATGTTCACTTTGGAAGATATCACCAATTTCCAAAGTGGCTACATCAATTGCACACTCACCAGCAGTATATGCAAGTTTGAGTTGCTCCATGTCCTCCATGTCCTCACTAACATTTAGTATTGTCAGTCTTTTCAAATTTAGCTATTCTGGTAGGTATGTAGTGGTATTTCATTGTAATTTTAATTTGCATTTACCTGATGAGGTTGAATACCTTTTTCATAAGTTTATTGACCAGTTGTTTGTGTTTATTTTGTGGAGTGCCTCTGATTTTGTTTTTCTCAGTCTTTTAAAATTTTTAACAAATCAATTTAATTGATACGTATTAATAAAGCATACAATTCATCCTAAGTGTACAATCAATGGTATTTGGTATAATCACATAGTTGTGCATTCATCATTTCAATCATTACTAGAGCATTTTTATTATTTCAATAAAACTAATAATAAACAACAAACAAGAAAATTCTTCATCTCTCAATCTCTCTTTGCTTCTCTTGCCACACATAGCTGCTATTTCTGGCTATTCTTGCACACTTATTTATTTAGTTTTTAAAGGAGTTTTATTGAGATAGATTCACATACCATACAATTTATCCAAAGTGTGTAATGAATGGCTTTTAGTATAATCACAATGTTGTGCATTCTTCTCATTTTTTTTTTTAAACAGCCGAATGGTTTTCTACTCTGCAGAAGCATTGACGTTTATTCAACCATTCCCTTATGGATGGACATGTAGGCTGCATCTGATCTTTTCCTATTATGTATAACACTCAGGAATAACCTTGAAACTATGTTGTTCTAATAACCTTTCTTGATTTCTCAATGCTGTGAATTATTTCCCCCAAAAGATATGTTGAAATTTAAATCCTCAGAGTCCTAAGAGATGGAGTTAGGAAAATTAAAATGAGGTGATACTAGAGCAGGGTGGGCCCTTAATCCAAAATGACTGGTATCCTTATAAGAAGAGGAAATTTGGACAAAGACAGAGAGACAGTGATAGGCAGAGAGATGATGACAGTCATGTAACGGAGGCAGAGGGAGTTATACTGCCAAAAGCTAAGAACACCCAAGATTGCTGGTAACCACCAGACAGCAGGAGAAAGGCATGGAACAGATTCTGCCCTTTAGACATGAGAGGAAGCATGTCTTACTTTCAGACTTCTAGTCTCCAGAACTGTGAGACAATAGATTTCTTTTAAGTCATCTCATTTGTGATACTTGATAAGGCAACCCCAGGAAACTAAGACACTCTTTTCCCACATCTTCACTTTCTTTTTTTTTTTTAAAGATTTATTTATTTATTTAATTCCCCCCCCTCCCCTGGTTGTCTGTTCTTGGTGTCTACTTGCTGCGTCTTGTTTCTTTGTCCGCTTCTGTTGTCGTCAGTGGCACGGGAAGTGTGGGCGGCGCCATTCCTGGGCAGGCTGCTCTTTCTTTCACGCTGGGCGGCTTTCCTCACAGGCGCACTCCTTGCGCGTGGGGCTCCCGCACGCGGGGGACACCCTTGCGTGGCACGGCACTCCTTGCGCGCATCAGCACTGCGCATGGCCAGCTCCACACGGGTCAAGGAGGCCCGGGGTTTGAACCGCGGGCCTCCCATGTGGTAGACGGACGCCCTAACCACTGGGCCAAAGTCCGTTTCCCCACATCTTCGCTTTCGATCAGGAATTTTGCTGGTTTTTTGGCCCACAAAGGAGCACAGACACATGCTACTAGAGACTGGCTGTGATACCTTAAAGTGAAATTTATAGGGATAAATAAATTTACAAACAGAGGAGCTGCTGCCTGCAGAGTCCCTTGAGCCCTCTCTCCCAAGAAGGGGCCCGGGAGAGGAACCCTGCCCTTGTGTCACTTTAAATAATTATAGGGGAGTTGGAAGTGGGATGGGAATATTTAGTCAACTGTATAGCAAAAGGCTTTTCTGGTTGAGGAGATGCTGTGTTAGAAGAGGGGAACCTTCAGGACTCAGTCAGAGGAATCGGCCAGAGGCCCTCTGTTCTTCTTTTTTCTTTATTTTTAAAGGAGCTTTAGATTACATAAGCGTTACATCGAAAATATAGGGGATTCCCACAGACCACAATCCCTCCCACTCCTACACTTTCCCCCATTAACATCTTTCATTTGTGTGTATATTTGTTACAATTGATGGACACATATTGAAGCATTGCCACTAACCATGGTCTGTAGTTTACACTTGTACCATACAATTTTGTAGGTTTTGACAAAATGTATAATGGCTTGTACTTCATTGCTCTGTCGTGCAGGACAATTCCAATGTCCCCCCAAATGCCCCATGTTCCACCTATTCTTCCTTCTCTCTCACCTAAGAATCTCTGGTGACCACTGTCCTTATACCAATGTTACAAGTTCTTCCATTACTAGATTAATAACAAGTCTACTTTGGTCCACAGTTGCATCCCCTCCTTATGTTTTTTCACTCCCTAATTCTCAGGATTTTGGGATGGTGATGCCGATTCTACTTCCGGTTGTGGGGGAGGGCTTAGATCCTGTGGGGCAGGTGGGTGGAACTATCTTGCTTACAGTTGTAGATACTCTCTTTTTTGGGATGGGTGTTGTCCATGATCATCCTTTTATTAGTTGTCCTGGGTGAGCCTGATGAATGATGAGCTCATTCAGGTATTCTGAACTATCTTCTTACTCAGCTCCTGAAAGAAGAGAGGATGGAAATGCAGCCCCTTCAGTGGCTATTAACCCTGACTACATCATAGAATCACCTGGTGAGGTTTAAAAAAAAATCAAAGAAGCCTGGGTGCCACCCTCCAGAGATTGTGATTTGGTCAAGGAATCAGAATTTTTAGAATATTTCTCATAGATTCCAATGGTCAGACCTTTAGGCTTGTCCAGATTTGTTTCTTTTCACTGCCTTTAAAAAATTCATCCCAAATTGTCTTTCTCCTCCTCACAAACCATTTCCAGCACCTCATTAATCAATTAATCAATTAATTTATAGTGGAGTTGTAGGTTTATAGAGAAATCATGCCAAAAATAGAGTTCGCACATACCCCCCTCACATAAATTTTCCCTTTCATTAAGACTGCGTTAGTGTGGTACCATTGTTAAAATTGATGAAATAATATTATTATAATTATTATATTAAATATAGTTCATAGTGTACATGGTTTGTGTTGTACAATCCCATGTTTTAAAAAAATTTTTTTCCTAGTAACATATATGCAACTTAAAATTTCCCCTTTCAACCACATTCAAATATACAATTCAGTGGTGGTAATTATATTCACAAAGTTTTGCTTCTGTCATCACCATGCATCACCAGAATTTTTCCATAACTGCAAACAGAAACTCTGTACCAATTAGCATTAACTTTGCATCCCTAGGTAACCTGTATTATAGTTTCTGACTCTATGAATTAATTTATTCTAATTATTTCGTATCAGTGAGATCATACAATATTTGTCTGTGTCTGACTTATTTCACTCAACATGATGTCTTCAAGATTCACCCATTTTATCACATGTATCAGTACTGCATTCTTTTTTATGGCTAAACATTATTCCATTGTGTGTATAAACCAGTTTGTTTATCCATTCACCTGTTGACAGACTCTTGGGTTGCTTCCATCTTTTGGCAATTGTGATTAATTCTGCTATGAACAACAGCGTGCAAATACCTGTTCAAGTCCCTACTTTCAGTTCTCTTGGGTATACACCTAGTAGTGGGATTGCCAGGTCATCTGGTAATTCTATGCTTAACTTTCTGGGGAACTGCCAAACTGTCTTTCACAGCAACTGCACCATTTTACATTCTCACCAACAATGAAAGAGTATCCCTATTTCTTCACATCCTCTCCAACACTTGTAATTTTCTGGTTTTTTGTTTGTTTGTTTTTTGCTATGAACAGTAGTCGTTCTACTGGGTATGAAATGGTATCTCATTGTGGTTTTTAAATTTGCATTTCCCTAATGGCTAATGATGCTGAGCACCTTTTCATGTGCTTTTGGGCCATTTGTATATCTTCTTAAGAAAAATATTCATTTAAATCTTTGCCCATTTAAAAAATTGGATGGTTTGTCTTTTTGTTGTTGAATTGTGGCATTTCTATATATCCTCCAGATATTAAACCCATATTGGTTATGTGGTTTCCAAGTATTTTCTCCTGTTCTGTAGGTTATCTTTTTACTTTCATGATGAGATCCTTTGATCCACAAAAGGTTTTCATTTTGATGAAGTCCCATTTGTCAATTTTAAGTTTTATTTCTCATGCTTTTGGTGTAATTGTATCCCATTTTAAAGCTGTGTTTTCTTGCTTCAGCACTCGTCCTGTTATTATAGTCCTTTAAATGTTTTCTGGTGTTTTGAGAAAGATGGCTTTGCCAGTTTTTGCTAATTGTTCAAAGAATCTGTGAAGAAATGCCCTGCCCCCCCTCCCCCCCGCCACTGCCCGGAGCATCTTACACTGCCATATTGGTTGACTGGAAATCTCCAGCACCTTCTTTTAACAGGGCGAATCTGATCATGCCAGTCTTCAGCCAATTGTTCTAGACATGCATTCTCAATGGAGATGCTATCTTCCCTAAAGAGGTAAAATTTGGTTCTTTAAGGGAGGTGGGGAAAATCATACTCCTTCTGTGAATAAAGCATGAATATAGAAACAGAATAAAAACCTATGAGCAGTATATTGGTGGTTTTAAAATTCCATGGGCGGGGGGGTGAACAGGGAAAAAATGTCTATATATGTTCCTTAGGGGGATGAAACGGACTTTGGCCCAGTGGTTAGGGCGTCCGTCTACCACATGGGAGGTCCACGGTTCAGGCCCTGGGCCTCCTGGACCCGTGTGGAGCTGGCCCATGCGCAGTGCTGATGCGCGCAAGGAGTGCCGTGCCACACAGGGGTGTCCCCCGCGTAGAGGAGCCCCCCGCGTAGGGGAGCCCCCCCGCGCAAGGAGTGCACCCATAAGGAGAGCCGCCCAGTGTGAAGGAGGAAGCAGCCTGCTGAGGAATGGCGCCGCCCACACTTCCCGTGCTGCTGACGACAACAGAAGCGGACAAAGAAACAAGACGCAGCAAAAAGACACAGAAAACAGACAACCGGGGGAGGGGAGGGGAATTAAATAAATAAAAATAAATCTTTAAAAAAAGGTTGAGAGATATTGCTAGATGATGGGAATGGAGCTGGGGATTACATAGCTATATAGCTCTATCCCAACTGATCTTTGCCCCTAGTACCTTCCCCTCTTTACGCTGTCATTTCCTCTTCTGTAAAATGAGGATAATAATAGGAACCACCCATAGGATAGTTCTGGGGTTTAAATAAAATATATAGTTAAAATTCCTGGCACATTGTAAGTATTTAATAAGTGTTACCTACTCTCAATATTATTGTTATTGTTGGCATATTAGGTTGATAACACAAAATCATAAGGCTCATATTCTTTAATCCAGCCCTAACTAGAAATTATAACTGAGTTTAACAGCCTCAAGGGTCAGTGAACAGTTTAATTAACTAGTTATCATTAAATTTAAATTGTATTTGCCCACGCAGAGTTTCTCATTATAATAAAACCGATTTTCTTTCCAAGTCTGTTTGCTAAGAATGGAAAAGAGCTTTCCTATAATATTAGCAGGTTTGGCTTAATGAGTCCAAGGACCACTGACTTCTTTCTTTTTTTGATGGTAAGAATATTTTTTATTGAAGCATTACAAGTGAGGAAAACAATTTCTTTTTTAAAAATATACTTTAAATTAAAAAAAAAGATATTTAGATTACATAAATGTTACATAAAAAACAGAGGGAATTCCCATATGCCCCACTCTCTAGCCCTCCCACATTTTCCCCACATTAACAACATCTTTCTTTAGTGAGGTACATTTGTTATAATTGATGAACACATTTTGGAGCATTGCCCCTAAGCATGGATTATAGTTTACATTGTAGTTTTAGGATGTTCTGACTTTAAATGTGGCTGTGAATGTACCTGTGTGGTTGCTGTTGTTATTTGTTATGTGAAATTGCATTGCATATGTGTTGGTTAAAGAAAATTATATTTATTAGAATGTTTTTGTTATAGGAATTAAATTTGCACATCAAGCCTTATAAGGCACACATCAGGACTATACTGATTGGCTCACTATCCATAAATGCATTGACTTCATTCTGTTAATTCACTAGAATATCTGTGGCCTTTGACCCAAAGTTCTATTTATAAACTTAATTATTCTGAAAGATTTGATTTGTATTGCAAATGTGAAATTTTCTTTGTCATTAGAAATACATTCTAGAAATAGACTTGTCTTAACAAGTCATCTTCCAAGGAAGATAAATCTGTAAAAATTCTTTATGTTATCAGTATTTATACTATTATTCTGGGGTAGGAGAGTTTCCAAAGAGTACAAGGAGTTCAGTGACTGCTTTCAGGTCAATAACTGTTCTCTGGTGTGACGAGGACCATAACCTGAATGATCTATTTCAAATTCCTTTCCCAACATATAAAATGCTGTACAAAATTGAAACACTTATGAGTCACCAAAAAAACTAATAGGTCCTAAGTCAGATGTAAACCTTTCAAATAGTCTCTGGGTATGACAGTTTCTCAGAAACTAATAAAAATTATTTGCTTTATCGGATGGAATGCTAAGAATCTATTTTGGTTGGATTGTGAAATTCATTAAACTCTCAATGTGAACAGCAATACAAGTGTACTACCTATTAAAAGTTAACTATTGCTTATTTTGCCCACCATTTTAGATATGAGATTTGACATTACCAAAGAATTAATAATCAACTTGTTTTGAGTCACCAATTCCTGCAGTTGATTATTATTCCTCAAAAATTTTCCCGGCCAAGTCAGGGCCAAAATAATCCTTTAACAAAAATTAATAGGTATAAATAGGCATAATAACTCCATGAAATCAATTGAAATAGATGGATCTTCCAGTAATCAATAAATGAAGATGATAAATAAATGGTTTATATTTAAGAGCATAAATGATTGTCAGCAAAATAGCACATTTTCATTTGTCAGAAGTATCACTTTTGGTAGTTCTGGATTCTGGGTAATGTCAATTATTGAAATAATTAAGTGGAGAAATCCATAGATTAAAGTATTGAAAACCAATTAACAAGTATATGGTCTATAATATTTTGATAGATTCTGTGGGACACATAAAGACATGTAGAAGGCACAGCTACTATTTCCAAAGACCCCATCATTTGATTGGTAAAGCCATATGTGACATAGAAATAACAGAACTATAGGGCTAAACTCAAATGGAGATAGTTTTGTAACTGGGAGAAACATTAGAGATCACCTAGCCTAATCCTTTAGTATTTACAAAAATGATTTAGTGAGACCTTAAAATGACTTGGCCTTTTATTGTTATAACTTAGAAGGCAGGCTTATTCTTTCTTTTATGTTTTTTATTCTCCCCTCTCCTTCTGAGTGTGTGTCAGTTCATTGAGGTCACTTCTATACGAATCTGGGTGTCACCTGTGAGTAGATGCTTTTTGTCACCCAGTAGTCCTCAGTATGGGTGCTGTACTTCCCTACTGATGTGTGAGGAAAGGGTGCTCCTTTTATTCCTATTATGATACCATAAAGTCTGTGTTTCCCTAAAGCTACTGGACACTGATGATGGCAGGTAGCACACACCCAAATGCAGTTATATGAAGGAAGAAAAGAGACAACAACATCAGTGCCATAAAGGGGAAAACAGACACTCTGGGGCAATGCTCTGAAAAAGAGAGCTATATTGTTAAACATCCTCTAAAGGGCACGGTCAATGGACTTTAGGAGCAGTGACGTTGGATATTGTTTTTTGTGTGTATATTTTAATATTAATTTCATTGTAATATTCTATTGCCCCTAAGTCTAAATAGAAAATTTGTGAGCTGTACTTTGATGTTTATGAGGAAAATCAGGATGTAGAAAGATGAAGCCCCTGAGGAAGTTTTTGTAAGATGGCCAGAGTGGTCTGGAAGACGCTCTGAGCTGCTGTCCAGAGGAGGGTCAAATGAGTGACCACACTGGGGATACTGAGAAGTTGGACTATTCTTACTGGCTGATACAGGAAAGGGAAACCTCAGAAGGCTGGACTACCAGAGAGGTGTGGTTACATAGTGTGACCGATGTGATGATAGAATAATGCATAGACTGTTATCAAGAGTGGAGCCTGTGTGCTTGAAATTTCAAATAGGCCTAGAGTTGCAGGGTACCTAAGAGCTACCTCCTGAGAGCTTCCATGTTGCTCAAATGTGGCCACTCTCTAAGCCAAATTCAACATGTAAATGCATTACCAGTGTGGGACATGACTCCTGGGGATTAGCCTCCCTGGCACTGAGGGATTACTACCAAGTACCAGCTGGTGAAGCAACTAGAAAAAGACGTTGAATAAAAGGGGTAAATAGTAAAGACAAATGAGTTTATATGGCTAAGAGGCTTCAAAGTGAGTCGGGAGGTCATCAGAGGGGCAGGATCTCAGAGACAGCCCATGTAGATATAACCCTTAGTAGTGGTGCTCCTGAGGGCTACAGAGACACCCAGGTCCTATGGTCATGACAGATGGCTCGAGTTCAGTGCCTTGCCAGTAGACCCTACTTTGGAATTTGTGCTCCTGAGTGTGATGGAGTTGAACTCAGATGTGACCTCTTACACATCCCTCTTCTGTCACTTTTACTGAACCTATGGTATACTTGGGAGACTTGAATCTCTGGACTGAGTGTGTGCCGGCTGGGCCCTGAGCCTCAGCACAATTGCAGCACCTACTCTCCTGTTCGTTTGACTTGCCCAGGTCAGCTAACAGGGAGGTGGGAAAGTTCAACCACATACCAGGGAACTGAGAGTCTACAACTGCAAGCAGGAGAATCCATCCATCGGCCATGTGGAATCTAGGCCCCCTTTTGAGTTAGAGGTGGAGTAGACATCGCCATCCTCAGGATGGAGAAATAAAATATGGATTATAGTGAACTTACTGGTATTCTACTATAGAATTATTGTGACTCTAGCAATGGAAGAAACTGTATCATTGATGTGGAGACAGTGGTCATGGGAGTTGCTGAGGGCAGAGGGAGGGAAGAAGAGGTGTGATTTGGGGGCATTTTCAGGACTTGAAGTTGTCCTGTGTAGCAATTTGATATGATTATGAATTCCAAAAATAGATATTGGGTTACATTTGTCATCTGGTCTGTACCTGGGCATGATTAAGTTATGATTAGGACTTTGATTGGGCCATGTTATTAGGGCATTGAGTCCCCACTGCTTGGTAGGTGGGGACTCACAGATAAAAGGCATGGCAAAGAACAGAGTTGAGGGTTTTTGATGCTGGAGTTTTGATGCTGGAGTTTGATGCTGAAGCCTTAAACTGGAGCCCCAGGAAGTAAGCTCACAGAGGAAAGAGAAGCAAGCCCCAGGAAGAGAGGAACCCTGAACTCAGAGAGAAGCAAGACCCTGGAAGGGAGGAACTCAGAAGCCTGAACCCTTGCAGCTGTCAGCAGTCATCTTGCTCCAACATATGAAAATAGACTTTGGTGAGGGAAGTAGCTTATGCTTTATGGCCTGGTATCTGTAAGCTCCTATCCCAAATAAATGCCCTTTATAAAAACCAACCAATTTCTGGTATTTTGCATCAGCACCCCTTTGGCTGACTAACACATGCCAAATGATATTGCAGAGACAGATGCAGGACATCATCATATATTCTGCCATAATCCACTGAATGAACTGGGAGAGAGTGTAAACTACAAAGTTTACAATGTAGCAGTGGCCAAAATGTATTAGTTAAATGCAATGAATGTGCCACCTGATGAAAGAGTTTGGTGATGTGGGAGGAGTAGGGGTGGGTGGGGAGTGGGGGTATATGGGATCCTCTTATATTTTTTAATGTAACATTTTGTATAATGTATATATCTTTAAAAAATAAAAAATCTATTAAAAAAGTAAATATATGGGTAAATAAAAACATCAGTATTGTTTAAAAAAGAAAAGACTTCTTAGAAGAGGTAATGACTAAATTGAATCTGGAAAGAAAATTAGGATTTAGTCAAGTGCAAACAAGCTAAGAGGGCATTTAAGGGGAGGGAAGAGTCCATGGAAATGCCCAGGGGCTTTAGACGGCCCAACATACTCAGGGAACTGAAAGTAGCTCAGTCTGTCAAGACACAGGGATCTTGACAAACTTGGAGTAGTGAAGGATGTCTAGATTAGGGCAGTGAACATGTCATGTAATGCCTGTAGTCCCTGGGAAAGGGTGTGTATTTTATTCTGAAGGCAGGGAATCTATCCAGGAGACATGCTTTAAGCAGGGGGCCAACAAGATGAAACTTGGTATAGAGAGATCAATTGGGCTGCTCTCTGGGAGAATGGACCGCAGACATGACCCAAGGGGCAGGGCCCCTCCTCTCCTGGAGTCTGTTGTGACTAGATGAAGAGATAATAGTGGCCTGAACAGAGGTGGAACCTGTGGCAATGGGAAGAGGAGTGTATTAAAAACGTTCAAGAGAGAAGAGACAGCACATAGCAACAGTTTGGATATAGATATAGATAGATATAGATATAGATATAGATAGATACAGATATATCTAAACACACACACAGAGGGAGGTAGGTGTCAAGTTGACTCACAGGTTTTTTCCTTGGGCAGCTGGAAGAATAATGGTGCCACTCACAGAAATGGAAATTAGGGGGGAAGAGGCTTAGCAGAAGCAGAGTGGAGTGGGGAAAAAGAGAAGATGACAAACTCAATGGGGACCAGTTGGAATTGAAGTAGAACTTTAAATGGAGATGTCCAGGTATTCATACTTATGGGTCTGGACTTCAGGGGAGAGAAAGTGAACAAGAGCTGTTGAAATAGGAGTTACTATCATATGGGTGATGTTTGAAACCAAATGATTATATGAGATCATCAAAAGAGAGTCTTCATGCAGCATGGGAATGACACAACTTCCTCCCCTCCTTCCCCCTTTCCTTCCTTCCCATTTTCCTATTTCCATCTATGCATCTATCTAAATAAAAATAAAATACCTCAAAATGTGATCCACAATTGCTATGCAAGGTCTCTTGAAACAGGAAGGATTTGCTGTAAGGAAATTTCTAATATGTAACTAACTCAGAAAAACCTAGGAGTTTGTTATTATGGGGAACCATGGGAAGTAGAAGCCCTCCAAGTTATACATTGTGGGAGGGTGAAGGAGGGGAGTTGGGAATGTGCAGAAATGAAGTAGAGGTGAAATAGAGCATATGCTGGGGCAAAGAGTGTGGAAAGGGGCATAGCTGACAGAGCCTGTAGACTGGGGCTCAAATAAATCATAGTTATATGCTATTTACAAAAATAACCCCGGGACTCAGTTAAGCAAAGTTAAGGGTTAAAATTAGAGATTGGATAAAGAAATATTAGACAAGTACAAATAGAAAGAAAGCAAGAGTGTATGATGGAACTTAGCAGTTGTTTTGTGGTTTAGTAACATAAAGATAAAACAAGGATAGAAGGTCTTTATAGTAGGATTATAGGCTGAGTTGGGTCAGCATGACCCATAAAATGACTCTGTTATTGTTTACCAGTCAAAACTGACCACAACACCTGAAAAATCTGGATGGTGTTTATATGAACATCTGACCAAACAAGAATATATATAACTTTGTGACGTAAATGCATACTTGCTAAACAGCTTAAGTACTTACATGGAAGGAGCTTACTGAATTCCCTTCTTTGAAGGAGGGCAATTCTTTGGCCAGTCTTAACAAGAAAATTTAGTTTCTGATATGACGGCAATTTATTTCATGTAACAAATAGTAATATTGAAAACAGACAAGGTCAAATTTAAAGAAAAATGCACTGAAGAGGTACAAAATTTAATAGTAAAAGGAACAGTTTAAGAAGAGTATATTACATTTTAAAATTTATAAATTGCATCTAATGACACAGCAGGTAATTATATGAAATAACAATTTTTTTTAGGAATGGAAACAAACGTTGAAAAACTAAAATCATCGTAGGAAATACCAATTTACCTCTTCCAGAACTTCCAGACAGGTCTAATTGGAGATACAGGGAAGAATGATACAATCGACAAGCTTTATTTAATAGAGTCATATTGAACCTTACACCCTTCTAAGAGAGAATAACATTTCCACATATGTTCACAGAACATTTGCAAAATAGGTCTTGTATTAATCTCAGAAAATCTCAACAATTTTTTAAAGTAGAAATTTTGTAGTTCAAATTCTCTGATCAAACTCAATAAAATTAAAGAAAATTAATAAAAAGTTGGTCAAAAATGTTAAACTCTTTGGAAATTAATTAGCATTATGTCCAGCAAACCCTTGGATCAAAGAAAAAATTAAAAGGGAAATAGTAATTTGTACTGAAAACAGTGAATAGGAGGATACCTTACACCTAAACTACACCTAAATCTGAACTCAGAGGAAAATTTTTAGCTTTTTGCCCCATCATTATTAAAGATCAAATAATTGGAATAGTGATTCACCTTAAGAAATTAGAAAAGGAAAAACAAAATAAACCAAAAGAGAGGAATTATAAGAAATTAACCCAGAAATTAATGAATTAAAAACCTGAAAAATTTAGGAGAAATGATAAATCTCAGTCATTTTTTAATATCCATAAAATTGATGAACACCTTACAATCCCGAGGAAGATAAAGAATGAGGAAAAGCACAGGCAACTAAGAACAAGAAATATTATCTGAGAGAGAGAAGAGTTTAAAATAATTATAAGCTAAAAAACTCATGCAAAACTATGTTAACAAATTTGAAAATCTAGAAAAAAAGCAAATGATTCCTGACAAAATAAAAATTACCCAAACTGACCTAAGAGTAGATGAAATCTTAGAAATAAAGGAAAGGTGATTATAAATTTAATGTCTAGGAAGGCACTAGCACCAGAGGGATTCAGAACTGAGATTGAGTGGATAACTGCAATATTATTTGAATTGTTAAAGACGGCCATCTTTCAGATTCATTTTATCAAGCCAAAGTAACTTTAAAACAAAACCTGCTGAAGACGGTCAACCAGTGAGACCACAGATCACTTGTAGTAGGGTTATAGAGGAAAATTCTTAATAAATATTGCCAAATAATTGCTGCAACAAATCAAAAGAACTTATTTTACAAAACAGATTTTTTCCCCCAGATTTTCAGAAGTTGTTGACTATCAGGAAACCTGCCCACATAATCTATTATATCAGCATGTTGAAGGAAAAAATTTATTGGTTTCAATAGATGAATCAATATATCAAAAGGCATTTCAGATAAATTTTTAATGATTTCTAATAAAACTACTAAGTAAAATAGAGTATGATTAAATAAGAAAATATAAAGCCATTCAGCAAATACTTTAAATCCTAAAACATTAAAACTATTTTCATTAAGTTAGTTACTAGATAGGATACCTATTTCACCATTATTATTTAATATTGGCACGGAGGGGCTAGTGAATGTAATAAGGTAAGAAAATAAAATAATGTATTAACTGTGGAAAAAGAGATAACATTCTTTTTTTGCTGGTGATATTATTTGTTATGGATTGAATGGTATCCCCAGAAAATACATGTTCAAGTCTTAACACCCCAACCCCCCTGAAAAGATATGTTCAAGTCTTAACACCCTAACCCATGAATGTGATTTTTTTTTTTTTGCAGAATCTGAGGATGCTTTATTAACTGTGTTATAGAGAGTCTATCACAAGAGGAGCCAAGAGGACCTTCTTAGGGCCAGCACACAAGCCTAAACTTTAGCCAAACCTTACACAGTTTACAAAGCCCTTTGTACCCCTGCTACCCCTGCTACCCCTACTTCCCTGCCAAATGCAGCATCCTACATAATTCACACCCAGCTCAGATATCTCCCATTAATGCAGAATCCAAATTCTAAGAGAAGTAGTTGTAATACCATGAGTGTGATTTTAATTGGAAATAGGATCCAGTTATGATGCGTTTAAACCAGACTAGGGTGGGCCTAATCCAATGTGATTGGTGTCCTTATTGGAAGAGGAAATTGGGCACAGAGAGACAGAAGGGGGACCATCATGTGATGATGGAAGTAGAGAACACCAGGGATTCCCTGCAATCCACTGCCAGAAGCCAAGAGAGAGGCATGGAACTGATTCTCCCCTACAGACTTCAGAGGAAGCATGTCTCTGCCGCCATCTTGATTTTGGACTTCTAGCCTCCAGAACTGTGAGACAATAAATCCATGTTGTTTTAAGCCACCCAGTGTATGAACTTTCTTACAGAAGTCCTAGGAAATGAATATATTATTATACAGCTAAAAAACTCAAGATACTCTAGTAAATAGCAATAGATTTAAAAAGAAAAATTGGTAAGGGGATGGATACAAGATATATTTATAGAAGTCAATAATTTTTCTCTATTTTAACAAATGGAAAGTCAAGCCAGGTTGGCTAGGGATACTTAATATCACAAACATTAAGAATATAAATCTACATTTTCGGGACGTGGAGTTGTCCTGGATAGTGCTTCACGGACAATTACGGGACACTGTAGATCCCCCCAGGGCCCACTGGATGGAACGTGAGAGAGTCTGGGCTATGATGTGGACCATTGACTATGGGGTGCAGTGATGCTCAGAGATGAACTTACCAGGTGCAATGGATGTATCACGATGATGGGAGAGAGTGTTGCTGTGGGGGGAGTGGGGGGCGGGGGCGGTGGGGTTGAATGGGACCTCATATATATTTTTTAATGTAATTAAAAATAATAATAATAAATAAATATTAAAAAAAAAGAATATAAATCTAATGGATATATAAACCTAATGCACTAAAATTAAAATTATCATATTTTGGGGAGATGATTGGTCAAAAAAGGTTAAAGTTTATATTGAAGAATAAATGCTCAGAATAGCTAAGAAAATATGCAAAGGGAAAGCAGTTAGATATCTTGCCTTCATGGATATTAGTATGTAAAATAAAACCATTATATCAAAATCAGTGTGGTATTGGTAAAGGAACAGTCAGAACAGAGAATCCAGAAATAGAGCCCAGTATATGTGATAGCTTAATATATTTCCAAGGTGGCAATTCATTTTAGTGAGAAATGGGTCAATTATTTAATAAATGATATTTGGACAACTGATTATCCATCTGGAAGAAAAAAGTGAATCCTCATCTTATTCTACATATATGTATATATATTCCAAATGGCTGAAAGGCATATATGGTCAAAATATAATTATAAACTTCTTGCAAGAAGATCTAGAAAGCTAAATGTATAAAATCTATGGATCGAGACCATCTTTTCCAAGACTGGAAATCCAGATGCCATAAAAGAAAAGCTAGACATATTAGAATTTATAAAAGCTAAGAAGCTTGATGAGGCAAAAGATACCATAAATAGGTCAATAGACACACATACAAACTAGAACAAAATATTTGTAACTAATTTGTATTTATATTTAAAAATTTGACAAAAAGGAGAAACAACCCAATTGCAAAATGGGCAAAAAGTAGTGAATCCAAATGGTGAACAGATATATGAAATGATTCTGAGATTCACTATTAGCAAGGACAATGCAAATTAAAATGTCATTTTATACTAATCATACTGACAAAAACTGAAAAGAGCGATGATATCTATTGTTGGTGGGGATTTATGGAAAAGATTACTCTTCTGGCTGGTGGAAATATGAGGTATTATAGGTTTTGGGAAAACCATCTGCCAAAATCTAATACATTAAAAAAAAAATGTATACCTTTTGGGCCAGCAATTCCAGTTCTTGGACTGTATCCCATAGAAAGAAAGGCATCAGTATGTAAGACCATGTGTTTATAGTAGCAAAAAATCTCATTAAAAATAACACATTGAATAAAGAAAAAATAAGGAAAAAAAACACATTAGTGCTATACCTACTGATGTATAGTGATTTTGCAAGGTATTTTTGAGTGGGAAGAGTAAGATGAAGAAATCTTAATATCCCCTTTTGTAAAATAAACAATAATACTCATATACAGAGACAATTTACATCTACATCTCTATATAGGATTACATGCGCAGGGAGAAAAGTATGGAAGGTTAGGCTAATGTTAGGAGGGAAGAAAAAGGAGATTGGTAGCTGTGGCACTTTGAAATTCTTTTAGGAATCCCCAAAAAAGAAATATTGTGTTTATAAACTAATCTATTCCTGTAGGTGTGATACCTTTGATTGCATTAAATTCAGTTGAGGGACCTTTGATTAGATTACTTGATAAGATTGATTTAGAGCTTTTGATTGAATGAGATATGACTCAGGTTGCATCCTGCACCCTTGCTGGGTCTGATATAAATGGATTTACAAGGACAGACACACACGCAAAAGGGAACTGCCATGTTTGATTCTGCCATGTGAGAGAAAAGACTCCAGTTTTGACTACACCTAAACTGTAAGGAGAGAAGCCCCATGCCAGGAGAGAGAGGACTAGAGGATCACTTAAGCATGAAGACCCAAGAAGCTGAGCCCATAGAAGAGCTCAAGAGGAGATCAGCAGAGATCAGCAGCTGCATTAGTCCACCAAATACATCCACTGATGCAAAGTACCAGAAATCTGTCGGCTTTATAAATGGTATTTATTCAGCGTACAAGCTTACAGTTATAAGGCTGCAAAAAGTTCAGCCCAAGGTTACTTTCTCACCCAAGTGATTTGCCACGTTTAGGAGCAAGGTGGTCTCTGATGGGTTTCTGCCTTCCCCTCTGGGCTTCCTTCTTCCTCTTGAGGCAATGTGGGCCCAGCCTCTTGGGGCTTTTTGCTTAAGTGAGATCATCTCTCTCTCCTAGCAGAGGCCTGTCTCTCAGGGCTTCTTATATCAGTCTTGGCTCTTTTCCCAAGGTCAACTGTAAGCAATCCAGAAAAACGGGGCTTTGACTGTTTGAGCCTTCTTTCTGTCACATGGGTGGATCAAAATGTCTGCATTCTCTCTTCTGTGTGTCTCCTTAGTGAGTGTTCACTTATATCAGACCCAGTGAGGGGGCAGGGACTCAACCTGAGCCATTCCCGGTAATGTAGCCCAATCAAAAGCTGTAAATTGACATTACCAAGTAATTTTAATCAAAGTCTCCTCAACTGAATTTATTACAATTGAAGAGTATCACACTCAGAAGAATAAATTAGTTTACAAACATAATCGTTCTCTTTTTGGGATTCATAAATAACACCAAACCGCCACAGCAGCCATCTTGCTTGACCACATTGCAGCAATGCCAGGATCAACAGTAGCTGACTTTGGTGAGAAAGCATGTCTGCTGATGCCTTGATTTGGACATTTCATGGCCTTGGAACTGTAAGCATTTACTCCATATAAATACTCATTATAAAAAGCCAACATATTTTTGGTACTTTGCATTGTCAACCCTTTGGCAAACTAAAACAGTAGCTAAGGAAAACTCTTCCTTCTCCATTTACAAAGGATGATTAACCACTGTTGAGGATATTCAAAATCACAAGATATTGACTATGAATGAGACTTCCAATGAGGAATGCAAACAACGCTTGCCAAATCAACTACTTTGGAGGATAGAGATTTGATATTTATGTGTGTATATATATATGCGCGTGTGTGTGTGTATAGTTGTATATATGCATGTACTTTTGGTTATGATTATTTATAGTCTCACATTTTTGGAAGCAGATGTTCTATTACACATAAATAATAGATTTTTATAATCTTTTAAAAAACAGTCACACCTATTATATTCTATAATGGCGTATATAAGTATATGTTTCATATTTTATTTTTAAGTAGTTAAGCATTCAGATTTAAATGTTAAAAACATTCATTTCACATTATATGGTACACATTTTACTACTATGTGCATCACAAAGCCCTTTAGAGAAATTGACAAAGGATAATGTCATGTAAAATCAAGTTCATTTCTTGTTTTCTGACCATGCGTATTAATATCCACAACATAAATATAAAACATACTCCTCTGTAGAACTGGCACTTATTTGCACAGAGAATGTCATGTTACAATCAAGAAGTTTTTCAACCTGCAACAAAACCCTGAACCTGTCTGAAAGTATAGAGAATTTCTATTGCTACCTTCCTTCCTTTACAAAAAGAATAATTGACCTGGGTCCTCTTTGAAGTTTGTTGTTACCTGAGTCTCTCTCTTGAAAGAATATCCTTAAATTTTAATTGTACATGTGTCACCTTTTTAAAATTCCCAGATAAGGGCTGTGTCTGACTTGTGTTTACAAAGCACATGTTGAAACCACTTGACCAGGACACTATTAGCCACAAGTAAGGAGAAAACTTAGCCAATAGTGACTAAAAAAATAGACATTTATTTTTCTAACTTAAAAATGTCTGGAAATATGTAGTTAATTCAATGATTTTTAAAATCAAGAATCCATACACTCTCTTTCAATTTTTTTCCTTCTCCAGTGTGTTTCTGATGTCTGTCATGGACTGGGGTTGGCAGCTGCTGTACCAAACATCAGGTCTTTACACATCCATTTCCAAAGGTAAGAAGAAAAGGGGGTAAAGGAACTCTCCTAGTGTCCATCTGTCTGCCTCCCTCTATAAAATCAGGAGGGAAAATAATTCCCAGCAAATCTCCTGGCTTATTTCACCTATGCCTTATCATTCACAACTCTTCTGCATGGCCACTCTAAATCAATCACTGAAAGAGAGGCCTGGGCCTACTGACTTTGGTTTACACCAATCAAGGTTCAATGCCTGAGGCTGCGTACATTGTTGCTGGAAAAAACTGGCTCCATTAGCCAGTAGAAGGGGTAATAGCTTTGGATGGGCAATCCACGGTGTCTACCACACAAGTGAAAACTTTCCAGTTGTCACCATGTTCCACCCTTTACAACGCACCAGGAAGAAGCAGTAGAAAGGGCAATCAAACACTACCAGGCCAATTTCTAACACACATCCAATTATTTCATGGCTTCTTAGAATTTAAGATTTTAGCTCATATGTTCAGTGGAAACATAGACAACTCAATAAAAGGTGAGGGAGGGAATTAAATGCTTCAGGAACCATAAGACAAGAAATAATTTTTCCAGTCTTTTATTTAGAATATTAAGAACCTAATTATATTATTACATAGGACATAAGATATAATTTTATATGAACTGAAAATAGAATATGTAATCATATCAATAACATCCAATGAATGCTTTGGGCTAAATGCTTGATATACATAGTCTCATTTGATCTTCATAATAATCACTTGAAGTGCTAATTTGGAGTACCCTGAGTCATCCTCCAGGTTCTATGATTTGCTTAGAGGGACTCATAGGACTCAGAAGTTCTAATACTCATGGTTACGGTTTATTATAGTGAAAGGATATAGCCAAAGGGAAAATTGCATGCACATGCACAGGACCAAGTCCAAAGGAAACAAGATGCAAATTTCCAAGAGTCCCCTCAGGAAGATGTCCTTGATTCCTCAAGCAATGAGTTGTGGCAAGACATATAAAGTGTTGTCTTCCAGGGAAGCTTGCCTGGGCTTAGGATTTCAGGGTTTTTATCCGGGTCAGTCACGTAGCCTCATGATGCCTGAGTGACTAACCACAGTCACTGAAGTTCCAGACCCCCATAAATCACACTGTTTACACAAACTATCTAGACAAACTGTTGCCGTGTGGTTCAAGGCCCTGAGTGTGCAAAATGCTCTTAGTTCTTGGAACATTTGAAGAGCTTAATTCCCAGGAGCTGACTAAGGGTCAGTCATGAAAACAGGCCCTTTTTGGGAATGTGCAAGTTTTGAGAAACTCAGGCCTGTTGTGTTAACTCTTTCCTTTGCAGGTAGATACTATGAGTATTCCCATTTTACAGATGAACACATTTAAAAGAAATAAAAGAAGTTCAGTGACTACTTCCAACTGCACAGCAAGAAAATAATAGAGTCAGACTTCAAATCTTGCTTGTCTATTTCAAAGCCTGAGCTCCTAAACTACCACAAAATTGTGTATTTACAGAATTACTTAGCTCAACATCTTTACAAAGATTTTTAGTTCAATATATATGGCTGCATGTGAGCAGCAAGACGGTCATTCTGAAATATTCTGCTTTAGGCAATAGGGCATTTATTTAGTGAGAAGAGAAATATTTCTCTGGGATTTGCAACTCATGCTTGCAATTTATGGTGATCCAAGAAAAATTGTACAAGGCAAATAGTATTTGTGTGAAAAGGATAAACGTCTTTTAACATTTCTAATCCAAAACAAACAGACAAAACAAGCACCAAAAAGGCATTATTTTGTCCATTCCCCCATACCCAAACACACAACTAGAAAATGAGTGTGTTTTAAAAAATCATATTATATTAACATTGGAACAAACATTTGTCTCTTCAGATGTTTAGGAAGGGGGGAGAACTATATAATAGAAATTACCCAAATCCCCCTTAGACCCATTGCTTTGAAAATAGTTTCTGGAAAGTATGTTAGAATCTGTGACCCACAACCAAATTAAAAATAGTTTTAAAAATATTTTCCCTAAAGAACTTAGGTCACGGTATATAATTCATTTAATGTGTTGTTGAATACCATTAGCAAGTATTTTGTTGAAGATTTTTGCATCTAGTTTCATTAGAGAGATTGGTCTGTAATTTTCCTTTCTTGTGGTATCTTTGTTTGGCTTTGGTATTAGGGTAATGTTGGCATCATAGATTGAGTTAGGCAATTTTCCTTCTATTTTGATTTTTTGAAAGAGTTTAAGCAAGATTGGTGTTAGTTCTTTCCAAAATGTTTGGTAGAATTCACCTGTGATACTGTCCTGGCCCAGGGCTCTTCTTAGTATGATAAAATGGAGGTAAGTAGCTGTACAGGGAAGGGATAAGATGGGGTAGGGGGTATAGGGATACTATTGGGTGGGGTTTTGAAGGCTTGAGGTGGGCTAGGGTTGGGAGGATGTGTCAGATGGCCCAAGGAATTGGGGGGAGGGTTGGGAGGAACAGATGAACATGGGAGATTGTCAGGTATGTGGTTGAAACTATAATGTTGAGAAAACTCTTTAGAAAATATAATAAAGAAGGGTTACCTGTTTAAGGTGCTTAATGGGGGATATATGGCACAGGGGCAGGCTTCTAAGGAGTGTGTGAATGCTCATCTTGTCATGGTGTGTTATTTCATTGGGTGGAGGCCCATATAATGTGTGGCAAGGCCTGATATTCTCAAACAGAAGAAATTGTGTCTCTTGAGAGAATTGGTGGTGAGTGGATGTAGCTCAGTAGTTGAGCGCCTGCTTCGCATGTATGAAGTCCGGGGATCAATTCCAGATACCTCCTTTAAAAAAAAAAAAAAGACAAGCTTCTATTTGAGAGAATTGGTGGCTCCCAATGGGGGACCACTGTCTAGTGTGTCAAGCCCTCAGCATTGTTGCAATTATCTGTGAATCTGCTCCTTCAAACAGTGAAGCTTGGTTGTCACTGTGGGCCCTGAGGGGAGGTGGAGAGAGGAGGAGAAAGGAATAGAATATATGGAAGCAGGGTAACTGGGGAGAATGGAAGTGTTCCACAAGATCATGCAATGATAGATATAGGACATGTTAAATTTCACCAAAAATGTATAAAAGTCTGTAGGCTAAAATGTAAACCATAATGTAAACCAAAATGAAACCATGCTTGGTAGCTATGTTTCAATATCTGTACATCATCTACAGCAAATATAACATGAACATGTAAAAAGATCATTGCTGGGGAAGGGGGAAAGGGCTTGATGTTGGATATATGGGAGTCCCCAATATTGTATATGTGACTTTACTGTGATCTAAAACTTTTTTGAAGACAAAATTAAAAATTAAAAAAAGAAAAAGGATGTAGACACTGAGGAAGGAATGAAAGAAATTGCCTTGTCACTGTACATACAGGGCAACACCTATTACTGTGATGAAAGGCAAAATGTCAAAAAAGTTTGATGGTATTTTTTCATTTTTTAATACCCCAATTCATTTTTTACTTTATTTCAATTTTTCTAATTTAGTATGTATTCTATTTCTAATCTTTAAACCTATCATTACTATTTCATTTTACTACTCATTGAATTTGGCAATATATTAGGCTTCATTTTTGAAGAAGTTTTGGACCACAGAGGCATTCAACTATAGCAGGGGAGGAACACTGATGTGGGGTAGTATTATTGATGGGGGACACATGGGTAGGAGGGAGTTCTCCAGGGCATGTATATAGGGCATATAAAAATGTTCATATATTCTTTGAGTATTTTCATAGTAGTTAGTTACAAACGACAACTGAGGGAATGCCGAGTTCCTAGTCGGGAAGCTCTGCCACATTCCTCAATGGAACAGCAACAGTCCCCCAAGTACAAGGGCAAAGACCAGCAAAGAAGGATGGTCCAATGATGAGCCCTTGATACAGATGACTATGCTTATGAGCCTGTGTGCCTGAAATTTCAACTAGGCCTAGGGCTGTAGGGTGCCTAAGAGTTACATCCTGAGAGCCTCCATGTTGCTCAAATGTGGCCACTCTCTAAGCCAAATTCAGCATGTAAATGCATTACCTTCCCCCCAGCATGGGGCATGATTTCTGGGGATGAGTCTCCCTGCACTGAGGTATTACTACCAATCACCAGCTGGTGATGCAATTAGAAAAAGACCTGGAATAAAAGGGGGTAAATGGTAAAGACAAATGAGTTTATATGGCTAAGAGTCTTCAAAAAAGAGTCAAGTGGTCTTCAGAGGGGTCGCACTTATACATGCCTCAGCAGGTTCCCAGAGACAGCCAAAGTAGATACAAGCCCAGGTACTGGTGATCCTGAGGGCTACAGAGACACAGGTTTTACTGTCATGGCAGTTGGCTCTGGAGTACAGTGCCTTGTCAGTGGGCCCTACTTTGGAATTTGTGCTCCTGAGTGTGATGGAGTTGGACTCTGATGTGACCTTTCTATACATGCCTCTTCTGTCACTTTTACTGAACCTGTGGTTGGCACTGGGGTTGGTGTATACTCAGGAGACTTGAATCTCTGGAGTGGCCATGTGCCAGCTGGGCCCTGAGCCTCAGCAGAGTTGCAGGTTCTACTCTCCAGTTCGTTGGTCTTACCCAGGTCAGCTACGAGGGAGGAAAGATGGTCAACCACCACACCAGGGAACAGAGAGTGTCTACAACTGCAAGTAGGAGAATCACATCCATCAACCATGTGGGATCTAAGCCCCTTCTCAATTTAGAGATGGAGTAGACATCACCATCCCAGGGTCCACAGATGGAGGAATAAAATATGGATTAGTGTGGACCTACCGGTATTCTACTATAGAACTATTGTGACTAATAATGGAAGAAATTTTAGCATCGATGTGGAGAAAATGTCCACAGTAGTTGCTGAGGGTAGGGAGAGGGAAGAAGAGATGTGATATGGGGGCATTTTTGGGACTTGGAATTGTCCTAAATGATATTTCAGAAACAGTTGCTGGACATTATATATCCTGCCATAACTCACTGAATGGACTGGGGGAGAGAATAAACTACAATGTAAATAAACTATTATCAATGCGGTACAGCAGTACTTCAAAATTATTCACCAAAAGCAGTGAAAGTGCCACAATGATGAAAGAGGATGTTGATGTGGGAGGAGTGGGGCGGGGTGGGTATGGGGTATATGGGAGCCTCTTATATTTTTTAATGTAAGATTTTTTGTGATTTATGTATCTTTAAAAAAATACAATTAAAAAAATAAAAAAATAAAAAAAAAGAACTTAGGGAAAATGAAGACTGCAATTTTCAGACTTCTCTAATATCAACTACTGTATTAGTCAACCAAAGGGGTGCTGATGCGAAATACCGGAAGCCTTTAGCTTTTATAAAGGGTATTTATTTGGGGTAGGAGTTTACAGATGCCAGGCCATAAAGCATAAGTTACTTCCCTCACCAAAGTCTAATTCCACGTGTTGGAGCAAGATGGCTGCCGACATCTGCCAGGGTTCAGGCTTCCTGGGTTCCTCTGTTCCCAGGTCTTGCTTCTCTCTGGACTCAGGGTTCCTCTCTTCCCAGGGCTTGCTTTTTTTCTGGGCTCAGTTTTCCTCTCTTCCTGGGGCTGCATTCTCATTCCTCTGTGAGGTTACTTCCCAGGGCTCCAGCTTAAGGCTTCAGCATCAAACTCCAACATCAAAACTCCAACATTAAAAACTCTCCAACACCATCCTTTGCCATGTCCTTTATCTGTGAGTCTCCACTCACTAAGGGAGGGGGAGTCAAAGTCCTAATGACATGGTCCAATCAAAACCCTAATCGTAATCTAATCAAGCCCAGGTACAGAACAGTTTACAAGCATAATTCAGTATCTATTTTTGGAATTCATAACTATATCAAATTGCTACAGCTACTTTAAAAGATGATAGAGAAATAAAAGAGAAACAAAGAATTTATTTTTTGGTAGTAGAAGATAATTTGCTTCAGCCAATGAAATTAAATAAGTTTTTCCTTTTTTATGAACCGTTTGCTTCATGTTCTTTGACTTCTCATGTTTGGAAAATCCTGCTGAAAATTAAAATTGGACAGTAAAATGCTTTTTGAGGAACATGGTAAAGGAAAGTCAGGCATTCCCTAGGGTTCTAGGGTCTTGCTAGTATTAACCTCAGAAGACCATCTTAGAAAAGAAAAATTTGGGTTGTTCTTTTGGTCCTCCATCAATACCTAAATATCCAAGATATCTGAGAATGTAGTATCTTCAGAGAGCTTTCAATACTTAGGTCTGGCCACTCTTAAATATCTATTCCAATTTCAGAAACATTTTTAACTCAAATTTTTGGGTCAATGTGTAGGATAGAATTTTCTTTTGTGGCCATAGCATCAAGTCAAAATCTTTCAGGCCTCATCACCCCCACCACTTGCCATAGTAATTTTAAAATGTAGACATGGATCCATTTTTCCTTGCTAAATATCATGAAGTTTATTGCTCAGCAGCGTCAGATTTTAAAATACATATTGTTAATTTCATCTACCTAAGAGTAATCTACAGAACAGGAAAGATAATTTAGATATTAGTAACCATCTTCTAAGCAGATGACCTAAACTGAATTTTGTGAAGGAAATTCAAATGGTTAAACATTGGAAAGATACCCAAATCATTCATAGAAAATGCAAATTCAAACTATACTAAGATGTCATTATTCACTTCTTAGATTGGCAAAGAACGAAAAGCTCTTCTTGACAAAGGTGGGGGAAAACAGGTACTTTCATGCATTGCTGGTGGGAATATAAATGATTCAATGTATTTGGAAAGCAGTTTGGTAATAGCTTTAACAATTTAAAATATACATAATTTCAAGCCACAATTCAGTCTAGGAGTTTATTCTATGGGTAACATCTTACATGTATGTACAAGGGTGTTCATTCCAACATTTTTTTTTGAAGTAGGAAAAGATTGAAAATAACCAGAATGTCCTCCAGTAGGGGTCGAACTAAAAAGTTAGGGTGCATCAATAAAAAGGAGTATTGTACAGCATTTATGAAAAGATGTAGCAGGTCTTCATGTGTCAATATATAAATATCTGTAAAATATTTTAAAGGAGAAAAGTAAGGTATGTACATTTGTGCAAAAAGGAAAACATATATACCTAATATTACCTTAATGTGTGTACAGAATTATATGTATATTTATGTGTGTGTTCATGTGTATGTGTATGTATTTGTGTATACAAATAATATTTTAAAAGAATATACAAGAAACTAACATTAAGGTGTCTTGGTTTAGCAGGCTGCTATGACATATATCACACAGGAGTTTATTGGCTCACAGTGTGGAAGGCTAAAAGTCCAAAGTCAAAGCATCAGCAAGGCCATATGTTCTCCCCAATGTCTGCAGCATTCAGGGACTGGCTTACCCCAATCCGAGGGAACCCTTGGCTTGCATCTTTGCTCCCCATCTCATGGGTTCTTGTTTTCCTTGTGTCTGATCCTCCATTTTCTGCTGACTTCTAGCTCATTCCTGTGTTTTTTTCTGACTTTTTTCTATAAGATTTCCAGTAATATCGATTAGGGGCCATCCAATTTAGTTGGACCACACTTTAACTAAAAATAACATCTTCAAAAGGTCCTATTTACAAGGAGTTCATGCCTGCAGGGACACAGTAGTATCATGATTAAGAACATGCTTATGTTGGGGTACATCATTTAATTTATCACACAGGGGTTATTCCCTGGGAAAGAGAATTGGAAAACTGGAAGACAGAGATGAGTTTAGTTGTATGTGCTTTTGAACTGTTTGAAAAACAATATTTAGTGTATTTCAGATTTTGTTCTATACACTTACCGCCCATATTATGGATGGAAAAATTGAGGCCCAGTAAAGTAAGATGTTCATGTTTCCACAGCTGATAAGTAATGACGAGTGTTTGAAGCCAGGCAATTAGACTCCAGAGCTTCTGCTTTTAGCTAAACATGTATGGATATGGCCTATTTCCCTGTTCCCACAAATTAAAATTTTATAGTTAGAAAAGTCTTACCAATTTAGATATTTCAAAATGAAGGATGCAAGAAAGAGGCAAGTCACTTAACCCTTCTGAGTCTCGTTTCCTATCTGTGAACTAAAGATGCTGATGCCTGCCATGGAGGCTGTTAGGAAGGTCACATGAGATAACATTTTAGAGTAACTAGCTCACCACCTAGCATATGATAGGTATCCAGGTAACTTAAAGTGCTTAGTTCAATACCTTGCACATGGTGTGCCTTAGGAACTAGGAGCTGAATCTGAATTCCTTGTTAGCAAGCACTTAATTCATAGCTGTTGCATGAATATATGAATCAGTGAATGAATGATTATGGGTAGCAGAGTTGGCTGTATGCAGTACAACACCTGTATATTGAATTTTCCAGTGATAGAAAAGTGAGACAGGCTAGAGACCCAGAGTGTGAACATTTGTTATCCAGGTTGCGAGAAAGGGAGGGTTAATGACTCTTAGGTAGAGCATAATTTTTTTTTCATTAAAAAAATATTGCAGTATATCACTCATACATGAACAAACCTAAGCAATAAGTGTATAGTAAAAGTTGTGAACTTACAAAACAAACATGCATGACATATAGGGCTCTTTTGAGCGTAAATATAATAAGAGTTGTAAACTAGCAAAGGCATCAATGAATGTTATGCCTTGTTCTATCAACAAAGTCTCTCAAAACAGTCAGTATATTTGAGAACAGTTTTCTCAATTAATATCACACTATGGATTCTTTAATGCTATGGAAGCTACCGTCAATTCAGTGATGCCTTTGTTAGTGTACTGCTATTACATTTATGCTCAGAAGAGGTCCAGTGTTCCAGTGCTTTTGCTTCCAGCATGTATCACTAATTACTTACATCAATGGTACCTGACACTCTTGGGGAGCTGGAGAGGGGAAATGAGCAGGAAGATCCAGGTAATGGGAATGTAGTCAAGACAAATCCTCACTGTCATTTCCCCTCTCAGACCAACCTTGTAATCATATCTATCACCTTTGGCTAAAACCACATCCTGAAATATCACTGTGTCTCTTTGTACTAACTCCAGGATGTTTGTTCTACAAGGTGAGATTTTGTCCCACTCCCACAAAAGGATACTTTAGTCCAACTCTGATAAAAAAGGCAGAGTGACTCCAGGAAGAAATGCCCTGTGTCTGGGTCTTGCTATATTGGGTTTATGCAGAAAAAATAAAAATCAAAAGCCTGAGGCAGAGTAATTGTGCTTTTGGAGTTTGGAAGCTCTACATAAATATATGATCCCTCTTAAAAAGAAATGCTTTATTAGTAAAACCCCTTTAGCAGTGTGCTAATAAATTAAGCCCTGCTCCCTTCTGCAAATGTTTTTTTATAAACAATTGTATACTATACATAATATTAAAAAAAATTTTTTATCCCCCCCTTGTGTTTTTTTTTTTGGTGTGCTGTCTGCTCTGTGTCCATCCACTGTGTGTTCTTCTGTGTCTGTATTTATTTTTATTTATTTCCTCTCCCTGCCTTGCGGCTTGCTTGCTGTCTGCTCTCTGTGTCCGTTTGCTGCGTGCTCTTCTGTGTTTTTGCTTGTCTCCCTTTTTGTTGTGTCACCTTGCTGAGTCGGCCCTTCATGGCACTTGTGGGTAGGGTGACACTCTGCAGCGCCAAGGGCTGGCAGCTCTTTGCAGCGTGCAGGCAAGTCTGCCTTCACAAGGAGGCCCTGGGACGCGAACCCAGGACCTCCTGTATGGTAGGTGGGAGCTCAAATAATTGAGCCACAGCTGCTTCCCTGTACATAATATTTTTAAAAGGAAAAAAAGAAATCTGATATAAACGGTTGTTTTCCTTTTTCCTTTAATTTGTGCACAGATCATGAAAACAACACACAGACAGCAATGGAACATGACTCTGATGGCACTTGACATTTGGACCTCAGGGACCTGTCACTGTTTGAAAGGTTCCTTTTTGTAACTTTTTAAATCACTGAGCTGCTGCTGTTTGTGTAGCTAAGACATCATGTTGCATTTCCCCAAACCCCACAAATTGATTTTTACCCGTAAACTTGTAATGCTGAACCTGAAGGAAATCAGAATGGAAGAAAATACACATTTTAAGTTTGTTTTCCATTGATGGGTGAAATATTAGTTTTCCACTCTCTTTCTGCTTTCCTCCTGTCATCCTTTCTTTCTTCTACCATCTACCTTTTCTTTTTTTGAACAAACTTCCTCCCCCCTCTTGCTTCCTACATTTTAAAAATATTTCCACTGTAAGTGTGGGTGCACCATAACTAGGGGTTTTGTTTTCAAATAACAAACTCTGACTCCAGTTAACTTAGGTACAAAAATAAGTTAATAGCCTGTAGGAGATAACTCCCAGACTAGAGGACCAAGCTCTGGAAAGAATTTTGAGGGAGGTAAAGCATGGCTAAGACCCTGGCACTGGCATGGCCCATCTCTTAGGGAGCAGGAAACTCTTCTGCCTCTTAGTTTTCCAAAGCGGGAGTCATGAGTTCTGTCTGTAATCTATTAGGGCCTTTCTCCAAGTGAGCAGGATGTTTCATGCTAGTCAGTCAGAATGAAACATGCCCATTACATTGGGTATCAGTAAAACTTTGGCTCAGGAGGGAACCACATCTCTGATTTCCAAAGTTCTGGGAACATGAAGAGAACAAATGCTGATTGGCCTAAGGAAAATACGTCTTTGAAAGGACATACTCAATGCTCCTATCCTTGACTAAAATCCATAGAGCTTCGCTGCAGCTGAAATTGGGATACCCAGGGGCAAATCACAACTAACAAGAATTGGGTAATAGTAGATGCTTATGAACTTACTGTGAATTTATCAACTTCACTTGTTCTCAAGGGGCATCCACAGAAAACCTTTATCAGAATCATTATTTAAAAAATCAAGTTTCTTGAGGAGGACTTCAGGCCCCCAGAATTAGATACTCTGGGAGTAATTTCCGAAATCAGCAATTTTTACAAACTCTCCTGGTATGAACTTTAAGTCCATTTATGTTTGAAACGCAGTGAAAATGCAAAGGGATATGGGTCCACTAAAAATTGTTAAAACTCTTGTCATTCTCAGGCTCTTCTACCTACTTATATTTATCACTGTATTTGCTTTCATTACTTTAAGTGTTACATTTATACTTTGTAAAGAAATATGCTATTCTAGGTCTTAATGAGTTAACAAAATCAAAACATTATTGCAGTTGAGTAGGGCTCTTTAGAAAGTGGTTTAGATAAAAGACCAATGAGCACAATGGAAACATTTGTAAGGAGAGCAGGTATGGGGTTTCTGGAAGGATAGGGAACATTGTTGTCTGTCAGTGGCTAGTCAACACAACTTACTTTTCTTCACTGCTTCAGAATTATGGAGGATTGACTGTCCATGGGCTCTCTAAACTTGGTGGCTTAGATTTGCTTGTGGCTTGTTTTACCTTAGTATCTAGTAGCCTCTTGATTTGGAAAAAAAGCCAAGGCTTCCATTTTATTTTCAAATGTGTTGTCCAGAGCTGGCATCACTATTGTAAGTGTTTACCTAGTAGGTCTTAGTGTCAGCTCCCACTCTCTACTTCCCAGAGGGACATTAAGCATTACAATGAGTCCTGTTAGTGGAGGGAACCGGCCTCCTCAAATCAACTCTCTCCTGTCAGTGTTAGGTGGAAATTTCTCGTGACAGTGAGGGGAAATGACTAAGCCAAAGTGTGTGTCTAAATCTTGCTGCTTCACTCTGTTTTTTCCTGCTTAAGGTGTGTGAGTCATGGAGTTTAAGAACTTGGTCTCTAGACTTGGGCACACCTGCCTTCAAATCCTGTTTCCATCACCTATGGTCTACAGGGGTGGATCAGGCTTTGTTGGTCTTAAACTTGTACAAACTTTGAGACCCTCTTTAAAAAATGTGCACAAGAATGTATAAACTGGAAACATGTTTGTAGTGTCCTTCCCAGGAACTTACAAGGTGCATGAGCTAATGAGGGGCCAGCAACTTAAGCTTCAATAGCTTCATGTGTATGTGTAACCTCTGGTAAATTACTTAGTCTAGATTTATATGTATACATATACATCCATAAATATATATCCATAAATATAAACACACAAACACAGGCCCCCCACTCGAGCATCTCTGAGCATGGAAAGAAATCACATATGTCAGCTTATAACAACCCTGCAATGAATTGTAACTCTTATGGTTGTAATTGGTTTAAAAATAAAGCCATTGCCTGTACAGTGACATTTTCTTCCATATATTCCCCAAATGTCTTTTTCTTTTTTTCATTTTATCTTGAAAGAAATTTAAGGATACAGAAAAGTTACATAGAGAATACAGGTGATTCCTATATATCCAACACCCTCCCCTTTTCCCCCTCTCCCTTATTAATAACATTTTACTTGCGGATGGTACATTTGTTGCAATTAATGTACAGATATTGAAGCATTGCTACTAACCATGGTCAATGGTTTATATTATGGTATATGTTTTGGATAGTCCACTTTTATAGGTTTTGATGAAATTTAAAGTGGCCTGTATCTGTTATTGCAAGATCATGCTGAACAATTCTAATGTCTTAAAAACAATTTTTTAAAATTTCAAATTAAATTTTTAAAACATTTTATTGATTACTTAAAAAATTATTTCATTTTCTTATTAATTTTATTTGGTTATTTTGTTGGCTTCATTTTTGGAGAGGTTTTGGATAACAGAAGGGTACAGAAATGGCAGGGAAGGATCACCGTGTGGGGTATCAGTGATGGGTGGGATGCATGGGAAGAGGTTCACCTGGGGCCTGCCTCTAAGACATATGAATATGTTCAAGTGTTTGTGGGGCATTGTCTCGGTGGGTGGATATTCACACAAAAATTGAAAGAATATTGAATTCCCATTCTGGGGAGTTCTGCTACATTCTCTAACAGGATAGCAAGAATCTCCTGAGTGCATGGGCAACACCTAGTGAAGGAAGACAGACCATTACGCCAGGCCCTTGATATTGATGTTTGTGCTTATGAACCTTTTCTTATGAAATTGAAACTTAGCCAAGTTTTATATGCTGTCTAAGAGTTTCCTCCTGAAGCCTCCTTGTTGCTCAAGTATGGCCTCTGTTTAAGCAAAATTCAGCATAGAAATGCACTACCTTCCCCCTGGTATGGGACATGATTCCTGGGGATGAGCCTCCCTGGTACCAAGGGATTTTTACCAAGCACCAACTAGCAATGCATCTGGAAAAAGACTTTGACCAAAAGGGGAAAATGGTAAATACAAATGGTTTTTTATGGCTAAGAGATTTCAAAGTGAGTTAGGAAGTCATTCCAGAGGTTATGCTTATGCAAGTCTCAGTAGGATCTCATTGACTGCCACAGTAAACAATGCCTCCAAAAGTGGGGCTCCTGAGGGCTCTAGAAGCATTCAGAAACTATAAGCAGGACAGACAGCTCAGGAATTTGGCACCCTGGCTGTGGGTCTTACTTTGGAATTTATGCTCCTCAGTGTAACAGAGTTAGACTAATTTATATGTTCTCTACACAAGGCTCTTCACTACCTTATATTTGAACTTATAATTTGCACTATACTTGATAAATATATGTCCCAGAGATTTAACTCTTTGGTCTATCCATGTGCCAGTTGAGCCCTGAATTTCAGCAGAGTTGTGGCACTACTGTCCAGTTCATTGGATTCACCCAGGACAACTAACAAAGGAAGTGATGATGGACAACACCCATCCCAAGGACCAGAGAGTGTCTGCAACTGCAAGCAAGACAGTTCCATCCATCTGTCCCATGGGATCTAAATCCCCTCCCAGTCAAAGGAGTGGGCATCAACATCTCCAAAACCTCAAGATTGGGGAATGAACAATGGACTAAAGTATAATCATTAGTCTACAATAGACTTATTATTATTCTTGCCATGGAAGAACTTTTGTCATTGATGTAAAGGCCATGACACAGAGGTTCTGAGGGATGGGAGAGGGAAGAATAGGTGTAATATGGGGGCATTTTTGGGACATTGGATTTGTCCTTTATGACATTGAGTGATGGATACAGGCCATTGTATGTTTATTATAACTTACAAAATTGTGTGGGACAGAGTATAAATTATAATGTAAACTGTAGTCCAATGTTAGTAGCAATGCTTCAGTATGGGTTCATTAATTGTAACAAAGGTACCACACTAATGAAAGATGTTGTTAATATGGGAGTGTGTGTGTGGGGGAGTCGGTCATATGGGAATCCTTTTTATATATATTTTAATGTAGCATTTATGTAATCTAAAGCTTTTTTAAAAATAAAAAAAATTAATAAAAAATATAAAGCCATTGCAAATGATCAACTTAAATAAGGGAGTATCAAAAATAGCATGCATTTTCTCATAAGAACTTGTATTAGTCAGGGTTCTCTGGGGAAACAGAATCAAAAAGCTTGTATTAGTCAGGGTTCTATAGGGAAACAGATATCTGTCAGTAGTATGTGATTTTATGAGTCTCTCACACGACGGTGGGTATGCACAAGTCCAAGTTCCACAGGTTGCAAACCAGGGCTCCATTGAAAGTCCAGTGAAGGTCCTTGATGAGTTTCTAGGAGTCTAAAGACGAGGTGGGAAATTCCCTCTGAATGCTGAAATCACTTCCCCTTTTAAGGCATTCAACTGATTGGATAAAGCATCACTCATTGCTGATGGCAATCTCTCTGACTGATGTAGATTAATCAGCTATCTATGCAGTAAAGTCACTGGTGGCTAATGTCCATAGATGTCCTTGTATTACAGGTAGCCCAGTGCTTGCTTAACCAAACAACTAGGCACAATTACCTGGCCTCATAGACATATTAACCTAACAATCACAGAGATCATCAGAGGAGAAACCATATGCATGCAATTATAATAATAATAGAATAAAAATTAATATAAAAGTTATAACATTCACTATGTAAGTGGTTCCACTGTAGTGGTTAAGATGTTGCACTCGAGCTGGACCTTCTGGGTTCAGTTTGTGGACCCATCATTGACTGACCCAGTTAACTACTTTCTGCTGTTTTCCTCAATTTGTGAAATGAGAATGAGAATGTTGCCTGTTACATCAATGGGGCTGAGGGTTTATTGTGTAAAGTCCTCAATATAGTGCCAGGCACATAGTAAATGACCCATAAATAATAGCTGTTATCACTCTTAGAATCATAATCATTTTTAAAAATTAAAAAAAATTATTAGAGAAGTTGTGGGTTTATACAACAGGCATGCATAAAACACAGGATTTCCATATAGCACCCTATAATTAACACCTTGCATTGGTTTGGTACATTTGTTACAATTGATGAAATAACAGTTTTATCATTTTATTATTCACTCTAGTCCCTACAGTGAGAACCTGTATGAGAAAGTACAGGGCTTCACCATGTGGCAGGAAAGCTGAGGAACCCTGGGAGAAAGCAAGCCTTCTAGCCTCCAAGACTGAGAAACAAATTCTCATTCTTAAGCTACCCTTTGTGCGATATTTGCCATAGCAACTCAGGCAAAACTGAGAAACTAGTTATACAGGAATTCTCCACTGTGAGCACTTGGGATAAAGGCAAAATATTCTTTCTAACACACTTAAGATGATAAACATCACCATAGGGGCTATTTGAAGAGGAACTGAGACTATTCTCATGTAGTAGCATTTTGCAGGTTTTACTTGGTGGCTGAGAGGAATGGAATAGGTCAGGGTTTGCCTTTGGGTTCATTATGTTGGTTTGTGCACTTTGCTTCGTAACAATCCCTGATACTGTTTACAAGTCTTCTGCTATTAATTTATTTTATACAACGTGTGGATGACTTCAGAGAAGACTGCTTTGAACCTTATTAGTAAGATGTGGTATTGTCAATGGTGGCCTTCATGCTCCCCCCTCTCTGGTGTGATATTAATTAATATTCAGTCATGGAAACAATTTGAAATGGATCTGCTATGCTAGCTGATGGGACTAATGGCCTTAGGTGGAGTTCAAGCTCCTACCAGAAAGTTTCCTTTCCTGGATTTAAGTGGGCTCTAATGTTTCAACCATCATTTCGTTTAGCTTATTTTTTTTTTCTTTCAAATTTTATGGAGGGAACTAAAAGAACATAGGATACTTTGCTAATATTTACAAATGGTTTTGCTGATAGCAGTATTGTGTGTGTGTGCATGTCCGTGGTCTGTCTGTGTGTCTATCAGAGCCCTTAAAGGCTATCCTTACAATGGGATTCTAGGTGTATGTGATGATCCTTCAAATGCAGGAGGTGATTTTTACTTAAGGGGTGTCTGTTGTCTCTGTATGTGCTGAACTTTTCCACTGTCATGAGTTAAAAAAACTGTAGGCTAGAAGTTTTTTGACAATTTAAAGCTAATACATTTCAGCATTTATAGGCTCCTTTTGTGGATGCCTTTTGTTCTCTTGAGGCCATAGATTGAAATGATTGCCTTGAGTCTGTGCCTCCTCTCTAGCTGGCGCCTCCTATTTCCACTGCCCTTTCTCTCTTATGGCTAGAGCTACCTGACCAGGAGAGGAAGGTGGACCTAAGGTCCAGTCTTCTGAGCTCACTTTCAGGGTGAGTAATTGTACACCCTTGAATTTTAGTGCTAAAACCAGAAAAGTCCTGGGATAATCAGAACCGTTGGTTACTCCACTTCTATGCTTATCAAGATACCTTTAAGAACTCTTTATTTATTAGCTTGGATGCCTGGACATCAAGTCTCTGTCTTGCACTGATGTCTCCACACTGGATTTTGCCTTGTCCTAAGGTCAAGAGCTCACTTTATACCTACTTCCAGTAGAATGGTCTTGGTCATTATTCCTTGTGATGGAAGCCCTGTTCTGATGATCTGCCTGGTACTCCAGTTCCTTGTAGCCTGGGTCTTGCTGTGTTAGCTTGGTCCACTCAGGGTCTACAGTCCTGTCCTTGGTCCCCAGCCAGCCTCTCCACCTAACGTGGCTGGGTTCTAAGCTCTCTGGTGCCAAGACATCACGTGCATCACAGCGTACCTATGCTCAACTGGAAGTCTACCTAGCACCTAGATCAGTGGTTCTCAAAGAGTGATCCTGGGACCAACAGCATCACCATCACATGAGAACTTACTAGAAATGCAGATTCTTAGGCCCATTCCAGACCTACTGAATCAAGAAATTGTTCACCCTTTAGAATTTCCCCTCCTTTACAATGAAAAGAAACAAAAGCCCAAAGAAAATCCATTCTTGGATGGGGGTGTGCCAATTGTATATTTGAATAATTTTTAGCATGAACAGTTAGATTTCAAACATTACTGTTTAAAGAATCATTCCCCCCCGCCCCCAGAAGCAATTCCAGGTTTTTAGAATGAGCTTTCTGTGCGATCCCAGGCGAAGTACTTATCTTCTTTATCGAATTGGGATGGCAATAAAAGTTTCTTGTAATTGTATTACAGGAATGAATGAAGAAGAGTAAAGAGATTAAGAGGTAGTGGTGTCTATAAAAATACTTTTTCTTGGGTGGATGCTGTGTAAATATGTCATTTTTAAACAATAATAAACACATACACAAACACTTTCCAGAGAACATAACGTCTTTTGCAAGACATGAGAAGAAATCAAAGGAAGCATCTGACCACCCCAGCTGGAAGTGATTTCAATCTCCTGAGAATTCCATGGGGCTTGCTGTCTAGACTGGTGGTTTGCAACCTTGGATGCATATTAGAATCACCCAGGGGATCTTGTAAAAAAAATTGCTGCTACCCCCAGAGGGTCTGATTTATTTGGTCTGCTGTGGTACTAAGTCATCAGTATTTTTTAAATTCACCAGGTAATTAAAATGTGCAACGAGGTTTGAGATCCGTGGGTCTAGAAGAGTTCTCAAACATTAGTCGTAATAATCATCTGGGAAGCTTGTTAGAAATGCACTATTAGCACCTATGCCAAGCTGATGTGTCGATCTAGGTGAAGGAAATTAAAGAATCTGCTTAGGAAAGAAGCTTACTTGAAGTTTCTGATGGAGATGGTGGGCAGATCGGGTCACCTTTAGAAACCTGCAGCTGTGATATTTATTTATTTATTTTTAGCATAGTTAGTTGAAGGTCTAACATTTGGCAGGAACTTCAATGTGCACAGAAAGAGGCTTGCTGATTTATGCCCATCAAATGACAGCAATTTCAACTTTTATATGGTAGGGCACTGAGCCTGAGGTTTTGGAGGCTACTTTTTATATTACAGTTAAGGTAATAAAAAAGCTGCATTGACACGCCCAGAGTGTTCAGATGATTACCTGGTTGGAAATGCCCCAAAAGTAGGAAGATAAGCCCATGCAGTGGATTAGGTCGTAAGCCAACCTTGATCTCAAAGTTTCGGAGATGGTCCAGTGAAAACAGAGATCCGATGCAAACTTTAAAAAAGTACCAGGCAAAATAAATTAGCAGAACACTCTGCAATATCCAAATTGATGGTTTTATTTAATTACATTTCCCCTTAGAATCCAATTTCTGGCTTGGATTCAGCAAATGATGATCCATTGAATTTGTTAAGTGTTATGGCTTTAGAAATGAAAACCTCCAAAGTACTTCGAGTTTTTCCGCTGAAAAATCACAACAGAAAACAAGGCTTGCATATATAAAATTATCAAAAGCTTTTGGACATAAAATTGTCGACTTGGCAGTTTAACAAGGCCCACCCTGTTTGCAGCAAAAGGCTAAAAGTCTAAGACAAGCAAAGGCCTTTAGCAATCACTTAACAGAATTAGCCTTGCTGCCCTCTTCATGTTACAGTGCATTTGTCAAGCTTGATAGTAATCGCTCTTCCTGGAGGAACCAACTTTTTTTTTTTTTACATCGATTTTTGTTTTCTCAGACATGCCAACATTCCAACTACATGAGAAATCCCGAACAGATTTAAACCCCAAATTCAAAGTACTGTTTGTACTACAAACATGTTCCAGTTGTCAATGTGCTGCGCACAAACACATCGAGGAGGGGGGAACTGGAAAGTGAATGGACATTAATCTCTGGGGTTAGCTGCCAGGTGGAATGCTATATTTTAGAAGATGCTTCCAAACTGTAATAGGCTTCCCAAAAATCTGTATTTCAACTCATTATGGGACAAAGCTTTGTTGTTGCTAGTTACAGCAACTCAACTAGGTAATTAAACAAAAGCTTCAGTAACAATTAGGGAAAGGAAAGTCTCCAGCTGGAGGCCTCAACTCTTTCACAACAGAGCAAGTCTAACAATTCAACAATAAAGAGGGCCCAAGGACATTTATATGTGTGTGTGTGTGTGTGTGTTTGTGTGTGTGTGTTTGTGTGTGTGTTATAACCACTTTTATGGTGTGCTTCATTTTAAGGAAATACACTAGAGAAATTCCTCACATATTTCATTCCACAAATGCCCTATAAAATTTATACTTGCTGCAAGTGGTCCCTTATAATAATATCTTTTTACAATGCAGACTAAAAAATCCAGTACTTTTAAAGCACGTGACTATTTAATATGATTTGGGATTTCAATTCTAGATAGCTTAATATTGTCAAGAGGGCTTAAAATACAAACTTTGCCAAATGTTTAAAATAATTTTATCTTAATTTTTGCTTAATTTGGATTGCTATCATTAGGTAAATCTGTAACTGCTAAGGAAATGAAAACATACTTTATTTCTTCATCCCAGATTGTATGTAAGATATCTCCCCAAGTTATCTTCTAAACCTGTTGGCTCCAGTGTAATGTCTAGTAGGAAAAGGACTTTTCAGAGTGTGGCTAAACTAGTGATTGGAATTCTGAAATAGGATGAAATGTCCATAGAAGAGAAATATGATATTCTACAAAGTATAAACACTCTATTTTGTTGTTGTGTGTCCATATTCCCTTATTGCTACTGTAATCTTTGTGTTTATCTCACTCTTTTGATCATCCACGAGTATTAGTATACTTCTTATATCCAGCTCCAAAAAGCTAGTCAAATTAAAATAACCAGAATGTTTGTAGTTCAATAAATAACTAATGAATGTTCTCATCAGCAAACTGAGAGAGAGCAAGGTTTTACCTTCTGATATATAAAAATACTAAATTTTGCTTCATTTTGAATATATTTAATTATATTAAATTTATTTGAAGATTGAGCTACAAGTATATTCTAACAGCAACCAAATGTCAGGATTGTTGCTCTTTCATTTGTTATTAGAGGAGAGGTGGTGGAAATTCTTGGGAAGAGTATTTTTGGTTTAAAAATGTAGGCACTTCGTGGAGGAAGAGACAAAAAAGTTTAGTCTCTTTTTTTTAGTATGCTGCTCTTAAACTTTAATTTCAGTTGGTAAGGTAAAGGCTTCCGGTGGTCAAATGGAATGAGTTTATGGAAACAGCCATTGTTATTCTTACTAAATTCCTCAAACCAGGGATGAGAAACTAGTATTTATTATCTATTTTGGGCCACTTTCTGTCACATAGGTCAATTCCTTTAATAATTTCATGGAAATTATTCAGTTGGTGCTATTATCTCCACCTTTATGGATGAATAAACTGAGGCTCAGAAAAGTTAAGAATCTTTCTTGATATCACACAGCTTCTAAATAGGGCAGCAGAGATTCAGACTGAGGCCTGCTGATTCCAAAGCATCTGGGTTACTATTAAATTCTTTATGTAAGTGATAAAATATGATTTCAGGAAGATCAGACAACAGCAGTTCTTTGTCTCAATGTGGTGAGCAGTGGCAAAGCTAAGATAATGCCAGTAAAATTTTACAGTGAGTTCTGTGGTTTTTATGAAGTTTCTGTGAAGCTCTGGGGAAGACACAGTGGGGTACAATGGCAGCCTTTTCCTCTGTTACACAACAAACAACAAGCAAATAAATGAAAGAAACAACTCAGAGGAGCTGATGTGGCTCAGTGGTTGAATGCTGGCTTCTCACATATGAGGTCCAGGGTTCAATCCCTAGTCCTGTTACCTCACCAAAAAAAAAAAAAAAAAAAGGTTTGAAACAAATGAGGCTGAAGGATCACCAAGGGAAAAAGAGGGCAATTGAATGAGTTCCAGGTTAGACCAAAACTACATTTCAGGCATTTCACCATCTGTGCTCTACTCTGCTGATGCTATCTTTAAGGGGTGCAGCACTTTAAATATAAGGGATGAAAGTGCTTAGCTTGTGGAAACATGAAAAGAGAAAACATTTGTTGGCAATGGGGAGTGTTCAGACAATTGGGCTGCATTTGGAATTCAAACTCTGATGTATGTATTTGAGGAGAAATGACTTTCCTGGGTATTTTATGTGTGAAGCCAGAATAATAGATTAACATTAAAAAAAATGAGTGCCAGTAATATAGTATAGTAAATCAAAAGCTACATGCTTTAAAGCATTTGGACATCATGATGAGGTCTGGAAAATTTTTTTGCTCACTTAGCTTATGAAAATGAAGTAAATTTCCAAGACAATTTTTTTCTGGATTTCTTAAAAGTACACAATGAATACCTATGATGAAAGTACTGTCAGCCTAACTTCCCTTATTCTACCCCTAAATCCATATCACTTGCAATAAATTGAAATCCAGAATGATATTTTAAGATAAGAGATCATTGGCAAAAATGTTATGCACTTTCAGTGTGATATACCTATTGGGCAGAAACCTGGGATGAATTGTTTAAGATGGCATTAAAATTAAAGGTGGAAAGTGTTTTAGTTTGCTAGACTGCTGAAAGCAGATACCATAAAATAGGTTAGCTTTTAACAGTGGGAATTCATTAGTTTATAAACTTACAGTTTCAAGGCTGAGAAAAATGTCCAGATTAAGGCATCATCAGACAATGCTTTTTCCCTGAAGACCAACTGCTGGTAATCCTGGACTCCTCTGTCACATGGCAAGGCATGTGGCAGCATCTGCTGGTCTTTCCCTTCTCTTCCAGGTTTCATAGCTTTAGGTTTCTTGTTTCTGTGGCTTTCTCTTTCTTTCTTCATATTCATCTCATTTATAAAGGACTCCAGTAAGAAGATTAATTACCACCCTGGGCCATACCTTAACTGAAGTAACCTAATCAAAAGATCTTACTTGTAATAGGTTTACACTCACAGGAATGGATTAGCTTTAGGAATTTGGTTTTTTGGGAGTACATGTAGTACCAAACCAAGACAGAAAGCTAAAGGAATTTTTTGTAAATCTTCCACTAGTTGGAAATTCAGTAAGTCAAAACCATCCTAATTGTCTCACCTTAATATTTCAATTAGTTGAGTTGTTATATGACTTCTACCTATGCTTAAATTTAAAAAGTTACAGGTTTTCATATATAAAGTACACAAAAATGTTTATAAACAAATGAATGACAGATTTGTTTATTTTTTGTATTCAATTTATTTATTTATTTTTATTTTTATTTTTTTTGAAGATACTTAGATTATACAAATATCACATAAAAATATAGGGGATTCCCATATGCCCTGCTCCCCACTTCTCACATTTTCCCACTTAACAGCTTCCTTCATTAGTGAGGTACATTCATTGCAATTGATGAACACATCTTGGAGCATTGCCACTAAACATGGATTATAGTTTACATTATAGTTTATACTATCGCCCACCCAATTCTGTAGGTTATGGCAAGATTCGTAATGGTTTGTATCTGTCATTGCAGTGTCATTCAGAACAATTACCAAGTCCCAAATACGCCCCTGTATTATACCTCTTTTACCCTCTCCCTGCCCTCAGAACCTCCAATAGCCACTGTCTCCACATCAATGATATAATTTCTTCCATTGCTAGAATCACAATAAGTCTATAGTAGAATACCAGTAAGTCTACTTTAGTCTTTAGATCATTTCCCAGTCCTCAGGATTCTGGGATGGTGATGTCTATTCCACCTCTAATTGAGAGGAGACTGTGATCCCATAGAGCAGGTGGATGGAACTCTCTTGCTTGCAGTTGTAGACTCCCTTGGTTCCTTAGTATGGTAGTTATCCATCATCACCTCCATGTTAGTTGTCCTGGGTGAGACCAATGAACTGGAGAGTAGGTGTTGCAACTTCATTGAGATTCAGGGCCTAGCTGGCACATGGACAGCCCAAAGATTTAAGTCTCTTGGGCATATACTATCAACTCCAGTACTAATCATAGGTTCAAATACAAGGACAGAAGAGCCATGTGTAGGGAAACCACAACTGAGTCCAAATCTGTCACTCTAGAGAGCATAAATTCCAAAGTAGGGCCCAATGGCAAGGCACCAAACTCCTGAGCTATCTGCCCTGACAATAGTGTCTGGATGTCTCCAGTGCCCTCAGGAATCCAGCTATTTGGGGTAGTATCTACTTTGACAGTCAATGACATCCTGCTGAGACATGCATAAGTGTAACCTCTATAATGACCTCCTGACTCACTTTGAAGTCTCTTAAACATATAAACCCATTTGTCTTTATCTTTTCCCCCTTTTATTAAAGGTCTATTTCCAGTTGCATTGCTAGTTGGTGCTTGGTAGTAATCCCTTCATACCAGACAGTCTCATCCCTGGGAGTCATGTCCCATGCTACAGGGAAGGTTATGCATTTATATCCAAGTTTGGCTTACAGAGAGGCCACATTTGAGCAACAAGGAGGCTTACAGGAGGCAACTCTTAGGCACCCTATAATATTAGGCTAAGTTTCAATTTCAAAAGTAAAGGTTCATAAGCATACTCATCAATATCAAAGGCCCATCAATCCTATACTAGTAATTGCCCCTGTATTTGGAGGATTCTCACTGACCCATTAGAGAATGTGGCAGGGCTCCCCAGGATGGAAATTTGATATTCCTTCAATTATTGTGTGAATCTACATCCACCATGACCATGCCCCATGAATGACATAGATTTAAGTGACTTGTTCTTTTTTTTTTTCTTTTTTAATTGTGAGGTACTAGGACCTGAGTTTGAACCCTGGACCTTGTATGTGGGAAGACAGTGTTCAACAAGTAAGCCACATCAACTCCCCTGAGTTGGTTATTTCGTTTGTTTGGTTTTTTGTTGTTTTTTTTAAATTTTTTTAGGAGGCACTGGGAACTGAACCCAAGACCTCCCATGTGAGAAGAAGGTACTCAATTGCTTGAGCCACATCTACTCCCCTAGTTCTTTTATAAGCTAATAAATTACATGGTTGTTATTTGGTTTAGATGGGGCATTTTGACTCTGTAACATAAAAGCCTGTTTCCTTACATCTTGTATACCCAAAGAAACCCATCTAGTTTTACTTGAGTCTTTTTTAAACCCTATTATTTATTCGCTTTTTCTTGAGCAACAACCAGAATTTCAAGAATTTCCAGTTTCTTTGTGTATTTACTAATTGAGGGCACCTAAAACATTGATGTCTGATTACAGATAACCCATAGTTCTTAGGTTTGGAAGTGGTAAAGTAGGGTCATTCAAGGAGGAACATTTAAAACAAAATAACTACAATTGAAGTTCATTATATCAAAAGTAGCTTTTAAATTGTCAAGAGCATACCCCTGTGAATATATTACTTTTGTCATTAACAAGTGATTTCAGATGCCTTCCTCTGGGTTACTATTCGATTCTTTATATAAGTGATAGAATATGATTTGAAGAAGATCTGACAAGAGTAGTTTTTTGTCTCAATGTGGTGATCAGTGGCAAAGCTAAGATAATGCCAGTAAAATTTTACACTGAGCTCTGTGGTTTGTGAGGAAGTTTCAGTGAAGCTCTGGAGAAGGCACAGTGAGTTCAATGGCAACAAAACTCCTGTTAAGAGTTGAATTGTGTCCCCTTACACAGTTAGTAAATGGGCCTCTGGGATCTAAGCCCAGACCCATGCTTTAGATCACCGTCTCCCGAACACATTTGGCCAAGGGATTGAAAAGGTAATTGAGAAAGGTCATTGCTCTTGGTGATTTTCATAAATCCATTTCTTCATTCCATAAGGTATCTAATAGCAGCCATGTGGTATAATTATTGCTCTTAACAATGTCCCCAAATTCCCTTCTTCATTGACTCCCACAAATTATATATTGCTTGAAAATAAATACGTATGAAATGAATCTTTTAAAGGTATTACTTTTCTATTGAAATCCAGAGTTAATAAATATCTAAATATTCTCCTCCAAATAACAAAAAGCATGCTTTCACTTTCTTCCTATCTCCTCAACCCCTTACCTACCATGTTGAGGTCATTTATTATTCCAGTAAAAGATGGTTATTAAATTTTTAAAAATGATTAATTTTTGAGTCAGTTACTGGTTTCTTTATTCTCTGCAATTTCTTGTTTATCATGTCTTCCCCTTTCTTATAGTTTTTAAAATTTATTTTTGTAGAGTACATTCTTAAGAAATTTTCAGAAAGCATGAACAAATGATAAGCTTTGTGAGTCCTTGCCTATCTGAAAATGTCTTTATTTTGTGTTTTCATTTGAAATTTGGCTGGGGATAAGATTTTTAATTTTAATTTTTCTTTAGAATTTTTAATATACCAAACTTCAACATATTCTCCCTGTCAGTGTTGCTGTTGAAATGACAGATTTTTATTTAATTCTTATTACTTAGTTGCTAATCCTTTCCTCCTCTCTGGAAGTTTTAGGATTTCCTTTTTATGACTGAATTTTTGAAGGTTCACATGGATGTGTTTTGCTATGGTTCTTTTAATCATTCTACTTGGCATTGATGGTTCATTTGCATAAAAAGACTCCTGTATTTCTTCAG